>NC_064842.1:15015000-16265000 GCF_024166365.1 Elephas maximus indicus | reverse complement strand
TTGACTTGACAGCAGCTAACAATAAAAACAATAAATCCCAACTCAACAGCAGGTGATCCACAGACGAGACAGTCCGCTGGCCTTTTGCGGGCTGTGTGAAGGGTGCAGCTATGTGCGGAGGAGGTGCTGCTTGCGTCTTCCTAACTTGCCGCGAACTTCTGAATAGGTATCTGTCCCACGCACTGGGGGGCACCAGGCACACCGGCACAGGGCACACGCAAGCTCTCCTGGGCCAAAGGCGTGGCTTTCAAGGAACGGAGGTGAGCACTCGCCCAACAGGGAGTTAGGCACTTCCTCCTCTAGGCAGCCCTGTTTGCTTTTCCGGCACGACATAATAATAACAGTCAACACAATGGCTTTCTAGTAATTCATAACTCCTTATGATTCATAATTCGGTATGATTCAAACCCCTCGGCTGTGCCCAGGTGCCCAATTAGGCAGCGCCTGGCGCCAAATGCCTGGCCTGCTCACTGAAGAGCTCTCGGCAGAATTATCTCATGCCAACATACTTCCACTTTTAACTTCTTTTCCTTGTCGTTTCTTTTCCAAATTGTTTTTAGTTATTAGAAAATGATCTCTTTTACTTGTTCTGCTCTTCTCTTGATCTCTTTGTGTATTCCCTGTTCTCTGGAAAACAGTTTAACAGTGAAGCCCCTCCACGTGTGAGTCAAAACAGAGGGCTACCTATCATCATTGATAAAATGTTTGGTGCCACTAGGACCATCCGCCTCTTTTTCCAACGGAATCGGCTTTTCCTCATCCGTCGGCGTTCATGATGAGTACGAGACTACATCTCATTCAATGTTTTGTTCGGCAGCTGATATTGTTGTGCTTTTACTTCCTACTATTTTCTGTTGTGCCCGTTCAGCATTTTACAGTATTGTGCACTAAATGGGATTTTTGGACTAATCTGGGTAGAAGGAAAGAAGAGCTCTCGAGCTCCTCACCAGCCCTTGGGCAGTTCCAGGATTTTTAGTTGTCAAAGGCTTTATGAAACACGTTTGGGGAGAGACTGCAGGTCAGTCTGACCTGGACATGACCACTGATTAGCAGAGCAGGCGTCATGACCCGCCACCCCCTTGGCTTCATCCTGGGAACAAGCTGGCCTCCTTCTCCTTGCCCAGGTCCACTTCCCAGAAGCCTCTTGTGTCAACTGTGCTGTTTAGGGAGCCAGGTCTGTGCCATAACATGGATTCTTGGAATCAGATTTGCAGCATTTGAGGGAAGCAGCATTGGGTGGCTGCCAAATTCGCCACCTACTTTTCCCCCACCCCAACACTGCATTTCAACCTCAGCCTTCAATGTGCAAAAAACCCCACAAAAATCATGTTTATGGAAATTACATTGCCATGGCAACGGTAAAGGCCTCACAAGTGTTTTTAAAATAGCAAATTAACAAAACCCACTTATAAAGATCTAAAATCTGTCCCTTCACAGGCATTAGTGAACATACAGGGTCTAACCAATACAAAATGTGTTTTGTGACAATGACGGCAGTCAGTGAAAAGGGCTCTTGGGCCCGGATTAACTGGGGGAAGAGGGTTGAATTTGTGAAAGCAAAGTTTGAATTTTCTAATAAAGGCTTGCCCTTTGGATTTATTCTGAAAAAACGCCACCAAGGTCTTCTGGTGCTGAAAAATGTGGGTAAGAGACCCGAATTGCTGAAATACTAATTTCTTACTTTCTATATTTTCACATCACTGATATTATTACCTTCCCCACTCTGCGAGACTCTTCCATTTTTAACTCACAGGTTTCTAGCAGTTGCATAAGCCCTGCTGCTGTGATCTGGCCTGGCTGAGTCTCTATCAAAAAACCTGCTTCTCAGAAGTCTGCACACAAATCACACAGGAAAGGGAAAAAAAAAGATTCAGAAGTACCAAACTAGAACCTTTTTGCTTTATAAAATGTAATTGGTATGGCTATCAGATGGGGTCCTTTTAAGTAGATGACGCAATAATTTTTGGTGTCTTTTGTAAAGCCTTAAAACGTACTAGGCGTATTCTGATAACTCTTCTCATAACAACAAATCACTGGGAGCTTTAACAATTCCAACAGCGAAGGCTCTTTCTCTGAGTGCAGGAAGGAAAATCAAACCACGCAACTGACAGCTTCATTCTTCAGCTGTCCCCAATACACAAATGAGGGTTGGGGTCAGGGAGGACGGAGGAGTGGAAGACAGAGGGGGCACAAAAAAGATGACCGGGCATAGGGAGTGCAAAATACGCTGGGCTTTGGTAGCACTTTGCTTTCAGTATCCTCAGTGTTCCACGTGAAGAGTAAGGAGGGATAGCTGTTGCATTTATGTACAAACAGGCTGGCAGCTGCTGCATCTTCCAAAATGATCATAAAAACGAAGAAGTATCTAAAAGTAACTTGTGAATAATGAGCTAGTTCTTGAAAGGTGGACTGTGGGCTGACATGAGCGGAAGCAGGTGAGCAAGGGGATAAGTAGTCTACAGCTGAAGAAAAGGCAAGAACTGAGGGGAGGTCCCGGCTGAAGGAGGGAAGTGGCATTGCTGGGGGGCAGCCATGCTCCAGGGATCTGAGTTTCCTTCCAGGAGGACAGGCAGAACCTTGGGCAGGAGGGGCAGCCCTGACATCTCTGAGCTGACTACCAGGGTCCCAACTTCTAGGGAGGAGGACTGGCCAGTGCTAGTCATTAAGCAGAGAAAATGAAACACCAAAAAGGAAAACAGAAAGAAGGCTGTTGGTCTGGAAATCCTGGGGAAGTCACGCTCAGAACTCCCCAAGCCTCCTGCCCCCGCTTCGCCCCCTCCCTTGCCCCACTTGAGAAGATGGCATCTCACGAGCACCGAGAGCCATTTGGAAGCTGGGATCCCACGCGTTTCAAGGCAGGAAGCTCTGGCTCCTGTACTGAGCTTCCAGGAGGAAGACTGTGTTAAAAACCAAACTGCTTTAGGAAAATGGCCAAGCAGGTGGTGCAGGATCCCACAGCCCAGTCGGCAGAGCTGGAAACAAATGTCTCTGTCCCAGTCAGAATCCTGGCAGAAAACAAGGGCTCTCTCTGTCATTTCTGAAGGCTCTTAACGAAGAGACCACTGACAGAGGGGCAGGACCAAGAGGACTACCAGGGTCAGGGCAGGGGAGGGCAGAGACAGAAATGCTGGTGACCAGCAACAGCTGAGGGAGCACTGGGCGGTACAGATGGTGAACCAAAAGGTTGGTGGTTTCAACTCACCCGGAGGCACTTTGGAAGAAAGGCCTGGTGATCTGCTTCCATAAAGATTACAGTCAAGTAAACCCTATGGAGCACAGTTCTACTCTGCAACCCATGTGTAAGAATCAACTCAAGGGCAGCTTTATTTTTTTATTTTTTTTTTTAGCAACAGTTGGAAATCATTCCCACCTAGTGCCTGAAGGGGCAGGAGGAGGGAAGGGTGGAGGTGACTGAGTCTGCTGAGGGCTGGGGCGGTGGAAGAGAAGCTGTGATCGTAGATGGGAAGCCGGAGAGTACAGGAGGAACCAAGACCCCAAACTCTCTCCTCCTTTACTGCCATCCCCTGCCAGCGCCTCCCTCCGGCCAACGCAAGTGGAAGGCAGAGGGCAAGGGAGCAGGTGATGCAGGGCATACAGCCTCCCAGCTCAGAGGCCCAAGGAAGGGTAGAGAATGGATGGTGGGGGCAGGGAACAGACCAACCAGCTCACCCTCCAAGCCTCCTCTCCTGCCACCTCTGTAAGGGCAAGGCCTCTACCGCCTTCAGAACATGAAAGCACGAGAGCAGCAAGGCTGTACGTCTGGGCTCCAGGTCAGCCCCATAGATGCTGCTGGACAGAGCCTCAATTTGCTTCCTGACTTAAAGGTCCAGGGTGCATACAGCCTTGGTGTTATTTATTTATTTGTTTTTTTTAACTGTCTCAGAACAAACAAGGTGGCAAGAACAATCATGTCTGCTTTGGAGCGGTACAAAGTGAGACCTAGATAAGAACAGTGACCACCATCAGGCCAAGGGTGAGGTGATGACGGAGCTGAAATGAGAAGTTGGCATTACAAATCTCAGCTTGGTAGAGGTTACACTTTTTGAGGAAGGGACTCCATTTCTCGAGTCATTATCAATCAGCAAGTAGGCTGAGAGACTGCTGTGTGCTCTGTACCAGGCCACACACGAGGGAAAGACACAAGCACGTGTATGCACGTGATAGAAGAGACAAAACTAAACTACATGATAAATGAGAAAACTCAAAATTAGAGTGGCAGGTAGACCAGTAATCCAAAAGAGTAGATGTTTGGTTTTAATACACATTCTCTTCGTCATCCTATTCCTACCCCCAAAACCAAACCCACTGCCATCAGGTCGATTCTGACTCCTACCCCCACTTAGCGCTAATCTCATCAGACATGTATTAAGAAGATCCCACCATGGCAGGGACCAATTCCCTGATGTCTGGGGGCAGTGGGTGAGGGACTCCACGCAAAATATGAAATGATGGGATAGAAACAAACAGCTGCTCACCCACTCCCTTCCCCGTGTCTGCCTTTAAGGGGGGCTTTGGTTTATCTCCAAGCCTCTCCTGAGTACCTACTACATTCCAATACAGGTAGACCCAGCTCTCAAGTTCTCAGGGGAACCTGCACAGAAAGGTCTAGAACATCCTGCTGCATGAGCTGCACTGGGCTCAGATGAGAAGCTGGCAGGGAAAATAAACCACAGAGCTGTACAACCCCAGGGGGATCTAAGAGATTCAGTGTCTTGCCAAACCCATTGCTTTTCTGTGTTTGCTTTCCTTTTAGTCCAAATCAATGTCCAAGCACCACAGCCCCTCCTCCCACAATATACCAGCCTCAGCGTCCAGTCATGGGCATTTAAGCCCACGACCACCCAAGTCTTTCATCCAACCAGGCCTATGAGCTTTGGTACTTTTGGTTGCCCCCCCCCCCGACCCCCGCCTCAAGTCTCAGAACCCCAGCCAGCTGAGCCTAAGAGGGTTATGCTTACTTTGTCTGGTCTGTGACTACAGGATAATTCTTGGAAATATTCCACTTGTATGTTCAATCCACGTGACTCCTCACAGCCATGGCTAAGCAGCAGCTCTCCCACAGCCTCTTGGCATGGCTCAGTCATTGGTGGTTGGTGTGAGGCTGGTATCTTTGAGGTCCACGAATAACTTTTGGACGCTACACTGAGATGTCTACACTGAGATAACCAAGAAAATAAAAATTCCAAAATACCATGGTCTTGAGGGACATCTAGCTCAACTGGCATAATATAGTTTATAAAGAAAACGTTCAACAGCCTACTTTTGTGAGCAGCATCTGGGGTCTTAAAAGCTTGTGAGCGGCCATCTAAGATACTCCACTGGTTCCATCCTGTCTGGAGCAAGGGGGAATGAAGAAAATCAAAGACACAAGGGAAAGATTAGTTCAAAGGACTAATGGACCATAACTACCACAGCCTCCACCAGACTGAGTCCAGTACAACTAGATGGTGCCTGGCTACCACCACTGACTGCTTTGGCAGGTATCACAATAGAGGGTCCCAGACAGAGCTGGGGAAAATGTAGAACAAAATTCTAACTCACACACACAAAAAAAGACTTACTGGTCTGGCAGAGACTGGAGAAACTCCAAGAGTATGGCTCCTGGACACCCTTTTAACTCAGTACTGAAGTTACTCCTGAGGTTCACTCTTCAGCCAAAGATTAAAACCCACTGCTGCCAAGTTGATTCCAACTCATAGAGACCCTATAGGACGGAGTAGAACTTCCCCATAGGGTTTCCAAGGAGCAGCTGGTAGATTCGAACTGCCGAACTTTTGGTTAGCAGCCTAGCTCTTAACCACTATCCCACTGGATAGGCCCATAAAACAAAGCTAGACTAAATGAAGACACCAGCCCAGGGGCAAGAACAAGAAGGCAGGAGGGAACAGAAAAGCTGGTAATAGGGAATCCAAAGTCGAGAAGCGGAGAGTGTTGACGTCCTGGGGTTGGCAACCAATGTCACAAAACAATATGTGTATTAATTGTTGAATGAGAAACTAATTTGCTCTGTAAACCTTCATCTAAAGTACAATTAAAAAAAAAATCTTCTCCAAAACAGTTCTGGAGGGTTGAGATCTGCTTCCTGTAAACCTGGTGCCCTCAAGTCAATTCTGATTCACAGCAACCCTATAGGACAGCATAGAACTGTCCTATAGGGTTTCCAAGGAGAGGCTGGTGGATTCGAACTGCCATCCTTTTGATTAGCAGCTGAGCTCTGCTTCAGTTCTGGCTAACACATTCAGGTTCCTGATCCGTTCCAGAAGAACGCTGCAAATGCAACAAAAGTTTAGACTCAGATTGGCCACCGCCAGGGCATCGAGTTGCACACCGGCCCCAGCCTCCTGGGAGACTCACTTTAGTTGTAATCAAGTCAGTGTTGATGAAGCAGTGCAATAGCTCACACTCCAAAACAGCCACAATAAACGTGTGTTGCCCTTGGGGTTTTAATGGCAGGGTTCTCTGGGAAAGAAGTCCCTGGGTGCTGCCAATGGTTAACACACCAGAATGCTAATCAAAAGGTTGGTGGTTCAAGTCCGCTCAGAAGAGCCTTCAGGTCTACTTCTGAAAATTGGCCACTGAAAACCCTATGGAGCACAGTTCTACTCTGACACACATGGGGTCACCGTAAGTCAGAATCAACTCAACAGCAACTGCTTTTCCCTGGGAAAACATCCTTCGGGGGCCTGGCCCCGCGAGTGAACCCCACAAGAATAATACAGCAGATTCCTTTACCCATATTCACCAGTTTTTAACATTTTACTTCATTTGTTCTCTTTCTCTCTCCATATCATTATTTCTATTTTCTGAACCATTGCAGTTCGAATCCACCAGGCGCTCCTTGGAAACCACATGGGACAGTTCTACTCCGTCCTATAGGGTCGCTATGAGGCAGAATCAACTTGAGGGCAACGAGTTCTTTTTGTTGTTGTTTTTCTGTGACTTGGTTGCATACATCATGCCCCTTTACACTTCAATACTTCATTGTGTATTTCCTAAGAACAAAGATATTCTCTTATGTGTCCATAGTACAGTTATCACATTTAGGAAGCTTAATATTGACATAATATTTCATCTGATCTACAGTCCATATTCCAATTTTGCCAATTGTCTCAGTAATGTCTTCACTGGTATCCTTTTCCCTCCAGTACATGGTCCATTCAAGACTATGTTTTGCATTTAGTTGTCATGTTTTTTAGTCTCCTTTAGCCTTTCATGACACTGATACTCTTGTAGAAGACAGGCAAATATTTTGTAGAATGTCCCTCAGTTTGGGTTTGTCTGAAGTTTCCTCATGAATACATCCAGATTATGCATCCTTGGCTGAAATACCACAAAAGTGATGTTGTGTCTCTTAGGAGGCACAGGGTGTCTGTCTGTCCCTCATTGGTGATGTTAATTTTTTTAACATCTTTTTTTTGTTTGTTTCACTGAGATGTACTTCACATACCATACAATTCACCCATTTCAAATATACAGTTCAGTGGTTTTCAGTATAATCACAGAGACAGTTATGCAACCACCATCATAATCAGTTTTAGAGTATTTTCATCATCCCAAAAAGAAACACCATATCTATTACCATCACTCTCCATTTCCCCACAGTACCCCCGACCCCCACCCCACCACTCCACCACCCAGCCGTAGGCAACCACTAATCTACTTGCTGTCTCTATAGAGTTGCCTAGTCTGGACGTTTCATATAAATGGGATTGCCCAATATGTGGGCTGTAGCCCTGGTGGTGCAGTGCTTAACCACTTGACTGTTAACCAGAAGGTTGGCAGTTCGAACCCACCAGCCGCTCCACAGGAGAAAGATGTAGGTCTGCTTCTGTAAAGATTTACAGCCTTGGAAATCCTATGGGGCAGTTCTAGTCCATTCTATAGGGTTGCTATGAGCCAGAATTGACTCCATGCCAAAAAGTTTTTTTTGGTTTTGGTGGCCGACTTCTTTCACTGAGTATAATGTTTTCAAGGTTCAGGTGCTGTTAATTTGTTTGCCCAGTCAAGATGTCGTCTGGTTTCTCCACTGTCTGGTTACTGTTTTCCCCTTGCAAGTTATAAGCGTTCTGTGGTAGGACACTTTAAAATCATGCAAATACTCTGCTCCTCATCAAACTTTCCTCCTAGAGTTAGCACCTGTTATGGATTTAATTGTTCCCCCCAAAATGTGTGTCAACTTGGCTCGGCCATGATCCTCAGCATTGTGTGGTTTGTCCACCATTTCGTGATCTGATGTGATTATCTTATATGTTGTAAATTCTAACCTCTATGATGTTTTTCCAACAAGATAAACGATGACTATACACATGGACCTCGTCAGATGGAATACACAGATATCAGACTGGGTTTTGGGATATCTGTGGAAAGAGAGGATGGAAAAGCTCAACATCATCAGTCAGAACAAGGCCAGGGGTTAACTGCGGAACAGACCATCAATTGCTCATCTCCAAGTTCAAGTTGAAACTGAAGAAAATTAGAACAAGTCCGCAAGAGCCAAAGTATAACCTTGAGTATATTCCACCTGAATTTAGAGACCATCTCTCAAGAATAGATTTGACACGGTGAACACTAATGACCAAAGACCAGGCGGGTTGTGGAATGACATCAAGGACATCAAACATGAAGAAAGCAAGAGGTCATTAAAAAGACAGGAAAGGGGACCATGGTCTCAGGGGACATCTAACTCAATTGGCATAATAAAATCTATTAAGAAAACATTCTGCAACCCACTTTGGAGAGTGGCATCTGGGGTCTTTAAACGCTAGCAAGAGGCCATCTAAGATGCATTAATTGGTCTCAACCCACCTGGAGCAAAGGAGAATGAAGAACATCAAAGACACAGGGTAATTATGAGCCCAGGAGACAGAAAGGGCCACATAAACCAGAGACTACATCAGCCTGAGACCAGAAGTACTAGATCGTGCCTGGCTACAAATGATGACTGCCCTGACAGGGAACACAACAGAGAGCCCCTGAGGGAGAGGAGAGCAGTGGGATGCAGACCTCAAATTCTTGTAAAAAGACCAGACTTAATGGTCTACCTGAGAGTAGAAGGACCCCGGAGGTCATGGTCCCCAGACCTTCTGTTAGCCCAAGATAGGAACCACTCCCAAAGCCAACTGTTCAGACAGGGATTGGACTGGACTATAGAATAGAAAATGATACTGGTGAAAAGTGAGTTTCTTGGATCAAGTAGACACATGAGACTGTGCGGGCATCTCCTGCCTGGAGGGGAGATGAGGGGGCAGAGGGGGGAAGAAGCTGGTCAAATGGACACGAAAATAGAGAGTGGAGGGAAGGAGTATACTCTCTCATTAGGGGGAAAGCAAATAGGAGTAAATAGCAAAGTGTATATAAATCTTTGTATGAGAGATTGACTTGATTTGTAAACTTTTACTTAAAGGCCAATAAAAATTAAAAAAATAATAGACCCCATAATGTTTGAGTTAATGTGGGGTAAATTATAGTACAGGAGCTCTCAATGCTTCTTAAGATGAATTAAACAAGCTGTGAGATTCTACTAGCAATTGAAGTACAATCATCTGCCAAATAACATCTGTTCAGGTAACATCTGACCACGTGTATGTCCATGGTCGCATAAGGTTATAATAGAGTTCAGAAATCCCAACTGAAGATCAGGACGTAGTGGACGTAATCAGACGTAGCTAACACAACAGCTTCCTACACGCAACACATGTATCTCATGTCTCTTGTATACAAACCAATTGCACTGCCAGGCATATAAAAGTACAGTACACATATAACCTGTAATACATACATCTTGACAGTCAAAAGAACAACTATGTTACTGACTTATCTATGTACTGTACTATACTTTCTATCATTATTTTAATGTGTACATTCCCTATTTACAAATAAAAAGTTTACCATAAAAAAAAAGACTGGGAAGAAAGAAAAGACCAAAATGGATGTCAGAAGACACTCTGAAACTTATTCCCCAACATCAAGTAGCTAAAACAAAAGGAAGCAATGATGAAGTCAAGGAGCTGAACAGAAGATTTCAAAGGGTGGCTCGAGAAGGCAAGGTAAAGTATTATAATGATATGTGCAAAGACCTGGAGATGGAAAACCAAAAGGGAAGGACATGCTTGGCATTTCTCAAGCTGAAAGAACTGAAGAAAAAATTCAAGGCTCGAGCTACAATATTAAAGGATTCTATGTGGAAAGCATTAAATGACGCAGGAGGCATCAAAAGAAGATGGAAGGAATACACTGAGTCACTATACCAAAAAGAATTGGTCAACATTCAACCATTTCAGCAGGCAGCGTATGATTAGGAACTGATGATACTGGAGGCATTGGTGAAAAACAAAGCTCTGGGAATTGGCGGAACACCAATTGAGATGTTTCAACATTTGGATGCAGCGTTAGAAGTGCTCACTCGTCTATGCCAAGAAATTTGGAAGACAGCTACCTGGCCAACCAACTGGAAAAGATCCATATTTATGCCTATTCCCAAGAAAGGTGATCCAATGGAACACAGAAATTATCAAACAATATCATTAATATCACATGCAAGTAAAATTTTGCTGAAGATCATTCAAAAGCGGCTGCAGCAGTATATCCACAGGGAACTGCCAGAAATTCAAGTCAGAAGATTCAGAAGAGGAGGTGGAACCAGGGATATCAATGCTGATGTCAGATGGATCCTGGCTGAAAACAGGATACCAGGAAGATGTTTACTTGTGTTTTATTGACTATGCAAAGACATTCAACTGTATAGATCATAACAAATTATGGATAACATTGCAAAGAATGGGAATTTCAGAACACTTAATTGTCCTCATGAGAAACCTGTCCCTAGATCAAGAGGCAGCTGTTCAAAAAGAACAAGGAGATACTGTGTGGTCTGAAGTCAGGAAAGGTGTGTGCAGGGTTGTATCCTTTCATCATACTTATTCAATCTATATGCTGAGCAAATAATCTAAGAAGCTGTACTATATGAAGATGAACAGGGCATCAGGATTGGAGGAAGACTCATTAACAGCCTGCGTTACAAAGATGACACGACCTTCTTGCTGAAAGTGAAGAGGACTTGAAGCACTTACTGATAAAGATCACAGACCACAGCCTTCAGTATGGATTACACCTCGACATAAAGAAAACAAAAATCCTCACACCTGAACTTGGACCAATAAGCAACATCATGATAAGCAGAGAAAAGACTGAATGAAGTCATCAAGGATTTCATTTTATGTGGATCCACAATCAACACCCATGGAAGCAGCAGTCAAGAAATTAAATGGTGCACACTGTATTGGGCAAATCTGCTGCAAGAGAGACCACTTTAAAGTGTTGACAACCAAAGATGTCACCTTGAAGACTAAGGTGCGCCTAACCCAAGCCATGGTGTTCTCAATTGCCTCACATGCATGTGAAAGCTGGACGATGAATAAAGAAGACCGAAGAAGAATTGATGCCTTTGAATTGAGGTGTTGGCGAAGAATATTGAATATACCATGGACTGCCAAAACAGCGAACGAATCTGTCTCAGAAGAAGTATAACCAGAATGCGCCACAGAAGCAAGGATAGCGAGACTTTATCTCACATACTTTGGACATGTTGTCAGGAGGGATTAGTCCCTGAAGAAGGACATCATGCTTGGTAAAGTAGAGGGTCAGCAAAAAAGAGGAAGACCCTCAATGAGCTGGATTGACACAGTGGCTACAACAATGGGCTCAAGCATCACAACGGTAGTGAGGATGGCGCAGGACCAGGCAGTGTTTTGTTCTGTTATACATAAAGTTGCTATGAGTCGGAGCTGACTCGATGGCACCTAACAACTAACAACAAAGATGTTAATGAGGCAGGATTAGAGACAGTTATGTTAATGAGGCAGGACACAATCTATAGGATTAGGTTGTATCTTGAGTCAATCTCTTTTGAGGTATAAAAGAGAGAAGTAGAGAGGAAAGAGGTCTCATACCACCTAGAAAGAAGCGCCAGGAGAGGAACACATTCTTTGGACTGAGAGTCTCTGCACTGAGAAGCTCCTCAACCAGGGAAAGATTGATGACAACGACCTTCCCCCAGAGCCAACAGAGAAAGCCTTCCCCGGGAGCTGACACCCTGAATTCAGACTTTTAGCCTCCTAGACTGTGAGAGAACAAATTTCTCTTTGAGAAAGCCATCCACTTGTGGTATTTCTGTTATAGCAGTACTAGATAACTAAGATAGCTATACAGTTTGAAAGGACAAGGGGGCACATATGGATGGTGGCACTTGGACCTTGATCCAAGTAAGATGAAATCCTTGATAACTTCAGTCTTTTCTCCGTTTATCATGATGTTGCTTATTGGTCCCTAGAATGCTCTGGTCCTCTCAGTAACATCATGACTCCTCCAACGAGTGCCCACAGAGCAGCCCATTTGTCCCAGTGATGGGGCAGTTGACCCAACACTACAGGGAGCCATGTCCCTCCCTAAGTGGCTGGGCCACCAAGGACTCCTCACATACACACACTACATTTTGCATCTGGAGCCCTGAAACTCTGTGGAAAGGCTGAGATGTGACATGAAAAACTTGTGTCTCTTGGGTAAAGGATCTTCAGGTTGAAGGGACAAGAACCTGCTCTTGGTTCCACCTGTACAACCAAAATTTAGTATCTCCAACAAATATTAGAGTAGTGCTAGGTCCTGCACAAGGTAGAAAACCCATTGCTGTCGAGTCATTTCTGACTTACAGAGATGCCATAGGACAGAGTAGAACTGCCCCATCGGGTTTCCAAGGAGGGCCTGGTGGATTCGAACTCCCAACCTTTTGGTTAGCAGCCATAGTGCTTAACCACTACGCCATGAGGTAGAAGATAAGTTAAATATTCCCTACGCTCAAGGAGGTGATTACAAGTAAGAGGATTAAGATGACAACAAAAGAATCAGAATTGACGACACTTCCAGGGAGGGAGGAGCTCACCTCACCAGAGTGATCAAGAGGAGGGACATTTGAGATGGACCTTGAAGGGCGAGTTGGAGGTAGATGGTGGTGGTGGGGAAGGGTGTCCCAGGCTCAGGGTACGGCAGGAGCAAAAACAAAGGGGCAGCAACTTGTAAAAGCAAGTTGCCCGTTGGACTAAGTGAAGGAGGGAAAGAGTAGGTGAAGTTCATGGAGGCCTTGAATGTCAGGCGGTGAAGTGTGAACTTAGTTCAGCCGGCAATGGGGAGCCGCCAAAGACTTCAGAGCAGAAGAATAAAAGGACCAGTGTTGAGACATGAGCAGAGATGTGCTTAATCTGCTAGCATAGAAATTCTGTTACAACAGTGACTGTGATACCAAAGCCACACTGGGACGTGACCCAAGAAGACCCACTTCCATTTGCACTGCTGCCAGCGCTTCCTTCTGCAGGATGGCCTCTGAGTGACACTTCTCACCCCAACCAGGAGCAGCCCACCTGTCCCCAGGAGGGAGTGTTTTCACCCCACCAGAGAGAGGCTCCACATTTCAACTTATGCCACTGAGAACGTCTCCCTGCTTGATGAGATGCTTCTTATTAAAACCAATCAGAGAATAAAACATGACAACTTCCCAAGCGAGGCTTGTTCTGCAGGCCTCGGGGTGCTCCGTCTCGCTGACTGGCAGCCCTGACGGGAACCTAACCTCATACTATTGGGACTATGCCCTACCAGCACTCTGAGACAGCCGCGACAAGGACGGCTTCAAACAATCACTCTTTCTTAGAACTACCTGTTCTAAGGTGCCCTTGTTGCATTGAGCTTCTGAGGTTCACAAAGGAAGTGGTGAAGTAGTGAGACAGGAAGACACGGCAGCGAGACGAACAAAAGGCCGTGACTATACTAAAAACAACCGAATTGTACACTTTAAAAGAGTGACTTTTATGGTATGTGAATTATACCTGAATAAAGCTGGTATTTAAAAAAAGGCTTGAACGGTGAGGAGGAAGTCTGGGTGGTTCTGATGCCGTCACTGACAGGCCATGTGACTGTGGAGGACAAGCAATCAGATCTTTATAACATTGGTGCATTCACTTAAGTGGGCAAACACTAATTAATTAACCCTCCACTGCAAACCAGGCTCAGTGGTAGGTAGGAAGATGCGGAGATAAAGGCCAATGGTAAGGCTGTGGGTTAGAATCTTGGATATGGTAGGAGGACTCTCTTTTCTTTGTCTGAATCCCTAGGTAGTGTAAACAGTTAATGTGCTCAGTTGCTAACCAAAAAGTTGGAGGTTCAAATTCACCCAGAGGTACCTTGGAAGAAAGGCCTGGTGATCTACCACCAAAAAATCAGCCATTGAACACCCTATGGAGCACAGTTCTACTCTGACACACATGTGGTTGCCACGAGTCAGAGTCACCTTGATGACAGCTGGTACTTGTACCCTCTTGTCAGCCGGTCAGTTCCCTGAGGGCAGAGCTGCAACCTCTTTGACTTTCTATCCCAGCTCTGAGAACACAGCCTGACACACAGTAGGAGCACAGTGCATGTTTGGTGAATGAGATGCTGCTGAAGGCACTCAGAAGTCAGCTCCCCTCTGCCTAATACTCTGTCCACACTTTACTGGGACACAAGCCTCCCCTGTCATATCCACTCTCTATAGCAACTAGGCACTTTCTAAGGCTCAGAAAAAATGTGCCTGCTGTTTACTTGATTGAATCTGACCCAGTCGCCCCTCAAAGTATCACTACCCCAAGCTGTGACCCAACCCATGATGGGATACCTCCCATGGGAGACATACTGAGCAGGTGTCACTCAGCTTACAAGAGTCACAAGGAAGCTTCTGAGCCTGTTACAACACAGTGACATTTACATATCGGATTAGAAACAATTTGAAATGTATGCACAGGCAGGGAATACAAACATAGCAAGGAGTATGCGTGGTGGTGGGTGCTGACGAGGCAATTCGACTCAGAGCGACCCCATGTGACAGAGGAGAACTACCCCACGGGGTTTTCTAGGCTGTAATCTTTAGGAAGCAGATTGCCAGGACTTTCTCCCACGGAGCTGCTGGGTGGGTTTGAAACGACACTTTTTGGCTAGCAGCCGAGCCATTATGCCACCAGGGCTCCTGTATGCATGGCAGTCCCACACGTTTTACAGGATTTCACCGTTTTCAAACCACTTCCATGCACTAGTCTGCATCGGAGCATCATAACCGTGTGAGGGAAATACTTTTTCAAAATAATGCTTATTTAGTTTTTCTAATTATAAAAGTAGTACATTTTATACTCATTAAAATTATTTTAAATATAGAAAAGTATAAAAAATAATCATCCATACTCCCACAGCCTGTTAACATTTTAATGTATTTCTTTCCAATCATATCTATCTATTTATCATATCTTTACACAAATAACAGGGCATTACACATTTTTTTGCCAACCATGCAACGCTCCACCCCTGGTGATTTTCATAAGCTTGCTATGCCGGGCATTATATGTGTGGATGTGTTATTTGTGAAAAATATGGAAACTATCTATCATCTGTCTCTTACCTATCTTATATTTTCTTGATTTTAAGACACCACTCATCATAAAATGCACCATTAATTTAGCAACAGCTTTTTAGAAGAAAAAAGTTATTTCTCTATATATCATTTATAAAACACATCTCAAACCCAGAAACAGCCAAAATATGAGAAAAGGAGGTGCCTTAGAATAAAGCAAATAAAGAATATTTAAGATCATACTGACAGACACAATTCTCAACTTACTTCTTTCCCTCCTTGTAGCCTAAACATTCCCTGCTCCCAACTCCATCATCAGGAACTCTCTGTAAACACCATTTTAATGGGTGCTTAATATTCTATCACAAAGTCAGGCCATAATTTATTTAATCATTCTTCAATTGTTATAATTTGGGTTACTTTTTTAATTTTTCAGTATTATACATAATAATAATAAAAACCAACCCGTTGCCATTGAAACCCTTATAGGGTTTCCAAGAAGCGCCTGGTGGATTCGAACTGCTGATCTTTTGGTTAACAGTCATAGCTCTTAACCACTACGCCACCAGAGTTCCCATGATAAATAATGATTTTTTTTTTTATTGTGCTTTTAAGTGAAAGTTTACAGCTCAAGTTAGTTTCTCATACAGAAATTTATGTACATATTACGTGATCCTAGTTGCTCTCTCTATAAGGTGACAGCACATTCTTTCCTTTCCACCCCGATTTCCTGTGTCCATTCAACCAGCTCCTGTCCCTTTCTGCCTTCTCATCTCGCCTCTGGACAGGAGCTGCCCATTTAGTCTCATGTGTCTACTTGAACTAAGAAGCACACTCTTCACGAGTATCATTTTAGGTCTTATAGTTCAGTCTAATCTTTGTCTGAAGAGTTGGCTTTGGGAATGGTTTTAGTTCTGGGTTAACAGAGAGTCCAGAGGCCATGTCTTCCGGGGTTCCTCCAGTCTCAGTCAGACCATTAAGTCTAGTCTTTTTACGTAAATTTGAATCCTACGCCACACTTTTCTCCTGCTCTGTCAGGGACTCTCTGTTGTGTTCCCTGTCAGGGCGGTCATTGGTGGTAGCTGGGCACCATCTAGTTCTTCTGGTCTCAGGCTGATGGAGTCTCTGGCTTATGTTGCCCTTTCTGTCTCTTGAGCTAATTTTTCCCTTGTGTCTTTGATGTTCTTCATTCGTCTTTGCTCCAGGTAGGTTGGGACTAATGGATGCGTCTTAGATGGCTGCTCACTAGTTTTTAGGACCCCAGATGCCACACATCAAAGGGGGATGCAGAACATTTTCTTAATAAACTTTGACCTAGATGTCCCCTGAAACCATGGTCCCTACACCTCTGGCCCTGCTACTCTGTTCCTCAAAGTGTTTCATTGTGTTCAGGAAACTTCTTAGCTTTTGGTTTAGTCCAGTTGATTCACAACACATCTTTAAGCATTATATTTGTCTACATTTATGACTGTTTCTTTAGAATGGATTTCTACACATGGAATTACTGAATTAAAAGGTATGAACATTTTTAAGACTCTTGATACATAACCGTTAAACTGTTTTCCAAAAAGGATGTCCCAATTTACATTCCCATCAGCCATATATGAAAGTTTCTTCTCCTTTGCTGGCATTGGTTCTTATCCTTAAATAAAGAATCCAAATAATAATGTACATAATTTTAAAAAATCAAATTAAAAAAAAAAAGGCTTTTAATGAAAAGCAACAGTCCCCTATCCCAGTTCTCTGCACTGTGAAGTCAGCTTTCCAAAGGCAATCACTTCGAAGCATTCCTGATTTTAGCACATCCATTCATTCAATCCATCCATCCAGTCGTCCATTTATTCAGCATATATTTATTAAGCATCTATTATGAACCAGGCCCTCTTCTAGATGCCAGGGATACAGCAATGAACAAAGAAGTCTGTCTTAGTCTGAAAGCTCCACTGAGGGCTGTCCACCATGGGTAACTCTGCTGGTACGTGAAATACCAGTGGCATCATTTCCAGCGTCACAGCAACACGGAAGCCACCACAGTACAGTACGCTGACAGGAGGGTGGTAGAAAAGGGATTGGAGACAGCAAATATGGAGAACTCTTTCAGGGAATTTTGCTGTAAAAGGGAGCAGAGAAATAGGGCAATGGCTGGAGAGGAATGTAGGATCAGGAAACTGTTTTTTAAAAAAATAGAAAACTCTTTCAGCATGCGTGTATGCTGTTGTGACTGAGCCTATAGACAGAGAAGAATTGATGATGCCAGAAGGAGTGGGAATTGTTCTAATGTTTTTTTATCTCCAAAGAGCACGCTTATATTACTTTTCTTGTTTTATCAACTTTGTGGTTGTTGTTAGGTGCCATCGAGTTGGTTCTGACTCATAGCGACCCTACATACAACAGAACAAAACACTGCCCTGTCCTGCACCATCCTCACAATTATTGCTATGCTTTAGCCCATTGTTGCAGCCACTGTGTCAATCCATCTCACCCAGGGTCTCCCTCTCTGCTGATGACCCTCTACTTTACTGAGCATGATGTCCTTCTCCAGGGACTGGTCCCTTCTAATAACATGTCCAAAGTACGTGACACGAAGTCTTGCCATCCTCATTTCTAAGGAGCATTCTGGCTGTACTTCTTCCAAGATGGATTTGTTTGTTCTTCTGGTAGTCCATGGCATATTCAATATCCTTCACCAACACCACAATTCAAAGGCATCAATTTTTCTTCAGCCTTCCTTATTCGTAGTCCAGCTTTCACATGCATATGAAGCAACTGAAAATACCATGGCTGGGTCAGGCACACCTTAGTCGTCAAACTGACATCTTTGCTTTTTAACACTTTAAAAAGGTCTTTTGCAGTGGATTTGCCCAATGCAATACATCGTTTGAGTTCTTGACTGCTGCTTTCAGGGGCATTGATTATGGATCCAAGTAAAATGAAATCCTTGACAACTTCAATATTTTCTCCTTTTGGGGAAATAGTTTCAATTTTGTTGTTTTTGTTAGGTGCAGTCAAGTCAGTTCCAGCTCATAGCGACCCTACAGGACAGAGCAGAACTGTCCCATATAGGGTTTCCAAGAAACAACTGGTGGATTTGAACTGGTAACGTTTTGGTTAGCAGTCAAGCTCTTAACTACTGTGCCACCAGGGCTCCTTCACACAGACAAAAATAGTAGCCCCAAAATCTGTGTGTTAAACCCCTATGCCACCAGGGTTCCATTTTCAACTTTAAGCATCATTTATTGACTTTCTGCTATGATGCGTAAGAGCTTACTTACATCACCGCTCATTTCCCTTCTACCCTTGTCCAACAGAGTTATATCACTATTTCAGTTCATCTCTTGGTTACTTTTGTAAACTTTATTTTTATTTTGCCAACTGTAGACAGCATCTCTTGATTCCCCACTTTATGTAATGAGAGTACTCACACCTTTCCCCTACCTGCTACGTGTTAGTCAGCTTTTGTTAGGTTATGCTAAGGTAACAAAAAAAAAAAAAAAAAATTTTTTTTTTTTTTTTACCAACAACACTGATAACAAGAACAAAAAACACTCAGGAACTCAAGTTTATTTCCCAATCACATGACACATCATGCCCTGCTTTGATGGCCTCTTCATTCTGGGAGCCAGGTTGTCTTAGGCTGGGTTCTCTAGAGGGGCAAAACCAGTGAGGTGCATACATACATATATAGAGAGAGATTTCTTTCAAGGAGATGGCTCACGCAATGGTGGAGGCTGGCAAGGTCCAAATCTGGGTCAGGTGGCAAGCCGGAGGTTTCTCCTGATTCACGTGGTTGCAAGGGCTGACGAACTCAAATCTGCAGGTCAGATGGCAGGTTAAAGGCTTCCCGTGTTCCAAAAACTGGAGGTCAGAGGATGATGAGACGGATGCAGAATCGGAAAGAGAAAGAGCAAACTTTGCCAGAACATCCATGTATATATATATTGGATGTAGTCTACATCCCGAAGGAAACTCTCCTTCCAGCTGATTGGTTGCTCACATCAGACCACAGAATGGAGGATGACTACATAATGTCTGCCAAACCATTGAGAATCATGGCCCAGCCAAGTTGACACATAACATTACCCATAACATGGGTTGAAATGCAGCTGCCATCTGAGACCTGCCTTTCTCACGAAGAACAGAAAAAGAAAACAATGGCACAACCTCACAGTGCTTCTTGGGCATGGCATATATCACTTCCATTCACATTCAACTGACCAAAGCAAGGCGCATGGCCAAGCCTGTGGTCAATGAGTGGGGAAGTGGCATCCTTCTCTCAGAGGAGGCACAGAAGGCACATGGCATTGGGTGGGATGTGAAATCGTCTTTCAGGGAAGTCGATGAATAATTGGGAATAATAATTTCACCTATCGCACTTCCACTTCTCCTCTCCTCTTCTACCTCCCAACTTCTATAAGCTGTGTTTTCCATTTTATGTTCTCCCTTTTAGCTATTATTAAGTAGTCTTCAGGGCTTTGTCTATAGTTGGTTTTAGCAGCTAAAAACTACTGAGCATCATTTACACTACTATGACAAAGCAAATATCCTTCACTGCAAAGCCAAGCAGAAGCTAAATGCCCCTATCATGTGCCACTGGCCCAACAACACAGAGCCTATGTGTTTAAAAAGTGTTTCTTACATTCTACTGTTTGCTCGACATCAGGCCACATTTGATTTGTTCTGTATGTGGACTATGCCTTTCGTGAAGAAATTTTTTTGTGTTTTTGTCTTTTCTGAAGTTTCTGATTACCTCTCCAATAAGAATTGGCAGGAGAAACATATGCTTTCTACACAATATCCCTAATTTCCTCCAAATTCTATCTTACCCCATTTATTGCTTGGAATCTTTCCATTTTCTTTTTGAAGCCTGTTGACCTCTTAATCTAATCAGGCAGGTTGCTTCATTTTTGGATCTTAATTGCTTTGTATAGCCTTTTGTCTTTATTGTAGTTACTCATTGCCTTTGTTTTTCCTGCATCCTTTTTGCTTTTTTACCATTGCCTCAATTTCTTCCAATTTCCCAATCACACTCTTTATTCTGTGGAATGTCCCCTTCTCAACCCATTCTCAGAGACCTCCACCCCGCACACTAATGAGCACTGATTATTCTCTAGGCCTGCTAAGCAATTTAATCATGGGGTTGCTTTTCACGGATGCCCTGAATTGGATCCATTGTTTCCTAGATCCCATATCTTCTTTCCTGGTTTGAGTCCTTATTTTGCTGAAATACATCCTTAAATAGCTTCCTAAGAAAGGTTGAGTAGTAGGTAAGGTACGTTTTCTGGGTCCTTGAATCCTTAGACCTACCTCAGTTACATGTAAAATAAAGGTGCTGTACCAGATGATCTCTAGTGCCCATTCCAGGAGTATAATTCTAGTCAATATGCAAACATTTATAACATACTGTATCAAGGAGAAATTTTAAATAGTTGCTGCTCTCAAGGAACTTACAATCTATTTAGATAAAGAATAAACTCTAGAAACATTAAGTAGCAAAAAGTCAACAATTCAAAAGATGCCACAAGGTAGGGAATGATTAAGCACCAGTTTGAGCCACAGGCATAGAGGAAAGAGAGATACTAGAAGCTGAGTCAGCCTGTGGCACTTTCACCAGGGAATCAAGACTTCAGTTGAGTCTCAAAGAATGGGCAGTCTATTAGATAGAGTCAATGTTTACGTAATAGTCAATAGGAGATTAATGGCCAACATTAGCTGAATGCAATACTTAGCAGTCAATGGAAGCTCCCCTCCTTCCCACTTTCCCCCAAATTACCTGAACTGTCAACATTTTCACTTTACCAAATCAATCAAAACAGATATAGTTTTTAAAAATAAAACTATAATTATATCCCTGACCACAAAACAAACTCTCTGGCCATTTTGAGGCATATCAACCAATTTCCATTACAAGTATGAATAATTGTGTATGTATTTATCAATGCCCGTTGTTGGAAGATGAAAGTACCAGCAGTGGTCTTTGCTAGTGGAGTTTTGCCGAATAAGACTGGGGGTAACTCTCTTCACTGCCCATTATTTTTAATTGTTCCAATGAGGAGTCAGAATGATCACAAATCACTTCTACTTTCCTCCACTCCCCAGGAGAGGACACATCCTTTTTATGGAATGAGTGCTATCTTGACAGTCCCTAGGTGAACGCCACTGCAGGTATCAACAAGACACCAGGAGACATGAAATAAGTCTTCATTCAGCCCAACACCTGGACTCTCATCCAATTTGCAAATGAGGAGAAGACTTGGAGGGGAGGAGGTTTCCAGAATAAAGACAGGATCTATGGACTGTGGCCTGACCAGTTTTCAGAGAGTGGGAGTGAAGTGAAAATTGCAAGTGGTTGGGGCCCCTGATGGGTTTTCTCAGTAGGGTCTATCCTAATACCATTCCTTTTGGGAGGCCTTCTATGAAGCCCAGAGGAAGAATTCACTGTTGTTAAAACGCTCTGTTCCTGCTGCCATCATAGCACTTGTTGAATTCCAGCAAAGTTTACTCAGTTTTCCCCAACAGTCCATGACATCTTGACTGATTTCCTCATCATCGCATCCCCAGTGTCTGGCATGTGGCGGGTGCTCTGTGTTTGCTGAATGAATGTGTGAATGAACGGAAAGAAACTGCATCTCATTAAAGGGCAGAGCCAGGCATGAATATTCAGTTTTCCTAGGTGCTTCAGATAAACCAGAGTCCCCGCCCGGGAGGTGCAAACAGTTAAAACCGGTCTTGGAAAAAAAGCCTGGCAATCTACTTCTGAAACAAATCGCCACTGAAAACCCTACAGAGCACAGAGAGCTCTATTTTGAAACACATGGGGTTACACAGCATTTGGTTACTGGTTCAGATAAGCCAGGCGAATCTGCAGAAGTTACTCTGGGCCTCGGGGAGGATTCTCAGGAGCTGGGGTTATTCAAACCACTCCTAGGAAGGAAAAACAAAAACAAAAAACACAAGCAAGATCTCTCTGGGTGGTTTTGTCGTTGAGAATTCTGCGGCAGGTTGAAGGAAGCGTGGGCAGGAACATCAACAAGGTCTCAGAGGCAAAGATCCAAGAGGACGCCACTGCAGCAAGCACCCCCTCCCCGGACCCAGAGATGGGACCAGTGCTCAGCTCTGCAGAAAGGCCAAGAGCAAGCTGGACCCCCATCCCCTGAACGCTCCTTGTGCACCAGGCCCTGTGCTTTACATCATCACATTTCATCCTCCCAGCAACCCGGAGAGGGAGGTGACCCTGTCTTACCGATGAGAAGCACTACAAGGACTGGGGGCCCCCCCACTCACGTGAGAGGAGCCTGTGTTCCCAGTAAACTGAAACAGCAACCAAACCAAACCAAAAAAATGCCTGGAGGTCAATGAAAATGCAGAAGCCTGTACACCTGTGGTCTGCCTGATTTATTACTTCTGTAGTTTGCTTGCTTCCCCCCCCCCCCTTTTTTTTCCACCTCCTTATTTCTTAAAAAGTTTTCTCACAAAAATCCCATAGGATTCTGATCTAACAAAAGGAAATGTAAGGGAGAAAAAGACCAATCCCTGGGGCAGAGGACCAGGGAAGTAGGGGGTTCGAGGCCAGACTCTGGCAACACAGCAGGGCTAAGGATGAGAAAGTACCCAGTAAGGTGAGGTCAGGTCTCTGGGTAGCAAGTAGAAGCAATTTGTGAGCAACTGCTAACGGAAAGCTTGGTGGTTCAAACCCACTCAGTGGCTCCAAGGAAGAAAGGGCTGGCAGACTGCTTCCATAAAGATTACAGTCCAGAAAACCCCGCGGAGCAGTTCCACTCTGTAACACACAGGGTTGCCATGCTCGGAACTGAGAAGACAGCATGGGATTTGCTTCTGGTTGGGGGTGAGGCCTGGGAGGGTGTGCACATGTGGGCAGTGCTGCCTCCTGGAGTGGCTTCTTCACCCAGTAGCAACGTGATCCTTCCACTGGGCACCAATGTTTCCGTTTCCTTAAAACACCATAGGGTGGCATTTACTTCACCACTTTTTAAAAAAAATGGAATCAAGATGGATCCCTGCTCCAGATCTCCACACCTCCAGAGAGATGAACGGAAGTCTGCTTTCACTCCAGCAGGTAGGTGGGGACTTCTGACAGGACTGAATGGACGTCAGCTTGCCTCCTCACAGTGTCTAAACGGACAGAGAGCTGCCTGATGGCGCCAGCCGGTGGGAGGGGCAGGGGCTGTGGCTTGAGGCATCAGGGAAGGGGAAGTCCACCTAAGGTTTAGACGGGCGCGCCACACTGGCCACAGCAGCCCCCCGGGGCAGAAAGACAAGTAGACTAAAAGCACCAAGGGGAAAGTGAGTTATGTTCTGTGTGGGTGGGTGTGAGCTTCTCTATCACCGCCACAGACCCCACCCCCACCCCCGCCGCCGCACACTGCGTGGGGGAGTCTGAGCAAGGCGGTGAGAAAGGCCAAAGTAAAACAACTTCCGGCTGACCTCTGCTCTCGGGAACTTGTAGCTACAGCTGTCAGCTGGTCGCGGACAGCAGCAGGCCTTCTCCTGTTGAAGGGCACTGGGCCGTCTCCCCAGCCCAGCCCTGGAGGGGCGGGGAGTGGGGGCAGCCTCTCAGCAGGCCAAGGGCAGCGCGTGCCAAGCCGGGAGACCCGGCTCGTGCAGGCAGAGACTTGAGGGCAGGGTTAGGGAAAGGGAGGGGTCAGGAAAACTCATTCCTTCCCTCCATGCACCCTTCCGCCCCTCATCTCTGTGCGGGACCTGTTTTCAAATTAGGACGCCAAGAGTCAGACACAGAATTACATCGGCGCATTCTCCGCTTGCTTAGAAACAGAGGAGATGGGAGAGAGTTACAGGGTCACCCTGGCCAAAAACCCGTTGCCGTCGAGTCGATTCCGACTCATAGCAACCCTATAGGACAGAGTAGAACTGCCCCATAGAGTTTCCAAGGAGAGCCTGGTGGATCTGAACTGCCAACCTCTTGGTTAGCAGCCCTAGCACTTAACCACTGCACGACCAGGGTTTTCCACCCTGGCCAGGTGTAGTCTAAATCCACATGCATCCAAACGAATAAAATTATTCTCCATCCCCCTGGCGCCCTTCGGGGGTGCTGGCGGAAGTGCAGGCACCCGGGAAGGTGGAGGAGATTCTGGCTAAAGAGCTCTTGCCCCCACATGGTCCACACTCTGCGGGCGCAGACGGGAGTGGGGTGTCCCCTGAGCCCAACTCATCCCCCCTCCCTCTCCCTCTCCCCACCTTTGCCCAACTCGGCCAACTTCTCCGACGCCCGGGAAGTCTCGCGTTTGGTTGCTTAGCCGTCGTCACGCGCGGCCTCGGTCCTGCGCCCCCTCGGAGGAAGGGACTCGCTCAAGGGCGCGCGCGGCGGCGAGAAGGGAAGGATTCGGGGCGCCGGGAGGGGAGCCGAGTCCAGTGCTGGGGGAGCCGTCCGGGCCGCTGCCGGCTGGTTTCAACATTCATTGCAAAGTTTCCCACTCTCCTTGGCCCGGCCACCTCGCCCGGGTGTCAGGGGAGGGCGAAGGCGGGTCAGAGAACCCCGCGCAGCGCCTCCTCTCCCCGGGGCCCCCTCCACGCGTTTCTCTAACCTGCCAGGGGGCGCTGAGAGCGCGGCCCGACGCGCGGGCGCAGTTTGGCCGCGGGTGGAGCCGCCCGAGGATCTCCGGCCGCGCTGCGCCCAGCCCCGTGCCCTCCCCACCTTCCCGCGGCGGGCCGGGCAGCAGGGGTGGCGGCCACCGCTTCTTACCCAGTCCCGGCACGAAAGTGTTGAGGAAGAGGCAGATGACGGCCACCGGGAAAGGCATGTAGGGGATGGCGGCGCGCAGGGGCCCCTTCTTCTCGCGGACCTGCACCACCACCCCGCTGGACGAGGACGCCCCCCGGGGATCAGCTGCCGCCACGGCCGCCGCCGCCGCCGCAGTCTCGGCGTCCTTGTGTGAAGGCTCCATGACCGGGTGCGCTCCCCCAGAGCCGGGTTGCTGCGGCCGGAGCTGCCGCCCTGCACACAGGTGGCGGGTGGCGGGTGGCGCCGGCTCCGCGCTCGTGGCCGAGCTCAGGCTGCCAGCACGCTCCGTGTGCCGCGCGGCTCGCGGAGACTCCCGCACTCCCACGTCCCCACGCGCCCGGACCTCTGCCGCGCGCTCCGCCGCGCTCCCACACCCCCGGCGGAGAGGCGGGGAGGGCGGCGTGACTTGGTGACAGCGCTCCGACGCCCCTCCCCGCCGGGTCCCTTCCCCGCCTTCTTCTCCGACACCCTCCCTCCTTAAAAAATACCACTCACAAGGAATGGAAAATTAGGGCGATGAGAGGAAAGTAGGAAGAGGAACGCAGAGGGAGCTGGTTGTACTGGTGCTGGAAGGGATGGACCTCACCTCGCCCTCCCCAGACAGGTGAATGGAGAACTCGGCCATCGATTACCGAGAGCTGGCCTTGTGTCCTGGTCTGGCACCGCTCCTGTGCGCAGGCAAAGCCTTTAATCTGGAAGATGAATGTAACTGCTGGGGAGATGGAGGAAAGGAACGTGCAGCGCTCAATACCTAGTAGGCCTTCAGTTCATTCTGATTTAAATGAATGATTTAGGTCACGGGAAAAAGCAATTTGGATCGGTAATAGAGCTGAAAGCCGGAGACATAGCTCTTCACCAGGCCAGATCTCTCCTTCCTTAGCTCTTCACCAGGCCAGATCTCTCCTTCCTTCTCTCTCTCTCTCTCTCTCACACACACACACTTCCTTCTCTCTCTCTCTCTCACATACACACACTGTCTCAAAGAGTGGGAAGAAACACACCTTCTGCCTGGGAGTGAAACTATCCCCTCAACTGTGCAGAGAGGGAAACCTGGGCCTTCTGTGCGCTCAATGCAGTGGCTAAAAAGCCAGCGAACAAACAGCGCCGTCTGGTGTTGATAACGCGGCAGTTGGTAGAAGCCAGAGGATTCCTCATGTCCAGTTCGCAGTGAGGCCTCATACTGAATTAGATTTTCTGAATCATGCAGTCCTTACCTCCGCATCTGGAAAAGATAAACGGCTAAAAGCAACTGGCACTTATACTGGAGAGGGGATTCTCTAGACAGCAAATCAGCTAAATGACCGGAAGGGAGCGAATCAACTTCCTTCTCTGTCATCCTTTCTCCAGGAGCAGTAGTGATGGATCCACCCTAAGGCAGCCTAGGAACCCAAAGGAAGGATGCTAAAAGGACATGGATTATTTTATAAGTATCTGAATAAAAATTTTTAAAAATTGTAAAGCACATAGCCAGGAGCTAGTGGCGATAGTGGTGGCTTCACACACACAGATAAACTAGCTTAAGCCTGGTAGTCGGGAGAAGAGGACTGGAGGTTTTAGTCCCTGTTCAGCCAGTAATTACCTACTTAGCCATTTCTGGGCTTGAGTTACATTTGTAAAATCAAAGCAATAGCCACTTAATACACATTTATTGAAGGCCTACTACGAATCAGGTTCTGGGGACAAAAAAATGCTTAAAAGCCAGCCCCTGCCCTCAAGGATCTAATAGAGGAACTGAGGTATGCTAATGATCGAAGTGATAAAATTACAGAGACAGTGACAAATGCTGTAGCCATGGTAGGCTGAAGGTACTGTGGTAACATGGATCTCTGTGTCACCAGCTAGAGTGAGGAGAGACTTCAGGGGAGATCTTTCAAAGATGATACTGAATGAGACCTGAGTAACCGCTAGAGATTACTCCTTAGAGATTTGTTTTATTTTCAACAGATGCTTGCTTACCCAAGTACGCTCTGCTAGGCATCATTCTAAGCACTGTACACATATTAACTCAGTTAATCGTTGCCATAACTCTGAAGTAGATATTAATTATTACGCCCATTTTACAGATGGGGAAATGGAAGCACAGAGAGGTTAAATAACTTTTAGAAGGTCACCCACTAATAAGCCGTAGAGCTGGATTTGAATGCAGGAAATCTGGCTCCAGAATCTACATGTATAACTGCTATTTTATTCAGAGACATAGAAAAGAAGTCATATTCTTTTACCATCTTTTGCAGAGCACCCAGACTATGTGTTAGGATCACTCAGTCACTATTATACCTGGAGAAAGAGGACATCAAGAAAGAAGGTGGACTTGCCTTCTCCCAATTTGCCACATGATTTGCTGAATATCTGGATGTCAGAAAGACACACGCCCAGCTAGATGAACAGCAGGCGTAAAGGTATGGATACTTAGGAAAGTAGGAGGCTGTCCAGGAACGGCAGTAGGAATGGAACTAGGCTCATGTGGGCAGGGACAGAGGATGATCTGGTGATATAGGCAGGAAGGAGTCCAGTAATGAAGGACAAAGGACTTCGCACTTTATCCTGGTGTCAATGCACAATCACCAAAACACTTCAAGCAGGGGAGTAGCAGGAGTGTTCCAATTACTTTTACTATGTAACAAACTATCCCAAAATTTAGTGGTTTAATACAACTAATTTATGACCACAAAGTCTGTTGGTCAGGAATTTGGTCAGGGCATCGGTGAGACAGCTCTTCTCTACTCCATTATATCTGGCTCTTCAACTGGAAGACTCAAATGGCTGGTGGCTGGAACACCTAGGGCTACAGGATCCACTTTCAAATGACTCTCAGACCTGGTGCCTGGACTGGGATAACTTGAAAACTGGCTCAGTTAAGACTGTTCACAAAAGCACCTACATGCAGCCTGTCCACATGACTTAGACATGAGAGGGAACCTCCCCAAGAGGGAGCCTCCAGAGAGTAAGCATTCCAAGGAGACTAGATGGAAGCTGCGTGGACTTTTCTGCCCTAACCTGGTGTCTTAGTCTGGGTTCCCTAGAGAAGCAAAACCAGTGAATACATAGAGAGATTTACTTTAAGGAAATGGCTCACGTAATGGTGAGGAAATGGCTCGCACAATGATGAACGCTGGCAAGTCCCAAGTCCGTGGGTCAGGCAACAGGCTGAAGATCTCTGCAGGCTCACATGGTTGCGGGGGCTAACAAACTCAAAATCTGCAGGTCAGGTGGCAGGCTGGAGTTCTCTGCTGGCTCACAGGATTTCAGGGGCTGGTAAACCCAAGATCTGCAGGTCAAGCAGTAGGCTGGAGACTTCTGCAGGCTTATGGCCCAGGAACCAGAGGTCAGGCTTTGAGAAGAGTGCAAGGTTGAGAGAGAGAGCTTTGCCAGAACATCCATTTATATACTGGAGGGAGGCCATGCCCCAAGGAAAGTCCCCTTTTGACCGATTGGCTGCTTGTATCAGATCAGAAAATGGAAGGTGATTACATTATGGAAGAACACATGCTAAGCCACGGAGAATCATAACCTAGCCAAGTTGACACGTAACATTAACCATCACACCCGGAAAGTCACATAGCATCACTTCTGTGGTACTCTATTGGTCAAAGAGTCACAAGCCTACTCAGATTCAAAGGGAGGGGGGCACCTCTCAAGGTGAGGAGTGTCAAAAAATTTGGAGTCTGGCTTTAAAACCACCAAAAATGAGGTATATTTTTGGGAAGACCACTGTCTTTAGCGTGGAGAATGGGTTGTGTGATCGTTAAAGTTGTGTGTCAACTTAGTGGTTCTTGGGACTTGAGCTAGCAGCTTACCTGCCATCTTGCCTGCTGATCTTGGGATTTGTCGGTCTTCGCAGCCTGTGAGCAAGAGCCCTGCTATCTGACCTGCCAGTCTTGGGTTTGCCAGCCTCTGCAGCTATGTGAAGCAGGAGAAGGCTCCAGCCTGACCTATGGACTTAGGACTCCAGCCTCTACAACTGCATGAGCCATTTCCTTGACATAAATCTCTTTATGTATATACGTATACACACACACTTACTGGTTTTGCTTCTCTAGAGAACCCAGCCTAAAACTGGTTGGAGAAGGTGAAACTGGGTCACATATCCACTCACAGGGTTTGGGAATGGGGAAAGAGTAACTTCCAAATGAAAACGGAAATGTTGAATTTAAGGGGTCTGAGGATACCTGAGAGGTGGCAGGCACTCAGTAAATACTTGTTGATTAAATTATGGTGTAGGTAATGGTCTAGACAGGAGGTGTACATTTAGCCAGTGTGAGGCCCAGTAAAACAATTTGGGCTGCAAATGTGACAGCCATCAGCTTACAAATAGTAAATCCCTATATGGAAATACGGGGTAAGAAGAGAAGAGAGTTAAGGAGTCACTAGAGGTTACACTATTCAGGCAGAAAGGAAGGAGGAGGAAGAAGGAGGTTTAAAAGAAACAGCTAAAAAAATGTGGGGATGTGGGGGTGGGAGGGGGAGAGTGGGAGAAACACTAAGAGAGTGTCATGGAGGCCAAAAGAGGAAAGATTTTAAGAAGAAAGCTGTGAGCAGTATCAAGTACCACAGAGGGCTCAAGTAAGAAATTGCCCATTGGATCTGGCAGTTGAAAGGTTCAGCTGTCTGGGATTCCAACTCAATATGCTTTGCTGAAGTCTCTCCCACTGTATCCATTTTCAAGGAATTTCTCCATTTCATCTAATTTGTTAAATTTGTTGGCATAATGCTATTCATAATATCCTCTTAATAGCTTTTTAATGTCTGTAGAATCTGTAGTGATGTCACCTCTTTCATTCCTGATATTAGTCATTTGTGCTTTTTCTCTCATTTTCTTGATCATTCTTGCAAGGAGTTTATACCACATCTATTTGACATTGTGACTGTGGCCAATGGCTGAAGAAGAGATTAAGATCTATGCTATTTCAGGTAGTAATAGGCCTCCAAAGAAAAGTTAAAACCTTAAATAATAACCCTTCTCTCCCCCTACAATCAGACACAAACTCAATAAGGACAACAGATCAACAGTTGATTAAATCAGCCAAATAACACATCCAGGCCAGGCACTGGGTCATGAAGATAAGATCTAGTTCATGGCCTTGTTCTGTCATCAGCTGAATAAAGTACCTCAGCTTTGGTCCTCTTCGTAGCTGAAAAAATAATTTTGTTTGAAGTCAGCTTCCAAACTACACAAGAAATTCATACACCAACCACAGATGGCTCCTTTTTGCAAAGACTGGCACTGTAGCATCTGTGGTGAAAAACAGATTTTGTCCGAAGCTCTGTGTCTTTGAATAAGTTTCTTAACCTCTCTGAACCTCAGTCTCCAAAAGTGTAAATAATACCTGTCTCATTTGTGTACTTGTGAGGATTAAGTGAGGTGATATATGTAAGACACTCAATAAATGGCAACCTTTTCATTTACATGACAAAAACCCAACTCACAGCTTAAGAAAAAAACAACAGGAATTTATGGATGTGATGGCTTCTGTATCAACATGGTTAGGCTGAACCTCAGGCCCCAGAGCTGGGGAAACTCTCAAAGACACGGATTGACACAATAGCTACAACAATGAGGTAAAACACACCAATGATTGTGAGCATGGTGTAGGACCAGGCACCATATCATTCTGTTATATATAAGGTCTTCATGAGCCAGAGCCAACTAACAACAATAACAAGGGATATTCCCTCAAGAGTTGGAGAAGAAAAGGGAGGCAGCACCAATCTTCTAACTTAAGCACTCTCTACCAGTTTTTTAATCAAACCCTAATCCAGGTGCTTCTGTGGATGGATTCTGTAAATGCGATTGAAGTCCCCATCAGTTGGCTTAAATTCATCAAATAGAGATTATCCGAGTGGACCTTACTTAATCAGTCATAAGCTCTTTAAAAGAGAGCATAGGCCTTCTCTGAGGGACAGGCTTCAAGTAGCTGCTAAGTCTATAATTACTCTCCCCTCCGTTTAGATCTTCCTTCCTGAGTGCCACCTGTAGACATCAAGCGTCCTCCCCTCTTGCCATGGGTTCCAGCCTGCTTGTGATCTTCCCTTCCTCACTGCCTGCCCTGTGGACTTCAGGCTTGCTCAGCCAACCCCCACAATTGTGTAAGCCAATTCCTTGTAATAAATTCATATATCTGTACGATTCTGCTGGTGTTTCTTCTCTGGTTGAACCCTAATTGATACAATGGGCTCACATGGCTGGGAAGTCCAGAGAAATGCTGGATTCAGGCATGGCTGGATCCAAGGGCTCGAATTATGCCTATAAGCCTTCTAATCAAAATCTCTCTCTCTCACTCTCTCTCTTTCTCCTTCTCTCTTTCTCAGATCTCCTTCTCTCTGTGTGTACCTTCATTCTGCAGACTGGCTCTTTTCATGTGATGAGGGAGATGGCCCCTGAAAACCCCAGATTCACATCCTCCCAAGCAAACTCAGCGGAAAAAGACTGCTTTGTTCCCCACAGTGAAGGAGTCCTGACTGGTCCCACTTGGGTAATGGGCCCATGTCTTAGATCAGTTGCTGTTGCCAGGGTACTGTGATTAGGTACCAAGAAGCTGGATGCCAGACCTGTGGGATTTTGTGATTGACAGCTGCAACAAAACCTCAAAGAGAGAGTGGAAGTGCCCCCAAGGAAATAGATGGTAAAGGGACCCAGCCATGCACGCTAGACAGATATAACTGTAGTGACCAGAGCATACTATAAGAATGATTGGTGACTTTAATTACCCTTCATTCTTTAATTGCCCTTCTTGGTAATTAACCTTCTAAGTGACTGAGCTTCACCTGTGAGTGGGCCTCTTGATAATTAATCTTCTAAGTCAATGATCTTGACCTACATGAACCACATGTTTGGACTTCCCTCCACATGCTGATTTCCAGCGACACATCTTCTGGTTGCCTTCCCCAGATGCTACATGCTCATGTGGAGTATGATCTTAAGGACAGAGCCCAGCCTGGTTTCTAATCACATCTCTGCTTCTATCTAGCTATGTGATCTTGGTTAGAGAAAGTCATCTCTCTGTGCCTCCATTTATCCATTTATTTAATAGGAATTACCATGCTCATCCTCCCTACTCCGAAAGACCAGGAATATGGAAAGAGCACAAACAAGAATAGTATTATTTCAGGTCTTTGGATCAGGTGGTTCATTTCTGTATATCCTGTGTGGAAGGAGCTTCCTCTTGTCCTTCCTCAAGGAACATTTCTCCCCTGTAGCCATAATGGTGGGATGTTTTCAGAGGAAAAAGGAAAGCACTTCGACTGTGTGAATCATAACAAATTATGGAAAATATGGTGAAGAATGAGAACTCCAGAACACTTAATTGTGTTCATGGGGAGCCTGTACATAAAAATAGTCGTTCGTCATTAGAACAGAACAAGGGAACACTGCTTGGTTTAAAGTCGAGAAAAGTGTGCGTCAGGGTTGTATCCTTTCACCATACTTACTGAATCTCAATGCTGAGCAAATAATCCGAGAAACTGGACTATATGAAGAAGAACAGGGCATCAGGATTGGAGGAAGACTCATTAACAAGCTGCAATGCGTAGATGACACAACCTTGCTTGCAGAAATCGAAGAGGACTTGAAATACTTACTGAAGATCAAAGACCACAGCCTTCAGTATGGCTTACACCTCAACATAAAGAAAACAAAAATTCTTACAACTGGACCAATAAGCAACATCATGATAAAAGGAGAAAAGATTGAAGTTGTCAAGGGTTTCATTTTATTTGGATTGACAATCAACACCCATGGAAGCGGCAGTCAAGAAATCAACTGTTCTATTGCACTGGGCAAGTTTGCTGTAAAAGCCCTCTTTAAAGTGTTAAAAAAGCAAAGATGTTACTTTAAGGACTAAAGCATGCCTGACCCAAGCCATGGTGTTTTCAATCACCTCATATGCACGTGAAAGTAGGACAATGAATAAGGAAGACCAAAGAAGAATTGATGCCTTTGAATTATGGTATTGGGGAGGATATTGAATATACCATGGACTGCCGGAAGAGTGAACAAATCTGCTTTGAAAGAAGTACAGCCAGAATGCTTCTTAGAAGAAAGACTTCATCTCACATAGTTTGGACATGTCATCAGGAGGGATCAGTCCCTGGAGAAGGACATCACACTTGGTAAATAGAGGGTCAGCAACAGAGAAGAGGACCATCAATGAGATGGACCGACACAGTGGCTGGAACAATGGGCTCAAGCATAACAACAATTTGAGGAAGGCACAGGACTGGGCAGCGTTCGTTCTGTTGTACATGGGGTCACTGAGTCAGAACCTACTTGTCAGCACCTAACAACAACAATATAAAGGCAAGGTCAATAAAAGAAGTGAAGCATGGGTCCTCTAGCCTCCTATCTTCTCATTGAGAAGCATGTTGGAGCCGGTGCTCAAATCTGTGGGCCTTTTTTTTTTTTTTAATAGGGCAAGCATGATCACCCTCTTGTCAGTGGAGAAATTATCAGACGAGGCAGTTTGGAATTGGAAGCCAGTGTTTATGAAAGTATTTGGAAAACTTAGTGCTCACAGGAAGTTACAGGGGAGCCGTGAAGGGTGGCAGACGCTACCCATCCTGTAAGAAGATGACCTTTGGCCCAGCACCTCCAGGTGGGATAAGAGTCAGACAATCCTGCTCCTTGCCCAACCTAGTTGTTAAGGACACTGAACTTAGGGTCTTGATGATCTGAGAAAAACATGTTAAGATGAGCTGTAGTAAGGCTGGGGAGAAGGAGACTACTGTTTCATCAAACATCCTGCAGTAGATACTTGAGCTGGAGCTTTACTTTGGCAAGTTCTACTTCTTGTAAACAGTTTTAGATTTTTCTAAAGTTGGTGAGGCTACAGCTGCAGACCAGGTTACCAAGACAAACATGGAATGCTGTTAAGAGAGAGAACAGGAGAGCCCGCACAGACTTCTGGTCTAAAAGTAGCTGAAATTAGGCAGATTTGCATTCTTCCTAAAAACTAAGGACTCCCAGATCTCAGTATAGCCAAAGCATGGGCCAAATTCTGAGCCACACCAGGAAGCAAGGAGGACCCTGCCTCCAGGAGCCGCTTCCCTACATGGAGAAGTAGTTTAGAAAGAGTCGTCTTCAGAAAGGAGCAGGCGGCCTTGGCACAGTCCCACCATATCATACCTGGGACATGTTGGAGTTACTACTTCAATATGGTAGCCATTAGCCACATGTGGCAACTTAAATTTAAAGTTAAATAAAATAAAAACCAAACCCAACCCATTGCCCTCAAGTCACTTCCGACTCATAGCAACCCTGTAGGACAAAATACAATTGCCCCCATAGGGTTTCCCAGGTTGTGATCTTTATGAGAGCAGATTGACGCATCTTTCTCCCATGGAGCGGCTGGTGGATTCGAACTACTGACATTTTGATTAGTAGCCGAGTGCTTAACTACTGTGCCTCCTTTTAAATTAATTAAAATTAAGTAAAATTTAAGTCATTTTATCAGTTGCACCAGCCACATTTCAAGTGTTCAATAACCACACTTGGCTAGTGGCTGCCATATTGGACGGTGCAGATAGAGAAGATTTGCATTATTGCAGAAAGTTTGATTGGACAGCACTAAGTCAGAATATATGTTGGGCTGCATATTTTAAAATTGCTTACGTAAGATATCAGTTTACTTCACTCTTTCATACATTTCTAGGTCAGTAAAGTGGTTATGGAGTTCCTGGGTGGTGTAAATGGTTAAAGCCCTTGGCTGCTAATTGAAAGGTTAGAGGTTTGAGTCCACCCAGAGGTGCCTCAGAAGGCCTGGCAATCTACTTTGGAAAAATCAGCCACTGAAAACTCTGCAGAGCGCAGTTCTACTCTGACACGAATGGTGTTGCCATGAGTCAGAATCTGGTTTTAAAGTGGTTATGCTCATACGTTTTCCACAGAGTGGGGGACCCAGACTCCTTCCATCTTGATGTTCTGCCATTCTAGGATGTTTTTCTTGTCTGCAGGATCCAAGATGGCACACCAGCCAATGGGAGCAAGAAAGAAGAGAGCATGCCCCTTCATTTTGAAGACATGACCTAGACATAGCATAGAGCATTTCCACTTACATCCCATTGACCCGAAGTTGTTAATGGCGTCACCTAATTTTTTTAACTACAGGAGAGCTTGGGAAACTTGGGTGTTCCAGACTTTAAAAACAAGAAATGTATTACAATGAAAGAAGGGGTGATGTCGGGGGCATGTAGCAATCCCTTCTAAGGTTCTACCAGAATTCTCTTTCTTATAATCTTTCCCTCTGTCCTCTCTTCTGTCCTTCCACTTTTCTGTTTCTTTCCTCCTCCTTTTATCCCATACCCCACCATACACCCCATTTTATATATCCCAGATCGAGTGCCGTTTTATATATATATGTTTTATATATCAGGCACACACATAATCTCATCTGATCTTCACACCACCCTGTGCGGTAGGTACCCATTTTACAGACGAAGACACTGTGGCTCAGCAAAGTTAAAGAATGAGCCCTGCTTAGTTCCTAGGAATTGCGAGTCCAGATTGGTTCCCAAAAGCTTTCTCCTCATATCACTAAACACTGCTTGCTTCTCCTTTTCTACCTGCCCCAAGCCCACCTCTCCTCTTCCTTGGATTCTCTCCCCTGCCCCTCTCTCTCTTCACATTCTAATTCCTCTCCCTTTCTCCCCCAACTTTTGGCTCTTATTTCTCTTTTTCTGTCTCCTAATCCATCAGCCAGCCTCACTCAGTCCATTACTCACTGGTTCCACTCAGCTCCTAATAAATCTATTAAATTGTAATCAATCTGTAAATCAGCTCACCGATTAAACCTGGTGGTGATATAGTTTGAGTTTTCTTGTAATTATAGCTGAAGGCCTGAGCAATAAATTAAATTGACAGAAAAAAGTGGGGTTACCTCAAAGCACCCTATGTCTTCTGTCCTGTGATCCTTCCAGCCAGGCTCTGATCACAGATGCTCTTGCTCCCTGCTGATTCCCCCAAACCCTCCCCGCCACCCCTCCCTAAGACTGAGGGTGTGATGGCCAGAGTAGACCTCTGACTTGGCACCTGAGGTCAAGATCTTGAGCGTCACAGAGAAAGGAGTCTCCAAGGCAGACAAGAATCCTCCAGGGTTCTAATCCCTCACACATGAAAACTCCTCCTCCTCTGGGGTCTTGGGTAATTATTCTCCCACCTTTGGTTTCATGAGGTTTCTCTCCTCCACTTGGGTACATAAGAGTGGGGAAGGAGGGCAGGACTTTCTGAGAGGTGTCAACCATTGTCTTACTTTCCTACAGCTGCTGCATAACAAAACACCACAAAGTTGGTGGCTTTAAAGAACAGAAATTTATTGTCTCACAGTTCTGGAGGCTGGGAGTCCAACTCAGGGTATCGGCCATATTGATTCCTCCTCCTTCTGAGGGCTCTGAGGGAGAAACTGTTCCTGCCTCTCTCCTAGCTTCTGGATGCTCCCAGCAATCCTTAAAGTTCCTTGACTTGTAGATGCTTCTTCACGTGGCATTTTCCCCTGTGTGTCTCCAAGTCTGTTCTCTGTTAAGACAGCACTCAGGTGGGATTAGGACCCATCCTACTGAAGCATAATCTCAAGTAGCCTAACTCGTCACATCTCAAAGACTCTATTTCCAAACAAGGTCATGTTACAGGTACTGGGAGGTAGGATGTCAACATCTCTTTTCTGGGAGACTGTCCATAACAGTCCCCTAACTGGCCCGGAAATTGTATTTGATCTGGACTATTTCTGAAAGAAACAGACAGGCAGGGGGTATGCCCCCAACGGGCAGCAGTAGACAGGATATTGAGGACCAAAGCTTGTATGGGGGTGGAGGGGAGGGCAGGGCAGGTGCCAAGCAGGGCAGATGGTGAAGACACCCTGGAAACTGCGACTCAGCCTCCCTTTCCTCCCCCTCCAGAGAACACAAGCGGAGTTGGAGGAGGGTACTTGGTCTGGGCAGGGATGCTGACCATTTCTCCTGCCCTCCTACAGGAATCCTTGCAGTCAAATTTGGGCTTCAGTAGCCTTCTCTCACACTCCCAGCCCCTCTTCCCTGCACCACACTCCCACACCCCAGGCTGAGCAGAGGCTTGCGCTTCCTGTGTGTTCAATCAGTGTGCATTGAGTTTGCCTACTCCTTCAGGCACCAATCAACTCATATACTGCCACATGCAATTCTTATTAACCAACTGTACCAGACATCCCCGATTCACTGATGTTTTTTCAGAAGCAGTAGGAGTCCCAGAGCTGATGACTCGTTAGAGAATAGGAGAAGCCAGGAGGAATCCAAAGAGAAATAGGGAAGGATGGAGAGGAAAAGAGAGAGGTGGGCTTGAGGGAGAGAAAAAAGAGAATGAGAGACAGAGAGACAGATGGAGAGAGCTTGCCTTAAAGGAAACCCATACCGGGCATAAGTTGTGGCTCATGTGCCAGTATACTCAGTACCCTGGTGCTTAACTAAGAAAATACCATTGTAGAAAACAAAACAAAGAAAAGCAACACAAGGCCCAACCAACCAATAAGGCAGGTATTGTGGTAGCTCATAGCAGTTAAGAACTCAGCTGCTGACCAAAAGGTCAGCAGTTCGAATGCACCAGCCACTCCTTGGAAACCCTACTCTGACCTGTCGACTCCCAATGAGCCGGAATTGACTTGATGGCAACTGGTTTTGTTGTCAGCCCTGGGAATCCTCAAATTATGGAAGAGGGTCACAGCAGACACCCAGTGTCTTCTTACTGATTTGCTTCCAACTCAGGCAACTGAACTCCCCACGGCCCTCAAACCGAGAGGCCCAAAGGCCTGGCCTGCCAGGCGGCCTCGCACCTCAAGTGCAGCCCACTGGGCCCGGGCGGCTATCACACCAGTTGCGTGGTCTCGTGTTTCCTGTGATGACAGACACATGAGGACATGAAGCTCTGTTATTCTGGCAAGCACCACAGACTAGTCTCGCCTGGTGTTTAGTTCCTGGGCGTAGGTTGGTTTGTTTCTCTCGTAACCAGTTAGCACTTATGTCAGTATCTCCAAGGGTTTGGGGAGCTGCTGGAGATGCCCTGCTGCAAGAGGACCCCCAGAAGGTCCTCAGGCCCTGTGCCCACAGGTGCTCCTCTGCCCCTGCCCGCCCCTCTCCCCTTACACTTGCCCAGGACCATGGGGGCTGCCTCCAAGAGCCCCAGCCCTGTGGCTGTACTACAGGGGGTGTGCAGGGCACATGTGCACTCCACGCCAAGGACCAGGACGTGCTCGGGGTTCATGAGAGTCAGTATCGCTCAGGCTTGAGAGTCAGACATTCCAGGGAGGGGGGGATCGTACTTCTGCTCCTCACCAACTATGTGACCTTGGACAAAAGGCTTAAACTCTCAGAGACTCAGTTTCCACATCTGTAAAGTGGGGACAATAATAGTACCAAACTCACAGGGTTGACATGAGGACATCATAGAAAGTACGTAGCATAATGCCTGGCACATAGTAAATGCTCAATAAATGTTACTTTTATATATACATCCTTACAAGTGAGGCTGTTGGGACCTCGGCTCACTTACTTTGGACACATAATCAGGAAAGACCAATCTCTAGAAAGGGACTTCACGGTTGATGAAGCAGAGGGTCGATAAGGTGAGGGAGGTTCTGATGAGGGAAGGTGATTGACAGAGTGACTGAAACTCTGAACTCAGAAATAGCAAGGATCATGAAAATGACACAGGACCCGGCAACTTTTTGTTCTGTTATACGCAAGTATTGCTGTGAGCTGGAGCCAACTAATAGCAAAAACCCGTTAAACCCATTGCCGTAGAGTCGACCCCATAGGACAGAATGGAACTGCTCCATAGGGTTTCCAAGGAGCGGCTGGTGGATTCGAACTGCTGGCCTTTTGGTTAGCAGCCGTAGCTCACTGTAGCTCTTAACCACTGTGCACCAGGACTCCAAGGCAACTTCTTTCCATGGCCCATATGGGGATCGAACCCTCGATCTTGGCATTATTAACACGGCACTCTAACTAGCTGAGCTAACCAACCACCTAACAACAACAACAATTACCATTATCCTTATTATTAAGACTTTATGGAGGAGGCTGGGACAATTCCTTTGGTACCAGGCTCTTCTACCCATCTCTTGTGCAAAATACAAATACGAAAAGTATCGATTATTCTTGGGCCACTTGTCCTCCGGGGTGGTTGGAGGAGGGAGGCATGACTCTAGAACCCCACAAGAGATGGCCCTGTTGGGTAGCAAAGGAGGTGGTCACATAAGGAGCGCAATTAAGAGTGACCTTTCCAGAGTCCAAGTAAATCATTTTACTACCAACCGGCCATGGATCCCTAAAATGTCCACCACTGTCACTACTTTGGAGCCCTGGTGGCACCAGTGGTTAAGTGTTTGGCTGCTAACCAGAAGGTGGGCAGTTCAAACCTACCAGCCACTCCTCGGAAACCTTATGGGGCAGTTCCACTCTGTCCCATAGGGTCGCTATGATTAGTAATCGACTCAATGGCAACTGGTTTTTTGGTCATTACTTTGGGATAAGACATTGTCCCCTTGTGAAAAGACCAAGGCCCCAGAAAGAGGTAATGCACTGAATACCTTTTGGGGGACTTCTTTGATCTGATCATTTCTACCTCGTCAGACAGATAGGAGGAAAAAAATGTTTTAAGGTAAGATAGAAAGTCGAGTCTTAGATTACCAGCTAGGACAAGCTGGTCTAGAAGAGTTGTACATGGGTGGCATGTGATATGGGTCTTAATAAGAGAGGGGATACATTAGGGTGCCGGGCTCCTGAAAAGAGGAATATGGCAAATAGACCCTATGATGGCCTCAATGATTTCCACCCCCTTCTGTATTCTATTGAACTTAGAATACACTCGAGGGTGAACAGGAGGGCACTCAGGCTGACTTAACGTTCCTTATGGCTGGAATCTCTCTAGCAGTGGCTTTAAAGCTTTTATTTTTAGCCTTTAACCCTTTCTTCAGACAAAAATCTTACCAGAAAACCCAGTCTGCAAAGACACAAAAGTGGACATACTCTAATTGAGTGGGGGAGGTGAGTGATCTCTCCCCTACACAGCTCTGCCTGCTTGCCCATCCCCAACTCTGCCCCTTTCTCCCCCAGCAGCCTCTGAGCCGTTGTGTAGAGCCAAAGTACTTCTTGGAAGCTCATTTGGACGTTCCTGTCCAGGGCCCAGCCAGGACTTCCTGTTTGTCTACATCAGGGTTGGCCAGGACAGGAAGTTCCGCCCTCTCTGTGCAGCTGTCAATGACAGCACAAAGAATACCCCCAGGTTGTAGAAGTTGAGTCCTTAAACATTCTGTCGCTGAGATGTTTTCCACCTGGAAGACTAAGTTCCCTCCCCACCTCCAAGAGCCCTGACATTTGAACTTGCTACCTATGAGACAAATGTTGCTCTAGGATTGCCAAGAAGAGCTTTAAATAGACTCATTTGAAAGGACTCTTATGCATTACTTAATCCAGCCAACTCAGCAAAGATTCCTTCCATCATCCTCAACCAGAGGTGGTCCAGGCTCTCTTTGAACACTTCCCATGATGAGGAATTCACTATCTCACAAAACAGGTGTCTCACTGTTGGATAAAAAAAAATAAAATGTTAAAACTCTCTTCTACCTCCCTGTAACCCTCACCCACTGGCTCTGCCTGTGGGGCTCAGCTCACCTACATCGAGAGGAACTCAGCTCACCCCGGGCCAGTCTGCTCCTCCCCTGCTCCACACTCCTCAGAGGCCACTGGTGTAGACTGTTACATTGGTGGCCCAATGAACCGTATCTCCCAGTACTCATAGCCTTGTGTACTCCCCTCTCACATTGACCTTCGGGTCGTCTATGTGGCTTACTTTGGCCAATGGGATATTAGCATGCACGAGACCCGAAACACACTTGCACACTGGTGCTTGTACTCTTGGAAAATTCCTTCTTGGAAGCCAGATGCCATGCTGAAGGAAGCACAAGTTAGACTACTGACTGATGCAAGGCCATGTGGAGAGAGACCCTGGAGGATAAGGGTCTCTCTCCAGATGGCGTTGTATGTTCCAGGAGGATGAGGATGTCTTTCCACATGGCCTTGCATGTTCCAACCCAGCTGGGCTCCCAGCTGAGTGAACCACAGGAGTGACCTAAGCAATACACACATAGCAAAAGAACTGCCCACCTGAGCCCAGCCAACTCACAAAATAATGAAAAGGAATAGATCGTTGTTTTAAGAAACTGCATTTTGGAATGGGTTGTTAAGTAGTAATACCAAACCAGCTGCCATCAAGTCAATTCCAACTCACGGCGACCCCATTTGTTTTAGAGTAGAACTGGGGTCATAAAGTTTTTCATAACTGTGATCTTTCAGAAACAGATCACCAGACCTTCCTTGAAAGGTGCCTCTGGTTAGGCTAGAATCACCAACCTTCCGGTTAGCAGGCAATCACTTAACTGTTTGTACCACTCAGGGATACCTGAAAACCACTGATAGACTTTTTCTGGGAGGAAATTTCTGGGATGGTATGACCCAGATTTTCCATCAAGAACAGTAATTTGCGAAGAACATAGACCAGCTGGCTCAGCTGAGAGATAGCAAACATCTTTGCTGGGGACTTTCAGAGCCCTGCCACTTAGAATTCAATTAAGAGGAGCCAGTCAGAGACAGAAGAGGGTCAGAGCCTTTGGCTTGAGCAAGTCTGAGAGTCCTGGCTGAATGACAAATTAGGCAGAACAACCTGACTTTCTGCCCAAAATGGAATTATGTTTCAGTTTGAATTCCTTGCCACTTACAAATTACTTTTTATTTTATTACCCTACAAACCACCCTTCAGACAGGCTTGGATGCTGTTTTGGATACACCAGTCGTTCTCCAAAGCTGTGAAGGTGCAAATCATATGCCATTCCCAGCGGTTTGGGAAGAGATCCTTTTATCTTTCAAAAAAGAGGTTTAAGTACATGTTGGCAGTAATGACTTAGAAGTGAAAAAAACAGCAAGATCTGTTGGAGGTTATAACAGCATCCTGAACAGGGAGAATTAGTGTGAAATGTTCTAGAATGAAGGCTGCTCCAGCCTCCTTCACGTGTTCACTTCATAAGCATTAACTGTGCACCTACAGTCCCTGGTTTCCATGAGCTCACTGGCCACCTGCAATACGATGTGATAACAGGTAAGTCTGGGGCTAGGGAAGCTCACAGAAGAGCCCTGTCAGGCTGACTTCCTGAAAGAAGCCGTATGTAAGCCGAGAGCTAAAGGGGCATTAAAGCAAAATGAGCAAAGAGAGAAAACACTGAGTCGCAGAGATTACTAGCTCCTGCCTAGCATGCGCCCATCTCTTCTTCCTTACTGATAAAACATCATTTTATCCTGGTGGGCAATGTGTCCTGCTAAAAAACTACATTTCCCAGACTCCCTTGCAGCTAGTAATGAATAATAAGGGATAAATGGAAGATTATAGGGTTTTTTGGAAGAAGTACTGAGTCTACTAGGAAATGCAGCCTTTTGACATCTACCTCTTCTTCCTCCATCTTCCTGCTTGGAACATGGACTTGATGGCTGGAGTACTAGCAGCCATTTTGTACCTTAAAACAAACTTGAAAATGGAAGCCAACAGCTAAGAATGGTAGAGCAGAAAGTTAAAAAGAGCCTGGGCCCCTAACAACTGTGCAGCTGCTACACCAGCTCCAGAGAGCCCCCCTCCAGATTTCCTTCCCATGTGAGAGAAATAAATCGGTTATATTTAAACTACTTATTTTTGGTGTTATTATGTGCACCTGAACTTAACCCTGACTGATACATCCACATGTGCAAAGACCCAGAGGTGAGCGGGCACATGACATATTCCTGGATCTGTAAAAGGTTCCAAGTGGCTGGAGCTCAACCAAGTATGTAATGGAGGAGGCGGTAGTGAGAGGGGCTGGAAAGAGAAACAGGAGTGTGACTGGGATTCTTGGGACAGGGGAGCCCAGAGGGAAATCATAATCACTGGCATTTTTAAGGGTTTTTTTTTTTTTTTTTTAAGAATAGGTTCTCCCCTTCCCCTTTGTCACATCTGGAGAAAGGACGACCTCGCCTTCCCCCAGAGACTTCTCAGGATTGGGAAACAAAATGTCCTAAATCAAAGCGTGTATCTCAATCCCCGGGACCTGGTCACAGACAACAGTCCTCAGATGTGAGAACTACGTCACGACTTAAGCTAAATTAAATCTGGCTCTGAGCCCCATTCCCAGGGTGGTGCCAAATTCAGCCTCCTCCACCCAAGCGCCATACAAGATTAGAGAGCAGAACTTGTAGAAAACCAAGCAGGGCCTCTGGTCCATGGGTCACTTCTGAGCTGCTGTTGCCCAGGCTGGCATGATCCATGGGCAGCTTCGTGTCCTCAGCTAAGCCTAGGAACGGGAACCCCTTCAAGGAGCCTGTGTCCACAGCAGGTGGTGAGCAGTCTCCTGAACCCACGGGCCACCCAGCAGAGGTCCAATAGCTCCCAGGCTCTGCGTGCAGGGCAGAGGGGTAGGCTTTCTGCCACCCTCAGAAGCCCCCAGGCCCTAACTCTTCACCTTTCCAGGGGTGACACCTCAATCCTTCTGGTATGGGCCCCTTCCAGCAGCAGCCCTGTTGGCTCCCCAGACTCAAGGAAATTCAGCTTAAGTCTCCTTAGTAAGATTGAAATATTAATTTACCTCTCACCCTCCTACCCCTTTTCCCTGCCATGGGGAAAGGGATGCTGTAAGGAACTCTATATAAACTCAGTTCAGCCCTCTCCCATCATCACTGGCAGAAGAGGCCCCTGAAAACCGATGCAGCCAAGAGCAACTTGTCACAGCAGACAGCGAGGAAGCAATAAAGAAAATTAAGGTCAGGTCAGAAGGACTCCTGAGCCAGGGGGAAGAGGCTCCCACTGGCCAGAGACAGGACAACGTGAGCATAGATAAGGATAGAAACTGCAATAGATCAAAAGAGGTCAAATATATTTGAACTCAGGACTCTGTAATGATACTTAAAAAAAGAAGAAACTAGTTATCAGTTGAGAATACTAATCACCCCATTCATTATTTTGAAAACTAATAAATTTGAAAAAGAAATCAAGTGAGAGACAAGGACTAAAAGGGAGACCACCCTGTCCCATGATGTTTAAAAAAAAAGAGGAGAATCTAGCCTGTAATGGCTCTAAAGTCTGGAAACAGAAAAAGCAGCCTCTCTCTGATGATGCCCTGAGGATGGTGTCTCTTTGCTCTCTGCCATGGTGGTCAGCAGGTGTCTCCGTGGGCCAGAGCAGGCAGGGTTTCTTAGGGTATGGTCCCACAGAGAAAATGCCCTGAGGAAAACTGCAGGCAGAATAAGGTGTGGTTAGGATAGGATAGCGGCAAGAATATTCCAGAAAGCCTATGCGCATTTTCCCAGGGTCCAACAAGTTATTTTACACAATTTGTTGTTGTTGTTAGCTGCCGTTGAGTCAGCCCCTGACTTATGGCGAGCCCGCGCACAGCAGGATGAAATGCTGCTCAGTCTTGTGCCACCCCCATGACCAGACAGTGTTCCTTTGGGATCCACAGGGTTTTCATTAGTTACTTTTCAGAAGTAGATTGCCAGGCCTTTCTTCCTTGTCTGTCTTAGTTGGGAAGCTCTGCTGAAACCTGTTCAGCATCATAGAAACATGCAAGCCTCCACTGACAGACGGATCATGGCTACACATGAGATGCATTGGCTGGGAATCGAACCAGGGTCTGCCACATGGAAGGCGACGATTCTACTACGGAACCATCACTACCCTCATATTTTACATAAGAGCTAGGGATAAAAACAAGATGTCATCTTAACTGGGAAGGGTGAAGGCCAAGTAAAGCTATTGAGTGTGACAGTTTAGAGACGGAATATCATTGAAGAGAGCCTTTTCGGGAAAGTCTTGAGACTGTCTACCAAACGGCAGCACCTCAAGAGTGAAAGGTGGAGCCAGACTGCTGAGAGGCTCAGTTGGGAGAGGAGACAGGAGAAGGAAAGTTAACTCGAGGAAGACATAGGGTCAAGGGAGCTTCTTCTTTCAGGCTTTTTTGTTTATTTATTTGTTTTTTAACAGAGGCAAAATACTGTAGTGGTTAAGTAAGAGCATGAAGACTCCCTGGGTGGTGCAAACAGCTAACACGCTCACGACTAACCGAAAGGTTGGAGATTCATCTTCACCCAGAGGCACCTTGAAAGAAAGGCCTCGTGATCTAATTCTGAAAAATCAGCCATTGGAAACTCTGTGGAGCATAGTTCTATCCTGACACACTTGGGGTGGTCATGAGTGGGAGTCGACTCCACCAACAACTGGCTTTTCTAAGAGAACAAATCTAGGATCAGACTGCCTTGGTTTGAATCCCAGCTCTGCCAATTACTAGTTATATGACCTTGGGCAAATTACTCAATCTCTCTGTGCCTCAGTTTCCTCAACTGTAAATGGGGGTAATAATAGTGGGAAAAGTTGGAGCACCTCCTATGGAGAGCATTGTGGAGTCAAGACATGAACAAAAGTACTACCAATCAGCTGTGAGAGTCATGAGAGAGGGATCAAGAATTTCCAAGTTGGGGGCTGCCCTCGTCCTCACACAAGGCCCCTGGCCTTTCCTTTGCTGTGCTCTCTCCCATGGGGGTCTCCACGGGGGCTGAGGGCCCTCTGGGACTATAGGAATGGCTGCACTCCTAAGGGTATCTTCTTCCTCATGTCTTCTCTGAAATCTTTCCCCTCATGGTATGTCATGGATTGAATTGTGTCCCTCAAAATATGTGTCAAGTTGGCTAGGCCATGGTTCCCAGTATTGTGTGATTGTCCACCATTTTGCAACCTGTGAGTTTCCTATGTGTTAGAAATCCTGCCTTTATGATGTTAATGAGGTGAGATTAGGGGCGATGTTAATGAGGCAGGACTCAATCTACAAGATTAGGTTGTGTCTTAAACCAGTCACTTTTGAGATATAAAAGAGAGAAGGGAGCAGAGAGACTTGGGGATCTCATACCACCAAGAAACAAGAGCCAGGAGAATAGTGTATGCTTTGAACCTGGGGTCTGTGTGCTGAGAAACTCCTCAGCCAGGGAAGATTGATGACAAGGTCTTTCCCTCAGAGCCAACAGGAAAAGCCTTCCTCTGGAGCTGGTACCCTGAATTCAGACTTCTAGCCTCCTAGGCTGTGAGAGAGTAAATTTCTCTTTGTTAAAGCCATCCACTTGTTGTATTTCTGTTACAGCAGCACTAGATGACTAAGACAGGGCATAAGCTTAAAAGCTGGGTCTCAGGAATCAGTTTTATGCTAGGCGCTTTCTTATTGTAATCTTACCAAATCCTAGTCTAGACAACCACGTGAGGTAGGTATTACCAACATTTTATGGAGGAAGAAAATAAAGTGGTCAGAGGTCACACAGAGAAACAGTGAGAATCAGCAGTTCGAGCCGGTCTCCAGCACTCCTAGAGCAGCATCTGCCTTTGCTCCTGGTCCTCATGGTGGGGGTGCAGAGGTTCAGTCTCCAAAACGGCCTACACAAAGCCAGCTTTCTCATCCGAGGAGGGCAGGATGACTTGAGGCCTGTGGGAAACAACTCCTCCCCTCCTCTTCTACCCAAGTTTAAAGCCTCTATAGAGAAAATACAGAATAGTATTGAGTGCTAGGCTCCGTTTATTAGCCCTGAACTCGGTGCTGAGAAGCGTTATCTCCAGCCTGTCGCCTGATCTACAGGTTTTGGATTTGCCAGCCCTTCACAATCATGTGAGCCAATTTCTTAAAATAAATTTCCGTCTCTTTCTTTTTACGTATACAGTCATGTGCCACATAGCGTTGTTTGGGTAAAGTCTGACCATCCGTGGTCCCATAAGGCAATTTTTTTTTTTTTTTAAGGAAAAGCAGTTCTCCTTTTGTTTATTAATTTCCCCCTAATGGTTTTAAAGATCCTTACCCCAGCCTCTTGCAGCACTGGACCACAGGTGGGATTCAGGCAGGTGAGGCAGAGGACATGGCTCTGGGCACAGGCTCACAGGCTTGTCAGCTGGCAGCCAGGGCTGCTCCTGCTCTTCCCGCTAGCGGAACAGCTGGTGAGGCTGAGTGGCTGCGCTCCCATCTCCCTTGCCTCCTCTCTCTCTCTCTTTCTCTCTCCCTCCTTCCTTCCCTCCCTCCCTCCCTTTCTCTCTCATTCCTTCTTCAACAATGGCCCCAAGTGGGGGCAGTCCCACTTCTGAATATTTAGCAGCTTGCTAAAGTTCATTCCTAAAGGCCAAGAAACTTCTGCCACCCAGGGGAAGTAAGCAGACAGCCCACATCCCCGGTGTGGCCACATACCTCGGCCACACTCTGGCCACCCCTCATTGGAACTGGAGCCCACTGACTTTCAGACAAGTAGGCAGGATAGGGCAGGTGGGGGCTGCAACAGCAGGGGCACAAGCAGGTGTTTCGTGATGGCCCAAACCCCTCTGCGCCAGGATGGGTGGAGGGGCTGAGCAGGTGGCTTGTCTTGGCCTTGGAATCTCGAGGCGGGGATTCTGGACTTAGTGCATCTTGAAGGACATTGGGCCCCAAGCTTCTCTTCTCAGCCTGGCTGCCCCTTCCTGTTTGTCTGGACTCACTCCTATGGGGCCCAATTCCCAGTGGGGCTCCAGCTCCCCGCAAGGCATGTGCCAACCCCCAAGCTGTGCGAGCAGACATAGTGCAAGTGGTGGCTGTCCCAGGCAACTGCTCCAGCCCCGTCACTGCACACTTCGCTCTGGTTAAACCCTTCCAGGCCTACCAGGGTGCTGATGGTTAGTGACCAGCTCAGGGAGCAGGCCAAAGGCACAACCTCCCACTTCTGTCTGTGAGAGAACTCCTGAACTCCAGGTCACAGTCTGTGCAGTGGAAGCTGCCTCACTCAGCTTGGGAAGGCAGGTGTGGCTCAAGGACCTCCGGCCAGCTCCAGACGGGCCCCAGAGGTCCCATCCTACAGTCCACACCTACAAAGTCCCTCCCCAGGAGACAGCGGCTGTGCCTTAAAGTGTGTGTGCTCCAGAGCTCTTGTCATCCTGGCAGAGGTGCTGAAGCCCCCTCCCTCTTGAGTCCTTTCTGGAGCAATCAGGTGGAAATCAATAAACCAAGGGCACCTCATGACGATAAGGACAGCCGGAAGATGGTTCCCACAAGGTTTTAATATAATAGGGTTTAGTGGCCAGGGGTGTGTGTGTGGCGGAGGGGAGTTGGTTCATAACTAGGTTGTACTTAAGTCTGACGATTGTAACCCGGGAACTGCCTTATATGATATGGTGTTCACACAATGTCCAAATCCCACGTCCTATTTCACAGAATGTATTGTGGACATTAAGTGACACATGACTATGTGTATGCATGTGTGTGTATGTAAATCCCATTGCCATTGAGTTGAATCCAACTCATAGCAACCCTGTATGGAGCCCTGGTGGCACAGTGGCTAAGAGCTCAGCTACTAACCAAAAGGTCCAGAAACCCAGTGCCTTCAAGTCGATTCCGACCAAAAGGTCAGCAGTATTCAAATTCACCAGCTGCTCCTTGGAAACCCTATAGGGCAGTTCTGCAATGTCCTATAGGGTCGCTAGGAGTTGGAATTGGCTTGATGGCAACAGTTTTTTTTTTTTTTTTAATGTATTTAATGAGCCCTGGTGGTGTAGTGGTTAAAGTAAAGGACAGCTACCTGAAAGGTCAGCAGTTTGAAACCACCTGCCACTCCGGGGGAGAAAGACATGGCAGACTGCATCTGTAGAGATTTACAGCCTTGGAAACCCTATGGGGTCACCATGAGTCAGAATCAACTCAACGGCAGTAGGTTTGGGTTTTTTATGAGTTAGAATCAACTTGACAGCAACGGGTTTGGTTTTGTTTTGGTTTTATATATATATATATCATTTTATTTATTTTTTATTTGTTCTGTTTCACTAGAGAACCCTGACACCTACGCACTGCCTGGCCAATGGAGAAAGAAGGACAAGGATGCCTTTATGATACACACGGTGGGACTTGGGCCTGCCCAGTGAGGCACAGCTACGCACCCGCCCCCCAGGTGTTGACCATAGTCGCCATGGAAATCTTCTCGCTGAAAAGGACTGAATGGCCTGATTTTTTGTTTCATCTCCAAACATAGGATTTTAGAATGCAGAGAGCAGTCAGTCGCTGGTTTTCTCTTATTTTAATGCCAGTTGAGCAACATAAAGATCCCAGGAAGCCACTCTTGAGCTGCTCCCAGCTCACAGGAACGAGCCTGTGGGCTGGCTCCCCGAGTCAGCCTCCGTCGTTAGCCTTCGGCTGGCAAATGAGCACGTAGCCTTGACCCCTCTGATCTACTCTTACTCATTCAACAACCGTTCTTAAGCAATAGGAGGCTGCAGGTCCTGTGTCAGTCGCCAGGGATACAGAGATGGGTAAGAGACACGTCCTGGCCCAAAGACGGGCACAGTAAATACATAACACATAAAGAAGTAATTATAAACCAACATGGCAACTGCATGGGACACCCAACCCAGCTCAGTGTGCTCAGGAAAGTAGGCGATAGAGGAGGCAACAGTAGGATGGAGGATTTGAAGAAAGTGGTGAAGGTTTGGAATAGTCAGTATGGAAAATCAGAAAGTTAGCTGATCAGGTGGAGGCACAGATAGCCCACTGAGGCTGGACCCCAGGCCAGCCTACAGGCGTTATGAATTTTCTCTAGCCAGCTTCAGCAAAGAAGGCAGATGGTGAGGCTTGGTCAGAGCGCGAGGCCCGGGGAATAAAGATTTCAGAAGAGGAGCTGCTCTGGGATGAAGGCGAGCTCCAGGGTCTGCCCTGGGAGGGGGTGGCAAAGGACACGGAACTCACAGCCATACAGGAGGTTTAGCCTGTGGGAGGGCAGGTGGTGTCCTCAGACACTGCAGTCTCCTGGGATGTAAGGGATTACGGCGGGAGTGGAATGGGGAAAATGGTACGTCACATTTCAACGTCTTTAGGGAACGGCAAGGGCTCGGTGGAGATGCTGAGGGGTGGATTCACTTTTCTCTGCCTAGGTTTCCTCGTAAGACAGTGGTGATAACGCCAGGTTCCCAGGTCTCCTGTGGAGGTGTCCAAGGCTGTTTCCTTCCTTCCTCCCCACCCTGGGCTCGGTGGAGATGCTGAGGGGTGGATTCACTTTTCTCTGCCTAGGTTTCCTCGTAAGACAGTGGTGATAACGCCAGGTTCCCAGGTCTCCTGTGGAGGTGTCCAAGGCTGTTTCCTTCCTTCCTCCCCACCCTGCTCTAGTTTAAATCCCCAGATCACTCAGGGAAGAAGCAAGCAGTATATGGAAAGTATGAACACATGCATGGTTCAGAACACTGGCCAGCTCCTCAAGCTAAATTTCAACCCTGAACCGTTATTGAACGTTGGTTCTAGTACGCATTCAATGTGTATTATCATGTTAAGGAAAAGAATGAGAACTGTTAAAGGAAATAGTAAGAGAGAAAGGCATAAACTGAAGGAGGTGTTAAGAGACCTTGCCTCTCTCCTTTTCTCCTTGGATGAAAATAGCAAAGTGCGCTCACTTGGCCAGGCACAGCTGGCAGCCTTTCTAGCTGCTAAGCAGGGGTAGTGTCAAACTACTTCCCACCAGGATGAATGGCAAGCACCCCAAAGAGTGTTTAGGGAGCTTCAAGGCTGCAGTTTATAGAGTGAGGTGGAAAACACCTTACTTGTCCCTCTTCTACCCCATGACCACAGTAGAAAGAATTACCTTGCCCCGGCCCTCTGTCTGTGAAGAGGCTACTCTCCAGGCATTTAGACTCCTTCCAGGACAAAAGGAGGACTACGTCTGGGGAGAAATCCCTGCTTAGCACCAGAAAGGTGAGAATGGTGGAATCAGTCTCCACCTTGGCACCAGAAGACCTGGGTTTGTGTCCCAGTTCTATTGCTTCCTGCTGTGTGACTTTAGGCAGCTCACTCAGCCTCTCTGAGCCTCATTTTCCTTTCCAGGAAGACAGACAATGTGGTGTTGTGGTTGAGGTCCAAGTGCTGTAGTCACGCTTCTGGAGTCCATATCCTGGTTGTACCACTTGCCGGGTGTGACCATGTCCTCCCTAGCTATGTACCACAGCTTTGTACGCACTCCCCATGACCAAATGACGGTGGTAGCATGCAACGTCCCCTCCCCCAAGGCCCCTTTGACCCGATCCTGAACCAGCTGGGTCACTACCACCACCGGTTGCCATGGAGTTGACTCTGACTCGTGGTGACCCCCTGTGTGTCAGAGTAGAGCTGTCCTCCACAGGGTTTTCAATGGCTTCTTTTTCAGAAGTACTGCCAGGCCTTTCTTTCGAAGTGCCTCTGGGTTAGCTGCCAAGCTCATTAACATTTGCACCACCCCCAGGCCCCCACTGGGTCCCTAGGTGCCCAGAAAGAGGGACTATATTACCCATAGTAGCTGTTCCCACCCCTGTCTTTTCCAGTCCTCAGTGAAACTGTGCTGCCACGATCCTTTGTCTGTCCGTGTCTCACAGATTTTGCCTTGAATTCTCATCTTCATTTGTGCACGCAAATCCTCCTAAATCCCCTCCTCCTGATTTAGTTTATTCTCTCTTTGGTACCATTTATCCACATGCTTTTCTGTGATAGAGCAGTTTGTACTCTTACCCACCTTTCTCCTGAGGCTCATTTATAAGCTCTGTGAAGCACAAGATCGTATCTTATTCATCATCACCTCCCCTAAAATGCCTTCCACAAAGCGAGTTTTCAATGAGGCAGCCACTGTTATTTGGCATGCATATTTTCCAGTTTTTATAATCATTTTAACTGCTTTATTGAGGTATAATTTACATTGCATTCAATGGTTTTTTTAGTAAACTTATCGAGTTGTGCCACCATCACCATGAACCGATTTTAGAACACTCTCGTTGTCCCAGAAAGATCCCTCATGTCCCTTTGCACTCACTCATCCCTGTTCCCACTCCCAGCCCTAGGCAATTTGTAATCATTTTTACTAAAAACAAAAACAGATGAGAGCCAAACTTTTTTTTTCCAAATGTTTTGCTATTAGAAATAAAGCAAATAGGACAATTGTAACAGTACTCTGCTCATTTCCCAAACTCACTGAAAATTCAGGGAGTAACCATATTTTTAAGCAAATAGCGAGGTATTCTATGCTTGTTTGCCAAACATGCCCTGGAGGTATTTTCATAAGGGAGCTATGCAAATTTTTTTCCCACAGCAACTTGTAAAAAATTACCTGACCTGAAGCCCTTGTGCCCCTAAGGCCACATAGTCTACAGTAAAGCAGGAACTGGGGCCCAAAGGTTTCTCACCCCACCCAGGAACATCACTTCAGTAACTCTGCCCCTCCAATGACAGCTAAGCTAGCAACCGGTCTCAATTAATTTAATTCGTTTTTTTTCCGGCTGCTATTTCTTTCTTCGTCCACCTCTTTCTCACTCTTCCTCCACCCAGTGAAGTGATAACTAGAAGTGAGTAGCTCAAAAGCAAATAGCAAGAGGGGGAAGCAGAAAAGAAAGTGTTAGGAACTCGGGTCATTCACCCAAATTCTCATGCAAGGAAGGCGTCTTCTCTCTCCTGACTCTACATGGGTATCCCAGAGCCTGTGAGCTCACTGTTTGAAGATCTCTATCCCATCTTTCTTTACCAGGTCAAGCAGGTCCTCTTCCTTCCATACATTCCCCTGGATGTACTGATTTGTAAGTAGCAGGATTTGGAACCAAAAAGATCAGGGATAGGGTGGGAGAGGGGGGTTCTAATGTCACCATTCTCCAGCTGTGTGACCTTGGGCACATTCCTAACCTCTCTGAGCCTTAGTATGCTCGCCTGTAAAATGGAACCAGAATTGCCTACCTCAAAAAGATTATTGTTAGCAGGGACTCAAACAGACACTTGTGTACCAATGTTCATTGCAGCACCATTCACGATAGCGAAAAAGTGGAAACAACTCAAATGTCCACCAACAAATGAATGGATAAACAAAGTGTGGTACGTGCGTGTAATGGAATTTTATGCAGCCATAAAGAAAAAGGAAGTTCTGAAACATGCTACAACATGGATGAATCTTGAAAATATTATGCTAAGTGAAATAACTCAGACACCAAAAGGCAAATACTGCATGGTTCCACTTATGTGAAGTATCTAGAATAGGAAACACATAGAGACAAGAGTTTGCCAGCGGTTACCAGGGGCGGGGGTAGGGGGAATGGGAGTTATTGCTTAAGGGGTACTGGGTTTCTGTTTGGGATGATAAAAATATTTTTTAGAAACGGATAGTGGTGACAGCTACACCGCATGGTGGGCTGATTAATGTCACTGAATCACACACTTAAGACTGGTTGAAGCAACAAATTTTTTGTGGTATATATTTTACCACAATTTTTTTTAAAGAAAAGCTATTGTTAGGACTCAATAAAATAGTATAAGCAAAACCTCAGGTTCAAAGTAAGTGATCAATTAATGGTAGATTTTTTTTAATTTATTATGATTGTACTTCTTATATTGTGGTCCCTGGTAACAGCTACCTGAACATAACTACACGGAGGGCCCCTTGATATACAGTACTATAGGGCTCTTTCCTCCTGTTTTAACTGTACTATTTGACCACTGGACACACTTTCCTTTCCCCTTTGGTGGACTGCTCCCCCACTCCATAAAAGCATCAAGTCACACAACCGGATCCATGATTTACCAAAGAAACACTTTTGGCAGAGTAGAAACTAGAGGCCAGGAAGTCTGATAAGAAATCCTGTGACAATCTAGACAAAAGATGACAAAGGCATAAGTACATTTGGCGGGGGGGAGGGTAATGGGACTGGGGAGGTCAGACTTGGGAGATATTTAGGAAGTAGAATAAGTAGAACACGACAAATGATTGTGGGAAGCAGCGTGGTACAATGAAAAGAGCACAAGCTTACTCAACCTCTCTTGCTTTCGTACTTCCCTTACTATATTACTGGGGTGCTGGGAAGTCATTCATTGAAATATTTACTGCGTGGTTACTAGGGATCAGTTTCTGACCTAGCTGTAGGGAATACAGCCTAGAACAAGACAGAGGCACTGCTTTCTTGCAGCTTACAGTCTAAATAGAGAATAATGTATTTTAAGGGACAGCCCATAGTAGACACTCAATAACCGGTGTTGTTATTGCTGTTGATGTTAGCTGCTATCGAATTGTCTCTGACTGACCAGAACATAACATCGCTCAGTCCTGTGCCATCTTCACAATCATTGGCATGTTTCAGTCCTGTGGGACATTATTCTGTTGTGATCCATAGGATTTTCATTGGCTGATTTTCAGAAGAAGATCCCTAGGCCTTTCTCCCTAGTCTGTCTTAGTCTAGAAGCTCCAATGAAACCTGTCCACCATGGGTGACCATGCTGGTATTTGAAATACTGGTGGCATAACTTCCAGCATCATAGCAGCATGCAATCTACCACAGTACCAATCAACTGACAGGTGATGAGACACTCTTGCTAGACACTTGATATTTTATGATACCATCATAGAAAATAATTGCATTTTTTGGATCAAAAACCTAAATATAAAATTTAAAATGAAAAAGATCATGGAAGAAAAAATAAGGACAACGCTAGGAGCCCTGATACATGGCATAAAGAGTATACAAAACATTACTAACAATGCACAAACACCAGAAGAGAAACTAGATAACTGGGAGCTCCTAAAAATCAAACACCTATGCTCATCCAAAGACTTCACCCAAAGAGTAAAAAGATTACCTACAGACTGGGAAAAAGTTTTTAGCTATGACCTTTCTGATCAGCATCTGATCTCTAAAATCTACATGATACTGCAAAAACTCGACTACAAAAAGACAAATAACCCAATTGAAAAACAGACTAAGGATATGAACAGGTGCTTCTCTAAAGAAGACATTCAGGTAGCTAACAGATACATGAGGAAATGCTCACGATCATTAGCCATTAGAGAAATGCAAATCAAAACTACAATGAGATTCCATCTCACTTCAACAGGTCTGGCATTAATCCAAAAAAACACAAAATAATAAATGTTAGAGAGGTTGTGGAGAGACTGGAACACTTACACACTGCTGGTAGGAATGTAAAATGGTACAACCACTTCAGAAGTCGATTTGGTGCATTCTTAAAAGCTAGAAATAGAACTACCATATGATCCAGCAATCCCACTCCTTGGAGTATATCCTCGAGAAATAAGAGCCTTTACACGAACAGATATATGCACACCCATGGTCACCGCAGCACTGTTTACAATAGCAAAAAATGGAAGCAACCAAGGTGCCCATCAATGGATGAATGGATAAATAAATTATGGTATATTCACACAATGGAATACTATGCATCGATAAAGAACAATGATGAATCTGTGAAAATTTCATAACATGGAGGAATCTGGAAAGCATTATGCTGAGTGAAATTAGTCAGTTGCAAAAGGACAAATATTGTATGAGACCACTATTATAAGAACTTGAAAAACAGTTTAAACAGAGAAGAAAATATTCTTTGCTGGTTACGAAAGTGGGGAGAGAGGGAGGGAGGGAGGAGGTATTCACTAATTAGATAGTAGACAAGAACTATTTTAGGTGAAGGAAAAGACAACACGCAATACAGGAGAGGTCAGCACAGCTGGACTAAACCAAAAGCAAAGAAATTTCCTGAATAAACTGAATGCTTCCAAGGCCAGCGTAGCAGGGGTGGGGTTTGAGGACCATGGTTTCAGGGGACATATAGGTCAATTGACATAATAAAATCTTTTAAGAAAACATTCTGCACCCCACTTTGGAGAGTGGTGTCTGAGGTCTTAAACGCTAGCAAGCAGCCATCTAAGATGCATCAATTGGTCTCAACCTACCTGGAGCAAAGGAGAATGAAGAACACCAAAGACACAAGGTAATTATGAGCCCAAGAGACAGAAAGGACCACATAAACCAGAGACTACATCAGCCTGAGATCAGAATAAGACGGTTCCCGGCTACAGTCGATGACTGCCCTGACAGGGAACACAACACAGAACCCCTGAGGGAACAGGAGAGCAGCGGGATGCAGACCTCAAATTCTCGTAAAAAGACCAGACTTAATGGTCTGACTGAGACTAGAAGGACTCCAGAGGTCATGGTCCCCAGACCTTCTGTTACCCTAAGACAGGAACCATTCCCAAAGCCAACTCTTCAGACAGGGATTGGACTGGACTATGGGATAGAAAATGATACTGGTGAGGAGTGAGCTTCTTGGATCAAGTAGACACATGAGACTATGTGGGCAGCTCCTGTCTGGGGGGGTGATGAGAGGGCAGAGGGGGTCAGAGGCTGGCCGAATGGACACGAAAATAGAGAGTGAAGAGAAGGAGTGTGCTGTCTCATTAAGGGGAGAGCAACTAGGAGTATATAGAAGGTGTATTTAAATTTTTGTATGAGAGACTGACTTGATTTGTAAACTTTCACTTAAAGCACAATAAAAATTTTTTTTTAATTGCATTTTTAGTTGTTTGTTGCTGGTATATAGGAATGATAAACTGACTTTTGTGTATTAATCTTATATCCAGCAGATTTGCTGAACTCTGGTATACATGCATATCAACAATTGCATGTCAGTTCTTTTGGGTTTTCTGGGTAGTAATCATTTCACCTGAAAATAGTGAATTTTATGACCTGGTTTCCAACCTTTATTCCTTTAATCTCTCTCTTTTTTTTTTTTTGTCTTATCAAACCGATCAGTAGTACCTCTAATACAATAAAACTGATGATAGTGAGTATCCTAATCTCATTCCTGACCTTAAAGGAAATGTTTCTTGTATTTCTTATTTGCTTAAAGTTGTTTTTTTGTTTGTTTTGTACAGATACCCTTCATCAAATTGAAGGCATTGTCTTTTATTCCTAATTTAGAACACGTTTTTAGCATGAATAGTGTTCAAATTTATCAAAGATGTTTTTGCACCTATTGTGATAATTAGATGGTTTTTCTCTTTTAATACGGTAATATATTTGCAGTTTTCTCATATTAAGCCATTGCTATAGGCTCACTATGAGTTGGAATTAACTTGAGGGCAACGGGCTTAGTTTGGTTTTAGTAACCAGGAAGGAGTCTTGGTGGCCAAGTGATTAAGTGCTAGGCTGCTAACTGAATGGTCAGTGGTTTGAACCCACCAGCCACTCTGAGGGAGAAAGACGTGCCAGTCTGCTTCCATAAAGCCTTGGAAACCCTATGGAGCAGTTCTACTCTGTCCTGTAGGGTCACTATGAGTCGGAATCGACTCAACAGCAACGGGTTTGGTTTGGATTTGGTTAGTGCCCAGGATAAACCTAACTTAAACGTGGCGTACTATTTTTTAACGTCATGTTGATATTTAAGGTTTTTGTGTCTCTATTCATGACGGAAACGGGCCCATAATTTTCCTTTCCCATAAAGACTTTGTCTGGTCTTCTTTTGTCTCTTCAATCCTTCCCTCTTTCCTCCTAGTGGGAAAGAAGGGAAAGAAGGGGGAAAAGAAAAGAGCAGAAAAAAAAAAAAACAAGGCTTTTATTTATCTTTAGGTAACCCGCCACTTTATCTTATTATCCCTCTGACCCAGCCCTCAGAACCCCCTTAGATCTTGTAAAGAGTGAGTTAGATTGCATTTAATCCAAAGCCGAGCCTGGTTAGGCTTTGCCAGCAGAAGGGGCCTTGCTGACTTTCTATATGGAAGCCACGCAGGTGGAGGCCCATCTGGTGATTAGACAGGCTGTCTGGCTCAGGCCTGTGCAGCCCGATGAAAGGACAAGGCCAGTGATATGCTGTGTGGGGGGCACCCAGGGGTGAAGGCATTTCCCTGCTTTTAAACTCCACAGCTGGACCTCTCTCTGCCCTGAGGTTCCTGGAGCCCACTGGCTCACCTGGGAAGGGTCAGGCTTAGAGTACGCCAATGGAGGCAAGGCCCTCCTGGGGCCTGCCGATGGGGACAATGATGCCTTGCTCTGGAGTGGGCTGCCCGGCCACAAAGTGCTCTCACGTTCAGTTGCCTGCCAGGAACAAACTGAGAAAGTTCTGTCTGAATGACAACAACGGCTGCATACCCAGGAGCTCACAAGTCATAACTCTGATGTAAAACACCTTTCTTCTGAGAAACCGGAGAGCTTCACGAGCTGTGCACAAACCCACCCAGTGCACAACAGCCAGCTCTTGGGTTTCTCAGGAGCCACTTCCCAGGGTGTGGGGTGCTGCCACATAGTTGTGACAGAAGTTCCAGAAGCAGCACTGTTGGTCGGCTCTGAGGAATTACAGCAAAAGGAAGGTACTGGAGGATTGGAGGCAGAGAAGGGGAGGGGAGAAGAGAAGGAAAAGAAGCTCAAGAAGGTAAGACCACATCTTAATTTTCCTGAAAACAGAAAGTGGCTTCAGAAGTTAACCAGATTAACACAAAGAGGCAGGGTCAATTTCCCCATCTCTTGAATCTGGGGTTGTGACCGGTTTGCCCATAGAATAAGGTGAAAATGATGCTGCACTGGTTCTGGCCGAGTCTTTAAGAGGAAGCACAGCTGCTGCCCTGGTTTCTTGGAGCCCTGAGCCACCATGAAAAGACCACATGGAGAGGTTCTAAGACCACATAAAGTGGGGCAGAACCTTCGGAACCCAGCCTTCCAGCATCTCCGCCAAGGTGCAGGCACGTGAAGCCACTTACACCTTCCAGACCAGTGAATGACCCTAGCTGATGCCACATGGAGCAGAAGAGTCGCCCACCTGACCCTTCATGAATTTCCAACACAAAAAATTATGAGATAACATGAAATGCTTGTTGTTTTCAGTTACTAAGTTTTGGGGAAGTTCTTACGCAGCAGATACCCAGAACACCCAAAGTGAAGAATGACACATTCGGTGGATGGAATTCAGAGATCAGAGCCAAGAACACTGGAGCATACTTTCGCATTTAAGATTTTATTTCTCCTTTATGATTACAAAATGACTCTCTCCATCTAGTCTTTTATCAGTACATATCTTTAACAGTTGCAATATCCTGTGTATATAATTTTGTATTGCACTTTTCTCATTAAACATTTCCATGCTACTATAAATTCTTCATGTTCATCACGATACCCCATAGAGTTGATGTACCATATATACCTGTATAGTAAAGAATTTAACCTGGGCCACAGACAAGTCTTGCCTTCACCCTTGGCCCCTAAGAGGCAATCTCTAAGTCCTCAGAATGTCCTACTTGATAAAAGAGTCTTTGCTTACCTAGGGTCTTTGGGCCACATCAAATAGTCCAACAATGTGAATTTATGGTGGGGGCTTTGACTCAATTAGTATCAGCTTGACCTCTGGAGGAGCTGGAGATTGAGATCTGCCATGTAGGTAGTCAACCATGTTTATGTTACAGAACTCCAATAAAACCTCTGGACACCAAGGCTCAGGTGAGATTTCCTGGATGGCAATACTCCATGCACGTTGTCACACATCATTGTTTAGGGGTGTTAACCCTCCCTGACTCCACTGGGAGAGTTCAACTGGAATCTCCAGGTCTGGACTCCCCTGGACTCTTCCCATGCATCTCTTACTTTAGCTGATTTTAATCTGTATCCTTTCACTGTAATAAACTGTAGCCATGAAGACAGCAGCTTCTAGTGAGTTCTTTGTCCTTTTAGCAAATTATCAAAACTGAGGGTAGCCTTGGGGACATCCAAACTTTAAATTGGCGTCAGAACTGAGGGTGGTCTTAGGTACCCCTAAGCTTTGCGGATAGTGTTAGAAGCGAGAGTGGGCTTGTGGGCTGCTCTCACACTTTACAAACCTACTATCAAGCCTTTTTTTAAAAATTCATTTTATTGATATAAAGCTCCAATTTTAAGTGTACAATTCGATTAGTTTTGAAATGTATACAGTCCTGTAATGAACCCCACAATCATGATATAGAACATTTTCACCATTCAAGAATTTTCCTCATGGCCCTTTGCAGCCAATCCTCTTCCCCCACCCTCTCTCAACATTAAAAATATAATAATCCACAAATATTTAAAGAATGGCTCTTTTTTTTTTTTTTTTTTGCATGCTTGTGTTAGGCTCTTTGAAACATAAGGAAGAATTTTAAGACAAGTTTCCTGCCCTCAGTGAACTTAAATTCTAGTTGGGAAGAGCAGCTAAAAGACAATGAGAATAAGGAGTGGTAGGAGGGAGGACAGAGGAAAAGGGAAGAAGGAGGAGAGAGGAAAGAGAGAGGAGGGGCAGATCAAAGTTTCACAAGATGAGCTGGCTTTCCACTCCTCTTCTGACATGGAATGGAACAGATGCCCCCTGTTTCTCCATGCGCACGTGTACACACACACCATGATAGGCACCACCCTAGAAAAGCCTGCCATCTTCACCTCCTTGTGCTTCCTAGGCATCGTTCCTCCTCTTACTTCTCTCCATGAGCCCTGAACCTCCCTCTCCTTCTACTTCACCTGGTGTGGGATTTTCATCTAATGCTCAGACCAGCACCCTGGCCCTTCATACCCTCCTCTGGAGAAACTGGACAACCAGTAAAAAACTTAGCTTCATATTTAGGGCCCAGGGATGGCAAATTCATTTGTTCAAGGATCAGAGAGAACAATCCATCTGGAGGCAGCTGGCATAGTGACAAAGATTCTGGCTTGGGAATTGGCAACCCCCAACTCAGCTTTGTGATCTCAGGCAAGTCATTCTTCCTCTCTGAAGCTGTTTCTTCATCTGGGAAATGAGGGAATTCATCCAGAATCTAAGCTCTAGACAATCTCTGAGATCCTTTTCAGGCTGTCATGGTCTGTGATTTTGTAACTCAGATTTCCTCAGGCTCCACTGGCCTGTCAGTTTGAATAAAGTCACTGTCACAGTAATAACTCAAATATAACTAGCTTGCTGCTACATGCCCTCCCCCCGTCCTCAACACACACACCTTCTCCCCAGGTAAAGGGCAGAAGGGTTGTCGTCTGGGGTTGATGCCCTCTGGGCATGGTGGGTAGCCAAACCCAACTATCTTGTAGGGCACCTATTGTGGGCCCTTTAGAGTTTCCCTCATTGCCAGGGCTTTCTCATGTACAGCTCTCTTGACACCGGCTGTGTCTTCTCCATCTGGCTCCTACCACTTCCTTCTCAGCCCATAGTTCCCTGTGGTTCAACCCTGTACTGAAGTCACCATGCCCCCTACCACCACCACAGCAGGTTCTCTTGGGCAGAGTCCCTCAACAGATGACCTACTACAGATCTCTTCACAAGCTCCACATCTTTCCCACAAGATCCTGCAACCTTGTTTGGCCAGTCTCTGGAAGTGCAGACCATTCCCCAGTGTTATGGATTGAATTGTGTCCCCAAAAAATATGTGTTACAAATCCTAGCCTCTCTATGCCTGCGGTTATAATCCCATTTGAAAATGTGTTGTCTTTTGTATACTAATGAGGCAGGATTAGTGTAGGGTGTGTCTTCAGCTAATCTCTTTTGAGATATAGAAAGGAAATTAAAAGCAAACTAGGAAGCAGAGATGGGGGAAGAGAGATGCTAAGCCACATGAAGATCGTCCAGAAACAGAAGCTCAAAGAGACAAGGACCTTCCTCCAGAGTTGACAGAAAGAGAAAGCTTTCCCCTAGAGCCAGCACCCTGAATTCAGATTTCTAGCCTCCTAAACTGCGAGAAAATAAATTTCTGTTTGTTATAGCAGTACTAGATACCTAAGACATTCATGCAGCCCCAACTCTTTGCTCTTCCAGCCCCGGCCTCTCCCACCTTTAGCCTTTCCAGGAGGTCCTGAGTCCCCTGATTTTTAGGGAACACATGTCAAGCTCTCCAAGCTGTTCTCTTGAAACCCACTTTCCTTGGGCTGAGCTGAGGGTGGAGGAAAAGTCATCTTTTCCATGACGAGAAAAGGGAAGGAAAACAGCACTCTGGTGATTTTCCCCCAAAGATATCGTCTCTGCTGGCCTCTTCAACCACCAGTGAATTCTGTATCTTCTCTGACAGCATGGAGGTGGGTGATGGGCTGACACTGCCAGAATCCCCTTCATAGTCTTAGCAGGGCCTTCAAAATGGTCTAGCACCTTACTTTGAGACTTGGGGGAACTTGATACCTTTTACTTGCTCACAGCTTTGGGGCCTGTGGAAAAACTCTAAGACAGAAACAGAATTATCTTAACATCCTATTACATAAATAATAATGCAAGTAAATGCTAAGAGTCATGACTGATAAAGTCAACAAGGACCAGAGTTGAAAGAAGGGACTGGGTTGCGGAATGGATTAGGGAAAGCTTCAAGAAGTTGGCTAAATTTAAGCGGGGCAATAAAGACAGTGCAGGCAGGAAGCTGAGGAGGAGAGATGACATTCCATGTAGGGAACGTCAGGAGCAAAAACTTGGCTGTTGGGAGCCCGTAGGCAGGGCTGGAGAAACTCCTCAGATATCCCTGAGCTGGATCTTGGGTACCAGCTCATAGTCAGGTTGTCAATGCCATTGGAGGAATCATCTATTGCAGACAACTTAACTTTTCAGAATGAAAATAAGCATAAACAACAGAGGAAAAGGAAGGAAAGAAATTGTATGGCTGGAGGTTGAAGGATAAACTCATCTTTTGAGGTTACACAGACTCTCAGTATTTCTCCTGCCCTACCTGATGTCTCCCAAGTTCCAGCCTCAAGTCCTGCCTGAGCTTTGTCCTCCTGGTCAGTGCTGCCACTGCAGGTCTCTTGGGGCAAGTGGAACACACCACAGGCCGGCAGGTTGGGAGGGGCAGAAGGAGAACTGTTAGATAGCAAAGGAAAGCCAAGGTGTGAGCTCAAGCAGTGAGACACACACAGCACAGTGAGTGATAAGACAAGCCCATTGCCCCTTCCCTACATGGCCCTGCGTTGTCAGACAGCCTGGAACCCTCCTTCCGATGTCTGCCTCAGCCATCAACAAAGGGTGGCTCAGGCTTGAGGGACCAGTCTTGGAGAAATTGATGCATTAGGGGATGTGAGCAAAGGGTAAGGACTTTGGAGACAGGCTAACACAACTGCAAACCCTGGCTTTATCACCAATCCAGATGAGAAGCGTTGGACCAGTTACTCAATCTCTCCGAGTCTCAGATCTTCATCTGTAACCTAGGTCCTCACGAAGAGAAGAGACAACATATGTGATGGGTAGTGATCTCCAGATATATAACGTAATTTAGCAAGGTGCAGGGAGGCATAAACACAATACTTTCTTCTGGGTAAGAAAGATACTTTGGTTCTCCACTGCTGCATAACAAACCACCCCAAAACTTAGTGGCTTAAAACATCAACAAATATTAATTATGCTTCATGATTCTATGGGTTGACCAAGCAATTCTTCTGGTTTTCCTTGGGGTCTCTCATGCTGCTGCTGTCAGCACGATGACTGGGCTGGAATGCCCAAGATGGCTCCACTCGCATGTCTGGATTGGCTGCAAGAACCACTCTTTCTCCACATGGCTAGCTTGTGCTTCCTTACATGCCAAGCTAAATTCCAAGCTGCCGCCAGCCCTCTTAAGATTAGGCTTGGAACTGGCACAGAGTCACTTCTACTGCATTCTCTTGGTTAAAGCAGTTACAGGACTGTCATGAATTGAATTGTATCCCCCCAAAATATGTGTAACAATTTGGCTGGGCCATATTCCCAGTATTGTGTGATTGTCCACCATTTTGTCATCTGATGTGATTCCCTATGTGTTATAGATGCTATTATTATGATGTTAATTAGATGGATTAGCAGCAGTTTTATTGATGAGATCTGCAAGATTAGATTGTGTCTTAAGCCGATCTCTTTTGAGATATAAAAGAGAGAAGCCAGCAGAGAGTCAGGGGGACCTCATACCACAAAGAAAGCAGTGCCAGGAGCAGAGTGTGTCCTTTGGACCTGGGGTTCCTGCTCAGAGAAACTCCTAAATCAACGGAAGATTGATGACAAGGACCTTCCTCCAGAGCTGACAGAGAGAGAAAGCCTTCTCCTGGAGCTGGCCCCCCGAATTTGGACTTCTGGCCTACTAGACTGTGAGAGAATAAACTTCTGTTTGTTGAAGGCAACCACTTGTGGTATTTCTGTTATAGCAGCACTAGATGACTAAGACAAGGACCAATGTAGGTTCAAGAGAAGGGAAAAGACACTCCATCTCTCAATGTGGAGAATGACAAAGAATTTGTGACCATTACTAATCCACTACAAAATGAGAAGGGAGAATGTGCTTATCCTTTCAGAAACTGATCAGTGGATAAACTGAAGACTAACAAAAATTGTACCTACGTGGGGCAAGAGCCCAGGTGGTGCAATGGTTAAGCATTCAGCTGCTGACCGAAAGAGCGACAGTTCAAACCCCCGCAGCGGCTCCACAGGAGAAAGGCCTGGTGATCTGCTTCTATAAAGATTACAGCCTAGAAAACTCTATGGGGCAGGTCTTCTCTGTCACATGAGGTCACTATGAGTTGAAATTGACTCCATAACACCTAACAAGAACAACAATGGGGATGGGGAGGAGGACCGTGTGGAAAGGGTAGGGATAGAAGCTGGACTTGTGAATATATCTTATTACATAGTTTCGACTTTGAATTCACAATTAAAAAAAAAAGTGAGCAAAAATTGAAAACAAAAGGAAAGAAATGTGCCAAACTGCATGTTTCAGTAGGTAGCATAACAACACAGAGAAAATAATTACTTCAAATAACTTTAAAATGAAGAATTTTAATTATACAATCCTCATTTTCATAGGATGTATTTTAAGGATAAAATGAACCACAAAGAGATCTTAAACTGCATTTAGTGTTCTTATTGTTTGCAGCAGTAATGATACAGCTATTTTGAAATTACTATAGTTACACTGGGAAACGCTGGTGGCGTAGTGGTTAAGTGCTACGGCTGCTAACCAAAAGGTCAGCAGTTCAAATCTACCAGGTGCTCCTTGGGAACTCTGTGGGGCAGTTCTACTCTGTCCTACAGGGTCGCCATGAGTTGGAATCGACTCAATGGCGACAGGTTTGGTTTTGGTTTTATAGTTACATTGAGGGAGCCCTGGTTGCTCAGTGGTTAAGTGCTCAGCTGCTAACTGAAAGGTTTGTGGTTCAAATCTACCAGCAGCTCTATGAGAAAGGGAAGAAGAAGTGGCAGTCTCTTTCCTTAAAGATTTACAGCCTTGTAGCTAGCATTAGTTAAAAAAACACAAAATAATAAATGTTGGAGAGGACTGGAACAATTATACACTGCTGGAGGGAATGTAAGATGGTACAAGCACTTTGGAAATCGATTTGGGGCTTCCTTAAAAAGCTACAAATAGAAGTACCACACGATCCAGCAATCCCACTCCTTGGAATATATCCTAGAGAAATAAGAGCCATCACACGAATAGGTATATGCACATATGTTCATTGCAGCACTGTTCATAATAGCAAAAGGATGGAAACAACCTAAGTGCCTATCAAAAGACGAATGGGTAAATAAGTTATGGTATATTCACACAGTGGAATAGTATGCAATGATAAAGAATAATGATGAATCTGCAAAACATCTCACAATGTGGACGAATCTGGAAGGCATTATTCTGAGTGAAATTAGTCGGTCACAAAAGGATAAATATTGTACAAGACCACTTTTGTAAGAACTCAAGATAAGGTTTAAACACAGAAGAAAATATTCTTCGATAGTTACAAGGGAGGAGAGAGAGAGATGGGGGGAATTCACTAACCATAGGACAGAGTAGAACTGCCCTGCAGAGTTTCCAAGGAGCACCTGGTAGATTTGAACTGCTGAACTTTTGGTTAGCAGATGTAGCTCTTAACCACTACGCCACCAGGGTTTCCTACTAAATAGCAGACAAGAATCAACTTAGCTGAAGGGAAGGACAATGCACAATACAGGGGAAGTCAGCACAAGTGGACTAAACCAAAAGCTAAGAAGTTTCCTGAACACAACTAAACACCTCAAGGTATAGGGTAGCAGGAGAGCAGATCTGGGGACCATGGCTTCAGGGGACATCTAGGTTAATACGCATAACAAAGTTTATTAAGAAAATTTCTGCATCCCACTTTGGTGAGAAGCATCTGGGGTCTTAAAAGCTTGTGAGCGGCCATCTAAGGCGCCTCAATTGGTCCCAGCCCATCTGGAGCAAAGGAGAATGAAAAACACCAAAGGCCAAAGGAAAATATTGGCCCAAGAGACAAAAAGACCGCATAAGCCAGAGACTCCATCAGCCTGAGACCAGAAGAGCTACCACCAATGACCACCCTGACAGGGAACACAACAGACAGTCCCTGATGGAGCAGGAGAAAAGTGGGGTACAGAACTCAAATTCATGTAAAAGACCAGACTTAATGGTCTGACTGAGATTAGAGGAACCCCAGAAGACATGGCCCCTGGACTCTCTGTTAACCCAGAACTAAAACCATTCCCAAAGCCAACTCTTCAGACAAAAATTAGACGGAACTGTAAAACATAAAATAATACTCTTGAAGAGTGTGCTTCTTAGTTCAAGTAGATGCACGAGACTAAGTGGGGGCTCCAGGCCGGAGGAGGGATGAGAAGGCAGAAAGGGACAGGAGCTGGTTGAATGGACACAGGAAACCTGTCACGTTACAGTGATTGCAACTAGGGTCGCATAACAATATTTGTATAAATGTTCGTATGAGAACTTAACTTGAGCTATAAACTTTCACCTAAAGCACACACACAAAAAAAAGATTTACAGCGTTGGAAGCCTCATGGGGCAGTTCTATTCCATCCTACAGTGTTGCTGTGCGTCGGAGTCAACTCGACAGCAGTGGGTTTTGGGGTTACAGTTATATTGAAGAATAAACCAATTATGTTACAGTCATTAAAAGCCAAGCCTTTCAGCAACAGAGAAAAGAGATGACAGTGTTAAATCAACAAAGTAAAAACTCTGTAATTTTAAATTTTAATTGAAAATATCAGTATAAACTCATGAACTTTTTCTTAAAAAAAAATAAGAGTACATGCAGCTCAGTTATACCTATATAAATTCCAAAAACAGGCAAAACTAATCTATGGCATTAGAAGTCAGGAGAGCAGTTCCCTTTGTGGGGAGTTAGTGACTGGGAGGGGGCATAAGGGGGACTTCTGGGCACTAGTAATCTATTTCATGATCCAGGTACTGATTAAAGAAATGTTCTCACTTTGTGGAAACTCATCAAGCTATATGTTTATTATTTGTTCACTTGTTACATATACTTCAATAAAAAAATATACTTCTGAGCCTTGACTATTGTAAAGGCCTAGAGGTAGTAACAACCCAGTAACAATAAGCACTCCTACTAAGCAGCTAGGGGATCTCTAGGCACCATTTCCCATCAATAGGAACCTATGACTCCTCGGAGAAATTGTAGACTTCAGGTTTAGGGCTGGAAACGTGTAAGAGGAGCTTGGGGTATATTGTACCAGAAAATAATGAAGAACTGAGGTCATGTCAAAAGGACAAAGGAACCAACTCAAGGGTGTGCCCACTGGCCTTTGCTGTTGTTAGGTGCCATCAAGTCAGTGCTGACTCATAGTGACCCTATGTACAAAGGAACGAGACACTACCTTGTCCTGTGCCATCCTCACAATTGTTGTTACGCTTGAGCCCATTGCTGCAGCCACTATGTCAATCCATCTTGTAGAGGGTCTTCCTCTTTTTCGCTGACCCTCTACTTTCCCAAACACGATATCCTTCTCCAGAGACTGGTCCCTCCTGATGATATGTCCAAAGTACTTGAGACCAAGTCTCACCATCCTTGCTTCTAAGGAGCATTCTAGCTTTACTTCTTCCAAGACAGAAAAATGGGACAATTTGAGCAACTCAATAACTACAATAGATTGGAGACATCAAACATATAAAAATCTGTGTGCCCATAAAGATGCTAAAAACTCACTTGAGGTTGCTAGGGCAACAACTCCTCACTTTAAAAACTAATGATTAAAAAGAGAAAATTCTTCTTTATAGCTAATAAATCAGAAGCAATGATAAAATTTTAAAAATCACTATTTGACAACCCCTAATGAAATCATGAATCTCAGCTGCTAAAACCAGCAGGTAAAAGGTCCAGGGGAACTTTATAATGGAGGGATCAGGCTGGCCCTATCTGAACCCACTTGATCAACAACAACAAAAAAAAGACAAATGAGACATCCTATGCTTCACGGTGTGAAGCACTAAGAAGCATGCAGCAAGCACTACCTATGAAGTATTCTTGTCTTAAAAATGGAACCTGAGTCTGGGATCTTAAATGCCAACAAGCAGCCATCTAAGATGCAGCAATTGGTCTCAACCCACCTGGATCAAAGGAGAATGAAGAACACCAAGGTCACACGATAACTAAGAGCCCAAGAGACAGAAAGGGCCACATGAACCAGAGACCTACATCATCCTGAGACCAGAACTAGTTGGTGCCCGGCCACAATCGACGACTGCCCTGACAGGGAGCACAACAGAGAACCCCTGAGGGAGCAGGAGATCAGTGGGATGCAGACCCCAAATTCTCACAAAAAGACCATACTTAATGGTCTGACTGAGACTAGAGGAATCTCGGTGGTCATGGTCTCCAAACCTTCTGTTGGCCCAGGACAGGAACGATTCCCGAAGACAACTCATCAGACATGGAAGGGACTGGACAGTGGGTAGGAGAGAGATGCTGATGAAGAGTGAGCTAATTATATCAGGTGGACACTTGAGACTGTGTTGGCATCTCCTGTCTGGAGGGGGGATGGGAGGATAGAGAGAGTTGGAAGCTGGCAAAATTGTCACGAAAGGAGAGACTGGAAGGGCTGACTCATTAGGGGGAGAGCAAGCGGGAGTATGGAGTAAGATGTATATAAACTTATATGTGACAGTCTGACTTGATTTGTAAACGTTCACTTGAAGCTCAATAAAAGTTAACAACAAAAAAAAAAATGGAACCTGAATCCAGTGCTGTATTGAAATGGGGGATCTGAGAGGGTGGGACGGGTCTACCTGTGTGCAGGCAATAGCAGGGTACTTTGTAAAGATCTTAACATAATAGCTAAAACCAACTAAAAGTCAGTCTGCTTCTTATTATCACCATGCACCAGTAATTCTAAACAACATCAGTGATAAAACACCAGTTCCCCACCAGGATGTCTGTTCCTAACGGCCCTGCATCCTTGATACACCACTGCCTGAATCTAATCAGCCATTGTGAATGCTCGGGCCTATTGTTGCAGTCACCGCGTCAATCCATCTCGCTGAGGGTCTTCCTGTTTTCCACTGGCCCTCTACTTTACCAAACATGAGGTCCTTCTCCAGGGACTGGTCCTCCCTGATAACATGTCCAAAGTATGGCCAAATCAAAGAGCATAAAAAAAGGAGAGAGGAGGATATTACAGAATAAAGGCATGAAGGAGTCAAGAAATTTAACCAAAGGAAGTTGCAGATCTTGTTTGGCTTCTGATTTGAACAAACCAACTGGTAAAAGATAATTGGGGAAATTTGAGTATAACCAAAAAAACACCAAATGAGTTGCCATTGCGTCGACTCTGACTTGCAGGGACCCTATAAGACAGAGTAGAACTGTCCCATAGGGTTTCCATGAGTGGCTGGTGGGACTGGTAATGTAAAGGAGTCACTGTTAATTATGATAGGTGTGATAATAGCATGTTGTTTTTATTATTGTTGTGTGCACCAAGTCAATTCTGACTCATAGCGACCCTACAGGACAGAGTACAACTGTCCCCATAGGGTTTCCTAGGCAATAGTCTTTGCGGGAGCAGATCAGCAGGTCTTTTCTCTTGCAAAGTAACTGGTGGGTTCAAACCAGCAACTTTTGTGTTAGCAACCAAGAGCTTAACTATTGCATCAAAAGTGCTCCTTGTCTCCTAGTATATATATACATATATGTGTGTATTATACATATATATGTATATATAATACATATATACTCATATATCTGATATATGAGTATATATATATATGTACTTTCGTTATCAGTTCAAAATGATTGAATATATATTTAAGACTGAAATAACATGACTTCTGGGATTGGTGGAGCCCTGGTGGTACAGTGGTTAAGCGTTAGGCTGCTAAACTAACCAAAAGGTAGGCAGTTCAAACCCACCAGTCGCTCCTTGGAAACCCCACGGGGCAGTTCTACTCTGTCCTATAGAGAGGGTCGCTATGAGTCAGAATCAACTCAATGGCAACAGGTTTGGTTTGTTTTGATCTAGAATTTGCTATAAAATACTCTAATAAAGAAACAAACAAACAACCAAAGTGGGTAGAATAGATAAAACAAGATTGGCCATGAGTTGATAATTGTTGAAGTTGAGTGACGGACCATGGGGTTCCTTATTATTCTCCAGTTTTTGTACATGTCTGAAATTTTTCCATAATAAAGTTTAAAAATGGTCACATATGTACAGTGGTAGTTACCATCATCACCATCATCGGAGCTCCCGTCAGGGGCTCAGGCAGGTAGCAGGTGGCATATAATTCTCTGGGAAGGAGAGGTTGGCAAAAGCCAAGTGAGATGCCTGCCAGGAGAGTTGGGCTCCAGGCCCAGTGGTCAAAGCACTGGGCAGAGAAAGGAGGACCGGCTCAGCTGCTGGGCACAGGTAGAAGTCCAGCCAAGCAGGTAGATCCCAGGAAGTTGAAGATGATGTTGTGGGAAACAGGTGGTGGATGATCCAGACAAGGCGTTGGCATCAGGGGAAGGCAGCAGGTAAGGCGGTTCTGGCAAGAGGCAGAGCCTAACACCAGGCAACACTCAGGTATCCTTGGGGAAGGCAGCCTGTCCTCCACTGGCCACAGTATCTCAGTGTGGGGGAACAAGACAAGGGGCTGGCAATAGTGAGGAAAGTTCTGCTGCCTAGATGAACTGATACTCTACAGGTCCTGACCATAGAGCTCAGGCACAGTGAGTGACAGAAATCCCACTACAAAATCTGGGGTTATAGGGGACTCTGAGCTCAGGAACAGCAGGAGAAGGGTCCAGACCTAAGTTGGAGGGATCCCTGTTACACTGGTGCCCCAAGGGCTGGGCTAAGCTCTGGATACCCCCAGCCCAGGGCCAGCCTCACCAATCCCAGAGGGCAGGGCATGGCGGAGCCTATGGGTGGACTACACAGCCCCCACGGTCAGGGTTAAAGTACTGAAAACTAATCACTTAGCCAAACTTCTCCATGACGTACACATTGAAAAAAAAAAAAGATCCCCTATACTGTTAAATACGCATTAGAATCACTTTGCTGTACTTTTTTTTTTTTTTAGTAGTCTGTGTTCCCCTACAATCTGTCTGCATAGCTTCTTACACAGGTAACATCACTACATGCTCTCAGGTTTTTTAAGTAGAAATGTCCAGAAGCCAGGACAAGGCATGTGGTTCAGCGACCCTTACCTTCTGAGCAGTAAGGCTGGTCATCACGCTGGGGGACCGGGACCTACAGGAATGACAAGCTGCTTTGGACTCACCTCACAGGCTGATGAGCAGCTGACAATATTGTCTAACAGATGAAATAATTCGGAAGGACTTAGGTTCCCAGCTGTCAGAGAGACAGCCTCAGTAATCCTCAACGAGGTGGTTCCTCTTCCCTGTTCAAAGCCTGTGGCCACCAGTAACTTGTAGCCTAAAAAGATGGCAACGGGGGACCCCAGGCCAGCCCCCTCAGGCCCTTGACTTGGGGCACCTTATAATGACACCACAGTGAATGAAATGACCCAGCTCCTTCCACCCAAAGAAAACTGCCTAAGCCTAAGCTGTTCTTCAGAATTCATTTGGAAAATAAATCTCTATTTTGAAAATAAATGCCAAAATTCTAAAATACAAATAGACAAATTTCTCAATACGGAAGGTAGATCTCAAATGGAGACCAGTACTAGTTGCCAGGAGCTACCTCTGACTCATGGTGACTCCATGAGTATCAGAGTAGAGCTGTGCTCCATAGGGTTTTCCTAGAATACCAAGCCTTTCTTCCAAGGCACATCTGATTGGACTCAAACCTCCAACCTTTAGGTTAGCAGCCGAGGCCATTAACCTTTTGCCCCACCCAGGGCCTCCAGCTTGAATATAGTTCTCCATTTACAGTTCTCCCCCAGCAAGACGGAAACCCTGGTGGCTTAGTGGCTAAGAGCTATGTCTGTTAACCAAAAGGTCTAGCAGTTCGAATGCACCAGGAGCTCCTTGGAAACTCTATGGGGCAGTTCTATTCTGTCCTATAGGGTCGCTATGACTTGGAATCGACTCGACAGCAACCGTAATGGGTTCCCAACAAGACTGCAAAATTTCCTAAAGGCAGCTTTCTCTTCCCCATCATTTAGCACAACAGCCAGCATATAGAGGACTCTCCATGTTTGCGAAGTATAATCCCATTTCAAAGGCAGTGATTAAGAGGCCACACTTTGCTTTGTTGTTAGAGCTTGTGTGATTATTAAAGAATGAGTGTTCATCCCATCAGAGAACCTTCCTTCCTCCTTCTGTTCCTTCTATTCTTTCTCACTGCTTCCTTCCCCTCTAGACAGAGGGCATCTATCTGAGTGTGCATGTTGTGTGTTTGTGTGTTGTGTCGTGTTTGTGCATTGTGTGTCTGTTGTGTGTTCATGTGCATTGTGTTTATGTGTGGTGGGATGCTAATGGGATGGTGAAGGAAGGATGTCCACACCCCTCTCTTTCATTGTTCTGACTTTTCTTTTGTGTGTTGTGTTGTGTGTTGTGTGTTTGTGTGTGTTGTGTGTTTGCGTGCTGTGGGAGGTTAACGGGTTGGGGGAAGAAGGATGTCCATCCCGCACCCCTTTCTTTCATTGCTCTGACTTTTCTGTCTTTTGTCCTATCTCCCCCACCCCCATTCCTTTAAACTCTATTAAAAGATACCCTGCCTTGCCCCAAAGAATGTTCCGGGTCTGGGGTTTGCTTGGAGCGGGAGTAGATGGGGAAGGAGAACATCAGCAGCCCTCTTCTGCCCCCGATGGAGGTGGCCTCTTCAAGCTCCTGCTTCTACACCCTTTCACAGGTTTTGGTCCTGTGAACACATTCCTGGGGCTGAAATGAAGAAGGACTCAATCAGCTGGACAACCTCAAGCTTTCCTTCAGGAGTGACACGGTCTAAGGCTTTGTTAGTGTGCTCTGTCTTCTAGTACGGCCTTCTGGGCCTGGCTGCCTCTCCTGCTGCTGGGGCTGTGAGTGCTTCCCGGCAGGAACCCTGCCTTATTCATGGTTTCAGCCCTAAGTGCTCAGGCAGGCAGTGTGGGTGTCTGGTAACTGCTTGGGGTGTGAAAGAAAGCCCACTTAGGAACCACCTCCTGGGTTCTTCTCCTGCCTCTGTCCCCCACTCACACCCCAGTTGTCTGAACTGGCCAACAAGGTCCTCTTTTTGGCGACAGAGGATGTCGGTGACAGTGCAGCTACCTCAGAAACCCCTCTACAGCTCGCTAAGGGTCATTCCCAGAGAACCTTGGCATCCCCACTCCATGGAAGCGCTTTAATTAATTCCAGAGCTGCTCATCAGAGACCTGAGCTGCTGCAGAGGAGGGTTTTCTGTGTGCATGGATTAGGTTGCTGGAGGAGGAGGAGATGGTTGAGATGCAGACGCCCCGTATTAAGGAGACAGGCCAAGGAAATGAACAAACCTCAAAAGGCCCATTAATTTTCACATCTAGCTGTTTGGTTGTTTTGATAAGGAAGCCCTGTAGCCTCCGGCGTGATTTGCCAGGCAATTTGCAGGCAAATGAGGGACAGATTCCAGAGCTGGAAGGAATCCTGTTCACTATCCAAGGCCAGCCTCTGTCTTGCATTAATTGGGGACTAATTAATGTCTCTAAGGAGAGGCTTTCAGGCTTCCGTGTGGACTGGAGGATCACTCCAGTGAGCAGCTAAAATGCAAGTGATGGCCTGGCTCTGGCCTGTGATGATATTAATAGGCCCCTCATGGCGCAGGCAGCTTCCATCAGAGCCAGGCCTCACTCAGTAGCCCATGCCAGGGCACAATCAACAGAGAAAGCCCAATCATGTACCCTCCTGGATGCCCTTGGCTTCTGAGGAGCTGCTACACCCCACCCTTGTACCCCACTACTGCACCCAGCTGCTATACCCCACTGCTGCACCCCACAGCTGCACACCATTGCTGCACCCCACCTTTGCACCCCTACCACACGCCACTGCTCTACCCCTCTGCTGCACCCTACTCCTGCACCCCACCATTACACCCTTGCCACACCCAGCTGCTGTAACCCACCACTGTACCCTGCCACTACACCCCACCAGGGCACCCCTGCCACATCCCAGTGCTGCACCCCACTCCTGCACCCCACTCCTGCACCCCACTACTGTGCACCCCTCCCAGTCCCCCCTTGCACTCCCCCACTCCCTACACCCTCCATACCCCTATGTTCTCCACCCCTTCACTCCCCACCCCCTCACCTATGAATGCAAGATCTGCAGAACCATCTTCAAGATCAGACCCCTCCACGCACCAGGGTGAGCCTGGCATTTTCTGGCAGATCTCCTCTCAGGGAAATCATCGAATCTTGTACTTCCACACAGAGGTAGTTAAGGGAACCCAGTCCCCTGCTCTACCCACTGCACCACACCCATGGGACTTGTGTGAGGAATACAAGGTAGGGGGCTAGAGAGAAGAGAAAAGGGCAAGGATTGAGGCATGTCAATGGGGGGAGGGGGGGTAGGTTAGGACCAGGAAAAGTGTTTCTGCTCTCTGGTTAAATGTTCTTGTTTTATGCCACTGAGTCAATTCCAACTTATAGTGATCCTATATGACAGGGAAGCCCCACGTACGTGCCTATCAGTTTGTTATACTAGAGTAGCTTTCATATCGCTGTGATGCTGGAAGCTGTTTCAAATAGCAGCAGGGCCACCCATGGTGGAAGGGTTTCAGTGGAGATTCCAGGCAAGGCAGACTGGGGAGGTCATGGCAGTCTACTTCTGAAAAACCTGACCAGTGAAAACCACTTACGAACAGCAGCAGAACATTGTCTGATATAGTACTGGAAGATGAGCCCCCCAGGTTGGAAGGCACTCAAAATACGACTGGGGAAGAGCTGCCTCCTCAAAGTAGAGTCGACCTTAATGACGTAGATGGAGTCAAGCTTTCGGGACCTTCATTTGCTGATGTGGCATGACTCAAAATGAGAAGAAACGGCTACAAACATCCATTAATAATCAGAATGTGGAATGTATGAAGTATGAACCCAGGAAAATTGAAAGTCATTAAAAATGAAATGGACCCCCTAAAGATCAACATCCTAGCCTGAAATGGACTGGTGTTGGCCATTTTGAATCAGACAATCATATGGTCTACTATGCCAGTAATGAAAAATTGAAGAGGAATGGCATGGGATTCATCATCAAAAAGAACATTTCAAGATCTATCCTGCAAATACATTGCTGTCAGTGATGAGATAATATCCATAGGCCTACAAGGAAGACCAGTTAATACCACTATTATTCAAATTTACAAACCAACCAGCCAAAGATGAGGAAACTGAAGATTTTTCCCAACTTCTGCAGTCTGAAATTAATCGACACATGCAATCAAGAGGCATTGATAATTACTTGTGATTGGAACGCAAAAGATGGAAACAAGGAGGGATCGGTAGTTGGAAAATATAGCCTCGGTGACAGAAATGACACTGGAGATCAAATGATAGAATTTTGCAAGACCAATGACTTCTCCAGTGCAAATACCTTTTTTTAACAAACTAAATGGCAAGTATGCACATGGACTTCCCTGGATGGAAAACAGGAATCAAATCGATTGCATCTGTGGAAAGAAACAATAAAGAAGATCAATATCATCTGTCAGAACAAGGCCAAGGTCCAAATGCGGAACAGACCATCAATTGCTCATATGCAAGTTCAAGTTGAAGCTGAAGAATATTAAAACAAGTCCTGGAGAGCTAAAATATGACTTTGAGTATATTCCATCTGAATTTAGAGACCATCTCTAGAACAGATTTGATGCACTGAACACGAATGACAAGTTGTGGAAGGACATCATACATGAAGAAAGCAAGATGTCAATAAAAAGACAGGAAAGACAGAAAAGATCAAAATGGATGTCAGGAAAGACTCTGAAACTTGCTCTTGAATGTTGAGTAGCTAAGGAAATGGAAGAACAATGAAATAAAATTGCCGAATAGAAGATTTCAAAGGGCAACTCCAGAAGACAAAGTAAATTATTACAATGACATATGCAAAGACCTGAAGTTAGAAAACCAAAAGAGAAGAACATGCTCGGCCTTTTTCAAGTTGAAAGAGCTGAATCAAAAACTCAAGCCTCAAGTTGTAATATCGAAGGATTCTACAGGAAAAATATTGCAAGACGTAGGAAGCTTCAAAAGAAAATTGAAGGAGTACAGAGTCACCGTACCAAAAAGAATTGCTCGAAGTTCAGCCATTTCAGGTGGTATCGAATGATCAAGAACCAGCGGTACTGAAGGAAGATGTCCAAGCTGCATTGAAGGCATTGGTGGAAAACAAAGCTCCAGGAACTGACAGAATCACAATTAAGATGTTTCAGCAAACCAATGCAGTGCTGGAGATGCTCGCTCATCTATGTCAAGAAGTTTGGAAGAGAGCTTCCTGGCCAACCAACAAGGAGAGATCCATATTTGTGCCCATTCCCAAGAAAGGTGACCCAACAGAATGCAGAAATTATCAAACAATATCATTAACATCACACGCAAGTAAAATTTTGCTGAAGATCATTCAAAAGCAGTTGCTGCAGTACGTGGACAAAACTGTCAGAAATTCAAGCTGGATTCAGAAGAGGACGTGGAACCAGGGATATCATTGCTGATGTCAGATGGATCCTGGCTGAAAGCAGAGAATACCAGAAGGATGTTTACGTGGGTTTTATGGACTATGCAAAGGCATTTGACTGTGTGGAATATAACAATTTATGGATAACATTAAGGAGAATGGGAATTCCAAGAACACTAGTTTGTGCCCATGAAGAACATGTACATAGGCCAAGAGGCAGTCATTTGAACAGAACAAGGGGATACGTTGTGACTGAAAGTCAGGAAAGGTGTGTGTCAGGGTTGTATCCTTTCTCCATACTTATTCAATCAGTATATTGAGAAAATAATCCAAGAAGCCGGACTATATGAAGAAGAGCACAGCATCAGGATTGGAGTTAACAACCTGTGATACGCAGATGACACAATCTTGCTTGCAGAAATCAAAGAGGACTTGAAGCACTTACTGATAAAAATCAAAGACTACAGCCTTCAGTATGAATTACACCTCAACATAAGGAAAAAGAACATCTTCACAACTGGACCTGTAAGCAATATTATGATAAACGGAGAAAAGACTGAAGTTGTCAAGGATTTCATTTTACTTGAATCCACAATCCATGCTTGGAAGCAGCAGTCGAGAAATCAAAAGAGCATGGCCCTGGGCAAATCAGCTGCAAAAGACATCTTTAAAGTGTTCAAATTCAAAGATACCAGGTTGAGGACTAAAGTCCGCCTAACCCAAGCCACGGTATTTTCAATTCCCTCATATGTGTGTGAAAGCTGGACAATGAATAAGGAAGATCAAAGAAGAATTGACGTCTTTGAATTACGGTGTTGGATAAGAATATCAAATATACCATGGACTGCCAGAAGAAGAAGCAAATCTGTCTTGGAAGAAGTTCAGCCAAAATGTTCCTTAGAAGCAAGGATGGCAAGACTACATCTCACATAGTTTGGATATGTTATCAGAAGGGACTAGTCCCTGGAGAAGAACATCATGTTTGGTAGAGGGTCAGCGAAAAAGAGGAAGACCCTCAATGAGATGGATTGACACAGTGGCTGCAACAGTGGACATAACAAGGATTGTGAGGACGGTACAGGACTGGGCAGTGTTGTACCCGGAGTCGCTATGAGCTGGAATCCACTCAATGGCATCTAACAACAACAGCATGTGATAGAGCAGCACTGCCCACAGGGTTCCCCAGGCTTTACGGGAGCAGATCGCCAGGTCTTTCCTCCCACGGAGCTGCTGGCTGGAGGGTTCTAACCTCCAACTGTTTGGTTAGCAGCTCAGTGTTTGACTGTTTGTACCACAACAGCTCTTTGCCTCTCCCATTACCCCACCTTATTTTTCTGCAAGGCATGTCTCACTACCAGGTACCATCAGAGGCACCTGTGTTTGCTGTCTGTCTCCCCCTCCCAGAGGGCAAGAACAGGGTCTGCCTTGATCCCTGCTGCACGTAGTTTAAAAAAAAAAAAATGTTGACTTTGAGTCAATTCCGACTCATGGTGACTTCATTATGTCAGAGTAGAGCACAGGGTTTTCAAAGGCGGATTGTGCAGAAGTAAATCACCAGGCCTTTCTTCTGAGGCATCTCTGGGTGGACTCAAGCCTCCAACCTTTTGGTTAACAGCCAAGCACACTAACCCTTTGCACCAACCAGGGACTCCTACACATAGTAAGCACTCAATAAATATTTGTCGAACAAGCGAATGTATGTGTGAGCTGCCCCATGCCTTTGCTCCCACGGCTGCCCTGCCTGCCCTCCCTCTGGCTCACGGATCCAGGATCATCATCCCTGCAGGGCTCAGCTCAAACTTCACCGGCCACTGGAAGCCTTTGCACTCTAAGCCAGCCTCTGCTCTGAGGCGTGGTCCCAGCTGGCACACCGCCGAAGCGTGTCATGGCAGTGGCAGAGGCTGGGACTTGGGTGTGCTCAGGATGTTAGCCCCAGGGCCAGAGTTTCAGACACAGTGGCTCAGACAAAGAAAGCCAAACCCCATGGATGTAATTGGCACAGATGGAAAAATCTGCTCCTTCTCAAAGCCTCCAGCCTACAGAATGCCTCTTGTCCCTTCCGGAAACCACAGATGCTCAATGACAGCAAGCTCTATCTTCCAGAAGCAGGAACCAGGGAATCTTTCTGATCCAGTTAAGCTTTTGTGCTCAACAAGTAGGATATGCAGTCTCACCCATCTCTTTACGTTGCTAGTGTGAGGCTCATATAGCCTCTACGTGGCTCTCTGCTGACTTTCTCTGCCTTCACGCCAAAGACGCAGCATTTACGCCGGGAACGGAGCGGCTCAGGCATGGCCAGGGGCAGCTATAAATTGACATGCTTACTCCCATGCTGACTTGGGGCATCAGTCCTGGGAAATATATACGAATATTGTTTTGCAAAATGATCAAGGTTAAATAATCAAGCAATTCTCTTCCTTTCAAAGGTGTGAGGACTCTGCTCTTCTCAGCAACAGCATTTGGTCTCTGCATGCAAACAGTGCTGCCAGTAGCAAGGTTTCTGTTCCTCCAGGCTTGGCAAATTTCACACCATCCATTTTCACTGGGAGACCAGATTTGAGACATGACCGCTGCTTCAACACTAGATAGGCAGAGAGATGGAAAGACAGATTAGATAGATTGTTTATATGCATTTGAAGAGTTCCTACATAAAACAGATCTGCTCAAAGGGAGGAGGCCCTGTGCAGTGCCGTGAACGTCTGTCTCTCCTTGAGAGAGAAACCACGGGGCAAGCAGCTGGTCTCGGGTAGAGAGTGCCTGCCCTCCTGCCCTGTTCTTTCCCCAGCCTGGGCCCCGGCCCATCCTGTTCACTAAGACCTGCCCACACCCTGTGGGTGTCCAGGTCCCTGGCTCAGGGAGCCCTGATGTTCCACCCACACTGTTTGCTGCCCCAGAGGCCTGGCCACTGCCAAGGAGGGTCAGAGTCCCGTCTCTGTGCCAACAGTCCCTTGCCTGTGGGTTGGCACGGGCGTTTTAGCCTCTCGGTGGGAATGTCAAAAGATGAGGTTGTTATCGTCAGGGGCATCACTGTACAAGATAGACGTGGTAAATGTAGGGCCCTGATGGTGCAATGGTTAAGCACTCGGCTGCTAACCAAAAGGTCTGCAGTTTGAACCCACCAGCCGATCCTCAGGAAAAAAGACCCGGAGCTCTGCTCCCATAAAGAGTACAGCCTAGGAAACCTTATGGGGTAGGTCTACTCTGCCCTTTAGGGTCACTATGAGTCAGAATTGACTTGAGGGCACAAAGCAACCACAATTTTTAAGTGTTTTGTTTATTTACTTAAGCTTCACGTTTCACTTAGTTCGCACTTTGTCGTGTTCATTTCTGTATCCCCAGGAGGAGCTGGGGCTGAATATGGGCATGGCCACGTTGGCAAGAAAAAAAAGGCCAGGTGGACCATCAGAGCCAAATTAATTATAACAGTATTTAAAAAACCAGTGGCCATCCAATCGATTTCAACTCATGGTTACCCCATGTGTGTCAGAGTAAAACCATGTTCCAAAGGATTTTCGATAAATATTTTTTTCAAAGTAGATCTCCAGGCCTTTCTCCTGAGGTACCTCTGGGTGAACTCAAACCTCCAACCTTCTAGTTAGCAGCCGAGCACGTTACCCATCGACACCACCCAGGTGCTTTTTAGACTTTTAACGCACTGAAACCTTATGGCCCTAAACTGAAAGATGCATTATTTATCCCCGTGTTTAGATAACAAAATCAAGGCTCAGAGGGGTTAAGCAACTTTCTCAAGGTCACACAGCTTGTGACATAGCTCGTTTTCAAACCCAGGACAGTCTGATGCCCGAGCCTGAGTTCTTGTCCGCTGTGTGCTTCTCCCCTCCCCTCCGCTGCCTCTCCTTCTTTCTGAAGAGCAAATAGGGGCAGGGCCAGGAACCTGAGGTCAGGGACCAGAACAGCCACTGGGGAAGCCTCCAAGGGGCCTCAGGCAAAGCAGCTAGTTTGATAAAGAAGGCTTGCTTTCTACCCAATTCATTTGTGGGACCAACCATGACTGCTGGCCAGCTGGTGTCACAGGTACAGCTGGACCTTGTTAAAATGTTGTGCTACTTTCACACAAGTGGGAAAGTAGCTGCTTCCCCACTGTCTCCTTTCCAGGCCCATCCCCCTGACCTGCTCTGGCCCTTCCACTGGAACCCAGAACCCTCCCATATTCCCCAAACTCAAGTGCATACTCCTGGGCCTACAGGCACTTCCAGGACCCCGCTCCGGTGCCACAGCCAGTGCTTGGTCAGCGCTTGGTCAGTTCCCATTTTTGTTATTTTGAAATTCTCCTTTGGGCCCAACTCTCTCATGGAAACATCTGGTCTGACAAGGCATCTCCAGCAGCCCCTGGGTCCCTGGATACAGCATTGTCCTTACCCAGACTTCAGCGCTGTGTTGGAGGGAAGGTGCATCTGGACTCAGTCATGGGGCCAGGCTCTGCACACAAGGCAGAGGGTTCACCGGGATGGCTGTCCCTCCTTCAGTGACCGCTTTAGCCAGGCAGGGCAACACCCAAGCTGCCTGGACTTAGCTGTGGACCCTGGTGAGCCAGGCTGGCTGGAAGGATGGTGAAGGGGCCTGGAAGGGACTAAAAGCTCCTGAAGTCAAAGCTGGAGAAGGGGATCTTTGTGTAAGCTCCGTGGGGTGGGGCAAGGCCAGAGGCGGGAAAAGGAACCTCCAAACAGAAACTGGAAGTGTGAGAACAGCTTAGTTGGAGAATTGGGAAGTTGGTCAGAGTAAGTGATTCCAGTCTAAAGATGTGAACGTTATGAGGTGTCTTAGTCATCTAGTGCTGCTATAACAGAAATACCACAAGTCGACAGCTTTAACAAAGAGAAATTTATTCTCTCAGAGTCTTGTTGTTGTTAGGTGCCATCGAGTTGGTTCTGACTCATAGCAACCCTATGTCCAACAGAACGAAACACTGCCCGGACCTGTGCCATCCTCACAATTGTTACGCTTAAGCCCATTGTTGCAGCCACTGTGTCAATCCATCTCATTGAGGGTCCTCCTCTTTTTCGCTGACCCTCTACTTTATCAAACATGACGCTCTTCTCCAGGGACTGATCCCTCCTGACAATACATCCAAAGTATGTGAGACATAGTCTTGCCATCCTTGCTTCTAAGGAACATTCTCACAGTCTAGGAGGCTAAAAGTCTGAATTCAGGGTGCTAGCTCCAGGAGAAGGTTTTCTCTGTCTGTCGGCTCTGGAGGAAGGTCCTTGTCATCAATCTTCCCTGACTGAGGAGCTTCTCAGCACAGAGACCCAGGTCCAAAGGACACACTATGCTCCCAGTGCTTCTTTCTTGGTGGTACGAGGTCCCCATGTCTCTCTGCTGGCTTCTCTCTTTTATATCTCAAAAGAGATTGGCTTAAAACACAATCTAATCTTGTAGATTGAGTCCTGCCTCATTAACATAACTGCCACTAATCCCATCTCATTAACATCATAAAGATATGATTTACAACACATAGGAAAATCACAACAGATGACAAAATGGTAGACAATCACACAATACTGGGAATCATGGACTAGTCAAGTTGACAGATATTTTGGGGGGACACAATTCAATCCATGACATGAGGGTACCTGAGGCCTGTTTTGATGGGGGCTGGCATGCCCCACAGGACACAGAAAAGCTACAAGGAGGCACCGTGACTGGGGAAAAGGACTAGGTTTTGCTAACAGCAAGGACAGCCCAGGCCTCTGTTCCTGCCCCCACAGCCCCCAGCATTGTATACTGAGTGTGTCTCGCCTCCCTGCATCCTGAATCAAATGTGACCACACTGATGAACCAGCGCACATAACAACAACAAAGCCAGAGGATTCCACTCTACTCACCCCCATCCTCCCAGGCCTACCGTTTGCTCCACAGCCTCATATTGCATTAGTGTGAAGTTCTATGGGTTTTTTTTTACAGTTGGAATTAAATAACCAAAAGATGAATGCAGTGGGCTGAGAAAGAACAGGAGTTTAATCAAAGGAAATAACAGAATCGATCCAGCTCGAGAATTGCAAGATGTACTGAAGTGCCCAGCAGGGCCTGTGATGAAGTCCCCGTCCTCTTTTCTCTTTGACCCTTTCTCCTCCTGCCTTGTGCCTACACGGGTGTTTCAGAGGTGACTCACCCCCCATCCTCAACATGCACACACGGGCAGCCCACGTGTATGAGGGGCAGTGGGCTGGGACAGGGTCAGCTCTCAAGGCCACACAGAGCTCAGGGAAGGCCAAACCCAGGACTGCCATTGGAGATCATCAAAGCATCACTGAAGGGGATTGTTGTTTTTTCATCTTCTTGCCCTGAGGTTCTGAGGGCAACACACTCTGCTGGGAAGGATTCTAAATTATGGCCTGAGGTCCTGTGGTCTTGGGTGTCTCTAGGACTTGCGTGGCAACAGGAAAGGATATATGGAAAGGGAGTGGGGGGTAAAGTATAAGATCTTAGGACCCAGCTGGGCATGACCGATACCTGCTGCTGTGGGGCCACTGGAGGATGGCAGGACTTGAACAGGACCTGCCTGGGGGTGCAACAGGGAAGGCCAGGGCTCTGGCCCCCACTAGGGGGAGGCCCAATCCAGCATGCTCAGAAGATGAACAGACAGCCCCAGCTTAGAAGCCCCTGCCCACTTTCCCAGGCTCTCCAGGCACTTTCTCTCTCTCACCGTGTTCACAGTGTTCACTGCTACGCACTTTGCTCCCTCAGAACCTTTGCACATGCTTTGCCCTCTGTCGAGAATGCTCCCCCTTCCACCTGGCTGATCCTGCTCTTCCTTCAGGCCTTCCCTGCTCCCCTCAGACCTGGTCAGGTTCGCCTCTAGCACACTCTTGCAGCCCTTAGAATCTTCATGGCACTGATCATGGTTATAATGTTATGTTCAACATCTTTCTGGCCTGCTGCCTATAAGCTTCCCAGGGATTATGACACCTTGTTTTACTCTCCACTATATTCTCAGTAGGGGCCCTGGTGGTGTAGTGGTTAAGTGGCTGCTAACCAAAAGATTGGCCATTCAAACCCACCAGCCACTCAGCAGGATAAAGATGTGGCAGTCTGCTTCTGCGAAGACTACAGCCTTGGAAACCCGATGGGGCAGTTCTACTCTGTCCTAAAGGGTCAATATGAATTGGCATTGACTCGATGACAACGGTTTCAAGTTTTTTTGGTTTATAGTTCCAGTGCCTGGGTGGCACAAATGGTCTGTGCTCAATTGCTAATTCAAAGGTGGGTAGTTTGGAATAAGCTACATAAACAACGTCACCTACCTTGAGACCAGAAGAACTAGATGGTGCCTGGCTACCACTACCGACCATTCCAACCAGGGACTCAATAGATGGTCCTAGATAGAATGGGAGAAAAATGTAGAACAAAATTCAAATTCCTAAAAAAAGGCCAGACTTACCAGACCAATAGAGACTAGGAGAACCCCTGAGATTATTGCCCTGGGATACTCTTTAGACTTGGAACTGAAACTAGTCCCAGAGGTCACCTTTCAGCCAAATGACACATTGGCCCATAAAATAAATAATATCACCCGTGAATACTGTGTGCCTCAAAATAATCATCTAAATGAAACCAAGCAGTGAACATTTACTCTAGACCAAAGATGAGAAGGCAAGGGGGGACAGGGAAGCTAGATTAATGGAAACAGAACAACCAAAATGGATCTAATGAGAATGCTGATACATCCTGAAGAATGTAATCAATGTCACTGAACAATATGTATAGAGATTGTTAAATGAGAACCTAATTTACTGTGTAAACTTTCACCAAAAATACGATAAAATATTCAAAATAAATAATAAAGGTGGATCGTTTGAACCCATCCAGTGGCATTGAGGAAGAAAGGCCTAGCAATCTGCTCCTGTTGTTCTTAGTTGCTGTAGAATCAATTCCAATTCATGGTGACCCCATGTGTTACAAAGCAGAATTACTCCATAAGGTTTTCTTGGCTGTAAAACAGTTTGTGTTCGACTGCTAACCTAAAGGTTGGTGCTTAGAACTCACCCAGTAGTACTTCCAAAGAAAAGGCCTGTCCATCTTCTTTCATTAAAATTACAATCAAGAAAAACCTATGGAACAGTTCTACTCTGTAACACATGAGGTCACCATAAGTTGGAATGGAGTCAACAGCAACGGGCTTTGGTTTATATCCCCAGTGCCCACAAAAGTGCCTGGCATGTAGAAACAGACTAACAGGAATTTAAGAAATTATTGACTTAAATGAAGCATAACTAGGTCCCTAGGTGGCACATTCAACTATGTGGATCATAAATTATAGGTAACATTGTGCTCATGTGGAACCTGTATATAGACCAAGAGGGAGTCGTTCTAACAGAACAAGGAGATACTCATAGTTTAAAATCAGGAAACGTGTACATCAGGGTTGTATACTTTCACCATAGCTAGTCAATCTGTATACTGAGCAAATAATCCGAGAAGCTGGACTATATGAAGAAGAGCATGGCATCAGGATTGGAGGAAGACTCATTAACAACCTGTGATATGCATATGACACAATCTTGAAGCACTTACTGATGAGGACTTGAAGCACTTACTGATGAAGATCAAAGACTACAGCCTTCAGTATGGATTACACCTCAATATAAAGAAAACAAAAGTCCTCACAACTGGACCAATAAGCAACATCATGATAAAAGGAGAAAAGATTGAAGCTGTCAAAGATTTCATTTTAGTTGGAGCCACAATCCACACTCATGGAAGCAGTAGTCAAGAAATCAAACGACATATTGCATTGGGAAAATCAGCTGCAAAAGACCTCTTTTAAGTGTTGAAAAGCAAAGATGTCAGTTTGAGGACTAAGGTGCGCCTAACCCAACCCATGATAATTTCTATTGCCTCATAGGCATGTGAAAGCTGGACAATGAATAAAAAAAGACCAAAGAAGAATTGATGCCTTTGAACTATGGTGCTGGAGAAGAATATTGAATATACCATGGACTGCCAGAAGAACAAACAAGTCTGTCTTGGAAGAAGTACAGACAGAGTGCTCCTTGGAAGCAAGGATGGCGAGAGTTTGTCTCACCTACTTTGGACATGTTATCAGGAGGAACCAGTCCCTGGAGAAGGACGTCATGCCTGGTAAGGTAGAGGGTCGGTGAAAAAGAGGAAGACCCTCAATGAGATGGATTGACACAGTGGCTGCAACAATGGGCTCAAAAATAGCAACAGTTGTGAGGATGGCACAGGAATGGGTAATGTTTCCTTCTGTTGTACATAAGGTCACTATGAGTCGGAAACAACTAGACGGCACCTAACAACAAAAGTGGCTAAAATGGTTTGCCTTCGACTACTAATCTAAGTGTTGAAAATTCAAACCCGCCCTATGGTACTGCAGAAGAAAGGCCTGGTGACCTACTTCCATAAAGATTACAGACAAGACCAATTAAAAAATGGGCAAAGATATGAATAAGCACTTCACTAAAGAATACATTCAGGTAGTTCACGATCATTAGCCATTAGAGAAATGCAAATCAAAACTACAATGAGATTCCATCTCACTCCAATAAGGCCAACATTAATCCAAAAAACACAAAATAATAAATGTTGGAGAGGTGGTAGAGAGACTGGAACACTTACACACTGCTGGCGTGAATGTAAAATGATACAACCACTTTGGAAATCGATTTGGCGCTTCCTTAAAAAGCTAGAAATAGAACTACCATACGATCCAGCAATCCCACTCCTTGGAGTATATCCTAGAGAAATAAGAGCCTTTACATGAACCGACATATGCACACCCATGTTCACCGCAGCACTGTTTACAATAGCAAAAAGATGGAAGCAACCAAGGTGCCCATCAAAGGATGAATGGATAAATAAATTATGGTATATTCACACAATGGAACAATGATGAATCCATGAAACATTTCATAACATGGAGAAATCTGGAAGGCATTATGCTGAGTGAAATTAGTCAGTTGCAAAAGGACAAATATTGTATGAGACCGCTATTATAAGAGCTCAAAAAATAGTTTAAAACAGAGAAGAAAATATTCTTTGATGGTTATGAGAGTGGGGAGGGAGGGAGAGGGGTTTTCACTAACCAGATAGCAGATAAGAACTATTTCAGGTGAAGAGAAAGACAACACACAATACAGGAGAAGTCACCATAACCGGACTAAACCAAAAGCAAAGAAGTTTCCTGAATAAACTGAATGCTTCGAAGGCCAGTGTAGCAGGGGCAGGGATTTGGGGACCATGGTTTCAGGGGACATCTAAGTCAATTGGCATAACAAAATCTATTAAGAAAACATCCTGCCTCCCACTTTGGAGAGTGGCATCTGAGGTCTTAAACGCTAGCAAGCAGCTATCCAAGATGCATCAATTGGTCTCAACCCACCTGGAGCAAAGGAGAATGAAGAACACCAAAGACACAAGGCAATTTATGAGCCCAAGAGACAGAAAGGGCCACATAAACCAGAGACTACAACAGCCTGTGACCAGAAGAACTAGACGGTGCCTGGCTACAACCCATGACTGCCCTGACAGGTAACACAACAGAGAACCCCTGAGGAAGCAGGAGAGCAGTGGGATGCAGAACTTAAATTCTCATAAAAAGACCAGACTTAATGGTCTGACTGAGACTAGAAGGACCCCAGAGGTCATGGTCCCCAGACCTTCTGTTAGCCCAAAGCCAACTCTTCAGACAGGGATTGGACTGGACTATGGGATAGAAAATGATACTGGTGAGGAGTGAGCTTCTTGGATCAAGTAGACACATGAGACTATGTGGGCAGCTCCTGTCTGGAAAAGAGATGAGAAGGCAGAGGGGGTCAGAAGCTGCCAGAAGGGACACGAAAACAGAGTGTGGAGGGAAAGAGTGTGCTGTCTCATTAAAGGAAGAGCAACTAGGAGTATATAGCAAGGTGTATATAAGGTTTCATATGAGAGACCGACTTGGTTTGTAACCTTTTACTTCAAGTACAAAAAAAAAAAAAGATTACAGCCAAGAAAATCCTACAGAGCAGTTCTACTCTGTAACATGTAGGGTTCCCTTAAGTCAGAATCAACTCAACGGCAACAGGTTTGGTTTGGGTTTGGCTGGTGTTATAAGAAGGGTAAAGCTCATTGTCGGAGAGGCCAAGAAGGCCATCTCAGCAGGGAGGGGACAGGAGGCAGGGCAGGGAGGACTGCCAGGAGGCAGCTGAACTCCAATCCCAGAGCTACAGGGCCTGCCAGGAGCAAGGCAGAACCCAATCTCAGGGGCACCCCGACTTGGGCGGTTCACCCTTATGGGACTCAGGCCCCAGGAACAAGACAGGAGTCCAGTTCCTCAAATGGTGGCCCCACTGGAGGAGGGTTTGAGCCTCAGAACCAGGTATGAGAACTGGGCCCCCGAATCAGGGCCAATGGCCACTAACAATGAGCTGATGTTGAGTCAAAGAATCTACTTAAATCCCTTTAGCCTGAGGTCAGTAATGGGCTTAGGGGCAGAGGGCAGGGCTGAGTCTGCACAGGAAAGCAGGGAGGAGAGGAAGTGTACTAAGTACATCTGTAGGTTATCTGTTGGAGCCCTGGTGGAACTAACTCGATACCTAACAACAACATACTCTATCTGGAGCTCTGGTGGCACAGTGGTTAAGAGCTCAGCTGCTAGCCAAAAGGTGGGCAGTTTGAATCCACCAGCCCCTATGTGGGTCGGAATCGACTTGACAGTGACCACTCTAGGGTTTTTATACCATATCTGCCTACATCTTTATACCTACTATATCCGTTTCTATTTCTACATCTCTATCTGAATCTCCCTCAGAGCTTGAGCAGGGGCGACCTGAGGGGGCAGCTGGAGGTGGATTTGAGTTCAAAACTTTGGGACTATCTATAGGGCCTGGTAGTGTAGTGGTTAAGCACTCAGCTGCTAATTGAAAGGCCGGCAGTTAGAACCAACCAGCCGCTCTGCGGGAGAAAGATGTGGCAATCTGCCTCTGTAAAGATTTACAGCCCTGGAAACCCTATGGGGCAGTTCTACTCTGTTCTACAGGGTTGCTATGAAGCAGAATCGACTCAATGGCAACGGGTTTGGTTTTTGGTTTATAGGGACTATTAATAGGACTGGCCAATTTCTCTCCCTGCCCCCCATAAGGTAGACATTTCATCACAGGTCACAGGCTACCCAGACCCAATTAACTTGGCAGATATAGGTGAGCTCAGACAGACTTGCTCCAAAGAACTGAGGTGCGCTCACCCCAGCTGGGTGCTGGGGGAAGTGGACACAGAGCCTCTGCTTAGTCACCTCTGGCCCAGCAGGCTTCAGGGTGCGCTGGGTTATTAGAGAAGGGGACCCAGCAGCTTATTCCAGATCTTGTTCAACTTCAACAGCAGCTTTAGGTCCTTCCACAGGAAGGGCTGTAAACCAAGGCTTGTGACAACACCCATGGGAACATGAGTCAGCGTGCAAGGTGGAGTGGGGAGAGATTGGGTTTGGCTTAAAGCAGACACGGGTTTGAATCCTGGATCTGCCACTTACTAGCTGTGTGATCCTGGTCAATCCGCTCTACCTCTCTGCCTTGGCTCCTTGTCTGTGTAACGGGGCTAATGAGACCTTCTCCGATGGCTGATGTGAAGATTGAATCAGTTAATGCGTGTTAAATGCATCCTCAATGGAAGCCCATCTTCTCCCCTCAGTCCAGCTCATCAAGACCATCAGAGTCACCAGCAAACCTCAGTTTCCCAGCAGAGGAAGGTGCGTCCCCTGTTCAGTCTCTGCCGCAGAGCTAGTGAGAGGTCAGGTCAATTCCTTCTTGGGGCAAGGCCCTCGGTGAGCAGCGAGTTCTGTGGCATTCAGGTGCTGGCTCTGTAATTGCTTGCCTCCATGTCTTTGGGTCCACCTGGTGCCACCTGAGGTCACCTGGGCCCATCTCTGGCTTACGCTTAGGAATGGACCCTGACCCTAGACTAGAACAGGAGGCCAGACTGTCCAACTTGCTATTATTCCTGCCCAGGTTCCAGGGCCCTTGCCTTGTCTCCTTGTCCCTCCCCTCTCCTGTATCTCTGTCCCCTGTATGGCCATGTCTCCCTGGCTTGAACCATCCCCTGAGAACAAATGTCCTGCCTTCTTCCAAACTCAGGCCCCAGTCCTTGTGCTAAACCCGCTCCCTGCACCTGGACTTCCCCAAGGCCAACCGCTCTGCCTGCTGCCGTGTGTCCAGGCCCCGAGCGCTGAGTGCCTGCTGTCTGGAACCTGTGCCTGCCTCCAACAGCTGGCTGCTCTCAGGCCGCCTCCCACCCACCCACCACGAGGCCTGCTGCCAGGATCCCTCTCATCTCTGCTCTGGGCCCAGCCCTCATTGCCTGGCTCCTACCAGTCAGACCAGGCTAAGACTGGGCCATCCTGAGCACCCCCGTCATGGTCCTGGGACAAAGGACTGCTTAGAAATGTCGCTTATAGCCAAAGGCTTCTGCTTCCTCAAAGCAATGTCACACCATCCCTGGCTGGAAGCAGAGGAGGCAGTTTATTTCTTACAGGCTCTAACTTCCTGATATGAGACTTCAAAGACACAGATACCACAGAGAGTGCCTAGGCAGGCTCTGGTACCCAGAAAGGAGCTCCTATACCCCTGAGAGCTCAGCTTCTGCTCAGAACCATCAGGAGATGTGAAGGGGGAGGCTGAAGGGGGGGTTGTTGAGGGGGGACCCTGGAACCACAGTCTGAATAACAAGAAATGTGGTTTCCTACCAAATGTGGCTACATGTGTTTATCTTGTCTTTCTCCAAAAACACTAAAGTGCATTTTTTGGAAGTATAAACCCAAAGACCAGGAGAAAATGAGAGGAGACAATTATGGGTAAGAACTGGGAATACAGAAAGCAGATGGAGCACTTTAAATGAGCACTTGAAATGGTTAGTTGTTGTTAGTTTTGGTTCCGACTCATGGTGACCCCATGTGTTACAAAGCAAAATTGCAGTCCATAGGATTTTCTTGGCTATAATTTCTACAGAAGTAGATTGCCAGGCCTTTCTTCTACAGTGCTGCTAGGTGGGTTCAAACCACCAACCTTTAGGCTGGTAGAGGAGCACAAACCATGTGTACCACCCAGGAAATTATATGTGAATTACACCTCAATAAAGTTGTTGAAAAAGAAGCACCACAGTTCCTCAGGGTGGTGGATCAAGGGCTCATTTGAAACACCACCTAAAAAAAAAGTAGATGAAGGAAGAAAATTAGCAGAGGATAGTATCAGCTAAAGTGCCTACAAAGGAGGACTCAGGTAAGACATTACCACTTTGCCCTGAAGAAGTCCTGAGAGACTGAGGACTTGGAGCAGCAGGTCCAGGGAAAGTTTTGGTGAAGTGTGGGACTGAGAAAAGAGGATTTGTTTGGAAGCCTGCATCCCAAGCTAGAGGAGTCGCTGGGTGGTACAAATGTTAGCAAGCTCAGTGGCTAACTGAAAGGTTGGAGGTTCAAGTCCACCCACAGGTGTCTTAGAGAAAGGCCTGGTGATCTACTTTGGAAAAATCAGCTACTGAAAACCCTACAGAGCGCAGTTCTACTCTGGCACACATGGGATCACCATGAGTCAAAGTCGACTCAATGGCAACTGGACTGGGATACTAAGTAAGACTCCCCAAATCCCTGCTGGCTCCAATACCTGGGCAGCTTACATCTCTTCTCTGCCCTCATCCCAGGCAAGAAAGCCAAGGCTTGTTCTCTGGCAAGGCGGAACAAGAGGGCACAGAACTTGGAGATACCAGGCGAAGTGCAGGGTGGGTGAGGCTCAGGGCTGCAGTCTAAACACGTTGCAGTGGATTTCTGAGTCCATTTTCTAGTTTTGCTGCATGTTTCTTGTCCCCAGACATGAGGTCACAGGAGTCTTTTCTTTGGAAGCTGAATTAACCTAGAAAACCAAAGGAGAAAAAAATTGGTGCCATCGAGTCAGCTCTGACTCATGGCAATCCCATGTGTTACACAGCAGAACTGTGTGCTCCACAGGGTTTTCTTGGCTGTAATTTCTACAGAAGCAGATTGCCAGGCCTTTCTGCTTCACTGCCACAGGGTGGGTTCACGCCTCCAACCTTTAGGGTGGTAGACAAGCACAAACCATTTGCACCACCCAGGAATAAAAGATCTCTAGATACTGACATTTGGGGATTTCTAATGTAAAACATGCCAGCAGTCCTCATGCCCCATTCCAGCGTTCAGAGCTTCCAATCAGCTTTTTAGGGCCGCTCTGAAATAAGAACAGATGGTCAGGATTAACAGATATTTGATGAGAGATACCAATGTGAAAACGAGATTGAAAGAAAAGCAGGCAGGGGTGGGGTAAGCTTTCCAAAGGAAAGCTGCTAGAAAAGAAAACTAAAAGAAAAAACAGGAGAGATGAGATAAGAAAATTGAAGGATCAAAGAGACAACAAAGAAAACAGGAGAGAATTATTTTATGTATAGGTACACATATGTGTCGCTTAACATCTGTTGGGGCACTGTCCTATGCATATATGTCCGTGGGCCGGGGCACCCAGGTGTCTGAATGCCAGGATGCCAGACCCCCCCTCTTGAAGTTGGAACCCCACTTCTTTCGGCTGCTGCACACAGCCCAGAAGTCACCTAGCTGTCGCCATGGAGGCTCAGGCCCAAGCTCCCAACCCTGGTCCCCCTCAGCTCCCGCGACTGGGCTTGTCTAGTCCCTGCGTTTCGCCTGGTGTGGTCCCGTAGGGCACTGATGTAACCTATGTGCCCCGGCGCCCCAGCCCTGGCTCAGATGCCGTCCCGGAGCCCCGCTGGCCCACGCCGTCCCCTCCCTGGGCAGGTTCTCCTGGGCGAGGTGGCATTCTCCGCAGCCGGCTTACCAGAGAAGGCTGCGACAGTCGTGTCAGCAGTTTGGGGGAGAAAATGGGGGTTGATTATTTGCCCACGCCTTCTTCCTTCAAATGCCACAGCGGACTGGGCGGGTATGAAAATACCCGGGAGTGGATTTTTGCGGCCAGCTCTCACCTCCTACGCCTCCTACGCGGCCCGGCTCCCCTTTTCATGTTGCTCCATGCGACACGCCAATAAGAGCAAGAGCTTGCTTTTTGGGCTCTGTTTACAGCTTTGGGGCACCGAGTCATAAATCTCGCCCAGGCAAAAACCAGTGGTATGCATGAGGCCACCCTGGCCCAGAGCGCTTTTTGATTTCTCCCTTTCCTCTGGCTTTGTTAATGCTTTAAGGTGACACTTTGGCTCCCTGACAGTAAAACATACTACTTATATTTTTTAACACCTTCCCACAGCCCCACTGGGCAGCAAGCCTGCCCCGCCGCCCCCCACCAGCGGGAACAGGCGCCCCTGCTGCTGGGAGGAGTGGAAGTCAGACCCTGTTCACCAGCGCCCAAGGTCAGCAGGCATCGCGGGGGTGGGATCGCAGGGTCTCCAAGACCGCTCCCCTGCTGCTCAGGCCTGCCCTTGACCTTCACAGGGCGCCCAGGGTGTAACCTGCCAAGCGCTCACATGAGGCTGTCAGGCCATGTTGCACAGCAGCCCCTGGGCCTGTACTCCTGGGGGCCCCATGCCCTGTGAACCCAGGAATTCACACGACCAAATCACATAACATCATATTTCACAGAAAAAAAAAAAATTTTTTTTTCACAGAAGTATTATGGATATTAAGCAACACATACCTGTATATCTTTATCTATATATATCTTTATTTATATATAGATATAGGTATATATATATTCCTATGTATGTGTATCTGGGGGCCTGAAGGGGAGTGATTAAGAGCTAAGCTGCTAACCAAAAGGTCAGCAGTTGGAATCTACCAGGCGCTCCTTGGAAATCCTATGGGGCAGTTCTACTCTGTCCTATGGGGTCGCTGTGAGTTGGTATCAACTGGATGGCAATGGAGATATATATATATATATATATATATATATATATATATATATATATATATGACAGAGTAGAACTGTCCTATATGGTTTCCAAGGAGCCCTTGGTGGATTCAAACTGCCAACCTTTTGGTTAGCAGCAGTAGCTCTTAACCACTACGCCACCAGGGTTTCCATAATATATGTGTGTGTGTGGATTTATATAATCTATTTCTATGCATATATGTATCTATCTATGTATGTGTATATATATATATATGTTGTTAGTTACAGCTGAGTTGACTCCAACTTATGGGGACCTTATGTGTAACATATAACATAAGGCGACCCAGTCCTGAGTTTGAGTCCATTTTTGTGACTGTAATGTCAATCTATCTCATTGAGGGTTTCCTTCTTATTCACTGACCTTCTACTTTATCGAACATTGTATATATATATTTGTTGTTTTACATATATATGTTTTTGTCAGTTGCCATCCAAAAAAAAAAAAAAAACCTTTGCTGTTGAGTCGATTTTGACTCATAGCAACCCTATAGGACAGAATAGAACTGCCCCATACAGTTTCCAAGAAGCACCTGGTGGATTCAAGCTGCCAATCTTTTGGTTAGCAGCGATAACACTTAACCACTACACCACCAGGGTTTCAGTTGATTTTAATTCCTGATGACCCCACGTGTGCAGAGTAGAACTGCTCCGTAGTTCTACGAGGCTGTGACCTTTTGGAAGCACATGGCCAGGTGGCTAGGCCTGTCTTCCAGGGTGCCTCTGGGTGGGTTTAAACGGCCAACCTGTCAGCTAGTAGTCTAGTGCTTAACTGTTCGCACCACCCAGGGACTCTGAGGGGAGGAGGTCAAAGACAAAGAGACAGAAACATCTCCGAGGCTTGAGCCCCTCCGGCCCTCAGCCCCCATTCACTGCACAGAGAGGATCTTTAATAGACTCCAGCTTGTTTTTATCCTGAGGTGGAACACGCACCCGGAGCCTATCAATAGCATGAGGCAGAAGGGCGGGCGCCACGGCAGATTGCAGGGGTGGGTGTAGCGGCTTCTCAGTCATGCTTCGGCTGGTTGTGAGAGACTCCGCTACTGCAGGTGCCATCGCTTCCCCTCAATCCCCTCAGCCCACTTGAACTAAGTTTCTTCATTCAGAAACTGGCTCTTCCGTGTTCCCAGAGATCCTGTGGAAGGCCTCTGGGGTGGGGCTGCTGGACTAATGAGCACAAGTGAGCTTTTCCCTTCTTGGGCCTCAGCCCTCAGGCCTCCATCCGGGAATCTGGAGAACCATCTCTGGCCTCCCCGTGGCTGTGAGGCTCTGCAGGCATTCCTATCACCTGAAGAGCCTCATCCCCATCAGACAGTCAGTTCTGGGGGACGGGTTCACGCCTGCCCTGTTCATTGTCCCATCCCTAGGGCCCAGCACACAGTAGATGCTCAAAAATAGTTGTTGAATTGATTCCTTGAAATAAGGTTCCAAAACTTGCAAAATGAAACAATGTATTATTTAGAGGTACACAGGTATTAAAGGGGGCAATGTTGGGTCAATGGTAGAATTCTTGCCTCCCATGCAGGAGACCCCGGTTCAATTCCCAGAGGATGCACCTCATGCACACCACGAGCCGTCTGTCAGCGGAGGCTTGTGTGTTGCTATGATGCTGAACAGGTTTCAGAGGAGCTTACAGACTAAGGAGAACTAGGAAGAAAGTGCTGGCAACCTATTTCCCAAAATCAGCCAGTGAAAACCTATGGATTACAATGGTCCAATCAGCAACGGTTCATGGGGATGGTGCAGGACTGAGCAGTGTTTCGTTGTGTTGCGCATGGGGTTGCCTTAGGTCAGGGGCCAACTCAACAGTAGCTAATAACAACAACATGTGTGGTAAGACTACGAAGAAAAGGGAAGGAATGGCACATTCACAGTTAGGAATGGGGTCACCACTGTGAGGAGAGAAAGAGATGGGATTGGGAGGGATACAGGAGGGCTACAACTGTACTGGTGGTGGGTATCAGGTGTTCATCCTATTATATTTGTTTAGTTCATTGCCTGTACCCAGCCACGCCCACCTCCTCTGCAAACACATATGTAGGCTATGTGCCTTATTTCGTTGATTTTAAAACATATACTCTCTCTGAAATTAAGTTGTATCCCACAATCAAAATGATAAGAAAAAAAAAAAAGCCTTGTGTCACAGTTTGTTTGGTAGGTTGTGGTGTTTTCTTTCTTTGTGGTATATAAAGTCATGGCACTTTTGACAATTCACTGATGCCTTAGAGTAGAGGAAATGCAAGGTACATATTTTTATGTATAAAATATTTCATAATTAATTTTTAGTAACAGCTTTATTGAGATATAATTCATATGCCGTACAATTCACCCATTTAAAGTGTACAAGCCAATGGCTTTTAGTATATTCATAAATTTATGCAACCATCAGCACAATCAATTTTAGAACATTTTCGTCATCCCAACAAGAAACACTGCACCTGTTAGCAGTCACTCGCCATTCCCCCCCAACCTCCTTATCCCCAGGCAACTACCAATCTACTTCCTGTCTCTAGATTTGCTTAATCTGGACATTTCATATAAATGGAATCATATAGTATTTGGCCTTTTGCGTCTGGGTTTTTTCACTTAGAATAATGTTTTCAAGGTTCATTCATGTCGTAGCATCATAATAATTTTTAAGGTAGTCCTTTCACCCCTTGGAGCCCTGGTGATGTAGTGGTTAAGAGCTGGTAACCAAAAGGTCGGTAGTTCAAATCCGCCAGCCAGTCCTTAGAGACCCTATGGGGCAGTTCTACTCTGTCCTATAGGGTCTCTATAAGTCGGAATCGACTCAGTGGCAGTGGGTATTCATGCCTTAGCTCATTGGAATCTGGCTTCTGAACCCATCGCTTTACTGAGATGTCTCTCGTGTTGTTAGAAATAACTTCCTCATTTTACAGTCCTGTGGCTGTTTCTCAGGCTCTTCAGCAGCAAACATCTGTTGGGTGTCAACTAAATGCCAGTTCCCACTGGTGTCTCTCATCTTCTCGCTGAACTGCTCCTTCCTCCACTTCCGTACTACAACCTCATTCTCTTGCTTCTCTGATCAGGCCTTCTCCGCTTCCTTGGTTCTCCGTTCTCCCCGTCTCTAGTGTAGGAGTCCTCCAAGGCACTGTCTTTGACATATCTCCCTACCCCTTATGCCCTCCTAGTGATCCCCAGAAGACTGGTGTCCTCCAGTTTCTGTCTTCGGCTCCCATCTCTGCATTTCCAACTGTCTGCTAGCCATTTTTCTCTGGGGTTCCATGGGCACCTCAAACTCCACACTAGATGGAATTCCTCCTCTGTATAACCCAGCACCCCCAACTTCTCTTAAGCCACTTAATTTCTGCGTCGTACTCTGATTTGACAAAAGTTATTGAGCGCCCGCTAACTGCTAGGCACTGTCCCAAGTGCTGAGACACATTAGAGAAGAAGGCAAAGTACCCTCCCTCCTGCAGCTCCCATTCTAGTGAGGGAGGTAAAAGGCAATTAACTCTGCAACATGACAGGTGGTGACAAGTTCCTTTAAAAAAATTAAAGCAGGGTAAGGGGATGAAAAGTGACAGTGGTGTTTGCTTGTCATTCTCCACGTGCTGCCATCCATTCTACTCCCTGTGCACCTGCTCTGTGCCCCCAACTCCTTTACCCAAGCTCCCTTTCCTTCTGACATTCCATTGGATTCAATCAATGAGAGGCAGAGAGAGGAAACATAAGAAAAGGAGGCAGAGATATGTTAGTAAATGCTCATCAGCCAGTTCTCTTAGGAAAAACAAATCCTGATTTATAGCATTTGCCCATTTCCATGGTGTAAATACCATGGCAGATGTCAAACTATCAGCTTGACTGGAGTTGGGAAGAGATGCACGCAATCAGGTCTCCTGAGCCAGAATGAGTCAATTCCTATGCACCACTGGTGGAAGGAGAGGGAGGTCCTGGAGTGTCTTCCCCACTTCGTCCCAGCCTCAGTTCTAGCAGGGGCTGCAAACCTCTAGGACCACAGCTCTGTCCAGCAGTGTCACTTCCCCTGCTCCATCTCTCACCAGATGCTGATAGCACCATGCTGTCCCTTGCCCCTTCTGGCCCAGATGTGGGAATGCCTGCTCCATGATGCCTCAATACCCCCAGTTAGTTATTCCCTGCCCCCACCTCTAAATGAATGCTCTCCAAACTCCCAGTGGAACGTACATTCTCTTTCCTGTGGGATCCTGACTCATACAGGGGTGTTGCTCAGGGAAGGTCTGTCTGATAATGTAATGTCTAAGCAGAAAGCTGAAGGAGTGAGAAGTGATCTGCATGTCAGACTTGCCATCCCCCGGGCCTGCTAACAATCTTTCTCATATTTTATCGCCTGTAGTGCCAATCCCAGTGCCTTACATGCATAAACAAACATTTGTTGAAATGTATAGAATGGAGACCATCTCTTGCTTTTCTTCTGCTCTCTAAAAAGTGTTTCTTGTTTCTGTGAATTTTATTAATGCCCTTTCATTCCTCATTTGAGTCTTCTGTTGGGTCCATGCCCAGCTAGCCAGTGCTAGTAGGAGGTGGTATAAAGACCTCCTACAAAAATTACAGTTCTCTTTTAAAAAATCACAGTCCTCTTATAAGAGTTGCTGGATTTTGGAGAATAGTGGATAATTTACATAAATTTGGATGGTGAATTCAAAAGCTACTAAATCCAAGCCTGTGAGATAGAAATCAGCACAATTTGTTACAAGCGTATTCAAACTCGACTTGAAGGCCAAATTTGTGAAATAGCATTCTGAGGTTTCCACCTTACAGAGCAATTACCGCCAGTATTCCCGCTGCTGCTTGGTGGCCCTAGATCTGAGAAGGTAACATTCCAGATGTGGTTCTTCCCCCAACCACACTGTTAACCCCACCGTGCTGAGCCACCACATCAGGCCAATGCTCCACACCCACTCCACCAACCAAGTAAGCTCTTGAGTCCTATTAGACCAGCCCATCTGCAGAGGTAAAGCTGGTTTGGTAAGGAAAACAGATTCTATTTGGAGAAGATTAGGATTAGGGCTGGGATTTTGGTTGAGGTTGGGGTTGTGGTTGGTTTTGGGGTTAAGGTTAATATTCCCTCCAAGATTCCTTGAGTTAGAGTTAGGGAAGTTTTGGGGTTAGGGTTAGGATTAGGGAAGGAGTTAGAATCAGGATTAGAGTTGAAGTTAGAGTCGAGGTTGGTGTTGAGGTTGAAGTAGGAGTTAAGGTTAGGCTAGGGATTAAGTGGGTTTAAGTTTAAGGTTGTGGTTACTGTTAAACATAGGTTTGGGGTTAGAGTTAGGTTAGTGTTAGGGAAAGAATCTTGGATGGAATATTAATCTGATCCTGGATGAGACTAGATGATGGGAAAATGATTTCTAAAGGTTAGTTGGAGGGGTATATTGGCAGTGTGAACATTTCTCCCGTTCTACCTCTCACTCCCAGGTCACCTCCCAGATATACCTCCTTTGGTTTACAGCTTAAGACTTCAGGTTTCTTCTGTAAACTCACAGTGTTTAATAGCAGGAATTGCATCTTTCCTGGGAAACTTCTATTCTCCCTGTCTTCTTGCTAACAGAATCCTGATCTTATTTAGGATTTTTAGCAATGCTTCAAACTAAAAGACCACTCCTAGTGTCTTTATAGTTAGGTGTGGCCTTGTGACTACTTACTGGTCCATGAAAAGTAAGAGGAAGTGTTGGGTGGGACTTCCAGGAAGTCTTCTTTAAAAGAAATGAATGCACCTATCTCTATCCCTGCTTACTTTCTGCTGCCTTTAACTAGGACTTGGTGGTTCAGTAGTAGAATTCTCGCCTCCCAGGCAGGAGACCTGTGTTCAATTCCTGGCCAAAACACTTCATGAATGTCCATCTGTCAGTTGGAGATTTGTGTGTTGCTATGATGCTGAACAGGCTTCAGTGGAGCTTCCAGACTAAGATGAACTAGAAGAAAGGCCAAGTGATCTACTTCCGAAAATCAGCTGGTGAAAACCTGATGGATCCCAACGAAACATTGTCTGATCTGAAACCAATCACGGGGATGGTGCAGAACCAGGCACTGTTTCATTCTGGTGTGCGTAAGGTCACCACGAGTTGAGGGCTGACTCAACAGTAGCTAACAACAACTGCTAGCCAATGCACCCTATCAACCCTGGGCTGCCCAAGTCAGGACAACTTTTGCAATAAGCTTCTGTTGAAACTTTCTCTGTTTCTTACTTTTGTTTCAGCTTCAGTTATTTAGATATTATTTCTTTATGAGGTTAAACCTTACCCTGATTGACACAGCCCCGAAAACAGGGTTACTTACTTTGCGAAGTGCATACCAAGCACCCTGTGCTTCTGTATCAGGACGTTTGGTCCATCATCTTACGAGGACTTGTCCATGTTTGCTTGTCCGCGTTTCTCCCTAGCTCTGAGACACTTGACAGGGGCAACTGCTGGGTTCCCAGCACATTCTAGTGCCTGGCTCAGTATCCCAGAAAGGATCTTTATTGTTTTTATCTTTATTATTCCTTGGCTCCCGTGGTCCATGTACTGGCCTCCAGCATCCTCAGAACCATCTCCACACCAGAGGGGCCTACAAGATGGGACTGCCCTCTGCCTGTGCACAAGCTCTGCTGAGGGCTGGTACCATGCCTCTGTCTGAGACAACCCAGCCAGGATGAAGACCATGGTATGGGCAGAGTCCACCCATGGTGGGGACTCCTTCAAAATCCAATCATCACAGTTACTTTTGAACTGCTGTGACCAGCCCCCTGAGAAGCTGCTGGGACAGGAGAAAACCAGGACAGGCTTGTTGGGATTGAGGATAAACCAAGGGAGGATTGCCTCAGCATTGGGTGATTGGCAGACTCCTGCCTGTATGCGTGTGTGATGTCTATATTCTGATTCCCAATTTGTTTATCCAGAGATAGTGAATAATAATAATAAGATTAATAAAAATAATGAGTTTTATTGAAGCTTACAATGTTCCAGACACTATTCTACATGCTTTATCTGGATCATCTCATCCAATCCTCAGAATAACCCTGTGAAGTCAATCTTATTGTCTTCCCTATTTTACAGTTAGAAGCACAGAGGTGTTAAATAATGTCCCTGAGGTCACAGAGCTGGTACACGGTAGAGCTCAAACTGGGACCTGGGCAATGTGAGGGGAGAGCCCATGATCTTCAGTACCCTTCTCTACCACCTCCCTCAACACTCATTTATTCAGCAAATAATAATGCTGTCTGCTGAGCACTTTCTATGAGCCAGGCTCTAATATCAGTAGTTCTCAACCAGCAGTGATTTTGTGTCCCAGGGAACATGTGGTAAAGTCTGAAGACATTTTTGATTGTCAGCACTGTGGAGAGGGACTGCTACTGGTATTAAGCAGGTAAAAGCCAGTGTGATGGTTACGGTTATATGTCAAATTGGCTAGAGCATAATTCTCAGTGGTTTGGCAGATATTATGTAATCATCCTCCATTTTGTGATCTGATGTGAGCAGCCAATCCGTTGGAAGGGGAGTTTCCTCAGGGGAGTGGCCTGCATGCAATATATGGATGTTCTGGCAAAGCTCACTCTCTTGATCCTGCTTTCAATCTTGCATTCACCTCGTCATCCTCTGACCTCCAGTTCTTGGGACATGAGCCAGCAGTCTGCTGCCTGACCTGCAGATTTTGGACTTGTCAGCCCCTGCTATCACATGGGTCAGAAGAAGCCCCCAGCCTGCCACCTGACTCATAGATTTGGACTTCCAGCCTCCACGATTGCATGAGGCATTTCCTTGAAATAAATCTTTCTCTATATATTTATATACACACTTCACTGGTTTTGCTCCTCCAGAGAATCCAGCCTAAGACAGCCAGGAATGCTACTAAACATCTCACAATGCTCAGGACAGCCCCCCACAACAAAGAATGATCCAGCCCAAATGTCAATAGTACTGAGGTTGAGAAACTGTGCTTGATCCTAAGCACTTTACAAACATTTTCTCATTTAGGCCTAAGAAAAACCCTTAGAAACAGTTGCTGTTGATCCCATCTCACAGGTGAAAAAATTAAGGTGTAAATCAAGATTAAATAATTTACCCAGAATCACATAGCAAGTGGATGGCGTAGGAATTCAAACCAAGATCTGTCAGATTCCTGAACACTTGCTGTGTGCAGGCACTGTGCTATTTGATTTACAAATTGTATTAAGTCCTTATTGCTGCTGTAACAAATTACCACAGCAAACCTGGTGCCTTAAAACAACAGAAATTTATTCTCTCACATTTCGAGAGGTCAGAAGTCTGAAATGAGTTTCCCTGGGTTAAAATCGAGGTGTCAGCACGGCCACGCTCCCTCCAGAGGCTCCAAGGGAGAACCTGTTTCTTGCTTCTTCCAACTTCTGGTGGCTGCCCACATTCCTTGGCTCGTGGCCACATCACTCCGATCTTCAAGGCCAGCATCTTCAAATCTGTCTCTACTCCATCTGCACATCGCCTTTTCCTCTGTGTGGTCTCCTTCTGCCTCCCTCTTGTAAGGACACTTGAGTGGCATTAGGATCCACCCAGATCATTCAGATTCAGGAGAATCCCCCCATCTCAAGATCCTTAATATAATCACATCTGCAAAGACTCTTTTTTCCAAATAAGGTAACATTTATAGGTTCCAGGGATTGGGACCTAACATCTTTGGGGCCATTACTCAGCCAAGTACACGTATATCTTCTCGACAACGTGCAAGGTAGTTATATGATGCCCACTTTACAGGTATACCAGGCTCTGTGGGAGATGAGCCATGTTCTACATCTATAAGACCAAGCCTATGTATGACCCCATAGAAGTTTACTTAGTCAGGTGAAGCAGAAGCCTGTTCAGGAACGACCACGCACCCAACACACACACACACCCACACACACACACACACACCAATTGACCAGACCATATTTGTCTATATTAATCGTTTCTAAAGTCGTAAAATATTTTCAGTTGTAAATTGCATTGTATTTTTAAAGTGCTAGAAGAAATCACTTTTTAAAAATATTCTTATAATGCAAACAACTGCTCCATAGTCTATCTGTAGGAAACAGCGGTGGTTCAGCAGTAGAATTCTCGCCTTCCTTGTGGAAGACCCGGGTTTCATTCCTGGCCAATGCGCCTCATGCCCGGCCGCCACACATCTGTCAGTGGAGGCTTGTGTTTGCTCTGATGTTGAACAGATTTCAGCAGAGCTTCCAGACTAAGATGGACTAGAAAAAAAGGCCCAATAATCTACTTCTGAAAATCAGCCGATGAAAACCCTACAGATCACAACAGTCCGACCCGCAGTGATCATGGGTTGGGGCAGAATCCAGCAGCACTTCCTTCTGCTGTGCACGAGGTCGCTGTGAGTTAGGGGCCGAAACCACGGCAGCTAACAACAGGCTATCTGTACCTTTCGAAAAAACCAAACCCGCTGCCATGGAGTTGAGTTCGACTCATAGCGTTTCCATAGGGTTTCCAAGGCTGTAAATCTCTAGCGAAGCTGACTGCCACACCTTTCTTCCTCGAAGCCAGTGGAGGTTTCAAACCACTGACCTTTTGGTTAACAGTCCATCACCTTAACCACTGTGCCACCAAGGCTCAAACCATTGCTGTCGAGTTGATTCCTTAGCTTTTATTTTATTTTTAAACATGGGCTTTTTTAAGTCAGAGACCCTGGCCAGGGTTTTAATATAGCAATGCCTTCTATTTGCTCTGCCGTTTTTGTTTAAGACTTCACATTAGCTCCTATGCTCTACATGCTAAATCGAGAGAGCGGGGTGATTTTTTTAAATCCCCATTTGCCAGATGGGTAAGTGAAACAGAATGGGCACAATAAACATCAGTACCTGTTGCACCACTACGGGCAGTGCCCAGGCAGCCGCAGGAAGAGCGTGCAGAACGTTTCTTCTCGCTCTACCTTAGGGGAATTTACATGTGGACTCCCTAGTGTTCACAAGACCCTTTTCACTTATTCATTCATCTGACCAACATTAGTCAAGAGCCTACTATGGAGATGCCGTGGGGAGCAAAAAAACACATCGAGTTCCTGCTTTCTCTGCCCTAGTGGCTGCAACAATGGACTCAAGCTTAACAACAATTGTGAGGATGGCAGAGGACCTGGCAGTGTCTCGTTCTGTTGTACATAGGGACACTAGGAATCAGAACCGACCTGACGGCACCTAATGGCAACAACAATGTGCCCAAGTGGGAGAAGTAGGCGCTGCACAATGAGGACCAGGAAGAAACTGATGAGAATGGTGGCTCCTGTAGTTATGTAACCATGATCCCAGATTTGACTTTCCTTTAGGACTAAATTCAAGTACCACTGATTTCATGGGCTCCCATAGGCCTCATTCTCTGAATTCCAGCGGCTTGGCGAGTCTGCACCATATCATCATCGCATAACTATGGTGAGCTGGAGCCTTCTTATTCAACACAGTCAAACCTGGAAGTTAGTGTGTTAATCAAAATAGTTAAAAGGTAAACTCATTCAAAATGATTTATACATCCCTTAAACAGTTTATTTTTACATAAATCACACACACACACACACACATATTCCTGAAACAGGGAAGAGATCCGGCTGGCTGAATTAAATAAGGGCTACATTTCAAGGCCCTGTGTGCTTGAGCAGCTACAATTAAATCTAAACCTAAGTGCAGACCACCGTGTAACTTTTACTGCTGACACCTGAGAACTACTTGTAATTAACAAACTAGATGCTTAGACAAGACAAGGGGCTACATTTCAAGGCCTTGTGTGCTTGACCAGCTATAAATTACCGATAATCCTCATGAGTTGTTTTTAAAGGCCTCACCAGGTGCAGAGCATGCGCAGTAAAGATCAACGTGGCCTAGGAATAACCTGCCACATGAGACAAACATGAACAGGGACCCCTCGCCAGGCCTCGAACCAAGATCCAGAGGTATGTACAACTTAAGTCCTGTTTCATATCCCAGCAGCCTTTGTGACAGACTCCATCTTGGTTCCAGCAACCTCTGCAAGGGAGTCCATCTTGAATTCTAACTGCAGGTGCCTTTGATTTTCATAAACCCTCCCCCTCTCCTGGAAATCTCCACCCATCTAACAAATAAAGATAACGCCTTTTTCCCCCAGCTCTAGGAAATCCTTTTTTCAGTGAGAGACTGGAGGCTAGCATAGGTGCAAACCCCTCCCCCTCTCTCCCTCAAGTAGGTGCAACCCCTGCCCCTCTCTCCCTGGAGAGCCGTTTGCTTCATTTCTGTCTCTAATAAATCTTTGTTCGTGTGGAACCTCTGAGCCTCTCCTGGTCATTCTTGGTCAGAAGCAAGTAAGAACCTAGGCAGGACTTAGTCCTGAGCTGGGAAGCCTTGCCCTGTAACATTCCTACAATCTTTTAGCATAGAGCCAAGACCTTTCTTTGCGTGTAGATCTGCTGTTTAAAGTTAGAGTCTTCTTTCTTACAGTAAGTTTGCCTATACTTTACCCCTCAGGATTTCCTGTTTCTGCTTCTTTAAAGTGAAGGGAAATGGTAAAGACACTTGTGAGGCTATCTGAGCTCAGCATCCTACTTTCTCAATATCTTTTCCCTAATCTTTTGGATTCCTTCACCCAGATCTAATTTTTCTGTGACAGTTGCCTTTATTAAATCTTTCCACTGCATTTATGTTAAATTTCAAGGAAAACATTTTGTACTCAGGTGCCATTGAGTAATTCTGACTCATGGTTGACACCAGGATAGAACCTTGCTCCATAGTGGCTTTCAGTGGCTGATTTTTCAGTAGGTTCCCAGGCTTTTCTTCTGAGGTGCCTCTGAATGGACTCAAACCTCCAGCCTTTGGATTAACAGCCAAATGCTTGACTATTTACATAACCCAGGGACTCCATCAGTTCACATAATAATTAAATTCTGCAAGAACAATAGCCAGTCCAGGTGGCATAATCAGGTTTAGGAACAACTGATTCTTGGTAAAAACGCATGTCAATTATGGGCGCAAAAACGTATCGCGTGCTGGTGGATTGTAGGCAGGTACGTTTGACAGAGGCGTGGGACATGAAGGTCAACCAGGTGAGTGAGCTAAATGGAGGTTAGTTAAGAGTGCCTCTGCGGTGTCCGGGGTCTTAAACGCAAGCTTAAATGCTAGCAAGCCGCCATCTAAGATGCATCAATTGGTCTCAACCCACCTGCAGCAAAGGAGAATGGAGAACACCAAAGACATATGGAAAAGATGAGTCCAAGAGACAGAAAGGGACACATAAACCAGAGACTCCATCAGCCTGAGACTGAAGAACTAGATGGTGCCGGGCTACCACCGATCACTGCCCTGATAGAGAACACAACAGAGAATCCCTGATGGAGCAGGAGAACAGTGGGATGCAGATCTCAAATTCTTGTAAAAAAAAAAAACCAGGCTTAATGGTCTGAGACTAGAGGGACCCTGGAGGTCATCGTCCCTGGACCCTTTGTTAGCTCAAGATTGGAACCATTCCTGAAGCCAACTCTCCAGACAGGGATTGGACCGCGCTATAAGATAGATGATACTGGTGAGGAGTGAGCGTCTTGGCTCAAGTAGACACATGAGACTATGTGGGCAGCTCCTGTCTGTAGGCAAGATGAGAAGGAAGAGGAGGACAGGAGCTGGTTGAATGGACACGGGGAGTACACGGTAGAGGGGAGGAATGTGCTGTCTCTTTAGGGGGAGAGCAGCTAGAAGTACATAGTAAGGTGTGTATGAGTGTATAACTTTTTGTATGAGAGACTGACTTGATTAGTAAACTTTCACTTAAAGCACAATAAATTAATTAATTAAAAAAAAAAGAGTGCCTGTACCAAATATTGATCTTGAAAAAGTATCTGAAACAGTGGTGGGTCCAAGCCAGTGCAGCTGACGCCTTAGGGCTCGCGGACTGAGGACCCATGGAAGCCTCTCCCAAGGCTGTCTCCTTTTCTGGAACTGGTTGATGTTAAGTAAATAGGGTGAAGTCCGGTGGCCAAAGCCATTGGGAAGGAAATGAGGCAGGACTCAACTCTGCAGCTGTCACTGAAGCCTCTGTGGAAGCCCAGGGGCAGCTCCCAGGATGATCAAAACTATATTACTCAGGGTGTGTCTTCTGCCTTCGTAAACTTGATCTTACTCCGGAAGTAAAAGTCACTTACTTCCCATCTTTGCTCAAGACAATCTCCCCTGTTGGAGGGAGAAAGGAAGAGAGCTCCCCAAGGTCCCTGGGCGGGCAAACAGTTTCAGCTCCACCAAAAAGTTGGCAGTTTGAACCCACCCAGCGACATCAGGGGAAGAAAAGGCCTAACAATCTGCTTCCGTTAAGATAGAGCCAAGAAAACACTGTGGAACAGTTCTATTCTGTAACATATGGGATCGCCATAAATGGCAACTAACAACAACAACAGCATCAGCGCCCCCTACAGATATTACACTGAAGCTCATCTTGATCAGTTGCACCCTGATGAATGGGGAGCTGTGGCTCCCTGCTTGTCTGGCTGGTTTGCACATGCAAAGAGCCTTCAATTAGATGCCCGAAGACCTGAACTGAAGCTCCAGCCCCACCACTTCCGAGCCAGGTGGAACTGGGCTGGCTCCTTCTCTCTGAGCGTTAGTTTTCTTGTTTACAGAAGAGGGCCAATTTTTATGTTGCCTGGTTCACCCACACAGTTCCTAGGGGTCACCGGGAAATACTGACCACGCACCTCAAACAGCAGTAAGTATCCCCCCCAAAGCTGATGTTAGTTGGGGCCAAACTGCAGGATCAATGGGTGCTTTAGGTTTACTCCAAGGAAAATAATTTAGCACATTATTTTTTTTGTTGTTGAGTGTACACACACCACCACCAAAAATACCCATTGCCGTTGAGTCGATTCTGACTCATAGCGACACTATAGGACAGAGTAGAGCTGCCCCATAAGGTTTCCATGGAGCAACTGGTGACTTTTTGGTTAGCAGCTGCACTCTTAACTACTTACTGTACCACCAGGGCTCCTACACAAGAAACATACAATATTTCTTCAGCACATCATTTTTATATTTATGTCAACACAGGCTTAGTATGGAGTAGAATAAGAAGCCCCCATTATTATTTAAAATGAAACCAGACTTTAGAGGCATTTCAAACCAGCACACAAGCCACATTGGGCCACACCAGAAGCCTCAGAGAGCGAAGTCACGCCCTCTGCCATCCTGCACTTAGGGCTTTAGGGGTTCATGCTAGGGAATTGTTGAAAAAAGAGAAATACGTGAAAACAATGAATTACGTGAAAACGCTTTAGACAGAGAAGTCCTAAACAAACACTTCTCTGTCTAAAGAATAATAAAAAAAAAAGAATAAAAGAGATTGTTTGTATTCATATTCTTATTGTGTGTTAATCTTGGGCCCCCAGGTAGATGGTAAGTTCTTGAGAACAGAAACCAAGTTTCTTCTTTCTTGATCCTTTCTTCCTCTCTTTTCTTCCTCCCAACCCTGCCCTGACACTTGGCATATGCTGTGTAAACACAGGGAGGGCAAGGGAGAGACCTTCAGCTTTTAGGTCAAACAGATCTGGATTTAAATAAATCCCAACTGAAATGTGTTGATGGGGGGAGTCCTTACAGAGAGAGCTCCCCTTCTCTAAGCCCCAGAGAGAGCCCTGAGATGGCAAGCCCAACTCCCCATCCTCTGCAGAGGGTCTGCCTCTGAGATCAATTCCTGGACTGCCATTGCTACCAAAAGAACCTGAGAGCATCCTGAAAGACAGCCCTGATAGGCCCTGAGATGGGGATAGACAGCAAGCAAGAGGTTAAGTCACCCTGCAAAAAGAGAAGGAAAAGGGACCCACAGAGCCCCCAAGGGCTCAGTCTGCTTCCCTGTGGCAGAGGCCTCGTATATGGGAGGAGATTCGTGGACCCGCGTGGAGGGGCAGCAGTTGGAGGGTGAGGAATAAAGGACGTGTGTCAGCGGCAGGTGACAGAGGGCAACAGAAGATAAATGTGGCCTTATAACATGGCCCCCAGCAGGCGTCCAAGGAGGAACTGTAGCGACAACTTTACGAGGGAGACTGATATATTCAAGGACACACGGATGTTTGGGGGCAACTTTAACCAGATCAGCAGAAAGGCTGCTGTGACTGATACACACAACCTGTCCAAATGGTGCCCGTGGGCATCACACCCACCAGCCCCACCCTCTCACCACCTGACATCGCGCTGCTGGCCTGACCAGTCACAGGCTGTGAAGGACCTGCTGACCAGGCCCCAGGAAAAGAGGCCACGAGACTACAAAGATCTTAATGCTAATGTACCGTAGACATCCGTTGAGGTCTCTGTACAAGATGGTGAAAAATAGCAGCTACCTCTGAAGCTAGAACATGAGAAGGCATTTTTGCTCACTTTCCTCATTGAGAAAAACTCATTTGCCTCCTGAGACCACCAGTGAAGAGTGTCAGCAGTACCCAAGCCAGGCCATCCCGTCTGGAGACACTATGGATGAGTGTGTCTGAAGTGGGGTACAGGGAGAGCCAGCAGTCCTGAAGCTCCAAGGAGCAGGGAAGAGGATAAGTAAGCATGCTCCCCGAGGGGCCTGGGGACACCTCTTCCTGTTACACCGAGGGAGAGAGGAAGGGGAGGGAATTCAACACGCCTCCCACGTGTATCTGTTCATGGAATGTCTAGGGTATCCATTCCTGTGGTCACAAAACCTACAGGGACTGCCAAAGGGGCAGCAGAAAGGGCAATAACAGGGGCTTGTTAGGTGCTGTCGAGTCAATTCCAACTCATGGCAACCCCATGTGACAGTGTAGACCTGCCCCACAGAGTTTCCTAGGCTGTAATCTGTATGGAAGCAGATCACCAGGTCTTTCTCCCACGGAGCCACTGGGTGGGTTCAAACTACCACCTTTTTGGTTAGCAGCCAAGTGCTTAAACCAGTGCACCACAATGGGTGCTTTTGACAGGTGCAACAGGGGCAATAACACGGGCAGCAGAGGCGGCAGCGGCAGGTGCTGTGAGTATGGCAGCACAGGTAGTCTGTAGACGCAGGACAGGTAAACAATAGCAATGGCGGGAGCAGCCACCAGAGCCCAGGACAAAGCAGAGCCGCATGGCTGAGCAGGCGCTGCCAATGTCCTCAGAAGGGGGTTAGCACGGTTTTGGCAGATGCTGCATGCGTGTCCTCAGAGGGCACTTTCGGCATGCCCATGGGGGGCCACCAGCCTCTCCCCAGAAAGTAACATGAGCTAAGGTCCAGTAGTGGGCTCCTGTCTTGACCTTGCAGAGTGAACCCAGTGAAGAAGATAGAAGTCCAAGAGTATCCCAGCCCAGTGCTGAAGTTGGGGAAGAAAGAGGGAAAGAAGAGAGCTCCCAGTAGGAGGAGTTTCCATCCCCACAGGACTAGATGAGGGAAGGGGATGGATGAGTTGACCCCAAAATGATCTCCCCTCGGGACCTCAGTGATCTGTGGAACCACTAGAGGTAACAAAAAGGAAAAAGGCAGGAGCAGCGCAAGAGGCCAAGGACACAGTGACCCCTCGCAGCAGCAGCCAGGAATACGGGATGCCTCACGAATTGGAAAGGAGCCAATCTACAACTAGCTCAGCTTCTGCAAGGATGAGACCCGTCAGCTCAGCGCTGACTCTTAGGACCTTCGAAGCCCAATCAGCAGCCCCTTGACGCAGTAGAGACGGGGAGGTGGTGCCTGAGATGGAGGGGGAAGAGCGTGGAGGCTATGGTGGCGAACAGAAGGCCCTGGTACCATGACACGCGAGCCCTAGGACAGTGACTGCCTTAGCTACCTAGTGCTGCCTTAACACAAGTACCATAAAAAAAAAAAAGTAAAAAATGTCGCCATCAATAGTTGCGTCAAAGTAGAAACGTGCTTCATGGGGTTTTCAGTGGCTACGATCTTTCAGAAGGAGGTTCCCACGTCTTTCCTCTGAGCCACGTCTGGGTGGATTGGAACTGCCAGCCCAATGCTTCACTGTTTGCACCACCCAGGCACTGAGAATACCACAAGCGGGAGGTCCTTCCTTGTCTATTTTAGCTTCCAGTAGCTGCCAGCAATCCTGGTAAATGCGCCTGTCACTGTCACCTGTCTTCCTTTTCTCCCTGTGTTTCTGTGTCCAGTCTATTCTTTTTATAACTAAGGAGTGGTTAGATTTAGAGCCCACCCTTTGGAAACCTTGGTGGCACAGTGGTTAAGAGGTATGGCTGCTAACCAAAAAGTCAGCAGTTCGAATCCACCAGGCACTCCATGGAAACTGTATGGGGCAGTTCTACTCTGTCCTATAGGGTCGCTATGAGTCGGAATCGACTTGATGGTCATGGGTTAACTACTCAAGTATGACTTAGTTAGCATAACAAAGAAACCTATTTCCAAATGGGACCCTATTTATACGTATAGGGGCCAGGATTTCAATATGTATTTTGGGGAGACACAATTCAGCCCATAACAGTCACCTTTGAAGCCCATGTGCAGGAGCAAAAGCAGGAAGCTACAAAGGTGACCAGGGTTCAGGAAGATATCCCTAGATAACCCATTCCAGCTTTCCTTATTGTAGCTTAATAAAAAAGAAAAGCATACACTCTCAGAGTGAAATGCTTTCTTCTGTTTGAATTTCCACGCCCCAAAGCCAAGTGTAACCTTAGACTAGATTCTGGATGTCACCTCTGTATGACAGCCCAGAGTCCAGTCAAGTGGAGCCAACTTCACACCATGCTCAGCATGTCCTCTTGCCTGAACCCATTCTGGCTTTGGTTCCCCAGGACTAGGGCTGAAAGTCAGAGTCCAAGGGTGGGGAGCACCTCTCCTCTCCCCCCTTTCCCTTTTCTTCCCCCTGAAAATCCACAAACATAAACATTCAGTCTAGTCCATAGACTAAGTGAGAATGGGGCTCATGTCCCCTCAGGATATTCAGAGGATGAAGGAGGGGGCAGCAGCATTTGCTGGCAACAGAATAAAAAAGTTTATCTATGTTTGTTAGGGATTGAATTGTGTCCCCCCAAAATACATGTTGTAAATATAACCCCTATCTTGTGGATGTAATCCCACTTGGGAATACAGTTTTCTTTATAACATTAATGTGTAGGGTGTGCCTTAAGCTGATCACCTTCAAGATACAAAACAAGCAGATTAGGCACAGAGAAGAAATCAGAGCTGGGGGAAGATAGATGCCAAGCTACATGAAGATTGCCCAGGAGCAGAAGCTCGAAGAGACAAGAACCTTCCTTCAGAGCCGACAGAGAAAGAAAGCCTTCCCCTAGAGCTGGTGCTCTGAATTCGAACTTCTAGCCTCCTAAACTGTGAGAAAGCTAATTTCTGTTTGTTAAAGCTACCCACTTGTGGTATTTTTGTTATAGCAGCACTAGATAACTAAGACAATGTTCACTGCAGCACTTTTCACAAAAGCGAAAATGTGGAAACTGCTAAAATGTCCATCAACAGATGAGCAGATATACAAAATGGGGTACATATGTTCTGCTGAGGGCACAGAGGCCCTCCAGACTTAATGGGTCCTTGTCTGTCTCTTGTAAGAATACACAGAGGAGGCAATTTTGGATTCAGTTCTAACAGGTTTATTTCACTTGTGACAAGTAAAAGGAGTCAGAGAGGGCTCATGCCGCTCCAAAAGTCTGACTCGGAAAGGGGAGCAAGGAGAGGGCTTATATGGGTTCAGTGGAGACAGCAAAGTAATGAATATTTAGTGGGTTTCTTTCTAGGGGCGGGCACTTCTCAGAATGGTGGTACATACTAATTAGGTTGCCCACACATCTGGAACCCCGCTGATATTCAAGATGGGGTCCTCTCCGCAGACCTTGATTGGGTCCTCTCAGCAGCCCTTGGCATCACTTATTATGGGATACTGCACAAGTGCACTACGTCACCCTCTTTGGTGGGCTAAGGAAGGTCAAACAGCGATCATGCCTTGTTCCTCTACGCATGTGGAGCCTGTAAAAGGGGGGAAGGGGCTAAAAAAAAAAAAAACACTAAGAAAAAAAAGTAGTAATTCATGGGTTGTTTAAACCTTATTTCATGTTGGCAGAGTGTAGTTCCTCTTTACTCAACTTTTAGATGGTAATCTTTTAACAGCTCTTTTGTTCTGCCAGCACAGTTAACCCTATCTGTCTCACATATATGCAATGGGATACTACTAAGCCATAAAGAGACATGAAATCCTGATACATGCCACAACATGGATGAACCTTGAACATATTATGCTGAGTGGAATAAGTCAGTTGCAGGACAAATAAAGATGTTATTTGTACAAATAACGATAATCTCGCTTATATGAAATAAGCAAATATAGACAAACCGAAGATTATTAGTGGTTACCAGGGGTGGGAGGGAGTTGGGAAAGTGGGAGTTTTTGCCAGGGGACATTGAGTTTATGTTAACGGTGGTAGAATGATTTGGAAAAGGATAGCAAGAATGGCTGCACAACTCTAAGAATGTAATCAATATCACTGAATTGTACATGCAGAAATTGTTGAGATGTCTTGTTATATGTATTTTCACCACTATAAAAAATTTTTTAAGTATATCTAGACGGGAACCCTGGTGGGATGGTGGTTAAGAGTTCGGTTACTAACTAAAAGGTCTACAGTTCGAATTCACCAGCCATTCCTTGGAAACCCTATAGGGCAGTTCTGCTCTGTCCTACAGGGTCGCTATGAGTTGTAATCAACTCAATGGCACCAAGTTTGGTTTCCCAGTTTTTATATCTAAACCAAAAAACCAAACCCGTCATCGTTGAGTCGATTCCAACTCATAGCAACCAGAGAAAATTCAGTCAATTGGCATAACGTAGTTCACAAAGCTAATGTTCTACATCCTAGTTTGGTGAGTAGCATCTGGGGTCTTAAAAGCTTGTGAGCTGCCATCTAAGATACAAATATTGGTTCCCTTCTGTGTGCAGCAAAAGAGAACAAAGGAAATCAAATACTCAGAAAAAACTAGCCTACAGGACTAATAACCCACATGAACTACAGCCTCTTCTAACCTGAGACCAGAAGAACTAGATGGTGCCCAGCTACAACTAGCAACCTTTCTGACCAGGAACACAATAGAAGATTCCAGATAGAATGGGAGAAAAATGCAGAACAAAATTCAAATTCCTACAAAAGGCCAGACTTACTGGACTGTTAGAGACTAGAGGAAGCCAAGACTCATCCTAATTGAAGGTATTTCTGCAGATCACCTTTCAACCAAATAATACATTGGCTTATAAAATAAACAATAATAGCACCTGTAAGTAATATGCTCCCTTAAACAATTAACTGTATGGGACCAAAAGGTCAACATTTACCCAGAAGCAAAGATAAGAACGCAAGAGGGGAAGGGAAGCTAGATCAATGAAAACAAAACAAACAGCATGGAAATAATGAGAATATTAACACGTTGTAAAAATTGTAACCAATGGCACAGAACAATATGTATAAAAGTTGTTAAAAGGGAACCTAATTTGCTGTGTAAACTTTCACCTAAAACACAATAAAGTATTATTTAAAAAAAAAAGTATATCTTGAACTACTCTGTCCAATATGGCAGCCACCAGCCATAAATGGCTATTGATATTGAAATTTTAATTAATTGAAATTAGATAAAATTTAAAATTCAGTTCCCCAGTCACATTAGCCACATTTCAAATGCTCAAAAGCCACAAGCAGCTACCAGCTGTTGTACAGGACAGCACAGAAGAACTCGAAATACATCTCCATTATCACAGAAAGTTCTACTGGACAGCGCTGATTTAAACTTCGCAATTCCACTCCTAGGTTTACAGCCTCGCGAAACTTTCACAAACACGTTCCTGGAGAAACTACAAGAACGTTTATACCAAAATAATTTGTAATAGCAAAACACCAGCAACAACTGAAAAGTCCATCAACAGGAGAGCTGATAACATGTGGTACGATGAAACCTGTGAACGCTGGAACCTGTGCAAGGTGGAAACCTGTCAGAGAAGGAAAACTCAAATACTTTCCACTAAAAGAAGTGATCTTGACTGGTATTCAGTCAATTCCTGGAGGCTTGTTTTCTCCCAATGCCTTCAGCGCAGCTTGGACTTCTTCCTTCAGTACCATTGGTTCTTGATCATATGCTACCTCCTGAAATGGTTGAACGTCAACCAATTCTTTTTGGTACAGTGACTCTGTATTGCTTCCACCTTCTTTTGATGCTTCCTGCGTTGCTTAATTTTTTGCCCATAGAACCCTCCAATATTGCAACTCAAAGCTTGAATTTTTTTTCTTCAGTTCTTTCAGCTTGAGAAACGTCAAACGTGTTCTTCCCTTTTGGTTTTCTAATTCCAGGTCTCTGCGCTTTTTATTGGAAACTCTGGCGGCATAGTGGTTAAGTGCTATGGCTGCTAACCAAAAGGTCGGCAGTTGGAATTTGCCAGGTGCTCCTTGGAAACTCTACAGGGCAGTTCTACTCTGTCCCATAGGGTCGCTATGAGTCGGAATCGACTAGAAGGCAGTGGGTTTGGCACTTTTTATTATACAGTCAGCCCTATGTACCCATGGGTTCCGCATATGCGGATTCAAACAACCATGGATTGAAAATTTTCGAGGGAGAGGGACGGGAAGAAAGGTCCAAGAAGCAAAACTCGAATTTGAAAAAGCACTTAGCCTCTATGAGCACTACTGTGAGGGGGATGAGGAGAGGGAGAGGTAGGAGTTTCAGGCTAGTGAGGGCTGACTGGCTAGCTCTGTAAAGAGCTACAGCCTCAAGAACTTCAAGATCACAGGCAAATGGACATCAGCTGGTGCCCAGGCATCATCAGCGTTCCCGGAATAGCTCTAGAAACTCAGAGAAGAGAAAGGCTACCTGACAGACCAAGTCTTCAATTGCGATGAAACAACTATTTACTTAGCATTTACTTTGTATTACCCAAAACCACCAAACCAGTTGCCATGGAGTTGATTTCGACCCATAGCAACCCTATAGGACAGAAAAGAACTGCCCCATAGGGTTCCCAAGGAGTGGCTGGTGAACTCGAACCACTGACCTTTTGGTTAGCGGCCAAGCTCTTAATACATTGTATTAGGTATTATAATTAATCTAGAGATGATTTAGAGTATACGGGATGATGCGCATAGGCTATGTGCAAACACTAAGCCATTTTATGTAAGGGACTTGAGCATCCACAGGTTTTGGTATTCAAGGGGGTGTCCTGGAGCCAATCCCCTATGGGTACCGAGGGACAACTGTAATGGTATTTTGAATTGCCTCATATGTGTGCAAAAGCTGGACAATGAATAAGGAAGACAGAAGAAATGACACATTTGAGCTATGATGTTGGTGAAGAATATTGAATATATCACAGACTGCCAGAAGAACCAACAAATCTGTCTTGGAAGAAGTACAGCCAGGATGCTCCTTAGAAGGGAGGATGATGAGACTTTGTCTTGCTTACTTTGGACACGTTATTAAAAGAGACCAGTCCCTGGAGAAGGACATCATGTTTGGTCAAGTAGAGTGCCAATGAAAAAGAGGAATACCCTCATACAGTGGCTGCAACAATGGGCTCAAATAACAATGATTGTGATGATGGCACAGAACCAGGCAGCATTTTGTTCTGCTATACATAGGGTCACTAGGAGTTGGAACCTACTCGATGGCACCTAACAACAACTACAGCAAAACAAGCGATAGAAAAGTGGTAAGACTGTACCCTGTCAAAGGCAGAAAACTCAGTAGACCTGGAAAGGCAAGGCGTTCCCCTTGAGTTCCAGGTGTCCCAGGTTTCACTGTATATGCTGAGTGAGATACTAGGAAATTTGAGTCCACCGAGAGGCTCCTCAGAAGAAAGACCTGGTGATCTACTTCCAAAAAAGCAGCCATTGAAAACCCTATGGAGCACAGTTCTACCCTGACACATATGGGGACACCATGAGTTGGAGATGGTTTTTGGTTTGGAATACTAGGCTACAGTGGAAATGAATGGGGGCTATACACATGCACATGGACAAATCTCACTTAATGTTGAATTCAGAAAACAAGTCACACATCTCAGTTAATTGGCCTACTATAATGTTTAGTGCTTCTGTCTTACCTCCTAGTTTGTTGCATAGTGCCTGGGGTCATAAAAGCTTGCAAGTGGCCATCCAAATTCCAACAATTGGTCCTTATTTGCCTAGAGCAATAGAGAAAGAAGGAGAGTCAGGAAGGGGAGAAAATGGAATGTGTGGCTAATTGCCTCCATGCACAACTGCCTCCTTTGCTATGAGACCAAAAGCACTGGATGGTGTCTGGCTACCATTACTGTACATTTTGATCAAAGAGTCCATAGAAGAATACTGATCAAAAGGAGGAAAATGGAGAACAGAATGTTAAATTCTTATGGAACCCAGACTTTCTGGATCCACTGAGGCTGGATGAATCTCTGAAACTATTGCCCTGAGATACTCTTTAAACCTTAAACCAAAAATATCCCCTGAATTTAATTCTTTAAATCAAACAACAAACCAAAAACCAAACCCATTGCCAGCAAGTCAATTCTGACTCCTGGCGCGACCCTATAGGACAGAGTAGAACTGCCCCACAGAGTTTCCAAGGAGTGCCTGGTGGATTTGAACTGCTGACCTTTTGGTTAGCAGCCATAGCACTTAACCACTACGCCACCAGGGTTTGCAACTGAACGGTAATTTAGCTTAAGTAGTAAAGAATGTCTGCCTTGAGCACTGTGCTCTTTTAAAGAACTGTCTACAGTAAAACCTGTAAAAGTCAGAATCTGTGTAAGGTGGAAACCTGTCAGAGAAGGAATACTCAAATATTTTCCACTAAAATGAGAGATAGAAAAGTGGTAAGACTGCACCCTGTCAAAAGAGAAAAACTTCAGAGACCTGGAAAAACAAGGCAGTTCTGTCAAGTTCTGTTTCTCACAGGTTTCACTGTATATGGGATCAAATTGAGAACAGCAAATGGAAGGATTAGATAAGAAACTTAGGAGGCAGTGAGTTTATGTTAATGGTAGAGGAACAATTCTGAAAAGAAGGGTAAGAATGGTTGCACAGCTGGAAGAATCTAGTCAATGTAACGGAATTGTACGTGTAGAAATGGTCGAATTAGTGTATATTCTGCTGTGTACATTTTCAACAAAAAAAATTATTTTTAAAAATTTCTTAACATTAGTAAGTCACAGAATAATAAGTATACGAATATTATGGAGCAGTTCGAAACAAAATCTAATAATGTACATATTGGTAAAAGCATAGAGAAAACAAGAGAAAAATAAACATGAAATTCAGGAGAGCAACTACTTTTGGGCAGAAAAGATGGAGTGTGATCATGAAGGTGGCCACAAAGGCCTTCAGTGGTGTTGGGGATTGTTTTATTTCTTAAGCAAGGTGGTGGGTCATGGACGTTTAACAACTCTGACATCAGAATGCTCTTAAAATCACTGTCAGCCTGGTGGCAACTCTGATGCAGTTGTCATTGCCTGAGAAATAACTAATTGTTTTCACTTATATTTTCCTTTTGATGTATGTCCCCAAGTGATACATGACATAAATCTAAGTCTAAAAGACTTCTTTCAATAAGTATAAAATAAAAAATTCTAAGTGGCAAGAAGAATAAAAGAGAGAGAAGAAGAGGAGAGGTGAGAAAGCCAGTTGGGGCTGTGAGGGTAGAGATGCGAGGTTTGGTGGGAATGAAGTGGGGTTCTGGAGTATGAGAGCAAAAGGTGACTAGAGTCTAGACTAGAGTATTGGAAATCGAATCCTCCTTACTGCCCTTCAAGAGATTTGAGAAGAGAATGAAATTACTCTTCCATAACTTACTCCCTGTTTCTTTAAGTGCTTCTTCAGATGTGACCCAGCTCCAGAATCAGAGGGGTCCAGGCTTATTCAGGGTCACCTTGGACAAGTGACTCCTAGTTCTGTTGATTAATTTATATCTAACTCTTTCCCAAAAAAAGGACTTGAGGCGAGGCAACAGCATATCATCTCTCTGAAGCTCATTTTCTTCCTCTGACAAATTGGGCTCCTGGCACGAGGTGTGAGGTGTCCGGGTATCCTGGAGTCCAGGTGTGAGGCTATGCAGATCACACAAGAACCTGTGTGTGGGGCATGAGGTACAGTGGCTGGTACAATGGAGTCGGGCTCCAGAGCTTCTAGTTCCCTTCCTCCACGAAGACTTGTCCTTGTTTCGTGGAACCAGATTGTTACAGGGCGAGGCTTCCCAGCTCAGGACTAAGCCCTGCCTTGGTTCTTGCCTTCTTCTGACCAAGAATGACCAGAAGAGGCTCAGAGATTCTACATGAACGAAGGTTTATTAGTGACAGAAAGAAAGGCTCACGAGGGAGAGATGGAGAGGGGTTTCCACCTACGCTAGCCTCCAGTCTCTCATTAACAAAGGATTTATAAAAGGTTTTCTTCATTCATTAGATGGGTGGAGATTCCCAGGAGAAGGGGAGGAATTATGAAAATCAAATGCACGCGCCATTGGAATTCAAGATGGATTTCATGGCAGAGGTTGTCAGAGCTAAGATGGAGTCTGTCACAAAGGCTGCTTGGATGTCGAACAGGACTTATTCTGGGATGTTGCACATGCGTAATATCTCTGCAACCTGGTTTGAGTCCTAGCAAGGGATCTTTGTTCATGATTATCTCATGTGGAAGGCCATTCATAGGTTACCTTGATTTTTACTGCGCATGCCCTGCACCTGGTGGGGAACTTGAAAAACAACTCAGGAGGGTTATCAGTAATGTATAGCTGGTCAAGCATGTAGGGATAGGAAATATGGCCCCTTATTTTATCTAAGCACCTAGTTTGTTAGTCACAAGTAGTCCTCGAGTGCCAGCAGTAAAAGCTACGTGGTGGTCTGCACTTAGGTTTAGATTCTAAGAATACTGAATCAGAGGCTATTTAATTACAGCCAGTCCGATCGATCTCTTGTCTTCCTCAAGATGACTGTTTAAAATGAGAAAATAGGGGTAAAAAGACCTTGAAAGTAAAAGCTCTCTATTCGTGCAAGTTGTTATTGCTGTCTTTATTATTACCTTAAAGTGCTTTGCAGACATAAAGTTGACAAAGGAAATGTAATAACAGCTTGTGCGAGGGACTTTAGGTACTCTTATGCCCTTCCCAAATCTCTAATGGCTGGGAACAGTGGGGGGAGGCATTCTTAGTCCTCGTCCCTCAAAGGTGCTGGCAGAGAAAGCGAGTGAAGACCTGCTATACCTCCACCTGAAACACTAAGGCTCAGAGAAGAGTGCCCAGCCAGTTGCAGCCCAGTATCTCAGCTCCTTACTGAGGGCTCCTTGCACCAGTCAGCACGGCCTGGCAAGTGAAGCACTGAAAACCAGTGGCTGTCGCATTGACACCAACTCATGGCGACCCCACGTGTGTCAGAGTAGAGCCGTGCTCCAAAGAGTTTTTGGTGGCTGATTTTTCAGAAGTAGACTCTCAGGCCTTTTTTCTGAGACACTTCTGGGTGAACTTGAACCTCCTGCCTTTCAGTTGGCAGATGAGTGCATCAACCTTTTGCACCGGCACTAATGCTGTCTGTAAACCAGGAAACTAAACTCATTGCTATGGAGGCAGTTCCTGACTCTTGGAAACCCCATGTGTTTTAGAGTAGAACTGTGCTCCATAGGGTTTCCAAGGTGTGACCTTTCAGAAGCAGATCACTGAGCCTCTGGCTGAATTTGATTAGTAGTCAAGTGCTTAACCCTTTACACCATCCAGAGCTATTGTTATGTGCCATTGATTCAACTCCAATTCACAGCACCCTATAGAACAGACTGGAACTGCCCTGTAGGGTTTCCAAGGCTGTAATCTTTACAGAAGTAGACTGCCACATCTTTCTCCCACGGAGTGGCTGGTGGGTTCCAAGCACCGACCTTTCAGTTAGCAGCCAAGCCTTTATCCACTACACCACCAGGGCTCCTTAAAAAAAAAAAAAAAAAAAAAAACCTGTTGCCGTCAAGTTGATTCCGACTCATAGTGGCCCTATATGACAGAGTAAAAACTGCCCCATAGGGTTTCCAAGGAGTGCCTTGTGGATTCGAACTGCCAACCTTTTGGTTAGCAGCCGAACTCTTAACCACCACACCACCAGGGTTTCCCTGGAGCTCCTTGTTGTTGTTGTTTTTAGGTGCTGTTGAGCCAGTTCCAACTCATAGCAACCCTATGCACAACAGAACAAAACACTGCCTGGTCCTGTGCCATTCCTACAATTGTTGCTATGCTTAAGCCCATTGTCACAGTCACCTTGTCAATCCATCTTGTTGAGGGTCTTCCTCTTTTTCTCTAACCCTCTACTTTACCAAGCATGATGTCCTTCTCCAGGGACTGACCCCTCCTGATAACATACCCGAAGTGTGTGAGACACAGTCTCACCATCCTTGCGTCTAAGGAGCATTCTGGTTGTACTTCGTCCAAGACAGATTTGTTTGTTCTTTTGGCAGTCTGTGGTATATTCAATATTCTTCGACAACACCACAATTCAAACGCATCAATTCTTCTTTGGTCTTCCTTATTCATCATCCAACTTTCGCATGCATATGAGGCAATTGAAAACACCATGGCTTGGGTCAGGTGCACATTAGTCCTTCAGGTGACATCTTTGCTTTTCAACACTTTAAAGAGGTCTTTTGCAGAAGATTTGCCCAGCGCAACTCGTCTTTTGATTTCTTGACTGCTGCTTCCATGGCTGTTGACTGTGAATCTGAGTAAAATTAAATCCTTGACAATCTCAATCTTTTCTCTGTTTATCATGATGTTGTTTATTGCTCTAGTTGTGAGGATTTTTTGTTTTCTTTATGTTGAGCTGTAATCCGTATTGAAGGCTGTGATCTTTGACCTTCTTCAGTAGGTGCTTCAAGTCCTCTTCACTTTCAGCAAGCAAGGTTGTGTCATCTGCATAACACGGGTCGTTAATGAGACTTCCTCCAATCCTGACTCCCTGTTCTTCTTCATATAGTCCAGCTTCTTGGACTATTTGCTCAGTATACAGATTTGGATATGGTGAAAGGACACAACCCTGACGCACACCTTTCCTAACTTTAAACCATGCAGTATCCCCTTGTTCTGTTCGAACTACTGCCTCTTGTTCCATGTACATGTTCCCCATGAGCACAATTAAGTGTTCCAGAATTCCCATTCTTCACAACGTTATCCATAATTTGTTGTAATCCATACAGTCGAATTCCTTAGCAGAGTCAATGAAACACAGGTAAACATCCTTCTGGTATTCTCTGCTTTCAGCCAGGATCCACCTGGCATCATCAATGATATCCCTGGTTCTACATCCCCTTCTGAATCAGGCCTGAATTTGTGGCAGTTCCCTGTCAATGTACTGCTGCAGCCACTTTTAAATGATCTTTAGCAATTTTTTTTGCTTGGAGGTAGTATTAATCGTATTGTTCGATAATTTCCACATTCAGTTAGATCACCTTTCTTGGGGATAGGCATAAATATGGATCTCTTCCAGCCGATTGGCCAGGTAGCTCTCTTCCAAATTTCTTGGCATAGAGGAGTGAGCGCTTCTATCACTGCAACCCTTTGTTGAAACATTTCAACTGGTATTCTGTCAATTCTTGGAGGCTTGTTTTTGGCCAATGCCTTCAGTGCAGCTTGAACTTCTTCCTTCAGTACCATCGGCTCTTTAGGGCTCCTTTAAAAACAAACAAAAAGCCAAACCCGTTACCGTCAAGTCAATTCTGACTCATAGCAACTCTACAGGACAGAGTAGAACTGCCCCGTAGAGTTTCCAAGCAGCAGCTGGTAGATTCAAATTCTCGACCTTTTGGTTAGCAGCCAAGCTCTGACCACTGTGTCACCAGGGCTCCCAAACCAAACCAGTTGCCATCAAGTTGATTACAACTCATAGTGACTCTTACCAAAAATCAAATAAAACCTATTGCCCTCCGGGGTTTTGGGGACTATGGCCTAAGGGGACGTCTAAGTCAATTGGCAAAATAATACTATTATGAAAACATTCTGCATCCTACTTTGAAATGTGGCATCTGGGGTCTTAAATGCTAAGAAGCGGCCATCTAAGATGCATCAATTGGTCTCAACCCACCTGGATCAAAGGAGAATGAAGAACACCAAGGTCACATGACAACTATGAGCCCAAGAGACAGAAAGGGCCCCATGAACCAGAGACTTACATCATCCTGAGACCAGAGGAACTATTTGGTGCCCGGCCACAATCGATGACTGCCCTGACAGGGAGCACAACAGAGAACCCCTGAGGGAGCAGGAGATCAGTGGGATGCAGACCCCAAATTCTCATAAAAAGACCAGACTCAATGGTCTGACTGAGACTAGAGGAATCCCGGCAGTCATGGTCCCCAAACCTTCTGTCGGCCCAGAACAGGAACCATTCCTGAAGACAACTCAGCAGACATGGAAGGGACTGGACAATGGGTTGGAGAGAGATGTTGATGAAGAGTGAGCTACTTGTATCAGGTGAACACTTGAGACTGTGTTGGCATCTCCTGTCTGGAGGGGAGATGGGAGGGTAGAGAGGGTTAGAAACTGGCAAAATTGTTACGAAAGGAGAGACCAGAAGGGCTGACTCATTAGGGGGAGAGTAAGTGGGAGTATGGAGTAAGGTGTATATAAGCTTATACGCGACAGACTGACTTGATTTGTAAAAGCTCAATAAAAATTATTTAAAAAAAAAAAGCAGAAAATAACAAATGTTGGAGAGGCTGTGGGGAGATTAGAACTATTATGCATTGGTGGTGAGAGGGCAAAATGGTATAATCATTTTGGAAAATGATATGGCACTTCCTTAGAAGGCTAGAAATAGAAATACCGTATGATCCAGCAATCCCACTCCCAGGAATATATCCTAGAGAAATAAGAGCTGTCACATGAATAGACATATGCATACCCATGTTCACTGCAGCACTGTCACAATAGCAAAGAGAAGGAAACAACCTAGATGCCCATCAACAGATGAATGGATAAACAAACTATGATACACACAATGGAGTACTATGAAACAATAAAGAACAATGATGAATCTGTGAAGCATTTCACAACATGGATGAATCTCGAGGGCGTTATGCTGAGTGAAATAAGTCAATCACAAAAGGGCAAATATTGTATGAGGCCACTAGTGTAAAAACTCATGAAAAGGCTTACACACAAAAAGAAATAATCTTTGATGGTTACAAGGGAGGGGTGGGGTGGGGGTGGAAAAAAACTAAATAGATAATAGAAAAGTGATAACTTTGATGAAGGGTAAGTTAGTACACAATACTGGAAAAACCAGCACAACTTGTACAAGGCAAGGCCATGGAAGCTCCATTGGCACATCCAAACTCCCTGAGGGACCCAATTACTGGGCTGAGGGCTATGGGGACCATAGTCTCGGGGAGCATCTAGCTCAACTGGCATAACACAGTTTATAAAGAAAATGTTCTACATACTACTTTGGTGAATAGCACGTGGGGTCTTAAAAGCCTGCGAGCAACTATCTAAGATACTCTACTGGTCTCACTCCTCCCAGAGCAAGGGAGAGTGAAGAAAACTAAAGACACAAGGGAAAGATTAATCCAAAGGACTAATGGACCACAACTACCATGGTCTCCACCAGACTGAGTCCAGTACACCTAGATGTTGTCCGGCTACCACCACGGACTGCTCTGACAGGGATCCCAATAGAGGGTCCCAGACAGGGCTGGAGAAAAATGTAGAACAAAATTCTAACTCACAAAAAAAGACCAGACTTATTAGCCTAACAGAGACTGAAGAAACCCTGAGAGCATGGCCCCTGGATACCCTTTTAGCTCAGTGATGAAGTCACTCCTGAGACTTACCCTTCATCCAAAGATTAAACAAAATGACACTAAAGAGGCACACCAGCCCAGGGGCAAGGACTAGGCAGCAGGAAGGGACAGGAAAGCTCGTAATAGGGAACCCAAGGTCGAGAAGGGAGAGTTTATGGCATGTTGTGGGGTTGTAAGCCAATGTCATAAAACAATACATGTACTAACTGTTTAATGTGAAGCTAGTTTGTTCTGTAAACCTTCACCTAAACTACAATTAAAAAAAAAAAAGGCTTGCCAAAACAGAACTGTATTCTTATAAATATTTCACAGAAACTGAAATAAAAATTAAATTGGAAAAAAAAAACACCTATTGCCCTCAAGTTGGTTCCGACTCAAAGTGACCCTATGGGACAGAGTAGAACTGCCCCATAGGGTTTCCAAGGAGAGCCTGGTAGGTTGGAACTGCTGACCTTTTGGTTAGCAACCGTAACTCTTAACCACTATGCCACCAGGGTTTCTATAGCGACCCTTAGAGCTATATATATCAGGGTATTGATAGTAAAAACAAGACTCATTGTCAAGTCTGCAGGGCTCAGCCTCTCCACCTGCCCAAGAGTACTCTGTCAAAGGGAGAGCTGGAACAGACGGGGCCTCACTGACAAAGAAATTTTCTGGAACGACATCTCAGCCCACCCAACCGGGCTCAGTTGTGGCTGACTGGTTGCAGGATTCACAGCATCCCAGTCCACAGACCGCAGAGGCACTCACCACCCCTTTTAACGGCCCTCTTCCCTCCCAGTCAACCTCTGCTCCAAGGAAATTCCTGATCTGTCTAGGATTTTCTCCAGGTTCAATGGGAAATGCAGCCTCATGCTCATGTGCCCCAGATTTGCATATGATTGCCGCATCTCTACCGACTTCGAAAGAGTAACGTCTACTTCTTCTCCACCCACTCTCGGATCTTCTTGTCCCAAGAAAAGCATACTTTTGTCCTCATGTGCCTGACAGCCTCTTGTGTGATCCCCAAGCGTGAATCCAACTCCTACCTGCTGAATGCAGCCTCGTTTAAACCTGTCATTGTCTCCTACTCACTCGCCTCCCTAGCCACCCACGCTCACCTGCTTTCGAGACTGCACTTCAAGAATTCCTCATGGTCTCCATCGGTCTCCTCTATGCCTCCTCATTGAACTTGTTTATTTGGCTTTTCATGAAGAGCCTGGCAGGGCCAGAATCAGGCCTGGCTCGTCAGTAGTCCAGCCAGGAGGACCCCTGCCTGGGGGTCACCATCGTCACCCAAGTCTGCAGCAGAGATGGCAGTGGGAGGGCAGGTGGGCAGCCCTGTCCCACTCCCTTGTCCTTCATTCCCACCCGCCCAAGGTCTTAATGGGTGCTGTCCCAGTGGGCACTGCACTGCCAGCCTCCCATGCTATTAGGCACGCCCCCCCGCCCCCGAACAGGTACATCACCTAAACAAACAATGAAGCAGAAACAGCATCACAAGCCTTCTCGATTCCCAGGGAATTGACTCCGGCTCATGGCGACCCCACATGTGTCACAGTAGACCTGTGCTCCATCGTGTTTTCAGCGGCTAAGTTTTTGGAAGTAGATCACCAGGACTTTCTTTCCTCCAGAGTGCCTCTGGGTGGATTCGAAACTCCAGCAACCAAGAGTACTAACCATCTGCACCAACCACAAGTCTCACCAAAAAAAAACCCAAATCCATCGCCACTAAGTTGATTCTGACTCATAGCGACACTGAAGGATTTCAGGGCATGAGAAGAAAGGTAACTCTTGACTTGTTAAGCCCGTCGCCGTTAAGCCCCATTACTCAGCCAGGAGGCCCTGCGTGGGGCCGGAGTTAAGAGATTTTGGGAAGTTCCTGCTCTTGTCAAATTACACAGTCCCCTGAGGCTTCCTCTACCTCAGAAGCCACAGACATGCTGCTCTGGCTCCCTGAAGAGGCTTCAGAGAGGATTACCATGATTGTTGAAATGGGATAACAGACGAGAGGCGACTCTGAAGGAGAAGGCTGTGTGCAGGCAAGCCTCTGGCATTAGGATTATTACTTCTATTATTAAGGTAAAATGCTCTGCAGCCCTAAAAGCTAACAAGAAAAAAAAAATTTTTTTTTTTTCTTGAGAGAAGTAAAAATAGCCAATCCAACAAGCTTTAAAGTGCTCTACCCTCTTCTCAAAATCCTAATACTATTAAAGACAGAAAAAGGAAGAAAAAGATTTTACAGAGCTGGCATCTATAACCCTCTTTCCTTCTGCAATTCTTTGTAACCCACCCTCTGTAAGGGCAGGTGAGTTAATGGCGTACAGGGCAGGGAAGCACCACTAATGCTCTCAGCGCTCCCCCACACCAGCCTGCCGTGGGCCCTATGCTGAGAGCAGAGCGTGGCCAAGGTCACAAGGCTGCTGTCTGCTTTTCAGAAACTTCCTGAGCTCAGCTCCTAAGATCCTCCTGATAAAGGCTGCCTGCTGCAAATGGAATTTCTCCCTTTCTCGTTGTTGGGAGGAGCCCTGGTGGCTCAGTGGTTAAGAACTATGGCTGCTAACCAAAAAGCTGGCAGTTGGAATCCACCAGCCACTCTTTGGAAACCCTGTGGGGTAGTTCTGCTCTTCCCTATAGGATCACTATGTGTCAGAACTGTCTGGACAGTAACGGGTCATTGTTGGGCAGTGATGAGTTTTGGCTGGCTCGGTGATCTGATTCCACCTCCAGAAACAGCCTATGTGACCTTGGCTCTTCTGTCACCCCTCAGTGCCTCGGTGCCCTCAGGTCTAAAATGACAGCCCCTCCGCCCTCCTCAGGAGTCCCTGAGTGGCGTAACCAGTTAAGCACTTGACTACTAACCGAAACGTTGACATTTCCAATCCACCCAGAGGTGTTTCAGAAGACAAGCCTGGCGATCTGCTTCCAAAAGATCACCAAACCAAACTCAGACCAAACCCACTGCCACTAAGTCAATTCTGACTCAGAGCAACCCTACAGATCAGAGTAGAACTACCCTCATAGGGTTTCCAAGGCTTTACAGAGTCTTTACAGAAGCAAACTGCCACATCTTTCCCCCACGGAATGGCTGGTGGGTTCGAACTTCCGACTTTTCGGTTAGCAGCCAAGAGCTTTAACCACTGCACCATTAGGGCTCTCCAAAAGGTCAAAGCCATTGAAAATCCTATGGAGCACGTTCCTACTCTGACACACATGGGGTTGCCATGGCTCAGAATTGGCTTGACAGCAGCTGGTTTGGTTGGGTTTTTTCCCACCTTGAGGATAAACAGGACGGGTCTTCTAAGTGCTTCCATCTTTTCTGAGCAACATCTGAAAAGAGCAATAAAAGAGTCTGCAGACCATCTTTAGCCAGACGTGTGCAAGCAGGTGTGGGCGCAAAGCTTTGCCCTCAGCCCCAGCAAGCCGAGGGGAGCTGATCCTGGTCTTTGTGTTGTTGGGCCTCGGGAAAAAGTGCGTGGGCACCAGAGCCTTGTTTGCAGGTGAACTGCCCAGCTGCTACTTAGTGGGCCTTTGTTCTCCTAAGGGAGTGCTGATTAAACTCAAAAGTGCCTCCTCTTCCCTCCCTCACTCAGCAAAATGGATGTGGTGTGTGGCTTCAATTGAGCGAGAAGAGTTATCAGAGCTGGGTGGGCATGGTGAAGGTAAACCCGCAGTAATCCTTGCTGTAATCACCAGCTTTGAGGGGAACCTCTTCAAATTACTTACATTTGCTATAGGATTATTCAGCATAACAAAGTTACCCAGTGCGAAATTATCTAAACTAATCCATTTCATAGGGAACTCTGGTGGCTTAGTGGTTAAGTGCTACAGCTTCTAACCAAGAGGTCAGCAGTTCAAATCTGCCAGGTGCGCCTTGGAAACTCTATTGGGCAGTTCTACTCTGTCCTATGGGGTCGCTATGAGTTGGAATTGACTCCACAGCAGTGGGTTTGGTTTTTCTTTTTTTAGTTTGGTACAAACGGTTAACACACTCACCTGCTAACAGAAAAATGGGAGGTTCTAGTCTACCCAGAGGTACCTCAGAAGAAAGCGTGGTGGTCCACTTCTGAAAAATCAGCCATTGAAAACCCTGTGGAGCACAGTTCTATTCTGGCACACATTGGGTCGCCATGAGTCAGAAACAACTTGATGGCAACTGGTTTTTGATTTGTTTTTGTTTTGGGTTTTTTTTTTTTTTTTTGGCAGGGAGGATATTTAAAAAGTACGCATACATACACATTTCTCTGGAGTGGAGGTAAAAGGTCATGCAGTACCTTAACCACTAGGTGGGTGTCTGGGATTGTTCTTTGGTCACCTTGTAAAATGGGTGATCTTTCTCCCCAGACACTGCCTAGGCCAATCTGTGGATTGGATCCAGTGTGAGAACTTTGGTCAGAGGTTATCCAGATCCTTCGAGTGTGAATTTAGCCAATTTAGCAGAGGAATGGCATGCATCTTGCCATGTGAAAGTTCCCTTTCTGTGATTGGTGTCTCTACAGGTATTGCTATTCATACCCTTGCTATGCAAAATGGCAAACTCAATTACATTGTTAAATTTGATAGCTGTAGGTGCCCGCTCTGTCACCCCACCCATGTGGTTATGGGTTTGGTGGATATGCAAATTAGGTCAGTAGTTGGAATCTACCAACATCTCCTTGGAAGCCCTATGGGGCAGTTTTACTCTGTCCTACAGGGTCGCTATGAGTCAAAATCGACTCGATGGCAGCAGGTTTGGTTTTTGCTTACAGGGTTGCTATGAGTCAAAATTGACTGTACAGCAACGGGCTTGGTTTTAATATGTTGATGCAGATGACAAAATAAGATGGCTTTCATTGGGATGCAGGCAGTCCTTACAGGTTGGTATTGAGTCATTAATCATATACTTGCTCACTCTACATAAATGTACTTTAGTCTCCATTAGAAGAGAAACAAAAATGTAAGAAAAGTTCCATTTCTCTTAGCTCTTTCTCAAACTCCCCCTTTCCAACCAGCCCCTCAGTGAGTGGGGAATGCAATCGAACTCTAATCAGTTTTTTACCCAGCATGTAAACATCTAGAGTGCAGGACCATGTCTGCCTAGCTTCCTACATCCCTAGCCTGGAATCCCCTGCAAGCAACTGCACAGGAATGCAGATTGGTTGGGGATAGTAATGGCAGAGGTGAACATGTCCTCCACCCAGAATCTCTGGTGGAGCTGGCCCAAAATGGGCCAATCAGTATACTTTATCCTCCTGCCATAGTGATTGGTTTCAGACGGAACGTGTGACCTAACTAGGGCCAACCATCAGCTTCCCTGGGATTGCTTTATGAACAGTGGAGTTGCCAAGCCACAAGGATGTGAGTCCAGGCTGCCAGCAGAGGAAGTGCCTGCATGCAAATAATACAAGCAGGAAGGAGCTAGGCCAGTTGGAAAGAGAGCTAGTTCCTGAAAACCTTATTTGAGCAACTGAATCTATATGTGCTAAAATGATGGCAGTGGTGGTTCAGTGGCAAAATTCTCACCTTCCATGAGGGAGGCCTGGGTTTGATTTCCAGCCAATGCACGTCATGTGCAGCCACCACCCATCTGTCAGTGGGAGCTTGTGTGTTGCTATGATGCCAAACAGGTTTCAGCGGAGCTTCCAGGCTAAGACAGACTAGGAAGAAAGGCCTGGTGACCTACTTCCAAAAATCTGCCAATGTGGACCATAGTTTGCAAAGAAAATGTTCTACATTCTACTCTGGTGAGTAGTGTCTGGGGTCTTAAAAGCTTACAAGTGGCCATCTAAGATACTCCACTGGTCTCACCCCATCTGGAGCAAGGGAGAATGAAAAAAACCAAAGATTCAAGGGGAAGATTAGTCCAAAGGACTAATGGACCACAGTTACCACAGCTTCCACCAGACTGAGTCCAGCACAACTAGATGGTGCCCGGCTACCACCATCGACTGCCCTGACAGCGATCACAATAGAGGGTCCCAGACAGAGCTGGAAAAAAATGCAGAACAAAATTCTAACTCACAAAAAAAGACCAGATTAGTGGCCTGACAGAGACTGGAGGAACCCCAAGAGTACAGCCCCCAGACACCCTTTTGACTCAGTGATGAAGTCACTCCTGAGGTGCACCCTTCAGCCAAAGATTGAACAGGCCCATAAAACAAAACAAGACTAAATGGGCACACCAGCAGAGGGGCAAAGACTAGAAGGCAGGATGGGACAGGAAAACTGGTAATGGGAAACCTAAGGTCAAGAAGGGGAGAGTGTTGACAGGTCGTGGAGTTGGCAACCAATGTCATAAAACAATGTGTATATTAATTGTTTAACGAGAAGCTAGTTTGCTCTGTAAGCCTTCATCTAAAGAACAGTTTTTTAAAAATCAGCCAACGAAAACCCTGTGAAGCACAATGGTCCAGTCCCGTTGTATGTGGGGTCTCCATGAGCTGGCGGGGGGAGGAGGGAAGAGGTGACTCAATGGTAACGAACAACAAAGTAAATGCAACCCTGTTACCTAAGCAAATCGAATTTCTATTTGCAAGACAGGTTTTTCTGTCAAGCTCGGAAGTTCTGAAAATGTGATGGCTATGTATCATGCTATTGTTTTTATAGATCCTCATAGTATTCACATAGGCAGTGATCAATAAATACTCATTGACTTGTAATAAATGGTAATTACTGTAGCAAAGGTTTTTTATGCCCACAGTTGCCCTCACAAGGCAGCTAAAGCTAATTCCAATGGAGGCCAGGCCACAGGGCAGAGTTCCATGGACATAGCCTACTATAGTTCCCACCCTACTCTTTTGAAAAGTGCACTTAGAAAATGTCCAAATGCTTCCTGAATGGTCTTATTACCCGTTGACTTATCAAATCCACCTTAGACAACCAGGTCATGTAGTCAGATTGAAAAGAAGAAATGGTTGTCAGGATGGGTCCACCCAGTTTATATAACTCCGTTAATGGTCACCTGGAACCTAACACCAATATTCACAATCACAATTGTGATAATATCACACATTTATGTTACCTCCTTGGTCTGGTTATTCAGTTCAGGAGATCCACACGTCCTCAATTCACCGGGGATGATCAAGCCTTGGCAAATCAATTTAGCCACAATTCCAAAGAAATTGCCCTAGGAACCAGAATAACTGTTTACTACTTTAGAATGAGAAATACTACATTTTTTTAATATTTAATTGACAAGAGGATCAGAGAACTTAGTTTAGCCAGAACATTGTCTTCTTGGTAGGAAAATCTACTGGAGGAATTGAATTAAGAAGGCTATTAGGTAAGGACAAAACAACACAACGGTCTCGGATAGTCATGTTGCTTATTTTCATCAAGCTGGAATAACCAGATGAATTAGGCTTCTCCAGTGGCCAGACGGTCATTTCCGCAGGTCAGAGCATGCTCTCCACCAGACAGAGCTGCCAACTTCTAAAGAAATTCTTGTATACTCACACGACAGGCTCCCTCCCCACTTCCTCCTCTGTGTATTCAAGTTCTTCTCATCATTCAAGGCCAGTTTCAACAAAAAAAACTCAGAATAGAGTAACCAAGAATGAGAAGGATCTGGACTCCCACCTCTGGTGGACATTTCTGATTGCCTACCCAACATTAGTTTCACCTTCCTCCCTCCTGACAGAACCTCTGTTTAGTTCACGTATCATACTTACCCACGCGCAACCCATGTGCTTCAGGGAAAGTTAAATTACCAAGCTCTAGAAGTAGGTATGGTCATATACATATGTTCTCAGCATATACACATTCCCCTTGACGTGATTGGTTCAGGAAAGGCTGAACTTGTGCTGCCATCTTGCACCAGCCTGAAGGTGCACCCAGCACCTGGAAAAGGGCTAGGCCAGAGGCTAACAGAGAAGCAGAGCCAGAGTCTCCAGACTACGTCCATCCTGACATCTGCCCTGCCCCGCTCAGGACTTGAGTCTGCAGGACAATGTTGTTGTTAGTTGCCATCAAGTTGACTCCAACTAATGGCGACCCCATGTGTGGCAGAGTAAAACTGCTCCACAGGGTTTTCAAGGCTGTGAATTTTCACCAAGCATGTCTTCTGAGGTGCCTCTGGGTGGGTTCGAACCACCAACCTTTCAGTTAATAACCCACCCATTACCATCAAGCTGATTCCGACTCATAGCAGCCCTATATGACATAGCAGAGCAGCGAACTGCCTCCATAGGGTTTCCAAGGCTATAAATCTTTATGGAAGCTGACTGCCGCATCTTTCTCCGGTGGAGCGTCTGGTGGGCTTGAACCATCCACCTTTATGTTAGCAGCCAAGTGCTTAACCACTGTGCCACTAGAGCTCCTAATAGTCACACTTAATTGCTTTCACCACCAAGGGACTCCTATGCAGGACAATAGCTGGCCTTATTGTTTAAGTGAGTTAAACTGTGTTTTCATTACTTGCAGCCACAGGCAACCTGGTAGACATACTCCCTCATTTAAGGAATATCTGAAGAGACAGGCATGTTTGTTTGATATCCTAGGGCAGAATCTAACAGGCTCATCGCCTTTAACAGTTATTTCATTAGACTCCAAACAATGTGGCTGAAACAAGGGCCCTCACAACCAAACCTCTAATTAGCTAACTCATAAACTTTATTTCCTTCCATCCATAAAACCACTCCAAATTTGAGAAACAGGGAAAGGGAGGAAGAGGTGAAATAATAAAACTAGTGCTGGTGAGAGTTTGGGGATTTTGCATAAGACAGCTTCATCACTGGGGTCAGACTGTCAGTGCAGCAAACAAGCAGCTCAACAAAAGATTCAGAAAAGCCTTAGAGTGGGGTGCATGTCTCAGGCTTGGCTGGGCCCCCCTGTTCTTCATGGATGGGGGAGGGGAAGGAAAAGGGCTGTGAGGCACTCTTGGGCCAAATCCAATCAATGGCATCAGGATGTTTCCCCAGAATTCAGTTTCCAGTAAACCAAGTGAGGATCCAGGTTTGGGGTTTTTTGTTGTTTTTATTTGGGGCAGGGGGAGAAGCTAGTCTTCTCTTCCCCTTTTTCTTTTAAAAAATTAATGATTTATATAAAACATTGATGAAAGAGATTAAAGAAGACTTAACTAAATGGAAAGATGTTCCATGCTCGTGGGTTGGGGGACTTAATATTGTTAAGATGTCAATACTACCCAAAGCGATCTATAGACTCAACACAACCCCAATCAAAATGCCAACAGCCTTCTTTATAGAAATGGAAAAACCAATCCTCAACTTTATATTGAATGATAGGAGGCCCTGAATAGCTAAAACATTGTTGAAAGAGAAGAACAAAGTAGGAGGACTCATGCCTCCTAATTTAAAATATACTGTACAGTTACAGCAATCAAAACAGCCTAGTAGTAGTATAGCAACAGACACACAGGCCAATGAAATAGAATCGAGAGTCCACCCATAAACCCACAAATCTATGGTCAACTGATTTTTGACAAGGGTGCTAAGTTCGTTAGGTGGGCAAAGAAGAGTCTCTTCAATACATGGTGCTGGGAAAATTGGACTTCCACATGCAGAAAAACGAAACAGGATCCATGCCTCACACCATACATGAAAACAAATTCAAAATTCATTAAGGACCTAAATGTGCAAACTAAAATCATAAAATTCTTAAAAGAAAAAGCAGGGGCAACTCAGGCCTAGCTGTCAACAAATGGATTATCTAATATAATAACAAAAGCACAAACAGAAAAAGACAAAATAAGTAAATGGGACCATATAAAAATTTAAAACCTTTGTTCATCAAAAGGCTTTACCAAAACAGTGAAAAGACAAGCTAATGACTAGGAGGATATCTTTGAAAATCATATATCTCACTAGAATCTAATAACCAAAATATATATAAAACTTTGACAGCTTAATAACAAAAAGACAAACAACTCAATCTTAAAATGGGCAAAGGAACTGAATAGACATTTTACCCAAGAGGACATTCAAATGGCCACCAAATACATGAAAAAATACTCAGCATCATTAGCCACCAGAGAGATGCAAATCAGAACAACAATGAGATACCATTTCACTCCCACAAGGATGGCTGGAAAAAAAAAAAAAAACAGAAAATAACAAATGTTGGCGAGGATGTGGAGAAATTGGAACACTTTATCTATTGCTGGTGGGAATGCAAAATGGTACAGCCCTTGTGGAAAACAACGTAGTGGTTCCTCAAAAAACTAAAAATACAACTCCCGTATGACCCAGCAATCCCTCTCCTAGGTACATACCCAAAAGACCTGAAAGCAGAGCCTCAAAAAGAGACTTGTATATCAATGTTCATTGCAACACTATTCACAATAGCCAAAAGGTGGCAACAACCTAAATGCCCATCAATAGACGAATGGATAAACAAAATGTGGTACATACATACATATAATGGAATACTACTCAGCTAGTTGGAGAAATGAAGTCTTGATGCGTGCTACAGTACGAATGGAGCTTGAAGACATGCTGAGCAAAATAAGCTAATCACAAAAGGACGAATATTGTAATGACCTCACTTATATAAAAAGACAAGAAAAGGCAAATGTATAGAGACCAAAGTTTATTAGTGGTTACCAGGGATGGAAGGGTAAGGCAAAAGGGGGGTTAATGATTATGGAAAAATTGCATTGATTAAGGGTAGGCTGTCAATGAGTTGTACACCTGTAAAAAGTGGAGTTGGCAAAAGTTGTGTGAATACTGTAAATAACTTGGTTTAATATTTTTTGTCTGGCCCTAGGTTACAGCCTGCCCTGTGATTGTTATACACCTTGCAGGGATTGGTAGGTGCACCCACGCAAATAAAGTGACTATGGACCATGCAAATGAGGTGACTATTGCCTACTATGTGGCCTACAAAGAGGAAATTGGTCAGTTTGTGGCCCCACTAGGAGGGGCCGTGCCTTGATATTGACAAGGAGTTGTTATATATGCAGCTAGCTCCACAGAGGGTTTTTGAGACAAAAATAATCAGGAAGAGAAGCAGCACGAAGAAGCAGAAGGAATAAAGAAGAGAGAAGAAGCAGAGAGAGAGCGAGGAGGCAAGGAACCTCCTAAAAGAGCTGTAACAAGGGTCAAGGGCTGTAACGCTGAAGACATTAAGAGGCATAGAAGGGGCCCAGGGACGGAGTCGGTGGTGGCAGAGAGCAGAGTCAAGAGGAGTTTGTCCTGAGGGGGCTGAGAGGAGGCCTGCACAGCCAAGAGGAGCCGAGAGAGCTGTCCTGCACTAAAGAAGGGACACTTTGCCTACATGCTTCCTGATCCTGAGTTATAGCCTACTGACACTGATCCCAAATTGTAGCCTATTACTTCCTTAATAAACCACTTAACCGTAAGTATTGGTCTGAGTTCTGTGCCAAGGGTGGATTATCCAATAGGCAAGGTAATCACAGTGCTTACCTTGCTTACCAGATCATTTATAGTGAACAATTTTACTATAGATTAGTGAGTAAACACAAATAAGCCTGGGCTTTCCTTGCTTACTGGGTCATCTGTTGCTGTCAGGGATTGTAAAATTGAAAAGAGGCTTTGATTCGGTAGGAAGGTGCTATGGTTGGGAGAGAGACAAATGCCAACCATACCTAAAAGCAGAATCTTTGATGTGGTAAAAAAAAATGTGAAATTGTTCACTACAGGTGATCTGGTAAGAACGGTGCTTGCCTTGCCTATTGGATAATCCACCCCTGTTGTGGCTACAGCCACAGATTATTGAACCCAGCAGAGTAGAAGGCGCCATGGGAGGGAAGGCTAGTATCAGAATTGGTTAAAAGGGTGGAGAGTGGAGGTATGTCTGACCTCCAACTCATAGAAATCAGCCTTGGGATGATCTTGATTCTCATTATTCCCCCTGAAGTTAGACAGGTTCTGACACTATTACTCCCACCATTCCACAAAGAGAAGGGAAGGGGAAAAGGGAGGGGGAAGGGAAGGAAAAGAAAGGGGGAAAGGAAGGAAATTACTTGCACTGGGCCCAGTTCATCCACCTCCCCACAGTCACTGCCCCTTTCCCCAGGCCTGGGCCACTTGCTCAATGGAGAACAATGGCCGCAGGCCCCTCGTTATCCAACACTGCCATGATTTTGTCTCCAGGATAAGGGCCAGGCTCTGGCACAGCCTCCACAGTGACCACACCACAGCAGGGAACACAGCACTCTGTCGAACAGGGCCAGCTCCATCATCCCAAGGGTCTCTGGCTCCTTCCACCCCTTCCAGATTTAGATGAAGCCCTGGCCTGTGATAAACAGCTCAGCAGCTGCCCAGTGAGACTACCACAACCAGAGTGAAGAGCAATTAACACCACTTGGGGAGAGTTTGGACCAATGAGAGGGAAGAGACTGAAGGAGCCAATAGGAAATGTCTCTCTCTTCCTCTTCCTAAGGGACTTCCCTGCAGCACAGTAGCAAAAGACCTGTTTGGAGACAGCCTACGTTTCTTGTGAAGCTGTGGCCAACTTGATGGAGTGCTGCCTTATATTTGCCTCCCTGCTTTCCCTTTCTTGTTGTACCCTTTATCTTCTCTCTTGCTGCCCTGGGATGCCTCTCCCTATAAAGCGTTTTATCACTGTACCTCATGTTCTGCTCTCTAGGTAAACAGGACTAAACACCAGAAAAGACGTGATAGAAGAAATCACGGTAGACTCCCTTTGCAACCTTGGAGAGAGGAAGTCCTGCTGACTCAAAATCCAAGAGCCATAGAGAAAAAATAAAATAAATTCAAATACTTAAAAATCAAAATATGCATGGAAAAAACACCATGTCTTGTCCTGTCTTGTGCCGCTGAGTTGATTCCCACTCACAGAGAACCCATGTGTTACAGAATAGAACTGCTCCATAGGATTTTCTTGGCTGTAGTCCTCATGGGGAGCCCTGGTGGTATAGTGGGTAAGAGTTCAGCTGCTAAGCAAAAGTTGTCAGTTCAAATCCACCAGCTGCTCCCTGGAACTGTATGGGGCAGTTCTACTCTGTTCTACAGGGTCACCATGAGTCAGAATCGACTTGACGACAACAAGTGCTTAATCTTTATGGAAGCAGATCACCCGGCTTTTCTTCCAAGGTGCCACTGGGTATATTGGAACCAGTGGCATCACTAAGGGGGTGTTGGGGGTGCGGACTGCACCAGGTGACACTGTCAGAGGGGGTGACACCAAAATGACTGTCTATAAAATTTTCTGTGCAGTGTTTCAGCATAAATTTATTATTTTTTGTAAAAATATCCTTGTAGTTAGTTCTAACAACAAAAATATTTTTCGTAAACCCAGTTTACATGTGTCAACATACCTACAAGGCTGAAACTCTAGGCTAATTTACTTTCTGAACCTTCTAATGCACACAGGAAACTTTAGTGGTATAGTGGTTAAGAGCTATGTCTGCTAACCAATAGGTTGGCTGTTTGAATCCACCAGCCACTGCTTGGAAACTCCACGGGGCAGTTCTACTCTGTCCTATAGGGTCGCCATGAGTCGGAATTGACTCGATGTCGACAGGTTTGGTTTTTTTTAATGCACTCATGTCAGAGCTGTCATTATTACCCAATTACAATGATGCTTTGAATCACGTAGTTTCGTCTGATTGTGGTACAAGCACGTGCTGTTGTTTCTATTGTCAGGAAGAACACACTCGGCATTTCTCAAGCTGAAAGAACTGAAGAAAAAATTCAAGACTTGAGTTCCAATATCGAAGGATTCTATGGGCAAAATATTGAATGACGCAGAAAGCATCAAAAGAAGATGGAAAGAATATACAGAGTCACTTTATCAAAAGAATTGGTCGACATTCAACCATTTCAGGACATAGCAATGACCAAGAACCAATGTTATTGAAGGAGAAAACTCAAGCTATACTGACAGCATTGGTGAAAAATAAGGATCCAGAAACTGATGAAATACCAATTGTTATGGATTTAATTCTTTCCCCCCAAAATGTGTATCAACTTGGCTAGGCCATGATTCCCAGTATTCTGTGGTTGTCCAACATTTTGTCATCTGATGTGATTTTCCTATGCGTTGTAAATCCTAACCTCTATGATGTTAATGAGGCAGGATTAGAGGCAGTGATGTTAATGAGTCAGGACTCAGTCTACAGGATTAGATTGTATCTGGAGTCAATCTCTTCTGAGATATAAAAGAGAGAATAGAGCAGAGAGAGGGACCTCATGCCACCAAGAAGGAAGCTCCATGAGCAGAGCACGTCCTTTGGACCTGGGGCCCCTGTGCTGAGAAGCTCCTAGACCAGGAGAAGATTGATGACGAGGACCTTCCCCCAGAACCAACAGAGAGAGAAATTCCAACCTTGAGCCCCCTAGACTGTGAGAGAATGAATTTGTTAAAGCCCTCCACTTTCGGTATTTCTGTTATAGCAGCACTAGATAACTAAGACACTGTCATGGATTAAATTATGTCCCACAAAAAATGTGTATATCAATTTGGCTGGGCCATGATTCCTGGCATTGTGTGATTTTCGTGTATGTTGTAAATCCTGCCTGTATGATGTTGATGAGGGAGGATAGGCGGCAGTTGTGTTAGTGAGGCAGGACCCAATCTACAAGATTGGATTGTGTTTTGAGGCAATCTCTTGAGATATAAAAGAGAGAAGAGAGCAGAGAGACAGGAGGACCTCATACCATGAAGAAAGCAGTGCTAGCAGCAGAGTGTGTCCTTTGCATCCGGGGTCCCTATGCAGAGAAGCTTCTAGTCTAGGGGAAGATTGATGAGAAGACTGGCAGAGAGAGAAAGCCTTCCCCTGGAGCTGACACCCTCAATTCGGACTTTAGCCTGCTTTACTATGAGGAAATAAACTTCTTTTTATTAAAGCCATCCACTTGTGGTATTTCTTTTATAGCAGCACTAGATGACTAAGATACCAACTGAGATGTTTCAACAAATGGATGCAGCGCTGGAAGTGCTCACCCGTCTATGTCAAGAAATTTGGAAGACAGCTACCTGGCCACCTGACTGGAAGAGATCCATATCTGTGCCCATTCCAAACAAAAGTGACCCAACAGAATGCAGAAATTATCAAACAATATCATTAATATCATACACAAGTAAAATTTTGCTGAAGATAATTCAAAAACTGCTGCAGCAGTACATCGACAAAGAACTGCAGGAAATTCAAGCTGGATTCAGAAGAGGACGTGGAATGAGGGACATCATTGCTGATGTCAGATAGATCTTGGCTAAAAGCAGAGAATATTAGAAAGATGTTTACCTGTATTTTATTGACCATGCAAAGGCTTTCAACTGTGTGGATCATAACAAGTTATAGATAACATTTCAAAGGATGGGAATTCCAGAACACTTAACTGTGCTCATGAGGAACCTGTACATAGATCAAGAGGCAGTTGTTCAAATACAACAAGGGAATACTGGGTGGTTTAAAAGCAGGGAAGGTGTGCGTCAGGGTTGTATCTTTTCACAATACGTATTACGTCTGTTTGTTAAACAAGTAATCTGAGGAGGTGGACTATATGAAGAAGAACAAAGCATCAGGATTGGAGGAAAACTCATTAACAAGCTTTGACATGCAGATGACACAACCTTGCTTGCTGAAAGTGAAGAGGACTTGAAGCACTTACTGATGAAGATCAAAGACTACAGCCAGTATGGATTAGTATGGATTACTCCTCAACATAAAGAAAACAAAAATCCTCACAGCTGGATCAATAAGCAACATCATGATAAATGGAGAAAAGATTCAAGGCAAGGATTTCATTTTACTTGGATCCACAATCAACACCTATGGAAGCAGCAGTCAAGAGATTAAATGACGTATTGCATTAGGCAAATGTGCTGCAAAAGACCTCTTTAAAGTGTTAAAAAGCAAAGATACCACTTTGAGGACAAAACTGTGCCTGACCCAAGCCATGGGATTTTCAATCGCCTCATATGCATGCGAAAGATGGACAGTGAATAAGGAAGACCAAAGAAGAATTGATGCCGTTGGATCACGGTATGGCGAAAAATATTGACTATACCATGGACTGCCAGAAGAACGAACAAGTCTGTCCTGGAAGAAGTACAGCCAGAGTGCGCCTTGGAAGCGAGGCTGGAGAGACTTCATCTGGTGTACTTTAGACAGGACTCTTCGAATCACATGATTTCATCTGCACACGCTACAAGCACGCACTGTTGTTTTCATTGCTGCTGCTGTTTTTATAGTCCCTGATTTTGTCAAATTTTCTGGTCTTTGAGCTACAATATTGTGGTAATTAGTATTTATGATCCAATATTAATAACTTTTTTGAGAACAAAGTAGTAATTAAAGGAAAAGAAGGAGTGATATATGGGAATTACGAGTTACTGCACTGGGTGACACCAACTCTTTGATGCCACTAACACTCGTCAAAACTCTTTGAACTATACAATTAAAGTGAGTCAATTTTATTGTATGAAAATTATCAGATTGGTAAAATTCCAAAAATTTGATAACACATTCTGTTAATTATGTGTGGGGAAAGGCACTAGGTATTTCTGGGAACAAGTATAAATTGGTACAATATGTATGGAGGGCAATTTGCCAAGTCAATCAAAATTACTATTGCATATACCTTTGACCTAGCAATTACGCTTTCGGAAATTTCTGCCACAGGAATACACAAACTAATGTATGTATAAGGTTTTTCACTGTAACATCATTTGGAATAGCAAAAGTCTGGAAACAACCTAAAAGCTAATCAATGGGAGACTGTGTGTGTGTGTGTCTGGGTGTGTGTTTCTTTCTTTTAATCATGGTATTGTCATGTTCTATCACAAAGGGCAGCAATATAAAAAATGAGGACCTTCTGGCGTGAACAGTTAATGAGCTTGGCTGCTAACCAAAAGGTTGGAGGCTGGAGTCCACCCAGAGACGTCTCAGACACACGGGGGTCACCATGTGTGGGAATCAACTTCACAGCTGGTGTTTTCTTGGTACTGATGAGATCTCCATGATATATCGTTAGGCGTAAAAGTAAGGCGCAGAGCTGTATTATGGTTATGTATCATTGTATACGGAAACCCTGGTGGCGTGGTGGTTAAGTGCTATAGCTGCTAACCAAAGGGTCAGCAGTTCGAATCCGCCAGGCGCTCCTTGGAAACTCTATGGGAAAGTCCTACCCTGTCCTGTAGGGTCGCTGTGAGTCGGAATCGACTCGACGGCACTGGGTTTTTATTTTGGTATTGCTGTATACAAAAGAGAAAAAAATAAAAATATACATTTTCACTTGCTTGTATTGCATAAAGAACCTCTAGAGTATACACCCGTTAAACATGACGAATCCAGTTGATTCCAACTCCGGATGACCTCGTATGTTACAGAGTGGAAGCGCTCCACAGGGTTTTCTCGGCTGTAATCTTCATGGAAGTAGATCGCCAGGTCTTTCTTCCATGCTTCCACTAGGTGTGTCTGACCCATCAACCTTTAGGTTTGTAGTCAAGTCAAGCACAAACTGTTTGCACCGACCAGACCCTTTAGCACTATACACAGGTTAGTATAATTGTCATGGATTGAATTGTGCCCCCACCTCCCCCGAACCCAAAATGTGTATCAACTTGGTTAGGCCATGATTCCCAGTATTATGTGGTTGTCCTCCATTTTGTGATTGTAATTTTACGTTAAAGAGGATTAGGGTGGGTTTGTAACACCCTTACTAAGGTCACATCCCTGATCCGATGTAAGGGAAGTTTCCCTTGGGTGTGGCCGGCACCACCTTTTTTTTTTTTTTTTTTTTTTTTTTACAAGAGATAAAAGGAAAGGGAAGTAAGCAGAGGGTGGGGGACCTCTTACCACCAAGAAAGAAGCACCGGGAGCAGAGCGCGTCCTTTGAACCTGGGGTTCCTGCGAGGAGAGTTTCCAGTCCAAGGGAAGATTGATGACAAAGACCTTCCTCCAGAGTTGACAAAAAGAAAAAGCCTTCCCCTGGAGCCGACTCCCTGAATTTGGATTTCTAGCCTACTAGAGTGTGAGAAAATAAATTTCTCTTTGTCCAAGCCATCTCCTTGTGGTATTTCTGTTATAGCAGCACTAGATGACTAAGATAATAATATAAGATAAACAAAAAGATATTATATGGAAAAAGAGGGGGGCTGTAGGTAAGCTGCGTGGACAAGGATATAAGGAAAACCATTTGCTGGTTACCTTTTCATATCAGTATTTTTAGTTTTGAACCGTGGTACATATTACCTATTCCAAAAATTCATCACAACATTTTTTAAAATTTAGTAGTGCCAAAATTGAAAAAAATTAAAAAAAAAAAAAAAAAAGGGAAGAGGAGAGAGTCTCCTAACCTCATTGCACCTAGCAATGGCAAGTGTTCACCTTAGGTGGCCATCCACCTACAGAAGGGTTCAGCTCAGGATTCTCCTGGACGAGGGTCCGATCTGCAATAACTTCCCCCAGGGAGGGGCCGAGCTGGGAGAGAGTCTGCATGGTGGGGGCTATCCCACCCCAGCTCTCCAAGGCATTGCATAAATAACCAGTGTCTGGGTGCGATAGAATCACTTTGGCAAGGAGAGCCACACTTCGCTAACTTGCTCTGCCCCATCTGTTATGCTCAGATGCCAGCCACCTGCAGAAACCCGAGTTATTTCTGCAGCTCCCCAGGGGTGTCTCAGGTGTGCTAACAAGTCCTGCTGGCTATCCTGTGCCACCTGCCACTCTCCCGCCCTCTCTTGCTCTTCAGGTGCGGGCCCCTTCAGTGATAGCTTTTGTTGAAACCTTGGCTGGCTACCAAGCATTGTGGAGGTGCATGGCAGCTCCTGATGATGGCCAAGCACCATCATTGCCCCCACTAGCTCTGCTGCTACTGCCAGTGCTGCCACCACTGCTGTGGCTGAAATGCTGGACTCCTCAGGCTACCTGGGCTGGGCAATGCAGGAAAAATAGTTCCTTTCTGCAATATTTTCCAGAGAGGTCTTAGCAGGGCTGCCTGTGCACTGATAGGGTGGGGGCATCATAGTTGACGCTTCAACATCCATTGCACCCCAACTGAATAGTCTAGCCCAGTCCCAGGAGCTCCATCTCCCTTACTAGTCATTGACTCGGCAATGGACATGTGCCTCAGTGCTGGCCAATGAGGTTCAATGGAAACTCCCAGAGGACTTCTCAGAAAAGTTTCTTCCCTCTTAAGCCAGTGCCACCAAAAGAGATTCTTTGTGTTCCTCCTTGGTCATTGTGGTGACTGGATGTCACATCTGGAGTTGCCAATACTGAGGATGTAGAAATGTAGAGAGATGGAAAGAACCGGGGTCCTTGGGGAGCCCAATTACCTCTGGACTTGTCTGTTACACGAAATCAATAATGAATAAAATTCAGAGGTGTGACTAAGGCCTTGCAGCTAGAGCACATGCCCTGGGCACCACTTGAGGAGGGGTGCTAACGAGCAGTTTCTATTGGCCATTGTAGCCTCCATTGGCCAGCTGTGAGAGATCATTCAGCAATTTAACACTAATGGCCATAGATGCTATTTTCCATAGATAGGCCCCTGTGAATATTGTTTAGGTCATTTTGAGCTGAGGCTTCTGTTACCAGTAGTCAGAAGGATGTTAATTGACTCAGCTGAATTATAGAATTGTGGTGAGTCCAGCTCTTCAGAGCTCTCTCTCGCCTGGACCAAGACATGAGTCCACCGAGGGCAGAGCTAGTGAAAATCCAAGTGACCAGTCTCACGGTGTACTCAGAATCCCTCTCCCCCTTGGATGATCAGGGCTTTTATTAGAGACTATTCCCAGGTGCAACTCCAACTCATAGGCAAATGGGCACTTGGGCCTTAACTGTACCTTAACTGTACTGGGCCTTAACTGTACCCACACACATGACTTGATACCTGTAAGATGGTGACTGGGCAAAGGCCTGCGTTCAAATCTTACTTCTGTCATTTACTGGCTCTCTTTCCTGCCACTACAAATAGGCTTGGCTCTACCTATGGAGGAGTCCCTGGGTGGTGCAAATGGTTAACGAGCTTGGCTGCTAATTGAAAATTTGGAAGTTCAAGTCTACCCAGAGGCACCTTGGAAGAAAGACCTGGAGATTTGCTTCTGAAAATCAGCCGCTAAAAACCCTATGGAGCACAGTTCTACTCTGACACACATGGGGCCGCCACGAGTCAGAGTCAGCTTGGGCAGCTGGTTCTATCTATGGAGCGGGGCTTGAGGCTTGGCCAGGCTCCCCCCACCCCTACCCCTAAGGGCCAGCCATTCCCAGCTCTCCCTTGCTTCACCTATTCATGAACAAATGATACAGCCCCTCCCAGGGGGCCCTCACAGACTCCTCCCTGCTAAAACCCCAGAAGACAAAAACCCACAGCTCTGTCCTCAGCTCCTGCTCACCCCGGCAGGAAGGCCCAGAGCCTTGAGCTCAGCTCCAGGGATTAAAGTCTCCCACTGGCAGCACTACAGCCAAGAGAAAGATCTTGGGCAGAATTAACCACCTTCCACCCTCTGAACCCAAAGAAACACCCACCCAGGGTCAGAGGGAGGCCAACAGCCCCAAAAGTGGTGGCTATCCCTCTGTGAGGGTAACCTAATTTGACTTCCATCCTTGTTCAGTGCTGTCTCCAGCAGGGACTGTGGCGTCATTAATATGGCGGAGTCTGGAGCCTGCAGCTGCCTGCTGGGCCTCCAGCTAATTGGAAATTGATTAGGTCTCTGTGTGAGGGAGAAAACAGCCTCTGCCAGACAGCCTTCAGCCCCACTTCTCCAATCGGGCTGTGGCCTCTGGCCCTGCAACCCCTGTAATAACGCACCATGGGCATGACTTGAACCATCCTTCTAGTGGACACAACATTGTAAACCTACCTCAGAGAGACCCATGGCCAAAATGGGGAGCATCCCCAGCTACGCTTTCCAGGCCCCCCCATCCCCAGTGCAATTCCAGGATGTGCGGGGGCAGCGGTAGAGTCTTAACCAATGGATGTGGACAGCCTACTTCCTCATTTATAGTCGGACTTTTTTTTTCACTTTCACTTATTCCAAAGGAGGAAAAAAATCTCTTAAATATGTTCCAATCAGAGCAGTGACTCACGTTAACAGCCAATCTGAACTTCAGCATGTGCCGTGAAAATTTAAGAGTGCCAAGCAACAGTTACCTAACCAAGCAGTTATTCTATTAGTGGCTTCACAGAAATGCACCCTGCCCCCAAGATGTAATTCCTATCCATGTTGGGATTATCACTGCCAGAACCAGACTGACAACCCCAAAAGAGGCTGCTCGTGGAGTGTTAGGAGTCTGGCTGGTACAAATGATTAACACGTTCAGCTCCTAGCTAAAGGTTGGAGATTCAAGTCCACCCAGAGGCATCTTGGAAAAAAGGCCTGGCAATCTACTTCTGAAAAATCAGCCATTGAAAACCCTGTGAGGTACAGTTCTACTCTGATGCACATAGGGTCACCATGAGCTGGAATCACCTCGATGGCACCTGGTTTTGGGGATGTTAAGATGATGCTCCTGACTTGCCTGAAGCCCTGTATTTGTGTGCCTGTCTGGTAAGTGGGAAACTTTTGCCCGAGCCCCCACTTCCCCCTCCCACTCCCACGGTCAAAGGATAGAGCCAAGCACTGCCCCAGGGTACCAATCCCAAGGCCTGTTCACTGCCACCATGCCTACCCAGCCTGTCACCACATGGCCTGGGAGACTTCACAGACCTGCCAGCAAGGAGGAACAAGGCTGCGGTCAGTAGCTGACTTCCCCACTGGCAGCTCCTGGAAAAAGGCCCCAGATACTTGCTGACAGGGAAAGAGAGACATGCTTTAATAACGTGTCCAGAGAAGAGCAAACATGCCACCTCGCTGCTCTCCCTTTGCCCCACAGAGACCCCCACACCTGTCACTAGATGGTGATTCCACAAGGGTCAAGACCTCAGAATTGAGCCCCGAACATGGTGTGCTTGGGCGGCGGGCTGAGGAGCCAAGCCTTCCCGACCATTTCACGGTCCTCTGCCCAAGCCAGGGCTGCTGTTGGGGTGATACTCAGCAGTGGGTAAAAAGGAGTGCAAAGGTGGACTCAATGCTTAGAGCTTCGGACATTGAGCTCCTTCGAAGGGTGATGGAAACATCTGAAAATGGATAACGGTGATGTTTGCACAGCATAACGAACCCAATTTCCAGTTGCCGTTGAGTCGATTCCAATTCATGGCAACCACACGTGTCAGAGTAGAACTGTGCTCCATGGGGTGTTCAATGGCAGCTTTTCCAGAGGTAGATTGCCAGGCCTTTCTTCTGAGGCACCTCTGAGTGACTCGAACCTCCAACCTTTCAGCTAGCAGCTGAGCACATTAACCAATCCTACCACCCACGAACTCCAGTTGATGTCACTGAATTGCACACATGGAGAATGTTAAAATGGCAGATGTTTTGCTACATATATATTTACCACTTTAAAATAAGGTGATTTGCGAGCCCCCAGGACCCCCACCCCCACCTGTAGCAGCCCCAATTGTCTGTGTTTTAGGGACAGGAAGTCAGGATCCTTGTTTCTCAGGAAAGAAACATCTGGCTCAGGACCGGAAGGGCTATAGAGCATAGACGCCTGCCCTGTTGGAGGCTGTCTTAGTTATCTGGACCTGCTATAACAGAAATACCACACGTGGATGGCTTTAACAAAGAGAAATTTATTCATTCACGCTTTAGGGGGTTAGAAGTCCAAATTCAAGGTATCAGCTCCAGAGGAAGGCTTTCTCTCTCTGTCAGCTGTAGGGGAGTTTTCAGTGCAGAGACCGTGGGTCCAAAGGACACGTACTCCTGGCTCTTCTTGCTTGGTGGTAGTGAGGTCCCCATGTCTCTTTGCTCGTTTCTCTCTTTTATATCTCAAAAGAGACTGGCTTAAGACACAATCCAATCTTGTAGATTGAGTCCACCTCATTAACATAACTGTCTCTAATCCTGCCTCATTAACATCATAGAGGTAGGATTTACAAGACATAGGAAAATCACGTCAGATGACAAAATGGTGGACAATCACACAATATTGAGAATCACGGGCTAGCCAAATTGATACACATTTTTAGGGTGAAAAAATTCAGTCCATAACAGAGGCATGCCTGGCAGGGCACTTTTATCTGGGTAACAGTACCCTGTCCACCCTGAAAGAGGACACATGCCCAGTCAGCCTGACCCCCAAGTAGTAAGCACTCTGGGGGCTCCCTACCTGGCTCCCTCCTGCCGCCAGGTGTCTTCTGCCTCAGGCTTCCAAAGATGGGACTTCATGGGGGCCCTCTTGGCTCACTGTGGCAATTGCCCCCTCATCTCACTTCCTCATTCCTCCTCTGCTGTGTAGCTCCCTCCCACAAATCTCCCCTCTGAAACCAGCCGTAGCAAGCCTCCTCTCCCTGCCCTGTGCTCACTCTCTCCTGTCTTTCTGCAGAGGGACTGAGAGCCTCTCTGCCTGGGTCTTGCCTGAATGATGGAATGCTCTAATTTATTTGCCAGCAGCTGTCTTTACAGCTCTGCCCTCAGTTATTCACACCACAGCAATTGGCTGGGGTGTGTGTAATTTAATGCTGAGAGGGCTCTGGGATGTACCGTCCCCGAGGAGGTGAGGGTGCCACTGCTTGTGGTGAGACCGCCAGGAAGAGGCTGACAGCAGCTCAAAGCAGGGCGGGCTGGTGGAGTGGCCCTGCAGGGGAGAACCCTGCCCTGCTAGGAGCCAGCCTGGTGTTTCTCCAAGCTGGCTTCACACCAGAATCACCTGAGGAGCTTTAAAAGTATAATGATGCTGGCCCCACCCCAGACTAATTAAATAATAATCTCTGAGGGTAGAGGCTAGGATCAGTATTTTTAAAAAGCTTCCCTGGTGATTCTGAAGTTCACCCAACAGTCTCAGCTGAGGGTGCTGGGGAGGGAGAGAAAGGATGAGAACACTGCCGGCAAAGAAATGTTAGTGCGTCCCACCCCAGCTTGCGGAGCATGCAAATACCCAGTGCCAGAGAACAGGGGGCCATGGTACACCCTGGCAAGCATGCCTGGCTCTCAGCAAGAAAGACTCCCTGCATCTAATACAACGCAACATGGATGCACCTTGAAAACGTTATGTTGAATGACGCAAGTCAGGCACAAAAAGACAGATATTGTATGCTCCCACTACTTACAGGAGCCCTGGTGGCCCAGTGGTTAAAGTGATCGGCTGCTAACTGAAAGGTCAGCAGTTCAAAACCACGAGCAGCTTAGAATAGATGTATGGAGACCAAAGTTCACTAGTGGTTACCAGGGGTGGTTAGGAGACCTGGTGGCACAACAGTTAAGCAGTCAGCTGCTAACCAAAAGGTTAGCAATTCGAACCACTCAGCGGCTCTGCAGAAGAAAGACTTGGCGATCTGCTCCAGTCAATGTTACAGCCTAGAGAACCCTATGGAACAGTCCTACTGTCACATAGAGTCGCTATGAGTAGAATATTGACTTGTGGGCACCAAACAACAACCAGGGGCGGGTGGGAGGGGGAAAGGGAGTTACTGCCTAAGGGGCACTGAGTTTCTGTTAAGGGTGATGGAAAAATTTGGAAGTGGTTACTCAACACGATGAATGTAATTAATGTCACTGAATTGTAACTGTAAAAATAGTTGACATGGCAAATGTTTTGTTATATGTATTTTACCACAATTTTAAAAAATAAAACAAATTAAAATGTCCCTGCAAAGTTTGGCCTTTTTAAGGTACTATGCGGAGGTGGAGGGCGAGGGTCCCTGCTGCTCAGATCCCCCAGACGGTAACCAAGGAGAGGGGCACAGAAGCAGCCCGGGCCTCCTGCTTTGCTTTTTTTCTCTCTGACTGCAGCATCTCCCCCTTGCTGTACCCCGCACCACCATCTTTACCCTCTAAAGCCTCTCCTTTCCCAAAGGCCCAGCTCAAATGGAGTTTCCGATTTATTTAGCAAGCAAATTCCAAGCACCCCCTGTGCACCGGGCCCTTGTTTCTGGGAGGGGAAGATGCTTCCTGCCTGAAGCTGCTCACAGGCAGAGGGGAGGACCTGGGAATCAAGGCCCTCCTCACCGTGTGGTGAGTGAGATAGGAGCCTGGGAGCCCAGTGCCAGGCTCCTAAATCAACCAGAGGTCTGCCTAAGTGGCTTTGAGATTTTCTGGGAGGAGGTGACACTTGAGTCAAGTTTGAAAGAACAACAGGGTTCCTTAGAAGCTTTCTCAGATGACTCAATGGCAACTAAAAACAACCCCAGGGCCTAGCACAGTGCCTGGTATATAGTAGGTACTCACTGAATGGTTGTTCACAATTACGGTTTGCATTTTTGTTGAGGAGGGAGGAGCAAAAGCTAGGGCCTTCCTTCCCTGTGGAAGGTCCCTCCTCATACTTGGGCCTCCAAGGGCCAGGCCCTCCTCCTGTCCACTGCTTTGGCCTTGTGTGTGCTTCAAGCACTGGTGGGGAGGACATGTGGCAGCTAATTTGAGGCAGAAATGGTCTGTTCAGTGCAGGGACTGAAGCTTGGGCCAACGTGGGCCCTAAAGAAGGGGAGAAACAAGAAGTTGTGAGGGAGGCTATGAGGCATGTCAGGGGCCCCCAGGGCTACCTGTGGGTATGGGGGCTGGGGAGGAGTCCCGGAACATTAAGATCTGAGGCCCACCCCTGCAAAGGGGGCCCAGGAGCCAGGGGGCCAGGGGCACTCTCTCTGGAGAGTCCCTTGTAGACAGGGCCTCCCTCTCTGCATGGGGACCCAGAACAGATCCCAGAAGTGTGCTTCAGGGCTGTACGCAGTTCACAGGGAGGGATAAGGGAAAGGAGAGAAGCTGAAGAGAGGCTGGAGGCCTTCTGTGAAGAAGAAAGGGACCCTTGAAAACATTATGCTGAGGGAAATAAGTCAGTCACAAAATATTATGTGATCTCACTTGTATGAAATAGGCAAATATATAGAAACCAAAGCTCATTAGTGGGTACAGCGGTGGGAGGGAGGAAAATGGGGAGTCTTAGCTTAGAAGGCACTGAGATTCTGTTAATGGTGGTAGAATAATCTGGTAAGCGGTGATGGTTCCACAACATGACGAACGTAATCAATGTCACTGAATTGTACATGTAAAAATTGTTGAACCGACAAATGTTTTGTTGAATATGTTGTTACCACGAAAAAAAAGGAAAGGAGGAAAGAGAAAACAGTAGGCGTGGAGGTCTGAAGTGGTGAGAAGATCAAAATGGAGGGGAGAAACGTGGGCACCACAGCTGCTGTGAGGCGTGAGTGGCAGCAGTGCCCTGTAGAAGGGCCGAGTTCCCCTCCCAGGGCACAGCCTGCTCAGGAGCTTGCCCGGGCTACTGCCCAGCCCAGCCCAGGCCCCAACTGCTTTTACCAGATGGGCAGGAGGTGTATCTGGATCACCTGTGGAGATTTTTCAAACTACACTGGCCCAGGTCCGTTTGCCCCAGACATTTTGATCCAAGTGAGGGGCCCAGGATGTGTATGTTGGGGAGAACAAAGAGAATGAATACATGTAAAGTGCTTAGAAAGGAGCCCTAGTGGCGCAATGGTTAAGCACTCAGCTGCTAATCGAAAAGTTAGCTGTTCGAACCCGCCAGCCACTCTGTGAAAGAAAAGACCTGGGGATCTGCTCCTGTAAAGATTAAAAAAAAAAAAAAAAAAAGATTACAGCCTAGGAAACCCTATGGGGCAGTTCTACTCTGTCCTATAGGGTTGCCGTGAGTTGGAACCAGCTCTATGGCACAACGACAACAAAGTGCTTTGAAAAGGGGCACATAAGAAGTGTCAACAAACGTCTGTTATTCATTATTATTCAAATGACGTATATACTGAGTATCTACTCCGTGCAGCACTGGAAACATAGACACTGGTAAGGCACCATCTCTGCCTGCAAGGATCTTACAGCTTGTGGAGGAAGAAAACCAGTCACCATGGAGTTGATTTTGACTCATGGTGACCCCATGTGTGTCAGAGTAGAACTGTGCTCCATAGGATTTTCAGTTGCTGAGTTTTGGAAGTTGATCGATAGGCCTTTTTTCCAAGGTGCCCCTGGGTGGACTCTAACCTTTTGGTTAGCAGTCAAGCTGGTTAACTGTTTGCACCTGCCAGGGACTCCTATAGAGGAATGGGGTAGTAAAACAAGTAAATTAAAGAAGTGCTATATCCAATCTGTCAGCAAGGCCTGTCTTCTCTGCCTCCTAAGTCCTTCCACTTCTCCCCGCCCCCAATGCCACAGCCCTGGCCCAGGCCACCACCACCTCTTGCCTGGATGTTTGCAGCAGCTCCCCACCCCAGCCTTCTGGCTCTCCTCTATTCCCCACTGTATAGCCAAAGGGAGTTTCCGAAAGGCACGTCTTCCCCCTCTTCTGCCAGTTCTCAAATTTCTTCTTTAAACATGTTGTTAGCTGCCTTTGAGTTGGCTCCAACTCATGGCAACCTTATGTGCAGAAGAACAAAACGTTGCCTGGTCCTGTGTCATCTTTATGATCGTTGCTATCTTTGAGTTCTTTGCTGTGGCTATTGTGTCAATCCATTTCACTGATGGTTTCCTTTGCCTCTCTTGGCCCTCCACTTTTCCAAACGTGATGTCCTATTCTAGCGATTGGTCTTTGCTGATGACGTGTCCAAAGCAAGCGAGCTTTGCTTCTAAGGAGCTTTCTGGCCATATTTCTTCTGAGGCTGATTTGCTCATTCTCCTGGTAATCCAGGGTATATTCAATATTCTTTGCCATTACCACAGTCTGAATGCATCAATTCTTGTCTTTTCAATATCCAGCTTTCACATGCATATGAGGCCATTCAAAAGACCATGGCTTTGGTCAAACTGCACTTTAGTCCAGTCAAAGATGTTACCAGCAAATGACACAAAGGAATGAGGGTGAGCTGGATCTTGTAGGCTTCTTTCATCAATATCATGCCCAGTTAGGCTTATTTGTGTCTCCAGTTATAGTGTGCATCGTGTGTGTATATTGGACACCATCTAGTGGGCAGTAGGGCAATTTTTCAGGCTATAGAATGAACTCCCCAAGCCGTAAAATCTTCTTAATTTCAAAGCATTTAATACATCACACACACAAAAAAAAACCCAAACTCGTTGCTGCCGAATTGATTCCAACTCATAGTGACCCTATAGGACAGAGCAGAACTGCCCCATGGGGTCTCCAAGGCTGTAATCTTTCAGAAGGAGACTGCCACATCTTTCTTCTGCACATTGGTGGGTTGATTCAGACCTTCCAAAGGTTTAAAAAAAAAAGGTTTAAAGGTGGGTTTAAACCCTTTGGTTAGCAGCCAAGTGCTTAACCACTGAGCCATCAGGGCTCCTATTTAATACACGGACAGATTTTAAAAGCCAAGATTGCTCTTGATCCCATAATAAGATCAATGTGACAAGGGCAGCTCACAGCCTACTTTGGAAACCACTGCCCTGCCAATAGGCCAGAAGAAAGGGAAGAGTATTATGGATATGGTCACCTGGTATTATGGACCGAATTGTCCCCCAAAAAGATATGTTGAAATCCTAACCCCTGGTATCTGTGAATGTGAACTTGTTTCTAAATAGGGTCTTTGAAGATGTTATCAGTTAACACGTGGTCATACCAGAGGAGGGTGGGTCCTGATCAGTCTGAGTGTTTTTGTAAAAGAGTCACTGAGTGAGGGAGGAAGGACACCTGTGTGAAGATGAATCTATAAGCCAAGGAATACCTGGGTACCAGAAGCTGAGAGAGACAAGAAACGATCGTCTGCAAGAGACTGTGGGGGAAGCGTGGCCCAACTGACTCAGCGATTAGGATTTCTAGCCTCCAGAACTACAAGGCGATCAATTCCTGTTCTTGCCAGCCACCTAGTTGTGGTATTTTTTACAGCAGCGCTAGGAAACGAACACACCTGGTTTCCATGCTGCTCATCACCTAACCATGAACAGCTCACCTAGTGCCCTGGGCCTCGTCTGGACACGAGTAGCTTATATTAGATGAATCCAAAGTCTCTTCCAGCTTTAACAGTCTACAAGTCTATTAAATCGCACTCTGCCTGCCCAGCCTATAAATGGGGTGACTATAGAATTTATCATCCCAGCCTGGACAACTTTTTTCCAGGAGGAATGCTAAACCAGATAGAACCTCAGGGGTAAGCTGGACTGTCCCAGGCAAACCAGGCCGTATGGTCAACCTGCTGATGAAGAGACAGCTCTTTGGAACCTTCAGTCACAGCTGTGTGTGGGATGAAGACGTACTCTAATAACCTAAAGCGTTTGATACTCATCCAAAGGATAGAGTGATAAAGGGAGAGAGGCCCTCCGTCCTGCACCCCGCAGCTGGTGTCCCCCAGAAGCAGGCCTGCTACAAGGAGGTGGGCGATGGTGTATTTAGGAGGTGAAGGACACAGTGGGAGGGAAGTGGGGAAGCGAGACTGGGAAGGGACAATCACCAAAATAGGTGACGTTACCAAGCCAGTTACCCCTGAGGGCAATTGAGGCTTAATCTGATGGGGAAACATTGGGAGCCAGTATAGACAAAGGCTTCAGAATTATCCCACTCATGGGGCAAGCCAGTTGAGGTATCTATACATCAACAACCACCAGTTATTAGTTAGACTGCTGGGGCGGGGGGGGGGGGCGGACATGAGGAAGGAGCCCTGGTTGCACAGTGGTTAAAGTGCTCAGCTGCTAACTGAAAAGTAAGCAATTCAAATCCGCCAGCGGCTCCTTGGGAGAAAGATGGGGCAGTCTGCTTCTGTAAAGACTGGAAATCCTATGGGCCAGTTCTACTCTGTCTTATAGAGTCACTATGAGTTGGAATCAACTCAATGGCAGTGGGTTTGGGTTTCGGCGGGTAAGGGAGGGGCAGTGCCTGCCACTCGGGTGGGCAAAACAGAAGGAGTCCTCAGGCGGAAGGTGGGCGGGTGTGCACTGAAGCGGAGAAGGCAAGAGAATTTGTCCCATTATAATTAACAACAGCCAGGAGGGGGTAACCCAGTAACAAGGTAAGCCCCGGCTAGCAGCCCCTGGCCTCATGCCATCCCATGAAGATCTGTTCTGGAAGGCTTCTTGCAGCCCGTGTCTGTCCTGGAGAATTTGTGTCCCCCAAAGTATGTGTTAGAATCCTAACCCCTATACCTGTGGATGGAAACCCATTCAGGAATAGGGTTTTCGTTGTTATGTTAATGAGACTATATCCCTATAGGATGTGTCCTAAACCTAATCACCCTTGAGATATAAAGAAGAGATTAGGCACAGAGACAAGGAGAATGACTGGGCAAGACAGAAACACATGTGAGGATCGCCAAGGAATTGAGGAACAGCCGGGCTATAGAAGCTGCAACAAGGGCCTTCCCCCAGAGCTGACAGAGAGAGAGACGTCCCCTAGAGCTGACAGAAAGAGAAAACCTTCCACTATAGCTAGTGCCCTGAATTTGGACTTTTAGCCTCCTGAACTGTGAGAAAACAAATTTCTGTTCTTTTGAGCTCCCACTTGTGGTATTTCTGTTACAGCAGCACTAGGAAGCTAACCACCAAGTCTTCCAAGGACTTTAGAACCTCAGGGATTAGCTACTGTAGAAAGAGAACACAGACCATCTTCGAGGGACCCAATCAAAAGCTTACCTCCTCCCTTGCTTTCTGAGGAAACTATATGCTGGACTTGCGAAAGGGGCAGCTCTGTGGCCTTTCAGAGGATGACCCCAAAGAACCCTGTCTGCTGATGGAAACTGTATGCCCACTGGGCACAGAGCCTCCGTCTGGGGGAAAGGGAGCTGTTCCCCCTTTAAGGATGTTCAGAAAGTGGTCCTGTGGAGAGACACATACTTCCACCTGGACCAAAGACACCTGGCCCTTTGGTGGTCCTTGTTTACCCAACAGGCAGAGCGCTCCCACCAAGGGGACAGCACTCAACAGATAGACACTGGAATGGGCTGCTGTGTCAAATGCCCACAGACATACCCCCCCCCACATATGGTCAGGCTGCTTCCCACCTCTAAGGACAGAGCCAGGGCAAAAGTGCTAGGGAGAGCTCCCATCTGGGTTGGTTTATTGCTTGGAACTTTTGATTATGAAGTATGTGAGTGAGTATATTATATATAACCCTTTTAAAGAATAGTAATTAAATATCATGTGCTCATCATCCAGCTTAAGAAGCAGAACAGTATCAGTAACTTTGAGGCTCCCTGGGTTTCCTTCCCCATTTGTATTTCCCTCCATCCCCCAGAAATAACCGCTATTCAAAAATATGTTATTCGTTTCCTTGCTTTTAATGTATTAGAACATATGCATGCCACCTTAAATGATATATTGTCCAGTTTTGTTTTGTTTTTTTCTGGTTTTGAACTTTATATAAATGGAACCACACTGAAAGAATTCTTCCCTGACTTGCTTTTTTTCACTTAGTGCTATGCGAGCTATAGTTCATTCATTTACATTGCTATACAGTATTCCATTACCGAAGTTGTCAAGGATTTCATTTTACTTGGGTCCTCAATCAACACCCATGGAAGCAGCAGTCGAGAGATCAAGCAACCTATTGCATCGGGCAAATCTGCTGCAAAAGACCTCTTTAAACTGTTAAAAAGCAAAGGTGTCACTTAGAGGACTAAGGTGTGCCGGACTCAAGCCATAGTATTTTCAATTGTCTCATATGCATGGGAAAGCTGGACAATGAAAAAGGAAGACGGAAGAAGAATTGATTGCCTTTGAATTCTGTGTTGGCAAAGAATGTTGACTATACCATGGACTGCCAGAAAAATGAACAAATCTGTCTTGGGAGAAGTACAGCCACAGTGCTCCTTAGAAGTGAGGATGACGAGACTTCGTCTCACATACCTTGGACATGTTATCAGGAGTGACCAGTCCCTGGAGAAGGACCTCATTCTTGGTAGAGGGTCAGCAAAAAAGAGGAAGACCCTCAATGAGATGGAATGACACAGTGGCTGCAAGAATGAGCTCAAATATAACAATGATTGTGAGGATGGTGCAGGATCAGGTAGGGTTTCATTCTGTTGTACGTAGTGTCACTATGAGTCAGAACCAACTCGACGGTACCTAACAACAACAATAATGTAGTATTCCACTGAGTGAGTATGCTATACCGTATTTATCTATTCTACCATTTATGGATATTTGGGTTTCCATTTGGGTCTATTTTGAAAAGCCCTGCTTGGAACAACCGCGTACGTTTTTCATTGGTGCCCAGGAGCAAGAGTCGTTCTAGGGTATACCTAAGAACAGAATTATGGATCAGAGGGTATGAGCAAGTTCCACTTAGTCACGCAATGGCTGGCTATAATGTTTATGTTCCCACAGGGTTGACTCTATATGGGCAATTGCCATTGTTCATTTATTTTGCAAACATTTATTGAGCTCTTTTTGAGCCAGTCACCGTATGAGGTACTAGTTTCAAACATGAACGAGATACTGCCCTTGTGCTCAAAAAATCCACAGTTCGGATGAGAAAGCCAGATATGCGAGCAAATTATTATAAAACCTCAATATCCAGCAAGTGGCTGAGTTTAGACCAGGCTGTAGGCAGATGCCAGCCCTGTGCCTTGGGTTCTTGACTGTATTTGGCCAGTCCACTCTGAGAGAAGAGCATGCAGCCTCTTTGCTAGTGTCCCCAGGATGCAGTCCTGATCCTGGTTCTAGAGCGGGGCCTTCCCCTCCACGCCCCTCCTGTGATATAGTCAAGGTGACCAAGCCTGTCTTGGGTTGACCTGGCTGTGTGAGTCTGAATCATCACTGGCTTGCTTATTCCTCTCTTCCTTATACCCCTCCTCATTTATTTATCTTACAATTATAGAATGCCACTTTCCAGAACACTGGCCCTTGACTCATAAATTAATCGTGTTCCTCGTACAGGCACTGTGGCAAAATCTTGGACCCCAAAGACTGTGTGCTCCCACTTGGCCACTCACTAGCTGGCTAACCTTTGGAAAATCACATCGCCTCTGGATTTCAGCTGTAAATCTAGGGGAAGAGACACATCTCCCAGGTCCCTCTAGGTTTTTTTTTAAAGTCTCTGGGTTTTGCTTCATGTAATTATATGCCAGGGAACTAAATCTGACTCAGTTATTTCTGCATATGTCAAATAAAAAATCATGCCACAATAGGGTTCTACTGTAATTCCAAAAAATCAAATCTTAAAACATTACTTACGTTTATTTAGTTCTAATTACATTTTCTGCCCTCTGAAATTATAGAGAAAAGAGATTCAAAGAATTTTCATTTTAAAAAAGGAAGTTATTGAAAAATAAATCATGCAAGTGAAAGGTGCCTATATGTGAGTATGGTTATGAAATTTCCACTCTGATTAGAATTATGTAACAATTTCCGCAGCAGCTATCTTTCATAAACACTAAAACTCCCAGCTGGGTCACGGTGTAACTGCGGTTTGGTGAAGCTCTTTTCCTCCTGAACCGGTGGTCTAGCTGTAGCTTTCTTTTCTTTCCTCCTTTTTAAAACAACAAAGGAGTAAAATAAGATAGGCTCAGCCAGTTAAGATAAGGAGGACAAAGATGTTCAAAGTAGAAGCAAGAGAATAAAAAATACACATTTCTCGTGGCTGTGCTCTCCTTGAAAAAACGAGCTTGCTGCGCCCACTTAGGTTCCTCAGTGGGACCCAGTCCTATGGATCAAGTCGTGATGCCCCGCGTTTCTTCCCACCACAACAAAGCCCATTCCTTGATGGAATAGTGCATCCGGGGCAATTGCGTGGGCTTCGAAGGGAACATAATCTTCCGAGGCAATTGTGAGTTTCTTGATGTTGGCCTCGGGTTTTAAATAACTGGGCTCATTTGCTCTGTGAGGAGCGTGCCCAGCAGAAACTGCGCTGCATGGGCAGGGCTGGGCACCAGGCAGGGGTTCGGCCAGCAAGTGCTGGCTGAACTAAAACGACCCCTTAAAGGGCCGCCGCATAATGCGTCTCGGGTCTCCCCCAGGCCCTATTTGACGTTCCCCAACTTTTGTAAACACAAGTCTCTTTTTTTTAAACGTGTGTTCAATCATTCATTCATTCAACAAGTATCTGCTAAGCATCCACCGTGCATCACGTACTAGGTTAAGGGTTAAGAACACAGAAGATTTCATATGTTAGAACTTAGCTTTATTGCCAGGTATAGATCCCTGGGTGGGTTAAGGTGTTTGCCCTCGACTACTAACCTAAAGGTTGGAACCTACCCAGTGGTGCTGCAGGAGAAAGGGCTAGTGATCTCCTTCCATACAGATTAAAAAAAAAAAAAACTGTTGCCGCAGAGCAGATGCCAACTCATAGCAACCCTATAGCACAGAGCAGAACTGCCCCATACGGGAGTAGACTGCCACATCATTCTCCTCTGGGGCACCTGGTGTGTTCAAACCGCCAAACTTTTGGTTAGCAGCCGAGTGGTTTAACCACTGTGCCACCAGGACTCCTTCCATAAAAATTACGGCCAAGAAAATACTATGGAGCCATTCTATTCTGTAACACATGGGGGTCACCATGAATCAGAATCAACTCAACTGAAAAGGATTTGGTTTGGGTTATCGCCAAGTAGGAGGGTTATGCTCTTCATTCACTGAATCATTCATACATTCACTTGGCACTGGAGGTTTAAAATGAGTAAGACTCTAGAGGAGTCCCTGGATGGGCTGCTAGCTGAAAGGTTGGAGTCCACCAGAGCTGCCTTGGAAGGAAGGCCTGGCAATCTACTTCTGAAAAAAAGCAGTGATTGAAAACCCTATGGAGCTCAGTTCTACTCTGACAGACGTATGGGGCTGCCATGAGTCAGAGACTCAAGGGCAACTGCTTTGGTTTTCTCAAGGAGCAAGTGCCAGTCCTCAAAGAATTTATAAAACAGTAGGAAATGCAACCACCACGATAAGGGCATTGCTGAGGGCTGCCTGATTCAGGGTCTTTAATGAATTGATTCTGTTTTATTTCTTATCTAGAGAAGCTGTTTTTCTAAGTTGCCTGTCCCTTTGGAGCAGACCTTTGCTCAAGTATTATCAGTCACTTAAAAAGTATGGAGGCCCCCCCCAACCTTGATTTGACCTGTGGCTCTACAAAGGTGCCCACCTGGTAATCCTGGGCACCAAAACTTGTCCTGGGAGGTGGGTGAAAATAAAACTGCCAGAGGGCCAAGGAGTCCCTTGGGAGAAAGGACAGGATTCCAACCTCGCACCCCGTGCACCAAAACTTCTCTGACTGATGCAGATGGTTCTGTCTGACATCCACGGGCAGCCACAGACACTGAGCCCCGAGGATGCCAGACCGCTAGGGGAAGGTTCAGCACAATTTGTGGCCTGCATTTTGAACTAAACGGCTAGATTCGCAAGACCATTCTTCTCCCCACCCACCCTGGGCTCCACGAGAGCTTCATGCCCAGGGTGCTCCTTCAGGTCAAACCATTGTCTTCCTCTCACAGGAGGCTTAGGAGGCAGTCATAGCAGCAAGGGGAGAGCCCTCTAGGCATCCACGTGGCCATACTTATGCCAGGCACTATTCTAGGCATCAGGGACATAGCGATGAACAAGAACGAATCCCGCAGAGCACTTGCCCTCAGGCTGTCTCCCTTCTGGGGTACAAGAACGAATCACACAGAGCGCTGCCTTCCCGGGTAATCACTGAAACGTCAGCAGGTAGGGTTGCAGGTGTTGTGCATCCTCCCTTGTACTTCAACATAACGTACTTCTGTTCTGTTTTTACAGGCAGCAGGTATTATTTACATAACCAGGAAAAAAAAAAAAGACAATAAGGCTGTTTACATTATGATTGTTTTTTAAAAAATGAAAAGAAAGGAGAGGGAGGCTGTGTGTGGTGGAAGTAACCATGGAAACGGAGCATTGCCTTCCCTCTCTTCCTGCACCAAATCCAAACTAGACCTGTTGCTATGGAGTTGATTCCAACTCACAGCGATCCCATGTGTCAGACTAGAGCTGTACTCCATGAGGTTTTCAACGGCTGTAATTGTATAGAAGATTGCCAGGGCTTTCTTTCGTGGCACCACTGGGTAGATTCAAACCGTCAACCTTTCCAGTTAGTAGCTGAGCACAAACCGTTTATGTCATCCTGCACAGCCACCTCCCTTGTTTCCACCCACCTTCCACAATTGTTCTTAATAATTTCTTTCTTCTTTCATCATGCAAGATCATTTTTTTTCTCTAGTCTCACTCTTCATAAGCTAGGCAACATGAAGTAGTGCAAAGAGCATTTGGAAACTAAGAGCAAACAAGGAAATAAACGAAGACATGTTTATATCATAAATAAAAACAACAACAGAAGAGTAGCTTCTGAGGCTGCTTATGTATAATCAAACGCTTCATGGGATTTGGTTTCTTCGCTTGGAAGTTTAGTGTCATGATTTCATGGACATCCCAGTTAATTGGCCTAATAAACTTGTTTAGTGCTTCTGTTCTACCTCCTAGTTTGTTGAATAGTGCCTGGGGCCTTAAAAGCTTGCAAGTGGCCATCCAAGGCACGACAATTGGTCTCTGTCTGCCTGGAGCAACAGAAGAAGGAAAGTCAGGAATAGGAGGAAGAAATGGATGTGTGGCTAACTGTCTCCATGAACAGCTGCCTCCTTTGCCATGAGACCAGAAGAACTGGATGGCACCTGGCTACCATTAAGGAACATTTTGATCAAAGATGCCATAGCAGAATCCTGATCAAAAGGGGGAAAATGCAGAATGGAACTTCAAATTCTCATGGAATCCAGACTTTCTGGAGCCATTGAAACTGCGTCCCCTGAAACTATTGCCCTGAGATAATCTTAAAAACCTTAAATCAAAAATATTCCCCAGAGTCTTCTTAAAACCAAACAATAGTTTAGCTTAACAGTAAACAAAAGGTCTGCCTTGAGCATTATGCTCTTTTAAGAACTCTCTATATGGGATCAAACTGACAACAGTAACTTGGAAAGATTAGATAGAAACCTTAGGAGGCAATGAGTTTCTGTTAATGAGGAAGGAACAACTTAGAAAAGGAGGATGAGAATGGTTGCACAACTCAAAGAATGTAATCAGAATCACTGAATGGTACATGTAGAAACTGTTGAATTGGTGTATGTTTTGCTGTGTATATTCTCAACAACAACAACAAAATAAAATTAAAAGCAAAACAATGAAGCTTAAACATCAAGGGGAATTTCTTTTTTAATTGGGCAAAAGGTAGAACAGGAAATTCACAGAAGAAATTGAAATAACCATGAAACATAAAAAGATATTCGATATCATCGGCAATCAAAAAATATAAATAAAAATAACCTTAAGAACTGACAATAGTGTTAAGAAAGATATGCAACGACTGGAACTCTCATACACGGTTGCCGCGAGTGTACAACCATTTTGGGAAACCATTCAGCAGAATCTGCTAAAGCTTAATCGATGCAAACCCTATGACTCAGCAATTCCACTCCTAGGTGGATACCTAACAGAGATTGGTACAAAGGCACTCCAAAAGATAGGTAACGTTCCTGCGGATAGCAGCGAGATGTGAAAGAGCCAAAAACCTGGAAACAGCCCAAATGTCCATTTATAAAAGAATGGAAAGTAAATTGAGGTACAGTTACACCATAGAATAGTACACAGCAATGAGAATGAACAGACTTGCAACCACAATGCCATACAGAGGAATCTCACAGACACAATGTTGGGCAGGGGAAACCAAACCCAAAAGAGCACATAGAGAGAGTATGGTTCCATTTAGGAAACTCAAAAGCAATCAAACTACAATGACAGAAGGCAGAACTGTGGTTGACGGGAGGTGATAGCTGGGAAGCATGAGGGATGCTTATGAGGAGCTGCGAATGTTCTATACCCTGAACTGGATGGTAATGGTGGTGGTGGCTGTTAGCTGCTGTCCAGACAGCCCCTGACTCATGGCCACCCCACACACAACTGAAAGAAATGTTACCAAGTCCTGTGCCACCCCCATAATGGGTTTTGGGTGAGACCCTTGTGATCCATAGGGTTTTCACTGGCTGATTTTTGGACATAGATTTGCCAGGCCTTTCTTCCTTGTCTCTTTGACTCTGTCTTTGGCTGTGTCTGTCTCTGCCTTAACCTGGAAGCTCCACTGAAACCTGTTCAGCATCATAGCAGCTCACTATCTTCAATAACACCATTTACAAACGAAATCAGAAAATTATTAGAATCCGAAATTGTAAAGGACTGTGCGTTTTCCTCACACTTTCACAGCAGAGGACATCATTAGTCTCATATGCTGCTGGTAGAAGTACAGATGGGAATGGCCTTTTCAAAGGGCAGTTTTCCAGAATCTCTAAAAATGTTCACGTCTCATCAGCAACCCCACTTCCAGGAATCTATTCATAGAAATAATAGCAGAGGTGTACAAAAACAGAAGTACGGGGTGAAAATTGCAGCATTGTCTTTTTTTTTTTTTAATTATTACTGTGGAAAATATATATAACAGAAATTTTCCATTTCAGCTAGTTCCTGTTCTAGATATTTCACATTAGTGGGATCATTTGTCCTGTTGTGACTGACTTATTTCACTCAGCATAACGTTTTCAAGGTTCATCCATGTTGTGGCATGTATCAGGACTTCATGTATGGCTGAATAATACTCCCTTGTATGCCCATACCACATTTTATTTATCCATTTACCTGTTGATGAACATTCGGGTTGTTTCCACATTTTTGGCTACTGTGAATACTGCTGCAGTAAACATTGGTGTCCAAGTATCTATTAGAGTTCTTGCTTTCAAGTCTGTAGGAGTGGAATTACTGGGTCATTTGGCACTTCTGTGTTTTAACTTTTTGAGGAACTGCCAAACCATTTTCCACAGTAGCTTCACCATTTTGTACTTCTACCGGCAATGGATGAAGGTCTCAATTTCTCCTCACCGTCACTAATACTTGTTACTTTCTGTTTTTCTGACAATAGGCATCCTAGTGGATATGAAGTGGCATCTCATTGTGGCTTTGATTTACATTTCTCCAAGGACAAATGATGTTGAGCATCTTTTCGTGTACACACTGGTCATTTGTACTTCTTCTTTGGAGAGATGTCTATGCAAGTCCTTTGCCCTTTTTTTTTTTTATTGGGTTGTTTGTCTTTTTGTTCTTGAGTTATGTAAGTTTTTTTTTTATATGTTCTGGATATTAATCCCTTATCAGTTATACGGTTACCAAATACTTTCTCCCACTCTGTAGTTGACTCATTTTCTTGCTAAAGTCCTTTGATGCACAAAAATTTTTAATTTTGATGAAACCCATTTTATCAATTTTTCTTTTGTCGTTCATGCTTTTGTTATCATATCTAAGAACTCATTAGCAAAAGCTAGGTTCTGAAGCATGACCCCTGTGTTTTTTTTTAAGGAGTTTTATGATTTTAGTTCTTATGTTTAGATCCATCATCCATTTTGAGTAATTTTCATGTATTGTATGAGGTAGGAGTCCAACTTCATTCTTTTGCTTGTGGAGACCCAGTTGTCCTTTATTGAAGACCCTATTCTTTTTCCAGGAACCCTGGTGGCTCAGTGGTTAAGTGCTCGGCTACTAACCAAAAGGTCAGCCATTTGAACCCACCAGTGCTCCCGTAAAGATTACAGCCTAGGAAACCCTGTGGAGAAGTTCTGCTCTGTCACATGGGGTTGCTAAGAGTTTGAATCAACTCGAGGGCACACAACAACACCATCAACATTCTTTCTCCATTGAATGGACTTGGCACCCTTGTTGAAAATCAATTAACCATAGCTGCATGGGGCAGAATTATCTTTTAAGAACAACAAAAAAGGAAGTGATCTAAAATTTTTTAAAAACCAAGGAAATTATGGGAAGGCTGACTGAGCACAAGCCATCAAACACCCATCTCATCCCAAATCCCATGAGGTCAGAGAACAAATATTTTAAAGAAAATGGATAAACCCATAATTGAAGGGTAGACGGCAGATGGTTAAATCCATGGGGAAACTCCTGGATAACACCACAGGAGAAGCCGTCTCAGAGGTAGGAGTGGGTAAGGAAGCTGTAAATACAGACAACAGCTAAGAGAAGGGAGAGGGGATCCTGGACATTAGTCCCAGTAATGAGGGCACATCCAGTGAGGGTACAAGGCTGGAGAGGCTCTTGTGGCTACAGGCTGTTACGTCCCCCAGAAGGGATGGGAATGCTGGCAGCCAGAAGTTAGATAACCCATCGGCACCCCCATCATATGAGCACACCTCTACCCCTCACCTCCCACACCTCAAATCGCTAGAAACGGGTTGTGGAATACAAAACAGGAGAAGAATAGCTGTATAACCTCATATACACAAATGAACAGTTAACCAAGATCCACTAAGTATTTGAACACTGTCAATACTATGTGTTATGGATTGGATTGTGTTGTAAATCCTAACTCCTACATACATGGATATAATCTCATCTGGGAATAATGTCTTCTTCATTATGTTAATGAAGCTATGTCAACGTATGGTGACTGTCGTTAGGTGCCTTCAAGTCCATTCCAACTCACAGCTACCCTACGTGCCACAGAACGAAACACGCCCGGTCCTACACCATTCTCACAATCGTTGTAATGCTTGGGCTCATTGATGCAGCCACTGTGTCAATCCATCCAGTTGAGGAGGGTCTTCCTATTTTCTGCTGACCCTCTACTTTACTGAGCATGATGTCCTTCTCCAGGGACTGATCCCTCCTGACAACATGTCCAAAGTATGTAAGACACAGTTTCACCATCCTTACTTCTAAGGAGCATTCTGGTGTACTTCTTCCAAGACAGATTTGTTCGTTCTTTTGGCAGTCCATGGTATATTCAAAATTCTTCACCAACACCATAATTCAAAGGTGTCAGTTCTTCTTCGGTCTTCCTTATTCATTGTCCAGCTTTCCCACGCATGCAATACGATTGAAAATACCATGGCTTGGGTCAGCGCACCTTAGCCTTCAAGGTGACATCTTGCTTTTCAACACTTTAAAGAGGCCCTTGGCAGCAGATTTGCCCAATGCAATGCATTTTTTGATTTCTTGACTGCTGCTTCCTTGGGTGTTGATTGTGGATCCAAGTAAAATGAAATCCTTGACAACTTCAATCTTTTCTCCGTTTATCATGATGTTACCCATTGGTCCAGTTGTGAGGATTTCTGTTTTCTTTATGCTGAAGTGTAATCCGCACTGAAGGCTGTGGTCTTTGATCTTCATCATAAGTGCTTCACATCCTCTTCACTTTCAGCAAACAAAGTTGTGTCAACTGCATGTCTCGGTTGTTAATGTGTCTTCCACCAATCCTGATGCCCCGTTCTTCTTCATATAGTCTAGCTTCTTGGATTATTTGCTCAACATACAGACTGAATAGGTATGGTGAAAGGGTACAACCCTGACACACACCTTTCCTGACTTTAAATCATGCAGTATCCCCTTGTTCTGTCTAAACAACTGCCTCTTGATCTATGCAAAAGTTCCGCACAATTAAGTGTTCTGGAATTCCCATTCTTGGTAATGTTATCCATAATTTGTTATGATCCACAAAGTCAAATGCCTTTGCATAGTCAATAAAACACAGGTAAACATCTTTCTGGTATTCTCAGCTTTCAGCCAAGATCCATATGACATTAGCAATGATATCCCCTTTTTGACGTCCTCTTCTGAATCTGGCTTGAATTTCTGACAGTTCCCTTTTGATTTACTGCTGCAACCATTTTTGAATTATCTTCAGCAAAATTTTGCTTGTGTGTGATGTTAATGATAATATTCAATAAGTTCCACATTCTCTTGGGTCACTTTTCTTTGGAACAGGCAAAAATAAAGATCTCTTCCAGTTGGTTCGCCAGGTAACTGTCTTCCAAATTTCTTGCATAGACGAATAAACACTCCCAGTGCTGCATCCGTTTGTTGAAACATCTCAATTGGTATTTCATCAATTCATAAAGCCTCGTTTTTCGCCAATGCCTTCAGTGCAGCTTGGACTTCTTCCTTCAATATCATCGGTTTTTGATTATATACTACCTCCTGAAATGGCTGGAAGTCAACCAATTCTTTTTTATACAGTGATCCTGTATATTCCTTTCATCTTCTTTTGATGCTTCCTGCATCATTTAATGTTTTCCCCATAGAATCCTTCAATATTGCAATTCAAGGCTTGAATTTTTTCTTCAATTCTTTCAACCTGAGAAATGCTGAGCGTGTTCTTCCCTTTTGGTTTTCTATCTCCAGCTCTTTGCACACGTCATTATAATATTTTACTTTGTCTTTTGAAGCCACCCTTTGAAATTTCTGTTCAGTTCTTTTACTTCATTATTTCTTCCCTTTGCTTTAGCTGCTTTACGTTCAAGTGCAAGTTTGAGTCTCTTCTGATATCCATTTTGGTCTTTTCTTTCTTTCTTGTCTTTTTAATGACCTCTTGTTTTCTTCATGTATGATGTCCTTGATGTCATTCCACAACTCGTCTGGTCTTTGGTCACTAGTGTTCAACGCATCAAATCTATCCTTGAGATGATCTCTAAATTCAGGTGGGATATACTCAAGATCGTACTTTGGCTCTCGTGGACTTGTTCTAATTTTCTTCAGGCATGACTCAAAATGAGAAGAAACAGCTGCAAACATCCATTAAAAATCAGAACCTGAAATGTACGAAGCATGAATCTAGGAAAACTGGAAATAGTCAAAAATGAAATGGAACGCATAAACATCGATATCCTAGGCATCACTGAACTGAAATGGACTGGTGTTGGTCATTTTGAATCAGACAATCATATGGTCTACTATGCTGGGAATGACAACTTGAAGAGGAACTGTGTTGCATTCATCATCAAAAAGAACATTTCAAGATCTATCCTGAGGTACAGTGCTGTCAGTGATAGGATAATATCCATACGCCTACAAGAAAGACCAGTTAATACAACTATTTTTCAAATTTACCCACCAACCGTTAAGGCCAAAGATGAAGAAATTGAAGATTTTTACCAGCTATTGCAGTCTGAAATTTATCGAACACGCAATCAGGATGCATTAATAATTACTGGTGTTTGGAATGCAAAAGTTGGAAACAAGAAGGATCGATAGTTGGAAAACGTGGCCTTGGTGACAGAGATGATGCCAGAGACCTCATGATAGAATTTTGCAAGACCAACGACTTCTTCATTGCAAATACTTTTTTTCACTAACATAAACGGCGACTATACACATGGACCTCACCACATGGAATACACTGGAATCAAATCGACTACATCTATGGAAAGAGATAATGGAAAAGCTCAGTATCATCAGTCGGAACAAGACCAGGGGCCGACTGTGGAACAGACCATCAATTCGTCATATGCAAGTTCAAGTTGAAACTGAAGAAAATTAGAACAAGCCCATGAGAGCCAAAGTACCACCTTGAGTATATCCACCTATGTCAGTGTATTGTGTCTTTTAAGCCAACCACATTTGAGATATAAAAGGAGTAGCTGAGGCACAGAAGCAAGCAAGCACAAAGGGAGAGGAAGATGCATACCACATGAAGATCACCAAGGAACCAAGGAACAGAAGCTGAAAAGAGACAAGGATCTTCTCCCAGAGCCAATAGAGACTTCCCCTAGAACTGGTGCCCTGAATTCAAGCTTCTAGCCTCCTAAACTTTGAGAAAACAGATTTGTTTTTTAAAGCCACCCACTTATGGCATTTTTGTGACAGCAGCGCTAAGACACTGTGAAAACCACCTGCAGTAAAACCCAGTGACAACACAGATTCAGTGTTACGGTGATTGGTGGTTGCGCCCTTCCTCTTTCGTACCTCAACTTCCAAATGGGGGCAAGATAAATCTTATCTTTAGAGGATATGGCAGTGGGACATGGAGGACATGGTATTTTTCAGGTAGGAAAATAGCAAGTGACTCTCCTCAGAAGCAGAAGGCAGAAGTTGGGTCCCTGTATCCCAAGTATTCTCCAGGCCCACTTTCCTTGGATCAGGCTAACAAAAGAGGAGATTCCTGAAACACTGCTGCTGTCTGGAAGTCTCAGGCAGTCACAGGACCCCAAATCATCCCCATTGGTATATAAGCCAGGGTGAACAATTGTTAGCAGGTGATATCAAACCACAGCCATGACCAGGATGAATTTGGACCCCACGGTCTTATCCCTAGAACTGCCAACTAGTTACAGTTGGAAGACTCAAAGCAGTTCTTTTATTAACCTCACAATTACATAATCCCCCATTCTAACACTTGCATTTTAGGGAACTCCTACATTATGTCTTAGTGTACCAAACTCTTATATTATGTCTTAGTGTACCAAATTCCACAGAAGAACAAATACCTAAAAGAAACACTGTTAATAGAGCAATAAATTCTAGAGTATGTTGCATCCATGAAAAAAAAATCAACCAGAGATATTGGAAAATAACACATGTAAAGGCCAAAATAAAAAGCTCAGCAAAAGGTGGACTGGATAGCACGGTGGGCAAGCCGAAGCTTTTGGTAATGGGCTGGGAGATGGAGCTGAGACAGTCTCCCACAAACAAATTCCAAAAGTTCAAACAGATGAAGTTATGAAAATGGAGCAAAGCAAACAGCCAGAGCAACCATAGAGGGAAAAAAAATCCCAGCACTGAAGATCCCGCAGTTTTTAGATTGCAAGGGCCATCTAGTGGTGAGGAAGAAGAATGATCCCAGACACAACATGAGCGGGGGAGGAGGTGGTGAGCTGTCACAGAAATCTGTTCCTGCCTTCTTTTTGGACACAGGCATTACCATCTCCATTGTAACTCGGAAAGGCAGGTGACTAGTGGAATGTGAGCCCAGCTCATGTGTGCAATTTTTGCATTACCTGCTGTTTTAGCCATCTAGTGCTGCTATAACAGAAATACCACAAGTGGATGGTTTTAACAAAGAGAAATTAATTTTCTCACATTTAAAGTAGGCTAAAAGTCCAAATTCAAGGCGTCAGCTCTAGGGGAGGCTTTCTTTCTCTCTCAGCTCCGGAGGAAGGTCCTTGTCCTCAATCTTCTCCTGGTCGAGGAGCTTCTCAGGTGCAGGGACCCTGGGTCCAAAGGACGAGCTCTGCTCCTGATGCTCCTTTCTTGGTGGTATGAGGTCCCCCACTCTCTGCTTGCCTCCCTTTCCTTTTATCTCTTAAGAGATAAAAGGTGGTGCAGGCCACACCCCAGGGAAACTCCCTTTACCTTGGATCAGGAAGGTGACCTGAGTAAGGGTGGTGTTACAACCCCACCCTAATCCTCTCAACATAAAATTACAATTACAAAATGGAGGACAACCACACAATACTGGGAATCATGGCCTAACCAAGTTGATACACACATTTTTGGGGGGACACAACTCAATCCATGACACCTGCTTAACAGGAAATCCCTGGTGCTGGGCTTTGGTCTCACTTCGCAGTCAATATTGTGTTTGTCTTTTCTCTTGCTCTTTTTTTTTTTCTCCTGATCAGTCTTGCCAGTTTGGGATTTTTTTTTAATAATTTTTGGCTCGATCTTTTCTATTTTACCTTTATTTATTGTTCCACTGATTTCTGCTCTCATTTACATTGTCTGTCCTTATACTTTCTTTAAAGTTCATTGTGTTGTTTCTTATCACTTCTAAAACATGGACAGTTAACTCACTCATTCTGAGGCCGAAAGGATAGCTACAGGAAGAAGAATCAGTACCAAGTTGGTTCCTATGAGGAGGAGGTCAAGTGTATATATCCCTGCTTTCCAACTTCTCCATTATTTCTGACGCCAGCTGCTCCTCCCCCAGCACTCTTTTTCTCTGCTAGGATCAATAACTCGCTGCAATGTCTCACAGAGCTCAAGACTGTACTTAGAGCTATGTGGTTTATTGGGGTAAAAGGGTATAACTCAGGAGAATCCAGACATAAACAGGATACAACTCAGGATGAAGGTCAGGAAGAGGCATGGGGCAAGGTCTAGAAGGGTCCCCAAAGCAAAGAGCACATCCCTCCCTTCAGCAATTAGGAAGCTCTTGGACAAAACACCCTCTTGCTGGTACAGCTCATGAGGCTGAAGGAAAAGTGCAAAGGATATTGCTGCATAGGCTAAAGAAAAGCCTGGTGTGGCAAAAAGGGGGGAGGTTTTGGCCATAATTGGAGAAGTGTCTAAGACATCCACGTAGAAATTGTGAGGAGGCAGTAGCATATAGCAGTCTGGAGTACACACTGGTCTGGAAAAGCTGCAAGTTACAAAACGGCTTAAATAAGAAGGGTGTATTATCTCATATAAGGACCGATGCACAGTGGTTAAGAGCTTGGCTGCTAATCAAAAAGTCAGCAATTTCATTCTACCTCGGAAACCCTATAGGGCAGTTCTACTCTGTCCTACAGGGTCACTTTAAGTCGGAATTGACTCAACAGCAACGGGTTTTTTTGGTTTATTATCTCACATAAACAGCAAGAAGTATAGAAGTAGGGGGAACCCTGGTGACATAGTGGTTAAGTGCTATGGCTGCTAACCATAGATGTCGGCGGTTCAAATCTGCCAGGCGTTCCTTGGAAATTCTATGTGGGAGTTCTACTCTGTCCTATAGGGTCGCTATGAGTCAGAATCAACTTGAGGGCAGTGGGTTTTGGTACAGAAGTAGGACTAATGGGGGTTGGTGACTCCGCTCACACCATCATCAAGTGTTGAGTTCCTTTCATCTTTCTGCTCCAGCATCCCAGGTAACTCACCTCTGAGATGGTTGCCACAGCCCCAAGCATCTCAGACTCAACCCCCAGCAGCTGGACAAAGACCGTTTCTTCTTCTAGATCTCTACTTTAGAAGGAAGGACATCTTTTGCAGATTTCCTCTCACAGCTCGTTGGCCAGTTGTGCCACCTGCTCAAGTGTGAAGCAGCCACTGGCAAGGAGACCCGGATTAGCTCTCAGAGGAATCTGGGTTCAGCCCCTGGGGTTGGCACCTACACTGGCACATGCTGGAGGGCTGACACCTGAACACAACTGGAGTCCTGTGAGCAAGAAAAGGGGATAGCAAACAGGAAATGGCCATGTTTGGCAACCAGCAGACTGTGCTACACACACACCCAGCCCAGCCTTGTTCTCTCCCTGCCCTCCTCAATTCTGGGAGTCCTTGCTGGGCCTTCCCGCTGGCCTGAGCCTGGCTTCTTACAGATTGGTGAGCCAGCCCCTTTCCTGGTGCAGACTTCTGCTTGGGCTAGCTCAGTTTCACTCCCATATGAACTTTACGACAATCTCACCTTCTTCACAGTCTTCCATGAGAACTCCAGTCATAACCAGCATGGAGTAGTTTTTATGGCTTTACTGAAGATGTTTTAGAGTCACAGGGATGGGTCACACAACACAACATTTCTGACCTCTCGTGAGCCCCTTCTTACTCAGCTTCCCTTCCTTTCCAATGGACTCTTCCCTCAGACGTCCCCCCAGGCTGCTACCATCATGCTCCACACACAAGGCAGGAGAGGAGAACAAATCGTGCTTCATTTTGTTTTGTTTTCTTGTGAACTTCATCGGGCCCTCTCCTGTGATCTGTAAGAAGGTCCTCAAAGTGGAGGCCATGCCTTCTTGGTGGCTATCCCCTCAGTGGGAAGCTGGGAGCTCTCACACTCGAGTTGTCCCCATGCCCCCACGTCCCTCCACTCCCCACCAGGAGGCTACATGTTGTGGCCTTCCTGGAGGATGGCCCCGGGGAGCCAAGGCAGGACATGCAATCCTGACATGGGATCTAGGACAGGGGAAAAAAGAAAACATTTACCGTTAAGTTAAGCCTGGCTCATGGCGACCCCAAGTGTGTCAGAGTAGGGTAGCATAGGGTCTTCAATGACTGCTTTTTTTCATCACCAGGCTTTTCTTCCAAGGTACCTCTGACTCGAACCTTCAACACTTGGGGTAGCAGCTGAGTGCATTAAGGGCAATTAGGTGATACATGGTGCAATTAAACATCTTTTTATAAGCATTCTAGTTGTGTTGCTCTCTCCTACATTCAGTACAAGAGAGGAAGTAGAGGAGGTTGAGAAGCATTGGGTAAGGTTGATGAGCAAGAAAATTGGCTCTCCTTAGGGCTCTAGGGCAGGAATTCTTAACCTTTTGTGTGTGTGTGCCAAGGACCTTTGTGGTGGTGTGTAAAGCCCATGAACCCCTTCTCAGAATGGATTTTGTGTATGAAGTTATCTCAGTGCATTGGTAGCTTCCAAGTACACTATCAGGCAAGCTATTCCAGAAGTCACGGAAGAGAAAGCCTCACAGACGAAATTAAGATATTTGAATCACAGGGTTATTGAATCAGTTTAAAACACACAGCCTGAGCAAGGGGAGCCAGGTGGGGTTGGTCATACACACAGAGGAGGGTACCAAACCCAAACCGAACCTGTTGCTGTAAAGTCGATTCTGACTCATAGCAACCCTACAGAACAGAGTAGAACTGCCCCACAGGGTTTCCAAGGCTGTAAATCTCTGCAGAAGCAGACTGCTACTTCTTTCTCCCACAGAGCGGCTGGTGAGTTCTAACTGCCGGCCTTTTGGTTAGAAGCCAAGTGCTTAACCACTGTACTACCAGGGTTCCTGGAAAGAGTACAAGCAGGTGAAAGGACCATATCAGCTGAACCCTAATATTCATATCTTCTCCCTCTTCTCCTGTCACATCAGCCCTCCCCTCTGGTTGTGAGGTCAAAAGCTGAGGGTGCTCAAGGCGCTTCCACAGACAGAGGGTACCTGGAACCTACACACACTTGCTCTACGCCTGGACTGCAGCTGTAGCTCGCCATCTTTATACAGTTCAGCCTGCTGAACAGACATGGGTTTTATCTGTATTTCCTGGGCAGAGCAAATGTAGAGTCAGAATGGGGCCATAATGGTATTATCAATGGCGGACCACTTAGGGATGGCCTAGTTGTCAACCCAGAGATGGAATGATCACACCTTTTGACCTAGCTACTCTCTAAGTTAAACTTTCATTTATTCTGTCACACATTCCATTTATTCTATCTACATTTAATATATCTAACAGGTTACTAACTTATTTATTATCTATATTTAACACATCATATGGACTCCGGCTAGATCTCACAACCTACTTGCTTACTCATCATTCATTATCTCTTAAACTACTAGCTTCTTTACTCTCTGTGCTTAACACTTTTTATGAGTTTCACTCATTCTGTTTTTCTTGTCCTCTATATAAGAAGTGAATATTTTCAAATCCAGCACCCTCCCATTACAATAATGTTTTTAAATATATAAAGTGAAATATATAGTATTAAAAAAGAAACCAGTTATATTGAAAATACAGTTCTACTGAAAGACATCCTGTGTTCATGGGTTGATACACTTAATAGTCTAAGATGTCAACACTGCCCAAAGCAATCTACAGATTCAATGCAATCCCTATCAAAATTGCAACTGCCTTTTTTGCAGAAATGGAAAAGCTGATCCTTAAATCCATATGAAATTGCGAGGGGGCCCAAAAAGCCAAGGAAAACTTGAAAAAGAAGAATAAAGTAAGTGGACTAAACACTTTCCGATTTCAAAACTTGCTACAAAACGACAGTAATCAAAACAATGTCGTACTGGTATAATAATAGACATATAGACCAATGGGATAGAATTGAGAGTCCAGAAGTAAACCTATACGTCTATGGTTAATGAATTTTCAACAGAGTGCCAAGTCCATTCAACAAATGGTACTGGGACAACTGTATTTCCACATACAGAAGAATGAAGTTGAAACCCTACCTCATGACATATACGAAAATTAACTAAAAGTGGATCAATGACACAAATATAAGAGCTAAGCCATAAAACTCTTAGGAGAAAAAAGAGGGGTAAATTTTCAGAACCTTGTATTTGGCAATAAATGCTTAGATACGACACCAAAAGCATGACCAACAAAAGGAAACATATATAAATGAGACTTCATCAAAATTAAAAACTTTTGTGCACCAAAGGACATATCAAAAAAGTGAAAAGACAAGCTACGGAATGAGAGAAAATATTTGGAAGTCATACATCGGATAAGAGTTTAGTATCCAGAATATGTAAAAAACTTATACAACTCAACAAATAATCCTATGGAAAATGAGCAAAGGACTGAAATAGACAATTCTTTTAAAAAGATATGCAAAAGATGCTCAACATCATTAATCATAAGGGAAATGCAAATCAAACCCACAATGAGATGCCACTTCACACCTACTAGGATAGCTGTTATCAGAAAAAAAATGGGAAATAAGTGTTGTCGAGGACGTAGAGAGATTGCTGGTGGGAATGTAAAATGTCAGGAGCTGCTCTGGAAAACAGTTTGGTGGTTCCTCAAAAAGTTAAACATAGAATTACCATAAGCCCATTGCCCTCTAGTAGATTTCGACTCATCCCATGGCCATACAGGACAGAGTAGAACTGCCACACCCGGTTTCCAAGGCTGTGATCTTTATGGAAGCAGACCGCCACATCTTTCTCCCCCTGAGCGAGCTGGTGGGTTTGAACCAACCAGCCTGAACCTTTAACCACTGTACCACCAGGGCGCCTTGTTAAAATTAACAGCAATTCCATACCAGCAATATACTCAAAAGACTTGAAAGCAGGGATACAAACAGATATTTGTACATCAATGTTCACTGCAGCACCATTCACAATGGCCAAAAGGTAGAAACAACCCGTTACTGGAATAAGGTTCTTGCCTCTCACTGGTCAAGAATGAACAGGCTAAGGCACGCAGAATTTTCCACATAAGCAAAGCTTTATAGAAGACGCTTGCAAGCAGAGAAGAGGATGGCCTAGAGCAACGCATACCCCGTCTCACAGAACAAAAGACAGGCTGGGTTTTTAAAAGTTCTTGGGCGGTAAAAGACTCATGTTTATTAACACAGGCGGAGATAGTTAACTACAGTGCACGCACAGCAGCTTTCCAAGATAGCTCCTGTCCTGGAGGCCTCTGAGATTTGTAGCAGGACTTACGATGGGGTGTTGCGCCCGCGCAGTCACTCGCTCCAGCGTTTGATTCCCTGGCTGCTGCTGCAGCCCCTCACTGCCCCTGGTGCAAGGTCACACAGCAGGTCACAGGTAGATGTTCTGCGCATGTTCCTGGGGCTGGTTTTCTCCAGCTGCTTCTGAAAAACAACTTTAAAGAAATGTGTGGGCTATTTTCTGATACCCTGCCCCATTCTGGGCCCCATTGTTCTGGAGAATGGCTTTGTTTCTGCGCCCTGGCCCATTTCCTGTTACTTCACTTGCAGATTTGGGGGGCCCTCTATTTCCTGTGTTCAACCCAAATGCTCATCAACAAGATGAATAAACATATGTGGTACATAAATTAAAAAAAAGAAAAAAAAATTTTTTTTTAGTGGAATAATTACTCAACCATAAAGAGAAATGAAGTTCTGATACATGCCACCACACGGATGAACCTTGCAAAAAACATTTATACTAAGTGAAATAAGCCAGACATAAAAGGACAAATATTGTATGATGTCATTTTTACGGAATGTAAGTAGCAAATGCATAAAGAGAGAAAGTAGACTAGTAATTACCGTGGACTGAGGGTAGAATGAGGAGCTTTTTCTCAATGGGCACAACGTTTTTCTTTGAGGTGGTGAATAAGTTTCGGAAACAGTGGTGATGGTTGCACGACATTGTGAATATAATTAATGCCACTGAAGTGTACACTTAAAAATGGTTAAGATAGGAAATTTTATGTTCTGTATATGTTTTACCACAATAAAAAAAAAATTCAGCTCTGCATTAAATAACAAGATAAATCAACTCAGCAGTACCGGGTTTGGGTTTTTTTGTTTGTTTGTTTGTTTGTTTGTTTTGGTATGAGGAGGTCTAGTAACTACCGCTCGTGCAAGTACCGATGAACTTAAACAGTAGTTTGAATTATCTCCAACAACTGTAAAAACCCATTATCATCAAGTTGATTCCAACTCCTAGCAACCCTATAGGACAGAGCAGAGCTGCCCCACAGGATTTCCAAGGAGCCCCTGGTGCATTCAAACTCCCAACCTTCTGGTTAGCAGCCGAACTCTTAACCACTACACCACCAGGGTTTCCAACTGGCATAAAGTGATATGAAAGTATGTGACACTGTATATCACACTGTGACCCCACCCTGAATCCTCCCCCAACCCTTCCCTTCAACAGCAGATACTGGTATTGCTAATACTCCTGGGATTTAAATTCATAATGAGCAAGAGTCTGAATTTCAGTTCGTCTTCTGTCCCAATGGTCTATGGACTTCAGGTTAGAACACCCGCCAAGGGTCAGTTCGGGTTGACCTCCCACCACACGGTCCACCCTACAACAGATCAGTCATATTCAAGAGCCACCCAGCATCTTCCAGAACAGACTTGCCCTTCGCGGGCAAGAGGACACACTTGAAAAAGGGCTACCCATTGCCATGGAGTCCCTGCTGACTCATAGCAACCCTATAGGACAGGGTAGAACTGCCCCATAGAGTACCCGAGGCTTTATGGAACCCAAATGCCATGTCTTTCTCCCGCAGAGCGGCTGGTGAGTTGGAACCGCCAACCTTTGGGTTTGCAGCCAAGCACTTAACCACTGCGCCACCAGGGCTCCTTATAAAACGGGCAAGAAAAAAGAAGATTTTTTTTTTTAGAGGGTAGAATTAGAGTAGTAAGAGCAAGTAAGCTTCTCTGGAAGACAAAATGGGTAAAAGGAAGGGGACTGGTCCTTCACAGACGGTTCGAGCCCCACCACCATCCCCCTCTGGCAAACAGCAGCTGCTCAGAAAACGCCGCTTCGGGCGCACAGGAGACACCGCCCACCCGCGACCCGCAGGGGGCGCGCGCGTGCTGCCCGCCCGCCCCGTAAGCGCAGGCGCCGGGGACGTTCCCGCGGCCAGGCATCAGCAATCTATCGGGGAGCGCCGGGTGGTCGGCGCGGCGTGGTCGGCGGGGGCGGCGGCTTTGGGCGCTGGGGCGCCTGCGGTGGGCGGGCAGGCACGCGCGGGGCGGACGGGGCGGCGGCAGCCGGCGGCGGCAGCGTGTCTTCAGGTGGCGGCGTCGGGCTCCAGGAGCTGCAGCGGCACGAGGAGGAGGATGGCGGAGTCCTCGGACAAGCTCTATCGGGCCGAGTACGCCAAGAGCGGGCGCGCCTCTTGCAAGAAGTGCAAGGAGAACATTCCCAAGGACTCGCTCCGGATGGCCATCATGGTGCAGGTGCGGCCCGGAGGCCCGAGCTGGGCGTCCGTTGCGGCCCCGGCGGCGCGGGCCGCTTTGTACCGAGCGGGTCGAGCGGCGGGCGCAGCCCCTCCCTGAGAGCGCGAACCCCCCACTCGCCCCCGCAGTGTTCAGACGTGGAAGGGGCGGGTTGGGGAGGGTGCAGGCTGGAGAGCTGGCCCGGAGGGGCGAGCAGGGCCGGGAGGGGCGAGCAGGGCCCGGAGGGGCGAGCAGGGCCGAGAGGGGCGAGCAGGGCCGAGAGGGGCGAGCAGGGCCGAGAGGGGCGAGCAGGGCCCGGAGGGGCGAGCAGGGCCCGGAGGGGCGAGCAGGGCCCGGAGGGGCGAGCAGGGCCGAGAGGGGCGAGCAGGGCCCGGAGGGGCGAGCAGGGCCCGGAGGGGCGAGCAGGGCCCGGGGCCGCCCGAGCCGCTGGCCTGGGCCTGTGGGCGCCGCTGCTGCCACCATTCCTCGCGCGCTGCGTGGCCCGCCCGGGGACATTCCCGGACGGTTTTGTTGATCTTGCAGCAAAAACCCGGGAAATCTGGGGCTGCTGGTACCTTTTGATTTTTAAAAGTCGCTTCTGCCCTTGTTTAGGGCGGAAGAGCTCTTGTTTTTTCTTTTTACTGTCCGCCTTAGGGGGGAAAATAGATATGGTCTTTCGAAACTAGGCTGATTTTTTTTTTTAACACGTTATTTTTTCGAGCAGTTTTAGGTTTTCGGAAAAAGTGAACCGACTAGAGAGCTCCGTATCATCCCCTCCCCGCTGCACAGTGTTCTCCCCGTTATTAACACCTTGCAGTGGTGTGGTACATGTGTTACTGACGATGAACCAATGTTGATAAACTTAACTAAAGCCCGTAGTTTACGTTAGGGTTTTACTCTGTGTTGTATGTACGCTCCTGTCGGTGTTGACAAATGCGTAATATGTCCACCATTACAGCATTGTACAGAATAGTTTCACGGCCCTAAAAATGCCTTGTGCTCCACCTATTTATTCATCCCTCTCCCTGACTCCTGGCAACCCCTTTCACTTTGCTTGTAGGCTTGACTTTTTCCAGAATGTCCATATGGTTAGGATGGTACAGTATATAGTGTTTTCAGACTGGAAGCTAGCCTAACTTTGACCTACCTTGTGCTGGAAGATTTTTGTCCTACATTGATGCTGGCTGCTGACATGGGAGAATTTTTTTTCTTTTTTAAATCTATTTTTGGCTCTCATGTCAGCGGCCTGCTCACCCTCATTTTGAATCTTAATTTATGCAAAACTATGCAAGTTGGTGTAGTCTCTGTCCAGTACACGCCCTGCGGGTCTCACATATGTTTTAAAATAATATATCCCAGGTTCACAGATGTTCCCTTAATGCGTTTACAGCTGTCTGCTATGTGTAGAGTGGCTCTGGGAGGGTTGGTCATCTGGGCTTTTTGACCAGTCAGGGGTTCCCCCTCAGTGCCCTAAGGGGTTTTGGAGTGTACTGTGAGGTGGTGTGTCTTAATGCTCCTGCTAAGGGCTGGGGGTTCCTGCCTGCTCCAGCTTACAGTTTGCTGATGTAATTCTGGCTCTCACCTAGCTTGGTGCTCAGCATCAGTTAACTGTTTTCCTCCCTTGCAGCGAGACAGGAGTGTGTGTGAGGAATGACCACATAGCCCTCACTGGATATTCAGGACTTATGGGGTAGAGGTGTGGGAGACAGTACACATTAATGAAGTGGGTACCCAGTGCCAGGTGTACTTTATTCATTTCATAATATGGCAGTTACTGAGGTGGTTATCTTGGCATCCTCAGGACCTACCTAGTTCTGTACCTGGCATATGTATTTATTCAGTAAACATTTACTGAGCACTTGTTAAGTCCCAGGCACTGTGTTAGGTGCTAGGAACATAAAGACACACTGCTGGTCAGGGGTGGTATCCCCCTCATGGAACTGTGTGCCCAAGAGAGGAGGCCAAGAGGTCGCGCAAAGTGTGGGAGCTTGAAAAGGAGTCATTGTGTACAAAAGTGGGGCACAGGAAAATGAGGATAGAGGAGTAGCCTGGACCTGCAATTTGAAGAGCCATTTCTCCCATTAAGGGGCTTTGAATGGGGCATTGGTGCATCGGTGGTAGAATTCTCACCTCCCACGAGGGAGACCTGGGTTCTATTACCAGCCAGTGTACCTCGTGTGCAGCCACTACCCGTCTGTCAAGTTTGTCATACTGTGGTAGCTTGAGTGTTGCTGTAATGCTGGAAGCTTTGCCACTGGTATTTCAGATACCATCACAGTCACCCATGGTGCACAGGCTTCAGCAGAGCTTCCCAAACAAAGACTAAGAAGAAAGACCTGGCAATTTACTTCCGAAAATTAGCCAGTTAGCCAGTGAAAACTATTCATTACAAGGAAACATTGTGAGATTCACAACCTATCATGGGGATGGCACAGCCACAGGCAGTATTTCTATCGTACTTGGGGTCACCGTGAGCTGGGGCCAACGTGATGGCAGCTAACAATGATAGCAGGAGGTTTTGAATTTTACCCTCAGTATATGGGGAGCCTGCTCTTATGAAGTCCCATCTCAGTGCAAGGATTCTGCAGGGATTCTTAACCTAGGGTCTGTGGGATGGTGGCTGGAACTCAGAAGAAATCCATGAATTGGTGTGGGAAAATTTTTTACATCCCTATTTTTACTAATCTCTAGATGAAATTTAGTATTTCCCCTAATAACGAATGTAAGCGTCAGAAAAACAAACCCATTGCTGTTGAGTCAATTCTGACTCATAACGACTCTATAGGACAGAGTAAAACTGCCCCGTAGGGTTTCCAAGGAGCGCCTGGGTGGATTTAACTGTTGGCCTTTCGGTTAGCAGCTGAGCGCTTAGCCTTTGCGCCACCAGGGCTCCATAAGCAGCAAAGCAAAGGCCTGTTAGTACCCTTGATTTTGTCACCAACGTTAATTGCAGATATTTAATATCGCTTTATAGTTGTTGATTTCTCAAGTTATCTACAATCATAACTACAAAATTGCAATAGTTACTAAGTCAGGTACTAGATCTTGTTACTCGATGCTTTATAGCACTTAAGCCCATTTAAAGTACGGGTTAGCGTGTTATACAATTGCTTTCTAAATGTTTTGATAATTATCTCAACAAAATTGCACTTTATTATACATTTGGAGACCTTATTCTGAGAAAAAAATGTCCCCAGGCTTCACCAGGGGCCAGAGACGTCCCTGTTTTAGTGGGAAATCCGTTGCCTTTCCGACTCACTAAACCTACCCAATAGGGTTTCCAAGGCTGTAATCTTTATGGAAGCAAACTTCCACATCTTTCTCCTGTGGAGCAGCTGGTGGGTTCGAACCACCGACCTTTTGGTTAGCGGCTGAGCACTTAACAACCGCGTCACCATGACGCCTCTCTAGTGGGAAGGACAAACAGAAAACTAAGGACAGCTTTTGTGTTGAGGCAGGGACGGTGCTGTTGGGGAAGAGAGGGTTGGCTCTGCCTGGGGGGTCTGGTATGGCGCCCTTGAGGAAATGAGATGAGTGAATTGTTTCGTACTGCTCCTAGCAACCCTGACCCCACATGCAACAGAACAAAACACTGCCAGGTCCTGTGCCATCTCACAGTCATTGCTGTGCTTGAGTGTGGATTACTCTGTGCCAAATAAAGTTTAACCTTCTGGGCGTGCTTCTACATTCTTGATAGTGAAAGAAATTCCCCGTTAAAAGTAAATGTGGTTTTCTGTAATTGTAGTTGGGGCTGGATTTGAGTTTTAATTCAGCATGTAAAGTTGGTCTCCTGGCTGGCTGAGCTGCTTAAGGCCGGAAAGAAGCCATTCTTCTCAGACTTTGGCTATAAATACCTTCTTTTACATTTGTGTAGGAGGATTGTTCTCTTAAGTACCCAAATACCCGATACTTTAGCTGTCCTGCCCCCAGGCAGTCCCTTGAGGCAGCCAAAGGGATGGAACTAGGCCTTCCAGACTTTGATCTTTAGGGGGCTGGGGGAAACCTGTGTGTTCTGTCCTTCCAACCAGTTGCTGTTGACTCCCACTCACGGTGACCCCACCTGTGTTAACTGTGCTCAAGAGAGTTTTTAATGGCTGATTTTCAGAAGTAGATCCCTGGGCCTTTCTTCCCACATGGCTCTAGGTCGACTCAAACCTCCAACCCTTCGAGCGACTAGAGTGCCCTCTAGACAGGCTGTATTTGGGCAGCACCTAGGATGCCCACCACTGTACCAGTAGTTGGGAACATAGCGCTCTGACCAAGTTTAAGGGGTGGTTGTGTGGCCCCAGGAAGACTCCACAGTTGTGTGTTTGTCTGGGGCAGAGCCACTGAGCCACACTCCTGCATTTGCACCAAGGTTTTTTTTTTTTAACCTGAGCAGAGACAATGGGACCGGGGAGAGCTGGATGGCCACCACTGGTGTCTTAATGTGGCAGCTGGTAAGATTGGTGGAAAGAAGGTGAGCCCACACTCAGAAATCCCATTGGTATCTGATTTGGAGGAATTGCTTTCTTTTATTGGATTTGGAGGAAGTGTCTTTCCCTCAGCAGGAATTCCTCCATCCTTCCTTCTTTCTTCTCGACAGACCTGAGACATTCGGTGAATGCTCATCCAGTGCCTTCTGGAACAGGCAGTGTCGGATGCTAGCAAGACAGGCACAGTGCCCCCCCCCCCCCTCAGGGAGCACATGGTCCAACCCACTGCAGGACACAGACCTTGATCAAATAAATCACACAGATGTGTTATTCTTAACTGTGGTGAGCGGGAATGAGGGGACCTGAGGAAGGGATGTTTTGTCTGCACTAAGTGGGGGCGTGGAACATTCTAGGGAAACCCTGGTGGTGTGGTGGTTAAGTGCTACGGCTGCTAACCAAAGGGTCGGCAGTTCGAATCCTCCAGGCGCTCCTTGGAAACTCTATGGTACAGTTCTAGTCTGTCCTGTCGGGTCGCTATGCGTCGGAATCGACTCCGGCAGTGGGTACAGGGAATAGCTGAGGCTGCTGCAAACCCGGGTGGCCAGCTGATGATAACGCATTCTTATAGTGCCGTGGCCTTAACCTGACGTTTTAATGTTAGATCCAGAAAGAGGCCCCTCACGTATTGGGGGGGGGAGTTGGGATACCTTGTCATTTTTTTTTTTTTTTTTTACAGAATATTTCCCCCATCCCCACAACTCAGTCTTAAAATTTCTGCATAATTGTTATTTTTAATACTGTTGTAATATTTTCATTATGTATACAAGACATTTAGTTTTATGTTCTGGAAAGGCAGATGTTTGAGGGGGAGGGCTCCCTTACTTCAGTTAGAGCGGTTTGTGTATTTTTAATTAGGCTGTGTTGTCAGATTCAAATTAGGGCCTGAATCACCCTGAGGCAAAGGTATCCAATCTATCTGTCTCCGTCTATGAAATGGAGGTGGTGATTCTCATCATAGAAGCCGATCGCCAGGCCTTTCTTCCATGGCACCACTGTGTGGATTCAAAGTGCCAACCTTTAGGTTAGCAGTTGACCACAAACGATTTGCACTACCCAGGGACCAGTAAATGGCACTCTTCCTAGCCCCTGTCACTGCCTGGGAGCATAAACCTGATGCTGTCACCTTGAAAAGTCTGATAGTGTTAAGTCAATACCAACCTGAGTGTGAAACAAAGGAAAGAAAACCACCATGAGAGGGGAAACCACCTTTTGTTCCTACGTGGTGGGCTTCCAAGTACCTCCACCTGGGAAATGGTGCTTCATCGAGGCCAGTGAGCAAGCTGGCAGTCTAGCTGCAGGCCTGGGGGGGTTTCTGTTGCATTTCCCCTGCCCTGTTCTCATTCATTCTCCCTCACAGAAGTCAGTTCATTCCACACATACTTGTGTGGCTACTGTGAGCCTGACACTTTCTTTGGCACATCTTCCCTGCCGTGCTCATTATCTGGGACTTGTTCCTCATTCTTGAGTGCAGAGGCGCTTGAGAGCCCTTTCTAGGCCACAGAGGCCCTTTGAGTCCGGGCCTGACAGGGCCAGCTGTCTGGCCCTTCCCTGTCAGCTGCAGTGGGATCTTGACAAGGGATGGCATGTCTTACGTGCATTTCACTACACGAGATAAGTCATGTCTGTGAAATGTAACAGCTTGCAAGTAAAAGGGATGCCACCATTCCCTCGAGTGTTTCATGTCCTGAGAGAAAGGGGTCAGGAAAAGCAGGCCGCACTTGCCTAAGCTGTCTGGAGAGACTTGGAAAAGAAATGTGGAATAGGGGTGCAGTTTCTCATCGTTCACTTTTCCTGTGAGGTAGAGAGGAAGGAGGCAAGGTGGTTCTCGTTTTACAGATAAAACAAGGGTTGAGTAGATTGGTAGCTGCCGAGGGCTGGGGTTGAGGTCAGGGTTGATAAGTCTGAGTTGGAGGCTAACTGCCCGCTTGCTTCCTTCTGATTCACTTCCTTCTAGTCACCCATATTCGACGGGAGAGTCCCACACTGGTACCACTTCTCCTGCTTCTGGAAGGTTGGCCATACCCTCCCGCACCCTGACGTGGATGTGGACGGGTTTTCCGAGCTGCGTTGGGATGACCAGCAGAAAGTCAAGAAGACCGCAGAAGCTGGCGGAGTGGCAGGTGGGTGCAAGCCGGGGCCTTTCCCAAGAGAGGAAAAGAAAGTTCTCGGCCCCGTCTGGCACACAGGCATGTGGAGAACACCTCACGGATCCAGTGTTGTTGTACTGCACTGTGTTTTCCCAGAAGGAAATCTTCTCCGACTGCACGATCATTCCTCTACCTTCCTAAATTGGTAATAGCGTTCTCGGGACTCAGGACGTCGATGGGAACGTTGCCATCGTACCACGTGGCCATGTGTGCCTGTGCTAAACTGTTTCCCTATCTCCCCGCCCTTCTTGCAGCTGTCAGTACGTTTGCCTCTAACTGCTTCTGATCTGCTGGAGACAGAAGCCAGTAACCCAGCTGAGAATTGTGAATAAAATTAAGAGTAAATTTGCCGAGAGTCTAGAGGAGTGTGAGTGTGTCAGTTTTAGCAGAGGAAGGGTGTAATAAAAAATGTTCTGGGGCTTTTTCCTCTTTCTTATTCACAATAGTGGACATGGTTGGTTTAAGGGACCTAGTAGTTACAGATGGCAAGTTATGATTCTAGAATATAAGAAGACATAATAATTTTGCAGAAAATGTGTCTCTTTTGGCAAAGCGTCTTAAGCCGTAAACTGAAGATACTGCCCACTAGTTGTCCACGAAGTTTTCCTCCAAAGAGCCTACCTTAACATCTTTTCAGACCTACAGAAAGTTTGAATCACCCACATCCTATAATCCAGAGATAATTATTGACGTTGTAGGGTGTCTCCTTGAGATTTTTTTCTCTACAGTTGACTCACATGTATGCATGTGTGGATGTGATTCTTCTTCCGTTCCTGTTAACGTGGAATCCTGTCCTTCGTGTTGTTTTTGCATGTAACGATTATTTACTTTGCATGTTAAAAGTTAGAGATTTTCATCGTTTTTAATAGCTGATTTGAGTTACGATGACTTTACGACCGTCTGGTGTGTGTGTGTTGTTTTTTTAATACGTCTTATCTTTAGTAATAAGCACGACATACAGTGTTGGAGCGCGTGATATGCTGATGTTGTCATTCTCAGATGTTCACTCCCAGATGTTCACTGTTAGGATTTATTGTTCGAAACACTGCATTTAGCAGGCCATAGTGAAAACTGGAAGGAAAAAAAAGAGGTATTTGACTGACCTCAGAGCCGACTTATAGTTGTTATACTGGAGCCCCGTTGTAAATCAGGGAGTACCTGTAATATGCGTTTGTGGGGGATTAGCTAAATTTCATGCACGGTTCTAAACACTTGACATGTATTAATTTCATTGGGTTTTTATAATAGCCCTTTATCGGTTTTTACACGTGAAGAAACTGAGGCACAGGGAGAATAAGTGTAACTGGCCCAAGGTTATGGTGGTGGTAAATGCCTGAGCCAGATTCAAACCCAGGCCATCTGATACCAGGCTTTTAACCATTTAGCTATATTATGCGTAGAGCTGGAGCCCTGGTGGCACAGTGGTTAAGAGCTCCAGCTGCTAACCAAAAAGTCGGCAGTTCAAATCCACCAGCTGCTCCTTGGAGACCCTGTGGGGCAGTTCTACTGTGTCCTGTAGGGTCACTGTGAGTCTAAATCAACTAGATGGCAATGGGTTTGGTTTTTTGGTTTATGCTTGTGGAGAGGAGCCTTGGTGGCGCAGTGGTTTAGCAGCTTAGCTGCTAACCTGAAGGTCAGTGGTTCAGACCCCACCAGCTGCTCCACAGGAGAAAGATGTGACAGTCTGCTTCCGTAAAAATTTACAGCCTTGGAAACCTTATGGGGCAGTTGTACTCTGTCCTATAGGGTCGCTATGAGTCAGAATTGACTGGGCAGCAACAGCTTTTTATACACGGGGCTGCTGCAAACTTCTTATACATCCTTGGGCTCCTGTTCAAGTTACTTCTTTAATTCCAAGGAGTGGAATTGCTGCTTAAAGAAATGAACAGCTTAAAGGCCTATGTGTGTTGGAAGGCACCGGAAGGATCTACTTCTGAAAACTCAGCCACTGAAGGCCCTATGGAGCCTAATTCTAGTCTGACACACATGGGGTCACCGTGAGTCAGAGTCGAGTCGACGGCATCGCCAAGTAGTTACGTTCCTTTCTGTTTTGCTTCTGGTGAGGTGGAACGTTTTGTCCTGTGTTTATCAGCCATTTGTGCTACTTGGAGTCTTAGTCTGTGTCCTTGCTTCATTTTTCTGTTGGTGTGTTCTGTCTTTTGCTTAGTGAAATGTGAAAGGTACTAATTCTTTCTCATACGTTTTACAAGTATTTGCCCAGTTTGACATTTTCGTTTCGATTGTATGTTTTACCACATTCAAGTTTTGTCTTTTGACTAAGTTTTCACGTAGTCATATTTATCTTCTCACTTCTGGTATCTGTCTTTGGTGTCGTGGTTTTATTATTCATTTTTAAATTCTTCATCTGGAATTTTAGAAATAATTTACATATGGCTGCATATACATATCTTGAGTATACAGTTCTTTAAGTTTTGACAAATGTGTATACACTATAACACATACGCCATCAAGTTACAGAACATTTCTATCACCCCCCTTTGTAATCATCCATGTCTCCCTCCCCTCACCCAGGTAACCGCTGTTCTGATTCCTGTACCATGAATTAGTTTTGCCTGTTTTAGAATTTCATATAAATAGAGGAATGTGGGCTCTTGTGTCTGGTTTCTTCCACTTAGCATAACGTGGGAGTCACCCAGCTTGTCTATTGTGTTGACCATTCTTTTTTATTGCTGAGTAGTCCCTTGTAGGACTGTGTCACAGTTTGTTCATCCATTCTCTTGTTGGTGACTTTGGGATTGTTGCCAGTTTAGAAATACAGCCACTGTAAACATTCATGTACAAGTTGGTATACAGACATGCTTTCATTTCTCTTGGATAAATACATAAGAATGGAATGACTAAGTCGTATGGTAGATAAATATGTTCAACTTTTTGAGAAACTGCCAAGCTATTTTCCAAAGTGGTTGCACCATTTTACATTCTCCCGAGTGGTATATGAGACTTACATTTCCTTTACTTCCTCACCAACACTTCACTATGGTCAGCCTTTTAAACATACGCCATTCTCATAGGTGGGTAGTGATGCCTTGTCCTGGCTTTAATTTGCATGTCTTTTTATTATTGAGTCCTGAGAGCTCTTAATAGATATGTCTTTATTTTTAGATTTATGTGTTGACAGTACCTTCTCCCAACCGCTTGCCTATTTGTTTAGTTACTGACATTTTTTGGTGAGCAAAAGGTTTTTGTTTTGATGAAGCCCAGTTCATAGGTTTTTCTTTTTCCTTCTATGGCTAGTGCCTTCTGTGTCCACCCAAAGAACCTTAGCCTACTCCAAGGTCAGGAAGATATACTCCTGCTATTTTCTTCTAAATGCTTTGTCATTTTAGCTTTTACATTTATATCTTAAGTTAATTTTTGGGTTTGGGGTGGTAGAGGCCGTGTGGTAGTTGTGGTCCATTAATCCTTTCAACTAATCTTTCCCTTGTGTCTTTGGTTTTCTTCATTCTCCTTTGCTCCCGAAGGGGTGAGACCAGTGGAGTATCTTAAATGGCTGCTCACAGGCTTTTAAGACCCCAGACACTACTCACCAAAGTAAAACATAGGAACATTTTCTTTATAAACTGTGTTATGCCAATTGAGCTAAATGTTCCCTAAGACCATGGTCCCCACATACACTTTATTTTTTGTCTTAATGCACTTACGAGGTTCTCCAATACAGTATTGAACAGAGTGACAAAAGAAGACAGCCTTGTCTTGTTCCTGATCTTAGAGGAGGAACATTCAGCCTTGGAATTTATTTTTATCTAAGAATTAGCTTTGTCCAGAATAATTAGCTATTGAATGATTTCACTCTTTCCCTGCTAATTTGAAATGACACCTTTACCCTATATTTAATTCTTACGTATACTTTCATCTGTTTCCATATTAAGATTCTTTAATTCAGCATTTAACTTTGATAAATAAAAGTATAATGGAAACTAGAGGATTGGGTTACAGTTTAGTATGGTGCAAGACTTTTAAAAATCCAGTTGCCATTGAGTTGACTCAGACTCCTGGCAGCGCCGTGTATGTCAGAATACAAAGAACTGTGCTCCGCAGGGTTTTCAGTGACTGCTTTTTCAGAAGTGGATTTCCAGGCCTTTCTTCCAGGGTGCCTCTGGGTGGACTCAAAACCTCTGACCTTTTGGTTAGCAGCCGAGTGCATTAATTATTGCGTCACCCAAGGACTCCCGTAAGGCTTACTAAAAAAAAAAAAAAACACTGCCTTCAAGTTGATTCCAACTCATAACAACCCTATAGGGCAGAGTAGAACTGCCCCATAGGGTTTCCAAGGAGCAGTTGGTGGATTTGAACTACTGACCTTTTGGTTAGCAGCTGAATGCTTAATCACTGCACCACCAGGACGCACAGTAAGCACTTAATAAGGACTTTCCAAGTTGAGATGGAATGTCCACAACTAGCCACCGATGTTGGGCTGTATCAGAGAACCTGTCCGAGAAGGGTAATTTTATTACCAGAAAAAGAATTAACAACCACGGTGGTCACAAATGAAGCTAGATTAGGTGAATCAAGTCTAGTTGCATAAAACAAAGTAGGTGTCCCTAGCGTAAGAATCCTGGGGAGGTAGAGGAGAAGGGTGGGACTTTTTGGAGCTAAACTGAGACTGAGATGAGCATTGCTTTATGTTTGATTCTTCAGGCAAAGGCCAGGATGGAAGTGACAGCAAGCTAGACAAGACACTGGGTGACTTCACCGCCGAGTACGCCAAGTCCAACAGAAGCACATGCAAGGGGTGTATGGAGAAGATAGAAAAGGTGAGTGCTTGGGGTTCACGAAGTGACTGGCCTCGGATAACTCACGACAAAGGAAAAAAGTTAGGGCTTTAGATGCTAATTCAACGCCAGTGGCTAAAAATTAAAATCTTAGTCAAGAGCAGAAATGGCAATGACTTTCCTTACCAACAGGTCTTGCCCATTTCAGTCATAGTCCAGCCCTTGTGTGTAGGGCTGCGTCCTCTCTTAAGAGACCTGGGAGAGTCTGGGAAACATTTACGGAAGGGGTTTGTCTTGGTTATAACAGAAATACACAACTGGGTGGCTTTAGCAAAGAGAAATTTATTCTCTCAAAGTCTAGTAGGCTAGAAGTCCAAATTTCAGGGCGCCAACTCCAGGGGAAGGCTTTCTCTGTTGCTTCTGGGGGAAAGTCCTTGTTATCAATCTGCTCCAGTGGAGGAGTTTCTCAGCACAGGGACCTCGAGGCCAAAGGATACGCTATTCTCCTGTCTCTTGTTTCTTGGTAGTATGAGGCCCCCTGTCTCTCTGCTTGCTTCTCTTTGATTTCTCAAAAGAGATTGACTTAAGACAAAACCTAATCTTGTAGATTGAGTCCTGGCTCATTAACACAACTGCCTCTAATCCTGCCTCTAACATCATAGAGGTAGTATTTGCAACACATTGGAAAATCACATTAAATGACAAAATGGTGGACTGTCACACAATGCTGGAAATCATGGCCCAGGCAAGTTGACACACATTGTAGGGGACACAATTCAATCCATGCGGGGTCTCTTCTGGACTCAGCAGTGGCTGGGGGAAGGCTGTTGGTCTGTGTTTGATGGTAGGATTGTGTGTTCTGATATGAGCCTCCAGGTTCCTTCTACTTAGTCAGGGGTGCTTCATTAACCAGCCCTTGCAAGGATTCTAGTCCCTGAGGGCTGATAGCCAGTCAGGTGGAATGGACAGCCATCTGCACAGTGGGAGACACTGGCAGATGGGTGGGCGTGTGGCCTGCAGCTCCCTTACTCTTCTGTGACCTTAGTACACCCCAGTTGATTTGCGTAAGGCATTGATTGAAGGTTTCTGCTCCACGGGGTATTGTACAGGAAATTAAGGTAGCCAGTGGGTGTTTGAGAAAGGAAAAACAGGCTAGATATTCTCCTGTTAACCTTCATCCAAGGGTTTCCAAGGAGCGACCTTTTGTTTGGCAGCCAGTCTCTTAACAACTGCACCACCAGGGCTCCAACAAGAACTTAGGGTGAAAGTTGTGATTTCCTTCATTTCAGGGGGAATACCAGAAGCAGGGGTTGCTTGGCCTGAAATGGAGTGTTATCTAGTGTTATCAGCCCCTAATGCTGCGTTTTTTGGGTTTGAGACTCCCAGGCTGGAACATTCCAGGGATATCAGCCTAGAAATTGTAAACCAGGACAGGACAGAAGCACTGGGCTCTACTTATGGGTCTGTTACCTTTTCTTAAGAGGCTTCCTATGTGGAAAGAGACTGCAGAGTCCTTTCGGGGTGGAGGGGGGAACCCTGCTATGAGAAGCGCACTGCACTTGGGGCCTGCACAAGCTGCTGTGTAGCAGGTCCAGGTGTGTGTGAGATCCAGCTCTGCCCCAGCACACCAAGTTAGGTGTTCTTAGGCCTGTCCCACATCAGCAGAAGCATCCTCAGTGACATTGCTCACCGCCTTCCTTTCCCAGGCCAGGAGGTAGGCAGCCAGTCAGGTGGAATTAACCTGTTTAAAATGAGGATGCTGAGACTTGAGGGTAACACACAATCCTTGGTGGCATAAAAGGGCAAAGCCTCCCAGCAGCCTGATAGTTACTGAACAGGCCTGTGGGCTGGCCCCAAGGCCTCATATGGACTGGAGCGCAGGCTGGCTCGTGCTGCCTGCCGGCCCCTCCGATGCCCACCGTCTTTCCTTGTCTCTCACTTGGTACCACATGTGGCTTTTCTTGCAGGGTCACATGCGCCTGTCCAAGAAGATGCTGGACCCGGAGAAGCCACAGATGGGTGTGATCGACCGCTGGTACCACCCAAACTGCTTCGTCCAGAACAGGGAGAAGCTGGGTTTCCGGCCTGAGTACAGCGCAAGCCAGATCGCGGGCTTCTCCATCCTCACTCCAGAGGACAGAGAATTCCTGAAGAAGCTGTTCCCAAAAGTCAAGAGTGAAGGGTGGGCAGGGGCTGTGGGGCTTTGAGGAGGGGCATGAGGGAGGCCCAAAGACCCTATACATTCCCTGTTGATGTTAGCTGCCATCTAGTTGGCCCTCGACTCCTGATGACCCTATGTACAACAGAACAAAACCTTGCCCAGTCCTGTACCATCCCTATGATCAGTTGCGGATCAAAAACCATTCTGTTGGTATCCACAGGGTTTTCACTGGCTGGTTTTTGAAAGTAGATCTCCAGGCCTTTCTTCTTAGGCCATCTTAGTTTGGAAGCTCTACTGAAACTGACAGACCAGGTGGTGGCTGTGTTCTGTCCTCAGTGGCTCCTGCAGGTCAGGGACAGTGCTGCTGAGCTTGGTCAACAGTAAGTTCAGTGGACCTGCTGGGCAGAGTGGTCAGCAATGCCTTGACTATCACTTCTTTGGGCTTTAAATAGCGCACAGGCCCACCGCTGAGGACAACTACTCAGACAGCCTCTTAGCCTTGGGAGCAGCCCTGTGTTTCAGCATGAAAAGGCTCAACCTCAGGCATGGGTACTTTACCTTTCTGCAAGCCACGCCATCAGCCTTGGCTATGTTGTTACGACCTCCCATCCAGTAGGCCCCTGGCTCATGGCGATCCCATGCCCCACAGGATTGGACCTTTGTGATCACAAGGTTTTCATTGGCTGGTTTTTTGGAAGTCGATGGCCAGACCTTTCTTCCTGGTCTGTCTTTGGAAGCTGCACTGAAAGCTATCTGGCACCATAGCAATGTGGAACCCTCCACTGATGGGCAGGTGTAGCTGCACATGAGGTGCATTGGCCAGGAATTGAACCCAGGTCTCCCAAATGGAAGGCAAGAATTGCACCACTGAACCACCACTGCCCCCAGAGCCTTGAGCTTACCTCTGTTATAGTCTCTGCCAAAACCTCCTGGTGGTCTTGTTTGTGCCAAGAGACGTGTCGGGTTTCTAACATCAGATGGGCCTTGAGCCCTGGATCCTGTTCTGGGTTGTCCCAAAGCCCTGGGGCAACCCCAGCCCTCCTCCTCAGCTAGCAGGCTATGTTCTGAAATGAAGCTTCCTGCCTTCTTGGTTGAGGATACTGCCTGAGTAGATGGCCCTGACACTACCAGCATGGAGTGGAACACGGGTGGGGGGGGGTTGACAAGTGCAAGCAAGGCCTGGCAGAGGAATTAACATTTAAAAAAAAAAAATACATTCCAGATATCGTGTCACCTCAGGTCATTGAGTGTCAGGGTTCTGGCTCTGGCTCTTTCTCGTATATCCTGTATCTCTTTCAGAAAGAGAAAAGGTGATGAAGTGGATGGCAGAGATGAAGGGGGCAAGAAGAAATTTAAAAAAGAAAAAGACAAGGATAGTAAGCTTGAAAAGGCCCTCAAGGTGAGTCCTGAGCTGTGTGTCTCCTTTCTCAGTTTTCTTCCTCATTGTGGGAAGAAAGCTCAAGGAAGTGTGTGTGTCAGCTACCCAAGACCTTTAAGAATTCCCAAACTGATGTTGTACGGTGCTGTCGAGTTGGTTCTGGCTCATACCAACCCTGTGTACAACGGAACAAAACACTGCCCGGTCCTGCACCATCCTCACAATCCTTGCTATATTTGGGCCCATTGTTGCAGCCACCGTGTCAATCCATCTTATTGGGGATCTAACCTTATTTCACTGATCTGTATCTTACCAAGCATGATGTCCGTCTCCAGCGACTGGTTCCTCCTGATAACTTGTCCGAAGTATATGAGACAAAGTCTTGCTGTCCTTGCTTCTAATGGGCATTTTGGCTGTACTTCTTCCAAGACAGATTTGTTCGTACTCTTGGAAGTCCACGATACATTCAGTATTCTTCGCCAACGCCATAATTCAAAGGCATCAATTCTTTGGTCTTCCTTATTCATTGTCCAGTTTTACATGCATGTGAGGAAATTGAAAACACCATGGCTTGGGTCAGGCACACCTTAGTCCTTAAAGTGACATGTTTGCTTTTGAACACTTTAAAGACATCTCTTGCAGCAGATTTGCCCAGTGCAATGTGTCTGATTTCTTGACTGCTGCTTACTTGGGCATTGATTGTGGATCCAAGCAAAATGAAATCCTTGACAACTTCAATCATTTCTCCAGTTATCACAATGTTGTTTATTAGTCGAATTGTGAGGACTTTTGTTTTCTTTATGTTGAGGTGTAATCCATACTGAAGGCTGTGGTCTTTGATCTTCATTAGTAAGTGCTTCAAGTCCTCTTCGCTTTCAGCAAGCAAGATTGTGTCATCTGCTTAACAGAGGTGTTTAACGAGTCTTTCTCCAATCCTGATGCCCCGTTCTTCATATAGTCCAACTTCTCTGATTATTTGCTCCACATACAGATTGAATAAGTATGGTGAAAGGCTAGAACCCTGACGCACACCTTTCCTGACCTTAAACCACGCAGTATCCTCTTGTTCTGTTTGCACAACTACCTCTTGGTCTTAAGTTCTGATTCCTCATGAGCATAATTAAGTGTTCTGGAATTCCCATTCTTCACAATGTTATCCATAATTTGTTATGATCCACGGTCAAACACCTTTGCATAGTCAATAGGACACAGGTAAACTTTTTTTTGGTATTCTCTGCTTTCAGCCAAGATCCATCTGACATCAGCAATGACAGCTGTCATTAAATAGCATGGCTTACTTCCCAGGCTCCCCCTCTACCCTGTGCCCCGCCCCCACCAAAAGAACGAAGCTTTATTTGGGAGAGAACCCACCTTGGACTGCAGGTGCTCAGCTGCAGCAGGAACCGAGGGATCTGTTCTCACTCCCCAGCTAAGTTGTGGGTCACTGTGTGTCCTAGACTGTCAGGGTCGCTTGTAAACACTAGAGGCTGAATATTAAATTCAAGAATGTCAGAGGTTCTTAACCAGGGACTGGTTGCCCCACCTGCTCAACTCCCGACTCAGTGTGTCAGAGCAGAACTGCTCCGTAGGGTTTTCTGAAGTAGATCACCAGGTCTTCTGAGACACCTCTGGATGGCTTGAACCTCCAGCCTTTCAGTTAGCAGACAGGCACTTAACCGTTTACACATAGATGGCTTGAAGAGAGAAAGTTGATTCTTATTTTTTAACTGAGGACCTCAGTAAAAAAAAATTACATGAAATTAGAGGAATAGAAGGCATTTGATGGAAGGAGAAAAAGACCCATTAAATTACTCACTGACCAGATTCATCACTGTCGATTATTCATGTGCTGAAGCAAAGTAAAAAGCATTAATCAGGAAATCCTGGGCACTTGGGAAGTGAGGAGAGAGGACAGTCATACCCTGCTCAGGAGCCTGGTTTCCCTGAGCCATCTGCTTGGCCCGTCGGCGGTGGCATGAGAATTAGCAATTTCTAAGATGGGCCCAGTTGCTTCGTGAGTATCACAGATTTGGCGGGATTGTCTTTCAGTAAAAAATGTGCCACTTGTACACCAGATCTGGCTGCAGTAGGGCTCTGATGCTGTTCCGAATGTGTCCTCCAGTATGTTCAGTGTTCTTTGTCCAGCATTGTCAGGCATAGAGAACATCAGAACACGAAAGTTCTCCCACTGCCTCCCCGCCCCAGCACACGTGTTTCTGCTGCATCCTTCCTTGGTCACATAGGCGAAGTGGTATGCGTCCTTCATCAGGCTTGTATCCTTAGACTTTTTTCTCACACTGTGCTCTGTGGAGGAACAGAGGAGGGGGACTTGCTATTGAGAGTTCTTAAAAATGAAGCTGGAAAACAGGTGCACATGTGTGGCTACAGCTTTGTCAGCCGAGTTAAAAACTTCCTTGTTTGGTGCTGAGGGCAACCCTGTGTGTTGAGGAGGGGCGATGCACTCAGAGGTGGGGTCTGAAGCTGAGGTGGTGCACAGCCCACCCATACTCCTAAAGAGGGAAAAGAGCACCCAGGCCTCAAGCTTCCAAGTGGCGGGGCTAACACCTTCCTCAGAAAGTTGTTGTGAGACTAAGTGAGCTGTTAGGTAAAGGGCTCCAACAAAAAGTAGGCACTTAATAAATGTTAAGTAGATTAATCAAATGTTATTAAATTGATAATAAATGAATACTAAAGATTTAAAATTCTGTATTAATGTGTTGAGTTGTTCTAAGGAAACCCTGGTAGCATAGTAGTTAAGTGCTACGGCTGGTAACCAAAAGGTCTGCAGTTCGAATCCAACAGGTGCCCCTTGGAAGCTCTATGGTGCAGTTCTACTCTGTCCTGTAGGGTCGCTATGAGTCGGAATCGACTCAGCGGCAACAGGTTCGGTTTTGGAGTTGTTCTAACGACAATGATTCCGCTTTAGGAGGGCTTAGTACACGATCATGAGTTTAGCATGTGATGAAGGGAAATCTGAAATGGTTGAGAATCGCCATTATACTCTCCTTCAGCTTGATGGGGAACAACCGTATCCCCGCCTTTACTCCCTCGCCCCTGTAGGTGCCTGGTGTTGCGGGGATAAACATGGGCCTGCACTCAGCCTAGTGCTTCTCTAGCGGTCCTCTCTCCACCTTCTGCCATGTTCTCAGAACACATCCACGGGAGGATAATGACTCGGGGAGCAGATTCCCACCCTGATCAGACCAGGCTTTTCAGAGGGCAGCTCAGCTCTTGCAAGTCTGTTTAGAGCTAAGCAAGACCAGGGGGTGGAGCTCGTCCCCTGGTTGGGTTTCCTTTGAACAGAGCTGGTCCCTCAGCCGCTGAGTCTTGTCCGTAGGCTCAGAACGACCTAATCTGGAATATCAAGGACGAGCTAAAGAAGGTGTGTTCGACGAATGACCTGAAGGAGCTCCTCATCTTCAACAAGCAGCAAGTGCCTTCCGGGGAGTCGGCGGTGAGCTCCCCTTTATGTTAAGTGGGACACGCATGTGATGACCCCAGCCTTGGTGGAGTGATGTTCTAATGATGTGTGGGAGGCCCTTGTGTGAATGCTTGCGCATACTAACTGCAAGGAGTGAGAACTGCATAGTTGTGTTTCCGTGGTCGTCACCACCATCATGGCCACCATCTTCCAAGAGATGGGACGGGGCAGGTACCTTCCTGCACTTTCGTGTTCGATGTAAGATTCCGATGAGGACTGAGGTGGGCTGTGCATTTGCCTTGTGTTTTCCCGCTACATACTTTGGCTTGTGGAGTGTTCTTGGCCCATATTCCCCAAGGGCTTCCAGATGGAGACCCCTCTTGAGAGGCAGCATGCCAGCCTCCCCCAGTTCCTCGGCTGGCCCCTTCCTGGCCGTCTTTCTGGAGGTGAGGTTGGCAGAGTGCCTTGTGCAGTAGCAGGGGGTGCTGTGGCCTCTCACTTTATTCCTGAGTCACTGACGGGTGAGGGAGTTCCAAGAATGTGTCACACAAGGAAATAAGGTCTCAAAGTACAAAACCCCAACCCCAAGCGTGAACTAGCTGCCGGGGGGCGATAGCCTAGGGTGAGCCCTTGTTCCAGCTACTGCCTTGGTGTAGTGAGTGAGGTTTGTAAGTGTCCTTTAAGGTAGCCTTTCCTTTCTGACATGTTTCTTCACTGGCTTCAGATCTTGGACCGAGTAGCTGATGGGATAGTGTTTGGTGCCCTCCTTCCCTGTGAGGAATGCTCAGGCCAGCTGGTCTTCAAGAGCGATGCCTATTACTGTACTGGGGACGTCACTGCCTGGACCAAGTGTATGGTCAGGACACAGACACCCAACCGCAAAGAATGGGTGACCCCAAAGGTAAGTTGGTGGCAAAGGTGCTAGGATTTGGGCCTTTTCATGCTCGGCTCGCCAAGACTGCAGCGCAGTGTTTTGCAGGCTTCTTTACAGTTGGGCCATACTCATGATCAGGTTATCAAATGAATGTCATTGGCCCCACACGTTTGTGAGCTACACAGATGTAGAGCCGGAGGCTTCTGACTGAGGTACAGATTGGTCTAATTAGTGTAAAATCCTCTTGCTTGCAAAAACCATGGATTGTTTTTAGCTTTGTTTACCGAGTGCCTGTTATGTGCTAGACGCTGTTCTAGGCACAGATAATGGTGAACAAATGGATAATAATTCTTGCCATGAAGAGTTTTTCTTAAGGACACTTCCTTACCTTCAAGTATCTCCTATTCTTGAGCTCTTTTTTTTTACCGCACCTACATACTGAATTCCTGTGATGTGAAAAAAACTCAGTTTGGGAACCTTAGTTGTATTGTGTGCCTGGGGGCGGGGGACCCAGCAGTGTCTCGGGTACAGGCCACTGGAAGGACATCCTGTGGATCTCCTGTACCCTCAGACATCACATCCCCTTCCAGTCTTTTTTCTGTCCTTTTACTTGAGCAGTCTCTCTGAGAGGAATCTGACCACGTCCCACCCCTCACCCCCCGCCCCCACAATCAGTCTGCTACCTTTTTCATCCAGTGATGCTCACTGGACATGGGGACATGGCAGGGAAGGACTGTCTCTTGATTAGATGAAGGCTTAGGAGCATTGAAGCTATGGCGTTTCCCTGAGCTTCGTGTATTTGACGTTTATGGAGTGACCACTTAGAGCAGGCCTGTTGTAGGTCACTTGCCATAAAGAATGAACTAGGCTTATGGATGAATTTGTGGCAAACGTTTACTCTTTAGGGGCGCTCTGCATCTTGTTTTCCTTCCTCTGGGGAGGGAAGGCGATTACCCTGATCCTTTGGTGTAAAGTCTTGGAGAGTTCATTGTTTATTTAAGGGGCCTGTAGCTGTAACACCAGCTCTATTAAGTAAAGGAATACTGGAGGACTTTTGTGACATAAGTACTGTAGCAGCAATGATACTGTATTTTTCACAGGAAGCTTTGCATTTTCCTCTTTTATGTGATTTTTTATTAAAGAAAGAAGAACAGATTTTTTGGACAAGCCAGATCCTATCTGCTCTGTTGGGTGGATGGATATTTTTTAGGGAAAGTAGGTTTCTTAATAACTGTGTTTTATTTAGGAATTCCGGGAAATCTCTTACCTCAAGAAACTGAAAATCAAAAAGCAGGACCGCCTGTTCCCCCCTGAGGCCAGCGCCCCAGTGGTGGCAGCACCCCCACCGTCCAAAGCCACACCGCCCCCCACTGAGAACTCTTCTGCTCCAGCAGGTACAGCCCAGGACTGAGCATGGTGGGGCTGGGGCAGGGACCTGCTCTCAGAGCCGCTCCATGAATGCATTTGCCCACTGTTCTCCAGTGATGTGGAGGGTGTCCCCCTGGGTTCACTCTTTGTCATTTGAAACAAAAGTTGCCATCGAGTCCGTTACACCTCACAGCTATCCCATGTGTGTCAGAGTAGAACAGCACTCCAAAGGCTGTGACCTTTTGCTTGATGGTTGTACACTTAACCAATGGCACCGCCCAGGGACCCTTGGCCATAAACATTCTAAAAGGGCAGTGGACAGCAAGTGACCATCTTGTCACTCTGGGAGTCTGGAGGAGCTTCTTCGAAAAGTCAGGGAGGCAGCCTTACCTGGGACGGTGTTTACAATCTCCTGCCCAACCCTGCCCCACATAGCACCATTCCGGATCTGGTTCCGGAGCTCCCTTTTCTGCTTCTGGTCAGGCCTGTGACCAACCAGTCCTTCTGAGTCTATTATGCTTGGTCTTCTGCATCCAGGGTCAGATGAAGTTACTGATGGGCATTAGTGAGAAATACTCTGCACCAACAAAGCAATGAACTGAGTGTGCTTTTTGCTGGCAGCAGATGAGACCCACTACCTTTGTTTAATCAGAGAAACGTGGCACAGCCTAGTGGTTAGGCCACAGTTTTGGTGGGTGGGGGACAAAGGTTCTGTCCCTGCCATGAGCTCGTAAGTGACTTTCTCCCCATCCCCGGTAATAAAGCAAGCCCACCAGGGGTCTGTTAGTGCCCTCCTCTCCATCCGCAGCCATAAATTGAGCTTGCTGAGCATCTCTGCCTGGAGCCAGTGGTCATTAGGGTAAGCGTGTGGCTGCCTGAAGCCCGCGTCCAGGTGCATGCAGGTGGCCTAGGCAGGACTGGTGTTCTGGCTCCTGACCCAAGGGCCGCCTCCTCTGCTCTCCACTCACAGTTCACACACAGATGGTTTTGTTGCTCTGTCGAGGCCTTGGCTGCTTTTCATTTAAACTATTTTGTGTCCCCAACTGTCACCCCAGGGAGGGCTTGAAGGACTTGTCCCTGCAACCTACAGCATTTCTTGTTCTAGAAATGTGGTTCCAGGATTGCATTGCCCTCCGCAGCAGACAAAAGACCCACGCCTGTCCCAGGACTATCCTGCTTGGGGTCAGTTATATCAGCTCAGTGTGATCCTGTTGTCATGGACACGTGCAGTTCTTTTTTAATGGGACTAATAAGTAATTGGAGCCCTGGTGGCACAGTGGTTAAGAGCTCAGCTGCTAACCAAAGGTTGGCAGTTCACTTCCACCAGCTGCTCCTTGGACACCCTATGGGGCAGTTCTACTCCATCCTATAGGGTCGCTATGAATCAGAACCGACTCAATGGCACCAAACAACAGCAACAGTAAGTAATAAGTAACGTGTGAAAATTGTCTTTAGACGTGGGCTGGAAGGAGAATAATAAAAAGGATTGGGAGCCCTACTTTACATAGGGTTTCCTTAAGAAGCTGATGAGCAGGGTGCCGAGGCCATCTGGGGACCCTGTACCTGCACCTGGCACAGGCAGCCCCAGTGCCTTGGCCTGGATTCCTGCTTCCCCCTCTCCCCCTGGCAGCAGCTCCAGTGTTAGCCCTGCCTAGTTGTTCTGTCTTCCATCCCAGATAAACCATTGTCCAACATGAAGATCCTCACTCTGGGGAAGCTGTCCCGGAACAAGGAGGAAGTGAAGGCCATGATCGAGAAGCTTGGGGGCAAGCTGACAGGAACAGCCAACAAGGCTTCCGTGTGCATCAGCACCAAGAGTGAGTGTCAGCTTCTTTGTAAGACAGGGCTGGTGCTGTCTGTCCCCTGGGATTGTGTTGTTGTAAGATGCTGTCGAGTTCGTTCCGACTTCTAATGACCCTCTGTACAATGGAACGGAACAAAACACTGCCCAGTCCTGTGCCATCCTCATGGTCGTTATGCTTAAGTCCTTTGTTTTACAGCCACTGTGTCAGTCCATGTCATTGAGGCTTTCCTCTTTTTCACTGACCCTCTACTTTACCAAGCATGATGTCGTTCTCCAGAGACTGATCCCTCTTGATAACATGCTCAAAGTGTATGAGACAAAGTCTCGCCATCCTTGCTTCTAAGGAACATTTTGGTTGTACTTCTTCCAAGACAGATTAGTTCATTCTTTTGGCAGTTCGTGACATGTTCAATATTCTACACCAGCACCACAATTCAAAGGTATAAATTCTTCCTCCACCATGGGTGACCCTGCCGGTATTTGAATACCGGTGGCATAGCATCCAGCCTTATAGCAACATGCAAGCCCCCAGAGTACGACAGACTGACAGATGCTTGGGAGACAGGATTGTGGCGGGGAGTAAATGAGGAGAACCCGTATTGCAGCCCTCATACATAGACAGCACTCAGCATGTATTTCTTACCATTATCATCGTTTTTCAGGTTTTTTATGAAGGGAAATCAATGTTTGTACGTTGCATTGCTGCTCTGCATTGTAGTATGCATCCACACGTCATGTGTCCACAGCAAAAGAGTGTAAGTTGCTGTTCTCATCTGGCACTGCTCCACAAGATGCTAGTAGGTTCGCGGCCAAAACAAATGCCCAGAGCTCAAGTATGTTTGGAAAATGCAGAGTTAAACAAAGAAAATCAGTTTTCTTTGCAGCTTCATTATGCCGATGACCAAAATCTCCAAGACCTGTCTGTATCTGTGACTTCACTTTGCTTTTTCTTGGCAGTGCCTCCTAACACTTCATTTTCCAGAACTGGAAAAGGCTGCCCCAACTCATCATACCTTCCACGGAGGGGACAATCGTTAGAATGAAAAAAGCCACACGAGCATTAGACTGGGCAGGAAAGGAGAGCTATGAGTGATAAGGGCTTAGAAAAACATCAGTACCAGTTGCTGTCACGTTGACTCTAACTTTTGGCAACCCCACGTGAGTCAGAGTAGAGATGTGCTCCATAGAGTTTTCAGTGGCTGATTTTTTCACAAGTAGATTGCCAGGCCTTTCTTCTGAGGTGCCTCTGGGTAGACTCGAACTTCCAAACTTTCAGTTACTGGCCTGGCTCATTAACTGTTTGCACCACTCAGGGAGTCCCCGAGGGTTTGGAAGTACTCAGTAACTATAACGCTGTAGTAATTTGAGATTTCAGTTTAGTTTTAAACTTAACTCTGGTCCTTCCTCTCCCCCTCGGTCCCCGCCCCGCAACATGAACAGAGGAGGTGGAGAAGATGACGAAGAAGATGGAGGAAGTAAAAGAAGCCAACGTTCGAGTTGTGTCTGAGGACTTCCTCCAGGATGTCTCAGGCTCCACCAAGAGCCTTCAGGAGCTGCTGTCAGTGCACGTCTTGTCATCCTGGGGGGCTGCGGTGAAGGTGGAGCCTGCCGAAGTAGTGGCCCCAAAAGCAAAGTCTGGGGCTGCGGTCCCCAAGAAGAGCAAGGGCCCCGTCAAGGAGGAAGGTGAGGGTACTTGGGCCCAACACTGCCTCAGGTTGTTCCTTGGAGCCTCTGCACACCCCTGTGGGATGCTGCCCAGACCAGTTTTCTGTGTTCCATTTCCACGGGGTGCAGAACGCAGGTGCTTTTGGGCAGTGGGAGGCAGCACACAGGTGCCCTGCTGATGGGCAGTGAAAGCGGAAAGGGCTCACTTCCTTCCCCCACCCCTTATTTATTAGCTTATTTTAGCTTAACGTTTACATTGCTTTGTCCCTGTTGCAGGTGTCAACAAATCTGAAAAGAGAATGAAGTTGACTCTCAAAGGAGGAGCAGCTGTGGATCCTGAGTCTGGTAAGAGAGCAGAGCAGGCCACTGCCACACACTGGTTAGGAGTGTGTGCCCAAACAGCCTCGGTGCACCAGGCTCCTCCCCACAGCGCACCCAAGGGGGGTAGTCCCTTCACCCTCGTGCCTCCCCTTGCAGCCTCCCCAGTCCTGAGAACACAATTGTGCTGTTACCCGGGTAGATGTGAGCCCCAAGGCCTATAGACCCCACCTCGCCAAGAGTACTGTCCCTGCATAGAGAAAACAGCTTTGCCTCTATGACAGGTCTGGAACATTCTGCACATGTCCTGGAGAAAAGCGGGAAGGTCTTCAGTGCCACCCTGGGCCTGGTGGACATCGTCAAAGGAACCAACTCCTATTACAAGCTACAACTTCTGGAGGACGATAAAGAAAGCAGGTGTGTTCCGGGAAGGGGAGAACGTGTCCCGTAAAAGGTATGGGCGTTTCGTGCAGCGTTTAGTGCTGGCTGTCAGCCGTGTGAAACTGAAGCTAATTAAACATGTAACTGGGGAATGAACCTGTGTGTGTGTGTGTGTGTGCATGTGTGCACACGTCAGGTGTATGTGTATACTCAAAATCTTCAGGTGGCATAGACGGTTAAGTGCTTGACTACTAGGCAAATGGTTGCTGGTTCAAGCCCGCTCAGAGACAACCTCAGAAGAGAGGCCTTGCGGTCTGCTGCCAGAAGGTCACCACCTTGAAAACCGTGCGGACCAGTTCTACTCTGCTGCATGTATGAGGTGGCCATGAGTCGAAATAGACTCAAAAGCAACTAACAACAGCAATCTTTTAGCAACTTAAAGAAGCTATTTTTTTTTTTTCTGACGCCGTTGCGTGTACTCTAAAACTTCGGAAGCAAGTCACGTGAGGCAGGCACTGAGCTGACTCTCTAACGATACTTCCAGCTCTCTGGTTACTGAGCGTGTTTGAGTTGCTTTTTTGTTGTTTCTTAACATGGTGCAGGTAGGCAGGTTTCAGGGCTCGGAGAGGGTGAGGGTTGGCCTGGCCCTGGGCATCCGCACCTTTCTAGGCTGAGCAGTCTTCCTCTGGTGAGTGGCTTGCCCCTCAGCACAGCCCGCTCAGAACAAGGCTCTGCAGAATGGAACGGTACACAGAAGGTGCTGCGTTATGAGATTTCAACGCAGTTCCTGGATGTATGTGCTTTCTGGTAACCCAGAAACCCTGGTGGCATAGTGGTTAAGAGCTACAGCTGCTAACCAAAAGGTCGGCAGTTCGAATCCACCAGGCACTCCTTGGAAACTATATGGAGCGGTTCTGCTCTGTCCTATAGGGTCGCCATAAATTGGAATTGACGCAACAGCAACGGGGTTTTTTGTTTTTGTTTTTTAAGATTTATTGACTTTTAGAGTGAAAGGGTAGTATGGGCTGTTAGGGTCAGAAATAATTTTCAGGATGGGTCAGTGTAGAAGATTTCCACAGAAAAATCCCAGCAGAGAATGAATTTATATATGAATTTATATATCCCTGTGTAAGGAGCCCTGGTGACATAGCGGTTAAGCACTTGGCTGCTAACTGAAAGGCCAGCAGTTCGAACCCACCAGTCACTCCTCAGGAGAAAGGTGTGGCAGTCTGCTTCCGTAGAGATGACAGCCTTAGAAACCGTATGCGGCAGCTCTGCTCTGTCCTGTGGGGTTCCTGTGAGTCCGAATCAACTTCATGGCAATGGGTTTCAACAGGGCAATAGCCCAGACAACCAAAAAGTCCCAAGTTATCTTTGAGATTCCGGGTTTTATATTAAAAAAATACGTATAAATCTTATATTTGGGTTTATGCTGTATCTATATTTAATGTTATATAAAAATGAAGTTTTTGTTATTTCATGAGAAAAATTAACTCACCCAAAGCTAAGCACCACAGCACCTAGGGTTTGACATGGAAATTGAAGATGAGAGCTGAGATCTCTAGGTGGCTAGTCCAGCCTTGTCAGCGCCCCTGCTGCCTCGTCACCCCAAGCGGCCCCAACTTCAGGGCATCTTGGCCTCTGAGGTCATCGTTATATTTAGGGTACATCTCATTCAACATATGACTTCCAAGTGATTCTTGGTGTATTTCTTCGGAGAGAGGAATGGGTTTTGTTTGCGTCAAGGCCTACAGGCCTCAGAATTCTCCCCTCAAACTTGGCTGCCGGATCAGAGCTTAACCTATTTGGCGTTCTTTGCTAGTGTGATTCAAAAAGATGTTCTTTAGTTACTTTAAACTTATTATGTAATCCTCGAGTTAATAAAACACGAATTAAGGTCCTTTTTTGTGATACAGGTTCCTTTCCTCTTCTGGGTCAGAACTGTCATCCATTGCCATCGTTTTTGCTCGTTTGAACTTCTTCCTCACCTAATTCCAGGTGGAATGGCGGGGAAGGGAAATTCCTACTGAAATGTCCCCAGCTGACGAACAGAGCTCCTTTCCCCTTCCCCTCCCCCTACTGCCACAGGTACTGGATATTCAGGTCCTGGGGCCGCGTGGGCACAGTGATCGGGAGTAACAAACTGGAGCAGATGCCGTCCAAGGAGGATGCCATTGAGCACTTCATGAAATTATATGAAGAAAAAACCGGGAATGCCTGGAATTCCAAGAACTTCACGAAGTATCCCAAAAAATTCTACCCTCTGGAGATTGACTACGGCCAGGTAATCACCTAACGCTTTTACACCATCTCAGTCTAGTAGAGGGAACCTGTTAACCTGTTGCTGTCGATTCTGAGTCATAGCAACCCCACAGGACAGAGTAGAACTGCCCCATAGGGTTTCCAAGGCTGTAAATCTTTATAGAAGCATCTTTCTGTAGCAGAGCAGCTGGTGGTTTTGAACTGTTGACCTTTTGGTTAGCAGCCAGGCACTAAAACCACTGTGCCACCAGGGCTCAATCCTTGTAAAACACCCTATGAATACATAATACACCCTAAGAATAGAATAAAGGATAAAAGTACATGATCATCTTGATAGATGCAGGAAAAACATTTAACAAAGATTCAACAACATTTAATGATAAAACACTTGACAAACCAGGAATGAAGTTCCCACCATGACGTATGAGACAGCCTAGATGGGCACAGTGCTGATGGTTTGCAGTTGTCTGTGAAGCCAGCACCTAAACATAGCAGGTTATTTGTGGATTCCAGGTGAGGCTTGTTACCTGAACTGTGTTCATCATAGATCATTGTGACCTGGTGTATCAAGATAGAATTATGGTCACTTGACAGGCTGTGCTGAGTTCACAGTTTTTAAGTCCCAAATTAGGAAAGGTGGCAAAATAGCTATAGTTGTAGTTTGAGCATCTCCCTGTATTTGCTACCAGGCAGCCTGCAGTTGTCTCTTGGTCAGTATTTTTTGTGGCCCTTCGTTTTGGCAGAATGCTTGCCTTGTTTTTATGTAGAGAATCTATTTTATAATCAGGAAAGAAAATACACACATTTTTCAGAAGAAGAGAGATTTTTAAGTGGGTACAGAACTTTTAATTCAGAATCCTTGAGCTTGTCTGAAAGAGGGAATTCTTTCATTTATAGAGACCATCAAGAGCACTCGCCATTCAAAATAGAATTTAACTTTTGCTTGTATGATATTGAAGTTGAGGCCTTCAACCTTAGAGTTGCACAGATTTGGTCTGACTGGGCCGTGCCCCATGCTGGGTTAACCTTTTTGTTTTCTCTGATTTCAGAAATACCTATTTGTTTTAGAAATTTTTGAGAAACACAGACAAAAACAAAATAAAAATCACTTAGGATTAAGAAGTTAAAATCATGGCATGTCTTTTTTAATCTTCTTTCATTTCACATGTGTTTTTCCCACCATAGAATTGGAGCCCTGCCTCGCTTACTGGGCTTTATCCACCCACCTTCTGCCCTCATGTACCAGGAGTGTTTCTCTCTGTCTCCTAGAGCAGCAGTGTTGAATAGAGATACACATGTAATTTTAGTTTTCTTAGTAACCACGTTTAAAACACCAAAAAAAGCATCTAGAATTAATTTTAGCAGTTCATTTAACCCAGCATATTCAAAAACGTTATCACTTCAACATGTAATGGATACCAGCAAAATTATTGAGCAATTTTATGTTCTTTTTTTTATACTAAGTCTTTGAAATCTGGTGTGTGTGTGACGTAGCACATCCCATTTCAGACTGGCCACATTTCCATACCTCGCAGCTACATGTGACAAGTGGCGGCTGTATTAAAGTATGCCAGTCTAGAGGGTCATTTTTTAAGACTGCATAGAATTCCATCCTGTAGGTAGGCCATTAATTTATAATTTATCAAAACCACTCCTGCCCACCGCACCCCCTTTAGACATTTAGATTTTTTCTAGGTATTTGCTGTGAGGAGGCTGATATACAATATAGCCAGCCCTCATTACTCATGGATCCTGTATTTGCAAATTTGCCTACTCACCAAAATATGTTCGTAACTCGAAAACTGATGCCGCGCTTTTTGTAGACATGCACATCGCAGCAAAAAATCTGAGTCACCTGATTGAGGTCAAATAAAGAGACATACTGTGTCTTCTTGTTTCGGCTCTCATACTGAAAATGAGTTATCTGCAGTCTGTCTAGTGCCAGATTTTTCCCATTTTTGTGCTTTTGGTTAGTGATGTCGCTGTTTAAGATGACCCCAATGTGGTGCTGAAATACTGTCTAGAGCTCCGCAGCCTTACAAAGAAAACATGTGTTAGGTAAAGTGTAATTCAGGCATGAATTAGAGTATTGGCTGGCTGTGAATTTAATGCTAATCAATCAACAATATATTTTAAGTAAGGTGTGTTTAAACAGAAATACACATAGAACAAGGTTACATATTGATCGCTTGATGAAAACATTGTGACCAGAGGCTCACAGGAACCTAAGCCTGTATTTCTTCTAGAGCAGGGGTTCAGTATTGGCTAATTCAGTACTTATAGAACAGAACTATGGCAAATAACAAGAGTCAACTACATCTGTGTACTTCTGTGATTATTTCTAGTAGAAGTGGATTTACTGGGTCACAGTGTATATGCATTTAGACAAGGTTTTTTAATACATTAAATAGTTCGCTCTCCAATCAAGTTATACCCAGAGGTGAAAGAGTACGTTTAAAACCCAGCATTTCAACAGAAGAGTAGTGATGGTAACAACACAGCCATGGCACTAACAAGCCCAGGTTAGCACTCTGCAGCTTGGTCAAACCAGGCAAAATCCAGTGTCAAAGCCCAATGCCAGTTACCTTCACCTAAAGTAATACCGGACACTGCATTAGCTGTAGGGACACAGTGAGGGACAGAGCAGTCCCTGCCCTCTAAGAGTGAGATAGTTAAGTCAGTGTCAGTATAGTCTGGTGCAGGCTTAGCCTGGATTCGCCCAGCAGCAGGGGTTCAAGTGCTATTAGTTTATTAGGGAGTGCAGCCCTGGGAGTGGTAGTGAGGGGGAGGGAGAGTTAATAATGCTAACATGCACTTCAGTGCCACCGTCAAGCTGGTTGGCAGTAAACAGGACTGATTGCTTCCTCCTTTGGGACTCTACAAGAAGGCTGTATAACCCCGCTTTTGGGTGAGGAAGTGCACAGGAAGCGGGGAAGAATCTCTTCCATCAGTCCCGTGTGCCGTGGGTCCAAGGCCCACCCTCACAGCTCCCCAGCCTTTCCAGGTTGTGCAGTGGGGACCACACAGGTCCCCAGGCAGGGCATCAACAGTCTAAGTGAGGGGATACCTCCCCAGGTGAGGCCCTGAGAGGAGCAGGACGGCCTGCAGGCCAGAACCAAGCAGAGCTGGGTGCTGCAGTGGCCACAGGACTGGGAAACTGGAACAGCCCAGAGGACACAGGGTGCGTGGAAGTGTCTTATCAACACACACCCTCATGAATGTCCTTCTTGGAACCATCACCCAGACCTGTTTGGTTAGCACACAACCTTCTATCTCATATCCTTTATCTGCAGCCCACACCCCATCGGCCACCACCACTTTGCCAGGATTGTTAGGACTGGGTCTCTCTTACTGACTTCCCTTTTCCCTAAAGGATGAAGAGGCAGTGAAGAAGCTGACAGTAAACCCTGGCACCAAGTCCAAGCTTCCCAAGCCAGTTCAGGAACTCATTAAGATGATCTTCGATGTGGAAAGTATGAAGAAGGCCATGGTGGAGTACGAGGTTAGCGCACTTGGTTGTTTTGTCTGTGAGTGTTTGCTGCGGGCGGACGATGATTCAAGTGCTGGGCCAGTGGGGAGACAGCTCTGCAGCTCTCCTTGTTTCTCTCAGAAGCAGAAAACGTTGGATGTCAGCGTCTCTTCCATGTTCTTCAGCCTTAGATAAATCATGAGTGTGGGGCCTTTTTAACTAGGGCTGCTGTAACAAAATACCATACACCAGGTGGTATACAAGATCAGAAATGTATTGGCTCACAATTCTGGAGGCTAGAAACCTAAATCATTGTGTGGGCCTGGCTCTGTTGCCTCTGAAGTTTCTGGGAAGGATCCTTTCTTGTCTCTCTAAGCCTCTGGTGTTCCCCGGTGTTCCTTGGCTTGTGGATACATCTTCATGTGGCCTCCTTCCTCTCTCCTGTCCCTTCTCTTTTATAAGAACGCCAGTAATAGAGGATTAGGACCAACCCTACTCCGGTATGACCTCATGTTAACTATTAACATCTTCAAAGATGCTATTTCCAAACAAGTTCACATCCACAGGGACAGCATGTCTTAGGGGATACAATTCAATCTACAGCAGTCCTGTAGTGCTTGGTCTTTTGCAGGGGGTCCTTTGATTTGCTGTAAAACAGGTGGTATGTTGCAGAGAGGTGCCCTGGGCCCCCAGCCCCCCTTGCATCCTCCTTGTCACCGTGCATAGGACGTGTAGACATGGTTCTTCCATGGCCCAACTAGGCTTGTCAGGGGGAGTCCCAGACTCAGCCCACTTAAAATAAGAGACGACTGCAGCCAGTAGCAACAGGTGCAGAGGGCTTCTGCCACTTGTCTCATCGTGTAAAACCATACCAGCTGTTTTTACAAAAAGGTGGCGCAGAGGGTGGGTGAAGGTTGTTGGATTAGTCATGCTCCTGCCCAAGGCAGAGTGGCAGGAACGGTGGACCAAGGCTACGGGTTCCCTGTTCATCTCCACCCCATCTCTGTACTTCCACTGGGAGAAGAGGGCAGAAGGGCCCTGCTCTGAGCACCAACCCTGGGGGCCCTCAGATAGAAATGGTGGCAGCAGCTGTCTGCTTTCTGGCAGCATCTCAGAGGGGTGCATAGCCTCCACTTGTGACCAGCTTTGTATGCCTCTGTAAACGGGCTCTCCCCCTGCCCCAGCCACCAAGCCGAGAAGCTTCAGGCTACTCGGGAAAAGCAAGCAGTTGGGGTGGGTTGGTGAGCTCATTTGTCCTGGGTTCCTACAAACCCAGCAAGGAGGGCGAGAGGCGCTGCCCAGCCTTACCTGCTCTGTCCCTTCTCCACGGGCTTGCTCTTTGTCCTGTGGCTTCCCGTGGGCTTCCTGGAGGCTACTCAGCCTCTCCCTCCTCAATTCCCAGAGACATCAGGGCTAGAGTCCCTGTCTGGGGTTCACCTTATTGTCGGAGAACAGAGTTGTTACAGCCTGGACATCATCTGACAGGCTTGAAAATGGCCAGGGCTTGTTCAAATAATACATAGCCAGACTTCTGACTGGACCTCCAGTCTGGGGAGGTCTGACGAGTTTGAACAGCTTGTGGATGGGCTCACCAAGAGTGAGAGAGAGCAATGTGGCCAAGGGAAGGGAGAAAAGGGTCTCGGGTTTCATGAGTGTTTTAAGTGAAATATCCTGCGCTTCAGCACCCCAGTTTATCTGCTATTCGTAAACGTCCTCAGCTACTCTCAGACCGTATTCTCTTCCTGAAGAATGACGTTTTGTGTTGTTTTCACTCAGCCAGGAAACTAGCAGGAATGGAAGGGCCAGGGTTCCTGCTGCTGGGACGGGGCAGGCGGGAGAGTGTGTGTAGGCATGCAGGCGTCCATCCTGTGGTTCCCAGTGGGATTGCGGTAGCCATACGGAGAAGTCGACGTGGTGACCCAGGGTGCTTTATCCCCAGCAAGGGGAGCCTGGCGCTCCCTTTGAAGCAGGGGAATCCTGGGCCCAGAGGGGACATGGGGAGGTGCTTGTGACCCATGGAGGGGGCAGGCTTGTGTTGCAACTGTGGTTCAGGGTCCCTGGCCCTGGCGTGTCTCTTCTGCATCTCACTTTCTCCCAAACCAAGTAAGCTGCTGTCAAGGTGGCGCTGTAGTCACTGTCAGCCTGCCTGAGCTGGGAGCTTACAGGAGTCGATGGTTTGTGGTGACTTAGCCCTTCTCGCATCCTTGTGGCCGGTGCGTACAGCTTGAAGGGTGCAGTTTAGGGACATTAGGTCTTTCCTTTTTTAAAACAAACACCAGAATTCTACAACTCAGGCAGTATGGCTCCCTTCAGGGTGTCTGCTTACACTGCGCTCACGTTTCCCTGGGTGAAAACATGCTTTGGAGTTCCTTCTTTAGAATTACTTTACGAGCCAATTTATCATCTGCACTGAAGTCTCTGCTGTTTTATTGTGCCTCGTTTTTGGTCCAAAATAGATTATCCACCTTCTTCCCCAGACTTAGCCCAGGTATTTAACTCTGTCAGGAAACGAGATCCGCCCCCGGGATGGAGCATTGCTGTCACGGAGGGTCAAGAGGCGTGGGCACCAGGACTTGTTTTATTAGAAGCAGTAATTGCTGGTCCTTGGTTGGTGCCTTCTGAACACCTTTCACATCTTCTATTTAATTTTATCCACACAACAGTTCTGTTTTCTAGAATGCTTGTGCGGCTCCATCTGGGTTCCAGGCACTGCAGGAAAGTGTTGAGATGCAGAGGTGGATGTGAGGGGTGGCTGTGGCCTGGGGAGCTCAGAGGGGTCTATTGGGAACAGCCATGGGGACAAATGTCTCAACATGCAGAGCGTGGGGCCCGCTGACAGACAGATGTTTGAGCACACAAATGGCCCAGGGGGCTAAGCGAGCAGCACAAACAGGGCCACTCACAAAAGGAGCACAAGTCTGGGCAACCTTTGGAGGAAGGAGGCCCCATTTTGTAAATGGGAAATCAAGACTGAGGGCAGATAAGCCATTAGTTCGCTGGTGGCCAGGCTGCTGGCTGCACATTTCATGCTTGGTCCACTGCAGCATGCAGCTTCTCTTGCTGGTAGTTCCCAAGCTATTTTCAGCAGTGGAAGTATTGTCAGAACAGATGTGTGCCCTCTTGGGTGACTGATTTGAAAGAGTTACTATCGATTTGAATGTAAATATATATGCTCAGGTGTATGTCCTTTCAAAAAGATTTTCACCCCTGTTGTCTGACCTGGAACCCGGGAGCGTGGACTTACTGCCTTGGCTCTGGGGCCCCAGAGAAAGCCCTCTGGGAGTTGCCTAAGATCGGGAGCTATGATTGCCCTACCCTCTTCCTCACTTTGCAGTGGGATGGGAATTAAGCTGTATCTTCTTACAGAAATGCTGGGTAATTTCAGACTCAGCTTAGGGGAGGGAAATGGCTAATCCCAGCTCTAACCGAAGAGAGCAAGGATCCTCTTCACACATGCTCTCCCTGCAAGTGGGGCCGGGCTGCTAACTGTGGAGTCGCGTCACTGGGCCCTCCCAGGAGGACTGGGTAGACTTCTTACTCCCAGAGGCCTGACCGGTAGCAATCCACTGCTCCCTTCATCACTCTGTGTGATGCCCAGTGATGCCATCTTTAAAGAGTAAACCCCCCTGTCTCTCCAGATTGACCTTCAGAAGATGCCCTTGGGGAAGCTGAGCAAACGGCAGATCCAGGCAGCATACTCCATCCTCAGTGAGGTCCAGCAGGTAAGCAGGGGGCTGGCATCCTCTCGTTACAGAGAACGCGGGCAGCTGCCCACTGGCCCTTCTGGGCCAGCATCCCCAGGCAGACTTCTTCTCTGGGGACCAGCAACAAGAAGCACTAAATTGCATGAGAATTTAGAATTTTCAGTCCAGCGAACACGACAAGTGCCTGCCACTTGTATCATCAGATATTTAATAAACACCCTACAAAACTTGTGGAAGAGTTTGGTTCTCCTACCTCATAAAAACGAGCCCTGGTGGCACAATGGTTAAGTGCTCAGCTGTTAACCAAAAGGTTGGCAGTTGGAACCCACCCAGTGGCTCCTCGAGAGAAAGGCCTGGCAGTCTGCTTTGGTAAAGATCACAGCCTAGGAAACCCTATGGGGCAGTTCTGTTCTGTCACATGGGGTCACTATGAGTTGGAATCAACTCAACAGCACCCAGCAGCAACCTCATAAAAATGTTCTGATTTTATTGTGTGTGTGTCCTTACGGGTTAGGCTAAGTTTATCTTTCAGTCCAGTAGAAGGCTAAATATTTTCTTACTTTCATCCATTGGTCATTCAGCATTTAGTAAGCCTTTGCCAAGTTCCCGCCCCCCCTGCCTGTCCCACTGCCTTCAAGCCTAGCAGTCCCATCCTGGAGGGGCTGCAGACTTTTGCTTGTGTCTCGGGGTAGAGTACGTGTTGGCTGTTGACAGAAGAAAGGGACCCAGGAGGTTAAGTGCCTGCTGGTCCTCAGCAGTGACCGCTTTCCTTGCCACCCGCTGCTGAGAGCTGGAAAGGCTTCTGTCGGCTCAAGCTCTTTCCTGTTCAGAATCCACAGGGGGAGGGCTGGAAGCATCCTTACCCATTTCACAGAGCAAACTGCAATAAATAGACATTAAACAACTTGGTGACGTCTGTGTCATGGTGAGAGGCAGACTTAGCTTCCGGCCTGCAGGTCGCCAGGTCCCTGTAGGCACCTGGGATGTACTCCTGCGGTCCAGCTCTGTGTGCGTTTATCGAGCACCTTCTGCATGTAGAGCACTTACTGGTCCTGTGGCGGTGAGAGAGCTCGGCCTGCTACCTGGACCCCTGGGAGCAATAAAACATGACTCCCTTACCCTGGAGATGACAGTCAGTGGATGAAGAGGGCCCAGCTGAATTTTATAGCAGTGGGGTTTTTCCCCATTTTATTATGAAAAATTTCCAAATATACAGAGAGTTGAAAGAATGGTACAGAAAATACTCATGAGCCCACCAGCCGGATTCTACAGTTGACTTTTTGCACAGTGGTTTGTCTGTTTAATAACTATGTGGCTCTCTGTACAGATGAAATGTGGGGGGAGCCCATTGTGTGTTGAACTGCACTGCTTGAGGATGGAGGTCCTGCCCTTTGCTCAGGTGTGGTCTGGTACTTGTCCTTGGTTCCTGGCTCCTGAACACACTGCTGGCTCTGGATTCACCTGTAGCATTCACTTTCCAGAGGAGGAAGCTTGGTCGAGTGCTGGGGGCTCGGAACTGCCACGCAGTCCTGTTCTTTCTGTTCCCTGTCCCCACCCTGCAGGCGTTGTCCCAGGGCAGCAGCGACTCCCAGATCCTGGACCTCTCAAATCGCTTCTACACCCTGATCCCCCATGACTTTGGGATGAAGAAGCCTCCACTCCTGAACAATGCAGACAGCGTGCAGGTACACTGGGTGGGCTCGGCACGGAGCCACAGATGTGCAGGGCAGTGGTGTGGGGCTTAGGCATTAGGCCCTTGCTCCTGCCCCTCCATGTGTTGGGGTCCCTGTCCTTCCTCAGCAAAATCAGTGTAGGGGGAAAGCCACAGGAGAGGTAGAGTGTCTTCCTTTTGACAGCATCCTTCTGCCCCTTGCCTCATAAGGCAGCAGATGATAGCTCCTGGCTCGGGAGTGGTTGGTAACGTCTTTGGTATAAGTGACCACCTGTCGTCAGGGTGTGTGAGAGGGAAGACCGTCCTTAACTTACCATCTAGCCTCCACCTCTCACCTTCCCCCTGGAGCAAGTCCTCATTAGCATTTCAGGAAATCCATGTGAGCATTCTCTATGAAAGACAGATGACAAGCTGTCCCTGACCATCTGGGAGGTCCCTCTCTCAGCATCTGTATTGGATTCCATTCATGATGGGCAGTATCTGCATGTGGGTTTTCTGGTCCAAACCCGGGTGAGTCTTTCTTCCTCACCTTGGTACTTAAGCCAGCATCTGTGCGTTGCTCCTCTAGGCCAAGGTGGAAATGCTGGACAACCTGCTAGACATCGAGGTGGCCTACAGTCTGCTCAGGGGTGGCTCTGAGGACAGCAGCAAGGACCCCATCGATGTCAACTATGAGAAGCTCAAAACTGAGATTAAGGTAACAGGACAGCCCTTTCTTGAAGCATTTTAACTGCCCATCACGAGCTTTGGGTCCCAAACTTAAATGTGCATCAGTCTCACCTGGAGGGCTTGTCACTTACAAATTGCTGTGGCCCAAGATTTTCCCCTTTTAACAAGTTCCCGGATGTGGTTGCTGATGGTTTTTTGAGAACTTCAAGGTATTTCATCAGTAAACAGTGCACCTGTTTGCAAGGCAGGTCTCAAGCCAGAGCCTCGGCTTGGTGTAGAGACTGATCTTCAAGGGACCTTAGAGAGAGTTCTTTTATTCCCCTTAATCTCGAGATCAGTTGCCATTGAGTAGAGTCAGACTCGTGAAGACCCCTTTTGTGTCAGTAGAACCGTATGTATCCCATAGGGTTTTCAGTGACTGCTATTTTGGAAGCAGATCATCAGGCCTTTCTTCCAAGACAAAAAGGAACTTTGAGGTCTCGAGCAGCCCACAGAGATGAAGAAGTGAAACGGCTGGCCGTGGGTCTGCCTGGCAGTTGGTCGCTCCTGGGCTTCCCCCGGCGGGTCCTGTGTTGACCTGTTACTAGCTGAGCCCGTGGTTGGTTCTGCCTGCCTGGACCCCAGGTGGCCCTCCTTGGGTCTCCTTTGGAGTAATCCCAAGATGGCTTTCTTCTAGGTGGTTGACAGAGATTCTGAAGAAGCCGAGATCATCAGGAAGTACGTTAAGAACACTCACGCCACCACACACAATGCCTATGACTTGGAAGTCGTTGATGTGAGTACCCCTTCTCCCCCACACCTTTGGTGTCCTGCCGGCTTCCCCGCGCATACCCCTAACCTGGGCCTGGGTGGAAAGGAACAGTTTCCTCTGCTCTCAGTAACCGAAGTGACTCATTTGTCTGTTGAGCAGAAAAATTAGCGGTCTTATTCTTCTGGGGTGGCTTTTTATTCTGTCTCAAGGGACATTTCCATTCCCAAATCTAGCATTCTTAGAAAATCTCATTATCAAAGGTCCGAAATAAAGTCGCTCGGGTGTCTGCTGCACAAAATGTTAATGTTAACAGCTAGTCTCTTCCGATGGGACTTTGAGAAGTCGTATCACTCCATCCCAGCCTGATTGAAAACACCTTATATTTTTTAGCTCCAAGGACAACCAGTGAGTTCTCCTGTGTTTGGTCAGATCTTTCAGTTAACCAGTTTAACAAAAGACTTCTTTTCTACCCTGTCTCCCCGTCCCCCTCCCAGATCTTTAAGATAGAGCGTGAAGGGGAGAACCAGCGTTACAAGCCCTTCAGGCAGCTTCACAACCGGCAGCTGCTGTGGCACGGCTCCAGGACCACCAACTTTGCTGGAATCCTGTCCCAGGGTCTCCGGATTGCGCCCCCGGAAGCGCCTGTGGTATGTGCCTGCCCTGGGAGGTGAGGGGGTGTGCAGTACCTGTCTCTGCCATTTTCCCCGTGAAGGGATTGATAGATACTTAAGTGAGATGTACCCGTGCCAGTGAATACGGATGGGCCTTGTTTTTAAGAGTCGGTGTTGGCTTAGCTGCGGCTGGAAGGGCGACTTGCCAGACAGCCTGTCCCAGGCCCTGGAGTGAGCACCTTCCCTTCACTCTCCTGGCCCTCCCTCTGAGGATGGCACAGCTGCGCATACATCAAACATAATTCCTGAAACAAAAGAAGAGTCCAACCTGACCCTGCCATGAAGTGCTGGTGGGATGTGGTGACGGGGAAAGAACAGCTTTGGCCCCAAGCCAGGCTGAATTCAGACCTTGCTCTACCACTTCCCAGCTCATGGCCTCCACGAGCCTCAGTCTCCTTATCAGTAAAATGCAATCATGAATGTTACCCAGGCACAAGGGTTTGTTAGATCCCCTGGTGGATTACAGAAGTGAACAGCTGGGCAGGAATTTAGGGATGGTCTTTCAAGCCTCCTGTAGTACGGTTGTAAAAAGTGAGGAGCAGAGGGGCGTATTGACTCCCACTAGTGCCGAGCAGTGATGTGGGACTCAGGAAACCACCTCGCCCCTCTGAGCCTTGTGTTTTATTAATAAAACCCAAAATCACTGCCATCGAGTCAATTTTCCGACTCATAGGGACCCTATAGGATAGAGTAGAACTGACCCATAGGGTTTGCAAGGCTGTAAATGTTTACAGAAGCAGGCTGCTCACATCTTTATCCCACTTTCACTTATGAGAGGGGTTTGAAAATAATAGCCAAGACTCACTGAGTATTACATGTGCCAGGCACTAGTGTAGGTAATATTTACTAACTCATTTAATCTTCACAGCATTCCCACGTGGTTATTTCCCCAGTTTGTTGTCGTTAGGTGCCATCAAGTCGGCTCTGACTCATAGCAACCCTGTGTACAACAGAATGAAACACTGCCTGATCGCGCACCATCTTCACAATCATTGCAGTGTTTTGAGCCCGTTGTTGCAGCCACTGTCAGTCCATCTTCTTATGGGTCTTCTGTCTTTCTCTGACCCTCTACCAAGCATGATGTCTTTTTCCATGGACTGCTCACACCTGATAACATGTCCAAAGTATGTGAGACCTTGTCTCCCCATCCTTGCCTCTAAGGAGCATTCTGGCTGTACTTTGAAGACAGATTTGTTCCTTCTTCTGGCAGTCCATGGTATATTCCGTAGTCTTTGCCAACACCAAAATTCAGATGCATCAATTCTCAGTCTTCCTTATTCACTGTCCGGCTTTCGCATGTGTATGAGGCGGTTGGAAACACCATGGCTTGGGTCAGGCACACCAGAGTCCTCCAAGTGATGTCTTTACTTGTTAAAGAGGTCTTTTGTAGCAGATTTGCCCAATGCAATACATCTTTTGATTTCTTGACTGCTGCTTCCATGGGTGTTGATTGTGGATCCACGTAAAACGAAATCCTTGACAACTTCAGTAGTTTCTCCATTTATCATGATGTTGCTTATTGGTCCGATTGTGAGGAGTTTGGTTTTATGTTGAGGTATAATCCATACTGAAGGCTGTGGTCTTGGATCTTTATCAGTTAGTGCTTCAAGTCCCCTTCACTTTCAGCAAGCAAAGTTGTGTCATCTCCATATCACAGGTGATTAATGAGTCTTCCTCCAGTCCTGATTCTGAGTTCTTCTTCATATAATCCAGCTTTTCAGATTATTTGCTCAGCATACAGATTGAATAAGTATGGTGAAAAGATACAGCCCTGACACACTTCCTGATTTTAAACTGTGCGGTATCCCCTCGTTCTGTTCAAACAGCTGCCTCTTAGTCTATGTACAGGTTGCTCATGAGCACAGTTAAGTGTTCTGGAATTCCCATTCTTCACAATGTCATCCATAATTATGATCCACACAGTCGGATGCCTTTGCATAGTCAAGAAATCACAGGTAAACATCTTTATGGTATTCTCTGCTTTCAGCCAAGATCCATCTGACATCAGGAATGATATTCCTTTTTCCACGTCCTCTACTGAATCTGGCTTGAATTTCTGGCATTCCCTGTCATTGTACTGCGGCGAGCAGTTTTGAATGATCTTCAGCAAATTTTTACTTGAGTGTGATATTAATGATATTGTTCTGTAGTCTCCGCATTCTGTTGCATCACCTTTATTTGGAATGGGCATAAATACGGATCTACTCAGTCGGCCAGGTAGCTGTCTCCCAGTTTCCTTGGCGTAGACGAGTGAGTGTCTCTAGCATTGCGTCCATTTGTTGAAACATCTCAATTGGAATTCCGTCAGTTCCTGGAGCTTTGTTTTTCACCAGTGCCTTCAGTGCACCTCGGACTTTTTTCTTCAGTGCCATTGTTTCTCAGTCTTACGCTGCCTTCTGAAATGATCGAACGTCAACGAATTCTTTTTGGCACAGCGATGTATTTCATCCACCTTCTTTTGATGCTTCCTGTTTCTAGTACTTTGCATATAGACTCCTTCAATATTGCAATTCGAGGCTTACATTTTTCTTCAGTTCTTTCAGCTTGAGAATTGCCAAGTGTGTTCTTCCCTTTTGGTTTTCTATCTCCAGGTCTTTGCACATTTCATTATAATACTTCAGTTTGTCTTCTCAAGTTGTCCTTCGAAATCTTCTGTTCAGCCCTTTAACGTCGTCGTTTTTTCCATTCATTTTAGCTGTTGTGTGTTCAAGAGCACATTTCAGAGTCTCTTCTTATATCCATTTGGTCGTCCTTCTAGTTTAGAGAAGAGTAAAGTTGGGACCAGAGAGGTTCGGTAACTTCATGAGCCTACTAAGTGCCTGGCAGAGCTGGGATTTGAGCAGTCTGGCTCCTGAGCTCACGCCTCAACACCCACCACACCACTGGCATTGTGAGAATTGGAAGTGACACATTGCAGCCCTTAGCTTTGTGCCCAGTTCACAGTAGACACTCAGTAAATAACTGCTGCTACACACTTCCCATTAGAAGGTTTTCAGCTGTCCTTTTTCCAACCCTGCAGACAGGCTACATGTTTGGTAAAGGAATCTATTTCGCCGACATGGTCTCCAAGAGTGCCAACTACTGCCACACATCTCAGGGAGACCCAATAGGATTGATCCTCTTGGGAGAAGTTGCTCTTGGAAATATGTGAGTAACCTTGGCTTTGGGGCTGGTGGCATTTGATGGGGACGAGTGGAGTGGGCTGTAGGAAGGAGAACCCCCCTTGGCTGAGAGAGAACCATAGAAATTCCCACCATAGGTACTGAACCTGCCAGGTAGGACCCTGCTTGTAAGCAGCAGAACCAGTTCGAGTTAAGTGAACAAGGGAGATACGAGAATGCCACATAAAACCCAAGGGCAGGAAGACAGCCAGGCCCGAGGATCTGAAAACTAGCAAGCAGAGAACTTGTCTTGCACAAGGGGTGGTTACCCCATAGTCCCCTAGGTGTTTACATTTTCTGCCAGAGACCAGCCTTGCATGAACTGGAATCATCCCGCAGAGAAAATCCTTTTGACCCAGCTTGGATCAGGTGTCCAATCTGCTCCCACCAACTATAATCAAAAACGGCAGAGTCATGTGATAGACCAGAAGTCTAAGGATTTTTATGGGCAGACATACCTCCAGAGCCGTCTACCACAGCTCCACACAGGACCTTTCCTTGAAAAGGGCCCCAGGGCAGTTATCATGGGCATCTGCTCCCACTGCTGTAAAGTCTATTCCAACTCATGGTGACCCTGTAGAACAGTAGAAGTGCCCCATAGGGTTTCCAAGGCTGTAAATTTTCATAGAAACAGACTATCACATCTTTTCTCCTGCAGAGCAGCTAGTGGGTGCAAACCACTGACCTTTCAGTTAGCAGCCTGACCACAGCACTACCAGGGCTCCCATCATTGGGCACAAACTGTTCAAACAGCTCTGCCCTGCAATCTCTGGAGTAGAGTGGGAGCTCAGAGCAGTGAATCTGGATGGGGTTCCCTGGGGTATTGATCCCATCTTCTCTCATGACCGTGTCCTGCTAATCCACAGTGTTAATTGAAGAGGGGCTTCTGAGACTGTCTTCTCTTGAATAGGTATGAACTGAAGCATGCGTCACATATCAGCAAGTTACCCAAGGGCAAGCACAGTGTCAAAGGTAACGTGTTTGACCAGCTGCTACTATAGCCTAGGGCACCCTGTGGACTGCTCAAGGAGGGGCCCCTTGTTCTCCCCAAGGGCTGCCTTGAGGTTGAGCAGCTTGAAGTTCATTAAAAAACAGTTTCACTCTGTGGCTGCAGCTAGTATGGCAGATCCCATAGGGGAACCTTGGCTTGAGCACTGTACCAGGTACATTGGCTTTGGACTTTAATCAACTCTTGCCTGCTGCTGGCGGTGAGGGCTTCTCATGACGTAGTGGCACCTGGGGCATTCTAGGTTGCCAGAGTTCATAGCACATAGTGATTTAGGGCTTCCGAATGCCCGTGTTAAGTGACTGCCTTGGAATTCTGTTCAGAACTATGAGATGTGACCCCTTAGTGGGCTGCTACTATTTTCTCATTAAAATCGGTTAAGGCTAATGGCCTGGCAACCTACAGTTTTCTGGAAGAAGGATAAAGTATGGGATTTGTGTGTCTTTAAAATGAACAAACACATAGATAAAATTGGTCTCATCTTTCTGGAACATTTTCACCATCCGTTCTCACAGTTCTTATCACTCCCATCTTTCGTTTGGCAGGTTTGGGCAAAACGACCCCTGACCCTTCAGCTAGTATTACTCTGGATGGTGTGGAAGTTCCTCTTGGGACCGGCATTTCATCTGGTGTTAATGACACTAGTCTACTGTATAATGAGTATCCTTTTATGAGTGTGCTGTGACTGTAGACTCGCTTCTGGGCAGTCCAGTTACCTGGGATAGACTATGATTAGAAACTATCCTATAGTGTCTCCCGGTGAGTACTTCCCCTAAATGGTCTCTCCCTATACTGGATGAGGGATCTGACTATCCACTTGTGTAAGACTGGCTCACAGGGTGTTATCTGCCTCATTCCCCTGATTTCCAAAGGATTATCCATCCTCTGTTTTCTGCCTGGTAGAAACCCGGAAGGCCAACAGCTGGGAAAGTTTGGGCTGAGGGGCACTTAGCGGATGGCATGTGCGGGCTCCATCGTGAAACTGTTTGCCCCCTTGACATGCTTCCCCTCCAGGTACATCATCTACGATATTGCTCAGGTAAATCTGAAGTATCTGCTAAAACTGAAATTCAATTTTAAGACGTCCCTCTGGTGAATTACAAGATATGGCCATGTCACACACCAGTGACTGGTATGGATTCGCCTCGTGCTTACGTGTCAGCCCACCGACCAGACACCTCAGCTAATTTTATATGAACGTACAGTAACCTGTTCAAAGGTCTTCCCAACTTTTCAAGCCCCTCGTTTTCTGTTTGATTTTTTTTTTTTTCCGGTGGGGGTGGGGGGGTGTGCTTTTTCCCTCTAGGTATATCACTTGTGTGGTACAACTGACAATAGAGGAAAAGTTGGGAAGAGTTGTTTTTTTTTTTTTCTTTAATATTGTTTGCCTAGACTAGTTCTGTGGAAAGTCCACGTTAGAATGTCTGCCCTATGGTTTCCCCGGGAAAGGAAAATACATGCTTGCACCCTTTTACTAATACATGTTTCCACCCTTTACCTTTAGTTTTGATTTTGGAAAAATGTTAAGCATTTATTTTGAGGTAAAAATAAACTAATTTCATACTAATTAGATTTTTCTTTTTATTTTGCATTTATTGACTCCTCGGCTTTTTTTTTTTTTTTTTTGGTGGTGCACGTGGGAGATCAAAAGGAGGGACATAAATAGTTTCTCATACTTGAAACAAAAAGAGCTTTCCTCTTCTAAAAACACTTGAGCATGGAAGCTCTTGAAATACACATGGTAAATAAAAAGTTGCGTTTGGAATTTTTCAGGTCTGTGAGCAGTTCTGTCTTCCACATTAAACCTCTATTGCTGACAAACCCTAGGGCTAATAAACCACCCAGTGCCGTCGAGTCCATTCCGGCTAATAGTTCTCAATTAAAATGGATATGGCTCCTGCGGTTGTGTATCATGTGTTTAGTCTTATTCTGGCTGTGATACGGTTGGTCTTCACAGTGTGCGGTCCACAAGGACCACAGGGGGATTATTTACCGAAACCTGTATAACCCCAGAATGTGCCAGGCCACAAATCAGGCACTGGCCAGTGGCAGCGCCCCATCCGAGTGGCAGAAAAACCAACCACCAAAGATAAGTCACTCAGTCTTATTTTTCTTCAGCTTATCAGATATACTGTGGCAATCGAACACTTACCAGCACGTTGTTCTCTTCTCTGGAGGGCTATTTTACAGATGCCGGGTTGTGTCATACCACCACCAGCTGCCCTCGAGTTGATTCCGACTCGTGACCCAGAGCAGAACTGTGCTCCATAGGGTTTTCTTTGGCTGATTTCTCAGAAATAGATCACCAGGCTTTTCTTCCCAAGTGCATCCGGGTGAACGCCAGTCTTTCAGTTAGCAGCCAAGTGCTTACCCATTTGCACCACCCGGGGACTCCTTCCCTCATACAACTACACTATATTTGAGTGATGCTTAAATGCTTCCATTTAAGTTCCCTGAAAGCTTCGGGCTGTGTCTTGTGCTTGCTTCTGGTCATTTACAGAAGGGAAATGAGGGATGTGGGCCAGAAGTCGGAGTCACAGGCAGGATAAGGCAGAATCAACACCACCAGTAGCAGCTGAAGCTGCAGAGAATCCTGTCCTGGAAGAGTTTGAAAGCTATGGGTTGAGTTCCAGAAACTATCCAGCAGAGCAGAGGAAACAAGCACAGTGAGCTACTGTCTCAAACCGAAAGTTATACTGATTTTTGTGTTGACTGAAACAAAAGACACATAATTCAAGACAGGAAAGAAGAAAACCACTGTTTTCTGTGAGTTCGGCCACATTGTAGGTGACCATGACAACACTCACAGGTTACAAGCTGTGGCTTTGTGCTACAGTAGCCATGTTTGTGACCTCACTCAACTAACAGACTTTGAGGGCCATACAGACCATAGTCAAAGTATTAGATTCCAGTACCTAATTAAAGGAAGTTTTTTTAGATTGGAATGATTGCCTAATGCTTCCCTGTAAGCAAAACTGATTTCTTAAAGGGAATTTGCATTTCTGAGTCCCTGTTTTCCTTCTCAAAGGGGGGACCTCCCATTTTATGTTTCCATGTTCACATTTTGCTTTTCTTAACTAGCTGAAACCTTAACCCAAAGCAAAACCGTTGCACACAAGTTCCAAGCGAGCGCTCCACTCCGTGGGAGAAGGACTGCTGCCCCCTGCCTCTCCCGTGCAAGCAGCCCTCTCCCTGCCTCCTGCCTCTGCCAGAAATGCCATCAGACAGCTGTGGCTGCCCAAGGCAGAACTTGGTTCACGTTTCAGACCAAGCAGTTCTACATAGTGGCTCATGCATTACCTTTTTAAAAAGTTCTAAGCAGAAACCCTACACGTTAGTCCGATGTACTAACCAATGAATTCTGGCATTGGCAGTCCTCTCCACCCCCACTCCCATCCTTCTGGTGTCACCCTCTTGGGAGTGGAGAGCATCTCCTTCAGTGTCTCAGAGCACTTCTGTAATGCTGCTGTGGAGTGGTTCGTCTGGAACTTCACCTTGGGAGGAACCACAGCACTGTGCTTTTAGGCAGTCCCCGGACTGAAACCCAGAGCAAGCCCTGTGTTACCCTTTGGACTAAGTCCTCCAGGGAATACCTGAGTATCCGTGGGACACTTTTCACTAGACTCTTGCATGCTGTCAAGTCAATCCCAACTTGTAGTGGTCCTATATGACAGAGTGGAACTGCCCTACAGGGTTTCCTAGGCTGTAATCTCTGGAAACAGATTGCCAGGCCTTTCTCCCGCAAAGCTACTGGCTGTGTTTGAACCACCAACCTTGTGGTTAGCAGCCAGGTGCTTAACCATTGTGCCACCAGGGCTCCCTTCCATTAAACTAAATGACCTCGAATGTCTTTTATCATAAAGCTGGATGATGGAAAAGGAAGACGGAAGAATCGATGCATTTGAACTGTAATATTGGTGAATAATATTGAATATACAGTAAACTGCCAGAAGAACCCCCCACGTGTCTCAGTTTGTCGTACTGTGGGGGCTTGTGTGTTGCTGTGATGCTGGAAGCTATGCCACCAGTATTCAGATACCAGCAGGGTCACCCATGGAGGACAGGTTTCAGCTGAGCTTCCAGACTAAGACTAGGAAGAAGGACCCGGCAGTCTACTTCTGAAAAATATTAGCCAGTGAAAACCTTATGAATAGCAGTGGAACATTGTCTGATACACTGCTGGAAGATGAGCCCCCCAGGTTGGAAGGCACTTAAAACATGACTGGGGAAGAGCTGCCTCAAAGTAGAGTCGACCTTAATGACGTGGATGGAGTAAAGCTTTCAGGACCTTCATTTGCTGATGTGGCACGACTCAAAATGAGAAGAAACAGCTGCAAACATCCATTAATAATCAGAACCTGGAATGTACGAAGTATGAATCTAGGAACATTAGAAATCATCAAAAATGAAATGGAATGCATAAACATCGATACCTAGGCATTAGTAAGCTGAAATGGACTGGTATTGGCCATTTTGAATTGGACAATCATACAGTCTACTATGCCGGGAATGACAATTTGAAGAGGAATGGTGTTGCATTCATCATCAAAAAGAACACTTCAAGATCTATCCTGAAGTACAAAGCTGTCAGTGATAGGATAATATCCATATGCCTACAAGGAAGACCAGTTGATACAACTATTATTCAAATATATGCACCAACCACTAGGGCCAAAGATGAAGAAATAGAAGATTTTTATCAGCTGTTGCAGTCTGAAATTGATCGAACATGCAATCAAGATGCATTGATAATTACTGGTGATTTTAATCTGAAAGTTGGAAACAAAGAAAGATCAGTAGTTGGAAAATACAGCCTTGGTGATAGAAACGATGCTGGAGACCGAATGATAGAATTTTGCAAGACCAACAACTTCTTCATTGCAAATACCTTCTTTCACCAGCATAAACGGCAGCTATACACATGGACCTCACCAGATGGAACACACAGAAATCAAATTGACTACATCTGTGGAAAGAGACGATGGAAAAGCTCAATACCATCCGTCAGAATAAGGCCAGGGGCCAACTGTGGAACAGACCATCAATTGCTCCTACGCAAGTTCAAGCTGAAACTGAAGAAAATCAGAGCAAGTCCACGAGAGCCAAAATATGACTTTTAGCATATCCCACCTGAATTTAGATACCATCTGAAGAATAGATTTGATGCATTGAACTCTGGTGACCAAAGGCCAGGCGAGTTGTGGAATGACATCAAGGACATCATACCTGAAGAAAGCAAGCAGTCATTGAAAAGACAAGAAAGAAAGAAAAAACCAAGATGGATGTCAGAGGAGACTCTGAAACTTGCTCTCGAACGTCGAGCAGCTAAAGCAAAAGGAAGAATTGATGAAGTAAAAGAACTGAACAGATTCAAAGGGCGGCTCGAGAAGACAAAGTAAAGTATTATAGTGACATGTGCAAAGAGCTGGAAATGGAAAACCAAAAGGGAAGAACATGCTCAGCGTTACTCAAGCTGAAAGAACTGAAGAAAAAATTCAAGCCTCAAGTTGCAATAGTGAAGGATTCCATGGGGAAGATATTAAATGATGCAGGAAGCATCAAAAGAAGATGGAAGGAATACACAGAGTCACTATACCGAAAAGAATTGGTCAACATTCAACCATCTTAGGAGGTACCATAGTAGCAGGAACCAATGGTATTGAAGGAAGAAGTCCAAGCTTAAGGCATTGGCGAAAGCAAGGCTCCAGGAATTGACAGAATACCACTTGGGATGTTTCAACAAACGGATGCAGCGCTGGAGGTGGTCACTCGTCTATGCCAAGAAATATGGAAGACAGCTTCCTGGCCAACTGACTGGAAGAGATCCGTATTTATGCCTATTCCCAAGAAAGGTGATCCAACCAAATGTGGAAATTATAGAACAATATCATTAATATCACAAGCAAGCAAAATTCTGCTGAAAATCATTCAAAAACAGCTGCAACAGTATATCGACAGGGAACTGCCAGAAATTCAGGCTGGTTTCAGAAGAGGACGTGGAACCAGGGATACCATTGCTGATGTCAGGTGGATCCTGGCTGAAAGCAGAGAGTACCGGAAGGATGTTTACCTGTGTTTTATTGACTATGCAAAGGCATTCAACTGTGTGGATCATAACAAATTATGGATAACATTGCAAAGAATGGGAATTCCAGAACACTTAATTGTGCTCATGAGGAACCTTTACATAGATCAAGAGGCAGTTGTTCATACAGAACAAGGGGATACTGATTGGTTTAAAGTCAGGAAAGGTGTGTGCCAGGGTTTTATCCTTTCACCATACCTATTCAATCTGTATGCTGAGCAAATAGTCTGAGAAGCCAGACTATATGAAGAAGAAAGGGGCATCAGGATTGGAGGAAGACTCATTAACAACCTGCATTATGCAGATGGCAGAACCTTGGTTGCTGAAAGTGAAGAGGACTTGAAGCACTTACTAATGAAGATCAAAGACCACAGCCTTCAGTATGGATTGCACCTCAACATAAAACAAAAATCCTCACAACTGGACCAATGAGCAACATCATGATAAATGGAGAAAAGATTGAAGTTGTCAAGGATTTCATTTTACTTGGACCCACAATCAACAGCCATGGAAGCAGCAGTCAAGAAATCAAAAGACGCGTTGGGTAAATCCGCTGCAAAGGACCTCTTTAAAGTGTTGAAGACCAAAGATGTCACCTTCAAGACTAAGGTGTGCCTGACCCAAGCCATGGTATTTTCAATCACCTCATATGCATGTGCAAGCTGGACAATGAATAAGGAAAACCGAAGAAGAATTGATGCCTCTGAATTGTGGTGCTGGCGAAGAACAGTGAATATACCATGGACTGCCAAAAGAACGAATAAATCTGTCTTGGAAGAAGTACAACCAGAATGCTCCTTAGAAGCAAGGATGGCAAGACTGTCTTACATACTTTGGACATGTTTTCAGGAGGGATCAGTCCCTGGAGAAGGACATCATGCTTGGCAAAGTACAGCGTCAGCGGAAAAGAGGAAGACCCTCAACGAGGTGGATTGACACAGTGGCTGCAACAATGGGCTCAAGCATAACAACAATAGTGAGGATGGCGCAGGACTGGGCAGTGTTTCCTTCTGTTGTGCGTGGAGTCACTATGAGTTGGAACCGACTCAACGGCACCTAACAACAGCCAGAAGAACGAACAATCTGTCTTAGAAGAAATCAGTCAGAATGTTCCTTAGAAGTGAGGATAGCGAAACTAGACAACACATCTGGAAAACCAATCATAGGGAAAGGACATGACGATTGGTAAAGGGGGGTCAGCGATAATGGGGGAAACCCTCAGTGAGATTGACTGACAAAATAGCCACACCAATGGAGTCAAACAGTCGTCAGGGTGGTGCAGGACGGGGCAAGGTCGCCATGAGGGCCAACCAGACAGCAGCTAACAACGTCATCACGAAGTGTATGGTTTATCCGTTCAACATTAGAGGCTTCGAGGTTTATTGTCCTTTGGCCTTCTCCGGAAAGCTCGTGTCTTCTTACTACTCGGACCTGAATATCAGGAATGATTTATCTATGACCTGTTGGCCTGGTTTACCGACACGCGAATATCACCCAGGTACTTTAGGGATTTACATTTCCCGAAGTGGTTTTGTTTCCTTTCCCTTAAATTCTGTTTCAACTCCAAAAGATTGCTTTTTTCAGGAATGTTGTTTCCACCACTTCTTCAGGCAGAGTCTTTCAAATGGTGTCTCTTTGGGGCTAGTAGCCCTTCAGTGAGGTGGTGAAGTGGTTAAGCGTTCAGCTGCTAACCAAAAGGTTGGCAGTTCAAATCTACCAGCCGCTCCTTGGAAACCCTGTGGGGCAGTTCTACGATGTCCTGTAGTGTCGCTATGAGGTAGAATTGACTCGACGGCAATGGGTTGTGTTCTGTTGAATGCAATGAAAGGCACCATCCCACTGCCCACCTCACGTCTGCCGTGTAATCCCTGGACAGGAGATTAGACGGCAGCCTCTCTATTGGCATTGTCAAATGTGCCCGTTTTTTGTGGCTTAAAAGGTCAGTGCCAGTCTTCTCATTGTTTCTCTTGACCCTCAAATCAGTAATATAAGAAATAGGAAGGTACATTTTGGGGAAATCATTTTTAAAATACTAAAATGTGGCCTCTAAACATCTTCCTTTCTGGTGAATTGGCCCTTGTGTAAAAGATTGTTCACCACTGAGTCAGCGGGAAATGCAGGTAATGAGAACATCTAGATACGAGCTGTGTACCAGGTGGGCTTAATCTTGTATTGGAGGCATTCTGCACAGCTTTGCTTTTGATCAAGAGACTCATTTCACAACAAAAAAAGTGCAGCAGTGAGCTTGCACCCATGAATAAGCTGGTTTGCCACATACTCCATCACCTGGAAGTGGCCTAATTGAAAGATGGAATGGCTTACAGAAGGTCATAATGGTGCCAGTTGGGACACACCCCTGCAGGGATGGAGTTCTGTCTTACAGGATGCAGTAACCTGTTGCCATCAAGTTGACTGAGACTCATAGCAACCCGACAGAACAGAGAACTGCCCCATAGGGTTTCTCAGGAGCAAGTAGTGGATTCGGACTGCAAACCTTTTGGTTAGCAGCCAAATGCTTAACCACTGCACCACCGGGGCTCCCTGTAGGTGGTTCTGTTTCCCCTGACAGGGGCCCTTGGAAACCTTATGGGGCAGCTCTACTCTGTCCCATAGGGTCGCTATGAGTTGGAGTCAACTCGACAGCTGTGGGGTTGGTTTTTTTGGTATTCTCTCCTGACAGCCACAATGCATGGGTCTGGGAGTCATGCGAGAAGTGGGAGGAGATCCTCTCACTACCATCACACCTAATGCTCCACTCACAGGATTTCTGCTTCCCATCCTGGCAACCTTGAGATCTACTGGTTTGGAAGTCTTAGTCCCCCAGGGGGAGATTCTTCCGCCAGAAGGCACAACAATAGTTCCATAGAATTGAAAGATGGGTTACTACCTGGCCATTTGGGGCTCCTTATGCCACTGATCTAAAAGGCACAGAAAGGGAGTTACACTACTGGTGGAGAGACTGACCCTGATTACCAAGGGGAAACAACTGTTGCTATACCAAGGAGGGCAATGCCCAGAACCCAGGCGATTCTCTGAGGTGCCTTTTAGTACTGCCATGTCCAATAATAAAGGTTAATGGAAAACTACAGCAGCAACAAAAAATGACATGACTTGTGGATTCAGAACCTTTCAGGAATGAAGGTTTGGGTCACTGCACCAAGTAAAGAACCCTAATTAGCCAAGGTTCTGGCTGAAGGCAAAAGAAAGAAATGGGTAGCAGAAGAAGTCAGATATCAACTATGGCTTCATGACCAATTCCAGAAATGAGAACTGAAGCAACCAATTCAGGGGCCATAGACAGTGCAGTTTTAAGCCAGAGAACAGCTCTGGTCTGACCCTGTGGCCCAGGTCTAGGATTTCTGATGATGGGTTAGAATGGCTGCAAATGTATGTTAAATGGATTCTTGGTTATACAGCGTCGACAAATGTCAATCTGGGTTACATTTGTACCCCAATTCCTCACCCCTTCGTTGAGTGGACTCTTGAGAAGCAGGTCGATTATGAGGGATACCGTTGACCTCTATGGAGAACCAGTGATAGACTCAGTTTGGGGGGAGCAGGGGTCAGTGTCCAAAGGAGAGAACTCCTGTATCCCCTGGGGTCATAGTCAGAGCCAGGGCTCCTGCCTGTCTGGCCCATTCAACCCAGCCTCTTTCTCAAGAACACTGCAAAAAGGAGATGAATCAAGCCATTCTAAATCCCTGGCACCTACCTCTAACAGCTTGTTTGAGAATGTGTGTGTTAGTCCCTGCAAAGTACTTAGCGTGGTACCTGACCTGTGATATGCTTTCAATTAAGTCATAGCTATTATTGCTGAAATCCCAGAGAATGATTTTGCTGGAGTCTGAGTCCAAACAGGAGGCTCTAGGTAAGGAAGGAGAAACTAGAGAACAGCACAAAGAAACAAAATCCTGTGCTTAGTAGGGAGCTGTTGGACAGTCTTGGGAGGATGAACCCAAGGCTTTGTGTCCTGCCCACTGTTCAATCTCCCATGAAACATTGCCATGACGTTGGCCTCCCTCTCAGTGTGGCTTCATCCACATCCTTCCCCATCAGGCACCTAACTGTGAAGCAACCAACCCTTCAACGCTTCCCCCAAGCCTACCCCCACTTCCAGGCAGGCCTGCTGGGGCTTAGAATAGCCCAGCTGCTGTCTCAGCAGATGGCCAGGCTAATTTTAGCCATGTGGTACTCACCCAGGGACCAGGCTGGGCTTTTTAGATTTGAATAAGCTAGTGTGCAACTTTGGTTCAGAGCCAACAGCAAAGCTTTGAGTTGTTGTGATCTATGTGTCTGCCTAGCACTTTACAGGGGTTCCAGAAATACAATTTTAAGGGTGTTTTTTCTCTGAACCAATGAGAGTCTGAGACTGAACCAGTGGACTGAGTGCTGATGAGCAAGTGAGAAGCAGGCCCTGACGCAGTTCTGCCTGCTCTCCCTGATAACAGGCAGGCAGGGTCCTCAGTATCCTGAGCACAGATACCTGTCATTGCTTTCTTTGTCAAAATGAAAGAAGAAAGCAGCCATCTTAGTTAGCCTTCTGGATCATCCTCTGAACCACTTCTGGGTGACGGGCTGTGGAAGGACTGTGATCAAGAAGAAACTAACCACAGATGGCAACAAGAACCTACTCTGGCACTTTCACTTAGGTTCTCTCATAACCTAGTATGAAATAGTGGAAACAGAGGCTCTGCCTAAGGTCCCACCTTGGGTTGGACTTAAGGAACCAACTTGAGAGCTTGTGTTTTCCAGTGTGGCATCTCCTTTCCCTCATCGCCCATATATGAAGACTGCCTTTCACTCATATTCTCCCAGGAAGTTAAGCAACAGCCCAGCGTGGTTTGGAGACCTGTATTCCGGCTTTGCTTTGCCTTCTCTAGGTTAATGACTAGTCACTGAAGGAAGCTGAGGACCAAAGAAGACATCAGGAGAAGGCGGAGATTGGACTCTAGTTCATGGCTTTCTAAACTGGGTTCATGAACTCTTAGAAGACGCCTAGATGGCCTTCAGGGAATCCACAGCACAACTGTGTCAGCAGTTTTTAAGAAAAATCAGTTGCCATCAAGTCGGCTCCAACTCATGGGAACCACATGTGTGTCAGAAGAGAACTGTGCTTCCTAGGGTTTTCCGTGGCTGATTTTTCGGAAGTAGATTACTAGGTCTTCTGAGGAGCCTCTGGGTGGACTCAAACCTCCAACGTTTTGGTTAGCAGTTGAGCATGTGAACTACGTAGATTACCCAAGGGAAGGCCCAATTACTGAGAGCTTAAACAATAAGGACACATGGTATCTCCCTGTCAAGCAGTAGACAGTTGCGGGATTGGTTAATTGGCTTCTCATTGCTTCTCTTGGCTTTCCCTTCATGTTTGAAAGATGGCTGCCACACTCCGAGCAGCAACATCCAAAGGCAGAGAAAGAGGGTTGCCCCTCGTTCTTCTCTTTGCGCTGTTGCTCCCAGTAGCCCTCCCTTCCAGTCTCAGCCAGGGTTTGGACACATGCTGTGCCCAGCTGCATGAAAGGCTGGCCGCTGAGTGTCTGGCATTCTCAGCGTGTCTAGGGGGAGGGAGCTCTGCCAGCAAGGACTACGGGATTAAGAACGGTGGCAGAGAGCATGTCACACCCTGGAAAGCACATGCGGAAGTTCAGGCGCGTGCACACTTTTTTCTGGGCGGTGGGTCCATACAGCCCATCACGTTCTCAGCAGTCCGTGAGCTCAAGGACTTCTAGAACCAGAGCTGGAGTAATCGCTAAGACTCCCTCCAGCTCTAACATTCCGGGGTTCAGTGAAGAAAGATGTAAACCATCACGGAAATAGAAACAGTGGCCCAGAATAGTTTAAATGGAGATACTTAATGCTAGTCTCATGGGCTCAGTCAGGAATCGATGACACTGCGAGGTCATAATCAGACGTCCCTGGAACACCGAGCTCTTTTCTTCCTTAGCGTCTTATTTGCTGTGAACTCCAGTGTCCTTGCCCAGAGGATTGTTCTGCCTTGCTTCTCTGGGGTTGAAATCCTTTGCCTGAGCATTCACTGGGCTCTAATTGTACTGGTAAGGAGACCTGGTGGCACTATGGTTAAGCACTCAGCTGCTAACTGAAAGGTCAGCAGTTACAACCCACTAGCTGCTTCAAGGGAGAAAGGTGTGGCAATCTGCTTCCATAAACATTACAGCCATGGGAACCCTATGGGCCGTTCTACGCTGTCCTATAGGGTTGTTATGAGTTGGAATCAACGGCAGTGGGTTTGGTTTTTTGCTTTTAATTGTACTGGTGGTGATTCCGGAAACCCTGGTGGCATAGTGGTTAAGTGCTACAGCTGCTAACCAAAGGGTTGGCAGTTCGAATCCGCCAGGCGCTCCTTGGAAACTCTATGGGGCAGTTCTACTCTGTCCTATAGGGTCGCTATGAGTTGGAATCGACTGGACAGCCCTGGGTTTGGTTTTGTTTTTTGGTTTTGGTGGTAATTCCATTCCTTCTTGAGTTGGGCAGCCACAGAGGCAGCCAGGACACTGAGGACCGGCTCTGACTGGACCTGACAGTCTCTGAGAGGATCTCTCATGGTAGTATTAGCAACTCCCTAAGGACAGCAGTTCTGCTCTGTCCCGTAGGGTCCCTATGAGTCAGAATTGACTTGACAGCAACAGGTTTGGTTTGGTTTAGGGACAGGGAGGGACCCTGGTGGTGCAGTTGTTAAGTGCTTAGCTCTTAACTGAAAAGTCAGTGGTTCAAACCCACTAGCTGCTCCATGGGAGAAAGACGTGGCAGTGTGCCTCCATAAAGATTACAGCCTTGTAAACCCTGGGCAGTTCTACCCTGTCCTGTAGGGTCGCTATGAGTTGAAGTCGACTCCAGAGCAACAGGTTTGGGTTGTTTTGTTTTGTTTTTAAGGACAGGGGTAGAATCCCTGGATGGTACAGTTAACCCAGTGCACTCAGCTGCCTAACCGAAAGGTTGGAGGTTCAAATCTATCTCAGAAAAAAGGTTTGGAGATCTAATTCTGCAAAACAGCCACTGAAAACCCTATGAAGGTCTATAGATTCAATGCAACCCCGGATCAAAATGCCAACAGCCTTCTTTACAGAAATGGAAAAACCAATCCTCAACTTTATATGGAATGGCAATGTAATCTGACCCTACAAATGCCAGTAAATTTCCATTAGTCCTTAAACTAGCCCAAGCCAGATTTGGCCTGCCTCACATTTGAAGAAGGGCTAGCTGTGACCACTAACTGACTTCAGAGGAGGCAACAACAGGTGGAATAAATCAGAAGGAAAATCATCACTTGGACCCTGTTCTGAAGGGAGAGGTCCAAGAAGAATCACATCACCTCCTATTTCCTGGCCACCTTCTAGAATTTTCCCTCCCCAGTACACCTGCATGGCCACCATCTCGCTACCCAAATCACATATAAGCCCTGCTTCCCCATAGCTCAGGGAGCCGGATCTGAGGAGCTTCCTCCCAGCTCCTTGCTCTGGGCATTGCAATAAAGTTCCTATATTTCTCAAAGACCAGTGTCCAGAAAATTGGCAAGTCTGAGTGTGCCGGACAAGGACCCAATTCTAGGATTCAGTAACATCAAGAAGCCCCAAAAAGCTGAAGCAATGTTGAAACAGAAAAACAAAGTAGGAGGACTCACACTTGCTGATTTTAAAACATATGGCTACAGTAATCAAAAGAGTCTGGCACTGGTGTAATAATAGATACATAGACCAATGGATTAGAATTGAGAGTCCAGAAATAAACCCACACATCTATGGTCAATGACTCTTTGACAAGGTGCTAGCTCCATTCTATGAAGAAGAATCTCTTTAATAAATGGTGTTGAAAAAACTGGATTTCCACATGCAGAAAAACGAAACAGAGTCCATGCCTCACACCATATACAAAACAAATTCAAAATGGATTAAGGACCTAAATGTGCAAACTGAAACCATAAAATTCTTAGAAGAACAAGCAGGGGCAAAGCTGTCAGGCCTATTCTATAAGGATTATCTAATACAATAACAAAAGCGCAAACAGCAAAAGACAAAAGAAATAAATGGGTCCTCATAAAAACTTAAAACTTTTGTTTGTCAAAAGACTTTACCAAAAAAGTGAAAAGACAAGTTACAGACTAGGAGAATATCTTCAGAAACCATACATCCTATAAACATCTAATAACCAAAATATATATAAAACTTCAACAACTTAACAACAAAAAGACAACCCAATCATAAAATGGGCAAAGGACTTGAATAGACATTTCACCAAAGAAGACATTCAGATAGCCACCAAACACATGAAAAGATGCTCCGTTGTCATTAGCTATCAGAGAGATGCAAATCAAAAGCACAATGAGATACCATTTCACTCCCATTAAGATGGGTAAGATTAAAAAAAAAAAGAAAAACTGTTTACTGCTTCTCTTCTATCGCCTAGTTTGTTGCATAGTGCCTGGGGTCTTTAAAGCTTACAAGCAGTAATCCAATGCACAACAATTGGTCTGTATTCACCTGGAGCAACAGAGGAAGGAGAGTCAGAAATAGGAGGAGGAAATGGAATATGTGGCTAATTGTCTCCGTGAACAACTGCCTCTTTGTTCATGAGACCAGAGGAACTGGATAGTACCCAGCTACCATTACTGAACATTTTGATCAAAGATTCTGTAGACGAATCCTGATCAAAAGGGGGCAAATGCAGAACAGAATTTCAAATTCTCATGGAATCCAATCTTGCTGGAGCCATGGAGGCTAGATGAACCCCTGAAACTATTGCCCTCAGATAATCTTTAAACTTCAAACCAAAAATATTCCCTGAAGTCTTCTTAAAACCAAACAATAATTTAAATTAACCAGTAAAAAATGTCTGCCTTGGGTATTATCCTCTTTTAAAATCTACCTGTATAGGATCAAACTGACAATAGCAACTCTAAAGATTAGATAAGAACCTTAGTGGACAGTGAGTTTACAGTAATGGGGGAGGACAACTCAGAGAGGGAGGGTGAGAATGGTTGCACTGAATTGTACACGTAGAAACTGTTGAATTGGTGTACCTTTTGCTGTGTATTTTCTCAACAACAACAAAATAAATAAAATTAAAAAAAAAAGAAAATCCTGTGGAACACAGTTCTACTCTGACACTTATGGCGATGCTATAAGTTGGTGTTGACAGCAGCTGGTGGAAGGGCAAGGGCCAGGTGCATCACAGGCACAAACCCACCCGTCTGACCTCCTCGGGCATCTCCGGCATTACCCTACTGCAGAGACCATCCCCAGTCAGGCGCTGTGACAACCACTGAGGAAACACGTGTAACACCTCTGCCAAACTAATGGACAGTTGACTAAACACACTGTTATCTACGCTGTGTTGCCAGGATGTTGAACAAGCACAACTTGTGGTCACAACTCAACTTTATTTTTCTCCTACCACCCCTTTAAAATTGTTCTGTGGGAGAATCTTTCTTCTGCCACCAGACAAAAATTCTGTAGGCCTGTGACTCTTCCCTTCTAGAAGACACAGTCCCATGGTGGTGCTCAGATTCAAACACAATTTCAGTTCAGTAACTGGAATGTCCAGTCCAAGAAAACCATCCAGTCTCTGAACCTGGTTTAGCATCTACATTTCTCCCTCCCTGTCATGGATTGAATTGTATCCCAAAAAAATATCTGTCAACTTGGCTAGGTCATGATTCCCTTGTATGATTATGATTGTCTACCATTTTATCATCTGATGTGATTTCCCTATGTGTTGTAAACTATCATTATGATGTAATAAGATGGATTAGTGGCAGTTATATTGATGAGATCTACAAGATTAGGTAGTGTCTTAAGCCAGTCTCATACCACTAAGAAAGCAGTGCTGGGAGCACAGCGCATCCTTTGGACCTGAGGTTCCTGTGCAGAGAAGCTCCCGGACCAAGGGAAGACTGATACATCACAAGGACCTTCCTCCAGAGCCTACAGAGAAAGCCTTCCCCTGGAGCCAGCGCCCTGAATTCGGACTTCTAGCCTACTGGCCTGTGAGAGAATAAACTTCTCTTTGTTAAACCCATTCAATTGTGGTATTTCTGCTTTAGCAGCACTAGATGAATAAGACACTCCCTTTGCTGGTTTGGGAGTCCTTGGGGGCACAAACGGTTAAGTGCTCAACTACTAGGCCAAAAGTTGGCAGAGACCATGTGGCCACTCAAGGGGGAGAGAGGATTTCATCTCCTGATTTCCTACTTCTCACTTCCTGATCTACTTCCAACTTCCTGATCTACTTCCCACAGGGCCTGATCCCCTCTGATTCCTTTCTTTGTATTCCCAAGATCTCTGTAACTTTATAGGAAAGCTCCCTCTTTCCTTGAGCCAGTCCAAGCACATGCCTTATCCTCAGTCCAAGAGCCCTGACAAACACGTGCATTGTGGGGACCTAAACCGGGCACTTGGGCCTGAATTCCCGGCTCCCTCCTCTCCTGCCCATGTTCCTGACGCCAAGATTGTGCTGGGCTAGAAGAGCAGGCGTGAGGCCCGCCCTGTCCTGGGGACAGTGTATAAGTCCTGGGACCCTGATACCTCACAAACTCACTGTCGCATCCCTACAAACTGCACCAGGGCCTTTCTGGGAAAGGGGGCAATGAAAGATGAAATTAATGACGACTGAGGCCAGACACAGCCAGCCCCTACGGTGTGGCTTGTGGCTCCTGCTCAGAGAAATGAAGCAGAAAGTAGTTACAGAGATTGCTTTGGCAGGGGAGCTCAAAGGGAGCATCCAAGCCTGCTCTGTGAGCCTGGATACCAGACACAGAGCCTCTAATGCCTCAGAATGAAGTAAGCACAGGGCCCTCCCAATCTTAGGAGGTTACTGTGAAGCACTTCTGACCCCCACTTGCAGCGTGAAGGGCAGGGGGCCTGGCATGGTGAACTCACAAGCCATAGCCCAGCAGGTGGGAGCGTGGACTCAAACTAGACTGCCTGGGCTTGAATCCTTGCTCTAGAAGCTGTGAGATCTTGGACAAGTTACTGAACCTCTCTGTGCCTCATATCCCTCATCTGGAAGGTAGGGTGACAGTGCCTTCCTCATGGAGTTGTTCTGAGGATTAATGAGTTAGTAGATGTGCTGTGCCTAAAACAGGGCCTGGTAGACAGTCATGGACTGTGTGACCTCAGCAGAAAGGGCCACATGGCTTTAGAAAGTCCCCTGACAGTCAAGTCTGGGCTCTTTCCAAAGCCATTCTCAGCTTGTGCTTCCACCACTGCCAGCCCCAAATACCCCCTCCTCTTTGCTCCCTCTGTCCCTTTTAACCATTTCAACTACTACACTTGCTCACCACCCTATACCACCAGTTACCGCCGGAGCTGATCCCAACTCACAGCGAACCCGTGTGTGTCTCAGAGTAGAACTCTGCTCCGTAAGGTTTGCGGTTCAGAAGTAGATCGCCAGGACTTAATTCAGGGGCACTGCTGCGTGGACTCGAACTACCAACCTTTCAATTAGCAGCTGAGCGCATTAACCATTTCACCACTCACTTTGTACATACATAAATTTGATTAAAATTGAAATTAGACTTAAATTATGTTTAATAAAATGTATTAAATTTTTCCAAAATGTGCTTAATGCAGTGTAATGCTATTCTGTGAGGAAAATATATATATATATATGTACACGCAGAGAAAAAAGATTGAGAGGGAACCCCCCAATTGTGAAAGCAATAGTATCTAGGTGGTGGATATATGGGTAATTTTTGTCTTCTGGTTTTTCAAAATTTTCCACAGTAAGGGTTTATGTTTTTGTTGTTGCCGGGTGCCGTCGAGTTGGTTCTGACTCATAGTGACCCTCCCTACGTACCACAGAACGAAACACTGCCTGGTCCTGCGCCACGCTCAGTTGTTGCTATGCTCGAGTCCATTGCTGCAGCCACTGTGTCAATCCATCTCGTTGAGGGTCTTCCTCTTTTTCACTGACCCTCTACAAGCCTTTATAATCAGGTAATAAAAATAAATGTTTTTGATATGGTTGGGAAGCCTCTTTACTTTCCTGTGAGACTCCCATTATCTCTGCTGTTTACTACTGATACACACTGATCTTGAGTTCTTTAGTCTTTTCTTAGTTTTCTCCCTAACAAGCCTTGGAGTCCTCAGTCCAGGATGGAGGGCTCTGCGCCCTGGGGACATGGGCACGTATGGGTGGCTTTCACCTCCCCAAGCCATCTTCTGGCTCACCCAGGTGGCCTGGCAAGGGCAGGCAGAGACTGCCCAGCCTGGGCCCAGCGCTGGTCATCTCCAAGAAGCTCCCGCCTTTACACCCAGAGCACACACCTGAAAGACTGCTCTTGCCTCAGTTTCCAAGAAAATGCTTTCATCCCCAAAGGTTGCATCCTGGGGCAAGTTATAAGTGTCTGCTAGAGAGAGACCCTGGGTGGTGCAAACAGTTAACGTACTCACTGCTAACTGAAAGGTCCACCCAGAGGAACCTCAGAAGAAAGGACTGGCAATCTACTTCTGAAAACTCAGCCATTGAAAACCCCGTGGAGCACAGTTCTCCTCTGAGACACACATAGGGAGCTATGAGTCAGAATTGACTTGACGGCAAATGGTAAGCTGATAGAGAGAGACAAAGAGGTATTCATTTTCCTGCCTGAATCATTCCCACAAGACTGATTGTCTTTTTCAGGCTGGGAAGGTGGATTTTATAGAGGAAAAGGTCCACATGACTAAAGGTGGACTCCAAGGGAAGGGACTCCGAAAGCCCTGCCAGCTGATTAAAGCTAAGGGAGAAAGGACCTGTGGACCAGGGACCCCCACTGTAAGAACTCTGTAAGGTTCTAGAACCTCGGAACTTCCCCACATTTGCTCTGGTTGTTATCAAATGCCTGATCTCACTAATGATTACTGAAGAAGAAGGGTCTATTTATTTGCCTTTAATAGCAGCATGGAGCCCTGGTGGCATAGTGGTTAAGAGCTATGGCTGCTAAACGAAAGGTCAGAAGTTTGAATCCACCAGCCACTCCTTGGAAACCCTAAGGGCCAGTTCTGTTCTGTTCTGTTCTGTCCTATAGGGTCGCTATGGGTCAGAACTGACTTGATGGCAATGGATGATAATAGCAACAAGTGGGGGCAGTGGTGCTTTAGTGGCAGAATTCTCACCTTCTGTGCCGGAGACCAGGGTTTGAGTCTCAGCCAGTGCATCCCGTGCACAGGCACCACCCATCTGTCGGTGGCAGCTTGCGTGTTGCTAAAATGCTGAACAGGTTTCAGTAGAGCTTCCAGACTGACACAGACTATGAAGAAAAGCCCGGCGATGTGCTTCCAAAACTCAGAATGAAAACCCTGTGGATCACAAGGCTTTGATCTGCAAGTACTCGTGGGGATGACACAGGACCAGGCAGCATTTTGTTCTGTAATACATGTGATCGCCGTGAGTCTAGGTGACTTGATGGCAGCTAACAACAGCAAACAACGGCAAGAAAGGGGAAAACCAAAAAAACCAAACCCAGTGCCATCGAGTCGATTCCGACTCATAGCGACCCTATAGGACAGAGTAGAACTGCCCCATAGAGTTTCCAAGGAGTGCCTAGTGGACTCGAACTGCTGATCCTTTGGTTTGCAGCTGTAGCACTTAACCACTATGCCACCAGGGTTTCCAAGACGGGCAGGGGGCGGGGGCAGGGGAAGCATAGCCAGAATAGGAAACGTATGGAGAACAAAGTTGGTTAGTACTTACCAGGGGCGGGAGAGAGGGGAAAGGAGGAGTCCTTGTTTAGGAAGCAGTGAGTTTCTGTTTATGGTGACGGAAGTTGGCAGTGGGTACTGGTGATGGATGCACGACACGGTTACTGTAACTGAGGTCACTAAATTGTACACCTGAAAAAGTCAAATTGGCAAATGTTGTGTTTAGATATATTTTTATAACAATAAAGAAATAAAATCAATTTAAAAAAGAAAGGGGGAAGTAGAGGAGTCTGGGTCCCACTCGTCAGCCTCTTGGAAGGGCAGTGTGAGAGGAGGGCCTCCTGCAGAGGACAGAAGAATGCCCGGTGGGCCTGAGCAGTGGGAAACCCATAATGGAGTCACCCCACATTATAAACCCCACATCCCGTGTGAGCCCCGAGAAGGCTAGTTTAAAACCCAGGATCTCCCCGCTTTGGGTTCTGTGTGTCCCCTTGTAACCTGACCCTATGAATGCCAGTAAAATTCCATCAGTCCTTAAACTAGCCCAAGCCAGATTTGGCCTGTCCTGCATTTGCAGAAGGGCCAGCTGTGACTAATAATTGACCTCAACAGAGGACGTAGCAACAGGGAGAATGAATTAGAAGAAAAAATCATCACATTTTTTTCTTTTGGACCCTATTCCAAAGCCAGAGGTCTGACAAGAACCACATCGCCTCCTGTTTCTTGGCCACCGTGTAGAATTTTCCCTCCCCAGTACGCCTGAACAGCTGCCATCTTGCTGCCCAAATCACATGTAAGCCCTGCTTCACCGATCTAAGGAACTTCCTCCTGGCTCCTTGTACCGTGCATTGCAATACAGTTACTTTCTTAAAGACCGGTGCCCAGATAATTGGCAAGTCTGAGTACACCAGACAAGGACCCACCTTCTAGGGTTCGGTAGCAATTTTGGCACCCAATGTGGGGCCTCCATCTGGAGCCCAGCGCCCCCTCAACCATGAGCAGAAACTCCACCGACCCTCAGCGAGCACCCAGCCTCTTGTTCCAGAGGATTGATGGGTCTCCTAACCACGACTGAGGTGGCGACCAGCCCAAAGCACTTTGAGCATTAGAAACTAACTCTGGTATGGATATCCACTAGTAAGTGCCCTAGGAATTTCTCTTCTTAAGTGTTAAGTGCTTGGGATTGGAGGTGGGGCGGTATCTGGAGGATTCGGGTAGGACTAAGACATCCCCATTAGGAAGATTGAAGCCCTACTACAATCATTCTTGTGATCTTGCCCCGCTACGCCCCCTAACTGATGGCAGAGAACAGGTAGCCTAGTTTATGGTTGTTGACTTTGGTTAAGTTCAGGTTCTGGTTCTGGTTCTGAGTGTGTGTGTGTGTGTGTGTGTGTGTGTGTGTGTGAGTGTGAGTGTGTGAGTGTGTCTTAACTATGACAAAATGACCAAAGAGAGGGATGTCTCCATGGCAAAATGAAAACCTACAAAAACAGTATAAACTAATGGTGCAGGGGAAAAAGGAAGGGGAGAAAAGCCCCACCTGGAAGAGGCCTGGGACAAAAGCCAGGCCAGATAAATGGGATGGTTGGCAGGAGGCCCGGGTCTCCCGGTTCCACCCAGCCAGAGGTCTAGGCCATATGTATATAAATGGGAAGATAGGGTGTGAAGAAAAAACAAATCTGAAATGTTTTAAAAAGGGTTATGTGTTTAGGATTGTGCATTTAGCTGAATGTACTACAGAGAACTTGTAACTCTGCCTTCAGCCTATACTTAATTGGATATGCTAAAAGGAGCTAGGATTTGCCTGGGACAGACACAGGCTTCTTGCTTATAGAGTGGGGCTTAGGTCGAAAACCGGAGCCTCACCGAGATTTGCATATATCCATACTCCTTCCACCTGGAGGTGTAGGCCTGGCTCCCGGCCAGGCAGCTGCTACCACTTTGGCAGACCCCTCTGCCACCCCTCTGGCAAATTGCTTGCTGGCTCCTCACAATTTCCACTGAGACAAATGCCTGCCAGACTGGATCACAAGGGCCAGCCTAGAGGGTATATCTGGGTCCATACACTGTTCTCTACCTCTGACCTGTATAACTGGAAGAACAGCCATGACCCAAAATGCACAGCTTTGTTCGTGTCCATCTTTGCCATCATCGTAATTGTGCTGTCAGTCACTCCTAAAGTGTTTTTTAGCTCTAGAGGAATGGAAGATGCTCTTAGAAAATGCACACCAAGAGGCCAACAGGTTGCATAACCTCAACCCTCAGAATGGTATTAGACTCCCAGCAGCCCAGGCTGTACCTGCCATAGATTCACACTGGGACCCAAATGATTGGCTGGGGGCAGGACAGCTAGAACAACTATAAAAACTGATAGTTGGTTTACAGCCAGGAACCCAAAACAGAAGAGCCTTAGGAAAGTTCAGGATGTACGACAAGGCCCCGAGGAAAATCCCTCCAGCTTCCTAGAACGGGTGTACCAAGCACACCGGTGGTTTGCTGATATAAGCCCTGAAGACCAGAGAATGCCGGGTTAATAAATATGACCCTCATCAGCCAGAGTGCCCCTCACATCAGGGAAACTTCAAAAGTTAGAAGGAGGTCTAGGAATGACTACTTTACAACTTGCTGAGATTGCCTTTAAGGTCTTCAATAATCGGGACCAGGTACAAGGAAAAAGCCCTCGCTCCTGGCAGCAGCTCTCAGAGGTAACCCACTGCGCAAGCATACCTCCTTCGAGGTAAGTCCTCTGGGCCCCAAAAGGGCCGGTGGCCAACCCAAGGCCCGAGACAGTGTGCCTACGGCAAACAACAAGGCCACTGGAACAAGAGTGCCCCTCTCAGCCAACCCAGTCCAAGCAGGAAACCCATAACACAGCTCCTGCAGCTGTCAGCTGATGACTCTGACTGACTGGGCCCAGGGACTGCCTGCAACTAGTGAGGAGCCCTGGGCTGCAATAACAATGGGAGGACAACTTTACTGACATACACGACAGACCTAAGAGGTGGAGAACATGGCCTCTGCTGCTGTCTCAGGCACACAGGGGACCCTCCAGCCACCCAGGCAGGGACAAGTCTGCAGGCCCAGCTGTTGGCTGGCTTCACTGGCAGGGTGGACAACTGCCAAACACAGGCAGAGGTGGCATACAGCTTCAGGGCCTCTGAGATGGTCACCATCCTTACCTCACCCCAAACTCTGGCAGGCCCGTGACAGCAAAAAGCATTTCAGCTGGAGGAAAGAAAGCCTACCAGAGATACCTTTTTTGAATAATGCACTATGGTCAACAGAGGTGGCAGTTATACACTCCTCCGGGCACCAGAAGGGAGAGTCTTACATGATTAAAGGATCAGGCAGCCAAACAAGCTGCTAGAACAAAAACCCCTGATGTGATGTAAACAGAGCTTGTGAATAGGGCTTTGGCCTTAATAACAGAGCAGAAGACAGGTGGTTGCACAATTTCCAAAGACAGGTTAATACCAGAACACCTGATGCACCGGATAATAAAGGCAGCTCACGAGAGCACTTTACACTGGGATACTATGTTTCACTGGCTAGCCAAACTGATCAAAGAGCCTAATCTACAAAAGACAAAAGAACAATCCAAAACTAGGCCCACCACCTCCTATGCCAGGGGTACAAGCCAACGGGACCAGACCCAGAGAAGACTGGCAAGTGGACTTAACAGTTATGCCAACAACTGCAGGAGGTTTCAAGTATCTTTCAGTGTTTGTAGATAACCTTTACCAGATGGGTAGAAGCCTTCCCCCGACAACGGAAAAGGCATCCGAGGTAAGCAAAGCTCTCCTCGATGAAATCATCCCTAGATTCGGTTTACCTTATTCCATTCAAAGTGATAACAGAGGAGCCTTTGTGTCTGATGTCAGGACATTTAGGAATTTGGCGGAAGCTACGTGCTCCTGGAGACCACAGTAACTACTACACTGACTGTGTGCTTAAAAGGTCTAATTGGAAACCTTAAGCTAGTGTGGGCAATGTGGGTGAATACTTGTATTCTGAGAGACCAACCTGCCCTGCCTGGGTCAAGCTGCTACATTGCCCTGTTGAGAGTCAGGTGGCCCCTAGAAGCAGGTGCCAGTTGGGCCCCTATGAAGTGCTGCGTGGGAGACCTTTCCTTAAGGCAGCCTGTGGTTGTAGTACTTCAGATGATCGTTAAATAGTCCCGGAACTTAGTGTTTCCAGGTATCTTAGATAACATACGTTAAACTTTTGCATCCTGACACCCCATTCCCTGCTCCATTTCTATTTCAGTCTCCTGGGCCGGGGGTGAGACTGACTTGCATTTCAGTGGTTACTGGCACGCATTCTGCTTATACAGGCAATTTCCTTTGCTTCTTTTAGCACCTAAGATCAGCCATTCTCTTTGCCCTCCTAAATCTTAGAGGTGGAACAAGGCGGCAGGAGGTGGAACAAGGCGGCAGGAGGTGGAACAAGGCGGCAGGAGGTGGAACAAGGCGGCAGGAGGTGGAACAAGGCGGCAGGAGGTGGAACAAGGCGGCCGGAGGTGGAACAAGGCGGCAGGAGGTGGAACAAGGCGGCAGGAGGTGGAACAAGGCGGCAGGAGGTGGAACAAGGCGGCAGAAGCTGGCAAACAGCGCTGGTGCCTAGAAGTTGGGAACTATCAGCGTGTGTGTACAGTGTTTACAGGGAGGTTGTTAACTGAAGGGAAAACCTGAGTGTATGAAAGGGCCTGGCAGTAGAAGAGAGCCAAAAACACTTCTGGTGGCAGTATAACAAAAGGATCCTGGAGATCATCTGCCTGGGTTTAAATCCTGGCTCTGCTAGCTTTTGATTTTTGGGTCAAGGGCCTTTACTTCCAGGTGGCTGTTTCCTTATCTGCAAAATAGCAGCGAATAACAGTGGCCCCTTTATATAGGGTTATCGTGAAGACTGAACTGAAAAACCACTTAGCTCACTGCCTGGCATATCTTCTTTATAAACTACGTGTCTTAGTCATCTAGTGCTACCATAACAAATACCACAAGTGGATGGCTTTAACAAAATTTATTCTTTCACAGTCAAGTAGGCTACAAGTCCAAATTCAGGGCACTGGCTCCAGGGGAAGGCTTTCTCCCCCTCTTTCGGGTCTGGAAGAAGGTCATTATCATCAGTCTTCCATTGGTCTGGGAGCATCTCAGGCGCAGGGACCCCAGGTCAAAAGGACGTGCTCTTCTCCAGGTGCTGCTTTCTTGGTGGTATGAGGTCTTCAACTTTCTTGCTTGCTTCCCTTTCCTTTTATCTCTCAAGAGATAAAAGGTGGTGCAGGCCACACCCCAGGGAAAATCCTTTGGATCAGAGATGTGGCCTGAACAAGGGTGTTACATCCCACCCTAATCCTTTTTAACCACAGGCAGACATTATGACTTATAATACATAGGAAAATCACAAAATGGAGGACAATCACACGTGGCCTAACCAAGTTGACACATATTTTGGGGAGACACAATTCAATCCATTACACTGTGTTATGCCAATTGAGGTAGATACTCCCTGAGACCATGGTCCTCACAGCCCTTGGCCCAGTAATTTGGTCCTTCAGAGTCTGGATGTGTCTGTGGAGCTTCCATGACCTTGCCTTGGACAAGCTGTGCTGTCTTCCCCGGTATTGTGTACTGTCTTACCCTTCACCAAAGTTACCATTTATCTATTGTCTCTTGTTTTATGAGCCTGTCTAATCTTTGGCTGAAGGGTAAGCCTCAGGAGTGACTTACATTTTTCTCCAGCTCTGTCTGGAACCCTCTATTGGTATCCCTGTCAGAGCAGTTGGTGGTGGAAGCCAGGCACCATCTAGTTGTGCTGGACTCAGTCTGGTGGAGGTTGTGGTATTTGTGGTCCATTAGTCCTTTGGACTAATCTTTCCTTTGTGTCTTTGGTTTTAAGTCTTCTTTACCTGCTACCCCCAGGAGCTAAGCATTCCTTTCCTGTTCCTATGTCCCTAAAACTCCTCCCCATGTCAGCAGGAAGTAGCCAGATGAGTCGTGGACCCCTATCCCTTAAGATTAAAGAATTGCTACAACTAAAAGGGGGATTGTTACAACTCAAGGGGGGATTGTAACCTGACCCTACGAATGACAGTAAATTTCTGTTAGTCATTAAATTAGCCCAAGCCAGACTTGGCCCACCCCGCATGCGTAGAAAGGCCAGCTGTGACCGCTAATTGACCTCAACAGAGGATGCAGCAACAGGAGGAACAAATCAGAAGTAAAAGCATCACCTGGACCTTATCCCACAGCCAGAGGTCTGACAAGAACCACATCACCTCCTGCTTCTTGGCCACCTTCTGGAATTTTCCGCCCCAATACACCAGCACAGCTACCATCTTGCTGCCCAAATCACATACAAGCCCTGCTTCCCCGTAGCTCAGGGAACCTGATCTGAGGATCTTCCTCCCAGCTCTTTGCTCTGCCCATTTCAATAAAGTTACTTTCTCAAAGACTGGTGTCCAGATAATTGGCAAGTCTGAGCACACCAGACAAGGACCTACCTTAGAGTTTGGTAATACCCTTAACCCACCTGGCCCTGCTGTGCCCTGTCCTTTTCTTCCACCTGAGGTGATAAATGGTGCCCTTGGTCCAGGAGCAGCGGGTAAGCTCCGAGCTGGGAGGACACACAGAGGTTTAATTTTCCGTGTGTGGGAGATCAATGGGCGGTAGCTGTTCCTGAGGAGTGGGCTCATTGTTCATTTTCCACAGTGCCTTCACACCACAAAGCTGTCCACTTCCCTCCTCAGACAGCTTGTGAAGGCAGGGCTCCTTGTACTGATGTCTTTTTGTAAGCACCGCCCAGGAAAACTCAGGTATCTGAGGAAATGGGTAGCCATGTCTCTGACGGCAGTGCCCTCTCACAGCCCCGACTTGTTCCAAAGGTAACCAAAGGGGCAGCAAGGAGTCAAACTGGCAGCATGCCCAGGCAGGGAAGAACACCGGGACTCTGTTGTTTAGAAACCTCTTGCTCCGTTGGTAGTTTGCCCCAAGTGCTCAGTTAGAGCCGCTAGATATTTCAAGGACAGGTTACCAAATATATTTCAGTTTTTCACCTTTGATCCATCAAAGCTCTTGATCTGAGAAGGTCATTTTATATCCAGAAGTCTTATAAGCACTTCCCCCTGCATTTTTTTCCCCAGCACTGGCCTCTCTCTATGTTTTGAAAACCGAAAATCATTACCAAGAAATGGTAGAAAATCCTGAAAAATACCTAAGTAAAAAAAAAAAAATTAAAAGTGTTCTGTCCTAAAGGGCCACATGAACCAGAGACTACATCAGCCTGAGACCAGAAGAACTAGATGGTGCCCAGCTACAACAGATGACTCCCCTGACAGGGGGCACAACAGAGAACCCCTGAGGGAGCAGGAGAGCAGTGGGATGCAGACCCCAAATTCTCGTAAAAAGACCAGACTTAATGGTCTGACTGAGACTGGAAGGACCCTGGTGGTCATGGCCCCCAGGCCTTCTGTTGCCCCAGGACAGGAACCATTCCCGAAGCCAACTCTTCAGACATGGATTGGACTGGACAAAGGGTTGGAGATGGATGCTGGTGAGGAGTGAGCTTCTTGGATCAGGGGGACACTTGAAACTATGCTGGCATCTCCTGCCTGGAGGGGAGATGAGAGCGTGGAGGGGGTTAGAAGCTGGCGAAAAGGACATGAAAAGAGAGAGTGGAGAGAGAGAGCAGCCTGTCTCATTAGGGGGAGAGTAATTGGGAGTGTGTAGCAAGGTGTATATGGGTTTTTGTGTGAGAGACTGACTTGATTTGTGAACTTTCACTTAAAGCACAATAAAAATTATTAAAAAAAAAAAAAAACTGTTCTGTCCTGTCTTAATTCTAGGTAGCCCCCCCTCCTTAGAACCACCATCTTGGAGTAAATGGCTTGTGTTTAATGGAAAGCAAGTAAGTTAATGGACTGAAATTAAGTAAGTCCTCAGGGAATCTGTCAGTGACAGACACGTGAATCTGAGTGCATCACTTAATCCATCTGTACTTCATTTTCTCTGACTAGACAATGAGAACTACATGTGCTTGGCAACATTAGCAGTCCTACTTACATTTGGAAACCCTGGTGGCATAGTGGTTAAGAGCTACAGCTGCTAACCAAAAGGTCAGCAGTTTGAATCCACCAGGCACTCCTTGGAAACCCTATGGGGCAGTTCAACTCTGTATGACAGGGTCGCTAGGAGTCTAAGCAAGAGGGAAGTCTTGAAATCTCAGTCAGTCTCTCAACTCTCCCATGTGTAGAAGTCAGCAACTTAGCATTTCAGTTCTACTTTAGAATAAAATACCAAAACCAAAAAACCAAACCCTTTGCCATCAAGTTAATTTTGACTCATGGTGACCCCATGTGTTACAAAGTAGAACTGACTTCATATGGTTTTCTTGACTATAATCTTTACGGTTCTTGATCATATGCTACCTCCTGAAATGGCTGAACATCAACCAATTCTTTCTGATACAGAGACTCTTTGTATTCCTTCCATCTTCTTTTCATGGTTCCCGCATTGTTCAATTTTTTGCCCATATAATCCTTCGATATTGGAACTTGAGACTAATTTTTCTTCAGTTCTTTCAGCTTGAGAAATGCCAAGCATGTTCTTCCCTTTTGGTTTTCTAATGCCAGGTCTTTGCACATTTCATTATAATATTTAATTTTGTCGTCTTGAGCCGCCCTTTGAAATCGTCCGTTCAGCCCTTTTACTTCATTTCTTCTATTTGCTTTAGCTACTCTATGTTCAAGAGCAAGTTTCAGAGTCTCTTCTGACATCCATTTTGGTCTTTCTTTCTTGTCTTTTTAATGACCTTTTGCTTTCTTCATGCATGATGTCCTTGACGTCATCCCTCAAACTACTCTGGTCGTTGGTAATTAGTGTTCAGTGTGTCAAATCTATTCTTGAGATGGTCTCTAAATTCAGGTGGGATATACTCAAGGTCATATTTTGGCTCTCGTGGACTTGTTTTAATTTTCTTCAGCTTCAACTTGAACTTGCATATGAGTAACTCTGCAGCCAGCACCTGGCCTTGTTCTGACTGATGATATTGAGCTTTTCCATCATCTCTTTTTACAGATGTAGTTGATTTGATTCCTGTCGATTCCTTCTGGTGAGATCCATGTGTACAGTCACCATTTATGTTGATGAAAAAAGGTATTTCTGATGAATAAGTTGTTGCTCTTGCAAAATTCTGTCATGGGATCTCCAGCATCGTTTCTAACACCAAAGCCTTATTTTCCAACTACTGATCCTTCTTCTTTGTTTCCAACTTTCTCATTCCAAACACCAGTAATTATCAATGTATCTTAATTGCATATTTGATCAATTTCAAACTGCAAAAGCTGGTAAAAATCTTTTAATTTCTTTATCTTTGGCATTAGTGGTTGGTGTGTAAATTTGAATAATAACTAGTCTTCCTTGTAGACAAATGGATATTAACACTGACAGTGTTGTACATCAGAATGGATCTTGAAATCCTGTTTTTTATGATGAATGTGATGCCATTCGTCTTTAATTTCTCAATCCCGGCATAGTAGACCATATGATTGTCCAATTCAAAATGGCCAATACCAACCAGTCCATTTCAGCTCACTAATGCCTAGGATATGAACCCTCAAGCATTTCATTTCATTTTTGATGACTTCTAATTTTCCTTGATTCATACTTTACGCATTCCAAGTTCCGATTAGTAATGGTTATTTGCAGCTATTTCTTTTCATTTTGATTCTTGCCACATCAGCAAGAGAAGGTCCTGAAAGATTTACTCCATACACTTCATTAAGATCAACTCTATTTTGAGGAGGCAACACTTTCCCAGTCGTATTTTGAGTACCTTCCAACCTGAGGGGCTCATCTTCCAAAAATGTATCAGACAATGTTCTGCTGCTATCTATAAGGGTTTCACTGGCTAATTTTTTTTTTTTTTTTTTCCTAAGTAGATCACCAGTTTCTTCTTCCTAGTCTGTCTTAGTCTGGAACATATGCTAAAAATTCTTTGCCATGGATGACCCTGCTGGTATTTGAAATACCAATGGCATAGCTTCTAGCATCATAGCAACACACAAGCCACCACAGTATGACAAACTGATAGGCAAGATGATAGTATATGATCAAGAACCAATGGTACTGAAAGAAAAAGTCCAAGCTGCACTGAAGGCACTGGTAAAAAATAAGGCTCCAGAAACTGATGGAGTACCAATTAAGATGCTTCAACAAACAGATGTGATACTGGAAGTACTCACTCATCTATGCCAAGAAATTTGGAAGACAGCTACCTGGCCAACTGACTGGAAGAGATCCATATATGTGCCCATTCCAAAGAACAGTGATCCAACAGAATGAACAAATTATTGAACAATATCATTGGTATCACATGCAAGTAAAATTTTGCTGAAGATGATTCAAAACTTGCTGCAGCAGTACATCGATAGGGAACTGCCAGAAATTTCAGGTGGATTCAGAAGAGGACATGGAATGAGGGATATCACTGCTGATGTCAGATGGATCTTGGCTGAAAGCAGAGAATACCAGAAAGATGTTTACCTGTGTTTAATTGATTATGCAAAGGCATTTGACTGTGTGGATCATAACAAATTATGGATAACATTGTGAAGAATGGGAATTCCAGAGCACTTAATTGTGGAACCTGTATATGGACAAATAGAAGTTGTTTAAACAGAACAAGGGGATACTGCATGGTTTAAAATTAGGAAAGGTGTACATTGGGGTTATATCCTTCCACCATACTTATTCAATCTGTATGCTGAGCAAATAATCTGAGAAGCTGGCCTATATGAAGAACATGGCATCAGGATTGAAGGAAGACTCATTAACAACCTGCAATGCAATATGTAGATGACACAATCTTGCTTGCTGAAAGTGAAGAGGACTTGAAGCACTCAGCAATGAAGACCAAAGACTACAGCCTTCAATATGGATTATTACATCAACATAAAGAAAACAAAAATCCTCCCAACTGGACCAATAAACATCAGGATAAATGAAAATATTGAAGTTATCAAGGATTTCAATTTATTTGGATCCACAGGCAATGCCCATGGAAGCAGCAGTCAAGAAATCAAACGTCATATTGCACTGGGCAGATCTGCAAAAGACGTCTTGAAAGCGTTCAAAAGCAAAGATGTCACTTTGAGGACCAAAGTGTGCCTGACCCAAGTCATGATATCTTCAGTTACCTCATATGAGTAAGGAAGACCAAATAAGAATTGATGCATTTGAATTATGGTGTTAGCAAAGAATACTGACTACAGCATGGCCTGCCAGAAAAATGAACAAATCTGTCTTGGAAGAAGTACAGCCAGAATGCTCCTTAGAAGCAAGGATGGTGAGACTTTGTCTCACATACTTTGGACATGTTATCAGCAGGGACCAGTCCCTAACGAAGGACATCAAGGTTGGTAAAGTAGAGGGTCAGCGAAAGAGAGGAAGACCCTTAACGAGATGGATTAAGGCAGTGCCTGCAACAATGGGTTCAAACACAGCAACAATTTTGAGGATGGCTCAGGACCAGGCAGTGTTTCATTCTGTTGTACATGGTTCCAACTCATAGCGATGCCGACTCAAAAGCACCTAACAACGACAACATGTGTGTGTATATGTGTACATAGCAAATACTTTTATTTTCTTCCCTCCCTTATCCTATTACTTATATAAGATGTAAATGGAGCTAGTGCATTTTCAGTTGTACACATGTTAGTTGTATCATGTTAGGTGCAAGTATGACTTTGTAAATTGTCTATTTAGATATCATGTATGGCTTAAGGAGACGTGTACAGGTGTCAAGTTGACAAGGGGTGAACTGATAGTTAATGTTATATGTCAGCTTGGCTAGGCTATGATTCTCAGTGGTTTAGCAGACATTGGACTGATTGCTCTTCCATAATGGAATTTAATTTAATCATCTCCATAATGAAATCTGATATAATGTAATTACCTCCATGATGAGATCTGCTATGAGTATCCAGTCAGTTGAAAGAGGAGTTTCTTTGGGGTATGGCCTGCCTCCCGGTATGGATCTTCCAGCAAGGGTCAGTCTCACTCTGGTTCCTGCATCTGATTCGTCATCATCTGATCTCTGGTTCTTGGGATGTCAGCAGCCTGCCACCTGACTTGTAGATTGTGAGTTCACCTACTCCTGTAGCCCTGTGAGCCAGCAGCCTACTGTCTGACCTTCCAGTTTGGGGTTTGTCAGCCCCTGCAACTACGTGGGTCAGGAGAAGCCTCCTAATGCCTGACCCATGGATTTGGGACTTTCCATCCTCCACAACTTCAAAAGCCATTTCCTTGAGTTAAATCCCTCTCTATATGTTAATGGAACCCTGGTGGCACAGTGGTTAAGGGAAGGCTGCTAACCAGAAGGCTGGCAGTTAGAATCCACCAGTCGCTCTTTGGAAACGCCATGGGGCAGTTCTACTCTGTCTATAGGTTCGCTATGAATTGGGATCGACTTGACAGCAACGGGTTTTTTTTATATATACTTATATATATATACATCTCACTGGTTTTGCTCCTCTAGGGAACTCAGCCTAAGACACCATTCCTTTATTGTTTGAAGGCATTCCAGTGAGTGTGTTCAGTTACTTATAGTGAACAATATCATAACAGATAACACTTAAGAATTCTCAATACATAAAGGACTGAAAATATTTTCCACATTGGAAGGAAAGCTTACTATACGTGAGTATGTGTCCAAAAGGTATACCAACATGTGAGGTGCAAATGAAACAACATGAGGGGAATAAAAAGCCAAGAGCTAAAAACAGAGAAAAATTCACATACCTAATCTGAGAGGAAATCACATGTTAGAAGCAGGCCTAGAAGGATACAGTAAGAAATTAAGAGGAGGCACTAAGTAACTTTGAGAACTTAAAAATGCTGATGATTAATGAAGATGCGATGTAGTTTGCTCAACACAGAGACCGGGTAAGAGCTGAAATTCAAGAACTAAGATAGTAGGAAGAACAAGTTCCAGGACTAGGGGTGGAGCCCACAAATGCACAAATACTTATTAAATACTTCCTCTGTGTCCTGCAGCTGCTCAGACAGGTGACACAATAAATCTAAGAACACCAACCAAGGTACAAGATTTGCTTCTAAAAGTCAACTGGAGGGCATTTTTCTCCTGCATAATGGGCACACTATAAATATTTGTTGAATCCGCTAGGGACAACAATGTGATCAAGAAGCAAACTATTTGGTCAGAACTATTATGAGTCAGAATCCACTCAACAGGTTTGTTTGTTTGTTTGTTTATTGTGTCTTTGGAGTGTGGAGAAAGAAAAACCAGCAGGGGCTAGAGTGATTCAGAAAGAGGCCTGAAAATGTAGCAGCTGGGTCTTGAAATTTACGGAGGATTTACCTGGGCATAGAAAAGAGACTCACTGGCAACATGGTGGGTGAATTCTTGATCGTAGGTCCCTGGCAGTAGCTGTAGGCTAAAGGGTTCTCGTTATTATTCTCAAGAGACAACTACGTTATAGAGGCAGTGGAATTTCATGGGAGACTAACTGTTAATTTTGAAAAATGCAGAGTATTTCATTCGACAGAAAAATGTATGAAAAAAACTTGAGAGTGACTAGTATAACCCTCTGTCATTCATTTCAATGTTATAACTTTTGTATCTTTTCATTAATAAACGGACACTATGTTGAAGCTGGAAACCCTGGTGGTGTAGTGGTTAAGAGCTACAGCTGTTAACCTAAAGGTTGGCAGTTCAAATCTACCAGGTGCTCCTTGGAAACCCTATGCGGCAGTTCTACTCTGTCCTATAGGGTCGCTATGAGTCAGAATTGACTCAACGGCAATGGGTTTCTTTTATGTTGAAGCTGGAGCCCTGGTGGCAATGGGTTTCTTTTATGCTGAAGCTGGAGCCCTGGTGGTGCCGTGGTTAAGAGCTCAGCTGCTAACCAAAAGGTCAGCAGTTTGAATCTACCAGTCACTCCTTGGAAACCCAATGGGGGTTTCTACTCTGTCTATAGGGTCTCTATGAGTCAGACTCGACTCAGCGGCAACAGGTTTGATTTTTAGTTTTGGGTTGAAGCTTAGTTGAAAGAGTCTTTGTGAAACTTTGTACCTGTGTTGTAAAGAAATTGGAGCTGTACACATTATTCAGTGCTCAGAAAATCAGTTGCTTGACTTTGCCAGTTGCTGGTATGATGCTGCAAGGTTTCTTAAATTCTTGGTGTGTCAGTAAAAGGAGGGCAGTGGTGGTTCAGTGGTAAAATTCTCGCCTTCCACTCAGGAGACCCGTGTTTGATTCCTTGCCAAAGCACCTTATCCACAGCCATCATCCATCTCTCAGTGGAGGCTTTCGTGTTGCTATAATGCTAAACAGGTTCCAGCAGAACCTGTAGACTAAGATGGACTAGGAAGAAAGGCCTGGCAACCTACTTCCAAAATCCAGCTAATGAAAACCCTATGGATCACAGTGTAGTGTCAGACCTCATTTAACTTGAAGAGGGATGAGAATCATGATCAGCACAAAGTTGAATCCTATGAGGCGAGGTCAGACGTACCTCCACTCTCCAACTTTTTCACCATTTCCGACACCAGCTACCCCCACCCCTTCACTCTCTACTTCTACCCTGGGTTCAATAATACCTTGCAACAGCCACACAGAATGCACAGACCATACTCACAAGCATATGATTTATTAGGGAAGTACAGGCTACAACTCGGGATCAACTTGGAAGTAACGGGATACAAGTCAGGAAGCAGGATCCCACTGCTGTTGCTCTCGAGTTAACTCTGACTCATAGCGACCCTATAGGACAGAGGAAAACTTCCCCATGCGGTTTCTAAGGAGGTAATCTTTGTGGAAGCAAACTGCCACATCTTTCTCCTGCAGAGTAGCTGGCGAGTTCAAACTACTGACCGACCTTTTGGTTAGCAGCTGAGTGCTTATAACCACTGCACCACCAGAGCTCCTTAGGAGACAGGATACAGTTCTTTAACCAGGACAGCTCCTAACCAAAGGAGCTTTCAGCTTCTAGGCGTTACAGGCTGGCCTTCTCTCAGCCAGGCCCACCACCAGGCCTTCTCTTGGCCTCTGCCCTTCTGGGGCAAGTGTTATAGCTCTTTAGCTCCATTGACAAGTGCCCGGAGGTACCAGCAAGACTCATGCCCAAAGGCACTCAGCTCTCTCTAGCTCTGTGGGTCTACAAGCCCAGTGCAGCTGCCTTGCACCAGTCTTCTGGTTCCTGCCACTCGTACTGTTATCGCTGGGCTCTACTGTGTGTGTTTGCTGCCATTTTTCGCTGTCTCGCACTGTCTTCAGTGTTACTGCTCGCTCTCCTGGGACCATGGGTCCAAAGGATGCGCTCTGCTCCAAGCTCCTCTTCTTGAGGGTAGTGAGGTCTTCCTCAGCCTCTGTGGGATTGGCCCTTGTATAATCCTCCTCCTTCCACCACAAACTGACCAATCCCCTCGGTAGGCCACAGTCCATAAAGAAAATGTTTTACGTTTTACTTTGGTGAGGAGCATCTGGGGTCTTAAAAGCTTGCGAGCAGCCGTCTAAGATACACTTCTTGGTCCCATCTCGTCCAGAACAAAGGAGATTGAAGAAAACCAAAACCAAAATATTACCGCAAATGACTAATGGACCACATGAACTACAGTCTCCACAAACCTGAGCCCAGAAGAGCTACATGGTACCTGACTACCACCACTGACTGCTCTGACAGGGATCACAATAGAAGGTCCTGGACAGAGTGGGAGAAAAATGTAGAACAAATTCAAATTCACACACACACAAAAAGACCAGACCTACTGGTCTGACAGAGACTGGAGGAACCCCCGAGATTATGGCTCCTGGACACCCTGCTAACTCAGAACTAAAGCCACTCCAAAAGTCTACCTTTCAGCCAAAGATTAGACAGGGCTATAAAACAATAACACATGTGAGGAACGTGCTTTTTAGTTCAGTGAAGTATACGAGACCAATGGGGCAACACCTGCCCAAAAAGAAAGACAAGAAAGCAGGCAGGGACAGAAAACTGGATGAAGGGACATGGGGAACCTGAGGTAGAAAACGAGAGAGTGCTGACACCGTTGTAGGGATTGCAATCAATATCACAAAACAACATGGGTGTAAATTTTTGAATGAGAAAAAAAATGGTGTTGGTTTTAAGCTCCTAAGTCTTGGGGTGTTTTGTTATGCACAAGTGGATAACTAGAATATTCACATAGTCGGTGCGTGGCAAGGCAAAGAGTAGAACCCAGATTTTATCCAACCCCAAAGTCTGCCATTGATTTGTTTTAATTGCATCATGCACCCTCCCTGAGGTGTGAGGTCGTCAGGCACCGAAATCTCAAAGGAAACCCTCTGGGTAGCTTGTGTTCCTTGAACACAGGGAGTCATCAGAATGATCCTGGTCATGCTCCTGCTTACACTAGGGTGCTCCACCCCTGCTCAGCATTCAGCTGCAGGTACATCTGAAGGCCTGAGGGCAGTGGTGTTCCCCGACTGGGTGTTAAGACCTGGACCTGCTATTCCAGTTGTAATGAAACACACCAGATGCCACCTGTGAGGCCAATACACACAGGCCAGTATGATGCCTGAAATGGGCCAGGAGGCTGAGCAATGCTGGGCCTCCAGAGCAGCCATGAGAAACTGGAGAAGGACTGAGTAGGTGCTGAGCATCAACTAACAAAAAAAGAAAATGGTGAAAAATGTATATACCATGCAAACACTAGTCATAAGCAATCTGTACTAATATCAGACACAGTGACTTCAGAATAAGGAATACTACCAGAGATAAAAGACATAAAATGCTAAAAGGGGAAATTCCCCAAGAAGCTAACAATCTTAAGTGTGTGTATACCTAATAACACAGCTTCAAAATACAGGAAGGAAAAACTGAAAGGAGAAATAGACAATTCCACAATTACAGCTGGAATTTCGACATTCCTCTCTCAGTAACTGAAAGAATAGAAAATCCGTAGACAGAGGTTTGAACATTATGAATAAATTTGACCTGATATTTATATAGCACTCTACCTAACAGTCATAAAATATACATTCTTTTCAAGTACAGAGGTAAGATTCACCAAAATAGTCCATAATCAGGGCATAAAACAAGTCTCACATTTAAAAGGACTGAAACAACACAGAGCATGTTCTCTGATCAAAACAGGTCTAGAAATCGATATCACTACACACCTATTGGAATGGCACACACGAAAGAAAAGCTTAAAAAACTGATAATAGTAAGTGCTGGCAAGGATACGGAGCAGCTGGAACTCTCACATGTTGCTGGTAGGAATGTCAAATGGCACAATCACATTGGAAAACTACTTGGCAGGCTCTTATAAAGTTAAACATACACCTACCACATAGCCCAGCCATTTCACTCCCAGGTACTTGCCCAAGAGAAAGAAAACATATGCTCACAAAAGGCTTGTACATAAATATTCATAGCAACTTTATTCACAATAACCCCAACTGTAAATACACGTCTACAGGCAAATAGACAAGCAATTGAGACATGTCGTATAATGGAATACTAGGAAACCCTGGTGGCGTAGTGGTTAAGTGCTACAGCTGCTAACCAAAAGGTCGGCAGTTCAAATCCGCCAGGCGCTTCTTGGAAACTCTATGGGGCAGTTCTACTCTGTCCTATAGGGTCTCGCTATGAGTCGGAATCAGCTCGACGGCGCTGGGTTCTGGGTTACTCAGCAATAAAAAGGAGCAAACTACTGACACATGAAACACATGGATGAATCTCAAAAACATTATTGCTGAGCTAAAGAAAGATCCAAAAAAGTACATATAACATGGTCTTTTTATGTAAAATTCTAGAGCAGGTATAACTACTATATAGTGACAGAAGATCAATGGTTGCCTAATTCTGGAGGGGATGGGATTGACTGCAAAGAGGTATGAAGGAAACTTTTTGGTGATAAAAATGTTCTTTGATTGTGGCGGGGTATACAACAGGTATCAAAATTCATCAGACTGTATACTTAAAATGGCCATATTCTATTTATACAATCTTTACCTCAAAGAAGTTGATTTAGAAAGAAAAAAAAATTGTCAAGATGCTATACACTTAAGATTTGTGCCCTACACTAAATGTATGTTATACTCAATTTAAAAATTAGTTGTGATGCAAACTATTTGTAGAAGTAAAAATAAAAGCCAACATTTATCCACAATCCCACCTGTCTTAGGCTGGGTTCTCTAGAGAAGCAAAACCAGTAAACGTGTAATATATAGAGAGGAACTGATATTAAGGAAACGGCTTACGCAGTTGTAGAGGCTAGAACGTCCCAAGTCCATGAGTCAGGCTGGAAGCTTCCCCTGATTCATGTACCCGCAGGGGCTGGCAAACACAAGATCAGCAGGTCAGACCACAGGTAAGCTGCTAGCTCAAGTCCCCAGAACCAGAAGTCAGAAGAACAGGAGCTAACTGCAGGATCCAGAACGAGCAAAAGCCCACAAGCCTTGCCAGAATGTCCACTTATATTCAATGCAGCCCACAGGCCCAAGGAAGCTCCTTTCAACTGATTGATTACTCACAGCAGATCCTGTCATGGAGGTGATCACATATCAAATCCCAACATGGATTACGTCACCCTAAAAATGTGTGTATCGATTTGCCTGGGCCCTGATTCCGGTTATTGTGTAATTTTCCTATGTGTTGTTAATCCTGCCTCTATGCTGTTAATGAGGGAGTATGGGTGGCAGTTGTGTTAGTGGGGCAGGACTCAACCATTGTCGCACCTAGGGGAGATGAGTTTTAGGCCTCGCAGTGTTTGGTTGGTTTTTGCTGTGGGACTCAGTCACAGGACCCACTACTACAGCCAAAGCACAGGTATTTAGGGCAGAACATACATATTGTAACAATTTCTGAAATAACTATTGACAATTTTGATGAGCAACAGGTCCGATGGAGGTGATCACAACATCATATGACTGCCAGACCACTGAGAATCCTGTCCCAGCCAAGTTGGCACACAATCTTAACCATCACACCATCCCTAAATAAATTAAGCTGTTTTCATTGCCTCCCATCCTTCACACATATGCATATGTCTTCGTTATCTAGTGCTGCCATAACAGAAATACCACAAGTGAATGGCTCTAACAAAGAGAAATTTATTCTCTCACAGTCTAGGAAGTTATAAGTCCAATTCAGGGCGTTAGCCTCAGGGGAAGGCTTTCTGTCTCTGTCACCTCTGGAGGAAGGTCTTTGTCCTCAATCTTCCTCTGTTCGAGGAGCTCCTCAGACACAGGGACCCCGTGTCCAAAGGACGCACTCTGCTCCTGGTGCTGCTTTCTTGGTGGCATGAGCTCCCTCTGTCTCTCTGCTTGCTTCTATCTTTTATATCTCAGGAGATTGCCTCAAGACACAATCCAATCCTGTTGGTTGAGTCCAGCCCCACTAACACAACTGCCACCCATCCTCCCTCATTAACATCATGGAGGCAGGATTTACAACACATAGGAAAATCACACAATCACAATACCTGGAATCAGGGCCCAGGCAAATCAATACACACATTTTTGGGGGGACATAATTCAATCCTTGAGAGCATACTTTAGTTTAACTACAGCATAGAAATGGAGATTAGTGAGGCTTTGGGTTGCAAATAACAAGCCCAGGGCTGGAGCACAGCCAGGCCTCAGGAAGGACAGGACTGGAACCAGGGCTGGGAACACTGCTGGGGGCTCTCTCCCTCTCCTGTCTCTGCACCTCCTATGTGTCCACCGCCACCTTTTCTCTGGGAACTGGCTTTTTGTGCTTTCCCTATCCATATGGCAGAAAACACAACCGGAAAAAAAGACAAGTTGTGCCTTATGGTATAGCTGTGTGAAGAGTGACTAAATCTACTCTTCTGGATCTCGTTTCCAAATCTCTATGGAAATGACTCATTGGTTTTGGCTCCTGTCCCCGAACCAATCAACTGTGGCAAGGAGTGGGGAAGAAAATCTTGGGTAGGAGTTATCTTTAAGACAATCCAGTGTGGCCTGCCCACCATTGCCGCACCTAGGAGAGATGAGTTTTAGGGTTTGCAGTGTTGGTTTTTGCTGTGGGACTCAGTCACAGGACCCACTACTACAGCCAAAGCACAGGTATTTAGGGCAGAACATACATACTGTAACAATTTCTGAAATAAATATTGACAGTTTTGATGAGCAACAGGTCCAATTTCTGGCAGAAAAGTATATTCTTATTGATGAAAATGACAATAAAATTGGGCCTGGAACCAAAAAGAATCGTCACCTGAATGAAAATATTGAGGAAGGACTATTGCATTGAGTCTTACAGGTCTTCTAATTGAACACAGAAAATAAGCTACTACTACAGCAGAGATCATATGCTGAAGTTACCTTCTAGGTTAGTTTAACAGTATTGTTGTACTCATCGAATAAGTGATCCAGGAGAACTTGAAGAAAATGATACAGTTAGATTAAGAATGGTAGCACCAAAAAAGCAAACAAACAAAACCAGTCACCATCAAGCTGACTCTGACTCATGGGGACCCCAAGTGTGTCAGAGTAGAACTGTGCTCCACTGGGTTTTCAAAGGCTGTGACATTTTGGAAGTAGATTGCCAGACCTTTCTTCCAAGGTGCCTCTGGGTGGGTTCAAACTGCCAACCTTTTGGTTAGCAGTTGAGCATTTAACCATCTGCACCATCCAAGGACAACAAAGGGCAGCACAGAGGCCTTTAAAAACTGAATTGAGAATTTCCATGGAACAGGTTCCCCTAGAAGACGTTAATTATGTAATATGAATCATACAAGATTCAACCTGATGGTATTTGGGGTAAACATGAATTTGATTACATTTTGTTTGTGAGGAAGAATGTAACTTTGGATCCAGATCCCAATAAGATTAAGAGCTACTGTTACGTGTTAAAAAAAAAAAAAAAAGGACTAGGAAAACTGAGAAAGCTCCTAACAGTGAAATTATTTTACTCTATGGTTTTAAATGATTGCAGAGACTATTCTCTTTAAATAGTGGGATAAAGTTATTTGGATCAATTTGTTGAACATGAGAAAATATATAGAACGTGAAAGTGTGGATGAGTGATTTAAAAAGTACTGAAAAACTTCTCTTTATTATTATTAATAAATTATTAAACTTAAAATGATTGAAAAAAAAATCAAATCCCCAACCCAACACCCTCAAGATCTTTAATGGTAGCACTAACCATCATCCTCACACCCAGGATTTGATCTTGTTTTTGTTTTAATATTTTGTGGGTGGGGAGTGGGCAGCAGTTTTGGAGGCTCCTACTTAGCCTTTAGCCTTTCTCACTATAACAGCTTTTACTCCACAAGGACTCAATGAGGAGGGTTACTCCAACTGCCAAGTAATACTCTCAGGGACTAGGGAAATGACCACTGTTATGTGCTGGGATCCTAACCCTTATACCTGTGGATCTAATTTAATCATTTTTTTCATAATGCAATGTAGTGCAACATACTTGATTGAGGTCATATCAGAGTAGGGTGGATCCTAAACCTAATTACTTCTGAGTTGTATAAAAAGCAGCATAGACACAGAGACATATACACAGACACAGGGCAAGACAGACACCACGTGAGGATCATCAAGCCAAGGAATCAAGGAATGCCAGGACTACCTACAAAGAAGGTATCAACATGGCCAAAACTCTGATTTGGACTTTTAGGAAACTAGAAAACTAAGACTGTGGTGCAGCTCTGAGGAAATCTTGGCCAGGCTGATAAGTGGCTATATTAATTATGCTTTAATTACCTTATTTGTTTGCTGAAAGGATTCATAGAACTCACAGTTTATACTCACAGAAATGTTCTTTACAGTTAAAAGATACAGCATAGCAACAGCAGGAGAAGGCTATAAAATGCATGGATCTAGACAACTCAGGCACTTTGTCCTCCCACTACAGGATTGCACAGGTTGTGCTTTGTCTCTGATCAGGAACCATCAACAGCATACATACCAGGAAGCTCAAATCCATTTATGGTGGAGATCTCTTACAGTGGGTTGGTCAGGTAGGCATATTCCAGCTCTACCACCTGCCTTAATCATTGAAGCTCCCTACTGCTACCCATTATCTGTTGCCATCAAGTCAATTCCAACTCATAGCAATCCTATATGAAACTTCCTAAGTTCCACCAAAGAAACAATTACTAAACAATGCTGACAGGCTGGTACATCCTGCCCCAAGACAACTCACAGACCAATGACTACAGAGTATCATTTAATATATACCATAGTGTTGACCATGGATTACCATCATGACCCAGGCAGTTCTGTAGATAAACATACAGCTAACCCATGCTTGAGGTTAACCTAGGCCATGCGGGAGCCCCAGAACATACATGACCGTTACGGAAACGGCCCAGCTCTAGCAGCTCTGCCATGCTCATTTATCGGCAAGCAACAACCTGGGGAGAGCACGGCATCTGTATGAATGCTGCAGCAGATCCTAGGGTACAGCAGTTGGAGCCTGTCAGCCAACTACAGTCGTCCCTCAGTACTCGTGGGGGATTTGTTCCAGGACCCCCATGAATATCAAAATCCACAGGTGCTCAAGTCCCTTATATAAAATGGCATAGTAGGCGCATATAACCTATGCACACCTCCTGTATACTTTAAATCATCTCTACTTATAATACCTGATACAATGTAAATAGTTGTTATACTGTATTGTTTAGGGGATAATGACAAGAAAAAAAAGTCTGTACATATTCAGTACAGATGCAACCGTATTAGGCCTAACTACACATTAGCAATAACATGAGCTTTTTTTTCTGAATATTTTCAACCTGTGCTTGGTTGAATCTGTGAATGTGGATCCCACAAATACAAAGAGCCAGCTGAACACTCCTCACAGCAGAAGGACTAAGTGGTGCACCTCTATAGCTACAACAACCCACTTAAGGAAAACTTTTTTTAAAGTCTCCCCTTGTGTGGCCCGTTTATATCCCTAGTGCTATCCCTTGACCCCCCACGTGTCTGTCAGTTTGTTATACTGTGGGGGCTTGTGTGTTGCTGTGATGCTGGAAGCTATGCCACCGGTATTCAGATACCAGCAGGGTCACCCACAGAGGACAGGTTTCAGCTGGGCTTCCAGACTAAGACTAGGAAGAAGGACCTGGCAGTCTACTTCTGAAAAGAATTAGCCAGCAAAAACCTTAAGAATAGCAGGGGAACACTGTCTGATATAGTGCTGGAAGATGAGCCCCCCAGGTTGGAAGGCAAAAGACAACTGGGAAAGAGCTGCCTCCTCAAAGTAGAGTCGACCATAATGACATGGATAGAGTCAAGCTTTCGGGACCTTCATTTGCTAATGTGGCATGACTTAAAATGAGATGAAACAGCTGCAAACATCCATTAATAATCAGAACCTGGAATGTATTGACTGAATTGTGGTGTTGGTGAAGAATACTGAATATACCATGGAATGCCAAAAGAATGAACAAATCTGTCTTGGAAGAATACAGCCAGAATGCTCCTTAGAAGCAAGGATGGCGAGACTGCATCTTACATACTTTGGATATGTTCTCAGGAGGGATCAGTTCCTGGAGAGGGACATCATGCTTGGCAAAGTACAGGGTCAGCAGAAAAGATGAAGACCCTCAACGAGGTGGATTGACACAGTGGCTGCAACAATGAGCTCAAGCATAACAACAATAGTGAGGATGGCGCAGGACCAGGCAGTGTTTCATTCTGTTGTGCATGGCGTCGCTGTGAGTCGGAACCAACTTGACGGCACCTGACAACAACAACAACATCTCTTGACATGTCTCATTTTAAACTCTCTGGCCATCCTTAATGACTTAATGTTTCTGGAATAAAAGCCCTGTTCTTTCTCATCTCTGGGCTTTTGCACATGACTCTCTGACGATAATACTTCTTTCTTCTTTTACTTCCTCTCCTAAATTCTACTTATCCTTCAGGTCTCAGTTCACAGCCTACTTCCCTAGGAAACCTTTCTTGTCCCTGACCTCTACTCTATGCTCTGATAGCATCCTGTTCTCACCCCTATTGCAGCACTCATCACACTCTTGTAATTACCTATAGAATTTGTAAACCCCATTATACAGTAAGCTCTGTAAGGGCAGACACTATGTCACTATGTACCTGCCTGTAGTGGGTTGAACAGTATCCTCCCCAAATTCACATCCATCCAGAACCTCAGGCTGTGGCCTAATTTGGAAAAAGATTCTTTGCAGATACAATTAATTAAGGTGAGATCATACTGGCTTAGGGTGGGCCCTAAATCTAATGGCTGGTGAAGAAGGGGACAGGACACACAGAGGAGGCACGGAGAGGGAATGCCATGTGTCTTAGTCATCTAGTGCTGGTGTAACAAAAACATCACAAGTGGATGGCTTTAATAAACAGAAGTTTATTCTCTCAGTTAGTAGGCTACAAGTCCAAATTCAGGGCACCAGCTCCAGGGATGGCTTTCTCTCCCTGTCAGTTCTGGGGGAAGGTCCTTGTCATCAATCTTTCCCTGGACTAAAAGCTTCTCAGTGCAGGGACCCTGGGTCCAAAGGACATTCTCTATTCCTGGCACTAGTTTCTTGGTGGTATGAGGTCTCCATTTCTCTCTGCTCACTTCTCTCTTTTATATTTCAAAAGAGGTTGGGTTAAAACACAACCTAATCTTGTAGATTGAGTCCTCCCTCATTAACATAACTGCCTCTAATCCTGCCTCATTAACATCAAAGAGGTAGGATTTACAACACATAGGAAAATCACATCAGATGACAAAATGGTGGACAATCACATAATACTGGAAATCATGGCCTAGCCAAGTTGACACATATTTTGGGGGGACACAATTCAATCCATGACACCATGAGAAAATAGAGATTGGAGTGAGGTCAAGGAATGCCAGGGATTTCAGGCAAGCACCAGAAACCAGGAGAGAGGCATGGAACGGTTTCTCTCTCAGAGCTTCCAGAAGGAACCAACCTTGCTGACAGCTTGTTTTTGGACTTCTGGCCTCCTGAACTGTGAGAGGATAAATTTCTCTTGTTTTAAACCACACAGTGTGTGGTAATTTATTATAGCAACTACTGGAAATTAATATACTGCCACATAACTGATAAGGAGTTTCTAAAATCAAACTGAGGCTTTCAGCAAGTCCAAGATGGCTGACAATTAGGCTCCAATAAAGGGTTAATCCAGATCTCTCTGGGTAAATAGGGGAGGGAGACAGAAAGGAATGTATGTGCTTAGAATGTTCCAGGAAGCATGTGATGCAAATGTGATGCCCTTGGAAAGAACATTTCGCGAATATGGTCTTCTTGAAAGAAATAAGATTAACTGATGTGAAAAAAGAACTGTTTTTGAAATGTTTGTGGGATTATGCTTAACTTTGTGTATAAAATTTCAACTTTGTCTCCAGCAAGATGGAGCATTTTGGAAATTCTTTCTGAATGCTACCCAATTCGAATCATTATATTCCCTCAATAAAATCAGAGACTTTATTCTTCGACATTTCTGAAGTTAGAATTGTGGGATTCAAAGGTACATGCCCATCAGCAACCCCAAGGAGCTGAGGACCTGGGCTCCGGTACCAGTGAGCCATTTGGCTCACCTCTTCTGCAGATTCTCGGGAGTCATTCTAAGATAAATAACCTCTCAAATTTGAGGTCCACTTTCTTGTGTCAAAGCTTTTTGAGTTTTATTGTAGAATTTGTTTATTCCTAGGATTTGGTTTGTATGCAAGTTTTGCATATTTGACTAGCTAGTTTGTTTTGACCATCTGTTGGAAAAATGAGGAATGCCAAATCTACGGGCAGTTCGGATCTATCTTTGGGGACTCCTGTCTACCAGATGAACAAGTACTTTAATCCCTTATTGTGTGAGTTCCTGTCCATTTAGCATAACTTTACTAGACAGTTTGGAAAACCAGTGGCCACTTTGGGGTTCTTTTGAAGTTAGCTTTTCTGTGCAGTGAATTGGAAAATCAAGGCTCCCAGATTAAACAACCTCAGTGGGATGCCTATTTTGATTAGTATTTAGAGGCTTCTAAAAGACATCCGGACAGTTAAGATTGCTTTCCTGCAGGACGTTGTCTCTAAATTAACTAAACAGGATAAAAAATTTAAAGGTCAGATTTTAGCTCCTACACTCTCTGCTCCATTGCTGACTGTTACTTCTTGATGTTCTTCTCTGCTGTCCTCTGATAACACTCTGTCTAAACTCACTTTCTTCGCAAAGAAACCAGCTGGTAATCCTCTACCTGAAATGACTTTTAAAATCTGCCCCTAGTACAGATGAAGATATTGCTCATATCACTTTCACTCCTCAGACATGGTTCAAACTGTGAAGCATTGTAAAAGATTTTCTAAAACTATGCGAGGACCACTATAAATTTGCTACCAAATTTAAGATCCTTGTTGAGGCTTACCAGCCTGGATTCTGTGATTTAGATCAACTACTCCATGTGATAATCAGGCAGAGGGAGGTCCCTCTAATTTGAGAATAAAATACCTGATTTGAGGCATAAAGAAACCAAAAAGGAAGGCTCATGAGACTGGGAAAATTTAGACTCCCATATAATAGCTTTTTGAGTCCCCAACACCGAGAATACCCAGTGCAAAGCAAGACAAACAAAAAACCCTTCAAGACAGGCTTTCGTTGAGCAGCTTTGAAGAGACCTTAGAGACTCCTTCTAGAATGTCCTGATAACTGTCTCTGCCAAGATAATCAAGTAGCAATGTAGTCGCAGCTGCAGCAGTAAGAAGAAATAGGAAAACTAAAATGGGAGGGATCACCTCTGTGTTTCAAGTGTTTGCACTTGAAATAGTAGCGGCGTGGCTCCACAGATGAATAAGGGCTCTGCCAAATTTGCCCAGATCTTCTGATTTTCAGAAATAATTAAGACTGAGGATTAGGCATAGGTCCCTCTGTCACCAGGGAAGACAAAAAGCCCAATGTTACAATGAAAGTTCAATGAAGAAATGAATTATTTTTAGATACCATTGTGCAAGTGGCTGTGATCCTTATAACACCTGACACTACGATGAGGAAAAGTTTTGGGTCTGCAGTCACCACGACTGAGACCTTTGCCCAATATAGATAAGTCCCTTCAGGGACCCAACAAACTTGTGTCAATTTGTTGGGCCAAGATCTTTTAAATCAGTCTATTTGAAAAGTACACTGAAAAAGGATAGATTACTTTGATTGGTATAACAAGGCCTTAGAAAAGGGACAAATTATCCTAAATTCTTCTCTAAAGGATCCTATAAAGCAAGTGAAAGGCAGGGTTATGAAAATATAATAATTTCCTACCTCTGGATGATATTACTAAATTAGATTATAATATTCCTTCAAAGAGCTTTATTCTGATTAGCTTACAAATAAGTAAAGTGCTTATATAAATTCAATATTCCTAGTATTTCCAGAAATGAATGAAAATGTATTTGTTCTGACAAAAGTTTTTATGCTTTGTAGTATTTCAGCTTAAAAAGAGCTTCCAAGATCTTTTTGATAACTAGGCTAGACTGTGTATACGAGATGTATCCTGTTAAAGGAAAAGAGAAATTTTGTCCTAAAGTAAAAAGACTGGTTGATTCAGAATAAAACAAACATGCGCATGCACTCACACACACACACACACACACACACACCTAGATGGATGTAGAAGGTTGTGATAGGTTAGAAGATCAAAGTTGAATTGAAGGTTATCTAAGATTTAATAGGTTTATTTATAGGGTTGTTAAAAAATCTTTAATGTTAAATAATATGCAGACCTAGAATTTGGTTTTCTACTACGTTGTTCTTAATGAAAGGTTGTAAAACAACAGAAGAAGGCTAAACTTATTGCCAAGAGGACAGCAAAGAAAGACAAAGAGTCAAGGCCCCCCCCCCCAGAAGAATGGAAATCTTTAGGAGGTGAAAGTTTTATTGAAAAATTAGGTGTTTAAATAGACTTTATGCCATATAAAATAATTAGGTTTATTTAATATGTTATGAATTGCATAAGAAATCTTATCAAATCAAAAGATGTGCTTAATTTTAAGGTAAAATTGAGTTGAATATTACTAATACATTTCAGAAATTATATAAGTCCTTAGAGATTTGTCAGTGTTCTCTCTGACCCTGATGTGTTCTGATACTAGTTTGTCTGATATTAGACAACAAAAGTATAGTATTATCAGTCACAATTTCAGTTTTTTTTTGAAGTATAAACTTAGCCACTACTTTATTTCTTTAGTTTAAAAAGCAGCAGCATCTAGGCCAATGGTTTTAACTGAAGAATTCACATCATTTACCCAGAGTTTTCATTACTATTCAGATGTTGAGAGACTTGATAATCTAAGCATATTCTATTCAGTGTTATGTCTCAAGATTATTATATAGTATATCTGAAGTTCTTTGAAAATAAGGTTACTCACTATGTTTAGAGATATTTTTGTCTAAAGTTTCTTTTTAATTGATTTTATTTCGCTTTGCATTACTTTTGTAGTTAATTCTGGCTTAGGCTGCGTTCTCTAGAGAAGCAAAACCAGTGAAGTATATATGTAGAGAGAGAGATTTATCTCTATGAAATGGCTCATGTGGCTGTAGAGGCTGGCAAGTCCCAAGTCCATGGATCAGACATCAGGCTGGAGGCTTCTCTTAACTCACATAGCTGCAGGGGTTGGTGAACCCAAGATCAGCAGGTCAGATGATACGCCACTGGCTCAAGTCCAAGAACCAGAGAAGATGATGATGAGCCAGATGCAGGATCCAGAGCAACCAAGTGAGCTTTGCCAGAACATCCATATATATATTAGATGCGGGTCACACCTCCAAGGAAACTCCTTTTGCAAATGATTGGCTGATCACATCAGATCACAGCACAGAGGATAACTACATTATTACATAACTGCCATACCACATCATTACATAACTGCCAAACCACTGAGAATCATGGCCCAGCCAAGCTGACACACAACCTTAATCATCATAATTCCCATAATGTCTTTCACTTTTAAGAATTATTATTGTTATAAGTTAACCATGGACATTTTAAAGCTGACATCTGCAGATAAGTTTTACTTTACTAACTCACTGAAAAGACTTGACCAAAGTATTTCAACAAAATAGGCTAAATCTAGAACTCTTATTCAGAAGCTAATGAGATTTTCAGACTGTTACTGATCCAGAATTACATGGAACCAAAAATAAGTACACCAGACTAAATAAACTAAAACAATTACCATCAGGTTTACATGAGAATACTGCTGATGTTCAATGTTCTATCGTCTAGAATAATTACTGGAAAGTCCATAGTCCTTCCTTATGTTGCCCATACTGACTCCACACTATTCAATGTGAATTGTTAAAATATTGTCACAGATTAAAGAAGCCTTTGATGACCAAAAGCCAGACTCAAAAAGCTGACTAACTTTACCCCAGGAGGCTATGTATATTAGAAAAGACACCTAAAGCACACACTCACACACACACACACACACACACACACACAGATTATGTACCTTGAGGAAACTCAAGTTTATAAAACTTTTGAGCTTGTGCCCTAGCACTCTGTCACCTTGTGTATTACTGATGTGTTCCTCTAAAAGATTTGACCTATTTTTTTTTTTCACTCCATACACCCTTTACCATCATATTATGAAAAGCAGAGTGACTAATCAATGACACGGTGAAGATACTAGCTAGTGCCCGGCTACTGAATAAAAGCACAGTAGCATCTGGGGCCTTAAAAGCTTGAAAGCAGCCAACTATGTTACAGCACAACTAAAAGACCATGCAGAAGAAAGTGCTCTTATAGGTCTTTGAGATCATAAAGGGGGAATGAAAACCAAACTGAGGCTCTCAGCAAGGCCAAGATGGCTGACAACTAGGCTTTCAATAAAGGGTTAATCCAGATCACTCTGAGTAAACAGGGGAGGGAGACAGAAAGAAAAGTAATGTACGTGCTTAGAATGTTCCAAGGAGCATGTGACACAAATGTGATGTCCTCGGAAAGAACATTTGTGCACAGATGGTTTTCTGGAAGGAGATAAGATTAATTGATATGAAGAAAGAACCTTTTTTGAAATGTTTGTGGGAGTAGTCATGCCTAGCTTTGTGTATAAAAGCTCAACTTTGTCTCCAGAAAGACAGAGCATTTTGGAAATTCTTCCTGAATGCTGCCCAATTTGAATCATTATATTCCCTCAATGAAACTCTTTACTTTTAGTTTCAATCAACTCAGAGATTTTACTCTTTGACACAACCAAAAAAACCAAACCCACTGCCATCAAGTCAATTCATAGCAACCCTATAGGACAGAGTAGAACTGCCTCAGAAGGTTTCCAAGGCTGTAAATCTTTTACAGAAGCAGACTGCCATATCTTTCTCTCATGGAGTGGCTGATGGGTTCAAACCACCAACCTTTCAGTTAGTGGCCGAGTGCTTAACCACTGCACCACCAGGGCTCCTTACACTGCCACCTAGTGGGCGCTTGATAAATATCGCTTAACAACCACTGGTTAATTGCACCCTATTGGACTGCCTTGAATGCTGAGGTTAAGAAGAGAAAGCATGAGTGATTATCCAACTCCTGATGTTTCCTTACACTCCATGGACACATGTTCTGTATAGTCAATGTTTCTGAATTAGAATCCACAAATCTGATCTGTGTTGAGCCATTCAATCTTTCTGGTTTAGACAGCTTTCTGATGACAACATCTCCCCCTTGGGTAGCCTGATCTGGTGTGCTCCCCTAATTGATGTTCCCCACAATTCATTTAGGAAATTCTGGACAATGTTTGAGTGTGTTTGTGTGTGCAGAGAGCATGTTTCTAATTTGCTTCCAAGGAATAATCTTCCATGACTTTTCCATAGCTAGTTACACAGGATATTGGTGAAAGAAGTTGCTGTTATTCCTTCAAGAAGGTGTTACTCTTTTTTAGCCTTGGCTTCATTATGCTGGTTGAAAAATGAAGAAACCTCCGTAAATAACCTGGGGTACACCAGTAAATTTTGCCAAGCATAGTGTCTTTAGAACTAGCATCTCAGAAATACATTTAATTCCTTCTGGGCACAATTTAGGGAACCAGGACATAGGAGAGCAGCAGGGAGCTGGTGTTCATGTGCTGGGATGTTTGCCAGGTGTTTTACACAGTGATCTCTTTTAATTGTCACTACAGCCCTAGGAAGTAGGTTTAATGATCCCCTTCCCTATTTTATTTTTAACCAAATGAATCTTTTACCTGGGTCTCTGGAGAAACAGGTATTTGATGACCTCCTAGGGGTCATTCTAAGGAAACAGGATCTGCCAGGAATATAATTTGCATATTCTTGTAGCCACTTGGGTCCAACAGGAAAAGCAGCTGCTCTTTCAAGCATGGTTTGCAGAATTTAAGGAAAATGTTTGGCAGAAAAGACAGGATGAAAAGGAAAGCAGTTTGTGCTTGGTCTTCTGTTTGCAGCTAGCATTCAAATTGTGCAGCAGAACTTCTCTGACTTTGCATCTCACTAAATAGCTTGGAAAGGGGTCCATTAGAAAGTGACAACAAAAGATTTTAGATTGAGACAAAACCCAAAATGCCTAAAAATAAGATTTTTTAAATTGAGATATAATTCACAAACCATATAATTCACCCATTTAAAGAGTACAATTCAGTGGGTTTTAGTATATTCAGAGTTGTGCAACCATAACCACAATCAATTTTAGAACATTTTTATCACCTCAAAAAGAAACCCCATACTCTTCAGCAGTCTCTCCCCACCCCACCCCCCCCAACCCTACAAACAGCCCTAACCTTAGTCTACTTTGTCTTCATAGGTTTGCCTTTTCTGGACATTTCATACCGTCAAGTGGATATTTCAAGCGGTTTTTTTATGACTGGCTTCTTTCACTTGGCATAATGTTTTCAAAGTTCATCCATAGTGTGGCAAGCATGAGTGCTTCATTCCTTTTACGACTGAATAAAAAATACATTGTATGAAAACAACGTATTTTGTATATCCATCAATTTAAGGACACTTGGGACGTTCTCACTTTTTGGTTATTATGAATAGTGTAGCTATGAACATGCACATATAAGTTTTTGTGTGCACATATGTTTTCATTTCTCTTGGGTATATATCTAGGAGTAAAATTGTTGAGTCATATGGTAACTCTGTTTTCAGCCTTTTGAAGAATTGCCAAACTGTTTTACATACCCACCAGCAGTATATATATATATATGTGTATATATATATATATATATATATATATTCTTTTTTAATAGGCATCCTAGTGGGTATGAGGTGGTATCTTATTGTGGTTTTGATTTTTATTTTCCTACTGACTAATGATGTTGAAAATCTTTTCATGTGCATATCGGTCATTTGTGTATCTTCTTTGGAGAAACATCTATTCAGATCCTTTGCCTATTTTTTAATTGGGTTGTCTTTATTATTGAGTTGTAAGAATTCTTTCTATATTCTAGATACAAGCCCTTCCCTTAGATACATGATTTGCAAGTATTTTCTCCCATTCTGTGGGTTGTCTTTTCACTTTCTTGATAGTGTCCTCTGAAACACATGAGTTTTAATTTTCATGATATCCAATTTATATATATTTTCTTGGGTTGTTTTGTGTTTCTGTGGCATATCTAAGGAATTGTCACATACTCTAAGGTTCCAAAGACTTATACCTATTTTTTTCTAGGAGTTTTATAGTTTTAGCTCTTACATTTAGATCTTTAATCCATTTTAAGTTAAAGTTTGTATACGGTGTGTGAAAATAAGATTTTAATAAAAACTTGATGTCACATTTTTTCATTAGGGAGATAGAGTTACATACTACACCTGGGTGTTTCATCCATGATATCTAGCATATGTAGAGAAAGGATTTTTACCTTTTATTACCTTAATTTATCAGTATCCATCCTCACGCTACGATCTAGGTACAACAGAGTAATTATCTCCCAGATGGAAAAACTGAGGCAGAAAGGGTCAACAATTTGTCTAAGATCACAGTGTGCACAAGCGATGGGGCCAAGTTTAGAACCCCTGTCTCCTGTTTCTTGCTCCTGGTGCCTCCTTCTACTGCTCAGATTACACTGCAGTAAGGGGATTCTGTAAAGCATTAACAGGATAGCCATTAAACATGTTTTGTGTTGTAAAAAAAGGGTTCCAGTAAAGGAAGGAAATCAACACCTAACAGAAATCTTAATAGGTACATAATTTGTATTCTATCATTTAATCCTCCTTATAACCCTTTGTTATGGATTTTGGTCCCCCCAAAAGATACCTTAAGGTCTTAACCCCTGCACCAGTGAATGTGACTTTAGGGAAATAAGGTTTTGCTTTGCAGATGTTATTAGTCACACTGGAGTAGGGTGGGTCCTAATCCCTTTATAAGGGGACCAAGTGGTGCTTTATAAAGAGAAGGACAGATACAAACAGAATCACACAGAGAGGAGACAGCATGTGAGGCTCCATCTATAAGCAAAGGGATGCCAAGGGTTACCGGCAGCCACCAGAAACTAGGACAAAGGCATGGAACAGTTCCTCTCTCACTCAAAGTCCCCAGAAGGAACAGACATGGCCGAGACCCTGAATTTGGGTTTCCAGCTCCAGAATGGTGAGAAAATAAATTTATGTTATTTAAGGCCATCCACTTCATGATATTTTGTTACGGCATCCCTAGAAGAGTAAAATACCGTTCAAGAGAGGGAGAAAGAAACTAAAACTTCCTGACAGTGGTTAAGTCATTTGCCCAAGGTCAGAGTCAAAGGAAGTAGCCAGTTGCTGTTCAGTCAGTTCTGACTCATGGTGACCCCGTATGTGTCAGAGTTAAACTGTGCTCCATAGGGCTTTCCATGGCTGCTTTTTGAGAAGTAGATAGCCAGGACTTTCTTCCTATGCATCTCTTGGTGGAGTCCAATTTTTCAATTAGTAGCTGTTATGGATTGAATTGTGTTCCCCCTAAGGTATGTATCCCCTATGTGTCTGTCAGTTTGTGGTACTGTGGGGGCTGGCATGTTGCTGTGATGCTGGAAGCTATGCCACTGGTATTCAAATACCAGCAGGGTCGCTCATGGCAGGTAGGTTTCAGCTGAGCTTCCAGACTAAGACAGACTAGGAAGAAGGATCCAGCCGTCTATTTCTGAAAATATTTAGCCAGTGAAAATCTAATGAATAGCAGTGGAACATTGTTTGATATAGTGCAGAAGATGAGCCCCTCAGGTTGGAAGGCACTCAAAATACAACTGGGGAAGAGCTGCATCTTCAAAGTAGAGTTGGCATTAATGACATGGATGGAGCCAAGCTTTAGGGACCTTCATTTGCTGATGTGGCATGACTCAAAATGAGAAGAAACAGCTGCAAACATCCAGTAATAATCCAAATGGGGAATGTATGAAGTATGAATTTAGGAAAATTGGAAGTCATCAAAAATGAAATGGAATGCATAAACTTCAACATCCTAGGGATTAGTGAGCTGAAATGGAATGGTATTGGCCATTTTGAATCGGACAATCATACGGTCTACTATGTCAGGAACGACAACTTGAAGAGGAACGGCATTGGATTCATCATCAAAAAGAACATTTCAGGATCTATCCTGAAGTACAAGGCTATAAGTGATAGGATAATATCCATATGTGTACAAGGAAGATCAGTTAATACGACTATTATTCAAATTTACACACCAACCACTAAGGCCAAACACAAAGAAATTGAAGATTTTTACCAACTTTTGCTGTCTGAAATTGATCAAACATGCAATCGGGATGCACTGATAATTACTGGAGATTGGAATGCGAAAGTTGGAAACAAAGAGGGATCAGCAGTTGGAAAATATGGTCTTTGTGACAGAAACAATACCAGACATCACACGATAGAATTTTGCAAGACCAATGACTTCCTCACTCCAAATATCTTTTTTCACCAACATAAATGGCGACTATACTTTTTTATACAAATGGACCTTGCCAGACGGAATACATAGGAATCAAATCGACTACATCTGTGGGAAGAGATGATGGAAAAGTTGAATATCATCAGTCAGGACAAAACCAGGGATTGACTGTGGAACAGACCATCAATTGCTCATATGCAAGTTCGAGTTGAAACTGAATAGAATTAGAACAAATCCACGAGAGCCAAAGTACAATTTTGAGTATATCCCACCTGAATTTAGAGACCATCTCAAGCATAGGTTTGATGCTTTGAACACTAATGACTGAAGACCAGACGAGTTGTGGAATGACATCGAGAACATCATACATGAAGAAAGCAAGAGGTCATTAAAAAGACAGGAAAGAAAGAAAAGTCCAAAATGGATGTCAGAAAAGACTCTGAAACTTGATCCTTAACATTGATTAGCTAAAGCAAAGGAAGAAATGATGAAGTAAAAGAGTTGAGCAGAAGATTTCAAAGTACAGCTGGAGAAGACAAAGTATTATAATGACCTGTGCAAAGACTTGGAGATGGAAAACCAAAAGGGAAAACTCACTTAGCATTTCTCAAGCTGAAAGAACTGAAGAAAAAATTCAAGCCTCGAGTTGCAATATTGAAGGATTCTATGGGGAAAATATTAAGTGACACAGGAAGCATCAAAAGAAAATGGAGGGAATACGCAGAATCACTATACCAAAAAGAATTGGTCAACATTCAACCATTTCAGGAGGTACCATTGGAGCAGAAACCAATGGTACTGAAGAAAGAAGTCCAAGCTTAAGGCATTGGCAAAAAACAAGGCTCCAGGACTTGGCAGAATACCACTTGAGATGTTTCAGCAAACGGATGCAGCAATGGAAGTACTCACTCCAAGAAATTTGGAAGACAGCTACCTGGTCAACTGACTGGAAGAGATCCATATTTATGCCTATTCCCAAGAATGGTGATCCAAATGAATGTGGAAATTATTGAACAGTATCATTAATACCATAAAAAAAAAAATAGGTAAGTAAAATTTTGCTAAAGGTCTTTCAAAAGCAGCTGCAGCAGTATATGGCAACAGGGAACTGCCAGAAATTCAAGCAAGATTCAGAAGAGGACGTGGGACCAGGGATATCATTACTGATGTCAGATGGATCCTGGTTGAAAGCAGAGAATACCATAAAGATGCTTACCTGTGTTTTATTGACTATGCTAAGGCATTAGACTGTGTGGATCATAACAAATTATGGATAACATTGCAAAGAATGAGAATTCCAGAAGACTTAATTGTGCTCATGAGGAACCTATACATAGATCAAGAGGCAGTCATTTGAAGAGAACAAAGGGATATTGTGTGGTTTAAAGTCAGGAAAGGTGTGCGTCAGCATTGTATCCTTTCACCATACTTATTCAATCTGTGTGCTGAGCAAATAATCCAAGAAGCTGGGCTATGTGAAGAAGAACAGGGCATCAGGATTGGAGGAAGGCTTATTAACAACCTTCATTATGCAGATGACACAACCTTGCTTGCTGAAAGTGAAGAGGACCTGAAGCATTTACTGATAAAGATGAAAGACCACACCTTCGGTAGGGATTACACCTCTACATAAAGAAAACAAAAATCATCACGAAGGGACCAATAAGCAATATCAATGATAAACAGGGAAAATATTGAAGTTGTCAAGGATTTTATTTTACTCGGATCCACAATCAATGCCCATGGAAGAAGTAGTCAAGAAATCAAAACACACATTGCACTGGGCAAATGTGCTGCAAAAGACCTCTTTAAAGTGTTGAAAAGCAAAGATGTTGCCTTGAAGAACAACGTGTGCCTGATCCAAGTCATGGTGTTTTCAGTCACCTCCTATGCCTGTGAAAACTGGACAATGAATAAGGAAGACGGAAGGAGAATTGACGCCTTTGAATTGTCGTGTTGGAGAAGGATACTGAATATACCATGGACTGCCAAAAGAACGAACAAATCTGTCTTGGAAGAAGTATAGCCAGAATGCTCCTTAGAAGCAAGGATGGTGAGACTATGTCTCACACACTTTGGACATGTTGTCAGGAGGGATCAGTCCTGGGAGAAGGACATTATGCTTTGTCAAGTAGAGGGTCAGCGAAAAAGAGATAGACCCTCAAGGAGATGGATTGACACAGTGGCTGCAACAATGGGCTTAAGTGTAACAATGATTGTGAGGATAGCAGGACCGAGCAGCGTTTCGTTCTGTTGTACACAGGGTCGCTATGAGTTGGAACCGACTCAATGACACCTAACAACAACAAAATGTCTGTCAACTTGGGTAAGCCATTGTAATGGATTGAATTGTGTTCCCCCAAAATGTGTCAACTTGGTTAGGCCATGTGTAGTTATGCTCTATTTTGTGATTTTCCTATGTGTTAAAATCTTAATCTCTCTGCCTGTGGATAAAAGGATTACTCAGTTCACCTCTCCGATCCAACAGGGAGTTTCCCTGGGGTGTGGCCTGCGCCACCTTTTCTCTCTCAAGAAATAAATGGAAAGGGAAGCAGGCAGAGAGTTGGGGACCTCATACTACCAAGAAAGCAGCACCAGGAGCAGAGCCCGTCCTTTAGACACAGGGTACCTGCACCTGAGAAGCTCCTCGACCAGTGGAAGACTGATGACAAGGAATCTTCCTACAGAGCACACAGAGAAAGAAAGCCTTCCCCTGGAGCCAACACCCTGAATTTGGACTTGTAACCTACTGGACTCTGAAAAAATAAATTTTTCATTGTTAAAGCCATCCACTTGTGGTATTTCTGTTATGGTAGCACTAGATGACTAAGACCGCCATGATTTCCAGTATTGTGTGGTCATCCACCATTTTGTGGTGGTTCAGTGGTAGAATTCTGGCCTTCCATGTGGGAGACCTGGGTTCAATTCCAGGCCAATGCACCTCATGCACAGCCACCACCCATCTGTCAGTGGAGGCTTGCATGTTGCTGTGATGCTGTAAAAATGGCACGGGGGCAGCGTCCTCTGACCCCCTTATCTAACTTCACAAGGTGAGAGGGGAATCACTGTCAACAGCCCAATGCTGACTGCTATGAGGTGGAGGTCTGACATACTCCATCCTCCAACCTTTTTAACAATTCTGACACCAGCTGTTCTTCCCATAGCACTCCTACTTCTCTGCTGGGTTCAATAATGCGTCGCAATGGCCACACAGAACTCACAAACTGTACTTACAGTTATAGGGTTTATTAGGAAAGTAACAGGTTACAATTCAGGATACAGTTCTTCGATCAGGACAGCTTATTCTCAGCCATGCCCGCAGGCAGATCTCTCTGTGGCCCTCAGCCTTTCAGCCATCAGCCCTTGGCTGTCTTGGGCAGACTCAGCCTCTGCCCTGCTTGGGCAAATGTTACAAAGCTCTTAAATTCCACCAATAAGAGCCCAGAGGCCTTGGGCTGAAGGCATTCAGGTCTCTATCTCCATGGGTCAGCAAGCATAGCTCTGTTGACAAGTGCCTGGAGGCACCCCACTTCACCAGCAAGCCTCCTGCCTGAAGGCGCTCAGGTTTCTCATTCCATAGGCCAGGAAGCACACCACGCTGTTTCCTGCCGGTCTCCTGGTTCTGCTACTACTAGTTCTCTGCCATGCTTCCCATCACTTCTCATCCTCATGCCATCTATTGTGTTACAGCTTTCTGTCTCCTGCATCGAGGAGGTTCTCAGTGCAGGGGCCCCAGGTTCAAAGGATGAACTTCATTCCCGCCTCTTCTTTCTTGGTGGTAGTGAGGTTCCCCCTTTTCCACCTCTGGGATGGTTCATTTTAAGCTTAGCAGGATGGCAAAACTGACCTATCTCCTTGTTAGGGTTCCATATACCGTATTTGCATGGTCCCACCATACAAGGGTGCCATGCACCTTATTTGCATTATCAGCAGGCTATTCACAAGCACCTTATGTGCATAGTCTCATCCAGTCATTTGGTAGGAGTTACAAGACCACGGCAAGAAAGGCATTATAAAAGTGATCCATTGCACTGCAGATGCTGAACTTCCAGACTAAGACTGACTTTGAAGAAAGGCCTGGCAACTTATTTCCAAAAATCAGCCAGTGAAAACCCTATAGATCACAAGGATCCAAACCTGTTGTGTGTGCATGGGCCCCCATGAGTCAGGGACAACTCAACAGCAGCTAACAACAGCACAGCACACTAACGCACATACAGTGTCTTCAGTCATTGCAATTGATATTTTACACAGAAGTAATTCAGCATATGATTAATGGGGCATGGGACTGAAATCATAAAATCTGATATGCCTAAAATGTAGCCCATGTTTATTTTCTTTTTCTTTTTATTGTACTTTAAGTGAAAGCTGACAAATCAAGTCAGTCTCTCATACAAAAATTCATATACATCTTGCTATGTACTCCCACTTGCTCTCCTCCAAATGAGACAGCACACTCCTGCTCTCCACCCTGTACTCCCCCTGTCAATTTAGCCAGCTCTGACCCCCTCTGCCTTCTCATCTCCCTTCGAGACAGGAGCTGCCCACATAGTTTCATGTGTCTACTTGAGCCAAGAACTCACTCCTCACCAGTATCATTTTCTATCTTATAGTACAGCCCAATCCCTGTCTGTAAGAGTTGGCTTTGGGAATGGTTCCAGTCTTGGGCTAACAAGGTCTGGGGACCATGACCTCCAGGGTTGTTCTAGTCTCAGTCAGTCCATGAAGTCTGGTCTTTTTACAAGAATTTGAAGTCTACATCCCACTGCTCTCCTGCTCCATCAGGGATTCTCTGTTGTGTTCCCTGTCAGGGCAGTCATTGGTTGTAGCCAGGCACTATCTAGTTCTTCTGGTCTCAGGCTAATGTAGTCTCTGATTTATGCGGTCTTTCTGTCTCTTGGGCTCATAATTACCTTGTGTCTTTGGTGTCCCATGTTTATTTTCTTATGGTGTATTTTTATTTAGCGTTTTCATGACTTAGCTTCCTTATCCAAAATTTAGTTTAAAAAAAAAAAAAAAAGGCAAACAAGTGCAAATATATAATCCTATCATTTTAAATTGGAAGAAATTTAACAACCCTGTGATGCTCATGTGTTATTCTCACATCAGAAGGAGAAACTAAGATGCTGACAGTGGGCTAGATTTCTGATTCTATCACCTGGTCATTGCTGTCCTCGCACAAATTACCAGGATGTCAGGAAGATCAAGTAAGTTAGTGATTGTAAAACTTTTTGTTTTATAAAAAGTTAGTAAATGGCACATATGGGGCTGGAATACAGCTCTAGGCTTCAGGAGGAATCAGAGCTTTTGTTTTGAAGCGTAGATTATCAAGGAAAGTGCCTAAAAATCTACATTTAAATGGTAGGCCTGTGTTTGTTTGAAAAAATTACCTTGTGTTAAGGAGCCCTGGTGGCACAAATGGCTTAAGAGCTAGGCTGGTAATGGAAATGTTGGTGGTTCAAATCCAGCCAGCGGCTCCACAGGAGAAAGACCTTGGTGATCTGCTTCTGTAAAGATTACAGCCAAGAAAAGCCTATGGGACAGTTCTACTCCATCACATAGGGTCGCTATGAGTTGAAATTGGCTCTACAGCACCTAACAAAAACAACCTTATGACAAAACCAGGCTTACCTTCATCTGATGTGGAAGTTTCTGATTGTAACCAAACGAGGGTTCTTGTCCTATTAGCCGATCAAAATAAGACGGACACCACACCACCAGTTACAAGGGAAACACAAAGTGGAAATTTATTCTCTGTGCAGACAAAGAACAACAGGGGTCTAGCAACCATAAGCCCGCTTGCTCCGTCTGAGGGAGTTTGGGAAGGTTTTACTTCCAGTGGCATCTGGGGCTTGGGTTTGGTGCCTGGAACTCTCCACCCTTACCCTCCCATGTCCACATTTGGAGATCCAGATGTTGAATCATGTTGGTGATGTTCAGGTCCAAGGACAGATTGAGGACACAGCTCTTCAGGTCCTGCACATGCGCCAAAATCTTGGTTCGCGCATGCGCAGGATTCTGGCACCAAATTCAAACTGTGGTTAGGGCCGCAGTGTGTTCGGGCCAAACCATAGTTAGAAGCTGTGGCTTGGCGTGCTGCAAGGGGGTAGGGGAACCACGGCGGAGCAGGGGGAGGTCTCGGAGGAGGCTTCATAATCATTACATTAAATAAACGTTCTGCACAGAGCAGGCTTCTCCTACTCAGCTAACCTACTTCATGTTTTATTTCTATTTTTTCATTCTCTTACTCAACTCAGGTTGATACTGAAGTGCAAGTTGCTGAAACCCCCAAGTGCTGACCCCAGGGACCAGCTGTTTTTCATCCTCTTAGAGGACAGATCATAACTTGTTTATGAGGCATATGAGAGGTTAAGTTAGCTATGAGGGAAGGATTGTTTAGTAAAATAAAACTTTCCACACCCTGCTCCCCCTCCTACCTCAGTAAGTGGCAGTACTAACTACCCAGGTGCCCAAGGCAGAAACTTGGCATTACCGATGGTACTCCCTCACCCTCACATCCAGTGAACTGCCAAGCCTAACTTTTTCACACCTCTTGAGGTTGATCAAATGTGCAATCAGGATGCACTGATAATTACTAGTGATTGGAATGCAAAAGCTGGAAACAAAGAAGAAAGATCAGTTGTTGGAAAATATGGTCTTGTGATAGAAATGATGTTGGAGATAGCATGATTGAATTTTGCAAGACCAACAACTTCTTCATCGCAAATACCTTTTTTCACCAGCATAAACAGTGACTATACAATGGACCTCGCCAGATGGAATACATGGGAATCAAATCAACTGTATCTGTGGAAAGAGATGATGGAAAAGCTCAATATCATCAGTGAGGACAAGGCCAGGGGCTGACTGCAGATCAGACCATCAACTACTCATATGCAAGTTCAAGTTGCAACTGAAGAAAATTACAACAAGTCCACAAAAGCCAAAGTACAAACTTGAGTATATCCCACCTGAATTTAGAGACCATCTCCAGAATGGATTTGATGCACTGAACACTAATGACCGAAGACCAGAGAAGTTGAGGAATGACATCAAGGACATCATACATGAAGAAGGCAAGAGGTCATTAAAAAGACAGGAGAGAAACAAAAGACCTAAATGGATGTCAGAAACTCTGAAACTTGCTCTTGGACATTGAATAGCTAATGCAAAATGAAAAAATGATGAAATAAAAGAGCTGAATAGAAGATTTAAAAGGGTGGCTCGAGAAGACAAAGTAAAGTATTATGATAACATGGGCAAAGACCTGGTGTCTTAGTCATCTAGTGCTGCCATAACAGAAATACCACAAGTGGATGGCTTTAACAAAGAGAAATTTGTTTTCTCACGGTAAAGTAGGCTAAAAGTCCAAATTCAAGGAATCAGCTCCAGGGAAAGGATTTCTTTGTCAGCTCTGGAAGAAGGTCCTTGTCCTCAATCCTCCCATGGTTGAGGAGCTTCTCAAGCACAGGGACCCCAGGTCCAAAGGTGGTGCTCTGCTCCTGGTGCTGCTTTCTTGGTGGTACGAGGTCCCCCACTCTCTGCTTGCTTCCCTTTCCTTTTATCTCTTGAGAGGGAAAAGGTGGTGCACGCCACACCCCAGGGAAACTCCCTTTACACTGATCAGGGAGGTGACCCCTGATCAATCCCACTCTAATTGCATTAACATAAAATTACAATCACAAAATGGAGGACAACCTCACAATACTGGGAATCATGGCCTAACCAAGTTGACACATATTTTTTGGGGGACACAACTTAATCCATGACACCTGGAGATAGAAAACCAAAAGGGAACACGTTCAGCATTTCTCAAGCTGAAAGAACTGAAGAAAAAGTTCAAGCCTTGAGTTGTAATACTGAAGGATTCTATAGGGAAAATATTAAATGACACAGGAAGCATCAAAAGAAGATGGAAGGAATACACAGAGTCACCATGTCAAAAAGAACTGGTCAACATTCAACCACTTCAGGAGGTACCACAGGAGCAGGAACCAATGGTACTGAAGAAAGAAGTCTAAGCTTAAGGCATTGGCGAAAAACAAGGCTCCAGGAATTGACAGAATACCACTTGAGATGCTTCAACAAACGGATGCAGCAATGGAAGTACTCACTTGGCTATGCCAAGAAATTTGGAAGACAGCTACCTGGTCCACTGACTGGAAGAGATTCATATTTATGTCTATTCCCAAGAAAGGTGAGCCAAACAAATGTGGAAATTATTAAACAGTATCATTAACATCATAACAAAACAAGTAAGTAAAATTTTGCTAAAGGTCATTCGAAAGCAGCTGCAGCAGTATATCGACAGGGAACTGCCAGAAATTCAAGCAGGATTCGAAAGAGGACGTGGAACCAGGGATATCATTGCTGATGTCAGATATCCGGATCCTGGCTGAAAGCAGAGAATACCAGAAGGATGTTAACCTATGTTTTATTAACTACGCTAAGGCATTAGACTGTGCAGATCATAGCAAATTATGGATAACATTGCAGAGAATGGGAGTTCCAGAACACTTAATTGTGCTCACGAGCAATCTGTACACAGATCAAGAGGTAGTCATTTGAACAGAACAAGGGCATACTGCATGGTTTAAAGTCAGGAAAGGTGTGTGTCAGCATTGTATCCTTTCACCATACCTATTCAATCCGTATGCTGAGCAAATAATCTGAGAAGCTGGACTACAGGAAGAAGAACAGGACATCAGGATTGGAGGAAGACTTATTAACAACCTGGAATAGGCAGATGACACAACCTTGTTTGCTGAAAGTGAAGAGGACTTGAAGTACTTACTGATGAAGATCAAAGACCACAGCCTTCAGTATGGATTACACCTCAACATAAAGAAAACAAAAATCCTCACAGCTGGACCAATAAGCAGTATCATGATAAATGGAGAAAAGATGGAGGTTGTCAAGGATTTCATTTTACTTGGATCCACAAGCAACACCCATGTAAGCAGCTGTCAAGAAATCAAAACAGGCATTGGGCAGATCTGCTGCAAAAGACCTCTTCATGTGTTGAAAAGGAAGAGGTCACCTTGAGGACTAAGGTGCACCTGACCCAAGCCATAGTGTTTTCAATTGCCTCATATGCATGAGAAAGCTGGACAATGAATAAAGAAGACTGAAGAACTGAGGACTTTGTGGTGTTAGAGAAAGAATACTGAATACACCATGGACTGCCAAAAGAACGAACAAATCTGTCTCGGAAGAAGAGCCAGAATGCTTCTTAGAAGCAAGGATGGCAGGACTACCTATCACATACTTTGCATATGTTATCAGGAGGGACTAGTCCCCAGAGAAGAACAACATGCTTGGCAGAGGGTCAGCGAAAAAGAGGAAGACCCTCAATGAGATTGATTGACACCGCGGCTGCAACAATGGGTTCAAGCATAGGAACAATTGCAAGGGTGGCGCAGCACCGGGCAGGATTTTGTTCTGTTGTGCATAGGGTAGCTATGAGTGGAAACCGACTCAAGGGCACTTAATGGCAACAATTTGAGAGGTGGAAGCTTCCTGTTCCTCCATCTCTGTTGATACTTCCTATTCAGTAGTAGCGGTAGCAGCAGCAGTAGCTAACGTTTGAGTCAAAACGAGTGCTACGTACTATTATAAAGGCTTTACATCTATGAAATCATTTAACCCTCACAACAACCCTGTTATTATCTGCATTTCACAGATGAGAAACTGAAGCATGGAGAACTAAATTAAGAAACTTGGTTCCAGATTACACAGCTAGCAGCCGGAATACCAACCCAGGCCTTCCAAACCTGTGCAGCCACTAGTACAGACATCTCTCTCCTCTCCTGTGCCTGCCCCAACAGGCTTCCTCCTGACTGGTTTCTAGGACTCTCATCTTGTCCCCTGCCAATCCATGTTCCATATTTTTGTTCTAAAACACAAATGGAACCATGCTACCAAAGACTTCTCTGCGTGCCTCCAGTGCTCTTGGCAAGTCCAACTCCTTAGCCTGGGCTGGCATTTGTGTACGATTCGGTCCTCATCTTGGTCTACCATTTTTTATTTCCTGGAATTCATCCATCCTGTATTTTCACTGTTTGTCTCCCTTCCTCCCCCACAACCTCCTTCCTCCAGAAGTTCCTGGAAAGGACTGGAGCTCGGTAACATTTAAGCGAATTGTTGAAAAGCAGCGGTGGTTTATCACTGGACAGTTTTACAGACAGGAATTGTGAAATCATTCTCTGGGCTTCTTTGAAAACGGTGAATCCTCATCCAGGAGTCTCTCCAAGTTTTGATCAGGGTACTCCATCACCTTGTAGTATCACTATTGGTTTCTGTCTGTATCCTCAGGAAACCTGTTATTCATGTTATTCGTGTTGTAACTCTCTCCCAGCTCGCTGTATGAGCCAGGGCAGAATGGATGAAGGCGCTGAGCAGAACGATTCGTAGGGGCCGGCCTAAACGATTAACTTCATGACCTCTCAAGGTCTCTCTCCTAGGCTCCGTGCAGCGCAGGTTCCAACAGTCGGGAGGAGGTCCCCGGCTCGAAGGGGGCCGCAGGGATCCCGAATTCTGGGCGGACACTGCGAGGCAGCTGCGGCCTGAGTGCACGAACCACTCCTCCGTAAAAAAGAGTGGATGAAGGCGCAGGAGAAATGTGGGTTTTGGGAACTCTGAAAAATACACTCCGAGTGGAGCCCCTCGGGCAACGTGACCGAGAACCAAGGGCTTCTCTGGCCACGCCAGGCCCACAGGTGCCTCCTCCCGGCCCCCGCCTCAGCCTGCCGGGGCCTCCCTCCCACCTTCCCTTGCTTTCCCCTCCTTGGAACACACAGCTTGCAGTTCCCGCGGCTGCAGCGCGAGACAAGAAACGCGCGCCGGGAGCGAGCCCCGGAGGGGGCGGGCGGCGCGGGCCAGGAGTGGGGCCCGGGCGGGACTCGGGAGCTCGCGCTGCTCCCCCCGCGCTCCGGCGCCGGGCCCGGGCAGGGGAGGTGCGCGACGGGCCTCTCCGCGCCATCTCCCTCCTCCCGCCCTCCGGCCCGGCCCGGGGCGCAGGCGGAGGGGCGAGGCGCGGCCCCACCTCCCGGGGCAGGCGCGGGCGGAGCCCGGCCCACCTCAGCCCGCCGCGGCGGGAGCAGCGCGGAGCGGCGCCGAGGGCAGCGAGCTCGCATTCGAACCTCCCTCGCAAAGACAGTCTCCGCCCCACAATGCACCGCGGCGGGCAGCCTTTGAAAAAGCGGCGCGGCTCGTTCAAGATGGCGGAGCTCGACCAGTTGCCTGACGAGAGTGAGTAGCACCTCAAAACACCCCCCCTTCTTCCTCCCGGCCGCCCGCCCCGAAGCTTTCCGGCCAGGAGGGGCCGCCGTGCCCTCCGCCGGAGGGGGGACTGACTGCCAGCCCCACCGTAGTCCTCCTAGTCCCTCCACTCCGGTGTTGCCGCCGTGTCGCCGCCTTTGTTATGGTGTCTGTGTGTAGGTTTCTGGGGTTGTGTGAGCGCCAGGGCCGGAAACCGAAAGCTCAGGAGTCCAGCCTATGCCGGGAGGAGGCGGCGGCTGCTCCCCTGGCCGGACTCGGGCCACCCGGCCGAGGTGGAGGAAGAGCGGCCCCGGTGCGCGGGGGCTGCCCTCGCCGCCTGCACCAGTCACCGGGCGCGGAGAGACGCCTGCCGGGGTTATGTAACTCGCCTGTCCCGGGGCCGGGGAGGGTTCGCGCTCGGGAGGGGGTGGTCACAACCCCGGCTTCTTGCCTCAGCCTCTGATCTTGTCCCGTCTTAGTTCCTGCCTCTATGGGCACTTGTGATCGTCCCTGTCCCTCCTCCCCACCGGTGTGTCCACCTCTAGAAGTGTTTCCGTGTCAAGAGGCTAGCCCCTTCCCCTGGGACCACAGGTGGCTGTGGACCCTTCCAGAGGTAATCCAGACTGGATACACAAGCATTCAGGTAGCCTCCATCCCACAGACTTTCCTCTGTGTGTGTGTGTGTGTGTCCTTAAGAGTCATGGGAGTACCTTGTACACAGGGATGTGACCAACACAGCATACATATAGTACTCTTCCTGACACCCGCCCCTGTGCAGGGCTCACTAACCATGACTACTCTGCCATCCATGGGATCTCTGCAACATACCAGCTCACATGTGTTTACTAAGTAAAAGCACCAACTCCATAGTTCAAAGCACAGTGGAACTTCATTTTGTAATTTTAAAAATCGCACAAGTTATGTAAAAAGGCAAGTATTTTAGCAAAGTACAAAAAAGGTCCTGAGTCCACACTCATTATTCAGTTTATGTGTATGTATCATTCGTCAGAGTTTTAGTATAATAAAAAGAAGGCTCAATCACTGTAAAATCATTTGTGAAAAAGGCAAATAGGCTTAAAATGAGAGCTATATACAGCCAATTCTGTTTTCTTTATGGGGTTGTATATCCTTAATGCGCTATAAAGTAAATAAAAAGCTCAAGTTGTAGTGAAAAGTTGTATTAAAAAGAGTTTGTGTTTTTAATTTGCTCTAGATCAGCGCTAAGTTCCAATAGAACTTTCTCAGTGATGGAAATGTTCTATTCTGTGATGTTCAATAGGGTAGCCACTAGTGACATGTGGTTATGGAGTACTTGAAATGTGGCTAGAGGGACTGAGGAGCTGAATTTTAAATTGTTTAATTAAGCTTAAATAGTCACATGTGGATAGTAGCTCTAGCCTGTTTGTGAGTTTTGTTTCTTGATTGGAGAATACAGTTCATTGTGACTTAGGATGCTACCAAGTAAGAATGGGCCTACTAAGCACAACCTAGTTCTTATCTGGAAAAAGTTTTTTTTTTTTTTTCTTTCCATCCTCATCATCTTTACTGTAAAGATGACTTACCCCTTTTAGAATTTTTCTTTTTTTGGTAGTCATTCTGTTGAATAAGAGGTATTGTAAGTGGCTTTCAGTATACCTCTCATTTGGAATATTTTGCTTCATCTACATCATCAAATATTTATTGAGGACTTCCTATTGTTCTTTGAAGGAACCTGGGAGTCATGTCGTTGTTAGGTGCCATCTAGTTGACTAGTTGATTTTGACTCATTGCGACCCCATGTGACAGAGTAGAACTGCCTCATAGAGTTTTCTAGGCTGCAATCTTTATGGGAACAGATTGCAGCTCCACTCTCAAGCTGTATGACCTGATCATTTTTATTAGTTTGTGACATCTCTGGTATATTGTGTGTATGTGTTGTATAACTTGTTGAAAGCAGGGATTGCCTTACCTGGTTTGTCACACTGCCCTGAATCAAGTATACAGAAGCACCTCATTTATATGAAGAGGCATTATTAATGAAACCGGGCAGGGTCTTGAGAAAGAAAAGAGATTTCGGTTTGATACTGGAAATAACAAGTTTCTTTGCCAAGTTTAGGCAAGGCGACTAATAAAAAATATATTAGCTTAAAAAAAAAAACCATTGCCCCTGAGTTCATTCCAATTCATAGGGACCCTACTGGACAGAGTAGAACTGCCTCCTAGGGTTTCCAAGGAGCGCCTGGTGCATTTGAACTGCCGACCTTTTGGTTAGCAGCCGTAGCTCATAACCACTACACCACCAGGTATTAGCTAATAACCAACATAAAATTACCAACAATAAATGCTGCCATTGAGTACTTGCTGGGTACCGACACTATGCAAAGCATTTTACATATATTTGTTTAACCTTATTTCACTTGAGGTAAGTACTTTTTTAAGAGTTTGATTTTCTGTATGAGGGAACTGAGGCTATCTTCAGCCCAGATCTTTCCTCTAAGCTCTTGCACTTAACATCTGTTACCTATTTCACATCTTCTCTTAGATGCCTCAAAGGCCCCTCAAACTTCACAGGTTCAAAATATAACTCATAACCCCACTCCAGGACAGAGATAATTTTAGTGGTTTCTCTCTTAATGAAAGCTCTTTTATTTATCTGGTAGAGGTCATCTTTGGCACTTCCCCCTTTCACTTCCCATATTTAAGCCTTTACTGTAACTTTTACCTTTTAAATGTCTCTCAAATCTACCTACTTTTCACCATCAGCCTAGCCCAAATTGTCACCATCTCATCTGATCACTTCAGCCTTCAATTAATCCAACTCTTCCAGGCACCGTGCACACCCCTCCCCCCCCCACACCCTCGCAGCCAGAGGGATCCTTTCAAAATGTAAATATGTTAGTGTCATCCTTCTGCTTAAAACTCTTTATGAGCTACAAGACTTGTGTGGTCTGACCCCTTCCCACTTTTCCAGCCTCATTTTGTCTTCCTCTCATTCTGCCCCTTTGAGCTACATTGGACCTTTTTCATTCCCTCAACTCACCAGACTCCCTTTTCTCCAGGGCCTTTGCACATGCTATCCCCTCCACCTGGACTGTTCTCCCTCCCCTCCCCACCATTTAACTTCTTCAGAGAGATGTTTTCTGTCCTTCCTGACTAGATTACATTTTCTTACTAAAACTTTTCATAGCAGTACGTAACTCCTTAGAGGCAGCCGTCACAGTTGCAGTTTTACATGTTTGTGTCATTGGTTAGTGTCTGGCTCCCTTATTGTATTAGAAGCCCCTCCAGAACAAGTTCGGTTTCTGTTTTTGTTCACGCTTGCATTCCCATTCCTTTGCCAATGCCTGGCTTACCTCCCTGACCTTTTTTCCTACCACTCTTTGCTTGTTATGCTTCAAGCACAATGGCTTTTTTTTTTTCTCTTCTGTTTCTTGAATATTCTAAGCTTATTTCTCCCTCAGGCCTTTTTCAGTCCAGACTCATTGTTTAGTCCCCTGGCTTTTTTGGTGGCTAGTCTTTCTCAGATGTTACCTCCTTGGAGAAGCCTTCTCTAACCACTGTAAGTAAAGCACGCGCACACACACACACATCACCCTGTTTATTTCCTGTGTAACAACTACTTTGAGTTGTAGTTATTATCATTTACCTTACTTCTTTATTGTGTTTCTTCGCACTAGAACATAAATACTTGTTGAATGAATGAACATACCCAACTACAGCAGGGTTCTAACTTAATCGGACTGACCTGTGTGTAAAATCCATGTTCTTAACCCAGTAGTGGATTTTTTTTTTTTTTTTGGTTAAAGTAATAATAACACTATATAAAAGTCATGTGCCATGTGCACTGATCGGAGCTCTTACATGTACCGTCGGTCCTCCGTATCCATCGTTCCACATCTACAGTGCACTAACCGCAGATTGAAAATATTACCCAAAAAAAGGTGCTGAAGAGCCTGGGGGCAACACGGCAGGCAGCACAAGACAGCGTTCTGCCCCTGGATTGGTACGTGGCTGTGAAGGAAGAAGCTCCTGGGGGATGGAGGCAGCCGCACCCCGACACAGTGTGGACAAGCGAGGACACCGGGAACGGGGTTGCGAACATACGCCCACGTACTCCTTGGCCCGAGGGAGGATCTGGTGGAGCTTGATGGCGGCAGAGTTCTCGGATCCGGAAGCAGAGTCCAAAGCTAGCAGACCCAAGACCTAGTACTCTCTGCACTGAGAGTGTGCGGGCATCCAAAGTCACCCAGGCCCTCCTACCTGAAGGACCCCTGCCTCAGAGGGTGGCTTGCAGCAGGAGGGCCCGGACGCAGCTGTCCTTAAAAGTGCCTGTTTTGACCCAAGCCGCCACACACGCTTCCGAACCTGGCCTAAACGTGGCCAGATCGTCACTATTCAACTTCAGAGCAAAACACTTAGTTCCTGTGCTGTGTTTAAAAATATATATATATATACTACGCCATTTTATATAAGCGGCTTGAGCATCTGCGGATCGTGGTAACCGTGGGGGTCCTGAAACCAAACCCCCGTGGATACCAGGAATGAGTGCATTCATTCATTTAATCCCCATTTTAGAGATGAAGAGTTCGAAACCCCAGTGCGTTAGTGGTTAAGAGCTTGGCCGCTAACCAAAATGTCGGCAGTTCAGATCTACCAGGCGCTCCTTGGAAACCTTATAGGGCAGTTCTACTCTGTCCTATAGGGTTGCTATGAGTGGGAATTGACTCCGCGGCAACGGGTTGTACCGGTGAAGAAACGGCAGGTTAATGCGTAAGGTACTAAAACAAGGAAGTAGAAGAGCCAAGATTCAGATGCAGCTAATCAGGTTTTTTATTTTTAGGTGGAAGTTTAAGCAGAAAATCAGGTTCTCATTTAACAATTTCTGTACGTATTGTTCAGTGACATTAGTTACATTCTTCACTATATATCAGCATTCTCGTTATTTCCATTTTGGTGGTTCTGTTTCCATTAATCTAGCTTCTCTGAGCCCCCTAGCCTCCTCATCTTTGGTCTGGGGTAAATGTTAACCATTTGGTTTCATCTAGACGATTATTTTGAGGAGCACAGCCCTCATGGGTGATAGTATCTTATGGGCCAATTTGTCATTTGCTCAAAGGTGACCTCTGGGAGTGGTTTCAGTTCCAAGTTTGAAGAGTATCTAAGGGCGATGTCTCGGGGTTCGTCTTGTCTCTACCAGTCCAGCAAGTCTGGCCTTTGTTTTTTAGGGCCTGTGTTCTTAACCACCATGTAATACTGCCTTACAAAAAAGGAAAAATGTTAAAGGTCAGAATCCCCAATATATGCTTCCTGACTTCATGGAGCAGGAATGGATATCCATGTGGCTCACACCTCTTCTTCAGATGTCTGCTCAAATGTCACCTTATCAGAGAAGCTAATGAGAACAACAGCCTGCTACACACACACACCAATCCCTATTATTCGGCTTTATTATGCTTACTATCATCGTACTTCTGATTATCACCTGGAATGTGTATTTGTTTGTCTCCCCTCACTAGAGAGTAAATTCCACCAGAGTGTAGTCAGCACTCTATACATATCTGCTGAATGAGTGAGTGGTTACTTTTTCTCCAGTGAGCCTTATTGTTCTTGCTGTTGTTGCTGGGTATCTTTGGTTCATTGAAGCTCATGGTGACCCCATGGGATAGAGTAGAACTGCCCCATAGGGTTTTCTTGGCTCTAATCTTTACAGAAAAAAGAGCCCTGCAGGCACAGTAGTTAATCACTGGGCTTGCTAACAGAAAGGTCTGTGGTTCAACCCACCAGCAGCTCCTAGGGAGAAAGATGTGGCAGCTTGCTTGCATAAAGGTTAGAAAAAAAAAGGTTAGAGCTTTGGAAAACTCTGTGGGGCAGTTCTACCCTGCCGTATAGGGTCGCTGTGAGTCAGAATCAGCTCGATGGCAATGGGTAATTTTCTCCGAAGCAGATCGCCAGGTCTTTCTCCTTCAAACAGCTGGGTGGATTTGAACCACCAACCTTTCAATTAGCAACCCAGCACTTAACCCATTGCACCACCAGGACCCTTGCTAGCTACGCAGGTACACTGTCTGCTGCTGCTGCTTCCTAGTTTTTTTTTAGTAAGACTTTATATGACCTTTTTTTTTCCCCCTGACTATACTGCTGGAGGTCATTTAACTTCAGTTTAGCATAGAGAAGTTGTTGAGATGTTCTGTTACCCATTCTCCACATCTAGGTAAGAGAGTTGGGTAAAAGCAGGAATGCCTTTGATTTTGATGTTGATGGGTTGTCTGTCCCATAGGCTTTTCATACTGGCCTGCAGAGGAAAAATCACTTGAGGGGATCTGAGATACACGTTTCGTAGCCCATACTGCCGTACTTTATCAGTTGCTTCTTGTTTAAAGTCTGATATCCATTTATATAAGCTGTTAATCATTGCTACTTTTGTTAAATGCCAAGGAGGTGATCCGTCTTTGCTGATTTTTGTTCTTTTATTCCCTGAGGTTATCCTCAATTATTATTTTTCAGATGCCTTGGACTTCTTTCTAGTGCACATATCCAGTTCTCAGATTTTAAATTTATTGCTCTCCCTCGCTCATAAAAACTTCTTTCTCTATCAATTCCCATTCATCCCCTTACCCACAGATTCTGTCCTCTATTCACTGAGAGAGAAACACCGCAGCTCAGTATTTATCAAAGTGAGTCTTAGGGTTGTCTGTAACAAAATCCTCTGGGGAGCTTTATTAAGAATACACATTGAGCATTTATGAGGAGTTCCTGGATATTTGAACATATGCTGAAGTTTGTTCCGACTGGTCAGTGAACTCCTCCAACTTTATGCTGGTCCCTCTTGGCTGTTCTGGACTCCCTTTCCAGCTTGGATCTTTACATGTTGCACACTGGCATTCTAGACTTCCAGGGACTTAGACTACCTGCTGTGCCAATCCCTGAATCATTTGCATTTTTTATTTTCACTGTCCATTAGCATGTCTGATCTTTGCTTCTATAAATGTCAATTCCCTTTCTCATTTCCTTCTCTAGCACCAGAACACTTCAGGGGAGAATCCCACATTGCTTCTATCTCTACTTGTCTTTCCTTTCTACATTTTTTCTCTTTCTCACAACTTCAGCAAGACTCCCAATTGTCTCTCTCCATTTCTTCCCTCTGTGTGTGTGTCTGTGTATATGTACACATATATAAAATATATATGTGGCATATGCAGCTTGAATAGTCTATAGCTGGAATTTTCTATTAGTTATTTCTAATTACACATCCCACCATCACTTCAAACACATTACTAAAACTAAATGAACCCACTTAAATCCCCAACCAACTTCTTTTTCTCTCACTTTGATTGTGAAATAATTCATTTGTTTTAATTTTAATTATTGATTTGTTTTAATTGTAGGCTCTTCAGCAAAAGCCCTTGTCAGTTTAAAAGGTAAGAATTATAGTATTTTTAGATATGGCATAAACTAGGAATTTCATTTATTAAATTAATTTGAATGTAGTGTTACTTTTTTCTCTCTAAGTTGTGGTTGATGTATTATAGTTTTTACGTATTGGTGTTCACTGATAACCTTAAATTGTTAAAAATTATTAAGGAAAATTTTTTCCTAAACTTATGGATTGAAGAACTTTCTAATAACAAGTCCTCCATTGTTAAAAATTATTAGGGAGAAATTTTTTCCTAAAATTATGGATTGAAGAACTTTCTAATTAAACATTACAGACAGATCTTATTTAGATTTAAAGCATTTATTAAACAACTGTGTTGAGATGCAGGTTTTCATAATAGTTTGTTTTAAGGATTTTATCTTCTGAGTAATAATGGAAGAACCCTGGAATAAAAGAATGATAACTTCTATTCTCTTTCTGAAAAAAAAAAAAAAAAAAAAAAATTAGACATGCTCCTTGGTCTTGCTTTTTTTTTTCTGTGGGTACATTAGACCAACTCATAATATAGTTTATATTGAAATTTACTTCTTGAGTAAGAGCCTACTAGGTAAGTAAACTTAGAGCCAAGTTACACATTCTCAAAGGTTCATTAGTACTTTTTGTCTTTAAAGCTGCTGTGTTGTGCTTTAGGTTGGTGACTTACTAAATTGAGGAGACCACTTATCTTCCAAAATGCCTAGGATCAATCCCATCCCACCTCTTCTTATTTGCTTCTTAAAAATAGACATCTGAAAAAATATTCTATTTTATCCCAATATTAAACTTATGTATTTTTAAAAAATGTATAACTTTGAGAAAATTATGCAACTAATATGAATTTCTTTTAGGAAAAATTAGAAAATGTTGAAGAGCAAATAAAAGAAAATACAAATAACTTCTTATTGTATATTCATCCCAGGTTTTCTGTGTACCTCTCTTAAATAAGCACATCCTTTTTTACTAAAATAAACTCACTCTTTTTTATTTTTATAATATGTCTAAACATTTTCTAGTTTGTGTACAACTAGGGTTGCATACAACTCTGAAGATGTGTCTTTGAATTAAGGAAAATAAACACCACGCTAATTTCAATTTCACTTACCAGTGGTTTTACAGATTGAAGCAAAAAACATTTAGAAATGTGCTTTAAGTTTAAGGTTACAAGAGGCTTTTTCCATTGCCCTGCTTTGAATCAGATTTATGCTGAAAACTTATGAGATAATTGTTGGCAAACTAGAATGGAGGAACTACTAAAAACCAAACAGAAAGAAAAGCCACACATGTTTTAGTATGAAAATTTAATACTTTCACAATGCATTGCCTTATATTATTTAGACGCTTCGACAAAAAAAAATACAGAACAGATTTTTCATTTGTAATAAACTAAAATTATTACAGTATTTTTTTTCATATTGGTAAATAAATAGTTCAGATATATTACTGTTACTAAAGAGGTAGTGTTCATAGTATGAAATCCATTGAACTAAACTTAAATCTTATTAATATTAATTATTCATTACAGAGGGAAGCTTATCTAACACATGGAATGAAAAGTATACCTCTTTACAGAAAACTCCTGTTTGGAAAGGCAGGAACACAGGCTCTAATGTGGAAATGGTAAGGGATGAGTTTTCCTTATGCTTTAGAATAATGGTAGTTAAATTAAATTGTCTGTGGATTGACACAGCGGCTACAGCAGTGGGCTCAAGCGTAAAAACAATTGTGAGGGCAGCACAGGACTGCGCAGTGTTTCATTCTGTTGTACATAGGGTCACTGTGAGTCAGAACTGACTGGATGGTATCTAACAACATAACAAATTGTCTATATAATTGCCATATGCAGCTTTTATAGCACAGTGAAAATTTTCCAAGATTTTTTCCCCAACCGCAAGCGTGTGAGTCCTTAAGTGCTATTGAGTATTATTGATCTTATTTAGATAATCTGATCTGTAGTCACTGATAATCTGGTCATCATTAAGCATTTGTAATTGTGTTGCCTTAAATACAAATAAAAAACCCCAATAACCCAGAAGTATGCTTTTACTAAATATGCAAAGATTTTACATGGCTCTGGTCCCTGCAAAAAGATGTATAAATAAGTGGCAAGGTATTAAAATCTTGTGTAGAGCAAGAGTAAGTACATTTAGGGATGAGAAGTAGAAGTGATGAACATAGAGTTGACATGACTAATGATTTTGAGCCCTCTCCTTCTCTCCTGCCCAGGTCTTAGGCTGATGTGATAGTACTGAGCCAGAGTATTTGGGGGGCAGCCATGAAACAGAACTGGAGCTGAGATAGACAAAGCAGGCACAGTAGCCTGGGCAACTGAACACTGTGGATGTGAGGAACTTTCCCCACTCTATCAATTCCATTACCATCGTTGCCTTCTTCCCCTCTGTCCATGGTCAGGGCAAGGGAACAGGAAAGAGACTATGGAGGTGGAGACTCTGAGTGGGTTTAGTTCTAAGAGTCCATACCTCTAGCCTTCACCCAGTTGGGTTCCGCCCATATGTTGTGAGCCTTAGGCCCATCTGAAGCCATTTGTACCTGTCCCCCTTCCAAATAGGCATAAAGTTCTGCCTCAAGTGGTGGGAAAAGGATTTGAGAAAGGATGTGGATTCAATTGGTATTTTATTTTTGTTATTCCTCTCTATTAATGAAACCTCTAAACCTAGGGTGGACTGTGGATTTTTCATGTCTACGATGTCATTGTCCTTTTGGTATGTTTAAAAAAAAAAAAAAAAGCAATATTCTACAAGTACTTATCAGGTATCCGTTATGTGTATTTTGTATTTATATTCACAAATGAAATCTCAGTTAATACTTTTTGACAGCAGAGCTACTATAACATTAAATACATTTAGAGGTACTGTTCTGGAATAATCTGGTATCTTTTCCCTAGCCTAGCTGTATATAGCAGACACATCATATGATACACCCAACTGGCATTAACCCAGACGCCAACATAATGTGAACTGGAATTTCCAGAACTTATTTTCCTATCTTTGCCATTCAGGGGTACCAGTGCTCTATGGTGACTTGTGTTCTAGTTTTAGTTTAATCATCACTTAGGTGTTTCATTTGTAAACACATTTCATAAATAGGTATGTTACTGCGTTCTAAACCTAAGATCATTTATATTTGGCATTGCGTGCTGTAGATTACCCATACGTTGTCCTTCTATACTGCTGATAATCCAGAGTTATTTTCCAAATATAGAATTGTATTTTGGAACAAAAAAGGAAAGTATTCAGCTTTTTCATTAAATAAAAAATTTCTACCATAGCCTTTCAGAAATTCAAAAAGAAGTCGACTCTTTTCTGATGAAGATGACAGACAAATAAATACAAGGTCACCTAAAAGAAACCAGAGGATTGCAATGGTTCCACAGGTATGTGTGTGCTGAAATTTTGTTCTAATGAAAGGAAGCGAGCAGTCGCTCAGCAAAATAAAGTTTATATTTGTTATTCCCTTGTATTTTGAGTAACAAGTTCTTTTGTTTAAATCATTACTTTAACTCAACTCCTATTGTAGTTGACTTTAAACCTGAGTAGAAAGCCAATTCTTAGTCCTACAAATATACCCTTTTCTTTTAAGCATAGGCATAGTGAACTTTAAGCAAATAGATTTGGTAATATGGAATCAATTTGGGGCTTTATATGGAAATGAGAGAAAAAAATATTTCTTACTTTATCATAGAGAGAAGTATATAGAAGACTTTCTTTAAAAGAGGAAAATTTATAGCATGAAATCATAATCTCCTTTTTTACTGTTGGCATCCTTTTTAAAAAAATATCATAGAGGACATGTAAGAAGCAAAGGAATGAAAATTGGAGGAGTAAATACATCAAGAATATGGTTGTAAGACCGAGTCCACAACTAGATGGTGCCTGGCTACCACCACTGACTCCTCTGACAGAGATCACAATAGAGGGTCCAGACAGAGCTGAAGAAAAATGTAGAACAAAATTCTAACTCAGGAAGAAAGACCAGACTTGCTGGCCTGACAGAGGCTGGAGAAACCCTGAGAGTATGGCCCCTGGACACCCTTTCAGCTCAGTAATGAAGTCACCCCTGAGGCTCACCCTTCAGCCACAGATTGGACAGGCCCATAAAACAAAACATGACCAAAGGGGCACACCAACCCAGGGACACGGACAAAAAGGCAGGAGGGACAGGAAAGTTGGTAATAGGGAACCCAAGCTGGAGAAGGGAGAGTGTTGACATGTCATGGGGTTGTTAACCCAGTGTCACGAAACAATATATGTACTGTTTAATGAGAAACTAGTTTGTTCTGTAAACTGTCATCTAAAGTACAATTTAAAAAAGGAAGAATATGGTTATGTTTCTCTTGTGAAACTTACAACTTCTGATATAGTCCGTTCCTACTTCCTTTTCATTATTTTTCTAAAAGTGTCATAAAAACAAAATTTTCCAATAGGGTGGGTCATAGTAGAGGTCATTTTCTTGACCAAGAACTTGGCATATAGTAAAGGTACCATCAGCATTATGTCCTACCAGAAAACTCTTAATTACCATTATGATAATTTCAAATACTAAAATGAACAAAAATGCGTCTTGAACTTTTTTTTAAAAATGTCAAGGACAAGTATACATAAGCATGTAAAATGCAATTTAAAAATTTGACCTAATTGAAACTAATATACCAGCATGTATTTTTTATTGCTTAGCTAGTAGGTGTTGAATGCAAGGTTGTATGAATATATGAATCTGGATGACTCAACTTTGATAAGATTTTTAAATTTCCAAAGGTCTGAATTTTTTTTAAGTTCTTTTTTCCCCTCCAATTTTTTATTATGAAAATTTCCAAACATAAAAAAAAAAAAATTGAAAGACTAGTGTGATAGGCATCTGTATGCTATCCACCTAGTTCTATATATGCTTTGTGTGTGTGTATGCATATGTATGTGTGTGTGTGCGTGTATGTATGCATTATATATAGGTTTTTTCCTAAACCATTTATATTGTAGATTGCATACTACTTCACCCCCAAGTGCTTCACAGTGTACCTTCTTAGAATAAGGTTGTTATCCTGCTTAAACTTTAGTGCCAACCAAATTATGACACCTAATAAAATTAATAATAATTTCCTAGCAATAGCTATTATCTAGTCCATACTCATTTTTGTCGTTGTACTGAAAATATCTTTTGTAGCTGATAAAGTGATCTTTTTGTTAATTTCTAACATGATTCTTTGAAATTTGTTAAGTCTCGCATTAGGGTGTAGTAGTCAGTTTTTCTAAATGTTCAATATGTGTGTGAATAGAACATGTGGTTTGTAATTGTTGGATGCAGTGTTCTATATATGCACATTAGATCAAGCTGACTAATTGTGTTGTTTGAATTTTCTATATCCTTATAAAGTTTTTGGTTCATTTTATTAGTAATGAGAAAGTTTCTCACGATGATGGTAGATTTGTCAGTTTTTCTTTCTAAGTCTATCAATTTTTGCTTTGTATATTTGGAAGTAATTTTAGGTAAATACATGTTCAGAATTATAATGCCTTCTGGATGAATTGTTCCTTTTATTATTTTATCTCTAATAATGTGTTTTGCCTTGAAGTCTATTTGGGCTGATAATAATACATCTATATCAGCTTTCTTTTGGTATTAATCTGTCTCTTTCTACCTTAAAATTTTTTCACCCTTTTGTTTGAGATGAGTCTTCTAAAACAAATTAGATTTTGTTTTTCATCTAATCTGATAATCTTCACCTTTTAATTGGAAAATTTAGTCCATTTATATTTCAGTTACTAATGTGTTTCAATTTATTTCTGTAATCTTATTTTGGACATTGTATGTACTCTGCTTTTTCTCTGATTTTCCCTAGGGTTTTTTTTTTTTTTTTTGGCCTTATTTTGACTGATTAAATTTTCCTTATTAGCTTTTTTTAATTTTTCTACTTTTTTGGAAATTATTCATGGTATTTATATTCTTTTGTTGATTACTCTTAGATTGTAACAGGTATTCAAGAATTAACAAATCTATAGTTAATCAATATCTCTTCTCTCCTCCCAGCCAGTATAAGGACATTATATGTTATTTTTGTCATTTATGAGTCGGAATCAACTCAACGGCACTGGGTTGGGTTCTGGGTAGTTCCATTTTGATTTTCATAAATCTTTTTTGAGGAATAATTCACATAAAATGCATTTCACTGATTTTAAGTGGACACTATGATGTTTGTCCCTCCATTTCCCCTTCCTCCATTCCCTAGCAGTCACCAGTCTTCTTTTGCCTTCATGGATTTACATGTTTCACATAAGTGGAATCATACAATATTTGTCTTTTTGTCTCTGGCTTATTTCATTTCACTTAGCATAATGTTTTCAAAGTTCATCCATGTGTTGGCATATATCAGAACTTCATTTTTCTTTGTAGCTGAATATTTCATTGTGTGTATATCACAATTTGTTTATCTCTTTGTCTTTTTGATAGGCACTTGGGCTGTTTCTACCTTTTAGCTATTATGAATAATGCTGCAGTGAACATTGGTTTCCATGTGTCTTTTTGAGTTACTGCTTTCATTTCTTTTGGGTGTATACCTAGCAGTCAAATTGCTGGGTCATGTAGTATTTCCTCTGTTTAACATTTTTAGGAACCATCAAGCTGTTTTCCACAGTGGCTGCACCATTTTGCATTTCCTTCTACACCAAGTTTTTCAATTTTTCCATATCCTCGCCAACACTTGTTTTCTGTGGTTTTAATAATAGCCATCCTAATGGGTGTGAAATGGTATGTCATTGCGGTTTTGATCTGCATGTCCCTGGTAACTAATGATGTTGAGCATCTTTTCATGTATTTGTTGGCCATTTGTATATCTTCTTTGGGGAAATGTCTATTCATGTCTTTTGCCCATTTTTAAATTGGGTTGTGTCATAGATTGAATTATGTCCCCCCCAAAATGTATCAATTTGGCTGGGCCATGATTCCCAGTATTGTGTGACTTAGCTATATGTTGTAAATCCTGCCTCTATGATGTTAATGAGGGAGGGCCAGCGGCAGTTGTCTTACTGAGGCAGGACTCAATCTATAAGATTGGATTGTGCCTTGAGGCAATCTCTTGAGCTATAAAGGAAAGAAGTAAACAGAGAGATGGGGGGACCTCATACCACCAAGAAAGTAGTGCCAGGAGCAGAGCGCGTCCTTTGGACCCGGGGTCCCTGCACGGAGAAGCTCCTAGTCTGGGGGAAGATTGATAAAAATGCCGACAGAGAAAGCCTTCCCCTGAAGCTGACGCCCAAGGCAGGATTTGGTACCCAGAGTGGGGTTCTGCTCTAACAGATACCTAAAACGTGAAAGCAGTTCTGAAACAGTAAATGGATAGAGAAGTGGCAGCGGCAGAACCAGGAGACCAGCACCAGGAGACCAGCACCAGACAACGCTGGAGCCGACCCACAGAGCGAGAGAGCTGAGTGCCTGTGTGCAGGAGGCTTCCTGGTAGAGTGGGGTGTCTCTGGGCACTTCTCCATGTAGCTGGGCCTGCCCAACCCACAGAGCAAGAGAGCTGACTGCCTGTGCACAGGAGGCTTCCTGCCTGAGTGGGTGCCTCCAGGCACTTATAGGTGGAGCTACAGAGCTTTGGAACAGTTGCTGCAGCAGGGCAGATGCGGGTGTGAGGCCAGAGTTAAGAGGCCAAGAAACCAGGAAACAGGAGCTGAAGAGCCGAGGAACATAAAAAGCCGAGCTGCCAGAGTCTCAAAAGGTATAGCCATGACTTCAGGGGTTTCAAAGGGTGGAACCATGGCCTCTGGTGTTTCTAAGGGTGGAGTTGGCACTCAAACTAGGAGAATGGTGGCCTAAAGCTGAGGGAGCAGAATTGCTGTCCCAGTGGGCCTGGAAGGCGGAGCTGAAGCCCAGGGCCGAGGGCCTCCACTCATAATCTGGAGAGTGTGGCTAACATCTAGAGTCTGGAAGGCAGGGCCATTGTGTAAATTGTCTCAGAGAACAGAGGATTATATTCAAAGCCTTGAGGGCTAATATAATGTGTTCTGACTTGCTTGGTGCCTATTATGCCTTCTTTTCTTCCAGTTTCTCCCATTTATAATGGAAATGCCTAACTTGTGCCTGTTCTGCCATTGTACCTTTGGAAGCAGATAACTTGCCATGGATTGAATTGTGTCCCCCCAAAAATATGTGTCAACTTGGTTAGGCCATGATTCCCAGTATTGTGCAGTTGTCCTCCATTTTGTGATTTGTAATTTTATGTTTAAAAGGATTAGGGTGGGATTGTAACACCACCCTCACGCAGGTCACCTCCCTGATCCAGTATAGGGCATTTCCCTGGGGTGTAGCCTGCACCACCTTTTATCTCAAGAGATGAGAGAGAAGCAAGCAGAAAGTTGGGGACCGCATACCACCAAGAAAACAGTGCTAGGAGCAGAGCATGTCCTTTGGACCTGGGGTCTCTGCGCCTGAGAAGCTCCTTGACCGGGGGAGGTTGAGGACAAGGACCTTCCTCCAGAGCCGAGAGAGACAGCCTTCCCCTGGAGCTGATGCCCTGAATTTGGACTTATAACCTACTAGACTGTGAGAAAATAAACTTTTCTTTATTAAAGCCATCCACTTGTGGTATTTCTGTTATGGCAACAGTAGATGACCAAGATACTTGTATCCTAGATTTCACAGATGAAGAATTTTTGAATTTTATACTTGGAGTTAAAACTTTTGCTATGATACGATGGGGTGAATGTGTTTTGCATGTTGCAATGATGTGATTTTGGGGGACCAAAGGGTAGAATGTCATGGATTGAATTATGTCCCCCCAAATATGTATAAGTTTGGCTGGGCCATGATTCCTGGTGTTGTGTGATTTTCCCATATGTTGTAAATCCTGCCTCTGTGATATTTAGGGAGGATCAACGGGAGTTGTGTTAGTGAGGCAGGATTCAATCTACAAGATTGGATTGTGTCTTGAGGCAATCTCTTGAGCTATAAAAGAAAGAAGTGAGCAGAGAGATGGGGGGAACTTCATACCATCTAGAAAGCAGTGCTGGGAGCTGAGCACATCGTTTGGACCCGGGGTCCCTGTGCAGAGAAGCTCCTAGTCTGGGAGAAGATTGACAAGAAGGTCAACAGAGAAAGAAAGCATTCCTCTGGAGCTGACACCCTGAATTTAGACTTTTAGCCTATTTTACTGTGAGGAAATAAACTTCTCTTTGTTAAAGCCATCCGCTTGTGGTATTTCTGTCATAGCAACATTAGATGACCAAGACAGATTGTTAGTCTTTTTGTTGTTGAGTTTTAGGGGAGTACTAGTTGCGTAGTGTTAAAGAGCTTAGGCTGCTAACCAAAAGGTCAGCAGTTCAAATCAACCAGCCCCTCCTTGGAAACCCTATGGGGCAGTTCTACTCTGTCCTGTAGGGGCACTATGAGATGGAATTGGCTCAATGGCAACAAGTTTTTGGTATTATACGTTCTGGGTATTAAACTGTTACCTGATATATATCAAAAAACGAAAACTGTTGCCATCAAATCGATTCCACCTCATGGTGACCCTCTAGGACAGAGTAGAATTGCCCCATAGGGTTTCCAAGGCTTTGATCTTAAGGAAGCAGACTGCCACATCTTTCTCTCACAGAACAGCTGGTAGATTTGAACTGCCAACCTTTTGGTTAGCAGCCAGAAACTTATCCACTGTGTCACCAGGGCTCCTTATCTGATTTATGGTTTCCAAATATTTCTTTCAATTATGTAGGTTGTCTCTTCACTTGGCACTTGATGCACAAAAGCTTTTAGTTTTGGTAAAATGCAGTTTATTTATTTTTTGTTGCTCGTGCTTTTGGTGTCATATCTAACAATCGATTGCCTAAAAGAAGGTCTTGAAGCTTCTGAGTTTCAAGGGAGTTTATGTTTACTTCTAAAAGTTTTATGGTTTTAGCTCTTATATTTAGGTCATTGATCTATTTTGAGTTAATTTTTGTGTATGGTGTAAGGTGTGGGTCTAGCTTCCTTCTTTTTCTCTCATAACATGGTAAGCCACATTGTTTTTTGTTTGTTTTTGTTCTGTTTTTTGTTTAGCCTACTTTGAATTCCTTGGATAAACCCTTCTTGGTCCTGACATATTTGTCAAGAACTAGGAAGGTTTTGAGATTTTATCCTAGTTGTTTGGTGGGTGGTAGAGTTGAGACTCCTGTGTCAGAAACAAAGTATTTAATTACTCATGCATAGCAAGCTCCATGAGCATCACCTGTCTGTGTCAGTTCCCTTTGACCCCAGTCTCATGGAGGGGAACATAGTGGTGCCGCATGACACTTGCCTGTGCAGTGGGTTGCATTTGAGGGAAAGGACACTGAAATCAGGTACCTATTGATCCATCGAGTTCTGGTGGCACAGTGGTTAAGAGCTTGGCTGCTAACCAGAAGGTCTGCAGTTCGAATCCACCAGCTGCTCTTTGGAAATCCTATGGGGCAAGTTCTGTAGGGTCACTATGCATCAGAATCAACTCAACCGTGACGGGTTTGGGTTTTTTTTTTTGTTTGTTTATTGATCTCTATCTTTGCCCGTTCCAAAGAAAGGTGATCCGACAGAATGCAGGAATTATCACAGTGTCATTAATATCACATGTAAAATTTTGCTGAAGATATTCAAAAATGTTTGCAGCAGTATATTGACTGGAAACTGTCAAGTTCAAGCCAGATTCAGGAGAGGACATGGAACGGGGGATATCATTGCTGATGTCAGATGGATCTTGGCTAAAAGCACAGAATACCAGAAAGACGTTTACCTTTGTTTTATTGACTGTGCAAAAGTATTTGACTGTCTGGACCATAACAAATTGATAGATCACATTGCAAAGAATGGGAATTCCAGAACACTTAATTGTGCTCATGAGGAACCTGTACATAGACCAAGAGACAGTAATTCAAACAGAACAAGGGGATACTGCATGGTTTAAAATCAGGAAAGGTGTGTGTCAGGATTGTATCCTTTCACCATACTTATTCAGTCTGTATGCTGAGAAAATAGTCCACTATATGAAGAAGAATTTGGCAGCAGGATTGGAGGAAGACTCCCATTAACAACCTGCCATATGCTGCTGAAAGCAAAGAGGACTTGAAGCGCTTACTGATGAAGATCAAAGACTACAGCCTTCAGTATGAATTACACCTCAACATAAAGAAAACAGAATCCTCACAGCTGGACTGATAAGCAACATTGTGATAAATGGAGACAAACTGTAGTTGTCAAGGATTTTATTTTACTTGGATCCACAATCAATGCCCATATAAGGAGCAGTCAGGAAATCAAATGATGTACTGCATTGGGCATATCTGCTGCAGAAGATCTCTTTAAAGTGTTCAAAAGCAAAGATGTCACTTTGAGGACTAAGGTTCACTTGACCCAAGCCATGGTTTTTTCAGTCACCTTATAAGCGTGTGAAAGCTGGACAGTGAATAAGGAAGACTGAAGAAGAATTGATGCCATTGAATTACGGTGTTGGTGAAGAATATTGAATATACAATGGACTGCCAGAAGAACGAATCTGTCTTGGAAGAAGTACAGCCAGAATACTTCTTAGGAGTGAGTATGGCGAGACTTCATCTCACATGCTTCGGAGGTGTTATCAGAAAGAGATCAGTCCCTGGAGGACATCATGCTTGGTAAAGTAGAAGGTCAGTGAAAAAGAGGAAGACCCTCAATGAAATGAATTGACACAGTGGCTGCAACAGTGGGCTCAAACATAGCAACAATTGTGAGGATGGTGCAGGACCAGGCGGTGTTTTGTTCTGTTGCGCATAGGGTCACTATGAGTTGGAGCTGACTTGCCAACACGTAACAACAACAATATTGTTTTATAGGGAGATGTTATCATCCCTCAAGGTTTGCTCACTGCAAGCACAACAGTGAGTAAAGGCCTGGGAAAAGAACAGTCAGGGCCTTGCAGTCTTGTCACATCCAGGAAGACTTGCAGAAGCCCAGAGAATTGTCTCGTCAACATTTTTATGTATTGGTAAATTTGCTTTACTAACATTAATAATTTTTTGTTTTATGTTTATGAGGGATATTGATGTGTGTGTGTGTGTTTCCTTCTTGTAATGCCTTTGTCTTATTTTAGATTCTGAGTACCCTGGAGTTATAAAATGAATTGGACAGTGCTTCTCCTGTGTTTGCTGAAGGAGTTGGTGTAGGACTGGTGTTACTTCTTGAATGTTTGGTGGAATTTTCCAGTGAAGCTATCTAGGGCTGGAGTTTTCTTTGTGGGAAGGTTTTTAATTATGAATTCAGTTTCTTTAATAGATAGAGAGATATTCAGATTGTCTATTTCTTCTTCAGTTAGTTTATTCATTTGTGTTCTGGGAATTTGCACATTTCATCTAAATTATCAACTTAATTAACATAAATTGTTCACACTGTTCCCTTAATATCCTTCTGATGTTTGTAGAAATCTTATTGGAGTTAGCCAAACTCAAGGTTAAGGGCATAGTCCTGTAACCTGCCAATTCTGCTCAAGACTTCTGACATCAACGGCAATTTTGAGTGTTCTCAAAACTACTCTTAGATCCAGTAATTTGTGAGAACAACTCACCGAATTCAGGAAAGTGCTGTACTTATGACTGTAGTTTTACGACACTTCCATTTTCTCCGTCTTTTGTGCTGTTGTTGACATACATTTTACTTCTATGTGTTATAAGCTCCACAACACGTTATTTTTGCTTTAAATAGTTATTTTATTAACAAATACTTAAGCGACAAAATTAAGTCTTTTAGATTTAACCACATAATTACTTTTTTTGTCACCTTATATTCCTTCGTGTAGATCCAGGTTTCCACCTGGTATGATTTTTCTTAAACCAGGCTTCCTTTAATATTCCTTGTAGTACAGATTCTCTTAGCTTTTGTTTGAAAAATATATTCACTGTCATTTTTTAAGAATATTTTTGATAAGCTTAAAATTCCAGCATGACAGTTTATTTTAATTGACTTCTTGTTTGCTTAGAAGCACAAAGGATACAGACACAAAGGGTGAGGTCTGAGTGGGGTCTTGGAGCAGAGCTTGCATGTCTCCAGGGGATGCCCTTACCCTCCTGAGAGCAGATACTTGCTCTGTCCACTCAGGCAGCGCCAATGAGCCTCTTATCTTCCTTAGCCTTTTATTGGCCTCAGCATATGGCCATGATAGATTGTCTTATGCCTCCTGAGGCTTAGTCACCACTGGGACCTCAGGTGGTCCGTCTTGGTCAGGTAGGGGCCCCACTCGTGTGGTCCTGCTCTCAGGAACCAGGACAAAAGGCCAAGTTGTTTACTGGGCTCCTACACCTTGCACCACCAAATTGCTTTCCTCAGGGCTGCACCATTTTACATTGCCAGCAGCATTGGATAAGGGTTCTGTTAAAACAAAATTCATATTAAGCCAGTAACAGAAATTGACTGAAGTTTGTTTAATATATGATTTACAAATCAGGGTAATATTTTGACTAACAAACCAAACCAAACCCTTGCTTTCCAACTGATTCCGACTCATAGTGATCCTATACGACAGAGCAGAACTGCCCCAAAGAATTTCCAAGGAGTGGTTGGCGGTTTCAATCTGCCAACCTTTTGGTTGGCAGCTGAGCTCTTAACCACTGCACCACCAGGGCTCTGCATTTTGACTAGGGAGTCAAAAATGTTCCAAAGAGAAAGAACTTCCCAAGATTCTTATACCCCGTCTTATTGACATTGCCAGGAAAAAGCCTCCCCAACAGAACTGATGAAAAACAATTTGTGGTAAGGAAGGAATTCACACAGCATTGTCTCAAAGAAAAATTAAAATAGTTACTTACCCTGAAACATAGCTCTAGTCTGATCTTAGAGTTTCTGTTTTGCAAAACTGACTGCACGTAGATCATTATTCAAAAGAGCATAAGAGCCTATGCCAAAGCTGTCTTTACTAATTTATCTAGACAATTGTTTGACTTAAAGGTGACTTTTAGGAACCAGTTTCTTCAAGGCTCAAGGTTCAAAAGAATATCTCAGAACAGTGGCCTTGGTGAGTCACGCCAACTCCATGGATCCCAGAAATCCGGAGACTGCGCATTTCTAATAAGTTCCTAGGTGATGCTGATGCTGCTGGTTAGGGACCAATTCTGAGAACCACTAGTAGAGCGGTGGTTCTCAAAATTTGTTATATATAAGAATCACTTAAGCATCTTATTAAAACCTAGATTTTGATTCAGTATATGTGGGGGTGAAAATGCAAATTCTCAGCAGGGGTTGAAACTGGAATGAACCGGCTCAAAGCCCTGGTTAACATGAATTATCAGATGCCCTGGGTCACGCAAATGCTTAACTAGTACTGGCTGAAAGGCTGACAGTTCGAACTTACCCAGAGGTGCCTCAGAAGAAGAGCCTGGTGCTCTGCATCCTTGAAAACCCTATGGAGTGCAGTTCTACTCCATAACTCTTAAGGTTGCCATGAGTTGGAATTGACTCCAGGGCATCTGGTTTGATTGTTTGTTTTTGGTTTTATCAGATGCCCAAAGCATGGTCTAGGAGGTGGGTGTAGTCTGGGAAGTTCACTATGAATAACAGAGACACTCCTGTCACCAAGGAAATTTCAAGTGGTTACCTCCCATGAACCAGGCTCAAAGGCCAGACTTCTCTTTGGACTGAGGCCAAATTCTTTACTACACAGTCAGTAGTGAAGAGTTTCCCCTTTCATCTCTGATACGGATTATTTTAGGCACAGTGGTTAAAGTGATCGACTGCTAACTAAAAGTTCGGTGGTTCAAAACCACCAACAGCTCAGCAGGAGAAAGATGTGGCAGTCTGCTTCTGTAGACTTATAGCCTTGGAAACACTGTGGGGTCACTATGAGTTGGAATCAACTCGATGGCAGTGGGATACTGTTACTTAGCTTTTGTTGAAGAAAGAAGGTCAAAAAGGCTTAGTTATGATGAGGCATGATTTTGGGCTACTGTGTGGGAAATGATTCTCAGGGATTTTATATTAGTTGCTTACTACTCGAACTTGGGGTTCTGTTGTAGCAAGTGGGCAATGGGGGAGGATTTAGTAGATACAAGCAGCAAAAGATGAAGTAAACGGACAGCACTGCATTAACTTAATGGTTGAAATTTAAGACAGTCTTACTTAGTTCAGCTAAAATAATAAAATTTATGATAGTTATATATTTAACAAATAGTTTTTTCTTTCACTAGATAAAATCCTATTGGAGCTCTGTAAGGGTTTAAATTATTTTACTTAAATTATAAAAATAATACATTTCCATTAGAAAAAAAAAATGTGTAGAAGGATATAAAATGATAAATCCTCCTCTCTTCTGATCCTGTCCCTCATAAGTAACCACTCTTTACCACTGTTAACAATTTCTTATGTATTCTTATCTGTTTTTCTTGAAATGTACATATAATATGTATAAGTACATCTCTCCTCCATCCCAACTTATTCTTTTCATTAAACAGCTAAACAATATCTTTTCGTGCCAGTATACACAGACTTACCATATTCTTCTTAACAGATGTATAGTATTTCATTATACTAATGTGTTTAATCAGACTCCCATTGATGGACTTTCTAGTTATTTCCAGCTTTTAGCTGTTGGGAACAGTACGGTGGTGAATACCCTTGTACTTAAATCTTTGCGCACAATTATGTAGTTCCATTTGTTAAAGTGTAATTGTTACTACAGGGATATTTACATTAAAATTTGGAAGATGCTACCAAGTAATCTATCCATAAATGTTGAAATAATTTATATTCCCATTAACAGTTTAAATGCATTTCCCCAGTCTTTAATACCGTTTTTATATCCAGTGAGCTACCAGTATCCTATTAAAAAATATGAGTCACTAACTTAATAGAAAGAAAAATAACACTGTTTTCCAATATGAATACTTTATAATAATTTGGTTATTTATGCTGACCATCTTTAACAATCTCTAGGTATTCAAAATTTTTATTTTTTACATTAAAAAGTTGATTTTCTAAATGTAACATGGTACCCTAGATTGGATTCTGGAACAGAAAAAAGAACAATAGTAGAAAAACTGGTGGAATCCAAATAAAGTCCGTAGTTTAGTTGATCGTATTGTACCAGTGCTAATTTCTTAGTTTGACGAATATACCATGCTTGTGTAAGTGTTAACGTTATGGAAAGCTGGGCGAGGAGCATACAGAAGCTCTTTGGAACTTTTCTGTAAGTCTACAATTTTTCCAAAACATACTTTAAAATGAAAGATAAAAAGTTAATCCTGACCTTCACCTGCCATCCCTATCTTCTGCCTTCCTCATCCAGTTACAGAAATCGTAATTAGTTTGATTATCCTGAGAGTCGACAGCACCACCAACAGCAAGAACAATCCTCTTAAACCTTTTAGATACTTTTAATACTTTACTCATAGGAAATATATGGTATTGTTTTGTGTATGTAGTTTTTAAATTACATTTATAGTGTCTTGTGTCATGATATGTGATATGGTACTAGTGTCATTCTGCAATTTTGTCACCCAGTAGCCCATTTTTGAGATCTGATCATGTTAATTGAGACAGATAAACCGTCAGACGGGGTCATTCCTTTTAACTGCTGTTTATTAGATGAGTGGAAATTATGTATATATTTCTTTTTACTGCTGTGTGATGTTCAATCTTACCCTATAATTTATTTATAAATTCTCACGTTCATGGGCATTTTTTAAAAATGGTTGCTTATTTTTTACTATTAAAAAATGCTGCAGTGAACATCCACAAGAATGTTTGTATAAAATTGTAAATGTTTTTCTAGGACAAATACCCAAAAAGCAGAATTACTGGATTATAGGATGTGCACGTTTAAAGTTTTGAAAGTAAGTCCAAATTATTCTCCAAAGAAATTGTGCTCTTTTATACTTTCTACCAACAGTGTATGCGAGAGCTTGTTTTCTGGAACACTTTGCCAACTCCGTGTATAAACAAACATCTGCATTTTTGCTAATCTGATATGTAGAATATAGCATGTCACTTGTTTTAGTTGGCATTTCACCTATGAGTGAGGTCAAGGTATTTTTTGTGTGTGTGTGCTTTAGGTGTAAGTTTACAGCTCAAGTTACTTCCTCATACAAAAATTTATACACACATTGTTATGTTATACTAGTTGCAACCCCTATAATGTGACAGCATACCCCTCCTTTCTACCCCGGGTTTTCTTTGCCCATCTAACCAGCTCCTGTCCCTTCCTGCCCTCTCATCCTGCCTCCAGACAGGAGCCGCCCATTTGGTCATGTGTATCCGCTTGAACTAAGAAGCACACTGTTCATGTGTATTATTTTATGTTTTATAGTCCAGTCTAATCTTTGTCTGAAGAGTAGGCTTCAGGAATTATTTTATTTCTGGGTTAACAGAGCATCTGGGGGCCGTGGCTTTAGGGGTTCATCTAGTCTCAGTCAGACCATTAAGTCTGTTTTTTTTTTAATGTGAATTTGAGTTCTGCTCCATACATTTCTCTCAGTCTGTCAGGGACTCTGTTGTGTTCCCTGTCAGGGCAGTCATTGGTGGTAGCTGGGCACCATCTAGTTCTTCTGGTCTCAGGCTGATGGAGCTTCTGGTTTATGTAGCCCTTTTGTCTCTTGGGCTAATATTTTCCTTGTGTCTTTGGTGTTCTTCATTCTCCTTTGCTTCAGGGGTGTTGGGACGAATTAATACATCTTAGATGGCTGCTCGCAAGCTTTTAAGACCCCAGATGCCACTCAATCAAAGTGGGATATAGAACATTTTCTTGGTTTTTTTTTTCATTGTGCTTCAAGTGAAAGTTTACAGTTCAAGTCCGTCTCTCATACAAAAATGTTTTAGACACACATTGTTATATGACCCTAGTTGCTCTCCCTACAATGTGACAGCACACTCCTCCTCTCTATCCTGTATTTCCCATGTCCATTCAACCCGCTCCTGTCCCCCTCTGCCTTCTTATCTCGCCTGGTGGTAGCCAGGCACCATCTAGTTCTTCTAGTCTCAGGTTGATGGAGTCTCTGGTTTATGTGGCCCTTTCTTTCTCTTGGGGTCATATTTTCCTTGTGTCTTTGGTGTTCTTCATTCTCCTTTCTTCCAGGTGGGTTGAGACCTACTGATGCATCTTAGATGGCTGCTTGCTAGCTTTTAAGACCCCAGACGCCACTAACCAAAGTGGGACGCAGAACGTTTTCATAATATGCTTTGTTACGCCAGTTGACCTAGATGTCCCCTGAAACCGTCAGAACATTTTCTTAATAAACATTATTATACCAATCGACTAGACGTTCCCCAAAATCATGGTCCTCAGACCCCAGCCCTAGCTACTCTGTCCCTGAAAATGTTTGTTTGTGTTCAGGGAACTTTTTAGCTTTTGGTTTAGTCCAGTTGTGCTGACTTCCCCTGTATTGTATGTTGTCCTTCCCTTTACCTAAGATGATTCTTGTCTACTATCTAGTTAGTGAATACCTCTCTCCCTCCCTCCCCACCCTCGTAACCATCAAAGAATGTTTTCTTCTGTGTTTAAACTTTTTCTTTAGCTCTTATATTAGTGGTCTCATACAATATTTGTCCTTTTACGACTGACTAATTTCACTCAGTATAACGCCCTCCAGGTTCATCCATGTTGTGAGATGTTTCACGGATTCGTCATTGTTCTTTATTGTTGCGTAGTATTCCATTGTGTGTATGTACCATAATTTGTTCATCCATTCGTCTGTCAGTGGGGACCTAGGTTGTTTCCATCTTTTTGCTATCATGAACAGTGCTGCAATGGACTGGGTGTGTGTATATCTATTCGTGTGACAGCTTTTATTTCTCTAGGATCAATTCCAAGGAGTGGGATTGCTGGATTGTATGGTACTTCTATTTCTAGCTTTTTAAGGAAACAACCAATTCAGTTTCCAAAGTGGTTGTACCGTTTTACATTCCCACCAGCAGTGCTGAAGCGTTCCAGTCTCTCTACAACCTCTCCAACATTTATTATTTTGTGTTTTCCGGATTAGTGCCAGCCTTATTGGGGTGAGTTGGTATCTCATTGTGGTTTTGATTTGCATTTCTCTAGCGGCTACCAAGCGTGAGCATTTCCTCATATATCTGTTAGCTGCCTGAATGTCTTTGGTGAAGTGTCTGTTCATATCCATTGCCCTTTTTTTTTTTTTTCAGGATCTAACATTTATTTATTCTATTATCTAACAGATCATAGTCTACATGTTCAAATTGTCCTGGGATTTTTTTTTTTTAACTTTTTTTTTTATTATTACTTTTACTGTTTTCTTTTTTAATTGAATTTTAAATGAAGGTCTACAGAACAAACTAGTTTCTCATCAAACAGTTAGTACACACATTGTTGTATGACATTGGTTAACAACCCTACGACATGTCAGCACTCTCCATTCTCAACCCTGGGTTCCCTATTACCAGCTTTCCTGTTCCCTCCTGCCTTCCAGTCCCTGCCCCAGGGCTGGTGCACCACTTTAGTCTTGTTTTGTTCCATGGGACTGTTCAATCTTTGGCTGAAAGGTGAACATCAGGAATGGCCTCATTACTGACCTGAAAGGGTGTCAGGGGCCATACTCTCAGGGTTTCTCCAGTCTCTGTCAGGTCAGCAAGTCCGGTCTTTTTTGAGTTGAAATTTTGTTCTACATTTTTCTCCAGCTCTGTCTGGGACCCTGTATCGTGATCCCTGTCAGCAGCCAGTGGTGGTAGGTGGGCACCATCTAATTGTACTGGACTCAGTCTAGTGGAGGCGTTGGTAGATGTGGTCCATTAGCCCTTTGGACCAATCCTTCCCTTGTATCTTTAATTTTCTTCATTCTTCCTTGTTCCCGAAGGGGCGAGACCAGTGGAGTATCTTAGATGGCCGCTCACAGGCTTTTAAGACCCCAGATACTACTCACCAAAGTAGAATGTAGAACATTTTCTTTTTTTTTTTTTTTGTTATCTTCAGAGCCCAGTGCAGAACTGCACCGGCTCACTCAGACTTTTTTTTTCTTTTTTTAATCGAACTTTAGATGAAGGTCTACAGAACAAACTAGTTTCTCATCAAACAGTACACACATTGTTATATGACATTGGTTAACAACCCCACAATACGTCAACAGTCTCCCTTCTTGATTTTGGGTTCCCTTTTTTTTTTTTTTTTACCAGCTGTCCTGTTCCCTCCTGCCTTCTGGTCCCTGCCCCAAGACTGGTGCGCCCCTTTAGTCTTGTTTTGTTCCATGGGACTGTTCAGTCTTTGGCTGAAGGATGAACCTCAGGAGTGGCCTCATTACTGAGCTGAAAGGGTGTCGGGCGGAGGGGGGCATACTCTCAGGGTTTCTTCAGTCTCTGGCCAGCAAGTCTGGTCTTTCTTTTTGAGTTGGAATTTTGTTCTACATTTTTCTCCAGCTTTGTCTGGGACCCTCTATTGTAATCCTTGTCAGAGCAGTCAGTGGTGGTAGCTTGGCACCATCTAATTGTACTGGATTCAGTCTGGTGGAGGCCATGGTAGATGTAGTCCATTAGTCCTTTGGACTAATATTTCCCATATATCTTTAATTTCCTTCATTCTTCCTTGCTCCTGAAGGGGTGAGATCAGTGGAGTATCCTAGATGGTCACTCACAGGCTTTTAAGACCCCAGACTTTACTCAACAAAGTAGAATGTAGAACATATTCTTTACAAACTCTTGTTATGCCAGTTGAGCTGGATGTACCCTAAGACCATGGTCCCCAGACCTCTCAGCCCAGCAATTCGGTCCCTCAGGGAGTTTGGATGTGGCTATGGAGCTACCATGGCCTTGCCTTGTACAGGTTGTGCTAGCTTCCCCAATATTGTGTACTGTCTTACTCTTCACCAAAGTTACCACTTACCTATTGTCTGTTAAGTGTTTTTCCATCCCCATCCCTCTCCTCCATCGTAACCATCAAATATTGTTTCTTTTTGATATAAACCTTTTCATCAATTTTTACAGTAGTAGTCTCATACAATATTTGTCTTTTTGTGACTGCCTTATTTCACTCAGCATAATGTCCTCCACATGCATCCATGTTATGAGATGCTTCACAGATTCATTGTTGTTCCTTAGCATTGCGTAATACTTCATTGTGCGTATGTATCACAGTTTATTCATCTGTTGATGGGAATCTAGCTTGTTTCCATCTTTTTGTTAATGTGAACAATGCTGCAGTGAACATAGGTGTGAAGTATCAATTTCTGTGATGACTCTTATTTCTCTAGGATATATTCCTAGCAGTGGGATTGCTGGATCGTATGGAATTTCTATTTCTAGCTTTCTAAGGAAGCACCATATCGTTTACCAAAATGGTTGTATCATTTTTCCTTTGCCCATTTTTTAATTGGGTTATTTGTCTTTTTGTTGTTGAGGTTATGCAGTATCTTGTAGATTTTAGAGATTAGACCCTTATGGGATATGTTGTAGCCAAAAATTTTTTCCCAGCCTATAGTTTCTCTTTTTACTCTTTTGGTGAAGTTTTTGATGAGCATAATTGTTTGATTTTTAGGAGCTCCTGGTTACCTAGTTTCTTTTCTAGTGTTTGTGCATTGTTATGGTTTGTATTCTGTTTAGGGCTCCTAGCATTGTCCCTATTTTTTTTTTTTTTTTTATCATTTTAGATTTTATATTTAGGTCTTTGATGCATTTTGAGTTAGTTTTTGTACATGGTGTGAGGTATAGGTCTTGTTTCATTTTTTTTACAGATGAATATCCATCCAATTGTTAAAGAGGCTGTCTTCTTCCCATTTAATGGACTTTGGGCCTTTGTCAAATACCAGTGGCTCATAGGTGGATGAATTTACGTCTGGATTCTCAATTCTGTTCCATTGGTCTATGTATCTTTTGTTGTACCAGTACCAGGCTGTTTTGACTACCGTGATGGCATAATAGGTTCTAAAATCAGGTCGTGTGAGGCCTCCCGCTTTGTTCTTCTTCTTCAGTAATGCTTTACTTATCTGCGGCCTCTTCCCTTTCCATATGAAGTTGGTGATTTGTTTCTCCATATTGTTAAAAATGTCATGAAATTTGAATCGGGATTGCGTTGTATCTGTAGATCATGTTGGGTAAAATTAACATTTTCACAAAGTTGAGTCTTCCTATTCATGAACATGGTATGTTTTTCCATTTATGTAGGTCTCTTGGTTTCTTACAGAAGTGTCTTATGGTTTTCTTTGTATAGGTCTTTTACGTCTCTGGCTAGGTTTATTCCTAAGTATTTTATCTTTCTGGGGGCTATTGTAAATGGTATTGATTTGGTGATTTCCTTTTCAAAGTTCTCTTTGTTAGTGTAAAGGAATCCAACCGATTTTTATATGTTTATCTTGTATCCTGATACTTTGCTGAAACCTTCTATTAGTTCCAGTAGTTTTCTTGTAGATTCTTTGGAGTTTTCGGTGTATAAGATCATATCATCTGCAAATAGGGATACTTCTTCCTTACCAATTTAGATGCCCTTTATTTCTTTTTCTTGCCTTATTACTCTGGCTAGGACCTCCAGCACAATGTTGAATAAGAATGGTGATAAAGGGCATCCTTGTCTGGTTCCCTTTCTCAAGGGGAATGTTTTCAGACTCCGTTTAGGATAATGTTGGCTGTGGTTTTGTATAAATGCCCTTTATTATGTGAAGGAATTTCCCTCCTGTTCCTATTTTGCTGAAAGTTTTTATCATGAACGGGTGTTGGACTTTGTTAAATGCCTTTTCTGCGTCAATCGATAAGATCATATGGTTCTTACCTTTTATTTTCAAGACACTTTTCATATGTTTAAAAACTTTTCTGTAAACTGTTTATGTTCTTTTTCCATTGGATTATTGGTCATTTTCCTATTGTTGTCGTTGATTTTAGGTTCCATCGAGTCAGTTCTGACTCACAGCAACCCTATGTATGACAGATCAAAACACTGCCCGGTCCTGCACCACCCTCACAAGTGTTGTTGTGCTTGAGTTGATTGTTGCAGCCACTGTGTCAGCCTGTCTTGTTGAGCGTCTTTCTGTGTTTTGCTAATGTTCTTCTCCAGGGACTGGTCCCTCCTGATAACATGTCCAAAGTATGTGAGACAAAGGCTTGCCATCCTTGCTTCTAGGAACATTCTGGTTGTAACTCTTCCAAGAGAGATTTGTTTGTACTTCTTGCGGTCTGTGTTATATTTGGTATTCTTTGCGAACACCATAATTCAGAGGCATCTGTTCTTCAGTCTTCCTTATTCATTGTCCAGCTTTCACATGCGTATGAGGCAATTGAAAACACCATGGCTTGGGTCAGGCATACCTTAGTCCTTAAAGTGACATCTTTGCTTTTTAACACTTTAAAGGGATCTTTTGTGGCAGATTTGCTCAGTGTAGTGTGTCATCAGATTTCTCGATTGCTGCTCCCACGGGTGTTAATTGTGGATCCAAGTAAAATGATATCCTTGACAACTTTAATGTTTTCTCCATTTGTCATGATGTTACTTATTGGTCCAATTGTGAGGATTTTTGTTTTCTTTATGTTGAGGTGTAATCCATACTGAAGGCTGTGGTCTTTGATCTTCATCAGTCATTAAGTGCCTCAAGTCCTCTTTACTTTTAGTAAGCAAGGTTTTGTCATCTGCATATTGCGGGTGGTTAATGAGTCTTCCTCTTATTTTAATGCTATGTTCTTCTTCATATAGTCCAGCTTCTCAGATTACTTGCTCAGCATACAGATTGAATAAGTATGGTGAAAGGATACAACCCTAACGCATACCTTTCTTGACTTTAGACCACAAGTACCCCTTGTTCTGTTCGAATGACTGCCTCTTGGTCTACATACAGGTTCCTCAGGGGCACAATTAAGTTTTCTGGAGTTCCGGTCTTTGTACATGTCGTTATAATACTTTACTTTGTCTTTTGGAGCTGTCCTTTAAAATCGTCTGTTCAGCTCTTCTACTTCGTCATTTCTTCTGTTTGCATTAGCTACTTGATGTTCAAGAGCAAGTTTCAGAGTCTCTTCTGACATCCATTTTGTTCTTTTCTTTTCTTTCCTGTCTTTTTAATGACCTCTTGGCTTTCTTCATGTATGATGTCCTTGATGTGATGTCACAACTCGTCTGGTTTTTGGTATTTGCAACGAAGAAGTCATTAGTCTTGCAAAATTCTGTCGTTTGATCTCCCATGTTGTTTTCATCATCAAGGCTATATTTTCCAACTGTCTATCCTTCTGTTTCCAACTTTCTCATTCCAATTACCAGTAATTATCAATGCATCTTGATTACATGTTTGATCAATTTCAGACTACAGAAGTTGGTTAAAAATCTTCAGTTTCTTCATCTTTGGCCTTAGTGGTTGGTACGTAAATTTGAGTAATAGTCGTCTTAACTGATCTTCCTTACACGCATGTGGATATTATTGAACACTGACAGCATTGTACTTCCAGATAGATCTTGTAATGTTCTTTTTGGCGATGAATGCAATGCCACTTGTCTTCAATTTTTCATTTCTGACTAGTTTGTAAGAATTTAATATCCATTAAGAATGTAGCCCTTTATGTGGGTTGTAATTTTTTTTTCAGAGTTGTAGTTTGTCTTTTGACTTTTTGTGTTTTTCACCATGCAGAATTATTAAAAATGTAAAGGGTTAAATACAACCCTATTTTCTTCTATGACTTTCTGAGGTTTTTTTATCCTCAGAAGGCCCTCCCCTGTCTAAAACTTGTATTTTTCAAATTCTCAACATTTGTTTTTTCATATTTTTTTTGGTGTTTAAATCTGAGTCCACCTAGAACTTATTTTGGAGTGAGAAATGGGGTAGAAATGCAACTTTTTTTATTTTTTAAAACTTAGTTGTCCTGGTAACATTTATTGAGTGTGATCCATCTTTTCTACATTGACTTGAAATGCTGCCTTTATCACAAACTAAATTCCTGTTTATATTTGGGATTTATTTCTAGAGTTTTTTTTTTTTTTTTTTTTTTCATGTTTTTATGTCTGGTATATCTCTATGTGCTACTGTCAGATGTTTTAATGTGGCTTTATATTATGTTTAATGGGGCCCTGGTTGTGCAGTGGTTAAGCTGTTGGCTGCTAATCAAAAGGTTGGCAGTTCAAATCCACCAGCCATTCCTTGGAAACCCTATGGGGCAGCCCTCCTCTGTCCTATAGGGTCACTGTGAGTTGGAATCGACTCGATATTAATGGCAACAGGTAAGACATTATTAAGGAGCCTTGGTGCTACAGAAGGAGCCCTGGTGGTGCAGTGGTTTAAGTATTTGGCTGCTAACCAAAAGAAAAGTCAGCAGTTCTGTTGAAATATGTGGCAGTCTGCTTTGGTAAAGATTTACAGCCTTCGAAACCCTATTGGGCAGTTCTACTCTGTCCTATAAGGTCACTGTGGGTCGGAATCCATTTGATGGCAACAAGTTTTTTTTAAGACATTATCCTGTTTTTAGATTTTTCTCATGTTTTCCTCCACATTTTTCCATATGGACTTCAGAATCAGCTTGGCTAGGAAAAAAAATCCTATCGGCTTTTTTTGTTGCGATTGCACTAATATTTAATTAACTCATGGGGAATGATATACATGTAACATTGAGACTGCGTATCCCAGAACTGTTTGTTGTTCCACTTATTCAAGACCTTGATGTCCCTCAGTAGACTTTAAAAATTTTCTCCACATAGATCTTACCCATTTCTTGTTAATTATATTTCTAGGTATTTAGTCTTTTTTTTTTTTAATTGTCATTGTTGTGTTGTGAACAGGGCACATCTTTGGTTCTATTGTCTTACCATTTTTCAGTTACATATAGGAAAGAGTGATTTTTTAAGGCATTGATTTTTGCTTATCAATTTTGTATTCACCCACTTTATTAAATTCTCTTCTGTTTGTAATAGTTACAATTGATTTTCTTAAGTTTTCTGGGGCAATCTTGTCACCTACAAATAATGACAGTTTTGTTTTCTCCTTTTCAATTTTTATCCCTCTTATCTAATTGGCTAATTCCTCCAAAACATGTTAAAAAATATAATATGACGATAGTGGACATTTTTGTCATATTCCTCACTTTGAAGAGAATAGTTTTAGTATTTTACCACTGGACATGGTATTGATTTTTGGGTTGCAGTGCGTGTCTATAAGGTTAAGAAAATATCATTTGTCTTTATGTTCTTGGTCATTCTAGCTAAAGATTTATTGATAATGTTGAACTTTCAAAGAACCAACTTGTTTTCCTCTATTTTATTGATTTCTGCGCTAATCTTTATTATTTCCTTTGACTTTCATTTTCCAGTTTCTTTAAGTAGAAATATAGGTTATTTGAGATGTTTCTTCTTTTCCAATATAGGCATTCACAGCTGTAAATTTTTCTGTAAACACTGCTTTAGCTGATTCAACTAAGTGTTGGTATATTGTGTTTTTTAATGCATCTCTTCTGGAGATTTTTAACTTTATAAAAAATAATCAGAATATTGAACACTAACAAAAAATTTGTCTTGAATGTTTTTGAGTATTTTACCAGTATCTGCCTTTTTACAAATGTATTCAATATTATAGATGTTTATTTTCACTTATTAGAGCTGTAATTAATCTTTTTTATTATATAGAAATTTACAGCAACGATGTCAACACCAGATAAGAAAGCCTCACAGAAGATTGGTTTTCGATTACGTAACCTGCTCAAGCTTCCCAAAGCACATAAATGGTGCATATATGAATGGTTCTACTCAAACATAGATAAGTATGTATCATGGTTTATATCATAAAAATTCCTTGAACCAGAAATTTAAGTTGTTCAAATGTTATGAACTACAACCTTTTCTAAAAAACCTTTTATTCTATTTTTTCCTGCATTCATTTTTCTGTTTCTCATTCCAGTTTAGTTCTTCATATCATTTAGTTTTGTTTTTTCTCTTCTTGGGAAATTGTACATTGTTGTCAAAAATTAAATGAAAGTATCTTTGAATTATGATTGACAAACACCATGGAATGGAGATATCCTAAAACAAAGCACCGTTAGTTGCAATGAGTGAGACTTGTTTTATAGATCTTGAAATTATAGTGCTAGTATAAGAGTAGAAAAATGGTTATTAATGGTAAAAATGATTCAATAAGTTTTTTAGGTGGATAGTTTTTCTCTTTTAATGATAATACTTAAGCACCTTAGTTATACATAAATGTTTAAGTAGAACATAGTAAGACAATTGTCTGCAACCCAATAATTCAACAATAGAATTTACTTAGGAAAAATTCTGTAAGATTTCTAATCCGTGTTTATATACCAGTCATTGGTGCTTACTTTGCTGATTGTTTCACTTTACTTCCTTTCTCTGTTTTCCAAAGCAGTTGACTACCCTGGAACTTGTGAATCTCATGGAGTTCATATTTGAGCTCAATGCATTCATGCATCACTGCTAAGACTGTTTCCTGGTTTATCAAACTTGCGAATAGAATGGTTCTCTTTTTGCCCGCAGGGTTTTCCTTAGGCTTAGAGCTTTTAGTGTGATCCGAGTTCTTCTGGGATTTCCAAGAACTAACCCTCTAGAGTCCTCTAGATTTCTAAAACTGATTTAACGCCAAAGAGGTCTCCTTGGTAATGGTATTACCTCTGGGATAAAGTTTCTACAGCTAGCATTTGTTCATCATCACCAGACATAATGCCTGTGCCAAGAGTAGTCTCCCAAAGGATGTCCTTAGAAGAAGTTTAACAACAATCAGTGTCCCTGGAATCTCAGTCACGGACAATATTCCCTGAGTAACTTTTACAAATTATTTGTTTCACAAATGCCAAGAATTATTTCAGTTGTGGCACTTTGAATTTTCCCTGCTTTGTATATGAACGGTGCAGAAATGAAAGTTTGCCATCTTGTAATTAACGTGATGTTGAAAGTCGGAATTTGTATTTCAGATTTTATGTCTTTTAGGAAAATAACACATTGCATATTAACCATTAAAATACCACTTCTGCTTTACAGACCACTTTTTGAAGGTGATAATGACTTTTGTGTATGTCTAAAAGAATCTTTTCCTAATTTGAAGACAAGAAAGTTAACAAGAGTAGAATGGGGAAAAATCAGGCGGCTTATGGGAAAACCACGGAGGTAAAAATAATGTTTTATTTAACATAAAATCGATGGATTGGTTGGTAGAGTCATTACTATGTAAATTCATTTTAATCTTTAAAATGACTAATACCAAAATATAACATCTGAGATAATTTATTATATATTAAATATATCTTGCTAACCAGCTTTAATGTTGATGCTTTGTGTACTTATGCATCTTATAATTAAGTGTACAATTTCATTTTTGTTCACTTCGCAGGCTTTGAATATAATCTTATTTTTTTTAATTATAAGTACCACTGTGTTGCAAAAAAGATTTAAGAATGCCCTGAAAGATATTTAAGTAAGCTATCAGATTATATGTATATTGTTATTATCTTTTGTGAAAGTTTTTATTTCCTCAAGAGCCTTCCCACAAGTGCCTGTTTTACTGATGTAAAAACAGAAATCAAGTTAATCTATCCAACATGCTACTTTCTGAAAATTAGTCTTCAAGTTAAATAACGTTTCCTATTCTAGTGTTGGAAACCCTGGTGGCATAGTGGTTAAGAGCTACAGCTGCTAACCAAGAGGTCAGGAGTTTGAATCCACCAGGTGCTCCTTGGAAACTCTGCGGGGCAGTTCTACTCTGTCCTTTAGGGTTGCCATGAGTCAGAATCGACTCGACGGCAGTGGGTTTTTTTTTTGGTGTATTCTAGTGTTAGCCTGCTTTTTAACCCATCAGAAAATCTCGTATTGCTTTTGACCTTCCTTGGCTTCTGGGCATATCACTTAAATCTCTGCCGGCCCCTCCCCCCCATCATCACATGATGTTCTCCCTGTGTATTTCTATATCGAGAAGTTCCTGTTCTTATAAGAACACCAATAGTGTTGGATTAGGGCCCATCCCGATAGCCTCATCTTAATGTGACTGCATCTGCAAAGACCCTAATTCTAAAGAAGGTCACATCCTCAGGTACCAGGAGTTAGGTAGAACCCCAACATGTCTTTTTGGGGTACAGAATTCAACCTATAACAACTTTTAAGAACTCATACCACAGAAGTGCTTATAAACAAGTGAAACAACAGGCACAAAGTTATTTGTTGCAGCTATTTGTAGGAACAAAAGCTTGGCAACAACCTAAATGTCCATAAATAGGGAGTTGATTAAATAAAGTATGGTAAAGGAACCCTGGTGGCACAGTGGTTAAGTGCTCTGCTACTAACCCTAAGGTCGGTGGCTTGAACCCACCAACCGCTTCACAGGGGAAATTTGTGACAATCTGCTTCTGTAAGGGTTACAGCCTTGGAACCGTTTAGTGCAGTTCTACTCTGTCCTGTAGGATTGCTATGAGTCGGAATCGACTCAGAGGCAATGGCTTTGTTTTTTGTTTTGTTTTGTTTTATCTACCTACTGCCTACCAGTTGCCATCAAGTTGATTTCAACTCATAGCAATCCCGTGTATGTCAGAGCAGAGCTGTGCTCCATAAGATTTTCAATGGCTGATTGTTTGGAAGTAGATTGCTAGGCCTTTTTTCCAAGGCACTCTGGGCAAACTTAAACCTCTAACCTTTGGGTTAGCAGCCAAGCATGTTAACTGTTTTCATCACCCCTGGACTCCACCATGGATACCACCATGGACATAGAAAACTATACATCCACTTAACAGGGAACAAAACAAAAACAGCTTTTTATGTACTGATTTAGAAGTGGTTACTAAGATAATAGTAAGGAAAAAGAGCAAAATACAGAATAGTGTGTATTATAGCTATTTGCAGAAAATAGCAGAGAAACACTGTTTTTTTCCTGCAAATGGCACACCCACATATATAATGCATCCACGCATATACCATGTATAACGTGCTTAGGAAAAAATGTACAAGTAAGTTGCGTGGTTGGCAAAAAATGTAAAACACATGCGTTATTTGTGTAAAAATATGGTACACATTTTTTACTTGTGTGTCTAAAGTGTCTCTGAAGGATATGTAAGAAACTTATAGCAACGTTTCCCTCTGGGAGGCAAGCTGTGTGACTGAGAGACAAAGCTATTAGAAAGAGTTTTCATTGCTTTATGAGCCTTTTAAATTCGAAGCCATGTGCATGTATTAACTGTTAAAAAATGAATTTATTTAAATGAAATTTGATTGGTGAAAGTAGGTATGTTAGATCCAGAATGTTACCTCTCAAAACTCAATACTATGAATCAAGCAATCCAATTAACAAATTGGCAAAAGATTTGAATAAATGTTTCACCAGGAGATAAGGATGTCAAATGAGCACACAGAAAGATATTTAACATCATTAGTCATCAGGGAAATGAAGATTAAAACCACAGTATCTGGGGTTTACAAAACTGAGCATACCACGTGTTGGTGAGGATATGGAGCAGTGTGAACTCTCACACACTGCTGTTGGGAACAAGAAACAGTTTGGTGGTTTCCTTAAAAGTTAAATATACACCTGCCATAGAGCCCAGCCATTCCAACCCCAGGTATTTACCCAAGAGAAATGAAGGCATATGTTCATACAAAAAACCTGTACACAAATATCCATAGCAACTTCATTTGTAACAGCCCAAAACCCAAAACAACCCAAAAGCCCACCAAGAGATGAATGGATAAACAAGTTATGGCACATAATAAATGGAATTAAAAAAACAACCTGTTGCCATCAAGTTGTTTCTGACTCATAGCGACCCTAAGGGACAGAGTAGAACTGCCCCATAGGGTTTCCAAGGAGCAGCTGGTAGATTCGAACTGCTGACCTTTTGGTTAGCAGCCGTAGCACTTAACTACTGCACCACCAGAGCTCCAAATGAAATACTACTAAGCAATAAAATGGGATGAACCATTGATACATGCAACAACATGGATAAATCTCAGAGTAATTATGCTGAGTGAAAGAAGCCAGACAGAAGAGTACTATATGTTACATGATTCCGTTTATATAACGTTTAAGAAGATACAAATTATCTGTTATGACAGAAAGCAATTTAGTGATTGTCTGAGAAGGGAGATGAGGTGAGAACAATGCAAAGGAGGAATAACAAAGGGACTGGAGGAAACATGGGGTGATGGAAATCTTCGCATGTTCATTATTTTGGCTGTGATTATGGTTTCATGGATGTAGCTATATATAAAACGTTAAGTTGTGCACTTTTAAGCATTTGCAGTCTATTGATGCCAATTATGCCTTATAAATCTGTTAAAAAATAAAAATTTAATTGGGGAAAGTGAGTACAGGAGAGGAAGTGTGAGTATCACAGTATGGAGAGAAGCAAAATTATAATTGTCAACTGTAGGGGAATAGTCTGGGTCCTGGGTTTTTAATGCCAAGAAGACTGCAAAATGATGCCATATAGCACAGAAGTCAGTTTTTTATACTTTCTTAAGTTTGACCCTAAGGAGGTCTGTGATTGTCTTGGATTGTATCTTAGGGGCAACATGAGGAAGTGAGAATCAGGCAGGAAAGCCAGAAAACAAATAGAATTTAATACAGGTCCCAGAGAAGAAACTATAGCACACCTCAGTGCAAGGCCACACAGGGGTATATGCCCAGGGACAAGGCAAAAACAAACTAGAATGCAGGAGAGGGCTTATATATGGCAAGCAGGGTGGGGTTACCCTGGTTTCACAGGCTGAAGTCTTACTGGTCAGCTTAAAGGCTTCTAGGGTATTACAGTTACCACCAGTGACCGCCCTGACAGAGAACACAACGGACGGAGCAGTTGTAGAACTCCAATTCACATAAAAAGACTAGATTTAACTTAGGAATAAATCTTACCAAAGATGTAAAAGACCTATACATAGAAAACTACAAAGTACTACTACAAGAAACTAAAAAGGACCTACTTAAGAGGAAAAACATACCTTGCTCATGGATAGGAAGACTTAACATAGTAAAAATGTCTATTCTACCAAAAGCTATCTATATATACAATGCACTTCCGATCCAAATTCCAATGTCATTTTTTAATATGATGGAGAAACAAATCACCAACTTCATATGGAAGGGAAAGAAGCCTCGGATAAGTAAAGCGTTACTGAAAAAGAAGAAGAAAGTGGGAGGCCTCACTCTACCTGATTTCAGAACGTATTATGCAGCCACAGTAGTCAAAACAGCCTGATACTGGTACAACAACAGGCACATAGACCAATGGAACAGAATTGAGAACCCAGATATAAATCCATCCACATATGAGCAGCTGTTATTTGACAAAGGCCCAGTGTCAGTTAATTGGGGAAAAGATAGTCTTTTTAACAAATGGTGCTGGCATAACTGGATATCCGTTTGCAAAAAAATGAAACAGGACCCATACCTCACACCATGCACAAAAACTAACTCCAAGTGGATCAAAGACCTAAACATAAAGACTAAAACGATAAAGATCATGGAAGAAAAAAATAGGGACAAGGTCAGGAGCCCTAATACAAGGCATAAACAGAATACAAAACATTACCAAAAATGATGAAGAGAAACCAGATAACTGGGGGCTCCTAAAAATCAAACACCTATGCTCATCTAAAGACTTCACCAAAAGAGTAAAAAGACTGCCTACAGACTGGGAAAGAATTTTCAGCTATGACATCTCCGACCAGCACCTGATCTCTAAAATCTATATGATTCTGTCAAAACTCAACCACAAAAAGACAAACAACCCAGTCAAGAAGTGGGCAGAGGATATGAACACGCACTTCACTAAAGAAGATATTCAGGCAGCTAACAGATACATGAGAAAATGCTCTCGATCATTAGCCATTAGAGAAATGCAGAATAAAACTACGATGAGATTCCATCTCACTCCAACAAGGCAGACATTGATCCAAGAAACACAAAATAATAAATGTTGGAGAGGCTGCAGAGAGATTGGAACTCTCATACACTGCTGGTGGGAATGTAAAATGGTACAACCACTTTGGAAATCTATCTGGCGTTATCTTAAACAGTTAGAAATAGAACTACCATACAACCCAGAAATCCCACTCCTCGGAATATATCCTAGAGAAATAAGAGCCTTCACATGAAGAGATATATGCACACCCATGTTTATTGCAGCTCTGTTTACAATAGCAAAAAGCTGGAAGCAACCAGGGTGTCCATCAACAGATGAATGGTTAAGTAAATTATGGTATCTTCACACAATGGAATACTATGCATCAATAAAGAACAGTGACGAATCTATGAAACATTTCGTAACATGGAGGAACCTGGAAGGCATTATGCTGAGCAAAATTAGAGGCAAAAGGACAAATACTGTGTAAGACCACTATTATAAGATCTTGAGAAATAGTATAAACTGAGAAGAACACATACTTTTGTGGTTATGGGGGGGGGAGGGAGGGAGGATGGGAGAGGGTTTTTTACTGATTAGTTAGTAGATAACTACTTTAGGTGAAGGGAAGGACAATACTCAATGCATGGAAGGTCAGCTCAACTGGACTGGACCAAAAGCAAAGAAGTTTCCGGGATAAACTGAATGCCTCGAAGGTCAACGGAGCAAGGGCGGGGGTTTGGGGATCATGGTTTAAGGGGACTTCTAAGTCAATTGGCAAAATAATTCTATTATGAAAACATTCTGCATCCCACTTTGAAATGTGGCGTCTGGGGTCTTAAATGCTAACAAGCGGCCATCTAAGATGCATCAATTGGTCTCAACCCACCTGGATCAAAGGAGAATGAAGAGCACCAAGGTCACATGATAACTATGAGCCCAAGAGACAGAAAGGGCCACATGAACCAGAGACTTACATCATCCTGAGACCAGAAGAACTAGCTGGTGCCCGGCCACAACTGATGACTGCCCTGACAGGGAGCACAACAGAGAACCCCTGAGGGAGCAGGAGATCCGTGGGATGCAGACCCCAAATTCTCACAAAAAGACCAGACTTAATGGTCTGACTGAGACTAGAAGAATCCCGGCGGTCATGGTCCCCAAACCTGTTGGCCCAGGACAAGAACCATACCCCAAGACAACTCATCAGACATGGAAGGGACTGGACAGTGGGTAGGAGAGAGATGCTGATGAAGAGTGAGCTATTTGTATCAGGTGGACACTTGAGACTGTGTTGGCATCTCCTGTCTGGAGGTGGGATGGGAGGGTAGAGAGGGTTGGAAGCTGGCAAAATTGTCACGAAAGGAGAGACTGGAAGGGCTGACTCATTTGGGGGAGAGAAAGTGGGAGTATGGAGTAAGGTGTATATAAACTTATATGTGACAGACTGACTTGATTTGTAAACGTTCACTTGAAGCTCAATAAAAATTAAAAAAAAAAAGACTAGATTTAATGGTCTGACTGAGACTGGAGGAGCCCCAGAAGACATGACCCCCAGACTCTCTCTTAACCCAGAGCTAAAACCATTCCTGAAGCAAACTCTTCAGGCAAAGATGACACTGGACCATAAGACAAAATGATACTCGTGAGGAGTGTGCTTCTTCGTTCAAGTAGATACACGAGGCCAAATGGGCAGCTCCTGTCCAGAGGCGAGATGAGAAGTCAGAAAGGGATAAGAACTGGTTGAAGGGACACGAGAAATCCAGGGTGGAAATGGGGAGTGTGCTGTCACATTATAAGGATAGCAACTAGGGTCACATAACAATGTCTATATAAATTTTTGTATGAGAAACTAACTTGAGCTGTAAACTTTCACCTAAAGCACAATAAAATAAATAAATAAGGCTTCTAGGGCATTAGTGTGGGAAAAGGGAGAAATTTTTGTCACAGGGAATCATATGGGATATGGCCAGGATGGGCAAGGAATAACTACAGATGTTAAGAGACTGGGTTACATGATAGCAGCAGGGTCACTATCACAGGAAACCATACGGGTCATGTCCAGGAGGGCCAGTTGGAGCCCATAACTGTTGTGAGGCTGGGTAAAAAGATAGGAATGGCCCTGTCAGAAACTAGGTGAAGGGCCACTAGGAGAAATTAATGAATGCTGAGGCAGCAAATTACGTAAGCCACAAACTGACCTATGACATATGGGGATTACTCAGCTCTTTAGTACCGAATGATGCTTTCTTTGATCTTCTCATATTCTTCCCATATATACTGTTTGAATGCATATTCAGCCAGTTCAGAAGTTAATAGTGTCCGAAACCAAACCAAGCTAGTTGCCGTCTAGTCGATGCCACATGGCGACCCATGCGTTATGGAGTAGAACTGCTCTATAGAGTTTTCTTGGCCATAATCTTTATGGAAGCAGCTTGCCAGGCCTTTGTTGTGTGGAACCACTGGGTGGGTTCGAACGGCCAACTTTTCAGTTAGCAGTTGAGTGCAAACCATTTGCATCACCCAGGAACCTTATATATAATGTAAAAAAAAAAAAATCATATTATCAGCTACGGTTTTTCTGTATATTTCCAGTTCTTATTCATTGTTGTTCACAATGATCTACATTATAAATTATGCTGGTCCTAGTATCTGGTTTTGCTCTTTGTTTTTTATTTGGATTCTGAGACTATTTAAATGGCAGTAGAGCTCATTACGTACCTTTGAAGGTACTTATACCATGGCATGAAAGCCATGTTTAAATACTTTTGATTCATCCTACAATGAGAAGATGGAGGTAAGACAGGCCTTAAAGATAAAGTGAATTCAATATTCAGACTTCTAGGCAGGAAATATGATTAAAAGTTTACATGGTGGCAGGTCTCTTCTTTAATTCCTGTATTAGTGTGCCCACAGGTCAGAGGGAAAATGTCATGTTCTTCGGAATAGAATGTTGAAGTTGAAGTTTGGACTTAAAGAGGCCTGGAATTCAGGCATAGTTTTGCCAAGGGTTAGTGAACAAATTTCCCTACTTCATAAGAAGGAATAAACTAGACCTTTGAATTTTTGAGTCTACAAGGTCCTGTTTTTTTTTTTTTTAAAGATTAAAGATAATTTGAGGAGGAATAATTATTTCTAAGAACTTTTTTAAAATACAGTACTCAAAAGAATGAGAGAAAAGAGGGTGCAAGGAGATGCTAAGTTTTTGTATAGGACAGTTTTCAGTTTATATGATTTTTATAATTTATCCTAGATGTTCTTCTGCATTTTTTGAGGAAGAGAGGTCAGCATTAAAACAGAAACGGCAGAAAATAAGACTGTTACAACAAAGGAAAGTTGCAGATGTTTCACAATTCAAAGATCTCCCAGAAGAAATTCCTTTGCCCCTGGTTATTGGAACCAAAGTTACGGGTAAGTGAAGATAAGCTCATTAGTATTTGATTTTTAATTTTTCTCCAGGATAACCTCTACTAGCAGAATGGCTTTTAAATTTAGAAATTTTAAACCCTATAGTTCTGCAGCTATTTACTATATGAAGGTTACTATTTTTCACGTGTGAAGTCTGTTTTTAAAAGGAATTAGAAAAAATGTTCTGATTCAAAGTGACATCTACTACAACGTAAACTAAAACAATCTTTAGTTGCCATTGAGTCGACTCTGACTCATGGTGACTTTATGTGTAACAGAACAAAATGTCACCTGGTCCTGTGCCATCTTCATGATCATTTTATGTCCATTGTTGTGGCTGTTGTGTTAGTCCATCTCATTGAGGGTTTTCCTTGTTTTTGCCGACTCTCTACCAAATACGGTGTCCTTTCTAGCGATTGGTATTTTCTGATGATGTGTCCAAAGTAAACTAGCTAGAATCTCGCCATTCTTGCTTATAAGAAGCATACTGGTTTGTTTCTCCTAAGATTGATTTGATTTGTTTGTTCTTCTGCCAGTCAACAGTATATTCAATATTCTTCACCAACACCCACCATTCAAATGTGTCAATTATTTTGTCTTTTTCTTTGTTTAGCTTTCGTATGCATATGAATGGAGTCAGGCACACCTTACTCATCAAAATGATATCTTTGCTTTTTAAAAACTTTAAAGAGGTCTTTTGCAGTAGATTTGCCCAGTGCAATATAGCATTTGATTTCTTGACCGCTGCTTCCATGGACATTGATTATTAATCCAAGTCAAATGGAATTGTTGACAACTTCAAATTTTCCTCCCTTTATCATGATGTTTATTGGTCCAGTTATATTTTCATTTTCTTCACATTGAGGCATAATCCCCATCGAAGACTATAGAGATATGTATTGTTTCAATTTTTAAATTTTAAATGATTCTGTCTTTTGCTTCCACATCATTTATTCTCCTTTACTCTAGCCAGTCTTAGCTGATTAGTTTAAAAACACCATTGTTTTTGTGGTCCTTGGATCTAGAAATAGTCCATTTCTAATGACTAAATAAAACTCTTCAGTGGGTAGTTTGTTCAATATTTTGTAAGGGCATAAATTCTTTCAATTTTTAGTAGCGATTCTGTGTATTTACTGGGGGAAAATGCGACCAAAACCTTGATTTTAACTTAATCTTTAATAATTTGATAGAGAAATAAAATGACAATTCATATAAGAAATAACAAGGAGTTAAGTGGGTGGGCAGGATAGTAATTGTCCTGAAGAGTTTTAAAAAATGGTTGCGATTGATCAGAAAATATTTTCTGGAGGAAAGGGGACCTCGAGTTATATGTTTATATCTCTTTTTCTGATTATATAAGTAGTTATTTCCATTTTATTGTAAAATGGGTAATTAAGAGGAAAGGAGAATGCTAGAGAAGAGACTGTCCTGCGTGTGAAGTGCAGCTGGGAAAGAGAAAACTAAATTTGGTTGTAAGTCATTGTATGGTGACAGCTTACCATATAAAGAAGTTATGCATGACATGATCTCTTCCTTAACAAAATTAGTCTGGGGGTGGAGGTGGAGATAGGGTGATGTGGGGTTGGGAGATAAGCATACTTGAAAAAATAAATTAGGTCTAAAAACCCCGTATAAAGTCTACAATGTAACTACTAATTTGAGGGAACCTGGCATGAATATAGTGACTTACACTCAGACTGAATTAGGAAAGCCTTAAAAGTTACTTAAGAGTTAATTGTGTTCCAGCATTTTAAAGTCAGACAGTATTATTTGGTAAGACTGAAAATTTTAGAATTGATAAATAGGTAGTCTTGTTACAGTGGAGAAAAGGCTGCACTGAATATATCAAGATACGAGAAAAGTTCATATAAATCAACTGCTAGAGCTATTTTAAAGTAATGTTTTAAAGTTTCTATTTGATGTTAAACAAGAGAGTCAACAAACTGTGGCCCATAGGCCAAATCCAGTTTACTACCTGTTTATGTATGATCTGTGAACTAGAATGGTTTTTACATGTTTTAAGTGATTGAAAAAAATCAGAAGAATAATATTTTATGACACATGAAAATTGTCTGAAATTCAAATTTCAGTGTACATAAATAAAGTTTTATTGAAACACAACCATGCTCATTAATTTATGTATTGTCTGTGACTGGTTTTACTCTACAATGGTAGAGTTGAATAGTTGCAACTGAGACCATATGACTTAAAAGGCCTAAAATATTTACTGTCTGGCCCTTTATAGAAAAAATTTGTCAGCGCCTACTCTCGAGGATAGTACGCTGCTTTAGAGTTACCTAGAGCTCTGGTGCAGAGCTCTGGTGGCACAGTGGTTAAGCACTCAGCTGTTAACCAAAAGGTGGGCGGTTCAAACCCACCAGCCACTCCACGGGAGAAAGATGTGGCAGTCTGCTTCTGTAAAGATTTATGTCCTTGGAAACCCTATTGGGCAGTTCTACTCTGTCCTGTAGGGTTGCTGTGAATCGCAGTTGACTCAACAGCAATGGATTTGGTTTGGCTAGAGCCCTCGTGGTGCAACAGTTAAGCACTCAGCTGCTAACCAAAGGGGTGGCTCTACAGGAGAAGGAACTGGTATTCTGCTCCTGTAAAGATTACAACCTGGAAAACGCTATGGGACTGGTTCTGCTCTGTCACATGGTGTCAGTATGAGTTGAGATCAACTCGACAGCACCTAAGAACAACAGAAATAATGTGTGTGGTAGGCATAGAAAAGAGCATAACTATTTTATCAATCAGAGTTTAAATGTAGAAAATGGAAATCACCCTAGCTATTTTAAGCAAAAGAGGATTGAATACAGGAAATTATTTCTTAAAGTTTTGTTGGAAAGATTGAAGGGGCAGGTTTTAAGCTAGACCTGTAGCAATTACTCTGAGTACAACACTATTAAACTGGTTTTATCTCTGCCAGGGTCTGGAAGTTAGGGAATCAAAAATGACATCTGGAACTTTTAATTTCAGGAAGGTTTATATGTAGCTGTAGTCTAAGGATAAGGAAGTCACTGCTTCTGCAGTTGCCTCTTGATACTCATGAAGCTAGTGACTGAACAGTGGAGCATTAATTCAGGGAAAAAAAAAAAAAAAAACTATCTCCATGACTGGGTTGTGGGCAATAACAGCCAGTGCAGAAAGAATATGCTTCTGCCCTCCATTCTCACCCGAATGCACCAAATTGCTTTAGAACCCTAGCTGCAGGGAGTCTGGAAATAGAATTTTTAGCTTTTCAACCTGTGCAGTAGAGGAGAGCACAGAGGGAATTGGAATAGCTGCTGAATTCCAGCCCGTTGTATACATTATAGTTGTTTTAGTGTACAAAGAGATTAAAAACTGCAAACAAAACCAAACCTGTTGCCATTGAATTGATTCCAACTCATATCGACCCTAAAGACCAGAGCAGAACTGCGCATAGGGTTTCTAAGGAGCAGCTGGTAGATTTGAACTGCCGACCTTTTGCTTAGCAGCCATAGGTCTTAACCACTGTAGCACCAGCTCTCCGAAAGCTACAAGACCATGAAATAATAGGAAACATTCACTTCTAATTATAACTAAGTAACTGGTCCCAGAACAGTAAAACTGGATAAAATGTATGTTGCAACTGTTTTCAGGCATTTACCAATGATCGATGTAGTACTGTAATCCTTGATAAAAAGGGAAGCACATTAGGTGAACCCAGTGATCTCCATGGCTTTTTACCTGGGAGCACATTTCTACTGTGGAGCAAGAAGATGGGGCCCAAATGACCAGTAATTTCACTGAGTTGAGGAAGCAGAGATTGGAGTTCTGAACTGCTGACGTCGCTGGAATTTGCAGGGTAGGATACCTGAAATAGGTGCTGCATAGAGGATAGAGCCCTAGAAAACCTTTGTGGGAATTCACTGTGGACCCTGAGCCAAGGGCCAGGCTGCTTGTGTGCAGGGCAAAACTTAAGAGTAAAGTTGTGCCCTGAAGTTAGAGGCACACTCTAGGATTAAGTTCATAATTGAAATGGATCAACCCTCACAATAAAAGCAAGCATGACAGGACAAAAAGATCATCCAGGAACTTGTCTGTTAGAAAAAAAGTTCAACACCCTGACATCAATAAAAAATTACTAGACCTGTAAAGAAACAAGAAAACACATTCCATAGTGAAGAGAAAAAGCAGTCAATAGAAATAGACCATGAGATGACTCTGCTATTGGAATTGGCAGACAGCAACTTCAAAATAGCCGTTATAAAACACGTTCAAGAACTTAGAAGTATGGGCAAAATGAACAGATGAGGAAATCTCAGTAAATAAATAAAAACTATTTAGATAAAATAAATTTAGAACTGAAAAGTACAGTATCTGAAAGGAAAAATTCACTGGATGGGCTTAAAAGAAGATTGGAGACAGCACAAGATAGGGTCAGTGAACTTGAGGGCAAATCAGTAGAAATTATCCAATATGAAAACAGGGAGGAAAAAATGGAAGAATTAATGGAGTCTCAGAGATCTTTGGGACAACATCAGTAGTGTAACATATATGTAATTGGAGCCCCCAAAAGGAGAGAGACAATGGCACATAAAAATAAATAAATAAAACAAAATAAAGGCTGAAATTTTCCCAAATTTGATTTAAAAAATAAAATAGACAGATCCAAGAAAATCAGACCCCAAATAGGATAACCCACATGCACATAAAACCAACAATCAAATACAACGTTGAAAAACTACTGAGAAAACCTTGACAGCAACCAGAGAAAAACATGTTGTATAAGAAGAACAGTGATATAATTAGGAGGTGCCTTTTCATCAGAAAAAATACTACAAGTGTTAACAAAGGATGCTCTTCAATCGAAGGGAAATGATACCAGATAAAAATTCTAATCTACAGAAAAGGAATAGAGAGCACCAGATATGACAAATATATAGATAAATATAGATTTTTTTTTCTTCTTGTAATTCCTTTAAATGACATATGTCTTTAAAGAAAAATGATAATATATTAAGGGCTTATTACATATGTAGATTAATATATATGATACAACACCATAAAGGACAGGATAAAAAGTTCTTACAACTCAGCAAAAAAATATAAAGGGAATAACTACTGATATACAGATGAATCTCAGACATTATGCTGAGCAAGAGAAGCTGAAAACTTAAAAAAAAAAAAAAGATACCATATGATTTCATTTATGTGAAGTTGGAGAATAGACAAAACTAATTTACAGGTGGAAAATCATCAGAAAAATGGTTTCTTCTGAAGAGGGTGTGGGGAAACCTGAGATATGATCATAAAAGTGTGTTTTAACGTGGATGTATTTGTTTGTCACAGCTTACAGAATTGTTCACTTAAATTTTTAGTTTACTGTATATGAAATTTTACCTAGAAAGAAAAGTACTGTAAACAAAATTCCACATTCCTTCCTGAGGAAAAGCTTTTAGTAAACTACAAGTAGATGAATTTTTCCTAAAAAATAACATCAAAAGATGGATATACATGTTTGTGTGTGTTGCGTATGTATAATAAAGTACATAGGGAGTACAGTTATGGGTACTTTCTAGACATAGCCAAATACCTCGCAGGATTGAAGGCTTAGGACCATAGTCTCGTGGGACAGCTTGGTCAGTTGTGTCCCTGGTCACTACCGACCATTGTGACTAGGGACTCAATAGATGGTCCTGGATAGAATGGGAGAAAAATGTAGAACAAAACTCAAAATCCTAAAAAAGACCAGACTTCTCGGACCCGTAGAGACTAGAGGTATCCCCGAGACTATTGCCCTGAGTTACACTTTAAAATTGGAACTGAAGCCACTCCAAGAGGTAACCTTTTAGCCAAATAACAGATTGGCTCATAAAAAATATCACTCCTGAGTACTATGCTCCTTTAAATAATCATCTGTATGAGACCAAACGGTCAACATTTACCCTGAAGCAAAGATGAGAAGGTAAGGGGGGTGGGGGCAGGGAAGCTAGGTTGTTGGAAACACAGAACAAGCAGAATGGAAATAATGAGAATGCTGACACATTATGAAAAGTGTCACCAATGGCATTGAACATACGTATAGAAATTGCTAAAAGGGAACCTAATTTGCTGTGTAAACTTTCACCAAAAATACCATGTTAAGAAAAAACACCAAAAGGAATTTTAAAATAGCTATATAGGAATTTTGCATTAGGAGCAAAGAATCAGACAGGTACAGAGTTAAAAGCACAAGAGTTTTGACAAACACACCAAAGTACATCCAGGAAAATTTGAATAATGGAGTAGTTTTAGGGAAACACCTGTAGACATGATACTGTGACTGCTTTATGAAGTCGTTGGCCAGGTTATTCATTACTCTGAATGGATCTGGAGCTAGAACTGGATGCAGATGGAGAAGTTAAGGTATAAAAAAGGATTTAAAAGTCATCAGTTTGTTAAGAAATTATAAAAAATCTGAACTTGCCTGAAAGTAATCTTAAAGTGAATGGCAATTCAGGACAGGTTTTCTGTCAGTTCTCTAGGTTAAAGGGACAAAGAGAAATCATCAAGGAAACACAGATGTTTATATAAGTAAAGGAAAAGTTAAAATTTGACAACTGCTGCTTAACCCAAAACTCTGGATCCTAGCCTTCGCCAGTGCTCTGACCCCTAATTATTAAAGCTGTCCCTTCTTGTTTGTAATAAATTACTTCCTAGAGTTGGGTTTTTTGTATGCTATTAGGTATGTTCATCAAATTCCAAGCAAATCACTAGCTAAGCAATCTGTTGTGTTTGAACTGTATCTTTCTCTTGTATTTGACTTTGCAAAACATTAATAGAGGTATGGTGACCATATAATTTATTGTCCAAACAGATGTACTTTTGAGAGTAAAAGGGGACACTATTAATAAATGAACCAGTTTAATAAGTGTAAATGCACACTGTCCTGGCCTAACTAGAATGTATGTTCATCGTATGTAAAGAATGTTTTTCTTATGTAAATAGTCTCAGAGCCTTAAGATATTGCTGTTAGCCAGAATAACAGGTTTTTCTTTTCTTTTTTTTTCATTGTGTATTAGGTGAAATCTAATTTACAGAGCAAATTAGATTCCCATTCGATAGTTTGCATATGAAGTATTTCATGGCCTTGATTTCATTCCCCACAATATGTCAGCCATCTCGCCATTTCTGCCCTGGGTTTCCTATTGCCTTTTGTCCAGATTTTCTACCTTTCCTGCCTTCTCATCTTTGCTTCTGGGCAAATATCACCCTTTTGATCTTGTGTAATTGATTGTTCTAAGGAGCACTTTCCTCTTGCGTGTTATTGCTTATTTTACGGGCTTGTCTATTGTTTGGCTGAAAGGTGGTCTCTGGGAATGGCTTCATTTCCAGGTCAAAAGGATGTCTTAGGGCCATAATCTAGGGGATTCCTCCAGTCTCTGTCAGACAAGAAAGTCTGGTCTTTTTCGTGAATTTGATTTTTTGTTCTACATTCTTCCACTCCGCAGAACCCTTTGTTGTGATCCTAGTCAGAGTGGTCGGTAGTGGTAGCCAGGCACCATCTAGTTCTTCTGGTCTCAGGGTCAAGTAGGCTGTGGTTCATGTGGTCCATTAGTCCTTTGGACTAATTGCTTCCTTGAGTATTTGGTTTTTTTCATTCTCCTTTGCTCTGGATGGGAAGAGTCCAATAGTTGTATCTTAGCTTGCCGCTCACAAGCTTTTAAGACCCCAGATGCTACTCACCAAAGCAGGATGCAGAATATTGTCTTTTTGAACTATGTTATGGCAGTTGACGTAGATGTCCCCCAAGTCTATGGTTCCTTGCCTTCAAGCCTAGGAATTTTATCCCGTGCAGTGTTTGGTTATGTCTAAGAGGTTTTCCTGACTCTGCTCTTTGTGTGCTTTGTTGTCTATAGTAATACACGAAGAGCACCTACAGCCGTGTATATAGAAGTATCTCCCACCAAGCCTGTATCTGCCAGTGGGTGTGCTCCCTTACACCCTCCCACACCTCTTGGCATATCTACCTACCTGTTTATCCATTTGCAAATTATTGTTTGTTAATACCATTGTTGCAAGATTGTCTGTGCTATAGTAGTTACGTAGTTGTGCTTTATTCTTGAGTTCCTCTCAGTATCCTTATCCTCTCTTGCCCTGGTTATGTTGTACTGACTTCTCTCATATTGTTTTTTTTTTTCTTGTATTTTAATGGGTAGGATAGTTAGTCTCCTTTGTGGTTACCTTAATATTTACCCCTGTTTTTCTAAGTTTAAATCTAACTTTTATTTCTTTGTATCGCCTTGTCTTCCTTTCCATATGAAAGATCTATGACTACATTTCTTAGTCCCTCTTTTTTGTTTTAAGGTTGTCTTCTTTTACATAATATCGCTGTTTCCCTGTTTTGAGCATTTTTTAATCTTGATTTATTTTTGTGATTTCTCTGTCTGAGTTGACATCTGATTGCTCTGTCCAGTGTTCTAGTCTTGGGATGATACCTGATATTATTGATTTTCTAACCGAAGAACTCCCTTTAGTATTTCTTGTAGTTTTGGTTTGGTTTTTATGAATTCCCTAAACTTTAATTTGGAAATGTCCTAATTTCACCTTCATATTTGAGACAGTTTTGCTGGATATATGATTCTTGGCTGGCAGTTTTTTCCTTCAATGCTTTATATAAGTCATCCCATTGCCTTCTTGCCTGCAGGGTTTCTGCTGAGTAGTCTGAACTTATTGGCCCTCCTTTGTAGGTGACTTTTTGTTTATCTCTAGCTGCTCTTAAAATTCTGTCTTTTATCCTTGATTTTGGCAAGTTCAATTATGTCTTGGTGACTTTCTTTAAAATCTGCCTTATGTGGAGTACGATGAGCATCTTGGATAGATATCGTCTTTCACTATATCAGGGAAGTTTTCTGCCAACAAATCTTCAGGAATTCTCTTTGTATTTTCTGTTATCCCTCCCTGCTCTGGTACTCTGATCATTCGTAGGTTATTTCTGATAGAGTCCCACATGATTCTTAAGGTTTCTTCATTTTTTTTAATTCTTTTATCTGATTTTTCTTCAAATATATTGTGCCAAGTGTTTTATCTTCAAGCTCACCAGTTCTGCCTTCCACTTGCTCAATTCTCCTCTGACTTTCTATTGAGTTGTCTAATTCTGTAATTTTATTGTTATTCTTCTGAATTTCTGATTGCTGCCTCTCTATGGATTCTTGTAGTTTATTAAATTTTTCATTACGTTCTTGAATAACCTTTTTAATTTCTTCAACTGTTATATCTGTGTGTTCCTTGGCTTGTTCTGCATATTGCCTGATCTCTTTCCTGATGTCTCGAAGGGTTCTGTGTGTTAACCTTTTGTATTCTGTATCTGGTAATTCCAGGAAGGCACTTTCATGTACCAGATCCCTTGATTCTTTGTTTTGAGAGCTTATTGAAGCTATCATGGTATGTTTCTTTATGGAATTTGATATTTACTGTTGTCTCCAAGCCATTTATAAGTTATTTATTTTATGTTTGCTTACTGTATCATAGCTTCTTGCTTTGTTTTGATGTGCCTAAATGGATTGCTTGAGTGAGCTAGCTTGATTATTTTCTCCTTTGAAGCTCTGACGTCCTGTCACCAGATGGCTAGAGCTGTTACCAGGTATATTAGTTTAGGAGTCCATTCACTTTTCTTGTATGGATTCAGTTTAGGTGTCCAGGTAGCTGGTCATCAAGTGTGTGGTACGGTCTCCGTCCTACAGTCTTAGAGGGACAGGGATAATTGGTGTAGGTACTGGTATCTGGTTGCAGCAGGGGGTCACGCTATGAACAAGGCAGGGGGCTGAGAATCGTCTCCCAAGTGTCTCTGAGGAAAGCACATCTCTCTTCCCTAGAGCGTACGGGTGGGTGGGTTCTTCAGACGGACCATGGGCACCCAGTGCTTTTGATTGTAAGGACTGGGAGGTACCAGCTATCCTTGGACCCCTGTTGCTGGTGGCTGGGTGACCTAAGTGGAGCCACCAGTCTTTAGGCTCCTGATGTCGATAGGTGAGAACCCTGTTTAATAGGCAAAGTGGTGTCAAATATCAAACACCCACCTCTCTACCACACAGCTGAAACAGTTGCAGTCTGGGGTCTGTTCTCCCGAAATAGGCCCACAGTGGTCCATGCAGGAGGGAAGGGTATTCAAAGTCCACGGACCGTTTATGCCTGGACAGGAGCTGCTTCTGTCCTGAGCTCCCCAGGTTAGTGGAGCTGACAAATTATCCTTTCCCCCAACTGAGAATTTATTCCTTCTCCAAGGCCAAGAGAATGATTCCCAGTGCTCAACGGGGCCTTTCTCAGGCCCAGGGAAATCAACAGCCTCTGAAGCTGGCCTGAGGGCGGGGGGCACAGTAAAATATACACAAGTACTTAGCTTTTGCCGAGAGCTCTGTTCTCTGGTCCCAGAGGTATGAGTAGGCTGTGCAGCTGGCTGCTTCTCCCTGTGCAGCTGAACACTACTACCAGCCCACGACAGCTGCTGCCGGGCAAGGTGTCTGAGGGATCCTGGTGGTTCAGTTCTGGCAACTCCTCTCCGCTTCTGAACCATCTCTTCCACCCCCCTTCCACTTAGTCTGTTTTCTGACTTTACCGTTGATGTTCAGGGCTCCTAGCTTTTCATAAATATAATCATTTCACTTGTTTTTTGGGGTCTTTTTTGTCAGAGAGATCACCGGTAGTGTCTGGCTATTCTACCATCTTGGCCCTGCCTCTCACTTCTCCTATATTGTGTATTGCCTTTCCCTTCACCAACATTAACACGTCTTCTATCTGTTTGGTAATTTTCCTTCCCTCTCCCTCGCATCCCTGGTAACTAACCATCAAAGAATGTTTTTTTTTCTTTTTTCTGTTTGTTAAACTTTTGTTGTTACTTTATAATAGTGTTCTCATTCAATATTTGTCCTTTTGTGATTGACGTGTTTCACTCAGCATAATTTTTCTTTCTTGAACTTGGCGTCCTGATCTCTTGTTAGCTGCCATCAAATCAGCTCCCAATTCATGGTGACCCCATGCACAATGGAATTAAATGTTGCCAGTCCTGTGCCAATCCCATGATCAATTGTAGATTGGACTCTTGTGATCCATAGAGTTTTCATTGGCTGTTGTTCAGAAGTAGATTGCCAGGTCTTTCTTTCTAGTTCATCTTAGCCTGGAAGCTCTGCTTAAACCCATTCATCAGCATCATAGCAGCACGCAAGCCTCCACTGACGCATGGGCGGTGGCTGTACATGAGATGCACTGGCTGGGAATTGAACCTGAATCTCTCGCATGGAGGGCGGGAATTCTACCACTGAACCAACACTTTTTCTTCTGAGTGCTCATTTGTACTAACTTAGGTTGCTGCTTTTGTTTTTGTTTTGTTAACTTTGCATTGTCAACACAAGCAATCCAATACAGAAATGGCTGTCAAGGAGAAGGCTGCATTAGAGAGAGAGGGCTCAGAGAGACACTGAAACTTTTGTTTCCATATCTTGTGTATTTTTTGATCTTCTATTCCTTATCTGCTGCCTTCTTTTGTGTTAAATATTTTTTAGTGTAAATTTTAATTTCTCTTGATATTTTTAGTTATATGTGTTAAGTTTTTCTTTTTAAGTGGTTGCTCTAGCAATTACGATATGTATTTTTAATGTAATCACAACCTATTTGAAGTTAATACTGACTTAATTCTAGTAAAATATAGCAGCTGTACTCCAATATAGCTCCATTTCCTTCCTGTTCCATTTTGTAATTTTTATACCTGTGATAAACCAAACAATGTAATTATTGCTATAATTTTTTTTTTTTTAATGAAGAAAGTAGAAAAAAATGTTTGTGTGTGTGTGCAAAGCTCTTTATATTCACCCACTTATTTACCATTTCTGGTGCTCTTCTTCCCTGGCTGTGGTGTCATTTCCTTTTATCCTGAAGTTTTTGTTGTTGTTCTGTTAGGCAGCAAAAAAATTATTGGTTTTTGTTCATCTGGGAATGTCTTTATTTCTTCTTTAGCTTGGAAGAATAGCTTCGTAGAATAGAAATTCTTGGTTGGTGGTGTTTTTCTTGTCAGCACACTGAATATGTCATTCTCCTGCCTTCTGACCTTCATTGTTTCTGATGAGAAGTTACCTGTTAATCGCATGGTTGTTTTCTTGTATGTGATGAATTACTTTTCTCTTACTGCTCTCAATATTCTTTGTCCTTGGATTTTAGAAGTTTAACCATGATGTGTTTAGCTGTGGTACTCTGTGTGTTTATCCTACTTGGGGTTCATTAAGCTTTTTGGCTCTGTAGATTCATTTTTCCATCACATTTGGGAGGTTTTTGGCCATTATTTCTTAAATTTTTTTTTCTGCTCTTTTCTCTTTCCTTCCTTCTGGTACTCCCAGTTACAAGTGCACTTGACATCTTACAGGTTTCTGAGGTGCTGTTCATTTTTCTTTAATCTTATTTCTGTCCTTTGGATTGGATAATATCTATTGATCTGTATTCAATATATCAGAATATAGAGTTGCTAAAATGTATTATCTAAAGTTTTCACTGAGTCTTTATTTTGCTATCCCAAATCTGCTGTTGAGCTCCTCTGGTGAATTTTTCCTTTCAGTTATTATATTCTTTAACTCTAGAGTTTATATTTGTTTCTTTTGTATAGTTTTTATTTCTCTCTTGAGATTCCTTACTGAATCATTATCAGCATATTTTCCTACTTCTTTGAACATGTTTATAATACCCACTTTTTGAAGTCTTTGCTAAATCTAATATCTCTGTCCATTTCTGTTCACTACACTTTCCTGAGTAAGGGTTACATTTTCCTGTTTCTTTATATGTCTAGTAATTTCCGGTTAAAATGTAGATATTTTATATAATGTTGCAACTCTGTGTTCTGATTTTTTTTTTCTTTTGACAGTTATTGGGTTTGTTTTAGTAACTTGCTTGTGAAACCACTAATGTCTCTGCCCAGCTTTTTAATTCTTATTTTTATTTCTAAGCTTGGCTCCCTAGGGGTCAACCCTGTGTCTGCATTATCTTAGTGGTCAGCAAATGATTTGAGAAGAGGTTGTGCTCAAACACATCAAACCTGAAAGGCCTCCAGTTGATCTGTGTGTGGGTTGGTGAACACATTCAAAGTTGCTGTAAGTTCTAAAGTCATCCTTAGTTTTTACTTTTTGCCACACTCTCTCAGATAATTTCCCAGGTAGCCAGGGATGTATAGAGAACTTATCTCAGCCCTCTTATGGCTCTCTCATTCCAGGATCTCCCTGTTAAGTTTCTCACTAGTCTACTGCTCACCCCAGCCCATTCCACTATGTTGGGCTTACAAAACTATGGGTTTTTCCTGTTTATTTTTTTGATCAAGTTCACCAGTTTTAACTGGCAAAGCCACAGGTTTTTGCCCTTTGGCCTACACTGAGTCTGCCCTTTCTGACAGCAATACTACTGGTTTTCGTGGCTAGCCCTACATTATTAAAACTACCATTCTCGCCAACCAAGGTGGTGGTGGTGGGGTGGAGGTAAGAATAGCCTTATGCAGAAGGACCACTGACTCCTGTCCTTACCTGAAGCTCTAGACAATTTTCAACGGTGAACATTTCTGAATTTCTTATTTGCACATGATTAGTTTTCTAGTGCCCTAAAATGGTTGATTTTGGCAATTTTGTTCAAATTTATATTTGTCTTTTGCAGAGAGAAATCAGCAACCTCTTCACACCGACATAACTGGAAGTCCCTTTATATCTTTGTTCATTCAGCTGTATTTATCATTCATGACTTTTATATCCCTATCCATTTTTCTCTTAATTGATTTGTCAGGAACTAAAAGTGATATTTTAGCCCTCTGCTACCGATGTGTTTTTATCAATTGATCCTTTTACTTTAATTTTTTGTGTTGAGTATTTCTGTGTTCTATTAAAATATTGTTTATTGTATTTTTTTTTGTCAAAATAAAATGTCCCTTTGCCTAATTTAATGCCATAAATTCTGCTGTTCTTGTAGTTATCACTCAAAATTCTGCTATTACAGTTTTCACTCATGTTGAATGTTTGGATTTTCCTGATGTAATTTCAGAGTGGACTTAACTAATAGTGACACAATGGGCATCTGGGTAAGTGGTCTCCAAGACCACCCCCGGCTTGGGTGATTCACAGGATTCAGCATATAGTTATACTTACCATGGTGAAGGTTTATTACAGTGAAAGGATTAAATAAAAAACAAACTAGCAAAAGGAAAAGGTACATGGGGTGAAACGTGGAAGAAACCAGGCACAAGCTTGCAAGAGTCCTCTCCCAGTGGAAGTCACACACACACAAGCCATGCTAAATTCTCGTCGGCATCAGGTTGTAACAGCACGTGTGAAATGTTTTCTACCGAGAAGCTCATTAGAGATGCAGTGCCCGGGATTTTTAGTGGGGCCCAGTCACATAGGCACTCTCTGCCTAGCACATACCTAGGTTCCAAACTCGCAGAAAGAGAGTAGGTGTTTAGAATAAACCACGTTGCACAAACACAGTCTAGGCACAGTAAACCACTCTTATCAGTTAGAGAACAGTGGGAATATTCCTGAAATCCAAGTCATCAGATGCCCACCAGCTACCAGTCCTTCAGGCAGGCCTTTCTAAGGATAGCAGTTTCAGGCCTGTTGTGTTAACTCTTTTCTGCACAGCATCCTTGTTGTTGTCTTTTTTTTTTTAATTGAACTACTACTGTTTCGCTCATGAGTATAATGAAAAAATTCTTTTACTTGGCTTTTTTTTTTTCAACTTTGGCTTCAAAGCAATTATTTTAAAATATTTTTACCTTTAAAAACAACTTGTTAGCTTAATAGTTATATGATCTTCTTTATACAGCAAATTATTGATCATCATTTGTAGCATTGTCCTTTGTTTCAAAAAAAGTTTTTTCACTAAACCTAAAATAGAGTGTGTGCCTATTTTGAAACTGTACTAGACAATAATACTGTACTTTCTGCTTTTTAAATTACATACTTGGAACAATTTTATGTTTGACGATTCTTGTATCTCCCAAACATCATAGTACCTTTGTTTCTTTTCTCAGCACGGTTACGTGGTGTTCACGATGGTCTGTTCACTGGACAAATAGATGCTGTGGATACTCTTAATGCTACTTATAGAGTGACTTTTGATAGGGCAGGGCTTGGAACCCATACCATCCCTGACTATGAAGTCCTTGTAAGTAGTATCTCATAATACATTTGTGTTTTATGCCTATTCAATATGTTATATAGAGTTTTCTGGACATTGTATTTTATGACAGAACCAAGACTTCAGGTCACAGGGGAAGAGATCCTTAGGGGTTCCCAGCCCTTCTTACTAGACCCCTCAAGCAAAAGTAAAAACTCCCTTCATTCTCAAGCTATTCTTAAAGCCGTCCACATTTTCCAGAAACTTGAAAGGGATATAGTTTGGGTTCCTCTATCCTACTGTACCCACACAGCCTTTCAGTATGACAGAACGGTTACTCCTGACTAAATAATCTGTGGCTACAGCCTTTTTTTTAAGCCTTTATTCAGGCTGTTTTGTTAAAGTGTAGCCCTCTTGCGAATGCTTTTGAAAGTATGAAATAATACCTTGCGCTTTCAAATGTGTTCTGCTTTTCCTGAGAGAGTTGTAGGGTGAGTGTTAATTCCCCTCCTTTGTGCATTATGAAACTTTGACGTAAGTATGTGAAGTACTTTATTCAAGGCTCTAGAACTGGTTCCCTACCAACCTGAGATTAGAATCCAGATCTTTTGAATTTCTGGCACAGCCTTTTAAACTACTAAACCACTCTTGATCATGCTTGATTTAGCAGTGTCATGGAAATTGGATATCGTTCTAATTAGTTAAAATAATTTTAAGAACTAAAAAATAAATAATAATGTTTATTAAAAGTGAATAATGACAAAATAGCCTCCAAGCATTACGGAAGTTAAATTGTTTATTTTTAGCTTCCCTCTTTTCCTTTCTTTGTTATAAACTTGATTTTTAAAGATTATGAACTTTTAATTAAACATCCAAATTTCTCTGTCTCCTTAGTGCAAAAATAGAAGAATCTTTTCCAATATATACTTTTTAAAAACTATGACTCCCTGTTTATTTTGAGGATTTCATTATCAAATATTCTTCATAAAGAGAAGAAATAGAGGAAAAAGATTTAGATTAAATATAGGGAAAGTACACCAACCTTAAAGTTTTACACTAAAGGATAAAATATTTAAACCTCTCCTTTCAAGAGAGAAAAGTTGCTTTTCTGTTTTATTAAAGTAATTTTCTTTTTGAGAACTCCCAAATATTTCTTAGTATCCAGATAAGGGTTTACAGTCATGCATTGCATAATGTCTGTTTAGTCAGTGTCCAGCCACGTATACTATGGTCTCGTAAGGTTATAATAGAGTTCAGAAATCTTGATCCAAGAACGGGATGTAGCGGACGTGAGATTGTAACAGCTTCCCACACACGCAAAGCATGTATCCCATGTCTCTTGTATACAGAGCAGTTGTGCTGCCAGCTGCATAATGGTGCAGACATATATAATCTATAACACACACACGTCTTCATAGTCATAATAAACACCTGTTACTGGCTTGTGTGTGTACCGAACTGTACTTTTTATCATTATTTTAATGTGAGCTTTCCCTACTTACAAATAAAAAATTTACCGTATGACAGCGTATGCTTTGACTTGTAGCAGCAGCATCTGATCTCGTGTATTGAGCATCTGTTGAGCATTGTAGCATTATCTCTCTGTTTAATTTTCTTTTGAAAATATTACCATGAAGTGCGTCATAGGTCCCAAAACCAGTGCTAGTGATAGCAGCAGCAAGAGGCAAAGAAGAGGTAGATTTGGAAGTAAACCAAAAGGTATCCTGTATAGCTTTGCTAAGTATATAGTGTGGTGTTCACAAACATCCAAGTCAAGCAAGATCCTATTTCACGGAATGTATGTGGACGTTAAGCGATGCATGACTGTAATTAAATTAAGAAATATTCATATACTCTTACACACAGATAACCAAGGTGGTCATAGAACACTTTAATATTAATCTTTGATTCTTTGAACTGTGATTCTTGGTGTTTTTTTGTTGTTGTTGTTTTGTCTTAATTCTTGTGTTTTATGGGTTCAAACTTCCGGCAGCAAAGTAGTAGTGTTTTCATACTTGGACTTATGTTCTAGCCTTTGATCTTTCTAGAGCAATATATTCTATGATAAGTCATATCAAATGAACTAATATATATTTCAAGCTGAAATATAATGGTTATAGAGCTTAAATGATTGGTAAAGTTCTTTTTAAGTCTGTGGACTATTCTCTCTTCCCAAAGAGTAATGAGCCTCATGAGACGATGCCAATTGCTGCCTTTGGACAAAAACAGCGGCCTTCTCGATTTTTCATGACCCCGCCACGGTTACATTATACTCCTCCTCTCCAGTCACCTATTACGGTAAATAATAGTTTAGAAATGTCACCAGTAGCTTAAATGATTATTATTAATGTGAATTATGTTCTTGTGAAATACACATTCATTACACCAACTTCAGAAGGTACCCAAATTATTTTGAGTTGTCAGATATTAAATAAGTAAATAATTGCCTCCACTCTGGAAATATTTTTCTTTTGCTAGTATTTTTAATATTATGTTAGTTATAACAGAATTTTTCCTTTATCTAAAAATAAGATATTTCTTTTAAACAGTCAATATTTAAATATTCCCTTTTATTCTTATAGGATAATGATCCTTTATTAGGACAGTCACCTTGGAGAAATAAAATTTCTGGCTCTGACACTGAAACATTAGGCGGTTTTCCAGTAGAATTCCTTATCCAAGTGGTAAGAATTGCTCTGAGTATCTTGGCTGTCTGTTAAAAATATCAATTAATGTCTTGTGTTTTAATAAAGTTGATATTTTTTCTACAACCAAAATATTTTTACATATTGTTCTTTTACCATTTTGTTGGTTTTAAAAACTCTTATTTCCAACATAGCTTGAAAATAAAAGGTACCACGGCCAGAAAAGGCGTGGAGTCTTTTATTGGGCTTTTCTTCAGCTTTGGTTCTTATTTCACTATTTTTAAGGACTCATATGTTCTAGCATATGCCCTGTGAAACTCTGAAGGGTCAGCCGTTTATAACTTGTGTGATATGAAGGTTTTTCTTTAGTATTATTTATTATTTAGTAATCTTGTTGACAGTTTTGATGTCTTTAATAGTTTATCGTTAAAAGAAATTCTTTTACCAAGACCAGCAACGGATATTCACTTGCTAAATATTTAGTGATTAGACACTAAGAAATCTAAGTTGAAATAAGTTTAGAAATACATAGAACATTTTTTCTGAGAAGCCGGTAATGGCCTACTGAGCATGATATTATTGTTCTTTTAAGGAATGTAATGACTCATTAGTTTTCAATTTTAGATTAAATAAGTTACTTAGTTTTAATCATAGTCTAATAATGTTTGACTTGTTTCTTCTTTTCCTTTTGTGAAAGAAAAACTTTGATTTAAGATAGTTGAAACCAAAAAACCAAGCCCATTGCCACCCGGCCAATTCCAACTCGTGGTGACAAAATGTTTATGACATAATTCATATTCACAAGTGTTCACCTTTTACAGTTTGGTGTGGTTTGAAGAAAGTCTTATTGTTTTTGCGTGTGTGTGTGTGTGTATGATTATTTCTCAATCATATATTGCTAATCTTGTAGTACAGAATTTCCTATATTTTTGGCTTCCACAGATATTTTTATACAAAAGGTTGGTAATAGGAAAAGAGCCAATGTTTGCCCTTCTCACAAATAGGGTACTTTTTTTTTTTTTTTTTTTAACTGTTACTGGAAGTAAAACCAAAGCTAACATGTCATGTTTGGACAGGTAGGGTGTGTTTGTGAGAGGGAGGGGGGAGAGAGAGAGAGAGAGAGAGAGAGAGAGAGAGAGAGAGAGAGAGAGAGAGAGAGAGAGAGAGAGAGAGAGAGAGAGAGAGAACTCACCACTAGAGGGAGCTAGAAGCTAAGTTCTGCACGGTCTCTAATCGCTCCCTACCACACTGAATCGGCATCGACTTGACAAGGGGTTACACTCTTGATAGGAGCCCTGGTGGCTCAGTGGTTAAGTGATCTGTATGCTAATGCAGAGGTCCGCGGTTTAAAGTCACGAGTTGCTCCGCAGGAGAAAGATGTGGCAGTCTGCTTCCATAACGGCTTACAGCCTTGGAAACCCTATGGGGCAGTTCTGCTTGGTCCTATAGGGCCACTATGAGTCGAAATCAACTGGACAGCAATGGGTTTTTTTAATGGGGCTAATCTATGTGTAAAGCCTGTTAAAACACTTTATTAAGGTATCTAAGAGGTCATTCTAGGAAAAATAAAAGTTTTTTTATGTACTTATCTTTTGTAATGTGTAAGGTTTTACAAGGAAGCCCTGGTGATGCAGTGGTTACAGCATTTGGCTGCTAACTGAAGGTCAGCAGCTCTAACTCACCAGCCATTCTTCAGGAGAAGGATGTGGCAGTATGCTTATGTAAAGGCCTACAGCCATGGAAACTCTGTGGAGCAGTTCTGCTCTGTCCTGTAGATCACTATGAGTCGGAATCGACTCAGTGGCAACTCGTTTGGTTTTCTGGGTTAAGGTTTTACAGGATGCTGTTTTACTCTTGTTAATATTAACCTATGAAGTAAATGGTTATGTTTTTAATTTTTTTTTTTTCTTTTCATGTTCTAGTGTTTCTTGTGGAAACTCTGGTGGTGTTGTGGTTAAGAATTCGGCTGCTAACCAAAAGACTGGCAGTTCAAAACCACCAGATGCTCCCTGGAAACCCTATAAGGCAGTGCTACTCTGCCCTGTAGGGTCGCTGTGAGTTGGAATCAACTCAGTGGCAACGGGTGTTCTGGTTCTTATGACAAAATAAATACCATTAAATTTTTTTTTTTTTGGACTGTTCTATAATTTATAGTTTACAGTGAATTTTGTTTTTGAAGAAACTTTATTTCCTGGGGTTAGGGAATTTGAGAGCCCTGGTTGCATGATGGTTAAGCACTTGGCTGCTAACTAAAAGGTCCGGGGTTCAAACCCACCTAGCAGTTCCTCAGGAGAAAGATGTGGCAATCTGCTCCCATAAAGATTACAGCCTAGGAAACCCTATGGAGCAGTTCTCCTCTGTCACATGGGATCGCCATGAGTTTAAAACCAGCTCGACGGGAACCTGACAACAGCACCACCAACAACAGGGTTTCTGGGGAATCTAAAGACTGGTGCACTTCTTAGAGATGGTCCACTTCTAAAAATAATTCGAAGGAAAAAACAGCATCATTTTTTAATCAAAAACAAGCAATCCAAGAAAAATGAACAGCATGAGAGAGGAAGACTGTGACCTTTATCCCAAACTCCTTTTATTGCTTCGTATTCTAAAGAAACACAAATTTCCATAAAACTAACAACCTAGAGAAGAAGGTAGGCCACTCCAGGCCTATGAGCACTATATAAAGGTCTGAGTGAACAAGTTTGTAACCTCTCTGACCAGGCCTTCTGCCAGCATCAACTTAGATCAGTTTTTATGATGGAAAATTTAAAGCATATACAAAGTAGACAGAATTACGTAGTGTGCATCTATCTGTAACTGATCACCCAGCTAAAACAGTCATCAACTCATGGCCAGCCCTGTTTCATTTATACTCCTTCTCTTTCCCTCCCTCTGCTATTAATTTGGAAGCAAATACCAGATATCATATATTTGTAAATGTTTCTGTACGAAACTCTAAGAGATAAGGACTCTTTTTTTAAAGAACTATAGTAGCTACAGAAACCCTGGTGGCGTAGCGGTTAAGAGCTATGGCTGCTAACCAAAAGGTCGGCCGTTCAAATCCACCAGGCGCTCCTTGGAAACTCTATGAAGCAGTTCTACTCTGTCCTGTAGGGTCGGTATGAGTCGGAATCGAGTCAACGGCAATGGGTTTGGTTTGGTATAATAACTACAATACCATTACACCTCAAGAAATTAACAGAAATTTTGTAATGTCATTAAATATCCAGACACTGTTCAAATTTTCTAGTTGTCACTTAAATGTTGAATGTCCTTGTACCCCGTACAACTTATTTGTTGAAGAAACCAGATTATTTGTCTATAGAGTTTCCCTTAGTCTGGATTTTACTGATTGAAGCCTTGTGGTGTCTTTCAGCGTCTTCTTCTGCCTTTGGTAATTGGATCTAGAGTTTTAATTAGGTTTGGGTTTTTTTGGCTTGGTTTGTTTTTAGGTAACTACTTTTGTTGGTGGTTTTGTGTTCTGATAGAGACCTGTAATATTTTGTTCTCTCTTTGTTTTTAATGATATGAGCAGCTGTTGATGGTCAATGCCTGGATCTATTCGTTCATTAAGGTCACTTAACGGTGCTTTTCTAGTTCTATCGTTCTTCCTTCTTCATTTATTTCCTGAAATAGTTGTATAAAAAACTTTCCCTGGTCAATTATTGGGTTACTTAATGGTACACTTTGTATAGGAAAGGCAGGATAAATGCTTAGTTCTTTTTGTTTTCCAGTTTACAGAATAATGAGTTTAGTGCCCAGTATTCTCCAACAGTAAATACTATTTTTTTAATATCATTATGAACACATGCATTTTAACATATTTCTGCTTCTCCCCTTTGCAATTATTATTGTTAATGATGGATGAATTATCTCATTTTTGGCCAATGGGAGCTTGTTCTGATTGACCCCTCAGTCCTTTTAACATGTCTTAGTTATAATGAATTTTAAAATAGTGTCTTCCTGTCAATCAGATTTTAAAATGCCTTACTATATTTATATTTAAACACTAAAATTTATTGTTGAAATATCTTAGTGAAAAATTAGAAATTTGATGTGTAATTGATATACTTAAGTGCTCTGTTTATTCCAAAACATTTTTTCTTTGCCTGTAGACCAAATTATCCAAAATTCTCATGATTAAGAAGGAACACATCAAGAAATTAAGGGAAATGAACACAGAAGCAGAAAAATTGGTAAGGACTTCTTTCTTTTTTTCTTCGTGTGCTTGTCTAATTTAGAAATGGTAGGGCTTTCTATGTAAGGATTTAAAAGTACTTGAGATAAGTGTTATTATAAAATTTTTATTCGCTATCACTATCTGTCATCATACTGAGCACATTGTAAGTAATTTAATAATACAGCGTGATTTATTACCCTAGACCTTACACAATGCCACTGACTATATGGTTAAGTAGGATTAATGGGTGTATCAGGTTCTTTGGCTGTTTGCATGAGTGTAGAATCCCTAGGACTGGTGCCTCTTCCTAAGGATGTCATAGTGACAGTATGAAAAGTGATTCAGAATAAATAAATCAGGAAATATCTAAATTGTCATCTTCAGGTAATCTTGACAGTTAATGCCCTGTTTTATTAATCTAATGATTCCAAAAATATAAAAGTTAATTTTATTTATAGGACAGCACTATCAGATTTTTTAAATAAACAATTTATAAAGAAAATACTAAAGTCTTTGTAGTGAAATTCACATCTTGATTGCAAATTTATAAGATGACAGGTTTTATCTTAAGTATTATCTCAGATTGATTGAAAATGGCTATCTAGAAATATGAAATGAAGGGAAGAGTCAGTGACTGAGCTTGGCTGGAACACGCGTAACCAATATCTGACATGGGTGAGGAAATGGGGAGTAGTGGCACTAGACATCTTTGGTATGAAATTATGTAAGAGAATTGGTATGGGTGAAGAACCAGACAGCAGATAAGTAGTTGACTAACTGAATGAGGAACAGTCCTCTTTAAAGAGGCACCTATTAAAACACTAGTAAAAGATGAATAATTACTAAGGTAATTGGAGGAGGTAGGCAGGGAATGGAGCAATGGAAATGTTCAGTCAATACAAAAGAAGGCAAGAGAAGAAAAAATAACACAGAACAGGTGGGACAAATAGAAAGGAAGTAGTAAGATGATAGATTTATATCTAAGTATATGGATAATAATATTAACTATAAGGATCCCTAGTGGCACAATGGTAAAACCACTTGGCTACAAACCTCAAGGTCAGCTGTTCAAACTGACCAGTGGCTCCTCAGGAGAAAAACCTTGCTATCTGCTCCCATAAAGGCTACAGCCTAGAAAACACTGTGAGGCAGTTCAGCACTGCCCTGTAGGGTTGCTGTGAGTCCAAATCTACTTGACAGCAAACAACAATATTAAATATTAAAAAAAATACAAACCAGTTGTCAAGTCGATTTTGACTCACGGCAACCCCATGTGTGCAGACTAGAACTATATACGCCATGGGGTTTTCAAAGCCATGCTCTTTCAGAAGCAGATTGCCAGGCCTTTCTTCCAAGGTGCCTCTGGGTGGGTTCAAACTGCAAACTTTTTGGTTAGTAGCCCAGCAGTTAACTGCTTGTGCCACCCAGGGACTCCCTATATTAAATATAAACAGGTTAAATTTTTTATTAAAAGGCAGTGATTGTCACACTGGATAAAGAAAAATAAGACCCAACTGTATGATGTTCATGATATGTACATTTAATATAAAAGATCCGGAAAGGATAAAATTAAAACTATATAAAGAGATACACACAGTAGAAAGTTTAACAACAGAGGTTCTTTATAGCTATATTAATACCTGACAAAGTAAAATTCAGGGCAATAAATATTACTGAATATAAACAGGGGCACTTGATAATGATGAAAGGTTTAATTCATCCGAGAAGAAGTAATAATTCAGAATTTGCACATAGCAACTTAGCCTCAAAATATATAAAGCAAAAATTGACAAAACTGAAAAGAAAAAGAAAGATTCACAATTATAGCAGGGCAGTTTCCATAGCTCTCTTAGTAACTGATAGAACAAGCAAACAAAAAGTAAAGATATAGAAGATTTGAAAAACACAGTTAACAAACGTGATCTCATTGACATATATAGAATATTATACCTGACAACTGCAGAATACCCATTATTTTCAAGCATATATGGAATATTTATAAAAATTGATTGTATGCTGTTTCAACAGCATAATTTCAACAACTTTCAAATTATTAGAACTCTCCAGAATATGTTCTCTGACCACAGTGCAAATAAGCTGGAAGTTAGTGACAAAAAGATAACCTAAAAAAAAACTCTTATGCTTGAAAATTAAAGAATACACTTCTTAAAAAAAACATGGATCAAAGAATATAAGGGAAATTTAGAAAATATTTTTAATTTAATGGTAGTGAAAATTGTGTACATCAAAACTTGTAGGATGTAGCCATGCCTGTATTAGAACATGACTGAAAAATCAGTGCGTTGAGCATCCACGTCAAGAAGTTAGACAGAGAACAGCATATTAAATCCAAAGAAGAAATTAATGAGATAGAAAACAAATCTAAGAGAAGATCAGCAAAGTGAAAATTTGGTTCTTTGGAAGAACTAAGAAAGTTAATAAACCTGGCAGTACCCATCAAGAAAAAATAACTGAAAGATACAGATAACTGGCATCAAGAAAGAGAGGCTATTGCTGTAATCTGAAAGACATTAAAAAGATTGTAGGAGATATTGTAAACAACTTTCTGCCAATATGTTTGAAAATTGAGATGATGTGAACAAATTCCTAGAAAGGCACAACTTGTCAACACTGACAGAAAAAGAAAAGGGAAGTCTGAATAGTCCTGTAACTACCTTTTAAATGAACTTGTAATTTAAAAGCTTGCCCACAAAGAGACTACAGCCTCAGATGAATTATTCCAAGCCAGATTAACAAAAACCTTCAAAAACTCTTCTAGAGAGCAGAAAAAAAAATGAGAACACTTCCCAGCTCGTTTTATAATACTTGAATAATTTGATATCAAAACTTAACAAAGATGTTACAAGAGAGGAAAATTACAAGCCAGTCTCATTCATGAACCTACTACCTGCTGCCATCGAGTCAATTCTGACTCATAGCAACTCTATAGGACAGAATAGAACTGCCCTATAGGTTTCCCAAGGCTGTAATCTTTACAGAAGCAGATTACCAGGTCTTTTCTCCCACGGAGCAACTGGTGGGTTTAAACTACCAACCTTTTGGGTGGCAGCCAAGCACTTAACCACTGCGCACCTCCATTCATGAACATGTTGTCATTAGGTACTGTCGAGTTGGTTCTGACTCGTAGTGACCCTGTGTACAACAGAACGAAACACTACCCAGTCCTGCACCATCCTCATAATGGTTGTTAAGCTTGAGCCCATTGTTGGCAGCCAGTGTGTCAATCCATCTTGTTGAGGGTCCTCCTCATTTTCACTGACCCTAGATGGACATAAAACCAGAAACCAAGCCCACTGCTGTCGAGTCAATTCTGACTTATAGCGACCCTACAGGACAGAGTAGAATTGCCCTGTAGAGTTTCCAAGGACCACCAGATGGATTCAAACTGCTGACTTTTTGGTTAGCAGCCGTAGCTCTTAACCACTACGCCACCAGGGTTTCCAAGGTGGACATAACCCAGTACCCAGTGCATCGAGTCGATTCTGACTCATAGCGACCCTATAGGACAGAGTAGAACTGCCCCATAGAGTTTCCAAGGAGCGTCTGGTGGATTTGAACTGCCAGCCCTTTGGTTAGCAGCCGTAGCACTTAACCACTACACCACCAGGGTTTCCAAGATGGACATAGGTACAAAAATTCTAAACAAATATTAGCAAATGGAATTCAACAACATGTTAAAAAGATACATCATCACAGCTGAGTAAGGTTTATTCCAGGAACGCGATGGTATTTTTACATTTGGAAACAAATAAATGGAATCTAGGACTGCAGGGGCAATGGTTAAAAGCACAACTGCTAACGAAAAGGCTGGTCGCTCCTTGTAAACCATATGGGGCAGTTCCTCTCTGTCCTGTAGGGTCGCTATGAGTTGGAATCGACTTGAGGGCAATGGGTTGAGGGCTGCAGGAGTTGTGGTGGTCTCCATAGACTAATTATGAAAACAGAATGTACAACCTGTAAGTTAGAACGACCTAAATACCCAGAAGCCCCTCATTAGTTAGATTTGTAACCAAATTTAATATGAACAGAATAAGTAATTCTAGTGAGATGGTGGATGCACACAACATACCAGTGTTAGCCAAGTGGCAGAATTCATTCAGAACTAAAGTTGTACTTGCAGAGCTAAGATGCCTATGATGTCCAAAGAAGATACGCAGCTTCCATAGCCAGCAGAAGAACAAACGGACAGTTAATTTTGGAAACTCTCCAACTTGTCTAAAGCCTGCAGCGTTCTACTCATTCATGTCTTGAGTATCACAGTGCAAAGCGCTCAAACATTTAAATAAAAGAATTTCAAGTGGCAAACATGACCTGGCCATTAGTAATAAAATATTTAAAACATACACCTATTATGTTCTCAGACAACAGAAGGATCAATGTGGCTTTTTCCTCCCTCTCTTTCTTTCTGTCATCCAAGGCAGTGTCATTTAAACATGAACCTGCAGGCTTATGAGAGAAGAGCAAAGTAAGCACCCGATAGTGCTTTGATAAATATTTCCAAAAGACAGAAAAGCATAAATTTCATGCTTGCTTATTTAGTGAAAGAACTGCAATTTAGATTGTTTAAAGCAACAAGTAGAATGAATACTGTTGCTAATTGTGTTGATTTTTAAAGAGGTGCCAGTTACTGCTAATATCAAAAGATTATTTTTTGTTTTTCTTAATTTTATTGTGGTAAAATATACATATGAAGAAATTGCCTTTTTAACCATTTTAAGGGTAAATTCGGTGACTAATTGCATCACCCTGTTATGAGACCATCACCACCATGTTCAGGATTGTTGACACCCGTTACTAAAGACAAACTGTGGAGGGGGATGGATTTCTGTTAAAAGTAGCTGCTTTGTATTCCAGGTCACAAACATAGTAATACTTATAGTCTTTCTTTTAACAAACCATACGCTTAAGTAGAACCATCAAAAAAGGGAAACAGATATGTGGATATGTGATTTTGAAATTAGTCTTAAAATATAAATAAAATATGGAAAGTATTCTCAGAAACTGCCATTTCTATTATGCTGATGTGATGTATGTATAGTACCTTGTCATGGAGGTAGTAAATATCATATGTCTTTTAATATACACACACGTATTGTTTATCCTATTTTATCTATTATAAGTTGGAATTTTGCAGAGTATTTCAGGGATAAATTCAAATTGCCCGATTATTTAATTCTTTCTTGGTAAAAGAAGGGATCCTAGGTATTAAATCTTGAGATTTCGTTTTTAATGTCTCCAGAAATATTGTTAAAAAGATCTCCAGAAATATAGCGAGTATTTCAGAATTACAGATTACAAATTATCTTGGTATACATTCATTCATTTTTTTGTGTGTGTGTATGTGAAGCTTCGGGTTCATAACAGTGAAATAATTGAGCATTTATTTACATTGTTAGATCCAAGTGTTTTTAACTCTAACTAGGATTGATTTTATCTACTCTACCCCCACTTAGCCTCTGCCCTAACAAATATTTTTATTTAATTTAATTTTGAAGTTGAAAGCCAGTTTATGTTCTGCTTTTACCAAAATGACCTGAGCAGTTGAATGTTGTGGGCATACTATTTTCTTATGAACTTTGTGGAGAAAAATACAAAGTTGGTCTGGTAAAGCCTCCTTTAATTTTTGAAAGCTTAACTATACTTTAATCCCAGCAAAAGCAAAATAAAGCCGTAGTAGTCAAATAAATTCTACTTATAAAATGAATGGGGGGAAGTGACTTTAGATTCTGTTATAATGTCTTAGTCACTTTTATAATGCAACAGCGACAATTTTCTTCTCTCAGTCACATACCTGACAAGCTTTGATCAATTTCAATCAGAGTTAAACTTTGAGCAACCTTTTCTTGGTTAAATTATATAGTATTTTCAAGTCGGTGACAATTTGTCTAGACTCACTAATTTCACATGCTTTTCTATTTTAGATTATTCAAATATGTTTTAAATACTTTAAAATAACATACAGAACATTCACATACAAATCAATAGTGCACGTGGAATTTATTAAAATAAATTTTAATTTCCTGAGCACTGTATAAAAGTGGATATTGGCATTCTGAATCAGTCTCTCTAATAATTGCTGATTCTCTGGAAATTTGTCACATGGGGGCACTAATAATAATGCAAGAATGGAAAAGTGGATTTTCTCTGTGAGAGCTGTGTGTGTGCACGTGCATGCGTGTCATGTGTATGGGTTTTTTGTGTGTGTTTAACCATTTTTAAAACTACATATTGGTGGAGCTGAGAAACGCTGGGCACCATACCCTCTTTTCCTCTTTCCCTCCATATCCACCACTATAAAAGTTGATTTTCTTTCCCTACATGTTGCCAAAATTGTCCCTGTAATGTTTATAGTAACAGCTTTATTGAAATTGAACTCATATACCATATAATTCATCCATTTAAACTAAGTGCACAGTTCATGGTTTTTAGTGTATAGTTCAGTTCATATAGTTGTTTAATCATCACTATATTCAACTTTAGAATATTTTCATCACCCCACAAAGAAATCCCATACCCATTAGCAGTAACTCTCCATTTCCCCTCAATCCCCCCAGGTCTAGGCAACCACCAGTCTACTTTCTGTCTCTATAGATTTGCTTATTTTGGACATTTAATATCAATAGAATCATGCAATATGTTCTTTGTGATTGGATTCTTTCACTTGGCATAATGTTTTCAAGGTTCATCCATGTAGCATGTGTCAGCAGTTTTTTTATTGTCAAATAATATGTCATCGTATGGATATACCACAGTTTATTTAGCCATTCATTGGTTGATGGATGTTTTGGTTGTTTCCACTTTTTTGCTATTATGAATAAGACTGCTGCGGACATTCATGTACAAGCTTCTGTGTATACATGTTTTCATTTCTCTTGGGGTATATACCTAGAACTAGAATTGCTGGGTCATATAGTAACTCTGTGGAGCCCTGGTAGCGTAGTGTTTAAGAGCTCGGCTGCCTACCAAAAGGTTGGCAGTTCAAATCCACCAAGCCTCTCCTTGGAAACCCCATGCGGCAGTTCTCCTCTGTCCTATAGGGTTGCTATGAGTTGGAATCAACTCAACAGCACCTAACAACAACAAAAACATGGTAACTCTACATTTAACCTTTTGAGGAACTGCCCGTCTGGTTTCCAGAAAGAGTCTAGTTTGAAGCAGTTTTTCTTTTATCTATTTTTTAAAGTGACTACAGTGTAAGGGTGCCCTGGTGGCACAGTGGTTAAGAGCTCAGCTGCTAATCAAAAAGTCGGCAGTTCAAATCCATCGGCTGCTCCTTGGAAACCCTATGGGGCAGCTCTACCCTGTCCTGTAGGGTCACTATGAGTCAGAACTGACTTGATGGCAGTGGGTACAGTTTTAAGAATAAGTGGTATTACTTTTTAAATTAACTGTAAAATTGCCTTACATATTTTTTTAAGAAACTAGCAGCTGAGACTTGACGATTATCATGTTAATAAAAATTACTTTTAAAAAAAGATAAATGTAATTCACCACATTGAGAGAGTAAAGAAAACCCACAAGCTCATCTCAACATACGCAGAAAAAAATCTGTAAACTTAAATATCCATTTATGGTGGGGAAAAAAAAACTTATCAAACTAGGAATAGGAAGGAAATTTCTTTATCTGATACAGAGTATTTACAAAAAACCTACTGCAAGTATCATACTTATTAGTGAGATTCTTAAAACTTTAAGATTAAGAAAGCAATGGATGCCCACTATCACAATTTCTCTTCTGGAGGTCCTGGCCAGTGTAATAAAGCAAGAAAAAGAAGTGAGAGCTATAAATACTGGAAAGGAAGAAATAAAACTGATTCTCTAGCATATATATGGAAATTTAATGAAGACCTGGTGGCGCAGTGGTTAAACACTCGGCTGCGAACCCAAAGATTCCCACCAGCCGCTCCATAGGAGAAAGATGTGGCAGTCAGCTTCCGTAAAGATCACAGCCTTGGAAACCCTGTGGGGCAGTTCGTTTCTGTCATATAGGGTCGCAATAAGTTGGAATCAGCTCATATGGCAATGGGTTTGTATGGTTTGTTTTAAAGATTGGCTGTTGTTTGGTTTCATTGGTGTATTTGTTTAGTTACTACAGTCTGATGTCTACCAATACAAGTCTCCCCTGTGTGTCCTCTTTAGTCGAAACTGGTTTAGCTATTTTTGCACATTTATTCTTCTGTGTTATTACTTCATTGTTTGAATATAAAAAGATAAGGGGAAAATTTGCCATGATTGAGGGTAGTCAAGGGATATGGTGAAGACTTCGAGAACAGTTTGAAGAAGGGGCTCCAAAAGTATTTTGAGATGTTGGGGATGTAACCAGATGCGGATTTTGTAGGGGATGATACCCATACAGTTTTCAGGTATTTGTCACGTCACTCCATTATCTAACTTATTAGCCACCTCCCAACTTTGTACATTTGATGTATATAGATAAAGCCTTTGTATGTCTTTAAATAATTCATGGAAAATGTTGAACACAAAAGTTGAGGATAGAGACCTTTTTTCCTCTCTAAAGAGCTCTGTGCAAGATGATACAGAGCCTTTAATAATTTTAATTTTGATTAACTAGTTCTGAGTCTGCCAAGGTATACACTTATTCTCAGGAAGAGATTTGATCAAATGCTTAGCTAAAGTAGTTATACTCTATCCTTAGTAACCTCCAGTTCACCAACCCAGCAAGGAAATGAAGTTAAATTCAGCATGTCCCACTTACCCTTGCATTCTTATAAAATATAAATCTTTTGTATAATCCAGTGGACTTAACACTACAAAGATCTGAGACTTAGGAAAGGGAAGCAACTAAGGAAGCACCAACAATAAGATAAAAATAGGATGTCCTGGCTATAATTCAAGGCCTGTATAGAACCTGTCCTTTCTCTCCCCTCCCCTCCCCCTCCTCTTAGCGCTTTAGATCCACAGTAGCAGAGAAATTCTGAGAACGCTTGAGCCAATGCCCTTACCACTATGGGACATGGGCCTCAGATTCCTCATATGTAAAATGGGATAATAGTAGTACCCCTCTCCTGGCATTTGTCTGAGGATTCAATGAGATCCCATAAAACACTTAGAACAGGGCTTGGCCATTAGTCAGCTCTAGTCAACATATGTTAGCTATCATCGTAATCACCATCAGGTCATTATGTGCTATTAATATTAAGCATGACATTTAACTTTTCTAGACCTCAGTTTTCTCATCTGTAAAATGACAAGGGTAAGCTGGATGATCTCTAAGGTTACCAAAACAATATACAGTTCTGTGATTTGGGGCCCATGTAAGTAGTTTATCCCTGTACAGTCTAGATGTGCTTTCTTTTCCTAACCATACTTTCTAGAAGGAGCAGTAGTGTTTCCCCAATACATGATGATCAACTTTCTTGGGAATCCTGCAGGGGTGGGTGGGTGGTGTATGTGTTTAAATTTGGCTTGACTGGAGACATCACATTGCTAGCCTCTGTAGCTGGAGTAGAATGGAGAGTATAGTTTATTGACGGTATTGGAAAGAGAGGAAAGAAAACAGAATCAGAGTCCATTCAATATATATAAAATATAAAACGACGGCAATGGTAACAGTTATTATTTATTGAGCATTTTCTATGTGGGAGGCACTATGCATTCGCTCATTTAATCCTTGCAGTAACTCCATTAGGTAGATGTTTTTATTATCCCCATTTTGCGAATGAGATAATTGAGGCACAGGTTAAGATCACACAGCTAGTCGGTGATGGAATTGGATTTGAACATAGGTAATCTGATTCTAGCACTCATGCTCTAAGTCATTATGCTATATTGAATTGATTTCAGGTGGTGAATCAACTGTGTTTAAATAACTGGAACACTTCAAATGAATATAGAAAATTTTTTATCAACTTTTTATTTTGAAAAATAACAAACCTAAGGAAAATTTAAAAGACTAATACAAGGAGCATGCACATAAATTCAACTGTTAACATTTTGCTGCTTTTACTTTTTTTTTTTTTAATTAAATGGCAGACATCATGATGCTTCTAGGAACAAGGACCACCTCCTAAATGACAGTAATACCATTATCACACATAAGATCATTAAGTATAGACAATTTTAATAATCTTTACTTTGTGGTGAATAAGTAAAATCTTCTATTAGATCATTGAAATTGCATTATGCAAAAAGACAACAAAAAAAACTTATCAAAATCTGATTGTTTTTTTTCTTCTCAGAAATCGTATTCCATGCCCATCAGCATTGAATTTCAGCGAAGATATGCAACCATTGTTCTGGAGCTTGAACAGCTAAACAAAGACCTCAACAAAGTTTTGCATAAAGTTCAGCAGTACTGCTATGAGGTAAGTCATTGACATAAATTTTCTTTGAGGTACTGTGTCCTCCATTCTTTATTTGAAGCTTAATTACCATTACCTTCACATTTTGGAAAATCCAAACTAAGACAAAATCTTTACAAGATCCTTTAGCCGAACCATACTTTGTATACACTCTTACTCCTCCTAGCGTCAATGTCAAAGAGTGCTTTACCCACTGAGTTATCAGTTCTCTTGTTTTGTTTTTAATTACAAATAATATAGCTCTCAAAAAATTTTTGAAAAATACTTACAATTCCATTGCTCCAAGTGCCATATTTTGGGTTATTTTCCCTTGGTCTGTTTTTACATACATGCTTTTCCTTGCATAGTTGTTACCATGCTGTGTATATCATTTTGTTTCCCCCTTCTTTAAACCTTACATTAGGACTATGAATTCTTGAACTTCAAATACATGGATCACATGGTTATTTGTGAATTATCTTAACATATGATTATATTTGAGGGTGGCTGAAAAGTTTCACCTAAAATTTGAGTTTCTTACTGCAAGGTACCAGTAAATGATTGAGATGAGTTTAGACTGCTTCTGTATTTATATTCTTAGAGAGTAGGTATTTGTGTGTTTTCAGAGAAAGCCACCTCTTAATTTGTGGTGAGATTCGTAAACAGTTGGCTTTTTATGATAATAGATTAGTTCCAAAGACTTAACCTGCAGTAGTGATTTTATCAATCTACTTGAATTGACTTGAGGAAAATGAACTGTGGTGACCTATTAACTAGTGAGTGTATTTTGTTCATTCCTCTAGTCACCCGTTATCATTTATTTTTATTTTCCTGATAGTTGTCAGTTAGTTAGAAGGAAAACTTGTCCCAATAAATACATTGTCCCCACTGGGCTAGCAACTGTCCACAGAAGATACAGGTCAAGCAGTCTAAGAAGACAACGAAGCCGGTGGTGCATGCACAAGTGGGTTGGTGATACCTTGTTTTACATAATTTCATTATGCACCCAAGGCCATTTTTGACAGCTTATTTTCTAATGAACTAGGATCATTTAATTTTTACAAAGCTCTTGTGAAGTTACAGTATTAATTTTAAAAATAAAAAAATGAGAGGAAATACTATGACTAAGCTATTCCAATCCTAAGTGTATACCCAACAGATAAGATGTTGTAAAAATGGTGAGGTGGGGATGTCTGACTCCTCTAACTTCACAAGGCGGGGGAGGAGAATCAAGATCAACAGCCCAAGGATGATTCCTGTGAGGTGGAGGTCAGACATACCTCCACTCTCTAATCTTTTTTACCAAATCTGACACAAGCCGTCCCTCTCATGGCACTCTCTACTTCTCTGCTGGGTTCGATAATTCATTGCAATGGCCACAAAGAACTCATAGTTATGGGGGGTTAACAGGGAAGTAAGAGGTTACAGGTTATCCTTGAACAGAGAGTAGCTGAAGTGAATGGAAGAAATGATGAAGTAAAAGAGCTGGAGAGAACTTTTCAAAGGTCATCTCGAGAAGACAAAGTAAAAGTATTATAATGAAATGTGCAAAGACCTGGAATTAGAAAACCAAAACAGAAGAACATGCTGGGCATTTCTTAAGCTGAAAGAACTGAAGAAAAAAATTCAAACTTCGAGTTGGAATATTGAAAGATTCTATGGACAAAATACTGAATGATGCAGGAAGCGCCAAAAGAAGATGGCCAAAAAGAAGTGTAGCGTATGATCAAGAATAGATGGTATTGAAGGAAGAAGTCCAAGCTGCACTGAAGGCATTGGCAAAAAACAAGGCTCCAGAAATTCACAGAATACCAATTGAGGTGTTTCAAGAAACAGATGCCAAGAAATTTGGAAGACAGTTACCTGGCCAACCGACTAGAAGAGATCCATATTTGTACCCATTCCAAAGAAAGGTGATCCAACAGAATGTGGCAGTTATCAAACAATATCATTAATATCACATGCAAGTAAAATGATGCTGAAGATAATTCAAAAATGGTTGCAGCAATACGTTGACAGGAAACTGCTAGAAATTGAAGCTGGATTCAGAAGAAGATGTGGAATGAGGGATATCACTGCTGATATCAGATGGATCTTGGCTGAAAGCAGAGAATACCAGAAAGATAACAAATACCACAAGTGGATGGCTTTAACAAACAAATTTATCCTCTCACAGTCTTGGAGTCTAGAAGTCTGAATTCAGGGCTCCAACTCCCGCGGAAGACATTCTTTCTCTGTTGGTTCTGGGGGAAGGTCCTTGTCATCATCTTCTCTTGGTCTTGGAGCTTCTCAGCACAGGGACCCTGGATTCAAACGATGCACTTCACTCCTGACACTTCTTTCTTGGTGGCATGTGGTCCCTCTCCTCTCTGCTCGATTCTCTCTTTTATATCTCAGAAGGGATTGATTGAAGATACACCCTAATCCTGCCTCATTAACATCACAGAGGCTGGGATTTACAACACATAGGATTATCACATCAGACCACAAAATGGTGGACAACCACACAATACTGAGAATCATGGCCTAGCTGAGTTGACATGTTTTGGGGGGACACAATTCAGTCTATAACATTCCACTATTTGGTCCCCAAAATTCAGCCCTTGCCACATGTAAAACACATCCACCCCCTTATATCATCTCAAAAGTCTTAAATCAACTCTAAATCCAAAATCTCATCTTCTGCAAAATATCATCTGTGAAATCTAGAATACAAGTTACCTGCTTCCAAAGAACAATGGTAGAACAGGCACAAGGTAGACATTTCCATTACAAATGGGAGTAATTGAAGGGATAACAGGCACCAAGCAAGTTAGCAGAACACATTGCATTAGGTCTGAAGCCTTGAAAATAATCCTCTGTTCTGAGACCATTTAGACAATGGCCCTGCCCGCCAGACTGTGGGTGTCAGCCACACACTCTGGATTCTGGGTAGAGGCCCCTTTGCCCTGGGCTTCAGCTCTGCCTTCCAGGGCCACTGGAATAGCAACTTTGCTCGCTAGACTTTGGGCAGCCCCATTCTCCTAGTGCATCTGAGTGGCAGCCCTATCCCCTCAGCCATGCCCAGTTCTTCTGCCCCTTGGACACAGTAGCCCCACCTCCTCAGCTTTAGGCAGCAGATCTGGCCCCATCCCACTGCCACTCGTGAACAGCATGCCCATACTCCGGAACCAAGTTGGTAAAGACCTGACTCTTGGAAACCTCGGAGACTGTGGCCCCACCCTTTGAGACCCAGCAGGCCATGTTCCACCCTTTGAGACTCCAAAGGGCCCTACCCTTTCAGACTGAAGCAGCTCTGCTTCCTGTGTTCCTTGTCTTTTCAGCTTCTGCTTCCTGGATCTTTGAGTTCTTGGCTCCTCAGACCCTTGGTCTAGACCAGCAACTGCCCTGCTTGGGCAAGTGTTCCAAAGCTCTTTGGTGCTACCAATAAGTACCTGGAGGCACCCCACTCTGCCAGGAAGTCTCCTCCCCAAAGGCTTTCAGCTCTCTCACTCTGTGGGTCAGCTCCCTTACTGTCTTGTGCCGGTCTCCTGGTTGTTCTATGTCTTAGTTATCTAATGCTGCTATAACAGAAATACCACAAGTGGATAGCTTTAATAAAGAAATTTTTCTCTCACAGTCTAGGAAGCTAGAAGTCTGAACTCAGGTTGCCAGCTCCAGGGGAAGGCCTTCACTCTCTGTCAGCTCTAGGGGAAGGTCCTTATCATCAATCTTCCCTGGTCAGGAGCTTCTCAGTGCAGGGACCCTGGGTCCAAAGGATGTGCTATTCTCCTGATTCTTGTTTCTTGGTGGTATGAGGTCTCCACGTCTCTCTGCTCGTGTCTGTCTTTTATATCTCAAAAGAGATTGATTTAAGACACAACCTAATCTTGTAGATAGAGTCCTGCTCATTAACATAACTGCCTCTAATCCTGCCTCATTAACATCATAGAGGTAGGATTTACAACACATAGGAAAATCACATCAGATGACAAAATGGTAGACAGTCATACAATACTGGGAATCATGGGTCTAGCCGAGTTGACACACATTTTTGGGGGACACAGTGCAATCCATAATATCCTGCTGCTGCTTCTCGCTGTCTTCGCCAGCAATCTAGGCTTTTACTCTTAAGCGCTTTAAAACTCTTCCAGCCTCTACCCATTACTCAATTCCCAAGCCGCTTCCACATCAAAAGGATCTGTTAGAGCAGCACCCATCACTACCAGTACCAAATTCGGTCTTGGTTATCTAGTGCTGCTCTAACAGAAATACCACAAATGCATGGCTTTAACAAACAGAAATTTAGTCTTAGAGGCTAGAAGTCCACATTCAGGGCCCCAGCTCCTGGGGAAGGCTTTCTTTCTCTGTCCGTTCTGGGGATGGTCCTTGTCATCAATCTTCCCCTGGTCTAGGAGTTTCTCAGCGCAGGGACCCTGGGTACAAAGGACACACGCTGCTCTCAGTGCTTCTTTCTTGGTGGTATGAGGCCCCGTCACTCTCTGCTCAATTCTTTCTTCTATATCTCAGGAGAGATTGACTCAGGATACGACCTAATCCTGTAGATTGAGTCCTGTCTCATTAACGTACTGCTTTTATTCTGCCTCATTAACATCATAGAGGTTAGGATTAACACCACATAGGATAATCACATCAGATCACAAAATGATGGACACCGACACAATACTGGGAATCATGGCCTAGTTGACACACATTTTGGGGGGACACAATTCAGTCCATCACAGATGTTTACCTCTGTTTTTCTGATTATGCAAAGGCATTGAACTGTATGGATCATAACAGATGATGGATAACATTACAAATACTGGGAATTCCAACCTAGTCCAAACCAAACCCAGTGCCATCGAGTCGATTCCGACTCATAGCAACCCTATAGGACAGAGTAGAACTGCCCTGTAGAGTTTCCAAGGAGCACCTGGTGGATTCAAACTGTCGACCCTTTGGTTAGCAGCTGTAGCACTTACCCACTACGCCACCAGGGTTTCCTCTGGGAATTCCAGAACACTTAATTGTGCCCATGAGGTACCTGTACATAGACCAAGAGGCAGTTGTCCAAACAGAACAAGGGGATTCTGCATGGTTTAAAGTCAGGAAAGGTGTGCATACTTATTTAATGTGTATGCTGAGCAATTAATTGGAGAAGTTGGACTATATGAAGAAAAACAAGACATCAGGATTACAGGAAGACTCATTATTAAACAACCTGCAATCTGTAGATAACACGGCCTTGCTTGCTAAAAGTGAAGAGGACTTTATTGATGAAGATCAAAGACTACAGCTTTCAGTATGGATTACCTCAACATAAAGAGAACAAAAATCCTCACAACTGCTCCGATAAGCAACATCATGATAAACAGAAAATATTGAAGTTGTCAAGGATTTTATTTTACTTGGATCCACAGTCAATACCCATGGAAGCAGCAGTCAAGAAATCAAATGACATAGTGCATTGGGCACATCTTCTGCAAAAGACTTCTTCAAGTGTTGAAAAGTAGAGATGTCACTTTGAGGACTAAGATGTGCTTGACCCAAGCAATGATTTTTTCACTTGCCTCCTATGCGTGCAAAAGCTGGGCAATGAATAAGGATGACCTAAGAAGAATTGATGCCTCTGAATGATAGTAGTGGTGAAGAATATTGAATATATCATGGACTACCAAAAGAACGAACAAATCTTGGAAGAAATACAGTCAGCATGCTCCTTGGAAGCGTGGATGGCAAGACTTTGTCTCACGTTCTTTGGACATGTTATCAGGAGGGACCAGTGCCTAAGGTAGAGGGTCGGCAAAAAAAAGGAAGACCCTCAATGAGATGGATCGACCCCGTGGCTGCAACAATGGGCTCAAACATAGCAATGATTGTGAGGATGGTGCAGGACTGGGCAGTGTTTCATTCTGTTGTACATAGACTGGCTATGAGTTGGAACCAGCTTGATGGCACCTAACAACAACAGGTTACAATTCAGGATCAGCGACAACTCAGGATACAGTGCTTTGAACAGGACAGCTTCTTTTCAACCTTGCCCTTAGGCATGCCAGTCTCTGGCCCTCATCCCCTTGGCCCAGCCTCTACTCAGCTTGTGCTGGTGTTACAAAGCTCTTTATCTGCTTCAGTAAGTGCCTGGAGGCACCCCACTTCTCCAGTAAGCCTCAGCCTGAAGGTACTCAGCTCTCTTACTCCATGGGTGAGTACAGCCACTATAGCCACCTCACTCTGTGGGCTGGAAAGCCCACTGCGCCATCCCCTGCTGGTTTCCTGATTCTGCTCCTATTGTTTTCTGCCACCACTTGTCACCATCTTGTACTGTCTCTGGCGTTAGAGCTCTCTCTGTCTCCTGGGTCTAGGAGGTTCTCAGCACAGGGATCCTGGGTCTAGAGGGCATGCTTTGCTCCTGTCTCTTCTTGGTGGTAGCGAGGTCCCCCCTTTCTGCCTCTGGGTTGGCTCATTTTAAGCCTATCGGGTGGCAAAACTGACCAGTCCTCTCGTTGGGACTCCATACACTTTAATTACATGGTCCCACCCCCACAAGGGTGCCATACGCCTTATTTGTATTATTAGCAATCTGTCCAGTCCCCTTCTTGGGCCACAAGCACCTTATTTGCATAGTCCCAACCAGTATTTTGGTGGGAGTAACAAGACCATGGTGAGAAAGGCCATATAAAAGCGATCCGTCATACTGCATATGTATACCAGAATGTTCATAGTTTTGCTGTGAGTGTGATTAATGCCACTGAACTGTATACTCAAAAATGGTTAAAATGTTCAACAAGATGTTGAAAAAAATAAATATAACCAATGCTGTATAAAAAGTGTTTGGTCAAATCACATTTTGGTGAAAGGGTTGGAATGAAATACTATATTTACTGAGAGTGCTATCACACCTTAAATTTCAGAAACTAATCCAAATCAAATAACTTCAGATGTTTTCCTAAACATTTTTAATTTCTGGTTTCTTTTTAAAGAAATATATTTCCCACACCCCTCTCCAGGATGGCTACCATTAAAACAATTTCCCTAACAACTGTTGTGTTTTTAAATACTGATTGATGGAAAATTGCAATATGCTTCTTTAAAAAGTGAACTCAAAATTGGCAAAATATCAAAGTTGGGTGATGGGCACATGGGGGTTCTTTATGCTATTCTACTTTTCTATCTTTATGTATGCTTGTAAATGTTCATAATAAAAAGTTTTTAAAACACCCCAAATAGCTAAAACAATGTTGAAGGAGAAGAACAAAGTAGGAGTACTGACAGAGACCATATATACTGACTGAATCTAATAATCAAAATATACATAAAACTTCGACAACTTAACAACAGTAAGACAAATAACCCAATCATAAAATGGGCAAAGGACTTGAATAGACATTTCACAGAAGAGAACATTCAAATGGCCACCAAACACATAAAAAGATGCTCGACATCATTAGTCATCAGATGCAAATCAAAACCTCAACGAGATACCATTTTACTTCTAGTAGGATGGCTGAGATGAAAACACACATACGTACAGAAAATAACGGTGAGGATGTGGGGAAACCGGAACCCTTATCCATTGCTGGTGGGAATGCAAAATGCCGTTGTGGAAAACTGTGGCACTTCCTCAAAAAAACTAAAAACAGAACTGCTATATGACCCAGCAAATCTACTCCTGGATACATAGCCAAAAGACTTGAAAGCAGATACTCAAAAAGAGACTTGTATACCAGTGTTAATTTCAGGACTATTCACAATAGCCAAAAGATGGTAACAACCTAAATGCCCATCAGCAGATGAATGGATAAGCAAAATGTGGTAGATACATGCAACAGAATACTACTCAGCCAGTAGGAAAAATGAAGTTTTGATACATGCTACAGTATGGCTGGAGCTTGTTGACATTATGCTGAGCAAAAATAAGCCAATCACAAAAGGACAAATATTGTATGACCTCATTTATATAAAAAGAAAAGCCAAAAAAAAAAAAAAAAAGTTTTTAAAACATTTTTTTAAGTGGCAAATATTGTTATATATATATATATCACCACAACTTAAATACACACAAACACACACCATGGTCTTAAAAAAAAAACTTAGAAAAGAAGAAACTTCTTGGGCGAGAGTGATTTTGATTATAAATGCTAATTTTGTAAAAGTTCAAATCTGAAAACAGGGTACAAACACACACAGAAATAACTGTGGCCTTTTGAATGTATGTCTTGTTCCCATCATCTGTACTCAGCTTGCTCCAGATCAGGGCCTCCAGCCTGCAGGTCAGCCAACAGATATGAGACGAAGGTGTGAGGAAGAAGCACAGGAAATTGTTCGGCATGCAAACTCCTCAACAGGACAGCCCTGTGTTGAAAATGAAAACCTTACAGACTTAATCTCCAGACTTACAGCTATTTTATTACAAATTAAGGTAAATTTTAGAGAAAATACTTTCTTAATTTTGACACTAAACAAAGCTATGCTAATTTGTTGTTAAGAAATTATAACCAGTAGATTATATCCAGTAGTTCATGTCTATATTTGAACTGTAATTAAATGTTGAAATACGTTTTTTTCCTTTAGTGTCTTGCAGAAGGAGGAGACCTGAATTCCTTTGAATTCAAATCACTTACAGATTCATTAAATGATATCAAGAGTACAATAGATGCTTCTAATATCAGGTAAGTCATTAGGCGCACCCTAATCATTGTTACATTAAATTCACAGTGGTTTCCAGTACAAGTTTTAAGAATACTGCATATCTGTGACTTGTTCATCCTTTAAGTAAATTTAAAAAGAGCTATTCAGTTATATCCAGTCTATTCGCAGAATAGAAATTTCACAAGGGTTTTTTTAGATAAAGGGACCAGGAGATTTATATTAGTTTTTGGTTTAACATGGAGGTTCAGCTTAGACATAGGGCTTCCCCAATTAAAAAGAGGCTCATCCTCTTTTCCCAGAACTTCTGTGGCTCCCTTTTAACTCTTCAGAGCATATTTTTTCAGCTAGCTCTGAAGGAGAATTACAGCTAATATATGAGAGGAAATTTATTCTTTCCCTGAGGTCATTATATTAGTTATATCCTAGTTAAATTTCAAATTTTTCTTTTTTAAAACTTGCTTTTCTAAATTTTGTGAAATAATGTAGCTAACCCTATTTCTTTTTTCTTTAGCTGCTTTCAGAATAATGTAGAAATTCATGTTGCACATATTCAGAGTGGCTTGAGCCAGATGGGAAACTTACATGCCTTTGCAGCAAATAACACCAACAGAGACTGAGAAGATTTAATTATTCCAACTGCATAGGACATTGTTTTTGAGAAGTTCTTTTCCTTTATATAGGCTTCCAACACCAAATACCTGACTGCTGGAAAACAAGGGAAATTAAAATCTCCAAATAAGGCATTTTAATATACTATACTGCTTCTTAAGCCAACATTACTGACCAGCATTATATTTTTCTTTTTTATTCAGCTGCAGTAGCATTGCTTATGTTACATATGTTTATTAGCAAGTATTTTTAAACTGAAAACGTCTGAACACATTAATATAATTTCATGGAAGAATATGTTAACCATTTTTTTAATGTGCGTGACATCAGCCCAGTGCATGCAGACAACTACTGCAATGGAGAACAGAAGAAAAATGTGCATATTAGTGGCAGTGTGGAAATTCATCTAGAAATTACAATTCCAGTTGATTTAGTTGAGCAACATCTCAGTTTCAAAAGATACCATCACGAGGTGTGGGAAGTACTCTTTTTTAAGGAAGCCACTGGAATAGAGATGGAAAATAAGGACTTTACAAGTATATATGACATATACTTGCAATGTGACATGGCTCTATAGATCATTTTATAATTTTAAGTAATTTAATTTATCATAATTTATAAAAGAAACCTTTGTTGTTTGTCTGTTGAAAAAAATGAAGGAACAGGAAAAAAGCATTACTGCAAAATGCTAAATTTCAGCAAGTGGATTTGGCATGTCTTTTCCCGTTGATTCAGGGCAAAAAAGTGCTATTGTTACGAGATTTATTCAAAAGGAAAAAAAAAAAGACTGATAACACACTATTTTCATATTTTTTGTTTATTTGCACAAAAAACTAGATTACTGGTTAAAATCCAACAGTACACAACTTGTAAAGTAAAAAGATTTTTATAAGGAAAACAAATATAATAACCAGTGCTGTGAAATGCAGAAGAAAGGTTTGTTTGGGGATTTTTGGGGGGGAGGGGGTGTTTTTAAGGAAACCCCTGTCTAGAATGTTAATCTTGTAAAAAGTATGTATTTGGAATTTTCTTTGTTTTAATATAGAATATTATAAAGCTAAAGTATAATAAATTGTTTTCAGATTTAGAGTTTAAGCAATAGCTGTCAAGGTGGTATTGACTCTTTCAGATGTCTCATAAAATGAGACTTTTTATATGTTAATGTAAAATAAAACTTAAACAAGATTATTTTCCATTTGAAATTTTTGTATAGTTTCAAAATGCTTCTGTATTCTTTGTTGGTATTGTGCCACTGCAGAACTTCAGTGCAGAGTTTATATTTAGCTAAATTGTTATGTTAATTAAGAAATGCATAAATCTTTTATTCTTAATGATATTTGTAATTCTAAATAAATTGATCTATGAAAATTAATATCTAAATTCTCATTTAATTAATACAACAAGTTGGTAAGTATTCCGCCTATATAAAAAAAGTTTTGAAGAATGGTTTTCCACTAAATTTTATTTTTAGGGAAAACAATACAGATTCATTACAGTCATTTTGAAGTACGGCACCATCCAATATTATTGGAGTTTTTTCCCATCTGTGAGTGAATCACACTAAGCAAGTAAGTGTGGCTTAGTAAAGAACAAGTAAAAGGCTGATTTTAATATATTTGTCTAGAATTAAGCAAGTATTTCAAAATGTTTTTCTTTTACATTTGTTAAGTCTCAAATAGCACCTTGTTTTATACATAGTTAATTAAATTAAGCATTGTTCATGCCTTTCAGTGCCATCTTGTGTTGGCAGCAAGGACTGTGCTGAAAAATATATTTAAATTTTATTTCTGTTTAGGGAAGAAGTCTGTATAGTTCAAAGTAGTCATTTGGGATCAGCTATACATTTTTTTTTATATACATTGGCTTGAATGATGCTGCTACCGCTGAACACATTTCTGAAAGGAAAGCTATCAAAGCCAGGCTGAACCAACAGGCAAGCATACCACCTGCTTTTCATTTATATAGATTTGGTTCCGAATTCTTTAACCTAGTTCCAAAATTCAGATTCACTTACTACCATTGAGGATCTACAAAAGATTAGCCTAGTAAATGTTTTCTCTTGAATCCCTGTACTTCCCTCCATCTCCATGAGCCCACTACTCTTGCCCAGTTACCGTCATCCTAGCCTAGACCACTGCAGCCATCTCTCAACCTGTCTCCCTGCTTCCACTCACCCCTCCTCAAATGTATCTTCCACCCTGCAGAAGACTCATCTCCTTAAAATGCAAAATTGGTCATATTATCCCCTCATCTAAAGCCTTTCAAGTCATTTAGGGCTCAGGACAATTTCAGAACTCCTTTACCTGGCCTACAAAGCCATGCTGGTCTGGCCTCCCCAACCTGTTTCACCATCCTGCTTCACCATCCTGCTCCTTACTCCGCAGGGCCTTCACACATGCAGTGCTGTTTCCTACCCTCTTCATCTTGGGGACTCCTGAGCTGCAACTTTCCTCAACATCCACATCCATTACAATGTCTCCTTCTAGCATTTGTCACATTTGCAATTTTACATGTCTTGGAGTGATCTTTTGTCTCCATTCTGGGCTCCTTCCTCCATGAGGAAAGGTCCTGTTTGTTTTTGCTCCCCCATTTTATTCCCAGGCCCTGTGTTCATAGGCACCAAATAAATATTGGTGTAAAGAGTGGTAAACAATGTTAGTGTCATTGGAATGAGAGTAAGAGCTTCCATGATGATTGATTTGAAAGATGAAACGGTACTCATTTAGATGTAGAAATCTGATTTGGGGTTGTTCTAAACCCATCATATTTCTTTATTACTAGTTCTGACTATAAAAAAGCCAGTCCAGCTACTATCTGATGGTAGATACGTGTGTGGGCTGAGCTAGTCCTAGGTTTGGGTCCTGGCCATGCTACTTAACTAGCTCTGTGATTGTGGGTCAGCTACTTAAATTAAGTTTCTTCATCTCTAATATGCAAATAATAGTCCCTACCTTACATGGTAATTGTGAGGATTAAAGAGATGATGCCTGTAACATTTACCAGTGAGGGACTCATAGAAATTGAGAGAGGTACGGGCCACTTCTGATTTTAGAAAATCCCAGTTTTCAAAAATTAAAAATATGACAAGATTTAAATATTTCTATTTTTTAATTGTTCACTTGGAAAAATAGAATTTAACAATGTAAATGCAGTAGTACAATTCATAAGCTGTAAGATTTTTAAATGTGACTTTTAGGCAATTATAAGTTTTATGATGCACGTTTTTCAGCCTTGTGAATGCATTTGCATCATTTTGTTGGGCCATGTCACAGATCTCTGAAGCTCGCTGTGATTGTCAGACCTCCTGGCCACCCCCATGACAGGTCCCAAGCACAATGTGTGACTCATAGTAATCACTTAAAATTATATTAGCTAATATTTATTATCTCATTTTGGGTTTCAGTTTTCAAAGGGTTCCGAAGTCCACTTTGCTAGTAAAGCCTGACCTATGTTCTCCTGGTTGCTTTTAATAGTGGATTTGCTACTCTGAAAAGTGCAAACCATTTGAGTAACATCTCTGAACATTAGGGCAGCTGGCACATACAATGTCTAAGGCATGCAGTGTAGCTCAGACTCTTACTGACCACCGAGACATGGCGTCCCACAAACCTACGCTAAGCCACAGTTTATAGAGGAACCGTACCTACAGTTACCCAGGTACCTCCTATACAGTTTTCTTTGGCCCTCAGGAGTTTAAAATCTTCAGAATATCAATGCATTTAATTTGGGAACATTGTTTACATACATTAAAATTTACAAATTGGGAAAGAGAAAGCTCCCAAATCCAAAACACTCATAAATGTGTTACTAAACTTTGAACAAGCAAAGTTATACTTTTAACCAAGTTAAATTTCTCAGCACAGTTGCCTGCTGATACAATATTGATTGTACTGTAAACTACATTTGCAGAAACTTTTTTTTTTAATTCTTTTAAGAAATTTTTTTCATGGCCACATAATATGTACTGAACAATAATGGTGTGAAAAGCACTGTCTAAAGGAAATAATTCATTTAAATAGAATTACATTGAAGCATTGGTGACAAACATTGAATAATCCACTAAAGTTGCAAAGAAGTACCGTAACAAGTGCTAAGAGCAATGCTGGAATGGCTGAAGGAACACGTACAAAACCAGGATTGGTTAGAGAGAGTTTTGGTCTTCAGAAAGAGGGTGTTGACTGGAAAGAAAGGCAGTAATTTCGTTCCAACACTGAAGGGAGCGGCTTTTGAGACAGAGGCACAAATTGTGGATGGGAGACCATGAGAAGATTTGCATGACTGTCCAAGGAGCCCTTGTGGCTCAGTGGTTAAGAGCTTGGCTGCTAGCCCAAAGGTCAGCAGTTCAAATCCACCAGTAGCTCCTTGGAAACCCTATGGGACAGTTCTACTCTATGTTATAGGGTCCCTATGAGTCGGAATCGACTTGACAGCAACAGGTTTGGGTTGTGTGTTTTTTTTTTTTTGCGGGGGGGGGGGCGGTGGTCCTGTAGGCTAAAGATGATGTCAGTTGGTTATCTGGAAAGATAACTGAAAGGTTTTTATAATTTGGTAGCAACTGGAAGCTACTAGATTTCTAAAGAAGGTAATTTCAAGGAATAGTTGAGAAGCCAGAGGTAGGGGCTCTTGAAATAATCTGGATGGAGAGTCATCGGACCTACAATTAAGTATAAAGGTGACGGTAATTTTTTTTTAAAGTAATAAATCTTGGTGATAGGAGGTGGGTTGAAGGAGGTAGGTTTAAGTCAGTTTAAGGTAACTAGCCTTGGAGGGAATAGGAGAAGATGGGAACACAGGGGAAACAATTCAGTTGAGAGGTCCTTGTGAAACAGATGAGTTCTGAATAACTGTCCCCCACCCCCCACCAAAAAAGAACAGGACTGGCAAGAAGGAACAGGGCTGCACCCAGAACTGAGTGTGCAGATGTGGAGATAAAGAGGTAAAAATGAGTCCCAGAACTCCTGGGGGGTGTGTGCCACTGAGAAAGACTAAGCCACGGGGAAAGGTTCAGAGCTGAAAGGAGAGGAACCCTCAAAAGTGAGAGATGATAGCCAAAACCACCGTCAAGCTTGACATGAAAGCATCCTTAACGTGGAAGCTAGAAAGGACAGTGTCCTGACGTAGGTCTCCCCGGCCATCCATCATGGCTCCGAGTTTAGCCTGACTTCTCCCAGAATCCTCAAGAGTTACCAAAGGCAGAAAAGATGTGTTCCTCCCATAAGTCCAGCTTTGAACCAGTGTCTTCAGGGAGTGGGGAATAGGTTTCAAAACTCTGGCCTTGGGAGCTAGGGTCAGAGAGGTCCCCTCCACCCCTGGTGGGATCGGGCAGGCAGTTCACATCTACCTCGAGAGGCAGCTGGGGCTTCACACACTTCGCTTCAGTTCCAGGAGCGGATTGGCTGAGGCAAAGCCCTGGCCCAGCGGACGACTGACAGGATCTTCCACTCTGCCTCCGTGACTTGGCTCGCCTGTTCTGGAACCACACCTGGGAGGGGAGAAAACAGCTGCTTTCGGTTGAAGTGCTTACGCTTCCGTTGTGTTCAGAGTTTGTCATCGTCAGTTCCAGTTTAACATTTCCTGATCCAAAAGCCCTGTGGTTTTCAGAAAGTACTTGGGCTGCCGGCTAGAAGCATGGAGCGTCTGGCTTTCTCTGCCTCACCATTCCCACATCCAAAATTGGAATAATGCCTGCTTCCATCTATACGCTATAGGGACGTATGCAATGAAAAATGGGGTCCTAGAAGTAGACAGAGGCAATCAGAATTCTTACAAATTCTATTTAGAAGTATTTTGAATTCTTAGGAAAACATGCTGCTACACTTAAACACGATAGATATTAACATCATTTAGAAAATCAGTTTTTTAAGGTCTGTACTCCCTTGTCAAATTAATCAAGGAGATACTTTGCTCAGGGAACTTCACTTCTGTGAATAAAATTTTCCTCTCACCATTTCCCCACAAATTTCCTCCCAGCTGTTGAAACTGACAGATGAATTCCCACCAGGGATGCAGAGAAAACAAGTCCACTCTCTTCCAGTGTGAAAATGAAGGCTCCTACTTAGAACTGCAGGGATCCCTGAGTGGAGCAAACGCTTAAGCACTCAGCTACTAACTGAAAAGTTGGTGGTTCGAATCCACCCAGAGATGCCTCAGAAGAAAGGCCTGGCTCTTCCTGGAGATCTACTTCTGAAAGATCACAGCCACTGAAAGACCTTTGGAGCACAGTTTTACTCCCACACTCATGGATGGGATCGCCATGACTTGGAAATCGACTCAGTGGCAACTGGTTTGGTCTTTTGTTTTTCTTTTTACCTAAAACTGTGCTTGGACACAGACCAAGGACTAGTTTGCTGGTTACAGACTACTAGGCAAAGTGGTATGCTCCCGTTACCTGCAAGCCCCAGGATTCTGATCTAAATTATTTCAGGCAATAAAGGCACCCTGCACTAGATTTTGTTTTCAGGGACGGGGTTGGTTCAAACTGATAAAAAGGCGAGCCGCTCCAAATGCTTCTGGCTTTACCCTAATACACAACATCCTTTTGAACCAAAATCCCACAAACAATACCTGCCAAGAAAGTGGTCACGGGAGTCACTAGGTGAGCAAGCCCTGCCCTTTCAGTGGTTAAGAGCTTAGCTGCTGACCAAGAGGTCATCAGTTCAAATCCACCAGCTGCTCCAAGGAAACCCTATGGGGCAGTTACACTCTAGGGTCGCTATGAGTCCTAATCGACTTCTCGGCAACTGGTATTCCAAACTCGAAGCCAGAGTCAAACCCCAACTGCAGCTCATCTGACTCCTCTCCCTGGATGAGGAAAATGTCTGGAAGTAGTTTCTATCACGTTCCTGTCGCAGTTTTACTTTTCTGACAATTTTAGAGGCCCTGCTAGCCTCCTCGCAGGGGCAGTGTTATAGTTAATACGATATTGAGTGCTTACCTCAATAATTCCATGTAAGCCTCAATCATCCTAGGCAGTAAACCCCCTCCCCCCCCCCAAATATATATGTCTTTCATTTCGATTCGGACTCAGCGACCCAACTGGACAGGACAGAACTGCCCCTTAGGGTTTTCAAGGCTGTAAATCTTTACGGAAGCAGACCGCCACATCTTTCTCCCACAGAGCTGCTGACCTTTTTCAGTTGGCAGCTGAGCGCTTAACCACTGCGCCACCAGGGCTCTCCTAAGCGGCAGGTACTGTTATTATCCCTATTTCACAGCCCCGGACACTGAGGCTTTTTAGGTAAGCAACTTGCCCAACGCAACGCAAGTGGACACTGGGGTCGCAAGGGGGCGCTAAGGTCTGGCCTCCGGCGCCTGGATCCCGTCTTCTCCCAGTGCCTCCGCTCCAGGGCGAACCGTGAACCGACCGGCTGGCCGGGCCGCTCACCTGGATCCTGGACTCGGGGAGCAAGGTGAGCGCGGCCAGGCGCTCGCGCAGGTGGATGTCGGGGTACATGGTCCGGCGGAAGACGAGCTCTAGCAGCTGCAGCTGCTCGGAGCTGAACGACGTGCGCTTGCGGCGCTGCGACGCAGACGGGGCGGCCGCGCCTGTGGGGGGCGCCGGCGGGCCCAGGCCGGCAGGGGGCGGCGCGGCGGGCCCGGGGCCCCTCCACGGAAAGCCGCCGAAGGTCGCCGCTGCCGGGGGGCAGCGCGCCGGGCCGGGGCCCGGGGGCGGCGCGGGGAGCAGGGCGGCTGCGGGGCGCGGGGGCGGCAGGAAGGTCCCGGCTGGGGCGGGCCGGTACCCAGGGACCGGGGCGCTCTCCCCGAACTGGAACTGGTTGGACTCTGCTGCGGCCATCGCTTCGCGACCCCAGTGCACCGCCCGGGGGACACCCTCTAGTTATACAGACCCCGGGCCAAGGAAGGGGGCCGGGCTGGGCCTGGGGTGGCGGCGCGATCAAAGAGGGGGCCGCTGGGAGGCCCGTGTCTCCTCGGGGTGCGAGCCCGCCCCCAGCCCCGCCAGACGCTGGGGGGGAATAATCGCTTCCGCTGACCGTGGGATGGAGGGAGGGAGGCGTGAACTTGGGCCCGGGGCCCCTCGCGCCCCCTCCCCCGTCCATCCGCCCCGCCACCCACCTCAATCAACATCCCCCAGAGTAGGTTTGCTGGGGAGGGGCAGCCCAGAGTGGTCGGAGTGCTTGGGGTGACTGAGCCTCCTTCCTGGGGGTCCGAGCGCCCACCCAGATTGGCCCAGGGCCTTTGCCTGCCGTATTTCTCGCTTTCCCTCCAGTCGTCATCAAAGGTTTTATTTATCCCCCCCTGCTACGTGCTAGACCCTGTACCAGGTTTGTTAAACAGCCTAGCCCCTGCTCTCTGCTAGCCTCCCTAACACATCCTGAGTCAGAAGGAGGGGGCGCAGATAAAGGGACCTCAGATAAAGAGGCAGTAAACTCAACCTGGAAGATCCCTTAGGATACCCTAAGCAGGGTTGAAAATGGGCCGGCATTTAGCAGACAAGTGGTTTGGCCTTTCTAGAGATACCCAACAATGCCCAGACTAACTGGCAGAGTGAAAGGGGTTCTATGAGGCTTCCACTCTCTCTGAAGAAATCATCTGTCCTTCCTCTGCCCCTTGGGCCTCATTTAAGGCTCCATTTTATCCTGATTTGTAGACAGGGTTTATGTGTCTGCCTCTCCTACTACATTACAAAGTCCTTGAGAGCAGGAGCCCATTTCTCTCACTCACTCATCCATTCAAGTGTATTGTCTACTTTGTACATTTACTATGTAAAAGGCACCATGCTGGACTCTCCTTGCCTGTCTGTTGAATTGGATGTCACTGAGTTAGCTTTATAGAGAGAGAAACCCTGCCGGGATTACTCCACATGACTCAGCCGTCAGGTGCAGAGGACTAGGGCTCTTGCTTCCAGCCCCTGACCCCTGATTTCACAAGGACCATTTACTGTCACTGACTCAAAGGGAGCCCTTTAGTGGAGAATCTTTCCAAGCACAGTCCGGCTCCTGTTTCTTCCCTTTTACAATGCTGATAGATGACCTTGGGCAGAGCGTGGATGTTTTCATCCTGGATAGACAACCCAGGTGTCAAAGCAAAAAGTATTCTTGGGACTGCTACAAAGAGAAGGTCTCAGTTTGATTCTCTCCCAGTGGGGATGGCAGGTTAGGTGGTCAGGACTCTGGTGCAGACCCGCTAAGCAGGCCCTGACAATACTCTCCCCTGCTCTCCTTCCATCCACCCCTCTCCCCTTCTTTCTCTGTCTCTCTTCCTCTTCTGTTATTCTTTTGCCAGGCCATTGGGATTTTCAGAAAGGGGATGTATGGGATGAGAGGTCAGATCCTCTGTTTTTCTTTCCTTCATTAACTCAAAAAAATCACTTCCTGAGTACTTTCTCAACTGATCCTATAAAGTATTCTTATCCCAATTTTACAGATCAGAAAATATTCACAATACAGAGAAAGGCCCAAATCACTCCAAAGCCACTGTACGAAGCTGGCCTCCAGGCATCACCCGTGGTCACTGTTGAGCTCCCCCTGCCACCCCCAGCAGGAGGGTGAAGCCACAGCCCCTCTTCAGTCTTAGAGGTGGTTGTCTTTCAGGCACATTGGGTTCATTAGGTTACAGGAAGGGGTGGTGGAGACCAGACCTCTGGGGCCCAGTTTGGTTCCTATAGCTGTAGTGCAGTGATTAAGTGCTTGGCTGCTAACCGAAAGGTCTGTGATTTGAATCCATCAGCTGCTCCTCAAGAGAAAGATGTGGCAGTCTGCTTCCATAAAGATTTACAGCCTTGGAAATCCTGTGGGGTAATTCTACTCTATCCTATAGGGTTCCTATTGAGTTGGAATCCACTTGACTACATCGGGTTTGGTTTTGGTATTCTTTGGTTCAGGGGGCCAATTCAATGGCAACAACAATCTTAAGAAACAAAACAGTTGCTATCGAATGAACTCTGACGCGTGGCAACCCCGTGTGTGTCAGAGTAGAACTGTGCTCCACGGGGTTTTCAATCACTGATTTTTCAGAAGTAGATGGCCAGGCCTTTCTTCCAGGCATCTGTGGGTGAACTCACACTTCCAGCCTGCCAATTAGCAAACAAACCCTTTACCATTTGTTCCACCCAGGGACTCTACCACTAGTCTTAAAAGACGGGGGGGAAAAAAAAACCAGCCTTCCATATTTTGATTACTTCCCCAAATCTTTGCCAACTACCATGGTGAGTAGTCATTTAATTCATCTCCAAAGGTCCATTTTCTCTGGCTTCAGGGAAACAAGCGGGCTCTGAGTCCCAGAAACCAGTTTACGGGCTGTGGTGAGCCTTACCGGCCAGAGATAACCAGCAACTAGAAACCCTGCCAGGGCCGTGAGTCCTGGGGATTCTCCAGCTTGTTGTGTGGAAATTCCCAGTCCTCTGCCTGGGCTTCATTCCTCTCTGCTATCTGCTCGCTGTGAGGGGACGCGGAGCTGAAAACCTATGGAGCACAGTTCTACTCTGACACTTATGGGGTCGCCATGAGTCAGAGTTCACTCAGCAGCAATTGGTTCTTCACTAAGTGCAGAACTAGATCCCTTAATTATCCTACCGCAGACTAACGATGAGTACAATCAAACCCCGAAAAGCCAGAACCTGTGGGAGGCGGAAACCTGCCAGAGAAGGAAAATTCAAATATTTTTCACTAATAGAGCTCGACAGAAGAGTGGTAAGACTGCACCTTGTCAAGGGTGGACAACTTTCAAGATCCGGAAAAACAAGGCAGTCCTATCAAGTTCTGGCTCTTGTATTTGTTTATTCATCTACACTTGTTTCCCCAATGGGAGAATGAAAAGAGCTTCATCTTTGGTGATATCCTAAAGAATAATTGTTGCAAGTTATTTCCCCAAGATAAATAATCTGTAAAGTTTAACTACATTTTAAGTAGGCTTACAGAAGCAAGTCAGCGGTAGGCTGAAGCCCAAGGTTGGCTGAAGCCAGTGATCACTGAGGTTAAGGTCTGGATCCCCCCTCAGCAACACCTGGACTCATTCGCCATTGATTTGCTGAGAGCTTTGGGCCATTATTTATATTTGGTCTATTATTTATATTTTTTGAAACAGACACAAAGGAGAGTGAGGTGAAAAGACTGTCCTCAGAGAGCTTCTTGTACAGTGGAGGAAGGCCAGTAAAAATACAAATAAAAGTGCAGGAGGAAAGTGGTAACAAAATGCTTATCATTGGCCTCATCTACCCTGGTGGTGCAATGGTTAAGAGCTAGGCTGCTAACCAAAAGTCAGCAGTTCAAATCCACCAGCTGCTCCTTGGAGACCCTATGGGGCAGTTCTGCTCTATCCTGCAGGGTCACTAAGAGTTGTAACTGACTTGATGGCAATGGGTTTGATTCTTTTGGTTTACCCTGAAACCAGAAGAACTAGATGGTGTCCAGCTACCACTACAACCATCCAATCAGGGCCACAACAGATGGATCCTGACAGAATAGGAAAAAAATGTGGAACACAACCTCAATTTCCAAAAAAAAAAAAAAAGACTTATTGGACTGGTTGAGATGGGAGGACTCCCAAGACTATTGCCCTGAGATACTCTTCAAACTTTGAACCGAAACTAATCTCTGCAGTCACTTTGTGGCTAACTAACAAACTGGCTCAAAAAATAATGAATACCACCCGTCAGTACTGTACTCCTTTAAAAAATCACCTATAAGAGACCAAACGGTCAACAATTATTTTAAAACAAAGATGAGACTGTAAGGGGGCAGAGAAACTAGATTAATGGAAATAGAACAACCAGAACGGAAATAATGAGAATATTCATGCATCGTGTAGAAATCGTTGAATGGGAACCCAAATTGCTGTGTAAACCTTCACCGAAAACACAGTAAGGTATTATTTAAAAAAAAAAAAAGGTGCAGGAAGAAAGAGGTGAGTGAAAAAACACTTCGTTCTGTGGGGCCGGGGACATCTCTGCAGCAACCGCAAGGCTGGTGAGGATGGAGCCACGCGGGGCCTCGGTCCTGTTCTCATCCTCAACCTTTCCCACCACGGGTGCTGACACCGACTCCCCCAGATATCACGGAGGCCTCTCCAAGTGCTAAGTACTCTCTTCCCCGGCTCCCTCTTTGTTTTTCAAGTCAGGCCTTCTCTGCAGCTCTAGACCTGGCGCAGGGACGCTGGGTGTTTATTAAAGAGAAAACCAGGAAAAGGCAGCCGAGGGGAGTCGATGGCTCTACTTCCACCTTGAGAGCTGTTTGCCCCTTTGATCCTGGCCCCGCTTTGATTTCCTCTCCTCTTGCTGTTGCCCAGGCCCATTAAGTTTCTGAAGTTTATTTCAGAACCAGTGATTACAAGAGATTGAAGACAACACCCCCCAAAAGGTATTAATGTGCCAGGAAAGTGATAAAATGGTAAGAAGCTTTTGTTGTTGTTTAGGAACCCCCGTCTAAATTCAAATAAACACAAAATAGATTTTTGAACCCAACAGATGGAAGTCTTTTAAAGTATGGTTCCTTTTCTTCTTCCAGTGATTTCTACCCAAAGTCCGTTTGTAGAAGTTTCCTCTGTGTGAGTCTTTAACAACCTCAAGTCACATAGCTACCCGATGAAGTTAAAAGAACATTTCAGCCTCAGAAAAGTGAAACCATGAAGGTTCTGAGCTTATGTCTTCACACTTGAAGTAGAGAATGGAGACAACTAGCAGAATATTTGATCCTGACACCTGACACCGGTCTGACATTTCTTTTTGTGACTGTTTTGTGGCTGTTGAGTACTTAAAATGTGGCTAGTGTGACTGAGGGACTGAGTTTTTCATTTTATTTAGTTTTAACTGATTTAAATGTAAGTAGACACATGTAGCTAGTGCTACATATTTGATAGTCCAGCCCTATCCTATCTGGAGCCCTGGTGGTACAGTGGTTAAGAGCGTAGGCTGTTAACCAAAAGGTCGGCAGTTCAAATCCACCAGCTGCTCCTTGGAAACCCTGTGGGGGAGTTCTACTTTGTTTTACAGGGTCCCTATGAGTTGGAATCGACTCCACGGCAACGAGTTTTTGGGTTTATCCCATCATCTAGTGAATCACTCTGCTTTGATAACATTTCTTATGTGTAGATACAGAGAGATCTATACAAAAAAATATATATATAGCTGGTGCAAAATCATATGCTAGATGTAATTCTACACTCTCAGTTTTATTATTTTAACAGAACTCTACATCATGAGAATGATGATCTCATTCCTTGCTAGATAATGTGTTAAATATTATTGTACCACCAATTGCCATTGAGCCGGTTTCAACTCATGGCGACCCCCTGTGTTGCATAATAGACCTGTGCTCTATAAGCTTTTCATGGCCATGACCTTTCAGAAGCAGATCAGCAGGCCTTTCTTCCAAGGCACCCCTGGGTGGGTTCGAACTACCAACCTTTCAGTTAGTAATCAAGCGCTTAACTGTTTGTACCACCAGGGTCCACCCAATATTACTGGAGCATTACATAAATAGTTTTTCTTCAAAAGTGACTATTTGGGAGCACTTAACTGGTTAAAGTCATATGACACCACAAGTGTCCTTAACATTGGCATTTGACTTAAGCCCTATTTAGTTTTTATTATTTTGTGCTCTTATAGCCATATAATAAAACGTGGCTTCAGAAGTTCTGTCTTTTTGTGGGCTGTGACGTAGGATTGAACTAGTGTAGGTCGAGTGTCTCACGTGAAGCTACAGTGGACAAAGACAAGTAAAATAAGACACGTCAGGACACAGAACCTGCCACTGTCTGTCTTTTCTGGCCCTAAATAATTTATTAAACCGTTAGCAGACACCCAGGGTAATAACCTAAGATCAGTTCTGGACTCCCTGTCCCAGCCAGCATGTACTGGGTATGTATTTCCAAAGTACTGTCTTTTACTGAATTGCCTGTATTAGCTGAGAGACATCTGTGCAGGTGAAATACCACCCTAACTTGGTCCAATCAAACTCAGGTTCTTGGTGGAGGTAGGATGTAATAATACACATTTAAATAGATTTTGATACATTTTAGTGTGCGTTAGGAAGGGGTGGTTTAAATAAATGGTTCCACTATCATAGGCAAGTGGGCGTTTAGCTTTTATAGTAACTTGAACTCTGCACTTGTTTGGATGGGAGAGGGAGTAACGTTGGCCTCCTCTCCTTTCAAGTTCCACTCACGAGCTCTGCACATTAGCTCTGTGAAGGCACTGCACTGCGTGGGGTGAGGAGAATCTCCTCACGGCCGGGCCTCTCATGGAGTAGCCTGGCTTCTTGGGTGAGCGGCCACCTTGCATCCATGAAGCCCCCCAGCCTAGCTGGTTTACCCCTCTTAGGACCCAGATTTGGCCCACTCCCATGTATTGCCCCAAATATGCTTTCACTTACGTGTATCACTTGTACAAATAGTGCCAGAGAGGGTCCTGTTTTTAATTTGGTTGCTTATTCTGGGATTATTTACACTCATTAGTGCTCAGATTTTGGTCTCCCTTGACCATTTTCCGCTAAAAGGCAAAAAAAAATGTTCCTTTGAGAAATGGCTCATTCCAGGCCTGGGACAGCAAATGTACCAGCCTAGAATGTGTAGTCACATCTGAAAATGAGAAAACTATAAAACGCTACAGAGGTCACAAACACTGCCAAGAAATAATGTGAAGAACCCTCAGACACCTTCTTAACCCAGTACTGAAGTCACTCCTGAGGTTCACCCTTCAGCCAAAGATTAGACAGGCCCATAAAACAAAGCAAGACTAAAGGGGTACACCAGCCCAGAGGCAAGGACCAGAAGGCAGGAGAGAACAGGAAAGCTGGTAATGGGGAACCCAAGGTCAAGAAGGGGAGAGTGTTGACATGTCATGGGGGTGGCAACCAATGTCACAAAACAATATGTGTATTAACTGCTTAATAAGAAGCTAATTTGCACTGTAAATCTTCATCTAAAGCACAATAAAAAATAGATTAAAGATGACTGAGCAAAAAAAAAAATGTGAAGAGGCACCCACTGAGCAAACATAGGACCAATGCAGCATCAATAATAATAATAGTAATGGGTTAAAACACATCAAATATGTTAAAATCCATTATTTCATAAGGCTCATTTAAAAATATATATATATTGGTTTCTTTTGGAGGGTTCTAAACAGCAAACCCTTTATTCCAAAAACTGGTAAACCAAGGGAAAGAGGCAAGCATTTACCCCGCCCTTTCCGTGTGACTTCAACTCAAGGTAAACAGATGGTTGATAAAGGAAAATTTCTCCTTATGGAAGTATTGTGCTGATGAATGGAGAAAGCTTAGAGTAAGACCGTCCCTATTTTCCATGGAAGTCCCCTGAGTGCTGCAAACGATTAACATGCTCTGCTGCTACCCAAAAGGGAGGTTCAAGTTCACCCAGAGGTGCCTCAGAAGAATTGCCTGGTGATTTACTTCCAGAAAACCAGCCATTGAAAACTCTATGGAACGAGTTCTCCCCTGAAACACATGGGGTCACCATGAGTTAGAATCAACTTGGTAGCAACTGCAGTTTTTTTTAAATAAAATAATGAACCTAAGCAATGATCATCATAACAACTAATCTCTATTTCCTGGTAGAAATACACACCCACCACCTATGAATCATTCTTGCCAAAGTGTAAACCCAGAATTAAGTCAAGCCGTTAGACCTCCTTGCTAGCTCAAAAGAAATACAGGGAACAGGAACACGTCCCACACCACCGAAGGAATACAATCAACAAAATCCAGACTGTGGGAAATTCTGTAGGACAAACAGCCAGTTGCTTCATTAAATAAAATGCAAAGAATAAGTGGGGGAGGGGAGATAACCTATAGATTAAAAGAGACCAAAGAGATGAGTCAGAATTGACTCGATGGCAACAGCAACCGGTAAGAGATGTATCAACCAAATGCAATGTTTGGATTCTGATTCAAAAAACCAGCTGTAAAAAATTAATTTATAAGACAAGTTGGGAAGTTTAAACTGGACGATGAATAAGGAAGAACAAAGAAGAATTGATACCTCTGAATAATGCTGTTGGCAAAGAATACTGAATATACCACGGACTGCCAGAAGAATGAACAAGTCTGTCCGTGGAGGTACAGCCAGCATGCCCTTGGAAAAGAGGATGGTGAGACTTCATCTCACGTACTTTGGACATGTTATCAGAGGAACCAGTCCCTGGAGAAGGACATCATGCTTGGTAAAGTAGAGGATCAGTGAAAAAGAGGAAGACCGTTGACAAGATAGGATTGACATAGTGGCTGCAATCATGGGCTCAAACATAGCAATGACTGTAATCATGGCGCATGATCAGGCAGTGTTTCGTTCTGTATACACACGGTTGCTATGAGTTGGAACCAACTCGATGGCACCTAACAACAACAACAACACAACATGGTTACTATCTTTAAGTTATGATAGTAATTTTATGATTATCTTTTTTAAAAGACACCTTAAATTTTACCAGCAGATGAAATAAAATGTTCGGGAGTGGCTTCAAAATTAGCTAGTTTGGAGGCAGGGGGAGGAGTGGGAAAATGTAGAAGAAATAAGATGAGCCAAGATTTCATAACAGTTGAGGATGGATGATATGGATTCACTATATATTCTGTCTACTTTTGTGTATGTTTGAAATTTTCCAGAATAATTAAAAAAAAAAAAAAAAAAAGCAATAGGCAGTATCTTTGAAAGAAGTGGAAGGTGCTGAGCCTGAGAACGAAAATACCACTTTGGGGAAGGCCAGGTCTGCTGGCCTGGCAGTGGCACTCACTGTGTGAACCTGGAGGAGATGCCTTGGTGACTCCATGTGGGCTGGGGACTGGGGATGAGGATGTCAGGCACATCTAAACAACGGGACTGGGGTCCAGTTAGAGCTGGGCTCTGGTGAGAAGGCCTGAGGTGCTGACCACAGTAGTCCCTGAGTCGTGGCTTCGCTGTGTGTTGTTACCTAGTTAGAGTTCATCCCTTTGTGGAATTCCATTCATTCATTTATTTATTTTGTTGTTGTTGTTGAGAACATACGCAGCAAAAGCATACACCAGTTCAACAGTTTGTACATGTACAATTCGAAGACATTAATTACATTCTCGGCGTTGTGTGACCATTCTCACCCTCCTTTTCTGAGTTGTCCCTCCCACGTTAATATAAACTCACTGCCCCCTAACTTTCTTATCGCTGTTGTCAGTTTGATCGCATTTAGATAGATCTTAAAAGAGATAGACATTCTTTACTAGTTAAGCTAAACTATTGGTTGGTTTAAGAAGACTTCAGGGGATATTTTTGGTTTAAGGTTTAAAGGTTATCTCAAGGCAATAGTTTCAGGGGTTCATCCAGCCTCCATGGCTCCAGCAAGATTGGATTCCATGAGAATTTGAAATTCTATTCTGCATTCCCCCCTTTTGATCAGGATTTATAGAGTCTTTGATCAAAATTTTCAGTAACGGTAGCTTGGCACCATCTAGTTCTTCTGGTCTCATGGCAAAGAAGACAGTGTTCATGGAGGCAATTAGCAACACATTTCATTTCCTCCTCCTATTCTTGACTCTCCTTTTTCCTCTCTTACTACAGGGGAATAGAGACCAATTATTGTGCCTTGGATAGCTGCTCGAAAGCTTTTAAGACCCCAGTCACTATGCAGTGAACTAGGACGTAGAACAGAAGCATTACATATGTTATTAGGCCAATTAACAGGGATGTCACATGAAACCATGACCCTAAACTTCCAAACTGAGGAACCAAATCCTATTAGGTGTTTGGTCGTACATAGCAGGGTGGTTTGGTTTTTATAGGCATTTTGGGGGATTGAAAAATAGTAGCCATAATAGGTCCATAGGAAAAAGCATCTTCAACTTGTCTGTCCAGCAAAAACTTATCCTTTTTTTCAGAACTGAGAGGCACTTATGAGGCCTAATTGGTTGATCTGACTTTTCCTTTGTTAGGAGCTGGTGGGGAAGGACTGGAGGAAGGCAGTGCAGTATGATAGATAGCTGGGTTTTCCCTTTGAGGAAACTGCCACAAGCCAGGCTGCACTAATCACGGTCACCAAGTCTATTTACTGTGTACCCATGAATGCCCGGGGTCAGGGGCGAGGGTGTGGGAGAACAAGTGGTAGAGAGGGAGGGGTAGTATGCTGGTAACTTTGTGGATAAGAATCAACATGAATCCAGTCCCCAAAATATGGAGATTGATCCAGTCCCCACCTTTCCATTTCTCAATCATTTCTGACACCAGTGGCCCACACAGTACACTCTCTGTGTCCCTAGCCACTTAAAGTTAAGAGAACATTGTCCTTGGGTTCGTTAATTCCTGGAACAACTCACAGAAGATACTGTACTTATGAAGACCAGTTTCATAGTAAAAGGCTATAACTCAGGACCATCACAAGAAAAGATGTGTGGGCAAGGTCTGGGAAGGTTCCCAGTGTGGTGCTGCCATGTCTCTGAGAGGGCACCTCACCCTCCCTTCGCTGCCCAGGAAGCTCTCTGAGTCTTTGTATTCCATCCTGGCTTTTACTGGTCAGTCTTGCAGAATAAACTAAATCATGCCTCCTGAGGCTAGTTGATATTGGCCTCCTAGGTCTTTTCCGGTCTGACCCACTTGCCAGTGCAAATTCTCAGGTCCCAGGCCAAGCCTCCACAATTACTCCAAGAGTTACTTTTCCAGAGCCAAAAACAAAGGCCTCCTTACTTAAGGTAAAACTCAGCCCTTTGCCCCACAGGCAGGCATGGAGTGCTGAGAGAAGGCTTCCTAGACAAGAGGTACAGTGGTTGGTTGTGAGGAGAGCACTGGGAGAAGAAGAAGCTATGAACAAATGTACAAATGCAGGAGCCGAAACAGAGGGCAGACCGGACAGTGAAGGCCCTCACGTGGGGACACTGAACATTTTATCTACAGCATTGGGCGTTAGCCTGCAGCAAACAGTGGGTAGGCAGGGACCAACCCTGAGAGCCAGGGACTCCAGAGGAAGAACTAGTACACCCCATTGTAATGTTTGGTTTCCCTCCCAAAGAAGGAAAATCAAGGGTCTTACTCAGCTGCTCTTGGGGGTCTTTTTCTCCTTCTGAATACAATCTTTGGAGGGTATTTTCTCCCCTCTACCCCTTATAAGAAGCCCTGGTGACAGTGGTTAAGAGCTCTGCGCCTAACCAAAAGGTCTGCAGTTTGAATCCACCAGCCGCTCCTTGGGAAGCCTATGGGGTGGTTCTACTCTATCCTATAGGGTCGCTATGAGTCAGAATCGACTCCAGGGAGATGGGTTTGGTTTTTTGGTTTTTTACCCCTTGTCCTGTTGAAGTTTTGGGGAGCTCCGGGTTGACTTTCCAGATGTCTCCAGGAACTTCATCTTAGCTGTTGTTGAATTCCCCCCAAGTGAGGAGGTGCTAGAAGTCCTGTCAGTACAGGTGGCAAGAGAGTCAACGGTCAGTCAGACCAGCAGCTTAGAACTGTTTGTAAGTCTGTGAGGAAAGAGACTCATCTGTCACAGCCCTAAAGTTGACCCTGAATGAAGTTTAAGAAACCTGTCCACTACCCCCATGCCCCACTCCTGCCTCCGACACACAGGAAGGCACGTCCCCAGTGTGCCCTTTCAGAGTGAGGTGTGGGCCCGGGGCCCCTGTTGAGGGAGCGAGCTTCTGGGGAGCCCATCTGAGGGTGTCCTGAGGGTTTGCAGACAGCCTGCCTGCTGGAACCCTCTGCCTGAGGCAGGAGGCAGGGATGGGGCACAGGCACAAGTCCCAGGGAACTTTCCATCGTTGGGAAAACCGGTTTATGTTCATAGCAGCAGGAGAGCCTGTCACAACTTCTCCTCTGTCCCTGGCACTGCCCAGTTTGAGATCCCTGAGCACTGCTTGAGGAACCTATGGCCCCAGGCCTTTTGCCCATGTGATTTCACTAGGCCTTCCCTCCCGGGCTCTGGGGTAATGGGGTGACCATAGCAGAAAACGGGATCAGGGCTGGAGGCCGTCGGAATCATCTGCTCCCATTTTAGGCTGTCTGCTCCTCCCAAATCCTACTAGTCCACTTTCTCTTCTCTGAGGTAATAAGGTCCCTCTTCCTGATACCTATTGCCCCCGAGTGGATTCTGACTCATACCGACCGGATAGGACGGAATAGACTGTGTGGTAGAGTTTCCAAGGAGCGGCTGATGGATTCGAACCGCCAGCCTTTTGGTTAGCAGGCGAGCTCTTAACTACTGTGCCACCAGAGCTCCCTCCTCTTGATATTTGTTCCACATTCCACCTGACCTGCAAAACAGGGTTCGAGTCCTTCTCCTTGGAAACAGGAGGTTTCTGTCCCAGGGTCGGCCTTCTGCTGCCCACCTCACAGGGCCCAATTAACTGTGTGCTGTTCTCTAGACATTTCATGTTAGTCTTCACTTCTGTGAAGCTTTTTCTTATTGTAGAAGAATTCTATGCTCATTACACAAAAATCAAATGTTGCTGTCCACAGAAAAAGGAAATGACCCACAAATCTGCCTGGGGCAGCCAGCCGTTTTCAACCCTTTTATATAAAGTCTTTTCTTTCTCTCTGTGTGTGTGTGTGCATGGTGTGTATTTCATGTACTGGTAGTCCCCGACTTAGGACATTTTCTAGTGAGGACAACTGCATTTAACGACAGTCTGTTTTATAGTTAGTCATATGTACTACAAACAATGTTAAAATATATCTGCAAGTTATACGTGATGTTTCCAGCCCCTAAAGACAAAGATCAGATTTATAAAGATACTGATAATAGAAGGCAATAATAATGAAAACTTAAAAAAAAAAAAATGAGGTATTCGACATGTCAGAACGACTTACAACGGAGCTGTCAGAAGCGAACCCCATTCCTTGTAAGTCGGGAATTATCTGTATAGTTTTTATGTCGATATTAAGCTTGTTTCCCTAACCAGAATATAATGTCTTTGTGGGCACGAATGTTTAATACTGCTGTGTCCCCCATGTGTTTAGCCCAATAAAAATCTATACTAGGCTCTCAATACATATTTGATGACTAATTCAAAGAAAACAATGCACCTATCATCTCAGATCTCACGATCTAAAAGCTGTGTTTGCACATCTGTGGGGGGAAGGGGATTGAGTAGAGGGGGGGAGCTTTCACACTTTACCTTACAAGCTTTTAAAGTATTTGTATTATTTTGTTTTGTTTTGTTTTTTGATGGTTTAAGGATGAATTTGCATGAGGCACCTTGAGTCTGGGAGCTCGACAGGCTGAGTCAGCCAGGGCCTGGAGGAGGGGGTGGCTGAGGCCATTTGGGATGCACCCATCTCAGACTCCAAAGGCCTCTCCCTGTTTTAGCCCCATGGCGTTTCCTTGCAGCAGGAGTCTGTTTAGGTGTACTACTACCTGGCGCCTAGGTGTCATTCCACAGCCTGGAGCCAACCAGGGGCAACCCCACTCCCCAAGCCCCAACCCAGTGACTCCCCCTTCCTCCCATGCAGTCACCAAAGTTTCTGACCTGAGCTCAATGACTTGAGTTCTGTCCCACTTGGAAGTGTGGGTGTGCCCTTGGGCCTCGGAATACCCAAAAGAAGCCCTCACCCCCAGACCAGGTCAGAGTCTTCTGTAGGGCAACCCCAGTACTCCACCTCACTTGACTGGGAATCCTTGTTCAATCGCCAGTCTTCCCCAGGGAGTCTTGGGAAATTGGGTCTGACTTTTTCACCGATACCAGCCCAGTATCTGGCACATAATAGAGGCTCAATGAGCATTCCTTGACTGAAAACACATCCGGGGGCTTGGGATGCCTCTGTTGTTGGCCTACGATACAGGCTTGGGCGGTTCCGCCCACTCTGGATCAAGACTCCCACACATGAATTTGTGCAGATTCTTGAATTTCTCTTCACTTTATAGGGTTGCTCTGGGTAGGAATCAACTCGATGGCAATGGGTTTGGTTTGGTACTTGTGAGTTGTGTGACTTCAGGCAAGTCCCTTAACCTCTCCAAGCTTTGGTTTTCTCACCTGCAAAATGTGCCTTTGAGGAGCAGGTGAGTTTACCTATGAAAGTCTTTGCAGTCTATATGGCCCTACCCAAGAGCAAGCCATGGCTGACATGTGTCTCACGTTACCAAACCCACTCACAGAGCATCTCGCTGATCCTTACTGCAGCCCTGTTGGTGCTAATGTTGTTGGTGCTGCGGATGGACCATACAGGAGGAGCTGTGTGCACTTACGTGCCCCCTCCTGCTGGTCCCCCACTCTCCGCCCTCCGCTTCCAAAGGCCTCCACCTGGCAGGGCTCCTGGTAGGCACACACACTGCCCGTCTGGCACACCTCACACACAACTTTGCAAAGTGTGTGTTTTTTCAGGTGTGCTCATCGTGGCTCCCATCTGGCCTATAAGCTCCTGGTGGGCAGGGCCCCAGGTTTGTGCCAAGCTCTGGGGCCAGCTCAAGTGGTAGAGGCTTAGTCAGTGGTTGCATGAGAAGCCTAGTCTTGAGCCCCCGTGGGAGCAAGGATAAAGAGCCAGACCTCCACTCAAGATGTTGAGGCACACGAGCACCAGAGAGCTTCCTTCCAAGAATATGTCTGGCTCACCCTCCTTCTGGAAGACCCGGTGGGGTTTCTTTCAGCCCCTGCAGGTTTCTGTTAAAGGATTTTTCTATCACAAGAGGAACTGGAAGACTGTTCAAAAACCTGGGGCAACTGACAGCTTGGCCCAGAGCCTCAGTCTTGCCAGCTATGAAATGGGGAAGTGGTACCTGCCTCCTCCCTTCTTCCTGGGGGTTCTTTGATAGTTGAAGCTTTTCACGGAACTTTAAAAGCCTCAGATGAAAGGCAATAAGGGGATGAAAGGGTCTCAGGCCGCATTAAGTTTCTACGCAGTTTTTGAAGCCTCTGAGGAGCGGCTGGAGGAAGTGGTCAGCTGACAGGTACTTGTGAAGCCGCCCAGAGGGTGATGCCGGTGGAGAATTAGCATGCCAATCAGCCACACCTAGGGCGTGAGGGCGGTGGGGAAGCTGGGGGTGGGAAAGCCCTTATCGGGGATGGAAATCTGTCATTTCCCTGAGGAGGGGGGCTTGGGGCAACGTGCTGAGGAAACTGGGCCAGAGGGTTGGAGGCCAGAAAGGCAGCCTTGGGGTAGCCTTGGACCAGGCCTCCCCCTTCTGTGGGCTTGTTTCCTGGACTGTGAAAAGAGGACACTGAGTCCAGGAGTGGTTTGCAACCTTGGCTGCATATCAGAATCTCCTGGGGGAAATTTTAAACATCCTGACACTAGGGTGGAAACCCTGGTGACGTAGAGACTAAATCCTACGGCTGCTAACCAAAAGGTCAGCAGTTTGAGTCCACCAGGATCTCCTTGGAAACTCTACGGGGCAGTTCTACTCTGTCCTATACGGTCGCTATGAGTCGGAATCAACTTGACAGCAGTGGGTTTTTGGGGGACACTAGGGTGTACTCTGGATGGATTAAATCTGAGTCTCTGGGGTGGGACCTGGGTGTCAGTAATTTTTAAATGCCCCCACACCCAGGTGATTGGAATGTGTAGCCTAGTTTGAGTAGAATAGAGGATTTCTAGAATTCTGTCATTCGCCTGCCTTCCTACCTCATAAGGGGTCTCTGGGGGATTCAGAAATTTAATTCATTTGACTCTTTTGGAGAGCCCTGGTGGTGCAGTGGTTAAGAGTTCGGCTGCTAACCAAAAGGTTGGTAGTTCAATTTGAGTCAGAACCCACTCGATGGCAACAGGTCTTTTTAGGGGTCCTCCAAAAGAAGAAAAAAAACTGTCGTCATCAAGTGGATTCCGACTCAAAGTGACCCCATAGGACAGAGTAGAACTACCCCATAGGGTTTCCAAGGAGCACCTGGTGGATTTGAACTGCCGACCTTTTGGTTAGCAGCCATAGCACTTAACCACTACGCCACCAGGGTTTCTGGAGGATCCCTAGGCATACAGAACTCAGTTATTAATTTATATTCAACTATTTCTCAATTATACATTAGAAGGCAGAATATGGCAGAATTAAAATCCATGTATCATCTTTCCAGTATTCTTTTTAACCAGGCTTTATTCTCCCCCTTGGCAAAAATTTTTTTCTTTTTTTTTTTTGAATCGGAATTGTAAGTAGATAATCCCCAAATTTTGAGTTTTGAATTTCTCTTCATTTCTCCTGGACCTCTTTGGGGGGAACCTCAAAGAACAGTGACATTTGAGTTGAACAGCAGCAGCCAGGAGAGAGAAGTCCTTGTGAGGGTTATCTAATCAATTCTCAAACCATCAGAAGTAGCAGGGCTTTTAAAGCCTAATGTCTGTTTCCTTCCTCTCCTAGATCTCTAAGCCAGCTCTCCTCAGCCCAACCCAAAACCAGAAACCAAACCCACTGCTGTTGGGTAGATTCCGACTTATAGTGACCCTATAGGACAGAGTAGAACTGCCCCTATAGGGTTTCCAAAGAGCACCTGGTGAATTCGAATTGCCGACGTTTTGGTTAGCAACTGAGCTCTTAACCACTGCGCCACCAGGAGGGAGCTCAATGCTGTGCTGGACACCTGTTAGATGTTTTGCAAACATCTCAATTCCTCACCAGCCCACTCTGCATGTACCGTGTTCCTATGTTACAGGTGGGAACACAGAGGCTCTGAGGATGTAGATGACCAGCCCAAGATCCTGCAGCTTGTATGCGGGGGGCTGGTCTGCCTGCACCTCCAGCCCCGTGCAGTTCCACACCTCGCCACCATCTCTTGGCACACGCCACCATCTCTTGGCACTCCGCTGGGGAAAATGGGAAAGCCAGAGCCAGTCAGGAGCATCCCCTGCCCCCTTCCACCCATTTAGGAGCATCCAGGGATCAAGTTGCTGCCTACACAGGAGCCCCAAAGGAACTGAGCCTTAAGATGACAATCCTGTCCTCAGATGAGTGACTTAGGGAGACGAAACAAACAGATGTCCCCTGGGTCTGTTGGAGCCTGTCATCTGGCCTGTGTGCCCTCCCTCCTGCACTTTCTCAGAGCCCTTGACCCAGACGTTTAGGATTCCTGAGCCTCTGAGGTCCCTCAGGGAGCCTGGACGCTCTGTGGCCCTGTTGTTGTTAGTTGTCATGGCGTTAGTTCCCCTCATGACGACCTTATGTATATAACACTTTGCCCAGTCCTGCTCCATCCTCCTGATCATTGGTAGGTTTGAGTCCATTGTCATAGCTATTATGTCAATCCATCTCACTGATGGTTTCCATCATTTTCGCTGACCCTCTACGTTAACAAACATGATGTCTTTTTCTAGCAATTAGTCTTTCCTAATGACATGTCCTAAGTGACCAAAACGAGTCTCACCATCCTTGCTTCTAAGAAGCATTCTGGCTGTACTTCCCCTGAGACTGATTTATTCATTCTTCTGGCAGTCCATGCTATATTCAATATTCTTCACCAACTCCACAATTTGAACGTGTTGATTCTTCTTCTGTCTTCCTCGCTGAACTCCCCTCCCCCCAAAAAAACCTGTTGCCATTAGTCTGACTCATAGAGACCCTATAGGACAGAGTAGAACTGTCTCATAGGGTTTCCAAGACTATAATCTCTACAGAAGCAGACTGCCACATCCTTCTTCCATGGGGTGGCTAGTAGGTTCGAACTGCCACGTTTTTGTTAGCAGCTGAGTGCTTAACCACCGTACCACCAGAGCTCCTTCTCTCTGGCCCTACCTAGCTCTTCCACTACATGCATTTCAGGGATGATGTCCCTGGCCTCCCGGACTGATTCATGGAGCACCTATCATGAGCTGAATGCTGCTCTAGGCAGTGGGAAATGGCATGAACAAAACAGCAAAACCTCCAGCCATCATGGGCTCACGTTCTAACTGAGAGGAGACAGATAGCAAACAACATAAATAAGGAATTGATTATATTTAGTAAGGTATAATTATATCATTTGTTAGAAATGGTATTAAAAAAAACTGGGGAAGGAGGATAGGGCGTGGGGGTGGAGATTACAATTTAAAATAGCATGGTCAGGGAAGGTCCCTCTGAGAAGATGATATTGGAGCAAATATTTGGAGGTGATGCTTCTGTGGGTAAGGCAGGAGGAAAGCAGTAGGAAAAAGGGCCAGGGAGGGCATGGGGTCAGATTGCATGGGGCTTTGTAGGCCACTTAATGGCTTCCTGGGCTTTTCGTCCGAGATAGGAACCACCAGAGGGTTTTGCAGAGAGGAGTGACTTTGTAATAATAGGCTAACTGAGCTCTTCCTTTAGGCCAAGTCTTGGTTTACCTTGAGTCAATCTCTTTTGAGATACAAAAGAGATTAAACTCAAACTAGGAAACAGAGAGAGGGGAAGAGAGATGCCAAGTCACATAAAGATTTCCCAGGAGCAGAAGCTAAGAAGAGACAAGGACCTTCCTCCAGAGCCAACAGAGAGAGAAAGCCTTCTCCTAGAGCTGGGACCCTGAATTTGGACTTCTAGTCTCCTAAACTGTGAGAAAAAAAAAATTCTGTTTGTTAAAGGCACCCACTTGTGGTATTTCTGTTATAGCAGCATTAGATAACTAAAACAGAATTTGGTACCAGAAGAGTGGGGTACTGCTCTAACAAATATCTGAAGTGGAAGTGGTTTTGAATTGGGTAATGGGTAGAGGCTGGAAGAGCTTTAAGGTGCCTAACAGTGAAAGCGTAGATTGCTTTGAAGAGACTATTGGTAGAATTATGGACTTCGAAGGCAATTCTGGTGAGGCTCGGAAGGAAGTGAAGAGAGCTATAGAGAAAGTCTCTATGGTCTTAGAGAGAATACATGCGGCACTGGCAATAGAATGTTGCTGGAAATGTGGACGTTAAATGTGCTTCTGGTGAGACTTTCAAAGAAAATGATGAATGTATAATTGGACAGTGGAAGAAGGGTAATGCTTTTTATGCAGCGGCAAAGAATTTGTCTGAATTTTGTTCAAGTGCTTGGTGGAAGGTAGAACTTGTAAGTGATGAACTTGGATATCTGGCTGATGAGATAACTAAGCAAGATCTTAAAGGGGCCATCTGGTTTCTCCTTGTCACTTATAGTAAAATGTGAGAGAAAAGAGGTAGACTTAAAATTGAACTGTGCAAAATGAAAACAAGACTCAAAGATTCAGAAAATTCAGTTGTACAAACTAAAGATACATGTCCTAGAATGTTGACAAAGGATATGGCTACACAATCTTTTGTTAAAGAGATTAAGCCTGTGACTAATAGATCTAACCAACTACCACAGCAGAAAACCCATCAGACTAAAGGGGACAGAGAAAGAACAAAAGGAAGGATGCTGTCTGCCTCTTGGAATTCTATAGGCAGGAAACAGGCCAAAGGAGCTACATCTGTTGTCTTCCAAGAAAAGAAAAAGGCCATTCCTGGAGGAGCTCAGAGATCAACGGAACTGTTGGAAGGACCACAGAAAGCAGAGCCTTCTTGGTTCCAAAGGGTGGGGCCACAATCTCCTGGATCTCAAAGGGTGGGGCCATGGCCTCCTACGTTTCAAAGAGTTGGATCTTTGCCAACTCAGTTCTGGAGTGTGGGGTTGCCATACACTGCTGCCAGGGGATGGGACCACTACCCAAAACTGAGGAAATGGGGCTGCCATGCCCAAGGGGCAGAAGAACAGGGCCTGTGGGGGCTGAAAAGGTGGGGTCGCCACTCAATTGGACAAGGAGAATGGGGCCGCTTAAAGCTGAGAGAGTAGAGTTGCCATCCTGGTGGGCCTGGAAGGTGGAGCTGAAGCCCAGGACTGAGGGACTTCCATTCAGAACGCAGAGTCTGGAGGGTGGGGCTGTCGCCCAGATGGTTGTAAAGAACAGAGGGTTATTTTCAAGCCTTAAGAGCTAATGTAAATTGTTCTTCTGGGTTTTCTACTTTCTTGGTGCTCGTTATCCCTCCTTTTCCTCCAATTTCTCCCATTTGTAATGGAAATGTCTACCTTGTGCCATTCCGCCATCGCACTTTAGAAACAGATAACTTGTAGTCTAGATTTCACAAGTTCGCAGATGAAAAGAAATTTTACCCAGGATGGAATACACCTAAAGTCTCACCCATATTTGATGTAGATGATTCAGAAGATAAAATTTTGACCTTGGAGTTGATTTAAGACTTTTGGAATGATGTGATGGAATGAATGTGTTTTGCATGTGGCATGGGCAGGAATTTTGGGGTCCACAGAATGGAATGTTATGGATTGAATTGTGTCTCCAAAAAATATGTGTTGTAAATCCTGACTTCTGTGCCTGTGGTTACAATCCCATTAGGCAATGGGTTGACTTTGTTATGTTAATGAGGCAGGATTAGTATAGGGTGTATCTTAAACCAGTCTCTTTTGAGATATAAAAGAGATTAAATGCAAGCTGGCAAGCAGAGATGGGTGAAGAGAGATGCCAAGCCACAGGAAAATCTCCTAGGAGCAGAAGCTCAAAGAGACAAGGATCTTCCTCCAGAGCCGACAGAGAGAGAAAGCCTTCTCCTAGAGCTGGCTCCCTGAATCAGAACTTCTAGCCTCCTACACTGTGAGAAAATAAATTTCTGTTTGTTAAAGCCATCCACTTGTGGCATTTCTATCATAGCAGCACTCGAGAACTAAGATAGAAGGGGTGTGCAGGAAACACTTGTTGGTTGGTAACTTGACCTCTCTTCGTCTGATTTGATTATAAACCACCACCAGTCAGGGACTGACTGGGTGAATTATGGTATATCCATAAGATAGAATATTACGCAAACATTAAAAATTGTATTGTGAAATAACATTTATCGCCATGGGAAAATGATATATTGTTGAGGGAGAAAAGCAAGCTACACAACAAAACAGTATAGGGAACATATCATTCTTCTATACATACACATATACACATTCACAGGAAAAATTCTGAAGGGGCATCTTCTAAAATATTAACTCTGCTTTTTTTTTTATCTTTAGGTAATAAGAATATAGATTGTACTCACTTATGAAATTTCGGGAGAAAACCTCCAAAAAGCATTATTTTCAAAATCAATTAGCCAGATAGATCCGGTCCCCAAAAGAGCTGCCCAACATGCGGCCACTTGCTGCCTCACCCCCACTTCTCAGCGAGGCACAAGAGAAAGCACTCCCAAATGATGGTCAAAGCTCTTGCCATATAAGCCCTTCACATTTTCCTGTCACCAGGGCTCCAATAGTCTGTCTTGGACCAGGAGAATCAGTCTTCTCTGATTGGAGGCCAGGCTGATGTGGCATCCTGGTGGAGTGTGCAGGCTGAGGAGGTACTAATACCATAGGGAGATATAGGAGTCAAAGATTTTGGGTCAACTTGGGCCACACTTAACCTGTCTGGCCATCAAATTTCTCATCCATATAGCGTGGGCACTGGACTCCGAAGGTCCCCTCCGACCCCATTACTCAAACCTTCACCTAGCTAGCATGGGGAGAATAATAATTACACAACGAGTGGCCCCTCTGCGCCTCCCCCAGGTGTGCCTGAGAGACTCATGCTTGCATAAGTTCATTATGCTGGGTTTGCCACGTGCTCCACAATCCCAAATTCCAAAGCATCCCTACTCCTGGTTAAATAAATTGGGGTACATTCATACAAAGGAAATCTAAAAATCTAGACACCATCAAAAAGAATCTGTATCCCTGAACACAACCAAACACTTTGAGGGACAGAGTAGCTGGGGCTGGGGCCTGGGGCCCATGATTTTGAGGGACATATAGATCAACTGGCATAACAAGGTTTATTAAGAAAATGTTCTGCATCCCACTTTGGTTAGTGGTGTCTGGGGTCTAAAAAGCTTGCAAGTGACCATCTAAGGTGCATCAATTGGTCCCAACCCACTTGGAGCAAAGGAGTATGAAGAACACCAAAGGCACAAGGAAAATATTAGCCTAAGAGACAAAAGGGCCTCATAAACCAGAGATTCCATCCAACCAGAGACCAAAGGACCTAGATAGTGCCTGGCTACCACCAATGACCACCCTGACACAGAACACAACAGAAAGTCCTTGAAGGAGTGAAAGAAAAGTGTGGAGCAGAACTCCAATTCATGTAAAAGGTCCAGACTTAATGGTCTGACTGAGACTAGAAGAACCCCTGAAGCCAGAGCTTTGGATGCTCTGTTAACCCAGAACTAAAATCATTTCCTGAAGCCCACTCTTCAGACAAAGATTAGACTGGACTATTTTTTATAAAACATAAAATAATACTCAATGAGGAGTGTGCTTCTTGGTTCAAGCAGATACATGAGACCAAATGGACGGCTCCTGTCTGGAGGCAGGATGAGAAGGCAGGAAGGGACACGAGCTGGTTGAATGGACACAGGAAACCGGGGGTGGAAAGGGGAAGTGAGCTGTCACATTGTGGGGATTGCAACTACTGTCACATAACAATGTGTGTATAAATTTTTGTATGAGAAATTAACTTGAGCTGTAAACTTTAAAAAAGAATCAAACGATGCATTGCATTGGGCAAATCTGCTACAAAAGACCTCTTTAACATGTTCGAAAGCAAAGATGTCACCTTGAAGACTAAGGTGCGCCTGACCCAAGCCATGGTGTTTTCAATCACCTCATATGCATGTGAAAGCTGAACAATGAATAAGGAAGACCAAAGAAGAATTGATGCCTTTGAATGGTGTTGGTGAAGAATATCGGATATACCATGGATTGCCAGAAGAACAAACAAACCTGTCTTGGAAGAAGTACAGCCAGAATGCTCATTAGAAGTAAGGATGGGAAAACTTCTTTTCACATACTTTGGACATGTTATCAGGAGGGATCAGTCCCTGGAAAGGGACATCATGCTTGGTGACACAACCTTGATTGCTGAAAATAAAAGTGACTTGAAACAACTGATTAAGGTAAAAGAAAACATTTTTCAGTATGGATTACACCTGAATGTAAAGAAAACAAAAGTCTTCACAACTGGATCAGTCAACGACGTCATGAAAAATGGAGAAAAAAATTCAAGTTGTCAGGGATTTTATTCTACATGGATCTACAGTCAATGCCCATGGAAGCAGCAGTCAAGAAATTAAAGATGTCTTTGATAACTAAGGTGCGCCTGACCCAAATCATGGTTTTTTCATATGTATGCCAAAGCTGGACCAAAAAAAAAAAAAAAAATACAGAAGAATTGCTGAATTTGAATTGTGGTATTGGCCAAGAATATTGAATATATCATGGGTGCCAAAAGAACGAACTAATCAGTCTTGTTGTCGTTGTTAGGTGCCATCAAGTTGGTTCTGACTCATAGCGACCCTATGTACCACAGAATGAAACAGTGCCTGGTCCTGCGCCATCCTCACAATCATTGTTATGCTTGAGCCCATTGTTGTAGCCACTGTGTCAATCTCGTTGAGGGTCTTTCTCTTTTCCTCTGACCCTGTACTTTACCAAGCATGATATTCCTTCTCCAGGGACTGACCCCACCTGACAACATGTCCAAAGTATGTAAGAAGTGGTATTGCCATCCTTGTTTCTAAGGAGCATTCTGGTTGTACTTCTTCCAAGACAATCAGTCTTAGAAGAAATAAAACAAGAACGCTCCTTAGAAGCAAGGATGATGAGACTTGGTCGTGCCTACTTTGGACACGTCATCAGGAAAGATGAATGGCTAGAAAAGGATATCTTGTTTGGTAAAGTAGAGGGTCAGTGAAAACGAGGAACACCCTTAATGGAATGGATTAACACAATGGCCTCAACAATTTGCTTGAGCATATTAAAGATGATGAAGGTGGCGCGGGACCAGGCAACATTTCATCTTATTATACATAAGGTCATCATGAGTAGGAGCCAACTTGACTGAAAGTAACAACATACCCATGACTTATAATGAGTTTATGACTGAGCTTTAGAAGAGTTGACTAACTGATCAAACATTTCAGATTAAACATGTATATGTTGAATACCAAAAAAAAAAAAAAAAAAGAGAGTCTGTAGCCCCAACTGGAAAAAATTTTCTAGAACAATACAACCAATAAGGGTCTAATGTCTTAAAATATATAGAAAACTTCTACAACTTAACAACAAAAAGACAACCCAATCAAAAACTGGACAAAGGACATGAACAGACACTTACCAAAAAGGATATTCAAATGACCGATAGACACATGAGAAGATGCTCAAAATCATTAGACATCAGAGAAATGCAAATCAATACAGCAACGAGATACCATTTTATTTTATTTATTTTTTTTTAGAGGGACTAAGATTTTAAAAAAAGGAAAATAAGCGTTGGAAGAGATGTGGAGAAATTTGAACTCTCATCCCTTGCTGGTAGGAACACAAAATAATATAGCCATGTGGAAAACAGTCTGGAGTTTCCTAAAAAAAAAAAAAAAAATAGATGTAGAGCTGCCATATAACCTAGCGTATGGCAGGTATATACCCTAGAGATCTAATAGAAGTGATATGAACAGGCATATGCGCACCGATGTTCATTGCAGCACTATTCACAATAGGAAAAAATGGAAGCAACCTGTGTCCATTAACAGATGAATGGATAAGTAAAATGTGGTGCATACATACAATGGAATACTACTCAGCGATAAAGAAAAATGAGTTCCAGAAACATCTTACAACATGAATGAATCAGAGGACATTATGTTGAGTGAAATAAGTACATCACAAAAAGACAAATATTGATGTTCTCACTTTTATGAAATGACAAGAATAGGTAAGCTAATGTTTGTTAGTGGTCACAGGGAGGGGAGAGGGAGAAGCCCTCTCTAGGGAGCAGGCATTTTCCTTTATAGAAATGGGAGAGGTGGCACTGAATATGGGTGAGGTTCACACAGCATGACTGATGTAACCGATGTCAATAAGCTGTCCACACAGGGAAGAGGGATGAATGGGCAAATGCTAGGTTGTGTATGTTTTGCAACAATAACAACAACCAAAAAAAAAAAAAAAGAAGGGGTTGGCTACAGATGCTGATACTAATTAGACATAACCAATCACCACATGGGATTAGTTCTCTTGGTTTGGGGGTTTAGGTCCGTGGGCTCATTGGACAATCTAGTCAATTGGCATAATATACTTCTTCCTCTTCTTTTTTTAAAATTGTGCTTTAGGTCAAAGTTTACAGAGCAAATTAGTTTCTCATTAAACAATTAATACACAAATTGTTTTGTGACATTGGTCACCAATGCAGTGATGTGTCAACACCCTGCTCTTCTGCACCCTGAGTTCCCTGTTTCCATTCATCCAGTTCTCCAGTCCCGTCCCGCCTTCTCTTTGCTTTTGGGCTGGTGTGCTCATTTAGTCTCAAATATGTGATTGAACTACAAAACACATTCCTCATGTATGTTATTGTTTGCCCTATGAAAAAAATAGACCTGCCTAATTTTTGGCTGAAGGGTGAACCTCAGAAGTGACTTCAGTACTGAGTTAAAAGGGTGTCTGGGGGCCATACTCTTGGAGTTTCTCTAGTCCCTTGTCAGATCAGCAAGTCTGGTCTTTTTTGCACGTGTGTGCATTTGAATTTTATTCTACATTTTTTCCCACCCTGTCTAGGACCCTCTATTTTGATCTCTGTCAGAGCAGTCGGTGGTGGTAGCCAGGCATAATATAGTTCTAAAAGTTTATGTTCTACCTCCCAGCATGGTGAGTAGTGCGGCCATCTAAGATACAGCTATTGGTTTTTATTTGTCTGGAACAAAAGAGAAAGAAGGAAACCCAAGAATCGGCGAAGGAACTGGACTACAGGACTAATTGTCTACATGAACCACTGCCTCCTCCACTCGAGACCAGAAGAATAAATGGTGCCTGGCTACCACTACTGAACATTCTGGTCAGGAACACAATAGATGAATCCCGATGAAAAGGGAGAAAATCGTGGAGTACAACCTCAAATACATCCTTACTAGACTATTCAGGCTGAGGAGTCCCCAAGACTATGGCCCTGAGTTGCTCTTCAAACCTTGAATTGAAACTATCTCCTGAAGTTACTTTTAAACTAAGTAATAGCTCAGCCCAAAGAGTGAAGGTTGTCACCCATGAGTATTGCATTACTTAAAAAATAAATAAATAAAATTATGTATATAAGACCAAAGAGTCAACAGCTATTTTAAAGCATAGATGAGAAACGGAGAAACAAATTGCCAGACAGGATGTACATAGTAAGAACACATTTGTATGTCGTTGGTTTTTTTTAAAAGATATCTACCATATATGAGTCCCGGGGTAGTACCAATGATCACGTGCTCGCCTAACAGTCCAAGGGTTGGCGGTTTGAACCCACCCAGAGGGGCCTCAGAAGAAAGGCCTGAGGGTCTGCTTCCAAAAGCTCACAGCCTGGAAAACCCTATGTAGCAGCTCTACTCTGCACCCACGGGGTTGCCCTGAGTCAGAGCTGACTTGAAGGCAACTAACAGCATATCCTGTATTTTATTCAAAGAACACACACCTTCTATGTCTGTTTGCCACCTGTGCCTTCCACCTGGGAGGTATTTTCATAAGCAGAGCTATGCCAATTTTTTTTACATTTTGCTGTAAAAAATAAATTAGCATAGGATGCTTATGAAAATACCTTGTGGGGGGAGGGCACGGTTGGCAAACAAACATAGAAGGTATGCGTTATTTGTGTAAAAATATGGGATATATGTATGTATCTGCATATGCACGGAAAAAAGTTCATAGAAAGATACGTAAGAAACTCTTACCTCTGGAAAGGGAGTTCAGTAGTTTGGGAAAAGAGATTTACTTTTCACCTATACCCTTCAGTGCTGTGTGAAGTTTTGTTGTTGTTTTTGAAACCATAGATATATATTATTTTGTGATTAATTAAAAAATAAATATATTAAAAAGAGGTTAATAATTTGGCATTTCCTCAAAAAGTTAAACACACAATTACCACATGACCCACCACTCCTAGGCATATACCCAAGAGACTTGAAAGCAGGAACACAGACACACTAATGTTCATCACAGCATTATTCACAACAACTGAAAGGTGGAAACAACCCAAATGTCCACCAACAGATGAATGGATAAATAAAATGTGGTATATATATACAATGGAAAAATATGGCCTTGGTGATAGAAACGACACCAGAGATCATATGATAGAATTTTGCAAGACCAATGACTTCTTCATTACAAATACTTTTTTTCAACAACATCAACAGAAACTATACACGTGGATCTCACCAGATGGAAAACACGGGAATCAAATCAATTACATCTGTGGAAGGAGATGATGGAGAAGCTCAATATCATCAGTCAGAACAAGGCCAAGGGACAACTGCAGACAGACCATCAATTGCTCATATGCAAGTTCAAGCTGAAGCTGAAGAAAATTAAAACAAGTCCACGAGAACCAAAGTTCAATCTTGAGTATATCCCACCTGAATTTAGAGACCATCTCAAGAATAGATTTGACACAATGAACACTTAATGACTGAAGACGAGAGGAGTTGTGGGATGACATCAAGGACATCATACATGAAGAAAGCCAAAAGGCCATTAAAAAGACAGAAAAGAAAATAAAAAGATCGACTTGTTCACCAATGTTCATTGCAACACTATTCACAATAGCCAAAAGGTGGTAACAACCTAAATGCCCATCAGCCTAAATGATGAATGGATAAACAAAATGTAGTACATACATATAACGGAATATTACTCAGCCAGTATGAGAAACGGAGTCTTGATATATGCTACAGTATGGATGGAGCTTGAAGACACTACGCTGAACAAAATAAGCCAATCATAAAAGGACAAATATTGTATGACCTCACTTATATGGAGCCCTGGTGGCACAGTGATTAAGAGCTATGGTGCTAACCAAAAAGTCAGCAGTTTGAATCCACCAGCTATTCCTTGGAAACCCTATCAGGGCAGTTTAACTGTGTCTTATGGGGTCGCTATGAGTCGGAATTGACTAGATGGCAACAGATTTTGTTTTAGTTTTCTCACTTATATAAAAAAGACAAGAAACGGCAAATGTATAGAGACCAAAGCTTATTAGTGGTTACCAGCGATGGGAAGGAGGGGAAAAAGAGGGTTAATGGTGATGGAAAAATTGCATCAATTAAGGGTAGGCTTTCACAGCTGATTACTGTAATTTCTGTCAATAAGTTGCACACTTTTAAAAAGTTGAATTGGTAAAAGTTGTGTGATAGATATATTTACAACAACTGCTAAAAGAAAGAGCAGCTGCTGAGGCTGCTGAAGTACAACCAAATACCTTACAGGGTTTGGTTCCTTGGTTTGGAGATTTAGGGTCACGGTTTCATGGGACATCCCGGTTAATTGGCCTAATAACATGTTTAGTGTTTCTGTTCTACTTCCTAGTTCGATGCGTGGTGCCTGGGGTCTTAAAAGCTTGTAAGCAACCATCCAAGGCACACAATTTGTCTTTACTCACCTGGAGCAACAGAGGAAGAAGGAAATTCAGGAATAGGAGGAGGATATGGAATGTGAGGCTAATTGCCTCCATGAACAACTGCCTCCTTTGCCAAGAGACCAGAAGAACTGAATGGTGGTGCCTAGCTACCATTACTGAACATTTTGATCAGAGAGTCCATAGAACTGGGTGTCTGTCTGAGGTGATGAAAAACATTTGGAAATGGATGGTGGTGGTGGAAGCACAACACGGCGAGTGTAATTACTGTCACTGAATTTTACACTTAAAATGGTTAAAGTGGCAAATTTTTTGTTATATATGTTTCAACACAGTAAAAGTATTAAACAGCTACTATTACAAAAGAGTCCATAGAAGAATCCTGATCAAAAGGGGGAAAATTCAGAACAGAATTTCAAATTCTCATGAACTTTACACATCCTGGAGCCATGGAGCCTAGATGAACCCCTGAAACTATTGCCCTGAGATAATCTTTAAATCTTAAACCAGAAATATCCCCTGAAGTCATCTTAAAACCAAACAATAGTTTATCTTAACTAGTAAAAAAGATCTGTTTTGAGCATTATGATCTTTTAAGAACTGTCTGCTATTCACCCCCATGTGTCTGTCAGTTTGTCGTATTGTTGGGGCTTGCGTGTTGCTGTGACGCTGGAAGCTATGCTGGAAGCTATGACACTGGTATTCAGATACCAGCAGGGTCACCCATGGAGGACAGGTTTCAGTGTTGAAGAGCAAAGATGTCACCTTGAAGACTAAGGTGTGCCTGACCCAAGCCATGGTGGTGTTCTCAATCACCCATATGTATGTGAAAGCTGGACAATGAATAAGGAAGACTGAAGAAGAATTGACGCCTTTGAGTTGTGGTGTTGGTGAAGATTATTGAATATACCACGGTCTGCCAAAAGAACAAACAAATCTGTCTTAGAAGAAGTACCACCAGAAGGCTCCTTAGAAGCAAGGATGGTGAGACTGCGTCTTACATACTTTGGACATGTTGTCAGGAGGGATCAGTCCCTGGAGAAGGACATCATGCTTGGCAGGGTACAGGGTCAGAGGAAAAGAGGAAGACCCTCAGTGAGGTGGATTGACACAGTGGCTGCAACAATGAGCTCAAGCATAACGATTGTAAGAATGGCTCAGGACTGGGCAGTATTTTGTTCTGTTGTGCATAGGGTTGCTATGAGTCAGAACTGACTCGATGGCACTTAACAACAAAGAACTGTCTATATGGGTTCAAACTGACAACAGCAACTTGAAAGATAAGATAGCAACCTTAGGGAGCAGTGAGTTTATGTTAATGAGGGAGGAACAACTCAGAAAAGGAGGGTGAGAATGGCTGCACAACTCGAAAAACGTAATCAATGTCATGGAATTGTACATGTAGAAACTGTTCAACTGATGTGTGTTTTGCTGTATATATTCTCAACAATAGCAAAATAAATAAAATTTTAAAAAAAGGCCAAAATGGATGTTAGAAGAGACTGAAACTTGCTCTTGAACGTAGAATAACTAAAGCAAAAGAAAGAAATGATGAGGTAAAAGAGCTGAACAGAAGATTTCAAAGGGCTGCTTGAGAGGACAAAGTAACGTATTATAATGAAATTTGCAAAGATCTGGAGTTAGAAAACCAAAAGAGATGAACATGCTCTGCATTCCTTAAACTGAAAAAACTGAAGAAAAAATTCAAGCCTCAAGTTGCAGTGTTGAAGGATTTTATGGGGAAAAAAATTGAAGAATGCAGGAAGCATCAAAAGAAGATGGTAGGAATACACAAAGTTACTGTACCAAAAAGAATTGGTCGATGTTCAAACATTTCAGGAGATAGCATACGATCAAGAACCAATGGTACTGAAGGAAGAAATCCAAGCTGCACTGAAAACACTGGTGAAAAACAAGGCTCCAGGAACTGACGGAATACCAATTAAGATATTTCAACAAACAGATGCAACCCTGGAAGTGCTCACTCTCCTATGCTAAGGAATTTGGAAGACAGCTACCTGACCAACTGGAAGAGAGCCATACATATGCCCGTTCCAAAGAAAGGTGATCCAACAGAATGTGGAAATTATCGAACAATATCATTAATATCACATGCAAGTAAAATTTCCTGAAGATAATTCAAAAATGGTCGCAGCAGTATACCAACAGGGAACTGCCGGAAATTGAAACTGGAATCAGATGAAGATGTGGAACAAGGGATGTCATTGCTCACGTCAGATGGATCTTGGCTGAAAGCAGAGAATACCAGAAAGATGTTTACTTGTGTTTTATTGACTATTCAAAGGTCTTTCATTGTGTGGATTACAACAAACTATGGATAACATTGTGAAGAATGGCAATTCCAGAACACTTAATTGTGCTCATGAGGAACCTGTACATAGGTCAAGAGGCTGTCGTTTGAATAGAACAAGGGGATACTGAGTGGTTTAAAATCAGGAAAGGTGTGCAACAGAGTTGTATCCTTTCACCATACTTATTCAATCTGTATGCTGACCAAACAATCCGAGAAGCTAGACTATATGAAGAACATGGCATCAGGATTGGAGGAAGACATTAACAATCTGAGTTATGCAGATGACACAATCTTGCTTGCTGAAAGCGAAGAGGGCTTGAAGCACTTACTGATGAAGATCAAAGACCACACAGCCTTCAGTATGGATTACACCTTAACATAAATAAGACAAAAATTCTCACAACTGAACCAATAAGCAACATCATGATAAATGGAGAAAATATTGAAGTTATCAAGGATTTCACTTTACCTGGATCTCAAATCAACGCCTAGGAAGCAGCTGTTAAGAAATCCAATGACCTACTGCATTGGGCAAATCTACTGCAAAAGGCCCCTTTTAAATTGTTCAAAAGCAAAGATATCACCTTGAGGACTAAGGTGCGCCTGACCCAAGCCATGGTATTTTCGATCGCCTCATATTTTTTTTCATATGTATGCTAAAGCTGGACAATGAATAAGGAAGACTGAAGAAGAATTGATGCCTTTGAATTATGGTGTTGGTGAAGAATATTGAATATACCATGGACTGCCAGAAGAACAAACAAATCTGTCTTGGAAGAAGCACAGCCAGAATGCTACTTCAAAGCGAGGATGGTGAGACTTCGTTTTACATACTTTCGACATGTTATCAGGAGGGATCATTCCTGGAGAAGGACATCATACTTGGTAGACGGTCAGCAAAAAAAGGAAGACCCTCCACACAGTGGCTGCAACAATAGGCTCAAATATAGCAATGATTTTGAGGATGGCGTAGATCCAGGCAGTGTTTTGTTCTGTTGTATGTAGGGTTTCTAGTAGCCAGGAGAGATTCGGTGACACCTAACAACAACAGTAAAGAGAATTGAAATTCTGATATGCGGTATGACATGGATGAACCTTGAAAACATTACTTTGAGTGAAATAAGTTAGACATAAAAAAACAAATACTGTATGATCCCACTTACGTGAAATACTTAGAATAGGCAAATGCGTAGAGAAGAAGTTGATTAACGACTACCGAGGGCTGGGGGTGGAGACAAATGAGGGGGACTGGGCTTCTGTTTGGGGTGATGAAAAAGTTTTGGAAATAGTGGTGACGGTTCCACAATATTGTAAATGTAATTCATGTCACCGAATAGTACACCTAAATTTACTTAAAAGGCAAATTTTGTTATACATATTTTACTGCAATAAAATAGTTTTAAAAAGTTAATGAGAAAAACAATAATTTTTTCAAATAATTAGAAGACAAAGCTGCCTAGTCCCACCGTCTGGCTGTTGATGATTGAATATGTTCCCTGGGCTCTCTCCCTGACACAACAGCTCCCAGAGCCCTGCTTCCCTAGTAGCTTAAATTTTTTTTCTAATAAATCCATATAGCCTGGCACCCAGCATCATGCCATGGGGGAGGGCGTGGCTGACCTTTGGCTCTGGTTACTTATTTTAAGGACCTGTATAACAGGGTTTTTATTTGATTATCACCTTATATCTGACTCAGCCAGAATCATGCTGTCTGGCACCTGGAAAGCTGACACCTGTCCCTGGTCTGGGCTTGCACACCACATTTTCCCTGGGTGTCAGGACTTCCAGCTGTTGGGAGATATGCAGTGTGACTAGGCTGGTCCTGACTTTCCATGGTGCAGCTTCGGAAGCCTCACATGGCTTCCTCAAGTCCCAGGTTTCTCGAGGGGCATGATATCACCGCCCCCTCCCAAGCCATTTCTGCTTTGCTCAGTGATGGGGGCTACAGGCCTGGAGCTTGGTGGGCGGGGCCAGGAAACCTAGATGTCCCACATGCAGGGTAAGTGCCACCCAGCGTCCCATGTCCCCCTGGACAGTGATGGCGACAAAAAGCCAGCTTGCAATTACCTGAGCATGTTATTGCTGTTAGCTGCTATTGAGTCATTCCAACATGTGGTGGCCCCAGGTGTGCAGAGTAGGACTGTGCTCCGTAAGGTTTTCAAGGCTATGACCTTTCAGCAGCAGATCTCCAGGCCTATCTTCCAAAGTGCCTCTGGGTGGCTTCAGACCGCCAACCTTTTGGCTAGAAGTCCAGTGCTTAGCTGTTTGCTCCACCCAGGAGCTCCTTATCTGAGCACAGAACTCGCATTTTACAAATCAACACTGAAATTTTGCACACTGCATCTCATGCACAGCCACCCCCACCCGTCTGTCAGTGGAACTTGTGTGTTTTTATGATGCTGAGGAGATTTCAGCAGAGCTTCCAGACTACGACAGATTAGGAAGAAAGGTCTGGCAATCTACTTCCAAAAATCAGCCAATGAAAACCGTATGGATTACAATGGTCTGACCCCCAGCTGATCGTGGAGATGGTGCAAGACCAGGCAGCTTATTCTTCCATTGTGCATGGGGTCACCATGAGTTAGGGGCTAACTTGATGGCAGTTAACAACAACAAATTTTCCAGAAACGTACCTGCTGCATAAGCTAATTTTTTTTCTTAAATGTTGTTCATAATTTAAAAAATCATACCACCAACAATAACACCACTCTTAGTGTGCATTTGCAGCAGACGTTTTCCTGATGGTTCCAAGGATAGATGCAAGCATCTGACCGCTTCCTTATTGGCCTGGCAGTCCTGCTTGAACACTCACAGTGTTAGCATCAGTTGTTTTCCCCCTTAGATGACAATTAGGACACTTACAAAGCCACGTGTAGATATATTTCTTAATCTATGAATTTCTTTCAGATAATACAAGGGATGCTAAAAACGATCTGTTTTACGGGGAGGCCTTGGGTCTGATAGGGCTTAGATCCGTGACACCCGGCCCCCAAGGTACACTACAGCAGGGTCCATGTCTGTTCTGTACACCTTTCATCCCCTCACCTGGGTTCTATGGTAGATGCTCAATTCATATTTATCAAATGAATAACTTCACTAGGAAATATTTCGGGGAAGTTAACGCCAACCCTTTGCACGGTCCAATGCACATAGTAAATAACTGATGGATATTTCTTAAATGAATGTGTGAAAATGGTTAATTTGGGGCATTCGACCAACTCTTGTCACTTAACCAACTCTTCAGGGATTGTGGGAAGGCTGAGAGACTGAGGTCTAGGGTTGCAGTGAGTTTAACTCCGGGAATATTCTCTGCAGGGAAATAAAGATAAGAAAGAAATACTTCATATTTATGGACTCCATGAGCAAACGTTTATTCAGTATCTACTACGGGCCAGGTACTAGGGGGAGAGGCAGCTGCAGTAGAAATGGCAACTGAGCCCTCAAACATCCCTGCAATAGATTTGAAGAAAGATTAAGCTTTTTTTAATACAAAAGTGCCCACGATAGTTTTTACAATCTTCCTTTCCAAATAATCCCCATTAATATTTAAAAAATAATACACGTATCCCGGCGGTCATGATCCCCAAACCTTCTGTTAGCCCAGGACAGGAACCATGCCCGAAGACAACTCATCAGACATGGATTGGACTGGACAATGGGCTGGAGAGAGATGCTGATGAGGAGTGAGCTACTTGTATCAGGTGGACACTTGAGACTGTGTTGGCATCTCCTGTCTAGAGGGGAGATGGGAGGGTAGAGAGGGCTAGAAACTGGCAAAATGGTCAAGAAAGACTGGAAGAAGGGAGCGGGCTGACTCATTAGGAGGAGAGTAAATGGGAATATGTAGTAAGCTGTATATAAGTTTATATGTGAGAGACTGACTTGATTTGTAAACTTTCACTTAAAGCGCAATAAAAATTATTTAAAAAATAAAATAAAATAATACCTGTATAAGATTAAAGCCTCCCTTGTGTTTGTATATTCCATATGTATTTATTTATATCTTTATTTATGTAAATATTTTAACCCAAAAGAACCATACCATAAGTATGGTTCTATAACTAGCTTTTGTAACATAAAAAACCCATTGCCGACGAGTTGATTTTGACTCATGGTGACTATATAGGACAGAGTGGAATGGCCCCATAGGGTTTCCAAGGAGCAGCTGGTGAATCCGAACGGCCCACATTTTGCTTAGCAGCCAAGCTCTTAATCACTGAGCCACCAGGCCTCCTTTTGTGACACAGTAATGTATTTTTGAGATCTTTCCATATCAAAAACCAAACCCATTGTCACTGAGTCGATTCCAACTCATAGCGACTCTATAAGACAAAGAACTGCCCCATAGGGTTTCCAAGGAGCAGCTGGTGGATTGGAACAGCCAACTCTTTCAGTTAGCAGCTGTAGATCTTAACCACTGTGCCACCAGGGCTCCCTTTCCATATTAGGTCACCCTTTTTCACTGTTACTAGAACTCCATTGACTGGATGCACCATTGTTTACGTATGTCATTTGGTTCTCATTGATGAGCACTTTGATTGCTTCTCATTTTTTTCTCTTATAGACATTTTTGTACCAAACTTCCCTGTGTCTGTATCTTGGCACTCTTTGAGGAACCCTGGGCTCCCCTCACTAAGAGAATGGATTCAAATCTTGTCCTTGCCTGGCCAGCCCCAGGCAGAGAGGGGCGTGGGAGGAGGTTTCATCTCTCAAACAGCAACCTCTGCTGGGCTGGGAGAGGAAAGCATACCTTTGGAAGTAGTGTTAATAAATAAAAAAAAAAAAGGTGCTATGGAGTTGATTCTGGCTTATGGCAAACCCGTATCATCAGAGCAGAGCTGTGCTCCTGAGGACTTTCAAAGCTGATTTTTCTGTAGTAGGTCTCCAGACCCATCTCCCAAGGGGCCTCTGGGTGGATTTGAACCTCCAAGCTTTCAGTTATTAGCCATTTGCACCACCCCGGAACTCCAACAGTGTTAACAGGACCTGTGTTAACAATAGGTTCTGTTAATAATGGGCTCTCTGGGTGGCAAAATTCTGCATGAATTTATATTATTCTATGTGGACAAAATTTTCTACAACAAACATGTACATTAACAGTAAGGAAACAAACAAAAACTAGATTTTATTTTCAATAGTTTATGGCACACCCTGGAGGGAGGCCGGAATCTCTTCTCCAAAGGGTCCCTTGAAGGGGCTTCACCTACAGCAGCCCAGATGGAGGGTGAGAGCTGGGGTCCCTCACCGTGTTTTGGGGTTTGGTGACAGGATCTTTCTTACCTACTTGTTGACTCAGGACTCCGTGCGGGTTCTATAAAAATGGAAATCATACAATGTTGTTGTTGTTGTTAGGTGCCATCGAGTCAGTTCGACTCATAGCGACTCTATGCACAACAGAACGAAACACTGCCCGGTCCTGCGCCATCCTTACAATCGTTGTTATGCTTGAGCTCATTGTTGCAGCCACTGTGTCAATCCACCTCGTTGAGGGTCTTCCTCTTTTCCACTGAACCTGTACTCTGCCAAGCATGATGTCCTTCTCCAGGGACTGATCCCTCCTGACAACATGTCCAAAGTATGTAAGACGCAGTCTCACCATCCTTGCTCCTAAGGAGCGTTCTGGTTGTACTTCTTCTAAGACAGATTGTTCGTTCTTTTCGCAGTCCATGGTATATTCAATATTTTTCGCCAACACCACAATTCAAAGGCGTCAACTCTTCTTCGGTTTTCCTTATTCATTGTCCAGCTTTCACATGCATATGATGTGATTTAAAATACCATGGCGGACAGGGACCGTTCCCGAAGACAACTCATCAGACATGGAAGGGACTGGACAATGGGTTGGAGAGAGATGCTGATGAAGAGTGAGCTACTTGTATCAGGTGGACACTTGAGACTGTGTTGGCATCTCCTGTCTGGAGGGGAAATGGGAGGGTAGAGAGGGTTAGAAACTGGCAAAATGGTCACGAAAGGAGAGACTGGAAGGAGGGAGCGGGCTGACTCATTAGGGGGAGAGTAAATGGGAGTATGTGGTAAGGTGTATATAAGTTTATATGTGACAGACTGACTTGACTTGTAAACTTTCACTTAAAGCACAATAAAAATTATTTAAAAAGAAAATACCATGGCTTGGGTCAGGTGCACCTTAGTCTTCAAGGTGACATCTTTGCTCTTCAACATTTTAAAGAGGTCCTTTCCAGCAGATTTGCCCAATGCAATGCGTCTTTTGATTTTTTGACTGCTGCTTCCATGGCTGTTGATTGTGGATCCAAGTAAAATGAAATCCTTGACAACTTCAGTCTTTTCTCCGTTTATCATGATGTTGCTCATTGGTCCAGTTGTGAGGATTTTTGTTTTCTTTATGTTGAGGTGTAATCCATACTGAAGGCTGTGGTCTTTGATCTTCATTAGTAAGTGCTTCAAGTCCTCTTCACTTTCAGCAAGCAAGGTTGTGTCTGGTATTTATAGAGAATTATTGTGCTGGTCACTATTCTAAGTGGCTTACATGTGTGAAGTCATTTCATCGTTATAACAATGCTCTGATTAGGTACTTTATTATGGTCCCTTTTTGCAGATGTAGAAACCGAGGCATGGAGCGGTTCTGTAACATTTCCAAGATCACACAGCTAGGACAGTGATAGAACAGGCTCCAAAATTGCATAGATTAGGTCTAGAGTCTGTGTACTTCACACTACACTCTCGCCTCTCCATTAAATAATGTTCTATACACCCGAATTCCTGACCCTCTGTTACCTCTTCTGTAAAAAGGGGTCATAACACCTAGTTCAGGAAAGTTTTTTGAGAAATAAATGAACTAAAATATGTGAAGCACCTGGGGCATTCAAAAAACCAAACCCAGTGCCTTCGAGTCGATTCTGACTCATAGCTACCTCATAGGACAGAGTAGAACTGCCCCTTATCATTACCACTGAGCGGCTGGTGGATCTGCACTGCGGATGTAGCTCTTAACCACTGTGCCACCAGGGCTACCTGGGGCATAGTATGTGGAAAATAAATTATGCAGACCATTATCGATATCCCAGGAGCCCCTGTTTGCCAGAATGAGGGTTCCAGGGTGCATTGTCTGTAGACCCTTTATCTGTGGACCCTGGTCTTACAAGGACAAACTCCCTTGAGAAATGTTCTTGATCAGCTCTGCGGAGGGAAAATTATGCCTTATGGTGGCTTGGGCTCCATAGCAGCAATGTTTAAAGCACACGAGAGAAGCTGTGTTTGCAATATCCAAACACAAGGATACTGGGTTCTGATCTTACCTGGCAGGGCCTCCTTGGGGGAAAGGCCGAGTATATTCTGCTTATGAAATACAAGGGTTATGGGTCAGCAAGTCCCATGAAGGAAGCTTAGATGGAGCTAGAGGCCCTGTCAGGCCATCAGGAGGTGTCTGGCATCCAGCACACCTGGGTACACACCCAGGCTCCTCCACCTGCTCTGGGCAAGGGTGTGTCTCCCTGTGCACGTTGCTAAATCTGTGTGACTTAGTTTCCTCGTGTTTAAATGTGGACAATAATACTTATTTCAAACAGCTATTACGAGGCTTAAATGAGATAATATATGTAAAGGGTTTAGCTTAGTCCCTGGCATATTTGAAGTGTTCAGTAGGTATTATTGGCACTCTTAAGGTTCTAATTGTTACAAAGTTCTTCCTCTTATTGAGCTGAAATCAGTCTCCTGTAACTTCCTCGAATTGCTGTGAAATCTGTAAACTCTTTCAGTCATTCAACAAACGTTGATTGGACATCTGCTGTGTGCCAAGGCCTAGGCCAGCTCTGTGAGCACCCTGAGAATAAAGACCAGTCTGATGTACAGGATAAGTCCCTCTCCCCAGCGTGAGTCATTGGAATTAGTAAAATGGCTGTGCTGGCTTCCTTCACACACCTCTTTTCCAGGTATACCCTCCTTCTCCCCAATCCATCTAGCTGCTCTTATTGCCTCGTGTTGATTGTCAGTTTTAATTAAGACTCAAAAATACCCCTCCTTCAAAAGCCTTCCCAAATTGCACTAAGTAACTTGGATCATACCGTTCTGGTCATCCTGTCAGCACTTGGGGACCCAGTTTCCACTCTTCCTATTTGTTTCCACTTGCCAATTTTCTGGTGTGTTCATACTTTTCTGGAGTGTGATTTAGACTCTCAGGCACTTTGTAAAGAAGTAGAAGACAGCCTTCCTAAGCTACAACTGGTATTCTCCAGGGGACGTTGGTCAGTCTTCAGCTTGGCCATTAGGGAGCTCAAGTACAAGTACAAGAAGGGTGAGCTGTATGCGTAAGAGTGCCTCTTGAAACTGGCAGAAAGCTTGGATTGGCTCCAAATTACAGGGCCAGTAACTGGGCCATCCTAGAAGCTGGGTCTCCTGGTTTTAGTTCTGTGCTCTTTCAAGAGCAGCCCTTGCAGATCCTCAAGTAATGGCACATTCAGACTTTGTGGGGCCCAAAGCTTAGCCAATTATGGGGAGAACTGGGGATTTTTAGGTAAAGTAACACAGAAGTAGGTACAAAAATGAATGTTTATTTAGAATGAGAAACCACAACAAATTGAAAAATGTTAAAAAGCTGAAAAATACCACAAAATTCAAATACCACAATAATTATACTTATCATTAATTACTTATATTATTAATACTTATTAATATGTTGTCATTATTAATTGGCTTCCTGATACCCCTTTATAGTACTTTTCTTCCTACAATTTTTGGCTGCCTACTTCTTGGTCTCCTCTTCATATGATAACAATTTTGTAATTTCCTATAGGGACAATTTTTTTTATAGGGACAATAAGGAGCCCTGGTGACACAGTGGTTAAGCACTTGGCTGCTTACCAAAAGGTCAGAGATTCAAACCCACCAGCCACTCTGCAGAAGAATGACGTGACAGTCTGCTTCCATAAAGACTACAGCCTCGGAAACCCTATGGAGCAGTTCTGCTCTGTCCTGTAGGGTCACTATGAATCAGAATAGACTAGATGGCAGTGGGTTACACAGATTGTCATGGATTGAATTGTGTCCCCCCAAAATACGTGTATCAATTTGTCTAGGCCACGATTCCCAGTATTGTGTGATTGTCCACCATTTTTTCATGTGATGTGATTTTCCTATGTGTTGTAAATTCTACCTCTATGATGTTAACAAGGTGGGCAGTTATGTTAATGAGGCAGGACTCAATCTACAAAATTGGATTGTATCGTGAGCCAATCTTTTTTGAGTTATAAAAGAGACAAGTGAGCAGAGAGATGGGGACCTCACACCACCAAGAAAACAGCACCTGGAGCAGAACGCATCCTTTGGATCCAGGGTTCCTGCTCGGAGAAGCTCCTCGTCCAGGGGAATACTGATGACAAGGACCTTCCTCTAGAACTGACGAAGAAAGCCTTCCCCTGGAGCTGATGCCCTGAATTTGGACTTCCAGCGTACTAGGCTGTGATAGAATAAACTTCTATTTGTTAAAGCCATCTACTTGTGGTATTTCTGTTATAGCAGCACTAGATGACTAAGACGGAAATAATAGAAAGATAATTCAGTCTTTCCTCTAGCATAGCTGATTGAAACTTTATCTTTTATACTGAACATTTAGAAAAGTTCTGTCCTCTACCTTGTCACACCTGGGGCAGGTGCACCCAGGACCAAGCCTTTGCAGCGGGTCTGCAGCTCCCAGGTGGGACCACAGTGGCCGTACATCTTTTCCCCCATCCACCTACTCCTCTCTTCTTACCCATGAGGTGGCCCTGGGTGACAGCAGCACTTGATCCACAGCTTCCCGGACCCTGTGGCCAAGGGAAGGATCCAGATGGTGGGCCAGGTCCAGGGCAGACGTGAGGAGGGCCTGATGTAGACCACGAGCCCAGCTGGGCAGCGATACCACCTTCCACCAGCAGGTGGGGGTCAGGAGCTCTGAAGTTTAACCTCTATTGAAAAACCAAACCAAAACCAAAAAATCAAACCCAGTGCTGTCCAGTCGATTCCGACTCAGAGAGACCCTGTAGGACAGAGTAGAACTGCCCCATAGAGTTTCCAAGGAGCGCCTGAGTGAAAAACCAATTGACGTCAAATGGGCTCCGAGGACATCTCAACAGGAATGAATCAGGGGCTTCCTTTCCTAGACCCTTCACCTCTTCTTACCATAAAAAAAAAAAAAAAAAAAAAAGTTGGAGATTATTACTTAATGATAGTTATCAGTATTATATGAGTATTAATATTTGAGAGACAAATGGAAGAATATGCCCACACTGTTAACATTGGTTACCTCTCAATGATGGGATTAAGGGAGACAGACTTTTGTGTTTTAAAATACAAATTTCTATAAATGTTTGATTTGTTGCCATCATTTTTACTTTTCGATCTGAAGAAATACACATAATTTCATAATGGACAGTGGTCCATAAGGGTGGTATGAGCCTGAAGGCAGCGGGAAGAGTCCTGTCTTATCTATTTATGGCATTTTATAGTTTCTAAAGCAGTCTCACAGAGATTAGCTAAGTTAGGCCTATCAGCACCTTGCAATGCAACCAAGGCAGAGAAAGTTCCTATCTAGTACAGATAAGGAGCTGGAGGCCCAGGAAGATAAAGTAATTTGCCTAAATTCATACAGATACAGCTAAAAAGAGGAAGATTCAGTCCTTTTTACTACTCTACGTTGCCTCTCAGTGCTAGATGTTTATGACAAATGATGTTTCTAGATTCCATTAGCTCTCACCTCAAAAAACCAAACCACTGGGGGGCATGGTCTCCCGGGACATCTAGCTCAATTGGCGTAACATAGTCAATAAAGAAAATGTTCTACATCCAACTGTGGTGAGTAGCAACTGGGGTCTTAAAGGCCTGTGAGCAGCCATCTAAGATACATCTACTGGTCCCATCCCAGCTGGAACAAGGGAGAATGAAGAAGACCAAAGACACAAGGGAAAGATTAGTCCAAAGGACTAATGGACGACAACTACCACAGCCCCCACCAGACTGAGTCCAGAACAACTAGATGGTGCCTAGTTACCACTACTGACTGCTCTGGCAGGAATCACAATAGAGGATCCCGGACAGAACGGGGGTAAAGTATAGAACAAAATTCAAATTCACACACACACAAAAGACCAGGCTTGCTGGTCTGACAGACAGGAGAAAACCCTGAGAGTATGGTCCCTGGACACTCTTTTACTCAGTACTGAAGTCATCCCTGAGGTTCATCTTTCAGCCAAAGATTAGTCAGGACTATAAGTGGTTAAGTGTTAAGGCTGCTAACCAAAACGTCAGCAGTTCAAAGTCGCCATCCCCTCTTTGGAAATTCTATGGGGCAGTTCTACTCCGTCCTCTAGGGTCGCTATGAGTCAGAATCGACTGGATGGCAGTGGGTTATAGAGATTGTCATGGCAACGGGTTTAGTTTTTTGTTGTTTTTTTTTAATAGGGCCAACAATAACACACATTAGGGATGTATTCATAGTTCGATCATGTATATGAGACTAAATGGGCACAGCAACCCAAAAGCAAAGATGAGAAGGCAGGAAGGGACAGGAAAACTGGATGAATGGAAACTGGGAAACTGGGGTGGAGAAGGGGAGAGTTTTGGCACATCCAGGGGTTGGCATCCAAAGTCAAAAAGCAATTCTTGTATTAACTGTTTGATGAGAAACTAATTTCCTCTATAAACTTTCACCTAATTAACAATTAAAAAAAATAAATAAAAAACCAGTTGCCCTTGTCTGGATTCCTACTCCTGGAAACCCCATGTGTATCAGAGTAGAATTGAGCTCCACTGCGTTTTTTGGTTTTTTTTTTTACTTTGCCATTTTTTTTTTTAATTTTACTGTGGCAAAATATATGTAACAAAACATTGGCTATATTAAACATTCTTTTTTTTAATTAATTTTTATTGTGCTTTAAGTGAACGTTTATAAATCAGGTCAGTCTCTCATACAAAAATTTACATACGCCTTGCTATACACTCCTAATTGCTCTCCCTCTAATGAGATAGCACAGTTCTTCCCTCCACTCTCTCTGCCAGCTTCTGGCCCCCCTGCCCTCTCATCGCCCCTCCAGGCAGGAGATGCCAACATAGTATCATGTGTCTACTTGATCCAAGAAGCTCGTTCTTCACCAGTATCATTTTCCAACCCATATTCCAGACCAATCCCTGTCTGAAGAGTTGGCTTTGGGAATGGTTTCTGTCTTGGGGTAACAGAAGGTCTGGGGACCATGGTCTCCGGGGTCCTTCTAGTCCTGGCCTGACCATTAAATCTGGTCTTTTTACGAGAATTTGGGGTCTGCATCCCACTGCTCTCTTGCTTCCTTAGAGGTTCTCTGTTGTGTTCCCTGTCAGAGCAGTCATTGGTTATGGCCGGACACCAACTAGTTCTTCTGGTCTCAGGCTGATATAGTCTCTGATTTATGTGGTCCTTTCTGTCCCTTAGGCTCATAATTACCTTGTGTCTTTGGTGTTCTTCATTATTCCTTGCTCCAGGTGGGTTGAGACCAATTGATGCATCTTAGATGGCTGCTTGCTAGCATTTAAAACCCCAGGCGCCACTCTCCAAAGTGGGATGTGGAATGTTATATTAAACATTCTTAAGTGAACAATTCAGTGACATTAATTACATTCACAACGCTGTGTCAGCATCACCACTATCCATTTTCAAAAGTTTTACAGCACCCCAAACAAACTCAGTACCCCTTCCACACTAACTCCTATTCCATAGGGTTTTCAATGGCTGATTTTTTTGGACTTAGATCACCAGGCCTTTCTTCCCAGGTACCTCTAGGTGGACTCAAACCATTAAGCAAGGGCTTAACCCTTTGCCCTACTCAGGGACTCACTCTCGCCCTGACCTAAACCAAAACCAAGCCCACTGCCATCAGGTTGATTCCAACTCATACTCTCACCCTAGTACTTCCTAAAATATCCGTTTCCACTTTGTGGAATAGTGAATTTATGAGATTCAGCTGTTCTTTGGACAACGTCCTAAAAGTTGCTGAAATGTAGCTTCACAGAAGTTTAGTCAACACTTTACAATCAGCCAAGATTAAAGGCTGAATAAATAGTCCCTGGACTGTCACTGCACATGGCTGGAGTTCTGATTTGTTAAAGAATAGTTTCATGGCTCTAAGTCATAATTCAGTACGGATCTCAAAGTACTGTAAAAGAGTTAAAAAGTAGAGTGTTTCAAACTTTGATTATCCATATAGTACTTGTTTTATAAAGGTACAGAGCCTGAACTCCCTGTTCACCTCAGGGCTTCAGATAGTCTCCATCCCTCATCAGGAAATATTTGCTTTTGTGTTCTTGAGGTTAAATTTCAAATTTAACGTGTTCCAAATCCCAATGCAGCACTTCCGCTGCTGTTCTTCCGCCAGATTTATTCTTTCCCTCATTTTGCCAGCCTTCGTGGTACACCATCTTATCAGTTACCCTTGGCTGTTAGATTTGGTTCAAATCTCAGAAACCCAAATAACAATTTAATTAGAAATGATAAGGCAGCCCAGGACTAGTATGGCAATTTCACTTTCATCAGGGATTCAGGCTCCTTTAACTGACTATGGCATCCACCTTACAGTCTAATATGGCTTCTCCTACTCAGCCATCAGGCTCACATTCCAGCCAGGAAGAAGTACAAAAAGGGAGGGTAAAGACACTTCCTGGAAGTGATACCCATCCCATTGGTCAGAACAAGTCACATGACCACAGCCAGCTGTAAGGGAGACTTGATGACTATGTGCCTAGATAAAAATCAGAGGTTCCATTACTGTAGGAGAGAACAGGTATTGGCGGATGTATTTGTTTTCTATAGCTGTTGTAACAAATTTCCACAAATTCAGTGGCTCGAAACAACACAAACTTACTACCTTAAAGTCCTGTAAGTTAGAAGTCTGACACAGGCCTCGCTGTACTAAAATCAAGGTGTTGGCAGGGCTGCCTTTCTTCTGGAGGCTCTAGAGGAGAAATTATTTTCTTGCCTTTTCCAGCTTCTAGAGGCTGCCCACATTCCTTGGTTGGTGGCCCCTTTCCCCATCTTTGACACTAGCAACATTCCATCTCGCCAACCATTTTTCCATAGTCACATCTCCCTCTGACTCTCCTCTGCTGCCCCCTTCTTCCACTTTTTTTTTTAATAGACTATTTTTTTAGGATAATTTCAGGTTTACAGAAAAATTGAGATGAGAGTATGGAGAGTTCCCATATACACTGCATTCGGTTTCCCTTATTAGTACCATCTTAACTTTATTATGCTACATTTATCACAATTAATGAACCAATGCTGATACATTATTATTAACTAAAGTCCATGGTTTATTCAAATATTCTTAATTTTACCTATTGTCCTTTTCGTGTTCCTGCATCCCACCCAGGATACCGTATTATACCTAGTCATCATGCCTCCTTAGACTCATCTTGACTGTGACAGTTTCTCAGACTTTGTTTTTAATGAACTTAACAGTTTCAAGGAGTCCTGGTCAAGTACTTTATAGGATGCTCCTTTGTTAGAATTTGTCTACTGTTTTTCTCTCGATTGGACTGGGGTTATGGGATTGTTTATTTTTTATAATTTATTTTATTTTTGTTGTTTGGAATATGCTTAGCAGAACAAAAACCAAATCAACAATTTCTACACGTACAATTCAGTGACATTGATTACATTCTTTGAGTTGTGCAACCATTCTCATCCTCCTTTTCTGAATTGTTCCTCTTCCATTAACATAAACTCACTGCCCCCAAAGAATCAGAGCTAAACTTTCCAGTTGCTGTTGTCAGTTTGATCCCATTTGTTGTTATTGCTGTTGTTAGGTGCTGTTGAGTTGGTTCCAATTCATAGTGACCCTATGTACAACAGAACAAAACACTGGTCCTGTGCCATCCTCACAATTGTTGCTATGTTTGAGCCCATTGTATCAGCCACTCTGTCAATCCATCTCTGTGAAGGTCTTCCTTTTTTTTTTGCTGACCCTCTACCTTACCAAGCATGATGTCCTTCTCCAGGGACTGGTCCCTCCTGATAATGTGTCTAAAATATATGAGACAAAGTCTCACCATCCTGACTTCTAAGGAGCACTCTAGCTGTATTTCTTTCAAGACAGATTTTTTTGTTCTTTTGGCAGTCCACGGTATATTCAAAATTCTTTGCCAACACCATAATTCAAAGGTATCAATTCTTATTCATTGTTCAGCTTTCACATGCATATGGGGCAACTGAAAATACCATGGTTTGGGTCAGGTGCACCTTAGTCTTCAAAGTGACATCCTTGTTTCTTAACACTGTAAAGAGGTCTTTTGCAGCAGATTTGCCCAATGCAATGCATTGTTTGATTTCTTGGCTGCTGCTTTCATGGGTTTTGGTTGTGGATCCATATAGATAGATCTTAAAAAAGCACAGTGCTCAAGACAGACATTCTTTACTAGTTAAGCTAAACTATTGTTTGGTTTTAAGAAGACTTCAAGGGATATTTTTTGTTTAAGGTTTAAAGATTATCTCAGGGCAATTAGTTTCAGGGGTTCATCCAGGCTCCATGGCTCCAGAAAGGGTTATGAATTTTTGGGAGAAAGACAAAGAGGTAAAGTGTCATTTTCGTCACATCAAATCAAAGGTACTGTTGTGAATTATTTCCCCCAAAAGGATATGTTGAAGTTGTGACCCTAATACCTCACGTTTTCTCTTTTTCAGAATGGTGATTGAGAGCTTGACATAACTAAGGCCATAATGATGCTTTAAGTAACCTATAAGTTTTTTTTTTTGCACCAGCTGCACTGGTCTCTTTCCAATGGGGTTCGGGGCTTTCTTGGCTCTTGCGGCCTTGGTCACTCTCCTCTCCTTTGTTCTCTTGAGAGATGGCCTTTAGCCTGCAAGACAGCAGCTAGGGAGGCTGCCTGGTGCTTTTGGTCTCCAACTTTCCTTCTTGCTCCTTATTTCGGTCAGAGTAAAATTGGCAGACCTGGTCCACTAGGTGGGAGATTTTTATATAAGTTTTTTTTGCCTGTTACAAACATAAAGATTAGAGTCCAGATGTCTGGCATGCATATCTTTAGTTTAATAAAGAGTTTCTTGTAGTTGTTTTGTGATGTATACGACCATCTGTGGGCTATGTGCTTAAAACCATTAGGTGGGTAATCCTTGCCAAAATGATATATAAGCTCTGATGTAAAAATTGCTTTTCAGGACTCCATAAAGACAGCTTGAGTTGCTGTTGAAGTTTCCATTGATGTCACCTACTAATAAACTTCCTCTCTCTTTCCGACTTGGAGTACGTTTCATTGGCTTGACTGCTTCAGGGCATGGACCCCAACTGCGTAACAAATTCCTTACTCTCGGTTCCTGTGAACATGACCTTGTTTGGAAATTCAGTCTTTGAAGATGCTATCAGTTAACAGGAGGTCCTACAGGAGAAGGGTGGGTCCTGATCAAATCTGAGTGGTGTCCTTATAGGATAAAAGACACAGAGACACACAGAGGAAGGATGGCCATGTGAAATGCATCTGCAAGCCAAGGTGCGCCTGGGGATACCAGAAGCTGGGAGAGAAGAGGAAGGAACCTAGAGATTTCTGAGGGAGTGTCACCTGCCTGAAATGTTGATTTGGGCTTCCAGCCTCCAGAACCCTGAGATAATAAATTTCCATTTTTAAAAGCCACCCACTTTGTGGGACTTTGTTATGGCAGCCCAGGAGACTAATACAGGTGTATACTATCAAGATGATTTATCACTGCTGATGTTCACCTTGACCACCTGGATGAGGCAGTGTTTGTCAAGTTTCTCCACTGTAAAGTTACTCTCTTCCACCCCGCCTTCCATACTGGAGGAGTCCTGGTGGCACAGTGGTTAAAGAGCTCAGCTGCTAACCAAAATGTCAGCAGTTCGAACTCACAAGCCACTCTGAGGGACAAAGATATGCCAGTCTGCTTCTGTAAGGATTTACAGCCTTGGAAACCCTATGAGGCAGTTCTACCCTGTCCTATAGGGTCACTATGAGTTGGAATCGACTCGACAGCAGTGGGTTTTGTTTTGGGTTTTCATACTGTACTCTTTGGAAGGAAGTCACTACATGCAGCCCTCACTAAGAAGTGGAGAGTTACGCTCTACCTGCTTGAGGGCAGAGTATCTACATAAATTATTTGAAATTCTTTGGAAGGGAGATTTGTGTCTTTCCCCCATTTATTTATTTACACAGTCATTTATCTATATCAGTAGAAACTGGTGGATGTTTATACTTTGGGTTATAATCCAATACTACCTTATTTATCTTGTTGCTACAGTGACAGGCGTATCATAGCAAACGTCTATTGAAAAGTTTTGGGGAGGGGCTATAAAATGGATGATGGATATGTTTGTTAATTGTGGTAATAGTTTTACAGGTATATACACACATCAAAACTCACTGTAAACTTTAATTTGCAGTTTATTTGTACATCAATTATACCTCAGTAAGTGTGGTTCAGTGATAGAATTTTCACCTTCCATGTGTGAGACTGGGGTTCAATTTCTGGTCAGTGCACCATGCACAGCTACCACCCAACTGTCTGTCAGTGGAGGCTTGCGTGTTGCTATGACGCTGAACAGGTTTTAGAGGGGCCTCCAGACTAAGACGGACAAAACGAAGGAAAGCCTGGATCGCGATTTACTTCTGAAAATCAGCCAGTGAAAACCGTATGGATCACAATGGTCCATTCTGCAACCGATCGTGGTGGATGGTGCAGAACTGGTCGGTGTTACTCATGGGGTCACCATGAGTCAGGGGCTAACTTGACAGCAGCTAACAACGACAACAAAGTTGTGAAAACATTTTCTCAAATCCTGCTATTCAAAGTGTTGTCTACAGACAGCAGCATCACCAGAAAGCTTATCAGAAATGCAGACTCTCAGGGACCTTTCCAGACCTACTGAGTCAGAATCTGTAGTTTAACAAAATCCTCAGGTAATTCCTATGCATATTAAAGTTTGACCTCTTGGAGCAGGAGAGCAGTGGGATGCAGACCCCAAATTCTCATAAAAAAGACCAAACTTAATGGTCTGACTGAGACTAGAAGGACCCTGGTGGTCTTGGCCCCCAGACCTTCTGTTGCCCCAGGACAGGAACCGTTCCCGAAGTCAACTCCTCAGACATGGATTGGACTGGGCAATGGGTTGGAGAGGGATGCTGGTGAGGAGTGAGCTTCTTGGATCAGGTAGACACTTGAGACTATGTTGGCATCTCCTGCCTGGAGGAGAGACGAGAGGGTGGAGGGGGTTAGAAGCTGGTGAAATGGACACGAAAAGAGAGAGTGGTGGGAGAGAGCGGGCTGTCTCAGTAGGGGGAAAGTAATTGGGAGTGTGTAGCAAGGTGTATATAAGTTTTTGTATGAGAGACTGACTTGATTTGTAAACTTTCACTTAAAGCGCAATAAAAATTATATATAAAAAAAAATTTCGACCTCTTACTATACTGAATGTCTAGAACTCATCTCCCACAATGGGTTCGTAAAAGGGAGTTCTATTTGCTAATCTTTTTTTAGGTCTCTAAGAGCAACCCTGGTGGCACAGTGGTTAAATGCTATGGCTCCTAATCAAAGGGTCAGCAGTTGGAATCTGCCAGGTACTCCTTGGAAACTCTATGGGGCAGTTCTACTCCGTCCTATAGGGTTGCTATGAGTTGGAATCGACTTGATGGCACTGGGTTTGGTTTTTTTTAAGAGCCAACTACCTAGAGTATGTCCCTGATGATTCTATTAGCTAGATGGTTCACGTTCTTCAAGAATATTCAGTACGTTAAATTCCAAAAACATAGTGTGTTTTACCTATCCATCTTCCTGATTATATTAAGTTTTAATATTTATACTGTTTTTAAAAATAACTTTTTTTTCCTGATTGCAAATGAAATGGTTATTGCAGACAACTTGGAAAACAGAAGTAGAGGTATATTTACCATCTCATTTTCACCTTCAACAGTTATTGGTAAGTAAAGGTAGAATGCTGAGCTAGACACAGCAAGGTAATATATTTATGACTTCTTAGAGGGTAGGCCTTGTAATGTGTCTATTTTAAAATGAATTAAAGCTAAATCTAGAGATCAAAGCTAAGTAGAAAAACCACTGGACTTAGAGTAGTAGAATTAATTTTGAGTCCCCTACAACTCAGAAGTGGGTTTACCAAGGCCCTCATAGGGGCCCTACCAGTATATTCACGTGGTCCAATATTTTTTTTTAATTTGAAAAGTAAGATATTTAAGGTCACTCTCTCTTTGCATTCTGGCTTCCCTTCCATCACTCCTCTCTGTGTTAGGTGGTATCAGAATGACCCCAGACTTTTGGGGGATCTGTCTAGGGGACGATGATTAAATAAGGGACACATTTAATTTGAGTTTAGTGGCATGCATTTATGTGGTTCACAGTCACTTCCGGGTACTGTTAAAAATATTGCTCACTGTGGGTGTAAAAATGGCTTTCTGGAATACACCTGCTACCCATTATGCCAACTCAGCCAGCACTATGTCACCAAGGTGCAGAGCCCGAGGGCAAAGAACTTCTGTGGTGCCTGGTACAGTAAGTACATGGGTAATAGAAGAGAAATAAGGTTTGAAATAAAAGGACTGAGAAGCTAGACCATAGAAAACTCTTCCAACTATCAGAAGTAAATTAGTAAGTGGAGGGATCACTTCTGTCAATGCCTAATCAAAACGGAGGTTCTCCCTCATCACAGAATCTACTAAGTAATGTCATACATACAATTATAAATGTACCATACCTCTTTTTAATGGAAATCATGCAAAATGGAATATATTAGAACTCCTGTGTTTACAGGGCACAAAGTTGTAGTTGTACTATAGTGAGCCTGTCTATATGTGAAGTCACATGTTTTATTTATCCGCACAGGTCAGATGATGCCTTAATGCAATAGACAAATTTTGTCCTGAAAAACTCTGGGGTTCCAGTAAAAACTGCATGCAAAACTGCCACTGAAGTAGTCAAATGGCCCTGAAATATTATAGCTCATATATGAGAGAAACTCAGTAGTTTCCCAGTTTTGACCAAAACCCTAAACATGACAGTATCAGTATTGAGTTGTGAAGTTGAAAGTAACTTATAAACAATTAAAAATAAAAAATATTGATTGGCCACTCTAGACAAAAGATATTGATCTTTGTATTTTTTTTTAATACAATATTACAAAATAATTACCATAGGAAAAGGTGATCCAATATGCAGCCAAAAATGTAGGAAAAGTTATTATAAAGGGTGTCCATGAGGTCTGGAAACACAGATGAACATAATGTCATCAAGGACATCTTTAATATTTAAAACAAACAGAATGAAAAAATTATGCTTTCAGACTTTATAAACACCCTATAGAAGTGTATCAGGCAGTTAATAAAAATTTTATGGTTGTGTGTGTGTCACGGATTGAATTGTGTCCCCCCAAAATATGTGTCAACTTGGTTAGGCCATGATTCTCAGTACTGTGTGGTTCTCCATTTTGTGATTGTAATTCTATGTTAAAAAGGATTAGGGTAGGATTGTAACACCCTTACCTAGGTCACATCCCTAATTCAATGTAAAGAGAGTTTCCCTGGGGTGTGGCCTGCACCACCTTTTATCTCTTAAGAGATAAAAAGGAAAGGGAAGCGCGCACAGAGGGGGGACCTCAGACCAACAAAAAAGCAGTGCAGGGAGCAGAGCTTGTCTTTTGGACCCAGGGTTCCTTGACCAGGGGAAGATCGAGGACAAGGACCTTCCTCCAGAGCCGACAGTGAGACAAAGCATTCCCCTAGAAATGACACCCTGAATTTGGACTTTCAGCCTACTTTACCGTGAGGAAATAAATTTCTTTATTAAAGCCATCCACTTGTGGTATTTCTGTTACAGCAGCACTAGATGACTAAGACAGTGTGTGTGTGCTGTTTGTGGATTTTAACTTTTAAAACTATTAGCAACAGGGTTAGATGTCTGATCTGGAAGATGTTTAAAAATGTCATTTGTGATTTCTTTCTCACTAAATCTATACTCACTTTCCTACCTACATTTCTGTTTGTAATTTTTGTATTTTTTATGTTAAAGAGGGCCCCACAGGTTGTATGAGCTTCAGTTACTGCAAAACTAGAACCTGCCCCTGTCTACAACCACTTCAAAGAAGTCACCGACTTTCTCTGCAGCCTCAGTTGCCTCTTAAAAAAAAAAAGGCATTTGCCCTGCATCCCTCAAAGATGCTGTGAAGAACAAACGAAACTGGTGGGCAAGAGAGTTCTGCAAACCACACAACTGCTCACGAACGTGAAGGTCCTAGGACCCGAAGGGCAGGGTGCTTGCCTGAATCCTTGTCCTCCGCGCACCGACCCCAGCGGGCTCTCCTGACCTCGGCCCTGCCGGACACCGACAGTCGCGGGGTAGAACGCAGTCCAGAGGGCGGCCGGGATGGGGGGCGTTGGGACGGAGCACTTGCCAACCGCAAGGAGCTAAGGTCAGAGAGGACACGGTGAAGGCGCCGGGGCGGGGGGTTTCCCCCGTGGGCGGGACCTAAGGGGCGGGGCGGGGCGGGTGGTCGCGGGGGCGGGGCTTATGGCCCCGGAGGGGCGGGGCACCAGGCATCAGACCCTCTCCCAGAGCCCTTGAGCCTCCTCAGCAGCGGAAGTTCCGGTGTCGGTGAGTGGAGGTCGGAGGTCAGCAGGAAGTCGATACGTGGCCGCCGCCTGTCCCCGCCGAGGAGGCGCAGCAGCCGGAGATGGCGGCGGTGCTGAACGCAGAGCGACTGGAGGTGTCTGTCGACGGCCTCACGCTAAGCCCAGACCCGGAGGAGCGGCCTGGTGCGGAGGGCGCCCCGCTGCTGCCACCGCCGCTGCCGCCACCCTCGCCTCCGGGGTCGGGCCGGGGCCCGGGCGCCGCAGGGGAGCAGCCGGAGCCCGGGGAGACGGCGGCTGGGGGCGCGGCGGAGGAGGCGCGGCGGCTGGAGCTGCACTGGGGCTTTGGCCTGGAGGAGCTGTACGGCCTGGCCCTCCGCTTCTTCAAAGGTGAGCCGGGCCGGCCGCTCGCCCTCCTCTTCCTGGCGCTGGAAGCCCGACCCGGGCTGTGTCCACCGGGGTGATTGGGCCAGCCTCACCCGCACCCACTGCGGTGACCGGAGCAGGGTTCCGCCCCTGGGGCTACCTGAAGCTTGTCACTATCCGCTCGACCACCAGGTCACGCCCCTGAGTGGCCTGGAACCTTGCTTTGGCACTCCCGAATCCCGCCTCCCCGAGGTTAGCAGGGCATTTTACCTGATTTAATTCTTCGGATTTCCACGAGCCAAGGTACCTCTTTGTAAGCCCTTGCGCTGTCTCTCCCAGAGATCCCATTTTGGGGTTGCCTTTTCACCGTTCTCCTGTTTCCCATGGCATGGATATCAGACCTCGCCGAGTTTTCCTCATTCCCCATAGCGGGAGAAGTCTTTCTATAGGTTCCGTACATGCTCTCTCCAGCCATTCTGGGGAACCATAAAGTCGAATAGCACTTAATCACCTGGCAGCGATAATGTGCCAGGGAGAAGGAAGTAAAATATTAAGCCAATACATCCCCTTCGGCTGTTCAGACTCAAAAGAGAAGGGATGTCCACTGTGTTCTAGCAGCTTCTGGAAGGTTAAATTTTTACCTTGTAAGCAATTTGGAAGAGTGAATTCTCAGAGTAAGGCATAAAAGTACCTTCTGTGCTTCTAGCAGAATTAATTGAAAAAATGTCTTTTTTCTTAGAGCAAGACTGTAGTGTGTGATTTTTTCTATTGGCTGATTCACTTAGTCAAATGATGGTGATAGTCACATGATTTTTTCAGTGGGAAAAACTGGTAAGACGTCGTTGGTTTGATTCTTAGAGATACTTAGATCTCATGGGGTGTATGGGTAGGAAGAGATAATGTGCAAATGAGACTTTTAAAGTGGCTGCTAGGTTCTGTATATATTCCAGAACAGCATATTCATGACACGATTCCTGGAGGGAGTACCTTTTTGAGTACATATTTACTAGTTGAAGTTGAGTAGTTCAAATCTTCAAGTTTTTTCCTTGAAATATAACTTAAATTGTGCAAGCTATGGAAAATGTCCCTTAGGAAATTTTCCAGCACATTTGATCATTCCATATACATTGCATTTTTTTTATTTAAAAATTTCCCTTTGAGATATTTCTTGTCATTGCACAAGAAGTTCAGCCCTCTGAGCACTAGCTAGCTTGGGGAATTGGTAATGGCTAGTGGGTTTTGGATACTTGACCTGTAGGTCACCGGCTTGAATTTAAAGTTTGCTGTGGTGATGATATATTACCATGTTTATAAAAATCTAGTGGTTTCTATACAATTTATATAATTATATTCTACCTTAAATTTTTATTCTTAGAACTTATTTTTCCAGTATTCAGTATATCAGAGGGAGAAATAGCACAGGAGCAATTAAAAGCTACCCTTCTGCGTGGCTCATTACATCATCTAGCAATGAAGAGGCTGTTACTGTAGGAGATGCCTAATTGAGGGGAAAAAGAAAAGTAGGGATACAAAAGCACTCAGAATTATGGGAAGTGGGGTAAGCCAAGTGTTGCTGCATTTGTTTTAATGTGTGAATTTTTCTAGTGAAATCCTTGTGCTTTAATCAGTCTTGCAAGGATTTCTAGTAGATCATTATTTTGTGGTTTTGTACCAATAGCTTACAAGAATTAAAAATAAAATGACGTATTCTCTTCTCCTGTGGCGTAAATATGAATCTTAAAAACATGAATATCTTTTCCATTGAAAATAGGGACCCCGTTCTTCATTCCAGCCCTGTGACAGTGGTCATAGGCCACTGACTGAACCCATTATGTCAACTCCCTACCCTCTTAATTTTGTGAAAATAAAAGTAAAATAACAGATGAAAATGTAGGTAAATGTAAGTGTCTTAATTATCCAGTGCTGTCATAACAAAAAATATTCTCTCACAGTTTGGAGGCTAAAAGTCCAAATCAGGGTCTTGGCCCTGTCAATTCCTTTTGTGACTCTCTGTCATAGTTTCTAGTGTCTGCTGGCATTCCTTGGTGTTTCTTTGCATGTAGATCCCAACCACCCCACCCTCATTCTATCTATTCTGACACAACACAGAAGGGATTAGGTTTAGGACCTGCCCTACTCTGCCATGACCTCATTAACATGACAACAGAAACCCCTGTTTCCAAACAGGGTCATATGTACAGGGACAGGGACAAGGACTTCATACATCTTTTTGGGAGCACAGTTCAGTCCATAATGGTATTTTACCATCTAAACTTTGTTCAGTAGACGTTTGCTGAATCCTCATTATAGATGAAGTGTTATATTAGGTTAGCACTATAGTTAAGTAGGGAGCCCTGATGGTGCAGTGGAAACCCTGGTGGCGTAGTGGTTAAGTGCTACGGCTGTTAAACAAACGGTCAGCAGTTCGAATCCGCCAGGCGCTCCTTGGAAACTCTATGGGACAGTTCTCCTCTGTCCTGTAGGGTCGCTATGAGCCGGAATCAACTCGACGGCACTGGATTTTTGGTTTTAATGGTGCAGTGGTTAACAGCTCAGGCTGCTAACCCAGAGGTTGGCAGTTCGAATCTACCAGCCACTCCTTGAAAACCATGTGGGGCAGTTCTACTCTGCTGTATAGGGTCACTATGAGTTGCAACTGACTCAGTGGCAGCAGGTCCAGGTGTATAGGTAAATTGTACATTCCTCTTGCCATTAAGGATCTTTGAGTCCAAAAGAGGAAATAAACACCAAGTGACAGCTGCAGTGCAAAACTGAGGAGGCAGATGCCACTCCAGAGAGAAGGAAAGCCAAGAGCAATGAAGATCTGAAAGGGCAAGCAATACCTGTCCAGAAAATGGCAAATAGGAAATACTTGACCGAGAGAGCTAGAAAAGTAAGGTGGAGACAGATCGTGGCAGGCTATTGTAAATAGTTTGGCCTTTTATTCAGTAGACAGTGGGGAAGTGTTGAAAGTTTTTAAAGGGAGGAGCAAAGTGACCCAGTTCTAGTTTAGCAATTTAAGTTGAAGTGTATGGATTTTCTTCTCTCCTTGGGCTAAGGGCCCAATGTGTTGGTTTTATTATAGTCTTCATATGTCTTGGATAGAGTTAACCTGGGGAGTTGTATTTTGGTTTTTAGTATTCTTGGGGGTAAATATTTCTTTCTTAAGTATTCATTGCCTTAATAAGCTGGTGGTTGGCTGCATTACTTCAAATTTCCAGAGTAATAATTGCCGCCAGTTATTGAGCAGATGTTCACTAAACGTCAGGTACTGTGCTGAAAGCTGAATATATACTATTTTGTTTAATCCTCCACCAGTTCTTTAGTGAGGGTATTGTCTCCATATCTTAGTTGCAGAACCTGCCCAAGACTATTCAGTTTTTATTAGTGAGAGGCAGGGTTGGTTCTCAGCTAGTCCAGAATCCAAAGGATAGCTCTTCCCACTACAGGAGGAACCCTGTGTATTCTGATGGTGTTCTTAGGAAAATAATTAAAAGCTACCTACTCTGTTCTTATCACAGTTGGAACTTTTATTTACTTGAAAATAGTAAGGGATAATGGAATGATTCAAGTTGATTAAGTATTTCTAAGTATGATCACTTTATTGAGTCTCTTTAGATACCTGGGAAAAGAAAATGTGGATGAGAGAACTACTCTGAATTGCTGCATAACATTGCTATCAGGTTTGAAATTTTTAATATCATGGTAAAATCCCCTCTAAAGGACTGAAATAAATGTGCTCATCAAAAAGATTGATATGCTGAATTCCACCCCTGAGGTGACCCCGACGCGTGGCGACCCTGTGTGTGTCAGAGGAGGACTGTGCTCCGCGGGGTTGTCAGTGGGTGACTTTTCAGAGTGGATCACCAGGCATTTGTTCTGAGGTGCATCTGAGCAGACTCAAACCTGCAACTTTTGTTGGCATCTGAGTACATTAACTGTTTGGACCACCCAGGGATTCAAAATTCCATTGCTACTAATACAAAATTAGACCTCCTCTGCAACAAGTTAATCTCATCCTTTGGGAGGCCAGCATTCAGCCAGTGCAGTCATTGTTTGTGTCACTTTTTTACTCTGGGTGTGGAAAATTTTTTAGACGAAACCAAAGGCAGAGGAAAGATTAGTCCAAAGGACTAATGGGCCACAACTACCACAGCCTCCACCAGACAGTCCAGCACAACTAGATGGTGGCCGGCTACCACCACCGACTGCCCTGACAAGGATCACAATAGAAAGTCCTGGACAGAGCTGGAGAAAAATGTAGAACAAAATTCTAACTCACAAAAAAAGAGCAGACTTATTGTTCTGACAGAGACTGGAGAAACCCTGAGAGTATGGCTCCTGGACACCTTTTTAACTCAGTACTGAAGCCACTTCTGAGGTTCACTCTTCAGCCAAAGATTAGACAGGCCCATAAAACAAACAACACATGTAGCTCAACCATGTATCAAACACAAACCAAACCCACTGCCGTCAAGTTGATTCTGACTCATAGTAGCCCTATAGGACAGAGTAGAACTGCCCGATAGAGTTTCCAAGGAGCACTTGGCGGATTTGAACTGCCAACCTCTTGGTTAGCAGCCGTAGCACTTAACCACTATGCCACCAGAGTTTCCCAAAGGGTTTCCCAACCATGTATACAAGACTTAAATGAGCATACGAGCCCAGGGGCAAGGACAAGAAGGCAGGAGGGGACAAGAAAGCTGGACAAATGGAAATAGGGACCCCAAGGTCAAGAAGGGGAGAGTGTTGACATGTTGCAAGGTTGGCAACCAGTGTCACAAAACAATATGTATATTGTTTAATGAGAAATTAATTTACTCTCTAAACCTTCATCTAAAGCACAATTAAACAATTTTTTTTTAAGTTTAAAAATTATAAATTTTTATTATGAAGAATTTTGAACATGCATGAAAACTGAATAGTGCAGCGAACTTCCATGTAGCCGTTACCAAGCTAGATGCACTCCACCCACTTCCCAAGTCATCTGTAAATATATCACGTGTATCTTTAAAAGATGAGAACTCTTTTTTTTCTAAAATGACAATACCATTATCACACTTAGAGAAATTAAAACTACATAATAATTCATTAGTATCAAGTGTCTAGTCAAGTGATCACATTTCCAGTTTTTTTCTTTTTTTATATTGTGTTTTATTTTTGTTGAGAGTATACACAGCAGAAAAAAATTTTTTTTTTTACAGAACATACACCAATTTCCACATGTACAATTCAGTGACATTGATTATGTTCTTCACATTGCACAAGCACTCTCAGCCTCCTTTTCCAAATTGTTCCTTCCCCATTAACATAGACTCACCACACTCTTAAGTTGCCTGTCTTATTTTTCGAGTTGCTATTGTCAATTTGTTCACATATAGATAGTCTTAAAAGAGCACAACACTCAAGACAGACTCTTTTTACTAGTTAAGATAAACTATTGTTTGGTTTTAAGGAGACATCAGGGACTGTTTTTGATTTAATGAGAAACTAATTTACTCTGTAAACTACTTAGGGCGGTAGTTCCAGGGGTTCATCCAGCCTCCGTGGCCCCAGAAAAACTGCATTCTGTAAGAATTTGAAATTCTCTTCTGCATTTTCCCCATCTTGGTCAGGATTCTTCTGTGGAGTCTTCTATCAAAATGTTCAGTAATGGTAGCCGGGCACCATCCAGTTCTTTCAGTCTCATGGCAAAGGAGGCAGCTGTTCATGGAGGCAGTTAGCCACACATTGCATTTTCTCCTCTTATTCCTGACTCTTTCTTCTTCTGTTGATCCAGGTGAATAGAGACCAATTATTTGTGCCTTAGATGGCCACTTGCAAGCTTTTAAGACCCCATGTGCTGGACAATGAACTAGGAGGTAGAACAGAAACCCTAAACATGACATTAAACCAATTAATTGGGATGTCCCGTGAAACCATGACCCTAAGCCTCCAAACCAAGGAACTAAATGCCATGAGGTGTTTGGGTGTACATAAGCAGCATCTATTCTTTGTGTGTGTATATTGTTGTTGTAAATATATCTATCACACAACTTTTGCTAATTCAACTTCTTACAGTTTTATAACTTATTGACAGCAATTACATTAATTGGCTTGCAACCCTACCCTTAATCAGTGCTATTTTTCCATCATAGTAAACTGAAACTCATACTCCATAAGCAATACCCCCCTCCCTTTCTCCCTGTATCCTTCACCTGGTTTAAAAAAAAAAAAACCCTGTGCCTGGTAATCACTAAGAAACTTTGGTCTCTATACATTTGCCTGTTCATCTTTTTATGGAAGTGAGGTCATACAATATTTGTTCTTTTGTGATTGACTTATTTGGCTCAGCATAACGTCTTCAAGCTCCATCTATATTGTAGCATATATCAAGATATCATTTCCCTTACTGGCTGAGTAGTATTCCGTTGTATGTAGGTACCACATTTTGTTTATCCATTCATCAGTTGATGGGCATTTAGGTGGTTTCTACTTTTGGCTGTTGTGAATAGTGCTGCAGTGAACATTGGTGTACAAGTCTTTTCCGGTTTCTGTTTTCAAGCCTTGTGTGTTTATACCTAGGAGTGGAATTGCTGGCTCATATGGTAGTGCTATTTTTAGTTTTTTGAGGAGCTGCCACACTGTTTACCACAACAGCTGTACCATTCTGCATTCCTACCAGCAGTGGGTAAGGGTTCCAGTTTCCCCACATCCTGAGAAACATTTGTTATTTTATGTTTTTGTTTGCTTTAATCTTAGCCATCCTCGTGGGGGTGAAATGAGATCTCATTGTGGTTTTGATTTTCATCTCTCTGATGGCTAATGACTTTGAGCATCTTTTATGTGTTTGGTGGCCATTCCTATGTCCTCATTGGTGAAATGCCTATAAGTCCTTTGTCCATTTTATGATTGGGTTATTTGTCTTTTTGGTAAGTTGTAGAAGTTCTTTATATAGAGAGATATGTGCCACTTAACATCTGTTTGGGCAGTGTCTGACTGCCTATGCTTGTTTGGTCCCATAAGGGTATCCCAATTGGAGAACAGTGCATAGGAGACTTACTTTGCTATATTGGAATCAGGAGATGGATCTGTGTCTTGTCTGCCCCAGCTCTGGGGCGGCAGGGGGAGGGGATCCTGACGCCTGTCCGAGGCTGCCTGTCCCACTGCGCTTGCCACAGGTGGGGGACATGCATACGCCATCTGAGCTGCCAAGGGAAATGCCCCTTGAGGCCGCTGCCCCACCTGGCCAGGTGCCCTGCACATGTGCCCTGGTGGACGGGGCTGGAAGAGTTTAAAGCCTGTTAGGGAAGATAGGGGAGGCAAGCACAGAGGAAGGGAGGGAGCTGGTGATGCTAGGGGCCAGGAGCCTGCCGGCTGGACATTGAGTGCATGTGTGCGCAGCTCTGGGAGACCAGGTGCGACCGCAGGGGCCAGCAGTGGAGCCGAAGTTTACGAAGTCCCTGGGCCCGCAGGCAGCCCGACCAGTGTCCCCCCTGAGCTCCTCTTTCCCGTATATAGGATGGTGTTCGTGCAACATCCAAATCACGTAGCGTCCTGTTTCACAGAATGTGTTGTGGACACTAAGCTACGCATACCTGTATTTGGTTATTAAATTCTTAATGGCTATGTGATTTCTGAAGACAGTCTCCCAGTGGGTAGCTTGACATTTCCGGGTTTGTGTCATATATATTTTTTTAAATAGCTCGTTTAAATAAGGATCCAAATAAGATCTACAGATTGCAATTGATATGCTTCTCTCTTTTTTTTTTTTGCGTTGGCAGTTGGGTTGTTTTTTGTTAGATTTTGCTGATTGCATCCCTGTGGTTTAACATACTGCTCTGATAATCTGTATTTCTGTAGTTGGATCTAAAGACATGATCAGGTTCAGGTTCTTTTTTTTTTTTTTGCAAGACTTCTTCATGCTGTATTCTTCCATCCATGAGGCAGATAACTTTGGGTTGTTTCTCTTTTAGTGACGTTAGGAGCCATTGATGATTAATGTCTGAATCTGTTAATTCATTAGGAATTGAAAAATGGTGATACTCTAATTGTCTTTTCTTCGCCAGAATGCTTTTCCTCATCTACCATTTGGTTTCTCTGAAGTGCAGCTCAGATAGGAAAGGAAAGATAAATGCTTCTTTCTCTTTTTACTAGTTTTCAAAACAATGAGTTGTTTCCCCAGCAGCCTCAAAAGGTGACACATTTGTGTTTTATTTTTTAAATATCATTCTGAATTCATGCTTTAAACATATTTGATGATTTTTTGTTTTGATTCTTGCTGTTATTATTGATGCCCAGATTGTAAAATCATTGGTGAATGGGAGCCTCTTTAAGTTGGATCCTGAGGTCCTTTGACGTGACTTATCAGTCTCCGAGCTTCCTTGCTATCTGGTATAAGATGTTGCAGGTTTATCTTGCACATTTCCTACCTCAGACCGGGAATCGGTCATTTTTCCAAGGAGCCATGGTTTGTTTTAGCAGGAAATGGCATTCGAAGAGCCATAGTCTGGGTACTGGGGGGTCGGTGCTCATTGCTGCTGAATTGGTCATTGTTTCTAGCCTTTTCAGTAGCCGGATCTAGGGTGTGTGTGGCGGGGTGGCGGTAATGTTTGATGGCATGATACATGAAGGTAAAAGGAAGCTGTAGTTGGGTTTGGAGAGACTTAAATCTTGGACTGTTTCTTTATGAAATAGCTAATATGTTTCCACTAGCATTGCTGTTGATTACACTTGTTACATTACTAACAGCAGAGAGGCAATCATATGGAAATCCTGAAATGGCTCATTTTCCTGTAGTCTTACTTAAATACAGGTTTATATAAGAACTTTTATAAATGGCTTAATTAATGTTTTAAAATACCATACAGTTGTAAGTTATTCATCGGTAACATATGTAATTAGCATATACCTCTTGGCTTTGAGTGAATGTAAGGTTACTGTGAGTTGGAATCTACTCAAGGGCAACAGGCAAGCCTCAGGTAACAGCTGTTGGGAGCAGTGGTGATTTAGAGGTAGGCCTTACCTTTGGGAGACTCAGATTCGATTTCCAGCTAGCGCACCTCACACACAGTCACCGCTCATCTACTTCTGAAAATCAGCCATCGAAAACCCTATGGATCACAACAGTCGAATCTGCGTTAGATCATGGGAATGCCGCAGGGCCAGGCAGTGTTTGATTTTGTTGTGGATGGGGCCATCATGAGTTGAGTGCCAACTTGACAGCAGCTAACAACAATAAAATGTATAAAAAATTCATTTGCCATTTCAACTATCATATCTATTTTTAATTGCTTGGGAAAACGTGTTTTATGTGTTGTATTAGTTTTCTATTGATGGTGTAACAAACTACCAGAACGTAATGGATTACATGTATTAATTATTTTACAGTTCAGGAGATCAGAAGTTTAACACGAATCTCAGTGGGCTAAAATCAAGGTGTCATCAGGACTGCGTTCCTTCTGGAGGCTCTGAGGAGAATCTGTTTCCTTGCCTTTTCCAGCTTCTAGAGGCCCCTTCCTCCATCCTCAAAGCCAGCAGCATAACATCTTCAAATCTCTCTCTGGCTCTTCTGCCTCCTCTTCCATTTGTAAAGATCTTTGTAATTATATTGGGCCCACCTGTGTAGTCCAGAATAACCTCCCCATTTTAAGGTCAGCTGCAACCTTAATTCCACCTGTAACCTTAATTTCCTTTTTTCCATGCAACCAAACATGTTCATAGGTACCGGGAATTAAGGCGTGGATTTCTTTGAGGGTCTATTTTTCCACCTACCACATAACCAAAAAAAAACAAAACCCACTGCCATCGAGTCAATTCCGACTCATAGTGACCCTATAGGACAGAGGAGAACTGCTCCATAGAGTTTCTAAGGAGCACCTGGCAGATTTGAACTGCTGACCTCTGGGTTAGCAGCCATAGCACTTAACCACTACGCCACCAGGGTTTCCACCTACCACATACCATTAAAAAAAACAAAAACCCAAATCTGTTGCTGTCAAGTCAATTCCGACTCATGGCAACTCTATAGGACAGAGTAGAACTGCCCTATAGGGTTTCCAAGGAGCACCTGGTGAATTTAAACTGCTGACCTTTTGATTAGCAGCCGTAGCTCTTAACCACTACACCACCAGGGTTCCCATATATGTCGTAGTATCTTTTAAACTACTGAAATTGAGCATGTGGGTTTATTCTTTTTACGTTTTTATCAAAGTGGAAGCCTAAGCAATTGAAAAGGTCAGGTTGTACTTCAAAATTCATAGCGAAAAATAGCCATCCCCTGTCTCTATTCTTCCTCATCTCTAAAACCATTTTCAATTATTCTGTTTTTTTCCCCCCTGATATTTACCTCCATCTTCCTGCTGCTGCTTGGATTTAAATATATATATATATATTTCTAATTTATGTGTGTCTGTCTTTTCATTTTTCCCTCTTCCCAAACTCCTACTTTTATGATACCACATTTTATGGGTAAATCAGTGTTGACTTTTTGTTTGTGGGTATTCTTCATTGCTGAGACAGATTGTGCATTTTGGTTACATTTTGTTTCTTGGGCGGACTAGTTAGAGATGAATATTATTTGTTTTCTTTGTCTTCAAATAACCTTTTTTTTTTTTTATATATAAAGACATCTCTCCTAGATGCCCCTAAACTCTTGTTCCAGCCTTAACTTTCTGCCTTCAAGGTCTGTTGCCCAGTTGTTGTCATCCCTGGAAATTATCTTTTCCTCTCTCCTCTGTGTTCTCTTTTCCTTCCCTTGTTTTTTTTTATTGTTTATTACCTTATTTGGAAGTGCATATACTAGTTGTACCCTAGTGGTACAAACATTCAGGCGCTCAACTGCTAACCGAAAGGTTGGTGGTTTGAACCCACCCAGCAGCTCTGTTGTAGAATGACCTGGCGATCTGCTTCTGTAAAGATTACAGCCAAGAAAACCTTATGGGACAGTTCTACCCTGTCACATGGGGTTGCCGTGAGTCAGAATTGACTTGATGACACCTAACAACATTCTCTGATAACTTCTTGAGAATACAGGGAAAGTAAAAATTTTGAGATGTTGCATTTCCAAAAATGTCTTTGTTTTACCATTATACTTTATTTGATTAGCTATAAATGTCTAGATTGGAAATAATTTTGGCCCAGAATTTTGAAGGTGTTATTCCATTGTTTTCTAGCTTTCAGTATTTCTTTTATGAAGTCTGTTGTTATTCTGATTTTTTTGTTGTTGTTAAATTTTTATTGTGCTTTAAGTGAAGGTTTACAAGTCAGTCTCATATAAAAATTTATATACACCTTGCTATATATACTCCTAGTTGCTCTCCCTGTAATGAGACAGCACACTCCTTCCCTCTACCCTCGTTATTCTGATCCTTGATGTGAATATGAGTGTGACCTGGTTTTCTTTCTGAAAATTTTTAGGTTTTATCTCAATTGTTCAGGGATTTCTTCAATTATTGCCTTTTCGCCTTTTTTTTTTTTTTAATGATTGTGCTGAGCATTTGGTAATCCTTTCAGTCTGGAAACTTGTGCCCTTCATTTATGGAAAGTTTTCTTGTATTATTTCTTTGGTAATTTCCTCTCCTTTTTCTCTGCTTTCACTCTGGTATTGTTACTGTACAGACATTGGAGTTTCTGGATTGAATTTCTAATTCTCTTTTCTCCCTTATTTTCCAGCTTTGTCTTTTTTTTTTTTTTTTTAAGGAAATATGCTCAATTCTTGTCTTCCAATCTGTCTATTAAAATTCAATCTTTGCTTTGTCTGGTATCCTCACAACGGGAGCTTCTCTGATACATTTTCTCTAGTGGACATCCAGCCCTCTGCTAAACTAGGGGCAAGGTAGCCATCTGCCTGCTTGGGATTGCTAGATACAGTGGGAGGGAGGGTGGCTGCCTGCTTCTTATATAGACTTTAAACCGAAGTTTTGTTTTTATTCAGACTCCAGTTTTTAGAAGAATCTGGTGCCTTGAATTACTGAACCTTTCCAGGTTTCTCTAAATTGGTTTCCTTATTCCTCTTAGTGAGATTTCATGAGAGATCAGAGGTGTTGTGTTATGTTCAGTGCACCATGTTTAGCTGGATGTTTAGATGTATATTTTCTGTCTTTTTAGTTATATTTGCGTCTGTAAAATTTTTTGGAAATTATTTGACTTTTTGAGTGTACTTTTTCCTCTAGTCCAGGGGTCAAGAAGCTTTTTCTGTAAAGGGCTAGATGGCAAATGTTCTAGGAATATTGTTAATTTATTGCTTTGTTTTGTTTTGTTTTATAATGCTTTAGAACCGTTCTTAGCTCACAGACTTATGAAAACAGGCTATGGGCGGAGTTGGCCCAGTTTACGGCCCCCTGCTTTAGTCAATCTCCTTTAATCTCACTTAATTTTTTTTAATTTTTTACTTACAGACATTTGAGGTTAGTTTTTATTTTTTCATCGTACTTCAGATGAAGGTTTACAGAACAAACTAGTTCCTCATTAAACAGTTAGTACACATATTGTTTTATGACATTGATTAACAACCCCATGACATGTCAACACTCTTCCTTCTCAACCTTGGTTTCCCTATTACCAGCTATCCTCCGCTCTTCTGCCTTCTAGTCCTTTCCCCTGGGCTGGTATGCCCCTTTAGTCTTGTTGTGTTTTTTGGGCCTGTCTAATCTTTGGATGAATGGTGAACCTCGGGAGTGACTTCATTACTGAGCTAAAAGGGTGGCCTGGGGCCATAGTCTTGGGGTTTCTGCAGTCTCTGTCAGGCCAGTAAATCTGGTCTTTTTTTGTGAGTTAGAATTTTGTTCTAATTTTTTCTCCAGCTCTCTCCAGGACCCTCTGTTGTGATCCCTGTCAAAGCAGACAGTGGTGGCAGCCGGGTACCATCTAGTTGTACTGGTCTCAGTCTGATGGAGGCTGTGGTAGATGTGGTCTTTTAGTCCTTTGGGCTAATCTTTCCCTTCTGTCTTTAGTTTTCTTCTCCCTTGCTCCCGAAGGGTGAGGTCAGTAGAGTATCTTAGATGGCTGCTCACAGGCTTTTAAGACCCCAGATGCTACTCACCAAAGTAGAATATAGAACATTTTCTTTATAAACTGTGTTATGCCAATTGAGGTAGATATTCCTCAAGACCATGGTGCCCACAGCCCTCAGACCAGTAATTTGGCCCCTCAGGGAGTCTGTGATCTCACTTGATTTTTAACCTCGCTTTTATTTTTGGTGTTCAGTTTTGTAGAAAATGAACTTTCTTGTAATTGTTGCAGGACAGATGCCAACTGGTGATATCTTTAAGAACAGTTGAATTGAGAATGGCAACTTTTGTAGTCAGAGCCCTGGTGGTGTAGAGGTTAAGAGCTTGGCCGGTAACCAAAAAGTAGGCCGTTCAAATCCACCAGCTGCTCCTTGGAAACCCTGTGGGGACAGTTCTGTCCTGTAGGGTCGCTATGAGACTGAATCCACTTGAGGGCAATGGGGGCTTAACTTTGTAGTCATGTTTCCCTAGGTACTACAAGTAGTCATTTTATATTTTTCATTGACAGTAGTAAGAATGTATTTTCACACTTGAATCTGAAAAATAGCTGTGTAGCCTCTTGCCAAGTGTATGTTTTTTGTTGTTGCTGAGAAAGTAGAATTCCAAAATTGATTAAATCAAATAACCTTGTAATAATTGACTCCATGAGTGTGGGAGCCTAGGATGGTGCCTGTGTTACTTTCTGCCAGGACTGAAATAGAACTTTCCTCTAGGAATATGGCTTAGAGAATTTTCAGTTTCAGCATGGCCTTTTCAGTTTATGCAATTAATGGTAATTATTACTTTTTTTCTTGCTAACTATGTTTAATGCTAGTGGAACCAGAAATAATTTAGAAGGAAGTTATTCTCATTTAACTTAAAAAAAGAAAAAACCAACAGAAACCTTGTGATGTGTGAACCAGAGCCACCTGGAGAGTAAGAGCAATGTAGCTGTGGTTTGGAATCCTAGTTTTCTGCCCAGGATGTGGACTGAAGGCTTTTCATTCAGTGTTTTCTCTAAAGCCTAGAAAGTCAACATGATGCTGGTTGTGCTGTAGTGAAGGTGGTTGGGAGTAGCATTTCCTCCTGGGTTTTGTATTTTCCTCATGGGAGAATAATTGATCTGTTAACCTCACTTCAAAGGCTGAAGGATAAGTTGCCTTGACTTCTTTAAAATGTATGTTTAAAAAAAGGTGTGTGTGTGTTTGATGTAAAAGTACGATGCTTACTGGGGAAAATTTAAAAAAATAATAAGAAAATAAAATGAATCCATAATTCAGTCTTCCAGAAATAATAATTATTGCAAGCATTTCTGTATGTTTCCTTTTCCTGGATTTTTTTTAAGACAAATTTGATTTACAACTAGAACCAAAACGTGAAACCAAACCCGTTGCCGTTAAGTCCATTCTGACTCCATAGCAGCCCTATATAGGACAGAGTAGAACTGGCCCCATAGAGTTTCCAAAGAGTGGCTGGTGGATTTGAACTGCTGACCTTTTGATCAGCAGCCAAGCTTATTAGCCACTGCACCATCAGGGCTTTACAACTAGAACAGTGATGGTTAATTTGAAGATTCAATAAAGGAAGGATTATTGGGCAATTCTAAAAACCCTAGTAAGTGTATAAACGATTCTATGAAAAATGCCAGTACAGTACAGTTCACAAAAGTGGATGTGCTGTTTTGCTGATTCTCATAGAAATTGACCCATAAAGTCAGTTTCTTCTTTAGTTAGATTTTTTGGGGTGATTTGACTACTTGACCAGGACTTAAATTTAAAAGGATAGTCCTCTTTTTAAAAAATCCTTTATGGGTTGACAATTTATTCTTTTAACTCTGTCAGGTGTAAAAAGGGCAGACATTTACATCTAAAACCCCTAAAACTCACCCTGTCTACTGATGAGCCCCCTTTTCAATGCTCCAGCCTAGACTAACACCTTGCTGAACCATAGGTACAGTTTCCTTATAGTTGTTTACTCATCGTCTCCCATAGTCTCCCTAGTTTGCACTATCAAATGTTTGAAATAAAGCACATTTGTCACTTGGTAGGAAATTGACCCTTCCCCCATAGTTAAAAAATAATGGCAGTGTTTTACAAATAACTTAATAGTGGTCATAGATAAAACTTTTTTTCACATCCTCTAGTCATAACTATTAGCTTAGAATCATCTCCCTACAGCAAAAAAAAAAAGGATGTTTAGACATTGCTATATGATTAATTGGAAAAATGTTCTTTCAATGAATAACGTTTCCATGGGATTTAAATCTTTACTGACATTTGTTTAGGTCAGTGGCTGCAACAATGGGTTCATATATAGCAATGCTTGTGAGGATGGTGCAAGACCCGGCAGTGTTTCGTTCTGTTATACATAGGGCCACTATGAGTCAGAACCCACTCGACGGCACCTAAAAGACTAACAAACATTTAGGTCAAACCACCTGCTTTCATAGAATTCATATGCTTTTTTATTTATTTATTTATTTAATTTTTATTGTGCTTTAAGTGAAAGTTTGCAAATCAAGTCAGTCTCTCATATACTTCTAGTTGCTCTCTGCCTAATGAGACAGCACACTCCTTCTCTCCATCCTGTATTTCCATGTCCATTCAGCCAGCTTCTATCCCATTTGGCCTTCACATCTCCCCTCCAGCATATACCTTAAAAAAAAAAGGCAAGCAAAACCCCTGAAATACTAACTGAACAAACTCAAAGGAAGTTTTCTTTCATCTGTGTACCTTGCCCCAACTATTTCTCAGGCTCAGCACACCTTTTTTTTTTTAATCACCAGCAGCATATTTCCCTTTTAGAAGGCACAAGGTAAGATAAGATAGGTTATTGCCATTTTGATTTTAAAGAATAAAACCTCCTAAATAATCTTTCAATTAAAGGATTAAAATCTGAAGTTGGAGCAGTTTTTCAAATCATCATAATATAAGCATGGGGAGCTTTTTTGAGGATGGTGAAAGTGAGAAGGAAGTTCTGGGTGATATTTCTCTAATAATCACCTTGACATAATTAGCATAAGAAAACTTTTGGTTTGATTAATATGTGCAATATTAAGTACATAGTAAAGAAAGGTTATGGGAACCTTTAAAAGGCTTTTTGGTAAGTAGTATAAATACAAACAGTAGCTGCCGTTGCATTACATATTTCAACAGCCTGACAACATCTTAGAATACAGAATTCTAGCTAGCTAATTTTGTAAGATCCATTGCCATAGAATCGATTCCGACTTACAGCAACCCTATAGGACAGAGTAGAACTGTCCCAAAGGGTTTCCAAGCAGCAGCTGGTGGATTTGAACTGCTGACCTTTTGGTTAGCAGCTGATCTCAACCACTCCACCACCAGGCCATACTGTTTTCACTGACCTCATATACATGCGAAAACTGGACAATGAATAAGGAAGATTAAAGAAGAATTGATGCCTTTGAATTACGATGTTAGCAAAGAATATTGACTATAATGAGCTGCCCAAAGAATGAACAAATCTGTCTTGGAAGTACAGCCACGTGCTTCTTAGAAGTGAAGGTGATGGACTTTGGACATGTTTTCAGGAGGGGACAGTGCCTAAAGAAGGACATCATGCTTGGTAAAATAGAGAGTCAGCAAAAAAGAGAAAGACCCTCAACCAAATGGACTGACACAGTGGCTGCAGCAATGGGCCCAAGCATAACAAGGTTTGTGAGGATAGCACAGGACTGGGCAGCGTTTCATTCTGTTGTACATGGGGTCACCATGAGTCGGAACTGACTCAATGATACCTAACAACAACAATTTTCTAAGAAAAATCTTAACTGTGTTTTAAGTGAAAGTTTACAGTTCAAGTCAGTCTCATACAAAAACTTACATACTTTGCTATGTAACCCAAGCTGCTTTCCCCTTAATGTGACAGCACACTCCTCCTCTCCACCCTGAATTCCCTGTGTCCATTAAACCAGCTCCTGTCCCCTCTGCTTTCTCATCTCACTTCCAGGCAGGAGCTGCCCACATAGTCTGATGTGTCTACTTGAGCCAGGAAGCTCTCTCCTCACCAGTATCCATTTCTGTCTTATAGTCTAGTTCAGTCCCTGTCTGAAGAGTTGGCTCTGGGAATGGTTCCAGTCTTGAGCTAACAGAGGGTCTGGGGGCCATGACCTCTGGGATCCCTCCAGTCTCAGTCAGACCATTAGGTCTGGCCTTGTTATGAGAATTTGAGGACTGCCTCCCACTGTTTTCCTGCTATGTTGGGAACTCTCTGTTGTGTTCCCTGTCAGGGCAGCCATAGGTTGTAGCCAGGCACCATCTAGTTCTTCCGATCTGAGGCTGATACAGTCTCTGGTTTATGTGGCCCTTTCTGCTCTTGGGCTCATATTTACATTGTGTCTTTGGTGTTCTTCTTTATCCTTTCCTTCAGGTGGGTCGAGACCAATTGATGCATCTTAGATGGCTGCTTGTGAGCGTTTAAGACCCCAGATGCCATTCACCAAAGTGGGATGCAGAACGTTTTCTTAATACATTTTGTTATGCCAACTAACCTAGATGTCCCCTGAAACCATGGTCCGGAGACCCCCAACCCTGCCAGTCTGGCTTTCGAAGCATTTGGTTGTATTCAGGAAACTTCTTAGCTTTTGGTTTAGTCCAGTTGTGCCAACCTCCCCTGTATTGTGTGTTGTCTTTCCCATCACCTGAAATAGTTCTTGTCTACTATCTAGTTATTGAATACCCCTCTCGCTTACAATATATATATATATTTTTTAAAAGTTACGATTGAATTGAATTTATCTAAATTCTTAAAATTTTATCTTTTCACCTTCCCTTTGTGTCCTTGGTCATGTTGTAACATTACATAAAAAAACATTACATAGTGAATATATAATTCTGCATTCTGCTTATTTTTACAAATCTGTTCTCTGAAATGCTGTATAAGCCCATATAGTTGTCATTTTAATAGCTGTATAATCCATTCAATGGATTACTATAATTTAAGTTATTTAAATAATGCAGTAGTGAACATGTGTAATATTGTTTTTCTCAGTAAGATAATTTTTCAAAGTTGTATTTCAGAGAGATTTCATTGGGAAAGGAATGAAATAAAGAACAATTCTTTTAGGCTTTTGGATTTTATGTGAAAAATAAGGTAAAGTTTTTTAATAAATGCTAATCCATTTTTATTTTTAGCATACAAATTTAACACAACTATTGGCCTAACAGAGTTGAAGCAAATCTATTTCATCACCTTTTTGACCTAATGTTATTTTTTCTAGGCCAGAAGTAAACTCTTGATTTTTTTCTTCACCTCTTAATATAATTTTGTTATAATTTGTTTGCAATATATTTATTTACCTGAACTATGCACCTAGACATATTTGCTGTGTCCAGGTTACAATTTTTAATTGACCTGAATAGCTCGTGACTTCATGAGGACAATAAATCCCTAGTGTGTGGCACACAGATTTTTTTGTGTGTGTGTGTGCTATATAGATGAAGGTTTACAGAGCAAATTAGTTTTTCACTAAACAATTAATACACATATTCTTTTGTTGCCAACACCACAACATGTCAGCACTCTCCCCTTCTTGACCCTGGGTTCTCCATTTCCATTCATCCAGCTTTCCTGTTCCTTCCTGCCTTCTTACCCTTGCCCTTGAGCTGGCGTGCCCATTTAGTCTCGTGTACATGGTCGAGCTACGTGTGTTGTTTGTTTTATGGGCCTGTGTAATCTTTGGCTGAAGAGTAAACCTCAGGAGTGACTTTAGTACTGAGTCAAAAGGGGATAGCACAATGATTTGCATGCAGGGGCTCAATAAGCATTTGTTAAATTGAATGAATGACTAAAACAAGATTAATGTAGTATCAATCACTGATTAAATAGCATTCTAAAAGCTAGACTTTTGAATTGAGAATTGCATTTTAGTTGGTAAACAGAACATGTTAGTCCTAAGAGCTTAGGGGAAGTCCCCTGGTTCTACATAGTTTGGAGGTATCGTTTGCTCAGTGGCAGATGGCAAGTTCAGAGGTTACTGAATTGTTTCCATTTTTGTTAAATAAGGTCAGTGTCACAATGTTGTCTTCTTAAAATATTTTTCCAAGTGTTGCTGCTTTAGTTTGTTCTTATTGAAAAAATTTAGCTATATAAATGTTATATTTAAACGGGAAACTCGTCTTCAGCACCCCCCCAATTTTGCCAACCATCTTCCTAGAAATACTTGATAACAGTTTAGAGTGTGTCCGTCCATACATTGTCCTTCGAAAGACTAAAATGTCGCAAATAAGACTTTTCGTTCTCTTTAACGACCACTCCCAATCCCCTCCCTTATTTCTCATTCTCATTTTTTTGTTGTGACTCCTTCCAGATCTTTTTTTTTTTTTTTGCATTTACATTCATATAAATGTACTCATGGTATATATATGTGGGTGTGTTTTAACATGTTGTATTTCATCAATCTAAGACTCTATTTTATGTACCATAAACAGAGAAAAACTGCCAGTTGTAACCATAAGATAGCGTAGATTCTAAAACCTAAACTGATATTAGAGATATTAAGGGTGTGTGTGTGTACTTTTCAGGATTGACGAAGTACATTGTGTGCTATGATTGTATGTAGTTTTCTGCAATTTACTTTTTTCACTTCCCAACGTTTCCTGTGATTGCTTCATTTATACCACAGAATGAATAGACCACATTTAGTCATTCCCTTATTGATAAACTTTTAATTTTTTTCCAACAAAGAGAAGACAGTACTGTATCTGCCTCCTTCTATATATTTGGGAGCGCTTCTCAAGGGTAGAAACCCTGGTGGCGTAGTGGTTAAGTGCTACGGCTGCTAACTAAAAGGTCAGCAGTTCGAATCTACCAGGCGCTCCTTGGAAACCATGGGGCAGTTCTCCTCTGCCCTATAGGGTCACTATGAGTCAGAATCGACTCGACGGCAGTGGGTTTGGTTTGGTTTCTCGAGGGTAAAGAGCCCTCATAGCACAGTGGTTAAGCACTTGGCTGCTACCTGAACTCACTAGGCAGCTCGTAGCCACCAGCCGCTTCACAGGATAAAGATGTGTGGCAGTCTGCTTCTGAGAAGATGACAGCCTTGGAAACCCTGTGGGGCCGTTCTGCCCCGTCCTTAGGGTCGCCATGAGTCTGAATCAATGGCACGGGGTTTATTTTATTATTTTTAATATCAAGGGTAGATAATGAGAACTGGAATCCCTGGGTCGTAGGGCTTTGTCCTGGTTAGTTGCCGCGGAGTTGGCCCCGACTCGTGGTGGACTTGCATACAGCAGAACCGAACACTGCCTGGTCCTGTGCCGTCCTCAGTCTCTGGTATGTTTGAACCCATTGTCGCAGCCACTGTATCAGTCCATCTCATGGAGGGTTTTAATTTCCGTTTCCCTGATGACTAGTGAGATTGAATATTTTTTTTGGATGCTTATTTGCTAAGTGTATTTTTTTTTCTTGTCTGAATTTCCTGTTCATGTCCTTTGACCCATATTCTTCTGACCTCCCGTTATCCCATTAATGATTTTTATTTTGGTGACCACTGTGTATATGGATGATACTAACTTGTAAGAGTATATGCTATTTTTCTTTTTTTTTTTTTTAAGTTTGAAATTTGTTAGTCTGTTGTTATCATTGAAATCAACCATAATTAATGCTACCATTAAGCAGAACTGTGCTCTGTAAGGATTTCCGTTTTACCAGTACCCAATTTCATATTACTTTTGAATATTGGTGGTAGTTAAGACTTTATAGTGTAGCTGACTTCGCTCATGATTGCTCTTATGGAAACTTGTCGGAGGCCAACCATAATTTGAAGAAAGGAAAAGGATCTGATAGTTATTAGTAGTAATATTATCTTATCTGTGAGATAGCAGTGGAGTCCTTACCTTATTAATGTACAAACGGAATCTTTACTTATTAATGGACACTTATTAAATGTTCCTCAGCTAGGAAATGTCTGAGATGAGATTTAAACCTAGATCTGTCTGATTCCAAAATTCCTTCCCCTGTATCATACTGCTTCAGTGGGAGGGATAAGTTTTGAATACAGCACTTCAAAGTATATATAATCTGTTATGCATGATCGTGTAAGAAGGAGTATAAATTTATTTTAAAAGACTGTGGTTCTTTCACATTGTTCTTAATATGTGTAAAATGTGATAAGTGGTACAATTGTCTATGTATATCTCAGTGCAGCTTGATAGATTTCTGTGTAATAGTTTTAACATAAACATTGGTACTTCTTTTTTTAAAAATTAATAATTTAGTATAAAGGGTTTCTTAGATTCCCAACTATGAAAATTTAGTAATTGAAATAAATTACTATAAAAATCACTGTAATAGTGTTTATATCTGCCACACACGGTTTGTGACATACCTTATAGCAAGAGTTTGGACTGTAATGCTGAAAACGATGTTATTTTTTCCAGTGCTAATTGTTTTCTTTTTCTTATAGAAAAAGATGGAAAAGCATTTCATCCCACTTATGAAGAAAAACTAAAACTGGTGGCACTGCATAAGCAAGTTCTCATGGGTCCTTATAATCCAGACACTTGTCCTGAGGTTGGATTCTTTGATGTGTTGGGGAATGATAGGAGGTAACGATGTTTTGTTGTGTGATGAATTTAATGCGAGGAGTGTTGAAAGGGGTACAAAGTGAATTGCTTAGGATGTAAATACTTGGTTCCCAAGCTTAGAATAAGAACAGAAACAAACATTTCTGCTTGCAGTGTCTAGAGTCTTCAGATGTTTCTTTTTGGCTTGGAAATGTTTGTGACTAAATATTACGAAAGAAGATTACTCATCTGATTATGACCATAAGACAAGGACAGCTGAATGATTCTTCCTGAACAATGTTAAAAGCAGCCTTTTAAAATAAGTAGTAATTGATCCCCCCATTGAAGCAGATGCAGAGTTGTGACAAAAAGAATACGTTGAGTATTTTATTCGGTTAAGGCTAAAATATGCTATCAGGAGAATAAAACTTTGAGACCCTTCTGCTAGCATAGGAGTTATAAGGAATGAAGTTATAAATAGCTCTTCGCAGTTCACAGCAGTAAGCTTGGATTGTATGTGGCATACCTAATTTAGTAAGTCACTACATGCTTATTGAAAGAGTTTTGAGCCTTCTGCTTATAGTAGAATCAGATTGCTTGGGTTATAATTGAGAATTGTTTGTAATTAAGTTTAAATTAAATTCTCATTCTGTTAAGAAGGTTAGATAACTTTTCTTATTATTATTTACAGGAGAGAATGGGCGGCCCTGGGAAACATGTCAAAAGAGGATGCCATGGTAGAGTTTGTAAAGCTCCTAAATAGATGTTGCCATCTCTTTTCAACATATGTTGCATCCCACAAAATAGAGAAGGAAGAGCAAGAAAAAAAAAGGTGAAGTTTGCGAGCACAGAATACTTTATCTCTATGCGACCCAGCACCTTGATGCTTTTGCTTTATGGGGTGTCTGTTCTAGGCCAGGTGTCTTACTTCCCTTGGACGCCCACTTCTTAACGGCAATTGTTCAAACTGCCTGATGTGAGCAGGTATTTATATTATGAGTTTTGGGGGGAAGGGGTGCTGCTTCCTTCTGGCTGTACCTTTAAAAGGACCTGCCCATCCATCATGGTCGCATTCCTTTTGTCTTAATCACACTAAGTTTCTGAGCACACTCCACCATGAACCCAGCCTCTGGCTCTTCCCTACCCTTCTGGGCTGACACAAACACCCTTCGCAGCTGTCTCCCTTGACCTTCTAGAGTATTCGTGCTCCATTTCGTGGTTGTCATCTGTACTACATGGTCGGCCTTATGTAGGCATTCATAGTTAGCTCTGGTTCCCAGGTGGCCTGTTAGTTATTCCCAGGGTTAGGAGGAGAGCTGCTAAATGCGCTGTTGACGTTTGTGAAATTCTGCTGTGATTGTGAATTCGACAGAATTATAATTAACACCTTATTTATCTAGAGGTTACACTTTCAGCAACTTTGACTATCTAGGACTTCTAGGTAACCAAAAAGATGCTATAAAAACAATTTTACCTCGGATTACATTATACTTATTTTAGAAACAGGTATTTCTGTGGTTTCCCACCTCAAACTGGATGAGAAATAACAGGTTAGAAGAGAAAATAGCCTGATAATGAGGGAGAAGACAGGAACTGTGAAAAATAGAAAAGAATTTTAAAAGAATGGCAGTCAGGGGCCATTTAACATGAGCACAAGCTTGTCCATCACTATATTATGACAGGACAATTTTTATGTTTGTAGTTATAAACCCTGAGCCATCAAGAGGTAGAGAGCACTAAGTGTCATTTATCCATGTTTAAGAAGATAGGAAACAGCTTAATACATTTTTGGATTTTTATCTAGAGGAAGATAATTATTTTTCTCCAAGGAAAAAAGTTGAAGCTTGTAAGAATGAAATGAGGTACTTTTAACTGGAAAATGGGTTTGTGTGCTTTAGTCTGCTGTGCAGTCATGTTGGCTAAATGAGTTGTAGCTGTGCTGTCTTTGGAAGTGTGTACATTGCTTTTTTGAGTTCTTATTTAAGTGATAAATATTCAGATTTCTCTTAAGCATTGTCAAAAGTTACTACTCGTTTTAACATATGAAACTGCCGTGTTTTCTTTTAAAACTATACTTCTGTCGTGAGGTGAAGTTCCTGTAGAATTTTTTAAAGTGTTTAAGACTGGAGTTCATCTCTCTTGAACTGTAAGCTCTGACTTGTGGAACATCTTGCCCTGTACCAGCTGTGACACATTGAAAGAGGTCATGTTATTGCTCCATTGTGAGCCTTGGCCGTGGCTTAGGTACGTTGTTAATCATTTACAGGAGTTTGGGGAGAAAAGAAATCTTACCTTTCATCCTATCTTAACCCGCTTGTACGCCACACCACTCTTAGACGCAAGGTGTTCATTCCTAGGGCGACAGACGCATTCTTCTTTTTGGAAAGAAGCATGTTGGGATGAGTAAAAGAGCTGGATGAGGGCAGCACCTAGGTGTCCAAAAACTGCACTTGGCTTTTTCAAATTAAAAGTTTTTAACTTTTTTAAAATTTCAGAAACAGTATACAAATATATGCGGTATAAATGGCTTTTCTATGTATTTACCTGCTTTTTTCATTAACCAAATGTATTCAGCGTCTTTACATACTAGCCCACATAGTTCTGTCGCTTTTTCTGGCTACATCACATTCCAGGATGGGTTTTTCATCTGTTATGCACATTAGTTGACTTGCGGTTCCTTCCAGCACTGTGCTAAGCCCTGAAGGTGTAGCAGTGTAAAAAGGTGCTGTCTGCCCCTTATGGAGCACCTACTATTAACTAAACTTAGCACACAAGTATAATTCTGACTGTAGCATATTGTGAAGGAAAGACTCATGGTACTGTTAGCACATATTAGAGAAGAATCTTCAGGGTACAGGTATGTGCGTGATTGAAGTGGTGTCTTACTGAGGGACCCCTTCTGTTGCTGTGCTGCAGCGGTTATTCTTGACATAGTTTTGTATGTTGTGAGATTAGATCCATGTGATAGATTTCTAGTAGTGGAATGTATGCGTTTCAAATTTGATCGATATTACCACATTGTTCCCTAGAAACACCGTGTCTGTCTTCACTGGAAAATGAAGTCTTAGGTTATTTCTAAACAGAATTCATTACATAAGGTTCATTCCCTCTGTTCTTTACTTTATAGGAAGGAGGAGGAGGAGCGAAAGAGGCGTGAAGAGGAAGAAAGAGAACGTCTGCAAAAGGAAGAGGAAAAGCGTAGGAAAGAGGAGGAGGAGAGGCTTAGACGGGAGGAAGAGGAGAGGAGGCAGATAGAAGAAGAGAGGCTTCGGCTGGAACAGCAGAAGTAAGCATATTGTGTGGTCTGTCTTTGAAAGGAAAAATGGACTACCACACCTTATTACTCAACTTTTTACCCTTGCGTGCCTTAGAATAGTTCTGTACGCTGGTAAGCCTAAGGACCCACCCAGTAGGTCAATATTATCTGGTACCAAAGAGTGCTTAGTCTTAAGCATCATTTGGTTGCAAAAAGGGGAAGTTATATTGGGAGGATTTGGGATTAGCTCACAGAGCCCAGGGACTAGAAGCAAGAGCTGAGCTTGCTTAACTGCTCTCTGTTTCTGAGTCCACGTGACCTTTTGTCTTTGCTTCTCTTAGCTCCCGTCTCTGCATCGTTTTTCCTGCCTCTCTGTAAATTGTCACTCTGCTTTGGCATACGCAAGGCTATCCCAGCCTGGATTTATGTGGTCTGTGTTTCCTTGCATCTGAGGGAGACTAGCTGGAGTATGTGAGACCCAGTTAGAAATTCCTAGGAGAGAAAATCTAGTTGGCCCAGCCTATGACAGGACTGGGGAATGAGAGCAGCTGTCTCAGAAGGGCCTGATCCTTCAGGAGGGAGCTGTGGGTACAAAGAGGAAGTGGTCAACACCATAAAACACTGTGGGAAGAAGGCCTGGGGCCCTAGGGGTGGTGTGGTGGACAGGTTAAACCAGAGAACATGGAAGTCCATGGATTTCTTCTCATTTCTGGGTAGGACCTCAGAAAAAGTTTCAGTGCTAGCCTCAAACTAATCTAGGGCCTCATTCTCCTTTGGAGAGAAACTATGAATGCTGTTTTTTTCCTATCCCCACGAGGGTTGCCCTAGGTGGACAGGGTATCAGGCCCTACTTAGGAGTTCGTGAGGTTTTGCTTCATTAATAGATTACTTTGAGTTTTTGTTAGGTTGGTCACATAACTGAGTTAAGCATGTGGTTCCTCTAAGAAAAAATATAAAAAATAATTGTAATAGTTGGCAGAAATCAGTATCTCTAAACGAAGTGTAAGGAGCCCTGAAGGTGCAGTGGTCAATTAAAGCACCTGGCTGCTAACCAAAAGGTTGGCGATACAAACCCATCAGTGACTCCGTGGGATGGAAGACCTGGTGATCTGCTCCTGTAAAGATAGCAGCATAGGAAACCCTATGGGCTAGTTCTGCCCTGTCATATAGGGTCACTATGAGTCAGAATCAACGTGACAGCACACAACAACAAAAAAAACCAAGTGTGTCCAGATACTGTTTTCAGTGTTTCTTTTTAAGGCAGGCTTTAAATTTAAATAAAATGCTTTAAATTAAATGGACCCTCAAGTTTTGACTGGCTTTACTTATACTTACTAGGGCCACCTGTAACATCTTTTAACTATTCTTCTTGCCTCTTATTGCCGTTTGTGTATTTAAGTAGAAAAGCCATAACCAACGGTTAAAGACCCCATCTTTGCCACAGGTAATGTACCATCATGGCTTGCAGCATCGTGATTAAAGAGTATAGGCTCTGGAGCAAACTGCCTGGGTTTGAATCCTGGCTCTGGCATCTACTAACAGTGTAATCTCGGGCAAGTTACCGAATGCCTCCACTTCCTCCCGTGTGACACCCTACCTCATGGGTGTCGTGAGGGTGAGATGGGTTAGTACGTGTGTGCGCTTCAGCACCATGTGGCACGTGTGAGGACAGTGAATGTTAGTGACTGTTCATGGTGATGATGGCGGTGATGACGATAGACTTATCCTCCCTCTCCATCCAGGATTTTCCTTGAAAACTCTAACTAAAAAGTTAGAGGCCAATTTTATTTTGTTAAATCTTTCTTCTGGGCCTGGGACACATGCCGATGGTATATATTACTAGCTGAGTCATTTTGAAGAGTTGTAAGCTTATAAAAATAAATTGACAAGGACATTTTATTTTATATGAACAGTCTCCTGTAGTCAGACTAGCATATATTTTTTAATGTTTTTAGGCAGCAGATAATGGCAGCCTTAAACTCCCAGACTGCCGTGCAGTTCCAGCAGTATGCAGCCCAGCAGTACCCAGGGAACTACGAACAGCAGCAGATTCTCATCCGCCAGTTGCAGGAGCAGCACTATCAGCAGTATATGCAGCAGTTGTACCAGGTCCAGCTTGCACAGCAACAGGTATGATAGAAAACCCCAGATGTCAGCCTTAGAGAGGGTTTTTAGGTGCATCAGAACCCGTGTTCTTTTCTTTTTTTTTTAACAGTTGCTGTTAAATTTTGCATTAGCTAGCCTCTTAAGATATAAAGTAGCTTTTAGGTGACTATTATTAAGGACAGATTTTAACACTGCGCTGGCAGTTATGAAAGAAAATGTATTAAAGCAAAAAATGATACGACCACTGTCAGTTGTTGTACGGTATTTGAGAGCTGGTATGGACCAAGTGTCACTGCAGTGAGTCTGGCACAGACCCGATAGTAGACCCGGAACCATGATGACTGGGGAAACTAGCCTTAGCTTAAGCTCATCCTTCAGGCAGCGCACAGTTACAGGCCCAGACAACTTCCAGTGGGAGGACTCCCCTGCCGTATGACTATAGGCTGGTTCTCCAGGGCTAGATTGGGTCCATCCTGACTTTTATGCTAGATGAGCCCGGTGTCCTGGAGTTATGGAAATGAGGGTACCCCAGGATTAGTAGCCCTAAGTAGTTTTGACCATAAGTAGGCAGTACATACCTACAACACATCAATATTCCTCCTCCAACTCCCCACCCCCAAATATTTTGCTTCCACATAAGAGAGGGTGGTTGGGGGTAAAGAACACAGGGCTGGGAGTCATATACACTTGGATCCTGTCCTGGCTTTGCTGTTATCTTGTTTGATCACAAGCTACCTACTAGCGTGATCTTTCTGCCCATTCTTCCAGTCTGTAAGAATGGAATATATAATTAAAAAAAAAAAAATTAAAGTATCTTAAATATAATGGAAAGGAACCCTGGTGATACAACAGTTAAGCGCGCTCAGCTGCCAACCAAAAGGTTGGCAGTTCAAACCCATCCAGCAAATCCATGGGGAAAGGATCTGGCTGTCTGCTTCTGTAAAGATTACAGCCTAGAAAATCCTATGGGGGCACTTCTGCTGTATTTTGTGTTTCTTTTTAAAGGAGGTTTTAAGTTTAAGGAAACCCTGGTGGTGTAGTGGTTAAAAGCTATGGCTGCTAACCAGAAGGTAGGCAACTGGAATCCACCAGACGCTCCTTGGAAACCCTATGAGGCAGTTCTCCTCTGGCCTATAGGGTGGCTATGAGTTGGAACTGACTCAACGGCAGTGGGTTTGGTTTTTTTTTTTTTTTTTTTTAATTTAAGTAAAATGCTTTAAATTAGTCTTAATGGTCTGACTGAGACTAGAAGGACCCTGGTGGTCATGGTCCCCAGAACTTCTGTTAGCCCGAGATAGGAACCATTCCCAAAGCCAACTCTTCAGACAGGGATTGGACTGCACAATGGGATAGAAAAAGATGCTAGTGAAGAGTGAGCTTCTTGACATCTCCTATCTGGGGGGGAGATGAGAGGGCAGAGGGGGTCAGAAGCTGGCAGAATGGACATGAAAAGAGAGAGTAGAGGGAAGGAGCGGGCTGTCTCATTAGAGGGAGAGCAGTTAGGTGTATATAAATTTTTGTGTGAGAGACTGACTTGATTTGTAAACTTTCACTTAAAGCACAATAAAAATTAAAAAAAAATAAAAAGTGCTTTAAATTAAATGGATCCTCAAGCAACATGGGGTCACTATGAGTCAAAATAAGTCTTTGGCATCAGTGAGAAGCTGAAAAGCACTGCAGGCTTCGGTTAATCTGTAAGAGGGCGAAAAGGATCTGAAACCAGGAGTTATTCGAGACAATAAGTGGCGTTTTTGAGGCATTTCTTCTGTCCTCTAAAGCCTGTTTCTGTTTTAGCCTGTCACTCCCCTTTTCCTGCTTGTGTGTTAGGCAATGCGATGGGTTTTGTTTTCATAGGATAGCTCATACCCACTGTTCTGCTTGTAGGTTGCTGTCACTTAATGAGAAGAAAGTCAGACAGGGCAAAATGAAGAATCTCTGAAATGGAATTAGAGTGTCATAATTTAGATTAGAATGATCAACCTCAGTTTATCAAATTGATTGGCTGTCTCTGGGAAGAGAGAAGGCAAGGAACTAGGGAAGGAACAAGGAAACTTCAGCTCTGTACAGTATTAATTTTTACAGAAATACTGAGCAAAGTGACAAAATGTGAATACTTGTTAATATTGGGGTGTAGTTTTTTTTTTTTTAGTTACATAAGTGTTTGGTATTTTATCCCTGTACTTGTCTGTGCTTTTAAAAATGTCTCAAAGTATAGGAAAGAGATTATGTAAAGAAATAACTTCAGTCTGTTGTATATAATACAGTAAAACCTGTGGAAGCGGGAACCTGTGTAAGGCAGAAACCTGTCAGATATTTTCCACTAAATAGAGATAGAAAAATGGTGACGGCACTCTGTCAAAGGGGGAAACTTGCGCGACTCAGAAAGACAAGGCAGCCCTGTCCAGTTCCAGCTCTTCCAGGGCTCACTGTAGATGCATGTGCACCGGCAGTGGGGATCCCAGAGGAAGAAGGAGTTGTCCTTTCACGAGTGAGTTTCAAGAAAGGGACTGTTGGGGCTGGGCCTATTGAACATGAACACGAATGTTCCTTTTGCTTTGCTGTCATGCAGTGGATGTTCTGAGCGTGCTGCCTTGTTTTGATGATATGTGCTTTTTCTAGAAAACTAATGCAAAAGTTAACTGAGAGTAGGTCAGTCCAGCCTTGGGAGCTTCTAAAGACTTGTTACTAACCTGCTGTAGCGGAAGAGGGAGGTGTTGCTGTTTCTTTCAGTGAATGGTTTAGAAACGAGATGTTAGATGAGACACAGACACAGACAGGCATAGAGACAAGTGGAATGATGTGCCAACATGTGTGACAGTCCCCGGTCGTGGTTTTATAAAGGCATTTCCTCCCAATGTTTTCTGATTTTTTTTAACCATAGTGAATGTGTGCTTACTTCTGTGTTTTAATTTTGAAAGTACTTCAATGCCCAAATGCTCGTCAGAAGTAGAATGGATAATTAAGTTTAATATTTTCAAAGTGCAGTATCCTTTAACAATGTAAATGAATAAACTACAACCACTCATGACCCTGTAGATGCACCTCCCAAAAGTAATGTTGCACAAAAGAAGCCATACATACAAGAGGACATAAACTATATGATTCCATTTAAGTTCAAAAACAAGCAAAACTAGTCTGTAGTATTAGAAGTCAGATTAGGTCTTACCCTTGGGGCACTCCTGTGTCTGAAGGGAGCACAAGGGAGAATGCTGACATGCAGATAATTTAATTTATTATTTTTGTCCATATTTGATCAGTTGGTTATTTTGGGGGGGGTCCATATAGATTTTACCAATTATAGCTTCTGCCATGTGAATTTTCTTCTGTGACCATTTCCACCAAGTGTGATATTTCTCATTCATATTTTATTATCTATTATCAGTATTTCATTCTTCCATTTTTAAGGATAGATATTACTGTGTTCAGCTTTTACTCTTAATAGTTTTATTTTGGATTATTTCTCCCTAGCCTTGTTTGTTTTTCTCTAGTGTTCTCAGATCACAAAACATGCAATCCTCAGTCACAGTTTTTTGTCTCTGTTACTGTCTGACATTTTTGCTGTTGTTTTCATATTGTGTTGATAATATGAGGTGCCCTTGTGGCGCAGTGGTTAAAGCACTCGGCTGCTCACTATACGGCCAGCGATTATTAGCGGACTTACTAGTGATTCCTTGGAGTGGAGCACTTTGCAAGGCAAAGGCATAGGATCAGATGCAGCTGTCCCACTTGTTAGCCCTCCTGGTCATTGTATCTTTACTTTTTCTTGAATTGTAGGCAGCGTTACAGAAACAACAGGAAGTAGCAGTAGCTGGGGCTTCTGTGCCTCCGTCATCAAAAGTGAATGCAGCTGCACCAGGTGATAGGATGTCGATTAACGGACAGGCCAAACCCCACACTGACAGCTCTAAGAAAGAACTGGAACCTGAAGCTGCAGAAGAAGCCATGGAAAATGGACCAAAAGGTACTGTTTGGCGCACATGTGTTCACCCATCCAGATGTCCTAGTTCAGACTCCGTGAAAAGCAAAAGTCAGGAAAGTCCGCTTAGCTGGCTTTTGAAAGCAGTTTCGTATTTGTGAGAGTTGAACAAGTTTTCACTGTTTTTAGTCTGGATCTCAGTGCTTCTGATAACCCTTAAAATACTGTAAAAGAGCAAGTCAGATGTCTTTTGGACACTTTGGGTTATCTTGTAATGTACATTGGTTCTCTATTGCTGTGTAACAGTTTACATCCAAATTTAGTGGTTTAAAATAGCAGTAAACATTTATTATCTGACAATTTCTCTGGGCCAGGAATTCAAGAACAGCTTAGTTCAGTGGTTCTGGCTCAGGGTCTCATGAGGTTGCAGTCAAGGTGTTGACTGGGGCTGTAGTTGTCTGGATGCTTGACAGGGACTACAAGATCTGCATCCAAAGTGGTTCACTCACATGGCTGGCAATTTGGTAGTGGCCATTGGCAGGAGACCTCAGTTCCTTGCCCAGTGAAGCCTTTCTATAGGGCTGTCTTCAAGACACAGTGACTGGCTTCCCCCAGAGCACGTGGTCCAAGAGAGAACAATGCAGAAGCAGCAATGTCTTTGATGCCCTACCTTGGAAGTCATACACTGTCACTTCTCCTGTATTCTGTTGGTTACACATACCAATCCTGATACTGTCGGTGAGAGCTATATAAACTATGTGAGTACTTGGAGGTGAAGACCACTGGGCACCATCTTGGAGGCTAGCTACTATGTATTACAGTTTTTTTTTTTTTTCTTTCTCTAGACAAAGTACTGTGGTACCCAGAAGAGAGTGTTTTTCAAAGCTCTCCTAGTTTTTCTTGGGCAGCTTATTCATTCATTCAGCAATTGGGTGAAGGCTTTCTAAGCACTAGGGATATAGTAGTTAGGCAAAATAACACACATTAAATGTAAATTGTACCTGTGATAAATACTGTGATGGAGAAAGAGGTACATTATACTTTGAGAACACCTAATATAGGACGTTTGACCTAGTCAGAGAGGTCACTGGAGGCTTTCCTGAGGAAGGAGCAATTGGCTGAGATCTGAAGCAAGGGTAGGAATTAACTAAGTAAGAAGGAAGGGAGCATCTTATGACAGTGAGCAGGGATGGGATGGTGGTATAGTTTATAAGAAATTTGGTTTCAGAGATCTTCCTTGTCTTTTTAAACAAGTAACAGAAAATGACTGCAGAAAAAAAACCTTCTGTTTCCTTGGTTTATCTTTCCCCCTCCCCCGCCCCCCCTTTTTTTTTTTCTCCTATCAAGAGTTAGACCAGTATTTTCAAATGAAAGAATCTTTTGTCAAAGACCCCGTGACTAAATCTGGGAAACTTGTTGAATAGTCTAGGACATGTAGATACTGCTCGATAATAAGACTTTACTCTTTTTTAAGTCTTGTCCAAGTTTTTCTGTTTCTTTCACCTCCTTTAGAATAGCCGCTAGAACTGTGGAATACTTGGAGGTCAAGACTTTTTTTCAAAATAAAGACTAAAGTCAAAGCCCAGTTTTTTTTGGCCATGACAAACAGTCCAGATCGCTCATCCTTGCTAGACTGTTTCCCTAGGCTCAGTTAGGGAGTTTACAAGGCCATTCTGAAATCCCTTCATGCAATTAGAGTGTTGAAAAAAATGACTTATAAGATTATGATTGCATTTGTTACTTGAAGTGGTGGTATCCCAACCCTCAGTGCCCTCAAGTTGATTCTAACTCACAGTGACCCTATAGGACAGAGTAGAACTGCCCCATAGAGTTTCCAAGGAGCGCCTGACGGATTCGAACTGCCAACCCTTTGGTTAGCAGCCGTAGCACTTAACCACTACGCCACCAGGGTTTCCCATGACCTCCGAATGCCTGTGATATTGTTAAATGTAGTAGTTTTGGGAAAGACTTCCATGAGGAAGCTTTTATATCCCTTTCAGTCCTTGATCTAAACTAGCTGTAGCCCTGAGGCCAGATGTATTGCACTTGGTGCCTAAGTGCTGCTGGCAGCTGGTCCTAAAAGCAGGTGTTGCTGCCTGCAGGTATAGGCTAGTCTGCTTTAGCTTCTGTAATTCCTGTTGTCTTTAGACTCTCTTCCAGTAATAGCGGCTCCATCCATGTGGACACGACCCCAGATCAAAGACTTTAAAGAGAAGATTCGGCAGGACGCGGATTCTGTGATTACAGTGGGTCGAGGAGAAGTGGTCACTGTTCGAGTACCTACCCACGAGGAGGGATCATATCTCTTTTGGGAGTTCGCTACAGACAATTATGACATTGGGTTTGGGGTGTATTTTGAATGGACAGACTCTCCAAACACTGCTGTCAGCGTGCATGTCAGTGAGTCCAGCGATGACGACGAGGAGGAAGAAGGTAAAGCCAATATGCCGTATTTAGTAGCTGCTAGGCTGTGTCTTGGCAAAAATGGTGCTACAGTTCAGATGTCAGCCATTTTAATGCTTCCTGATTAACTCTTACTGCAAAGGGAAGAACCTCTTCATTAGTGGAATCTTAGGCTGAAAAGGTTATGGGGAATGGGATCAGAGATCTTCTTTGTCTTTTTAAAAAAAGTAACAAAAAGGTTCTGAGAAAGGGGAATGAGACCTAAAAGTGAAATTTTCTAAATGCCAGGAAAGTGGCAGTTTGTCATTTTACTACGTTCTGAAAACGGTTTTGCTTTCAACCTTGTGTGTTGAAAAGACAAACGTATGAAGTCATTTTGAAAAATTTTAAAGGATTAAGTAAGAAATTATGTCAGCCTTGGAATTTATTTAAATTTATATACTTTAGGTCATTATTCTAAGATTTTTTTTATGTAAACAGAAAACATCCCACCCTAAAAAATTCTTCAGCTCTTCTCCTTGGAAATTCCAAAGTGTAATTTTTTATTTTTCTCTGAATAAATAGACAAAATTGGGTGTTTTCAAGGACAGTTGAAACTGTCTTGGTCTAATAAGTAGGTTACAAAAGGTAGCACTTAGTGATTTAGAAGTTGGTCTCCTTTATTTTGTTATTCAGAAAAGTCAGAACTGGAAGCTTTTCTGCACAGCTAGTAAGCATTTAAATTATTTGTTGACTTGATTGGGAGTGATAGGGAAGGAGTGCCCTAACTGTGGGAATGGAACAAGCACCATCACACTTCTTTGGGACCATCCTTTCAGGTAGCTTGTAAACAGACTGCTTAGTCTTGAAGAGGGTTGATAATGTCGTAGTTCCATAAGGATTATATAGGGATAAATTTAAAGAGGTAATGTTTAGGGAAGTGAAGAGAGCCTGTCTTAGTTATCAGTGCTGCTGTAACAAATAACCACAAGTGGATGGCTTTAATAAATATAAATTTATTCTCACAGTCTAGGAGGCTACAAGTCCCAATTCAGGGCACCAGCTGCAGGAGAAGTTCTTCTTTCTCTCTCAGCTTTTGGGGAAGGTCCTTGTCTTCATATGGGGCTGGGAGTTTCTCAGTGCAGGGACCTCGAGTCCAACGGATGTGCTCTGCTTCCGGCTTTTCTTTCTTGGTGGTAGGAGGTCCCTCACCTCTCTGCTTGCTTCTCTTACATCTCTGAGGAGATTGACTTGAGATACAGTCTAATCTTATAGATCGTATCCTGCCTCATTAACATAACTGCCTCTAGTCCTTCCTCATTAACATCATAAACCCATTGACCATTGCCGTTGAGTTGTTAAGTGGATTCCTACTCATAGCAACCCTATAGGACTGCGTAGAATTGCCCCATAGGGTTTCCAGGGAGCAGCTGGTAGATTCAAACTGCCGACCTTTTGGCTAGCAGCCAAGCTCTTAGCTACTGTGCTACCAGGGCTCCTGTTTACATCATAGAGGTTAGGAGTTACAACACATAGGATAGTTATATTAGATCACAATACTGGGAATCATGGACTAGCCAAGTTGACGTATTTTGGGGGGACATAGTTCAATCCGTGACAGCCTAAACCAAATTTTGAGGTACACAGTTATTCCATTCATTTTACTATACCATACAGCACTTTGGGACCTCTGGTGTCGTGTATGGAAACACAGCAGGTGTGCCTTAAGCATTTCTTGAAATTAAGTTTAATACTTAATTTAGTATTCATCGTATTTAATTTAACTATCAGCTTTTTACCTCCAAAACCAGTTTTTGTACCATTACCTACCACTGTCTGTACCTGTCCAGTATCTTCATTAGAGCATCCCAGAAATGCCAGTACACCTTGCAGATGGATTCTTACCCCAGAGACAGATCAGGTATCCGGTATTATATCGCAGGTCCAGATTTCAGCTGACAAATGTGGAGCCATGTCCATGGGCCAGTGTCATTTAGGAGTTGCGTTGTCTTATATGGCATTTGGTTTTCAGCATTCTTTATTTCAGAGTACCACTAGCATGATAGAGCATTGCCCATAAGTACTACTGACTGAATTAGAAAAAATACAAGAGTGAAAACAGAGAAGAGATGAAGGCTTTAGCAGACTGGGCAACCATTACTACCATTGTCTGAAGTGCCCCTCAACAACATCAGAACCAGGAGCTGCCAAATCCCATACTAGACTTTTGGATGCATCCCAAAAAACCAAAACCAAACCCGTTGGCATCGAGTCGATTCCAACTCCGTAGTGACCCTATAAGACAGTAGAACTGCCCCATAAGGTTTCCAAGGAGCAGCTGGTACGTTTGAACTCCTGACCTTTTGCTTAGCAGCCGAGCACATTACAGGGACTCATTAAAATCAAGCTATTTGAGCAGAAGAACTAGTTGGTGCCTGGCCACAACCGATGACTGCCCTGACAGGGAGCACAACAGAGAACCCCTGAGGGAGCAGGAGAGCAGTGGGATGCAGACCCCAAATTCTCATAAAAAGACCAGACTTAATGGTCTGACTGAGACTAGAGGAATCCCGGCAGTCACGGTCCCCAAACCTTCTGTTGGCCCAGGACCGGAACCATCCCCGAAGACAACTCATCAGACATGAAAGGGCCTGGACAGTGGGTAGGAGAGAGATGCTGATGAAGAGCGAGCTATTTGTATCAGGTGGACACTTGAGACTGTGTTGGCATCTCCTGTCTGGAGGGGGGATGGAAGGATAGAGAGAGTTGGAAGCTGGCAAAACTGTCACAAAAGGAGAGACTGGAAGGGCTGACTTATTAGGGGGAGAGCAAGTGGGAGTATGTAGTAAGGTGTATATAAACTTATATGTGACAGTCTGACTTGATTTGTAAGCGTTTAGTTGAAGCTCAATAAAAGTTAAAAAAAAATCAAGCTATTTGTCAATGTCTGGGAAAGAATTTTTTGTATGCAAATTATTGAACTTATCAAGAGCTTTGTGAGTAAATGGAAGAATTCCCTGTTGAGAAATGGATTGAGGTAATACATTTTTCCTGGGTTGCCAGCTGGGGGAGCTTCTAAAAGGAAGTACTTTCTAGTCTAAGCTCTGAGTTGGTTGTAGTTTTGGGGCTGTTGTACTGGGACAAGCACTGATAAAAATGACTGGTGTCCAGTGCCTATCTAGAGGTGGGAACCTCAATATCCTTGACCTTAGCCCTAAAAAAAAAAAAAAAAAAAAAACCCAAATCCATTGCTGCCAAGTCCGTTCTAACTCTTAGCGACCCTATAGGACAGAGTAGAACTGCCCCATAGGGTTTTCAAGGAGTGGCTGGTAGAATCGAACTGCCAGCCATTTGGTTAGCATTCGTAGCTCTTGATTGCTATGCCTAATATGTATCCCTAAAATGGAAGAGAACTTTACCCGCTTATGTACCCATTCCTTATCATAAAATGATTTGCGACTGAAACAAATCCATTAGAACCTCTGTATTAGCAGCATCTACAGTGAGGTCTTAACTGCTCCTCAGAACTGTTTGCTAAGAGGGAGCATGACAAACCCAGATCCCTTCAGAGCCTGCTGTGCCACCGTATCCTGTCCACATTGTAGGAGCCCTTTTGGCTTGACTTAGGAGGGAAGAAGAGTTTGGGGTTTTCTGATCTGGTTTGGTCTTAGGTCCTAAAAGGTAGACAGAAGAATTTTTCTCTGCAGTATGAATGGTAGCCCAGACTCCTCTGTTTTAATTCTTTGTTTTCTCTGTTGTTTCTGAGTCTCAAGTCTTGGTTGAAATTGATGAAAGATGCATTATTACCTATCGCAGTAACCTTTAGTTTTGCAGATTTGGAACAAAATTTTTGTCTTGAATTAATGGACCAGCCTATTTCATGGATATCCTGATAGACAATTATATAGCTCTCATTTGTCAATGAACAACATGTAATTTTAGGTATTGCCATGGTAAAGCCTACTTTTGTAAGAGTGTTTTCTGCCCTTTTTTTCCCAATAAACCTTTATTTTAGAATAGTTTATAGAAAAGTTGCAAAAATGCACAGAGTTTCTGTATGCCCAACACTCAGTTTCCCCATTGTTAGCATTTTACATTGTATAGTAAAACCTGCGAAAGCCAGAACCTGTGTAAGGTGGAAAACTGTCAGAGAAGGACACTGATAGAGAGCTATAAGGAGCCCTGGTGGCACAGTGCTTAAGTGTTCAACTGCTAACTGAAAAATTGGTGGTTCAAACCCACCAGCCACTCAGAGGGAGAAAGATGAGACAGTCTGCTTCCATAAAGATTATAGCCTTGGGAGCTCTATGGGGCAGTTCTACTCTCTTCTCTAGGGTCGCTGTGAGTCTGAATTGACTCAGCAGCAATGGGTAATAGAGAATGATAGAAGACTGGTAAGACTGCACCCTGTCAAAGGTGGAAAACTTGCAAGACCTGGAAAAACAAGGTAATTCCATCGAGTTCTGACTCTCACAGGTTTCGCTGTACTTGGGTACATTTGTCATACCTAATGAACCGATACTGATCTATTAGTATTAGCTTAAGGTCAGCATTTATTCAGGTTTTCTTAGTTTTTATTAATGTTCTTTTTCTGTTCCAGGATACCACATTGTAGTTAGTAGCCATACCTCCTTCAGCGCCTCTGGACTGTGAGAATTTCTCAGACTTTCCTTGTTTCCTGATAGCAACCGTTGACAGACATCTCCCAGTTGACTTGTGCCACCAAAATTTACTCTGCTATGTTACAAACCTGAAAATCTTTTCTCTTCTGTGCTGAATGTTCCTTTGACCTATTTCCTTGAGGCTGTTTATGTTTCATACGTTAAATGAAACTTCTAAGCTGGTGCATAATTTTCTCATAGTTAGCCCGTTACTCCTGTAGATTTCTAGAGGTATTTTTTTTTTTTTCCCTAATCTCATTACCATTCAGAAAACTATAACCGGGGCACACCTATAATCAGAGCTCATTTTTTGCCACTTGGATCATCTCTGGATTACACAGGTCTAGCGAGTGCCTGTTGTCATGGTGTCTCTGAATGCCCGCCTCCCCTGTGGTTTCCTCGTTTTGTGCTTTGCATGCCAGACACACAGAAAGTAATAGTCCTCAGAGACTTCCTTTCCGCTTCCTAAATTGGGGGGGGGGGGGACTGTTATTGTTGAAAAGAGGGAATATCAGAGCAGCATTTTCCTTGGTTTTATTCCTATTGGGAAAAATTAGGAATTGAATGAATAAGGAAGAACAAAAATTGGGCCCAGAAATAGGAGCAGTGGTCAAAGCGCAGGGAGGGATAGGATGCTGGTGGCTAACACAGCCAGGTGTTTCCGCCACCGGGCTCCCAGGACCCAGAACAGTGCTGGTACAGAACAGGTGCTCAGGGGTGTGGATGAACGCGTGCATGAACAAACACATGCTTGCATGCAGGTAAGTTGCAGAGTGAGTAAAAAGAATTCCTGAAGGAGTCATTCTCAAAGAAAGGATGGCATATAATTGCTTGCTGCAAATATGGTTCTCCTGGATCCATTCATTGACGTCTCCCTTATTCTTTCTCACAGAAAACATCAATAGTGAAGAGAAAGCCAAAAAGAATGCCAACAAGCCTCTGCTGGATGAGATTGTGCCTGTGTACCGACGGGACTGTCATGAAGAAGTGTACGCTGGCAGCCACCAGTATCCAGGGAGAGGAGTCTATCTCCTCAAGTTTGACAACTCCTACTCTTTATGGAGGTCAAAATCCGTCTACTACAGAGTCTATTATACTAGATAAAGATGTTGCCACAGCCTGGAGTCTAGGGTTGGGCAGAAGATGGCATTTAATTTGGAAATTTCATTTGACTTCTGTGGAGCATTGGAGTCAGTGTTTACTCGATTGATTCTGGTCTGATGGCTTTTGACCTCTTGTTGGGAATCAGGATTTCCCTGAGACCCTTTAACATTAACACTTCGGGGTTAAAGGGATTCCTCAGACTCATCCAGCCCTTGGGTGCTGACCAGCAGAGTCTCTAGTGGATGCTGAAGTTACATGAACGACGTGTTAAATCTCTAAAGTCTCAAAAATAAAACTTCCCAGCGCTGACCCTGCTTGGCTGATGGTTAGTCCATTGCCGCCTGTTCTGTGAGAGCCCCTACTTACACTGCCCTCTGACTTGACACCTTTCTGTTCAGTAGGCTCCGTGAGATGCAGCTGGCTTTGACGGCAGGTCACCATTTTTACAACCTTAAAAGCTCAAGACCTCACTGATTCAAATAGAAAAAGAAGGGGTCTCAACTTGGTCTTCTTCTGAACAATCTGCATTGTTTGTGCTTCTGGGGCAGCTGTTAGTTCAGTTACACTACAGAGAAGTACTTCCTGAGATAATCTTGACCTAGGATGTTCAAACCCACCTGACAGTCGAAGGGCCCAGATGCATAGAACACGTCCAGCACCCTTCTCAGCGAGCGGCCCCAAACTCTCACTCGTTTTCTCTCTCTCTGTTTTCCAGGCTACTGGTAGCAAAGAAAAATTAGTTTTGTCTTAATTTGGCTTTTATAGATCATCTCACGTTGGAACCGTTTTCTGCACAGCCATACAGTTTGAGACTTTGTAGTTACATTGGCACCTACTGAATTTAAATATTTACAGTCATTTTAATATAATTTAGTGATGGGGAATAACATTACACTAGTATGGAAATCACTGCCAGAGACAGTCCGTTTTCGTTTTGTCACTAGTTAGGCACAGATCCTACATGATTCCAGTTTGGAATTACTTATTAAAGAAAATTGGAAATACACGTGCACATGCTTAAATTTTATAGCTTTAATCTATATTATGTCTTTATTGATGGAAAGAGGTACATTTTTGTTTTCCTCACTGAAAACAAATATGAATTAATTGCCTCAAATTTTGTCTTAAGTGATTGACTAGTCTAGAGATTCTTGTTTTCAGAAGAGAGTGTGGTATAGATAGAAATCACAAAGATGGCAATATGCACTTAACGTTGTTATATGTTGTTACTGCAATACTTAGGTGTTTGTAGTTCAGATCACACATCACTTGTAGAAGGGTTTCTGTTGGTTAGCTGCGGTATATTCAGTTCACTACATAATCAGCTGTTTTGAGTTTCTGACGTACCGCCTTTCCTTCAGTTTTTTAATACCTGGCTTCATACATATCTCTTTTCTCTTTTGGTTGTTCAGAAATTGGATTGTTTTCTCCTAAGAAGTGCTTAATTTGTGTTTTTTTTTTTTTTTCATTTTGATTCAGAAGTAGTCCCAGCTCATAGGTGTCCAGCCAGACTGCTGCCTCCAGAACATCCATCAGGCTGTCCCTCAGCTCTGACGTACATATGGCATAGAAACCATGGGGCGAGGCACTTCCTGGCAATTTTTTTTAATAAGAAAAATACTGTATTTAAAATGTAAAATAAACTTTTAAAAAGCAGGCACTAATATATATTTCTTCCAGGCTTTGAATTACAGATTTTGTCCTTACACATGTTAAGATGGATTACCTTCTAAAAATATCATTGTTCTTGGGAGCAGTATGTTACTTTACATAGCAGCGGTTCCTGTCATGTGTCATGTCAGAACATTTTTGGTTTTAAACTTTTTTATTGCCTTTGGCTGTTGATTAGTACAGTACAAGTGCGATTTCAAAAAGATCTTGAAATAATATATTTAATCAATTAAAATGTTTATCTGTAACTTGTTGGTGTTTCGTTAATATAGTTGCTCTCTGATGCATGAGTACTGTATTTCATTATTTCAGTAGGACAAGAAGAAGTGTTCTAAATGACCTTTTCTAGCTTAAGAAAAGATCTAGTTAGAAAACAACAAACTACTATTCTGGCAAATTATTTTGTTTCTTCTATGAAGTACCCTAGTGAGTTCAGATTTAAATTTTCTCAGACTTGATGAAAAGGAAAGCACTGACTTTTCTTATTGAAAATGACGTTATAAACTGTCTCCCTACACAGCCGTGTGTGTAGCTTGTTCCTTGAAGTGCGCTTGGAAAATCCAAAATAGCTCCGGAAGGGTGGCCCCTACTCCGAATGGGTGGTTGCAAAGCAGTCACAAGGGGAGCACCCAGTCCATGTGATATGGAGGGCCAGAAACTGTTCTACTTAGAATTGACCCTACTGAAATGCAGGGCGGCTTGGGTGGTTTTTTCCCCCCCTTAGAAATATGGAGTAGACAAAAGGAGGTGATCTCTTCGTATTTCTGCTGTGTGGGCTGTGAAGCCAGACAGAGAACAGCTAAGGGAGAGCTGCTGTGAGCGCCCCTGGAAGCCATGCTGCTGAGTCTTGACCATCTGTTTTGTGGAAGAGGAGAAGCAACCAACTCAGAATAATAAATGATTGCTGATAACTCATTCGGGCCTAGCGTGCAGCAGTCCCAACCATAACCATTTTTGCATCTATCCCCAGCTGCTGCTCCACTCATGTCAGCAGCCTAGGGACGTGGGCGTGTATATTTTCTTGGGGTAGAGTAAATACTGTATTTCTGTTCACTGACTTTTCAAAATGTGTGTAATTAGCATTGGCCTTGTATCTCACACACCTGAGCTTAGGATTATTTAACTTTCTTACTGGGTGTTTTTCAAGACAGTTGATTATTGGCCTTCAAAGCCTCTGTTTTAAATTTATTGTCATTATTCCAAGTGCTTGTTATTTTGATTCCTTTGTCGTGAACAGACGTAAGCAGCGGTAGCTGTGGACTGATGAGGATGGGATTCAAACCTACTCTTAGAGAGCACAGTGGATTAGCAGCCCATCACATTGACCGCTGAGGCCACCTAGTCTACAAACCAAACCCGTTGCCATCGAGTCCATTCCGACTCATAGTGACCCTGTAAGCAGAGAACTGCCCCATAGAGTTTCCAAGGAGCGCCTGGTGGATTCAAACTGCTGACTTTTTGGTTAGTAGCCGTAGCACTTAACCACTACGTCACCAGGGTTTCCATAACCCAGACCCATTGCGGTTGAGTTGATTCTGACTCAGCGAATATGGCTACTAACCAAAAGGTGCCCCTTGGAAACTCTAGGGGGCAGTTCTACTCTGTCCTGTAGGGTTGCTGTGAGTCGAAATCGACTCAATGGCAGTGTTTGGTTTTGGGGTTTTTTGTCATGAAAGGCAAAAGCACTCTTACAGTTGGTATGTTGCATGCAAGTCGTGACTTGATGAGGGCACTTAATTCAATACTACGAAACTAAGTGACTGATTTTTCCAAATTGTCATTGCCATTTGAACTCAGTAACTCATGGGCTAAAATTGTAGATTGGAACAGTTAACTCATTTCTCGTAACTAATGAAAGCTTGTGTCTGATTGCTCAGTTCAACCCTGTCACTCAAACTGTTACCTCAAAGTTTATTTCTGGAATGAGCAAGTATAAGTGGGATTACAAATGCGGATCTATTTGATTTTTTTACCTTCAGTGATATTTGTATACAATTTTTAAGTTTTTACCCTTTCGCAAGATCATCAATTTAAATATCTCTAGTTGAAATTGGCACACCTTTGGCATGGCAGGTACATAAATGTAAACATGTTTTTCATAAGGCCTACATTTTGCAACTTCTTTATTCCAGATTGTGTTTTGGGGAATTCTCCCTGTTCGTAAATAGAGTGTTCTTTTAATGTGCTGTGTATTCTTCCAGAGATTGCCTCTTTGGCCGTTTTTCTGTTATTGAGCATTAGGTTACCTCTGGTTTTTTGGTATTACCAATGGTGCTCCAGTGAGCATCCTTTTATGTGTCTCTGCAGATCTGCATGCTGAGAAATTGCTGGGTCGAACACACAGGTTCTGTGCATTCTTTTTATTTCAATAGACACAAATTCCTCCGAAGTGGCTGGACTAATTTCCCCTCCCACCAATAGTGTACGAGAATATGACTTTTTTCGCTGTCAACTTTTGGTATTATCAGACTTAATTTTTGGTCATCTGGATGGGCAAAAAATTAAACTTCATTTGAATATGCATTTCCTTGATACATTATAAGGTTAAGTGTCTATGTTTATTGGTCATTTGTAGTTCCTGTAAATTGCTTGTTTGTGTCCTTTACTCATTTTTTAATTGGGTAATTTCTTTATATTGATTTATTAGCTTTTTAAAAAATATAGTTTTGTATACTAATCATCAGTTGTATGTAAATATTTTCTTCCGGTTTATTGCTAGTGTTAATTTTGTTCATGGTGGTTTTGTAGACTGTTGGTTTTTTTGTTTTGCTTTCCTTTTTTTGGTCATAGATATTTTTAATTATGTTGTCAATTTAATGCTTTTTTTTTCCATTATGGCTTTTGCTTCTTGCCATATATATATATATACACACATCTTTTCAGAAATGGGTTCTACTTATATGTCCAGTTGTGTACTAATATCATGCTTTAAACTACTTTAGTTTTATAATATATTTTGATATAAGGCTAATCTCTACTGTTCTTTTGATAAATTTTCTTGGATATTTTTGCACCTTTACTCTTGCATATAAATTTAATCATCAGCTTGCCATGTTTCATGAAAATTATTGCTAGGATTTACATTGGAATATCACCTTGAATTTATAGACTAATTTGTGGACGTTCAGCTACTGATTGCTAATGTAAGCTTAGGTTGCTTTTTAAAAGATTGGGAGCTCTTCTTTATTCCTGAGTGGTACCTTCAGTAGAAGGGACGGAAAGTACAGCTCTGTAGTAGTCCTTTCCGCCATTATTATTTAGGATCCTGGCTAATCTGGGCCAACAGAAAACTCAAAAAGAAAATGGCCCAAATAAGATAGTTTGTTTGCTCTCTTTGTACACATTAAAGAAGTCAACTGGTATAGGGTGAGTGGGCTCCTACACTTCATTAAGTGGTTGTAAGCTCAAAGTTTCTTTTGTTTCACCCTGCTAAGGGATAGTATTGTTTTTCTATGCATGGTTAGAAGCTGGCTTGCCAGAGGGTGGGAGGGCCCATGCAATTAGGAAGTATTTAGTCACATAGCCTCCACTAGCTGCAAGGGCTGCTGGGAACTGTCTCTAGCTGGGGAGTCAGTCATGTTCCCAGCCAGATCTCAGAGAGGAACAAGTATATACAGAATTACACAAAGGAAGGTAGCAGCAGACAGCCCCACTGCCCTAAGCATTGATCAGGTGAGTTTTAAAATGTATAACTTGCATTGACTTTTTTCCGCCATTATAAAAGCCACGCATAGTTTTTATAGAAAATTTAGACAGTGTGCATAGGCAAAAAGAACTAAACCTGAAATTATAGACCTACCACTAAGAGTTAATGGGTGTCATTCTGAGAAATTTCCTTCTGGTCTTTTTTTTTTTCCCCCCCTTTAATTTTCAATTATATAATTCTAGCATACAGAGAAATAAAATAATGAGTTCTCACATACCCACCACCCAACACTAGTCACATCTTACCATTTTGCCCTATTTGCTCCCATTCTTGTCTAAGTGATAAAATGGTAATGAGAGAGTTTGAGCCCTGTGTACCTTTTTCTGATTACCATTGCCCCTTCTTCCTTGCAAAGGTAACCATTATCCTGATTTTGATGTGTATCATTCTGGATGGTCTTTATAACAAATGTATGTTGCCATAAAAAATAGGTAGTATGATTTTGCAAAATGCTTTTGAGTTTTATGTAAAATGTCATTTGGAAGTTTTTTTCTAATCCACATGGTTTTTTAGTGGTATACAGTTGATTCTTGCAGCTCTACTATTATATAGTAATCCATTCTTTAGTAACTTATATGGATACTATATGTACCATGTGGTCATTCTCCTGCTGTTGGACATGTAGAGTTTGTCACAGGTTTCTACCATTGTAATCTTCCTTGTATGTGTCTGCTTATGCTCACGTGCAAGAGCTTCTGTAGTGTATGTACCAAAAGGTGACATTGTTGAGTCATAAGCTGTGTGGGTCTCGGACTATGCTGTTCTTGTTGCTAGGTGCCTTCAAGTCGGTTCCAACTCATAGTGACCCTATGTACAAACACTACCTGGTCCTGCGCCATCCTTGAGACTGTTGTTGCAGCTACTATGCCAGTCTGTCTCATTGAGGATCTTCCTTTTTTTTGATGACCCTTGATGTCCTTCTCCAGGGACTGATCCTTCCTGATAACATGTCCAAAGTATGTGAAAAGTAGTCTCACCATCCTCGATTCTAAAGATCATTCTGCCTGTACTTCTTCCAAGACAGATTTGTTCATTCTTCTGGCAGTCTATGGCGTATTCAGTATTCCTCACCAACACCGTAATTCAAAGGCATCAGTTCTTCAGTCTTCCATCCGTCATCCAGCTTTCATGTGCATATGGGGTGATTGAAAACGCCATGGCTTGAGACAAAAAAAAAAAAAAAAGACCAGACTTAATGGTCTGACAGACTAGAGAAACCCCAAGAATGTGGCCCCTAGACACCTTTTGGCCCAGTAATGAAGTCACTCCTGAGGTTCACCCTTCAGCTAAAGATTAGACAGGCCCATAAAACAAAGCGAGATTAAATGGGCACACCAGCCCAGGAGCAAGGATGAGAAGGCTGGGGGGCGGGGGGGGGGACAGGAAAGCTGGTGACGGGGAATCCAAGGTCGAGAACGGCAGAGAGTTGACATGTTGTGGGGTTGGCAACCAGTGTCACAAAATATGTGTATTAATTGTTTGCTGAGAAACTAGTTCTGTAAACCATCTAAAGTACAATTAAAAAAAAAAAAAAAAGCTATTGAGGCTGCTTATAAAAAAAAAAACACCATAGCTTGGGTCAGGCTCACTTTATTCTCCAAGGTAACATCTTTGCTTTTAACAGTTGAAAGAGGTCTTTTGCTGGCAGATTTGCCCAGTACATTGTATCATTTGATTTCTTTACTGCTGCTTCCGTGGGCGTCAATTGTGGATCCAAGTAAAATGAAATTCTTGACCACTTCAGTCTTTTCTCCCTTTATCATGATGTTACTTACTGGTCCAGTTGTGAGGATTTTTGTTTTCTCTGTGTTGCGGTGTAATCCATACAGAAGGCTGTGGTCTTTGATCTTCATCAATAAGTGCTTCAAGTCCTCTTCACTTGCAGCAAGCAAGGTCGTGTCATCTGCATAATGCAGATTGTTAAGAGTCTTCCTCCAGTCCTCATGCAGTGTAGTCCAGCTTCTCGGATTATTTGCTCAGCATACAGATTAAATAAGTACGGTGAAAGGATACAACCCTGATGCACACCTTTCTTAACTTTAAACCACGCGCTAAGTATCACTTTGTTCTGTTCAAACTACTGCCCCTTGGTCTATGTACAGGTTCCTCGTGAGCACAATTAAGTGTTCCAGAATTCTCGTTTTTTGCAAGGTTATCCATAATTTGTTATGATCCATACAGTTGATGCCTTTTCATAGTCTAAAAACCCAGGTAAACATCTTTCTCATATTCTCTGCTTTCAGCCAAGGTCTGTCAGACATCAGCAATGATACCCCCTCTTCCACGCCCTCTTCCAAATCCAGCTTGTGGCAGTTGCCTGTCAATGTGCTGCTGCAGCAGCTTTTAGGTGATCTGCAGTGAAGTTTTACTTGCGTGTGATATTAATGATACTGTTCGATAATTTCCACATTCTGTTGGATCACCTTTCTTTGGAATGGGCACAAATATGGATCTCTTCCAGTTGGTTGGCCAGGTAGCTGTCTTCTAAATTTCTTGGCATAGACAAGTGAACACCTCCAGGGGCTGCATTCGTTTATTGAAACATCTCAATTGGTATTCTCTCAATTCGTGGAGCCTTGTTTTTCACCAGGTTGCCTTGAGTGCGTCTTACATCTCTTCCTTCAGTACCATTGGTCCTTGATCATGTGCTGCCTCCTGAAGTGGCTGAACGTCAACCAGTTCTTTTTGGCAAAGTGATTGCTTCCACCTTCTTTTGATGCTTCCTGCGTCATTGAATGTTTTCCCTATAGAATCCTTCAATATTAGAACTCGAGGCTTGAATTTTTTCTTCAGTTCTTTCAACTTGAGATATGCCAAGCATGTTCTTCCCTTTTGATTTTCTAATTCTGGGTCTTGCACACTTCATTATAATACTTTGTCTTCTGGAGCCCCCCTTTGAAATCTTCCGTTCAGCTCTTATCATTTCTTCTTTTGGCATTAGCTACTCGACGTTCAAGAGCAAGTTTCAGAGTCTCTTCTGACATCCATTTTGGTCTTTTCTTTCTTTCCTATCTTTTTAGTGACTTCTTGCTTTCTTTATGTATGATGTCCTTGATGTCATTCCACAACTCATCTGGTCTTTGGTCATTAGTGTTCAGTGCTCAAATCTGTTCTTCAGATGGTCTCTAAATTCAGGTGGGATATACTTGAGGTGATACTTTGGCTCTCATGGACTTGTTCTAATTTTCTTCAACTTCAGCTTCAACTTGCACACGAGCAGTTGGTGGTCTCTTCCACAGTCTGCCCCTTGCCTTGTTCTGACTGATGATACTGAGCTTTTCCATCATCTCTTTCCACAGATATAGTCGATTTGACTCCTGTTTACTCCATCTGGAGAGGTTCACATGTATAGTCTCCGTTTATGTTGGTGAGAAAAGATATGTGCAATAAAGAAGTCATTGGTCTTGCAAAATTCTGTCATTGAGTCTCCAGCATCATTTCTACCACCAAGGCCTTATTTTCCAACTACCAATCCTCCTTCTCTGTTTCCAACTTCCACATTTCAATCACCAGTAGTTGTCAACTTGTCCTGTCTGCAAGTTTGGTCAATTTCATACTGCAAAAGTGGGTAAAAATCTTCAATTTCTTCATCTTTGGCCTTAGTGGTTGGCATGTAAATTCAAATAATACTCTTATTAACTAGTCTTCCTTGTAGGCATATGGATACTATCCTATCACTGACAGCGTTGTACTTCAGGATAGATCTTGAAATGTTCTTTTCGATGGTGAACGCAACATATTCCTCTTCTGTCATTCCCCACATAGTAGACCATGTGATTGTCTGATTCAGAATGGCCATTACCAGTCCATTTCAGCTCACTAATGCCTAGAATATCGATCTTTTTGCATTCCATTTCATTTTTGATGACTTCTAATTTTCTTAGACTCATACTTCTTGTATTCCACGATCGAGTTATTAATGGATGTTTACAGCCATTTCTTATCATTTTGAGTCATGCCGTATCAGCAAATGAAGGTCTCGAAAGCTCGACTCCATCCACATCATTAAGTTCGACTCTACTTTGAGGAGGCAGCTCTTCCCCAGTTGTCTTTTGAGTGCCTTCCAACCTGATGGCCTCATCTTCCGGCAGTGTATCAGACAATGTTCCACTGCTATTCATGAGGTTTTTACTGACCAATTTTTTCAGAAGTAGACGGCCAGGTCCTTCATAGCCTGTCTCAGTCTGGAAGCTCCGCTGAAACTGTCTACTAAGGGTAAGCCTGCTGGTGTTTGAAATACCAGTGGCAAAGCTTCCAGTATCACAGCAACATGGAAGCCACCGCAGTACGACAAACTGACAGACGTGGTAGTGAACTATTCTAGATAATGCAGAATTGCTCTTGGACTGGTTTTGCCAATTAAACCCCCAATAGCAATGTACCTGAGTTCGTGTGTTCCACAATCTTGCCAACAGTTGATAGATTTTGTAATTTTATCAATTTGATGGGTGTAAAATAGAATTTTATCTGTGGTTTAATTGCATTTTCTTAATAACCACTGAGCATCAGAATTTTTTCATGTGTTCACTGGCCTTGTGTGAAATGCATGTTCATAGCCTTTATCCATCTTCCATTGGGCTTTTTTCTTGATTTGTAAGAGTACTCTAAGTATGCTGGATATTATAATTTTTTGGTCATGTCCATCATTAAACAAATAATTTATAAGAATTGCTAAGCTGGTTCCTATGAAGCAGAGGTTAAAGATGTCCCTAACATCTAACTTTTCCAAGCCAGTGTACCACCCCATCATCTCTCACATCAGCTACTGCCTCTCACCTCAGTACTCTCCCTCTTGTCTTTCAGCTGCAATGTCACACCGAACTCACAAACCGTATAAAGGAAATGGCTCACGGGGTTGTGGAGGCTGGCAAGTCCCAAATTTGTGGGTCAGCCATAGACTTCTCCCTGGCCCTCAGTCTCTGTCTGAAGGCACTCAACTTTCTCACTCTGTCTCTGTCCTCTGTGGGTCTCTTATTTGGTGGTGGTGGGCTCTCCTCTCTGCTCTGGAATTGGTTCTCTTTTAAGACAAAACCGACCAATCCCCTCATGGGCTGTGATTATCTTATATGCACGGCCCCACCTAACACCTAGGTGGGAGTCACAAGACCGTGGCTAGAAAGGACCCACAAAAGTAATCACACAGCAATCACAAATAACTTGTGCAAGGCTTTGATTTTTTTTAAAGAATTTTGTTTATGATGTGTTTTATTCTTTAGAGGTTTTTACTTCTAAATTTATCAAACTTTCATCGTTTGTACTTTCTGTACCCTTAAGAAGTTTTTCCCAGCCCTGAGGATATAGTCTTCTGTATTCTAGGCGTCTCAAAGTGTTTGCATTTAGGCCTCAAATACACCTGAAATTTACGTTTGGTTTGAGACCGGAATCTGATATTACTTTGTTTTTCATAGAGCTAATTATTCCAGTAGCATTCACAGACTTCTTGTCTTTTACCCACGATTTGTAATACCATCTGTGTTATGTATCAGACCTCCATATCTATATATGGAAGTCAGTCTCTGGGCTCTCTATTCTGTTTAGTTATTAATTTTTGTCTACTCTTGTGCCAATATCACTCTGTCTTAATTAACCATTTTTTAAAATAAGTCTTGCTATCTGTTACAGTGAAGTTCCTCCCTCTTTCCCCCCAAATTATTTTTAGCTAGTTTGGACCTTTGCTTTTTTTTTTTTTTTTTTAATTTTTATTGTGCTTTAAGTGGAAGTTTACAAATCAAGTCAGACTCTACACAAAAATTTATAAACACCTTGCTATACACTCCTAATTGCTCTTCCCATAATGAGACAGCACAGTCCTTCCTTCCACCCTCTCTTTTCCTGTCCATTGAGCCACCTTCTGAACCCCTCTACCCTCTCATCTCCCCTTCAGACAGGAGATGCCAACATAGTCTTGTGCGTCTACTTGATCCAAGAAGCTCATTCTTCACCAGCATTATTGTCTGTCCCAAAAAAAAAAAAAAAATAGTCCAGTCTAATCCCTGTCTGAAGAGTTAGCTTTAGGAATGGTTCCTGTCTTGGGCTAACAGAAGGTCTGGGGACCATGACCTCCGGGGTCATTCTAGTCTCAGTCAGCCCATTAAGTCTGGTCTTTTCACGAGAATTTGGGGTCTGCATCCCAGTACTCTCCTGCTCCCTCAGGGGTTTTTTGTTGTGTTTCCTGTCAGGACAGTCATTGGTTGTAGCTAGGCACCATCTATTCTTCTGGTCTCAGGCTAATGTAGTTTCTGCTTTATGTGGCCCTTTCTGCCTCTTGGGCTCATAATTACCTTGTCTTTGGTGTTCTTCGTTTTCCTTTGCACCAGGTGGGTTGAGACCAATTGATGCATCTTAGATGGCTGCTTGCTAGCGTTTAAGACCCCAGACGCCACTCTCCAAAGTGGGATACAGAATGTTTTCTTAATAGATTTTATTATGCCAATTGTTTGCCCTTCCATATGAATTCTATTTCTGTTAATTTTTCTTTTAAAAATTTTTAATAGCAATATATTTATATTAGTAAATGCATATGTATATCAAAGGTACAATGGCTTATATAATAAAAATTTATCACTTGTCCCTAACCACCCAAGGACTCCAGTTTTCCTCCCTGGAGGTAACCAGCATTATCAATTCCATCTGTATTCAACACCTAAGTAAATACATACTTGTAAATTCTCCCCCACCTAATATAGTCTGTTCTGTAACTTTTTTCACTTAGACATTTGTTTTGATAATCTTTCTATATCAATATATAAGAACTTCATTCTTTTTCATGATGGACCAATGGATTTTACTACTTCATTTGTAAAGGACATTTAGTTTTTTTCTAATCTTTTGCCATTAAATTTGGCTGCAACTGATCATGTACCTATATCATTTTGCATACGTATCTGTGTCATTTCATGAACAAGATTGAGACACTTTAAAAATCTCAGACATTTTATGTTATAGGTTCTGTATTTATTTTAATGTTAGGTTTATTGAAGTATGAGGAGCCCTGGTGGTGCAGCAGTTAGAAGCTCAGGCTGCTAACCGGAAGGTTGACAGTTCCAGTCCACCAGCTGCCCCTGGGAAACCGTATGGGGCGGTTCTGCTCTGTCCTATAGGGTCGCTATGAGTTGGAAGTTATTGCAGAGAGTTATTGGGGTATAATTTACAGACAATAAAATGCACTCCTTTTAAGTGTACAGTTGGATGGATATCATCACATCAAAAATGACCTGTTCCGTTGGAGTCAGTCCCCTTCCCCAGCCCCCTGGCGACCACTAATCTGATTTCTTACTCTCTAGATGTGCTTTTGCCAGAATGTCATATAAATGTAATCATACAGCACGTAACCTTTTGTACCTGCCTTCTTTCACTAAAGCATAGTGCTCTTGAGACTCACGTCTCTCCTTGATGCATCAGCCGTCCGTTTCGTTGCTGAGAAGTATTCTGTTGTATGGGTGTGCCACACTGTTCATCCATTCACCCGTTGATGGCGTTTGGGGTTTTCCAGTCTTTGGTGATTATAAATAAAGCTGCTGTAAACATTCACATATAGGTCTTTGTGTAGACATATATCCTCATTTCTCCTAGGTTAATAGCTACGAGTGAGTTTGCTAGATTGTATAGTAATTGTATATTTAATTTTTTAACAAACTGCCAAACTGTTTTCCAAAGCAACTGTACCATTTTGCATTCCCTTCAAAACCGTATGAGAGTTGTAGGTGCTCCACATCCGCACAGTACTTTATATTATCAATGTTAAACATTTTAGCCAGTTAGTAGATGGTGTCTCACTGTGGTTTTAATTCGCATTTCCATAATGATGTTGGGGATCTGTTTATGTGCTTTATTTGCCATTTGTATTTATTCTTTGGTAAAGTGTCAGTTCAAATCTTTTGCTTTTTTTTAACTGGATGGTTTCCTTATTATTGAGTTGTAAGCATTATTATTTTTTTCAGGGCACAGATCCTTTATCAGAACTGTGTTGTACAAATATTTTCTTTCATCTTTTGGCTTGTCTTTTAATTTTCTTAACAGTGCTTTTTGATGAGCAGAAGTTTTTAATATAATGAAGTTCAGTAATTAACTATTGTATGGTTTGTGGTTTCTGAGTCCTAAGAAATCTTGGCCTAGTTTATGGTCACCAAGGTTTTCAGCTATATTTTCTTATAGAAATTTTATATTTTACATTTAGCTTTATGGTCTACTTTGAGTTGATTTTTGTTTTTTTAGATGCTGGTTTTTATTTTATTTTCACATGTGGCTGTACAGTTATTCTACCATTTATTAAAAAGACTATCTTACCTTGGCAACTTTGTCAAGAATCAGTTGACCCTGTATATGTAAGTCTGTTTGTGGATCCTCTGTTCTTTTCCATTCCACCTATATGTCTGTATGCGGATGCCATGCTCTCTTGATTACTCTGCATTTCTCATAAGTCTTTATATCAAGTAGTATGAGTCTTCTAAATTGGTTCTTTGTAAAAATGGTTTTAGCTGTTTTAGGGCCTTTGCTTTCCCAAATAAACTTCAGAATCATCTCATCAATTTCTTTTTTTTAAATAAATAAATAAAGGCTGCTAGTATTTGGTGGAAACCCTGGTGGCATAGTGGGTAAGTGCTATGGCAGCTTACCAAAAGGTTAGCAGTTTGAATCCACCAGGCACTCTTGGGAAACTCTATGGGGCAGTTCTCCTCTGTCCTATATGGTCACTGTGAGTCAGAGTCAACTTGATGGCAACGGGTTTTTGGTTTTTTAGTATCTTGATTGGGATTCCATTTGGTCTATAGATAATTTGGGGAGAATTGAAATCTTAACAATATTGGGGTCTTCTGATTGGTGAACATGGTGTATATCTCCATTTATTTAAGTCTAATTTCTCTCAGCTGTGTTTTGTAGTTCACATTGTACAGATCTTAAGCATATTTTCTTAGATTTATTCCTAAGTATTTTTTTATAATATAAATGGCACTGGTTTTATTTCATTTTTTAATTGTTCAGTTGATTTTTTTTTAATACTCAACTTGTAACTGTGACCTCACTAAATTTTTTTAGTTCTAGCAGCTTTTTTGTAGATTCCTTAAGACTTTCTGTGTAGACAGTCATACCACCACAAATAAAGACAGTTTTAATTCTTTCTTTCCAATCTCTGTGCCTTTTATTTCTTCTTGCTTTACTGCATTATCTGCTACCTACAGTACATTGTTTAATTTGAGTGCTAAGTGGGAACATCCTTGCTTTATTCCATCTTAAAGGGAAAGCATTCAATCTTTCACCGTTAAGAATGATGCTACCTATAGGTTTTTCATAGATGCCCGTTATCAGGTTGAGGAAGTTACCTTCTAAGTTTGCTGAGAGTTTTTATCATAAAGAGATGTTGAATTTTATCAAGTGCTTTTTCTGCATCTTTGGATATGATCATATAGTTTTTCTTTATTGGTCTGTTGATATGGTGAATTACGTTGATTGCTTTTCAAATGTTGATCCAACTTTGTATTTCTGGGATAAACCCACTGGGTAATGATCCTTTTTATATATTACTGGATTCGATTTGATAATATTTTGTTGAGGATTTTTAGTCTCTTTTCATGAGGGATATTGATCTATAGTTTTGTTTTTCTGGTAATATCTTTGGTTTTGATGCCAGAGTAACAAAGGTCTCATAAATGAGTTGAGAAGTATACCCCCTTTTCTATTTAATAGAAGAATTTGTGTAGGATTGGTATTCTTTCTTCCTTACATGTTGATAGAATTCTTGAGTGAAGTCATCTAGGCCTGGAATTTTCTTTTCTTGACTGAAAACTCAGTTTCTTTAATAGATACTGAACTATTCTGGTTATCTATTTCTTCTTGAGTGAATGTTGGTAGCTTATGTCTTTCAAGGGATTTGTCCATTTTATTTAAACAATAAAATTAATTGGCATATAGTTCTTCATAATATTTCTTTATTTTCCACTTAATGTCTTAGCATCTGTAATGATGGCTCCTCTTCCATTCCCACTGGTAATTTGTATCTTCCCTCTTTCTTGATCTCATTGGCTAGAGGTTTATCAATTTTACTGGTTTTTTTTAAAGAATGAGCTGTTGGCTTTATTGTGGGTTGTTCCCCCCCCCATCTATTTTTGTACTTTAAATTTAATTGATTTTGTGTCTTATTATTTCTTTCCTTCTGCTTGTTTTGGACTTAATTTGCTTTTTTTCCCCTGATTTCTTAAGGTACATAGGTTATTGATTTGAGATCTTTCTTTTTCTAATACAGTGAAACACATGAGAGCTGGTACTCTTTGGGACTGCCTTGCTTTTCCAGGTCTCGCAAGTTTCCCACCCTTGACAGGGTGCAGTCACCCCTTTCCTATCGCTCTCTGTTAGTTGAAAATATTTGAGTTTTTCTTTTCTGACAGGTCTTATATAGGTTCCGTCTTAACACAGGTTCCGGCTTTCACAGGTTTTACTATAATCATTTAAGCTCTACATTTCCCTCTAAGCGCTGCTTTCAATTTTGATACGTGGGCTTTCATTTGCATTAGTTTAAAATGTTTTCTAATTTCTGTTGTGATTTCTTCTTTGATACATGTGTTATTTAGGAATATATTTAGTTTAATTTCTAAATTTTTAGGGATTTCCCAATTTTTTTTCTGTTGTTGGTTTCTAATCTTAATTCCCTTGTGTTCAGAAAATTTATTTTGTATTATTTCAACCCTTTTAACAGTTGTCTATCTGAGAATGGTCTCTCCTGGCGGATGTTCCGTGTTCACTTGGGTAGAATGTATACTGTGCATTGTTGCATGGAGTATTCTGTAAATGTCAAGCAGGTCACGTTGGTTGATAGTAGCTTTCAGATTTTCTATACCCTTACTGATTTTATGTCTACTTGTTGTATTGATTACCAACAGAGGAGTGTTGAGGTCTTCAGCTAAATTATGGATTTGTCCATTTCTCCTTTCACCTTTGTCACTTTTCTACTTGTGTATGTTGAAGCTCTGTTACTGAGTGTGCACACACTACTCAAGATTCTTCTGTTTTCTTGGAGAGTTGACCCCTTTATTATTTTGTAGTGTATCCCTAGTTATATTCCTTGATTTGAAGTCTGTTTAGTCTGGTGTTACTATTTCCACCCCAGCTTTCTTTTGATTAAAGTTTACTCAGTATATTTTACACATTTTTTACTTTTAGTCTATCTGTGTGTTTATAGTTAAAGTTGACAGCTTATAACCAAAAAAAAAAAACCAAACCCATTGCTGTTGAGTCGATTCCAACTCATAATGACTATACGACAGAGTAGAACTGCCCCATAGAGTTTCCAAGGAGTACCTGGTGGATTCAAACTGCTGACCTTTTGGTTAGCAGCTGTAGAACTTAACCACTACACCACCAGGGTTTCTGACAGCTTGTAGTCATGTTTATTGGTGCTAGTTGTTTTGTAATCCATTGTGACCATCTCTTTCTTTTAATTGGGATGTTTAGACAATCTGCATTTGGTCTAATTATTGGTGTAGTTGGATTAAATCTGCAGTCCTGCAGTTTTTCTTTCTTTTTTCCTATCTGTTCTTTGGGGTTTTTTCCCCTTCTTTTCTGCTTCCTTTTGGATTGAGTATTTTTTATGGTTCCATTTTATCTCTACTATAATTGGCTTATTATTTCTTTTTGTTTTCTTTTTTTAGTGCTTGTGCTAGGGTTCACAACATAAATCTTTAACATTATCACAGTCTACCTTCAAATAATGATATACCACTTCACTTGCAATGTAAGAATATTACAACAGTATACGTCCATTAACTTCCTAGTGGCTTAAGAAGATATTTTTGCCTGAGCTTTGGAAGCAAGCTGGTTTGCCTCCCTTACCCGGCAGCATAAGGGGGAGGTAGGCAGGGCTTTATGCCAGACCCTTGGAGCTGCTGCCTGGTCTTTCCAGCATCAATGCTGGGTTCCTGGGCTGTCAAGGGCAGCATTCTCCAGTCTCCTACCTGTACCACGAGGCCAGGAGAAAAGAGTTGACAAGTGAGTGTGAGCGCCCTTGTCTGGATCTCTCAGCTCTTCAGTGCTGACAGCCCACATTTGGCCTTTAAGAACTTGTTAAAATTCAACCTCTCCTCTCAGGTGGCCCAAAAAAAAGTTACAATTTTAATATCTGTTTTGTTTTTTCCTCATTGTTAGTGTAAGAGAGAAATTTTCTCCCACCTTTCTGCGTCTCAAGCGGGAGCAGATCCTACATGATGTATTTTTAAATACATTTTCTCATGGTTTGTTGCTAATTGTTTTGCCATATTGATCTTGTATGCAGGAGCCATTGTCTTTTGGAAGAAGTTATTCCATCCTGAGGGAATTTCACCTCTCTCTCCAGCCTTAGAACAAGACCATTTGACACCCTACATTAAAACAAGGCAGTTATACCAAATCGGTGACAGTGATTTTTTGAAGGCCTCTGCTCTTTTCCCCAGCGTTATGGCCAGGACAGCTGAAGCTGTTCAGCAGTAAGTGCAGAAGAAGTGGGTAGTGCAGCCTCTCCACCCACTGGGCCGCAGGGTTGTGTCGGGAGCCAGCTTTAGAGTCAGCGCCTGGTTAAGGCATGGTTTGTTACAGTTGGTGGTTATACTTTGAGGTATGCATTCAGTACAAGGCCTCCTCTGTGTTCTCAAAGACCTTTATTTGACCAGTTCTACTCTTCTGAGGGCTTCTGTTTATGTGTTTTGTTTGTTTGTTTTTGTGTTTTTAAGACCCTGTTGTCACCACTCTGTGAGGAGTCTGGGAGTTTGTTCAGAATGGAAGGGGTTTAGTCTGCAAGGTCCCCGTGGTGATTGCTAGGGTCTCCTCAGAGGTCAGCCTTTTCTAAATAAAGCAAGAAGCAATAGCTCTGTTTATGTCTGTGGGGCCAGTGTAACCAGAGACCTTTCACAATAAGCCACTAGGAGAGCCACACAGAACTTTTCCTAGAGCAGATTTATTTAGCTCTTTAATATACTTAACTACCTTAAAGGGTAGAAAACCCTGTGGCAAGCACTGTATTCCATTTATTAACATCTTATGAATGCAGTTTCTGCCTGAGGGATTATATTCCCCTATAGAGTCTTGGGAAGATCTTCATATTTTACAACAAAGCATGGAGTACACATGTCCCAATGACTAGTGTCTGAACAGCCGAGTGCCTATTTCTCAGTCACCCTTTTTTCCTAGGACACGTCCCCCACCCCAGCGTGTTGTAGGGGCAGACTGCTACCACCTGTGAGGTGGCTCCCATCCCTGAACCTCCCTGGGCTGGACTTCTCTTACCTGAGGAATGGGAGGATGGACCAGGTAACTCTGAGACGGTTGGTGATAGGATGTCTTTCCTCCTGGGCAGTTCTTCCATGCTGGTGGCAGACACCTCCCTCCTGGCTCCCCTAGTACAAAGATCCTCTGCCCCGGCCAGAAACAGCACAGAATTCTAGAGGCAAAGTTAAAGTTGAAGGAAGAGTGGCTGACTAAAGAAAGCTACATATAATTACTGCAGTCCTCACAGGCTGGTAGACCCACTCCCAGGAACCCTCACTTAGACATGTTTGTGCCGAGGCAGGGGCAGGTCAGAGGTCACAGGGCCGCCAGACTGCACCTCGGAAGCTGTGCCAGGGTTGCTGGCTCCCTGGAGCCTCTGAGGTTTAGCGTCAGAACACAGCCCACTGCTCTCCAGTTCCAGGCCTTTTTTAACAAGAACTTAGAAAAACACAGCCAAAGGGAGCACTGCACTCATCTAAAAACATACTCGTTTGCAGCAGACCCAAAACTAGATTTGGAGCCAACCAGTTACCTTGCCTACCTAGTTTTTTTTTTTTTAATTCCCTTGGTTTCTTCAGTCACTTTTTCCAGGACTTTGGTGTATGTCCTGCAGTGGGATTGTGTCTTTCCCCTGTAAATACAGGCCTCTGACCCCTTTTTTGTTTGTTTGCCAGTTTTTTCTTGGCTTTCCTAGAATGGTTTCCATCTCTGTGTTTTATTGTTAAAATAACTCTGGGTTCCTGGAGCCCTGCTGCTGACAAAAGTAGGGGCGGGACTGGTGCCTCCTCCGTAAGAGGATGTGCTAAGAGGATGTGCGGGAGGAAGAGGACAACCCCCCAGAGTCAGTTTGTACACTTGGGCTGGAGCGTGCGGCCAGTCTCCCTGCTCCCTCCTTCCTCCCCCAGCCTTGGCCCAGGTCATGTCCTGGGCTAGGGGCCACTCAGCTTCCTTCTGCAGCCTTCCCAGGCCTTCCTCCCCATCACAGGCCGTGGCCACCCCGAGTGAAAACACCCTTAGCCTCCTCCCCGTCCTCCTCACTCCAGCTGAGCTCACTTCCCACCCTCTACCTGCATCAGTTTAGGACTACTGCCTGGCACAAGGTTCCTGGGTGGCTCAGATAGTTTACGCTGGACTCTAACCCAAAGGATGGCAGTTCAAACTCCTCCTCACTCCAGCTGAGCTCACTTCCCACCCTCTACCTGCATCAGTTTAGGACTACTGCCTGGCACAAGGTTCCTGGGTGGCTCAGATAGTTTACGCTGGACTCTAACCCAAAGGATGGCAGTTCAAACCCACCCAGCAGCACCCTGGAAGCAAAGGTTGGGCAATCTGCTTCCATAAAGATTACTGCCAAGAAAACCCTGTGGAATAGTTCTCTGTAACACATGGAGCCACCATGAGTTGGAATCAACTTGATGGCAATGGGTTTGGTTTGGTTTTTCCTGGCATGGTCAACTTTTCCCTTCAGCATGTAAGCAAGGTCAGTTTTCATCTTAAGAGGAAAAAGCCTGTGTTCCCTGGCCCTGGTCCCCATTCACTTTTGCCTAGTCTCCTTTCTTTTGCACGCACACAATCTACTCAGGACAAAGTCTTAACACTCCTTGCCACTGCTGTCCCAACACTGCAGGCTGGCTCTGTCCCCACCTTTGTGCTGAAACTCCCATCACCCCCATCAAAAGTCACCAACAATCTTGTGGTTAAAGCCATTGGCCCCTTTAAATCCTAGACTGCTTTGCAGTATTTGAGTCTACCACTCTTCAAGGAGCTCTGGTGGCACAGTGGTTAAGAGCTTAGCTGCTAACCAAAAAGTCAGCAGTTTGAATCCACCGTTTGCTTCTTGGAAACCCTATGGGGCAGTTCTGCTGTGTCCTATAATGAGTCAGAATCGACTTGACGTCATCGGGTTTTTTGGTTTTCCACTCTTGAAAGGAGCCCTGGTGGCCTGGCTGTTAAAGCACTCAGCTCCTAGGCAGTTCAAACCCACCACTGTGCCATGGGAGAAAAGTGGCAGTCTGTTTCCATAAAGATTACAGCCTTGGCAGCCCAATGGAGCAGTTCGACTCTGCCCTACAGGGTTGCTGTGAGTCAGAACTGAGTTGAGAGCAGTGGGTTTGGTTTTGGTTTTACACTCTTGAAATTCTTTGCTCCACCGGCTTCTGTGTTTCCTGCTGCCACCCTGGGCATCCTTCCGCCTCCTCCCTGCTTGTGGTTTCTCCATCTGTCTCCTGAAGCCCCTGTTGCTGGGATTCTGGCCTCAGCCCTCTGCCCCCTCCCCCTGTGCCGGGGGGCCATCCTGCCCTGCCCGCTGGCTTATGGGCTTCCTCTTACAACCAGGAAATCAGCTCTTCCTTCATGGCGTCTTAGCAGGTCTAAGGAGACCTTGAGTGCAAAATGCCTGGGACAGCCGGTAAGTAGTAACCAGTGTTCGCAGTTTAGAGAATCTGGGGGGAGAGAACTGATGTGGCCTTTGGCCCCTGGGGATAGGCTGTGATGACACGTACTTCCCCCAGAACCTGTATGCAAGGTGGGACAGGTAGGCATTGTTCTGTTTTCATCCTGTTCTCAGAGGACTCTGTGACCCAAAAGAGTGCGAGTGCTCTGCTCCCACTCCCCCTCTCCCAGGGTTGAGCCTCCTCCAGCTGCCTCCTGAGTCCTCCCCTCCAGCCCAGCTCCAAACTGGTCTAAGAAGGCAGCCACAGTGGCTTTCCCAAAAGGCGTGTCACTCATGCCAGAGCAGGGAGTGGAGTGGACTTCGCAAGTGGAAGAGGACAGGTGCTGGAGAAAGGCTGGCCCCAGCCCGGAAGTGGCTGTGGGGTGCCAACTGTCCCTGGCACCCGGCTTGGGCAGTGAGGAGCCACAGTGTCAGGGATCATTCTGCTGCTGGGTGCACTGGGGGACATAAGTCTTCCTCAGCCTGACACTTGCCACTAAGTGCTGTCCTCAAGTGACAGAGCTGTCACCAGGCTGCCCAATGCCAGAGCTAGGGAACAGTTTGGACCAGGGCCTCTGCAGCATTCAGTAACTAAGGAGTTACATGGGCTGACATATTTTGAAAAGATTTCTCTGGTTGCCGTATTGAGAACAGGAAAGTGAAAGTGAAAGCAGTTAGGAGAGGACTGCAGTGCTCCAAGTGAGGTGAGGGTGCTGGAGCTTGGGGGGTGGCAGCGAGGAGAGGAAGGTGTGGGTGAGCTCAGGAGGAATTCTGGAGGTAGAACTGACAGGTGATGGGACCCTGTCCTGAGCGGCTTTGCAGAGAATTGCTGGATCACAGTTCATACTGTGTGACCCACACCTGCCGAGGTGGGGCCCCGGGCAGTGGGGTTCTCTGCTAGAGACCATGGTGGCCATACCAACCAGAGTAGGCTTGGGGGTTCTTGGTCTTGTGGGAGGTCATATGGGGAGAGGAAGGTAAGTCTTTGGCCAATGTTGGGAGAGGAGGTGGACTGATGTATTTAGAAACACAACGGGGGGCTGCCACTCATGCTCAAAATGGTGAAGGTAGGTGCCCATTGCATTAAGCTACCCGATTCCAACTGGACTCTACTGTGGAGTCCCTCGGGCATCTCAAGTTTATTGTGTCCAAAACTTCCCTCCGAATCTGTCTTCCTCCTGAATACTCCATGTTAGTGAATGGTAGGTGGCCTCTTTCTCCCTCTTCCCCTCATCAACCCCCAAGTCCTATTGATCCTGCCTCCCAAGTATCTCTCATCCAGTTCCTCCCGCATCCCCAGGGCTGTCACAGACTCTCCACTGATCCCTGACCCCACCTCCCACCTAGTCTCCCAGCCTCCGGCCAGCTGGCATAGAGATGGCTCCTCCATCCCTCCGAGCCAGCATCCCACACAGTGTCCCAGCCTGGCCCTTGTTCCTTGACCCTCATTCCCACCTGGCAAGGCCTCTGGGATTAGGGTGGTGCTCAGGCAGTTCTCCTTCCCTGGCAGGCCTGGGCCAGATGAGCAAACAGGATCATGCCCCAGCAAACTTGCTGTCTTGAGGCCTCGTAGGGCTCACCCGGCCCCAGGGGGAGCTTTCTGCACAGAGTCTCAGCCTCTTCCAGCCTGCCCTCTTTTCCTGCCCTCCTAAACCCTCCCCAGCCTTTTCCCAGCACCCCAGAGCTCTTTCTGAGCTTCATTGCTTGAGGGGTGTGTGGGGAGGTAGGTACAAAGCCTTAGGAATCCCAGCTAGAGGCCGAGGGGTCCCTAGGAAGTGATGGAAGGGGTGGTCCAAGTAGTGAAAGAGGAAAAATGGAGGAAAAAACTAGAGGGAGACTGTCGGAGAGGGTAAGCTATCGCCGTCAGTTCCTTTCCACCTGTCAGGTGAATAACAATGGCTAATACTGAGCATTCACTTTGTGCCAACTCTGGTGCCAAGTGCTTCAAACATGCTCATTTATTTTCTCCATTTTACAGAGGTGAACACTGAGACTTAACAGGGGTCAAGTAACATCCATTGTGGTGGTGTTAGTTGCTGTCAGGTCAGCCTCCAAATCATGGCGACCACATGCAAATCATTGGCAGATCTGAGATTCAGATTCAGGGCTTTCTGACTCCAGATCCCTAAATATAATTAAGATCTTGGTTTTTAGAGCCAGACCACCTGAGGTCAAGTCTGACTCTTCTCACTTACTGTTGGGAAAACTTGGGCAAGCTTCTCAGCTCCCTGGGCTTGCATTTCCTCATTTGTAGAACGGTGGGAATTTGTTCTCAGGAGTAACTGAGTTGATACATGCAATGTGCTTGGCAGAGGGCCTGGCACACGATAAGTGTTCAATGAATGTCGTTATCCATTATCATTATCGCGCCATAGACCCAACACTGGCCTGCTGAGATTCTGCTGGAAGGAAGCAGGGCTAAGTGGACACCAAAGCTCTGCTGTCCTTCCTTTCCTGACACAGGACCCAGAGCAGAGTCCCTAGGCCCTAATGATTGTCTAAGGCACTACTACATTTGCTTTCTTACTGGACCAGAAACTAAGTCACCTGTTAGGAGAGCAAGAGTCACTAGATCTTTGGCTCTAGGACCACGACCTCCCACAACCCTGCACCACTGTCAGGACCAGTGGTACTCATTTTTCCTTTGGCCTCGGACTTCGCTATAATGGCTCAGCATGGCACTGTGAATGAGCCAGTCTTAATTTACAATTTTGATATTTTGTTCATCATGGATTTTTCTGTATTAAATATCACATTAAATATATACATCCTGATTACTGAGTTTTTTGGCACCCCCTTAAATATTGCACCTGAGGCAAGCAGCTCACTCCCCTCACCCTAGTCCCAGCCCTGCTCCATAGGGCTGCTTGGGTGTCCCCACAATATGGCAACTGGCTTCCCCTGGAGCAGGTGATCCAAGAGAGAGCTGCAGAGTCTTTAATAACATAACCTTGAAAGACACACTCCATCACTTCTGCCATATCCTACTGATTACACAAGTTGTGGATGGGGACCACATAGGGACAGGAATATCAGGAGACAAGAATCATGGGGCCATCTTTGAGGCAGGCTACCATACCTGGTCTCTTGCCCAGAGGCTCAGTGGTTTGGTACAGCCTCCACATACTAGACCAAGAATCTGGTGAGTCCTTCCTCCCTTCATCACCACACTTCCCTACCTTAGGCCCTGAGTAGTACTGACAAGGGCTGGACTGTTGGGGCCCACATGGACCCCACTCACCTGATCAAACTTCACTGGTCCAGAGAAGCACCTGACCCAGTCAGCCCTCCCCCAGGAGTTTTTACTTGAGAGAGTGAGTCAGTCCCTCTCAGGGGGCAATCTTGAAAATGTGACCTGTGGATGGTTGTTCCCAGCTGGGTAGAGAAATTAGAAATAAGAGGCAACATATGACTCAGCCTGGGCCCGGCTCCCATCTTTCACGAAGCCCAGCTTTGTCCTCTGTAAGGGTTTTAGAATCAGTAAACTCCCCCTTCCTCTCAAGTCTATTAGAGTTGGATTCTGTCACTACATCACCTCTTTGTGGGTCACCTGTGGAAGATAATGCTAGGGAAGTGTTTCTCAGAGTGTGGCCATCACTACCTGCAACCAAATCACCTGGGGCCCTTGAAAATGCCAGTGCCTAGCACCATCTCAAACCTGCTGAATTGGACTCTGTGGATGGGTCCCAGGACTCTGCCATTTTGACACTGAAGTTTGGATATGACTGTGCTTGGTGTGAGCCCGGTGGCATAGTGGTTAAGAATTCAGCTGCTAACCAAAAAGTTGGTTGTTCAAATCCACCAGCCGCTCCCTGGAAACCCTATGGGGCAGTTCTACCCTGTCCTGTAGAGTTGCTATGAGTCGAAATCGACTCCAAGGCAACAGGTTTGGTTTGGTTGGTGCTTGGTGTTATACAGTACAGCAGACAGACGCTCTCCACCATTTCTGCACTGGGGCCTGCACTTCACATTGGCTAGTGCTGATGTGGGCTGAGAGACCCAAAACATTGATGGCCCAGGAGGGGCGCTGTGGGCTCGAAGCTTGGGAAGAAGTGGAGTGAGGAGCTGTGAAGAGAAGGGTACTGTGGGAAGGCCAGGCTGAGGTGAGGGGCTACCACGGAAGATGGCCAGTGGGGAGGACCTTGTTCTGGCTGTACCTCACTCTCAGTGGGTGGTCTTGGCCAGTCATGTCAATTCAGCCTGTTCCTCACCAGTTGGAAGAGGAGGCTGGACTGATGCTTGCAAAGGTCTGTTCCAGCTCTAAAACTCAAGCCCGAGCTCCTCAGAGTTGGCTGCTTTTCCCAGAAGGCTTGGTCCGAGGTTGCCCTGGGTTGCTTCTTGAGGGGCAGGACCGTGCAGGTGCACCTCCTTGGCCAAGGGCTGCTCCCTGCTCCTCAGGTTGTTCACTTAATTCCTCCCTGGGGGCTGAGGTTCTCTCTGGGAGGCAGGCACCTAGGAGGCTGGGCACTTCTGGGCTGAGCCTTGTTACCATAGCACCCAGCCACCCCATTACAGACCAGTCACCTTGCTGGTTGACAGCAAGAGAACCTTGACCCCCTGCATTTCCTGCCCACACTGCAGAGGTCAGACTTAGGAGGAGGTACTGGGACTTGCCAATAAATTGGTATTTGCAGGTTCCCAAGCCAGTGCCTCATTTAGGCCAGTCTTTCTGGAAGCGTGTACCCCAACCATAAGCACCTGGGAACTTGTGAGAAATGTAAATGTAGGGCTCCATCCTGGACCTGCTGAATTGGAAACTCAGGGTGCCCCCCAATCTGTGTCTTAATAAGCCCCCCAGGTGTTTCCAATGCACATACACACGGTAAGGACCACTGCTTTACTGAGTGACCAACTGCCCCAGTTTGTCCCGGGCTCTCCCAATTTTAGCACTAGAAGTCTTGAGTCCAGGTAACCCTTCAGTCCAACCAAATCGGGACAGTTGGTAACCCTTAGCTTTCGGTCTTGTGTTCCATTATTCAATGCTGTGAAATGCCACTCTCAAAATGCAGTGACTTGAGATAATATTCTTTGCTCACGAATCCACAGTTTGGACAGGGACAGCTCATTTCTGCCCCACTCAGTGGGGGCAGCTCAAAGACAGTTCTGTTGTCAGCCGTCATGTGAAAGCTAGCTCACTGACACGTCTGGCTCCTGTGTGCTGGGGTGACTCAAACAGCTAGAGGCGGGAGTGGCAGAGGCTACATGTGGTCTTTCAGCATGGCGGCTTCAGGGTAGGTGGACTGGACTTCCACCTGTCAGAGCTGGGACCCCAGGGGGCATGGCCGAGAGAGAATGCCAGGCAGAGGCTCTATCACCCACCATGGGAAATCACTCCGGTGGCAGTCACAGGCCCGTCCAGAGCCAAGGGGAGGGAACACAGAGCCCCACTGAGTGAAAGAGTGTCAGTCTCCCATTTCGGAAGAGCCTGTGAGCGGGAGCTATTGGTGGAGCCAACTTGGAAATGCCATTCTGCCGCACCTTGTCTCCTGACCACATACAGAAGATTGAGGGAAGAAAGCTTCAATAAGGCAGAATCCATTCTTCCACCTCCCTCCCCTCTTCCTAGTCCCCAAAGTTAACTGAGCACGCACAGGGTGCTGGGAATGCACCGCTGCAAACTCATTTTTTAAAAAGTCAGGTCTGAGCTCCAGTCCCAGGAGACCAGGGCAGCTTCTGACGCTGGGAGCGGGCAGGCCTGGGCACAGCTATGGCCGGAGAGCTGCTCTGGAGCCTGAACTGAGGGAGAAGGAGCAGGTACCAGGGAGGGAAGGAGGGAAGGCAGGGAGAGGCTGCTGCTGCTTTGCGGGTTTCCTGGATCAGTGGTGATAGGACAGTGGGGGAGGACAGGCGGTCACCCCGTTTGATTCCAAATGGATCTTCAGTGCCGGGGCACCTTCACCCAGTGTCTGCTTCCTCTACCTGATGGTGAGTTCCTTTGGGGGCAGGGGCTCGGAGTCTTCAGTGACCCTTCAGCATAGGCCCCTCAACCCCACCCCACCTTCCTGTCCGCGGATGGGCAGACGACATCAAGTGCCCATCTGTCTCTCTGTGGTCTCCCACCCACGCCGCGGTGAGCAGGCTCTGAACTTCCCTGGATTAGAAGAAAGCAGCCCCTTCTCTGAGCTATCGCGAGGCTGTCCCACGGCTTGAATTTCAGCCCCCCACTTTGGTCAGTGGAATCAAATATACCAACGATCATGAAGATGGTGTGAGACCAGGCAACGTTTCATCCATTGTACGTGGGGTCGCCTTGAGTTAGGGTCGCCATGAGTCAGAGACTTGACTGCAACAGCCTGTACGACTACTCTTGCTGGTCCTGGTCAGGCCCTGACCCTGACCCTCCAACCTTCCAGGTGTTTAGGGAGGCAGCCCGCGACTTGGGAAAACACCATACTCTCTAGGCACTAAAAAAAAAGTCAGCAACTTGCTTCTGCAGCAAATTGGAGCGTCTGAAGCCAGGGCTCCCTCTCACTGGCTTTGGCGCCATCTAGTGGATGTGTCGGGGCATGGGGGCGCGCAGTCCTTTCCATCGAAAAGTGGTAAAAGCAGTCACTTACGTGGTCCCAGCCACTCTCTCACCAGAGCTCACTGCCGACTGCTTGCTCAACACCAAGTCAACATGCCTTCACCTCAGGTTGACAGGGACTCAACTGAAAGTCTTCCTCTCAAATCCCAGCCCTTGTACTCAAACGTGTGTGCGAAAATGGGTATTTGTTCTAACAGTGCAGAATAAAATGACCCAAATGTCCACGAAATGGTGCACACCCATTCCGTGGAATATTATGCAAGGGATGGAAGGAGTGTGCTGAACTGGAAATAGCTCCAAGAAGCACATTAAAGGACAATATAGACAGCAGGATAACATTAGTTAAACCCACCGGGACCTATTACAGTATTTACATCGGAGCTTGAAAAGGCATGGGGTCGGGGGAGGTGATCAGGGCATACTCCCGACAAATGCATTCAGGAAACAGGGCACAGGGATCAGGCACATGTCGGGGGCACCGGGACAGACGGTTCTCCTGCGTGGGCTGGGACCCCTCAGTGGTCGGGCATTTATAAGGGAACATCATTCATGCATCTCTGGATGCCAGGACTTTTTCTGCTCAGCTATGGACTGCTCAAGGTGCCTGGGTGGCGCATACAGTTTGTGCTCGACTACTTTGGTGGTTCAAACCGACCCAACAGCACCGAGTAGTGGTTACCTCTGGGGAGGCGGGGATGGGAAAGGGTGAGCGGGTCTTTTTTACCCATTATTACTGTACAGATTGTTTTTAAGACAAAAGGTTAAAAAACAAAGAGATACTCTTTAAACCTTGAACTGAAACTATTCCCTGAAGTCACCTTTTAACTAAATAGCAGTTAGCTCAAAAAGTATCCTGTCATCCTTGAGTACCACGCTCTTTTTAAAAATTGTATGAGACCAAAAGGTTAGCAGTTACCCTAAAGCAGGAGTGAGAAGGTGGGGGGCAGGGAGGGGGGACAATGCTAAGAAGTTAATGAGAATGCCACTGGACTGGAAACGTTGAGACAACGTGAAGAATGTAACCAAATGCCACTGAACATCATGTGTGGAAATTGTTGAATGGGAACCAGCTTTCCTGTTTATACTTTCACCAAAAATACTGTAAAAAAAACCCCACCTGTTGCCGGTACCTGAGTTTCTGCTGCTCTGCAGGTGCGTGGGTGAGAGACTGGCCTTCAAATCCCCTGCTGGCCCCCCTCCTGGGCTCCCCAGTGGGACTGCTCTCCTTTGCCCTCAGGACTTCCTCTCACACCCCGCGGCCTCTTCCCCTCACCCTGGCAGTCGCTGCCGCCCTTCCTACAATATCACGCCTAGCCAGGTGGGCTTCAGAAGAACTGATGTGGTCTTGCTGCTCCTCCACTTGAGACCCTCCATGGCTCTCAGCAATGAACACCTCCTTCCTATTTGGGGGTAACCCCCATTGTGTGAAATGGGAAGCAGGGCCCCTTCTCCCATCTCAGGGGCTCAGCCAGTCCTTCTCCCTCCCCTGGGCAGCCAAGTACAGGGCCCTGACACAGACTTGGGAGCTCCCATCAGGAGTGAGTGAAGCAAACATTAGCTTTCATCCACCACTGCAGTGTCCAGCGTCCCTGTCGTTATGGCAAGTCCTTCGGGAGCTGTGTTTAGTGATGCCGAGGTCCAGCAGTGCTGGTGGCCACAGTATAGACAATGGTGACCTCATCAGACTGTCCCTGCTGTGGCTCTGGCCATCCAGACTCCCTTGGTCAATGTTTGTTTTCCGAGCCTGGTCCCCCAGACCTCCTGTACCTACCTGTACTCCCCAGGACCCTCCCAATAACTCCTCTGAGTGAAGTCACCAAGCCTGGCTGGATTGCCAAATAGTGGCAGGCCTAGGCCAGTCCCTTGGAGCTCGGTCCTTTTTAAGGGTCACAGGTAAGTGACTGTGAGATAATACCTGTGGTCCATGAAGTGAGATGGTGCTGGTGGTAGAGCAAGGAGGTTGTATCAGCACCCAGGTGTTAGAGTCGTGGACGTGACTCACTAAAGGCAACTGTGGAAGACCATTCTGCCAGGTTTGCAAGATAGTTGGGAGGCTCAGAAGCTTGGCAAGCTCCCACTTGGGGGCTTCCCAACCCCAGCAGAGTCTACCTCGGCAGGCAGACCACCGTCACTACCAATGAACGTCTCAGGGAGCAGCTGGAGAGAAGAGGGGCCCACTAGGCACACCCCACCCTCAGGGTCTCCGCACACCTTTGCTAATGATATTGCACTAATCCAGACAACTCTATTCTTCGAGGAGAGACCAGTGTGGGGTCCTCACTTTCAGCCGGCCTCCACCCGCCCTCCGCAGGGCTGCTTCATAGGTGCGCTTGCGTTGGGAATACTCTGAGGTCTCTGCCAGAACCTTCAAAACCAAAAAGATAAAAACGGTTCCCATGGAATCTATGTTGACTGCAGTGACCCTGTGTGTCAGAGTAGAGTTGTGCTCCGAAGGGCTTGCTTTCTTTTCTTTACTTAATAATTTATTTTGTTATTGTTGTTTTAAGAATACACACAGCAGAGCGTACACCAATTCAACAGTTTCAACATGGACAATTCAGTGACATTGATTACATACTTACTGCCTCCTAAGTTTCCTATCTAATCTTTCGAGTTGCTATTGTTAATTTGATCCCATATAGATAGATCTTGGAAGAGTACAGTGCTCAAGACAGACATTCTTTACTTGTTAAGCTAAACTATTGTTTGGTTTTAAAAAGACTTCAGGGGATACTTTTGGTTTAGGGTTTAAAGATTATCTCAGGGCAATAGTTTCAGGGGTTCATCTACCCTCCATGGCTTCATTAAGTCTACAGTCTATGAAAATTTGAAATTCTGTTCTACATTTTCCCTCTTTTGATCAGGATTCTTCTATAGAATCTTTGATCAAAACATTCAGTAATGGTAGCCAGACACCATCCAGTTCTTCTGGTCTCATGGCAAAGGAGGCAGTTGTTCACTGAGGCAATTAGCCACACATTCCATTTCCACCTCCTATTCTTGACTCAGAAACCCTGCTAGCATCGTGGTTAAGTGCTACAGCTGCTAACCAAAAGGCTGGCAGTTTGAATCCACCAGGCGCTCTTTGGAAACTCTATGGGACAGTTCTACTCTGTCCTATAGGGTCGCTTTGAGTCCGAATCGACTGGGTGGCAATGTGTTTGTTTTTCTTTTTTTAATTCCTGACTCTCCTTCTTCCTCTGTTGCTCTGGGCAAATAGAGGCCAATTGTTGTGCCTTGGATGGCCATTTGCAAGCTTTTAAGACCCCAGGCACTGAGCAACAAACTAGGAGGTAGAACAGAAGCACTAAAAACATGGTATTAAGCCAATTAACTGAGATATCCCATGAAACCATTACCCTAAACCTCCAAACCAAGGAATCAAACCCCATAAGGTGTTTGGTTATACATAAACAGCCTCAGCAGCTACCTTTTTTTTTTTTTTTTTCCTTTTGCCGTTGTTGTAAATATATTTATCACACAACTTCTGCCAATTTTTTTTATAGGCGTACAACTTATTGACAGCAATTACAATAACTGGCTATGCACCACTACCCTTAATCAATGCATTTTTTTCCATGACAGTAAAACTCAGTACTCTATAAGCAATAAGCTCCCCTTACCCCTTCCCTCCCACCTCTGGTAACATGCCACTAATAAACTTTGATCTCTAGACATTTGCCTGCTCTTCTCTTTTTATGTAAGTGAGGTCATACAATATTTGCCCTTTCGTGATTGACTTATTTTACTCCAAATAATGTCTTCGAGCTCCATCTATACTGTAGCATGTATTAAGACTTCATGTATGTATGTACTACATTTGTTTATCCATTCATCTGTTGATGAACATTTAGGTTTCCACCTTTTGGCTATTGTGAATCGTGCTGCAGTGAACATAGGCGTGCAAACGTCTGCCTGAGTTTCTGCTTTCAAGTCTTTTTGGTATACGCCTAGGAGTGGAATTGCTGGGTCATATGGTAGTTCTATCTTTAATTTCTTGAGGGACCACCACGCTGTTTTCCACAGTGGCTGTATCAATTTGCATTCCCACCAGCAACGGATAAGGGTTCCAATTTCCTCACATCCTCACCAATAATTCATTATTTTCTTTTTTTTTCAATCTTAGCCATCCTAGCAGAAGTGGAAAATCTCACTGTGGCTTTGATTTGCATCTTTCTGATGGTTAATGACAATTGAGCATCTATGTGTTCACGTGTTTGGTGGCCATTTGAATGCCATAGGGTTTTCAGTGGCTGATTTTTTTGGAAGCAGTTCGCCAGGGCTTTCTTCCCAGGCATCTCTGGGTGGCCTTAAACCTCCAACCTTTCTGTTAGCAGTCAGTGTGCGTTAACCATTTGCACACCCAGTTCTCATCCCCACCGGGTCAACCCCGATCCAACGTGGAGCCTCTGCTCCCCCAGGTGGTTCCACCCTGCCCTGCAAACCCTCTGGGCTCAAAATAAGGCCCTCAGGTCTTTCTGGTCAGCCATAGCCCACACCGCTCAGGTCCCACCTCCGTCCTGCAGCTGGACCTACCAGGTGTCAGGGGATGGAGGATGCAGTCAGACGCTTGGCAGCGGGCTGGTGAGGGGCTCCCTACGCTGGCCCACCTCACCCCTGCCCTGGCCCTGAATCTTCGGCTGCCTTGGCACCCCTGTTGGTCCACGTGTTACTGGGCTGGAAGGCCGGGCCCAGGCGCTGCGCGTGCGCGGAGCCCTTCCTGCCCTGCCCGGTTGTCGCCGACCCTCAAGTCCGTGCCTGCTCCCCAGCGAGCCCCTGGGAGCTGGAACCAAACCCCCGGAAGCAGCAGCTGCAGCAAATGACCCTCTCTCGTCTGGTTTCACGGTCCAGAAAGCTGGGCCTCCGACTGGGTTCTGTAAACAAGGCCAATTTAAAAAAAGCCAAGGGGTGCCGGGGATTCATTCGCCAGACCGCCTCCCCCACCGCGACTGGGCGACCCTCCCCTGACCTCCGGGCTTCCGCGCCGCCAAGGAGAGCGGCCGCGGCGAGGCCCCCAGAGACCGGGGGTGCTGGTGACGAGGGACAGAGGGGCGCCCTGCGCCCCGCCCGCAGCTTTGTCGTCCGCAGGAGGCGCAGGCCCGGCGCGGCCGACCCGAGTCCGGCCTTGGCCCTGCTGAGAGCGGAGCCAGCACCGCGCCTCCTGGGCCGGAGCTCCGCCGGCTGAGAACTCGGGCGGTGAGGCCCGGCGGCTTCCCCCGGTGAGGAGCGACAGCAAGGAGACGCGGCTTCGCCGAGCCACGCGCGGTGGCGCCGAACGAAGGGGCGCGGGGCGGCGCCGGGGGCCGGGGGTCGGGGGCCGGTGGGCGTCCGGGCAGCCGGGCCGGCGGCGAGGCCTCGGAGCGGAACCGCGGCCACACTGACGACAACAATAGCCACCATTTCCGCTTGGCGCTGCTCTCTGCCGCTCTCGACGGGTCGCAGGCGCAGGGGTGCGCCCCTCTCGTTTTATAGACCCTGTGTCCCCAGTCCTTTTACAGAAATTAGCTTTTGGTGGGATTCATCCACCAAAGTGGCTTCTGTAGAAAAGGAAACGCGGCCGCCACCCCGGACGCCCCGGCAGGCTGCGGACCGGACTCCCGGCTTCCGCGCGCGGCGGCCACCAGAGGGCGCCCGGGCGCCGTCACCCTCGTCCTCCCGCGCCCCGGGCCGCTGGGACCCCCGCCACTCGGGACGCAGGGCGGGGGGCGGGAGTGGGAGTCAGCGAAGAGCCGGCCGCCCCCAGCCCCTTCGCAGGGCGGCGGGCCAGGGTCTGAGGGCGCCGGCACTGGCTGGCCTGGTCTGGCGGAGAAGGGCCGGGGTGTTGGGGGGGGGCGCTGAGCGTGTGCGTGTATCGCGGCCCGAACCCCAGAGGCCACCAGCTGGAGAACTGAACTGGGTCGCTGTGTGACCTCAAGGCAGGTGCTTGCCCTCCTTGTGCCTCGGTTTCCCGTCGGTGGACGGAGAATGCGAACCGTCTCCCTGGCGTCATGGGGCGCGATATCGAGGCTCCAGCAGGCGGCGCCCGGATCCTCCAGGGTGGGCAGTGGGGAGAAGACGGCCCTGCAGCCTCGGAGACCCCCACGAACGGGCCCTCTTAGGGCGGACACAGATGGCGTCACACAAAAGAGCCTGTCATTGTATTTTAAAACCAAAGCAATCATTTGAAGGTGGGCGCCAGGTCCTCTAATTCCCACGTGCTTCCGCCTCCAACGCTGTGAATTTGCCGCCGTTCAGTGGAAGCCTGGGAGATAATGAGCAGAGCTTTCTTTAAGCCTACTTGGTGAAAGGAGCTCTGTCCTACCCAGGAGACAGGCTGAAGCCGATTATCTGCTTTACAGAGATTCCTCCGTTTACAAAATCGTGTGCAATGGGATTTCTCTCAATAAAGTTATAAGCAAATCATCCTTGTAAGTAGAGCATTTATAATGGACCACGGGACTTGGAAATGAATCCTTTTGGAAAATAAATACTCCTTGGTAAAACTGAAGTCCAAGGGCAGCTGCGTGGCTGGAGCCCCAGAGCCTGCTCCAGGCTCACCTCTTGGTGCCTAGATCAGGTGAAAAGGCCTGGTTCTGGGTGAGGCCTCTCCCACTCCCTCTATACCCACCCCAGCAGGGGGTCAGAATTCTGCCCACCTGGCCTTGGGATTCTGGACTTGGGCCCCTTCCTGCCTCAATTTCCCCTCCTATATCCCCACCATCTAAGTGGATTCTTTGGTTGTGCCGCATGGCTCAATTGGAGGAGACCTGGAGACCATGATGGAGCACCTCATTGGCCAGACAACCTGGGTGCTGGGCAAGCCTGCCCGGCAAGCCTGCAGGGCAGCCGGCCAGGCTGCCTGAAGTGGGCGCCCTGCCTGCTTGGTGACATTCTCTACTCCTACCCACTCACCCCTGCGGCATTGCTGAACCCCGTGGGGGCCTCTCACTGGGCACTGGAAGAGGTGACATCTCAGGTTCCAGGACTCCACTGATGTCTAGACCATGTCTTGACCCTCCAACCACAGCCCACCCAGCAGCAAGGGAAGCACAGCCGCCCACTCTGGTGGAGGTCAGCCACACAAGCCTGGCTCCTCCCTGGGCCACCTGGTGCTGGACAGGGACCCACCCCTTAGCAGATACCACTTCTCACTTGCCACTTTTAAATCTGAGCTCTAAGTTTTTCGTTAAGTCCAAAAAGCCGGGGCAACACACACAGGCTGGCTCCCCTCTGAGAAGGCAGAAGTCAGTGCTAGGGTTTGGCGGGTCCCTCTTTACTCCCATTTAGATTCAAAAGCACCCTCTCTCCCACAGCCCTGGAACTCCTTGTGGTGATGCCCTGCCCAGCCCTGGCCAGACAGGGCTGTAGCCTAGGAAGCCAGTGAGGAGGGTTCCCGACCTGACACCTCAGGTGTGAACTGCCAGGCTGCCTTCACCACAGCACCCCAGCCTGCCCTTCCCCCACTGAAGACCCCTACAAGGAGAGATGGGCCCCATTTTCTGTGTGACGTGTGCAGAAGGCACCTTATGCAGCAGATTTCATTTATTTGCTTTCTACTTGTTTGTATTCATTTGCTCCACCCACAGTTCCTGACGTGCAGTTTGTAACAGGCTCTCCAGTAGGGGTAAACCCAAAAACCCACTGCCGTCTAGTTGATTCTGACTCATAGCAACCCTATAAGACAGAGTAGAACTGCCCCATCCAGTTTCCAAGGAGCACCTGGTGGATTCGAACTGCCAACCTTTTGATTAGCAGCAGTAGCTCTTAACCACTATGCCACCAGGGTTTCTGCAGTAGGGGTAGGGGAACAGAAAGACGCATTTTTTATAGGAGTCATAGAGTGCTTCTTACTTCCTAATACCAGGGCGAGAAGTTCGCTGTGTGACCTGCAGCAAGCCACTCAACCTGTCTGAGACTCAGTTTCTTCATCTATAAAGTGGGACCAAGGGTTCCTTGCCCAGAGACTTCCACGATGAGCCTTGGCAATAACAGGCTATGAGAAATGTTCTCTGGCTACTGAAGAAAGACAGCTTTGGGCTCTGGGGACTGTGGAGATAGCTCTGATCCCCCTCCCTGAAGCCCCTTGGCCTCTCTTCCTCTAACCACCGAGCCCTCTGGGCTTCCTAACAGATCTCCTCCCTGTCGTCCAGTGATATGCAAGGGCCTGCTGCTTTGTGATTTGTAACAAAAAAAACAGAGAGACTAAATATTGACGGCCACTGAAGGCTCCTGTCTATACAGGGACAGATGTCCTGTAAGAGGGGAAAGTGCTCCCTCAGCCCACCCGGCAGAGGGCCCCAACCCCGTCCTGACTCTGCCACTCCCCGCCCTGTGACCTCCTCTCGTGGGCTCGCCCCGTCCCATGAGGGCCTGTTCTGGAAGGTGTCTTGCAGTCAGCGTCCGTCCTGGGGAACTTGTTATTCTTCGTCCAGACCCTTCATCTCCTCTGTTTGGAATATTCCCCCTACCCTGGAAAATGCACCTCCACTCACCACCTACCCACTGAAGAAGCCCACCCAGCAGCTAGGGTCCTGGCCCCAGGAATCTGGCCTTTGAGAGAAAGCCAATTCCCACCCCTCTCCACACTCCCTTCTCCTCTTCTCCTTTCTCCCTCCTCCATTCAGTGGGCAGCCCCCCAAGGTTAGAGGGGAGACAGACACCACAAAGCACCTCTCTCTCCCTCCACCCCCAGCAATCCCAATGACCTTGATGAACCCAGACAGAAGCCACTAGAGGCAGGAGCTGATCCGTTTTATGCTGCAGGCTCCCGTGGGGATGGTTCCATAGAGAAGATATATGGCTCACCCCACCCACATTCATCATAATTATTCTTCATTGCTTCTCTGTTACTGTAAGGGGCTCTTTAATGAACCTTCCAGCCAGCAGCTGCCACGACCCCTCGAGAAGTGACATTTCCCTGCAGGAACAGGTCATCTGAAGAGGGGGAATCCTCCCTGACTCCCTTTCCTGCTCTGGTTCCCCCAGATACCAAAAGCCCCATGTCATCAGGAATACAATTGACTTTTGCCCACACAATGGCAAAAGAGGACCCTCTATCCCAAGGGACAGGGTCCTGTCCTCAGGAGCTGGTGAGTGGAGTCAGATAGACCCAGTACGGGAGATTTCCCATCACTTGAGGTCTCTGATCAGCCTGAGGGGACCATGAGCAGGGCTTTGAGAAACTTGAGGAGGGTGAGTCTCAACACAGCTTTTATGGTGATGGAGACAAGATGAGCAGGATACAACCAGATCCTGTCCCCACTGAGTCAGCCAGAGCCGGAGACTTGGAGGAATTAGACTCAGGTCACCATCCTGTGGGCTCAAGACTGGTCCTCAACCACCGCCACCAGCACCGTTAGGAAAGTCAGACTGAGTTTGATGGTGGGGGCATGGGCAGCTCAGAGTCACGCTGTTCCAGGCAGATGCACATTCGTGGCCCTTGGGTAAACAGTGATGCAATTCCATTCCCTTGGATCTGGTCAAGGCTTTCCCCTCATATCAGGGACCTTCTGGACCAGTCCCCAGGTCTCTGTCCCATCTCTGTGTCTTCTGGTTCACTCTCACCTGTGTTCATGTCCCCAGTTCAGAGCACTCCCTTCATGTAAATTCTTCATGTAAACAGCCCCCTGTGGCTGTTTTCTTCCAGCCTCTCCCAGACCCACTCTGGCCCTGCCTTCCTCTGACCTTGGCTTTCATTGCATCTGCACCCACCAGAGCCTGTGTTGCCTTGCGAACTCTTGTTTTCATAACATATTCAGGGTCTCTGCCAAAGAGGTGATACCCTGAGGGCAAAGACCTTGCCTACCCATCCTGAGGGAGTCTCTTGGTGGTGCAAATGGTTAACACGCTTGGCTGCTAAACAAAAGGTTGGAAGTTTGAGTCCACCCAGAGGCACCTCAGAAGAAAGACCTGGTGATCTAAATTTAGAAAATCAGCCATTGAAAACTCTGTGGAGCACCATTCTCCTCTGACACACATGGGGCCGCCATGAGTTGGAGTCACTCAACAGCAACCGGTTCTTGGTTTACTCGTCCTGAGAACTTTGTACAGCTCCATGAACCTCCAGGTGGTTGAGTGAAGAGATCGTGGGCTTTGGGCTCCTGCAGACTGAAGTTAAAACACTGAATCGGCCCTGTGGTTGTTTAAAAATATGTCCGCAAATTCTTTGACTCATCTCCTTTCAAAAGATGGAGCCAAATCCCCTCCCCTTGAAAGCGAGCTGGACTTAGTGATCGACTTATAATTAATAGAATGTGGTAAAAGTGATGCGTGACTTCTGAGACTAGGTCGTAAAGGGCATCGCAGCAGCTACCTGGCTGGCTTTTTCGCTCTCCTTCTCTCTCAGTTCACTTGTTCTGGGGGAAGCCAGCATGTGAGGATATGCAAGCACCCTGTGGAAAGGCTCATTTGGGGAGGAACTGAGGCCTCTCACCAGCAGCCAGCACTAATTTGCCAGCATGTGAGTGAGCCACAGTGAAAGTGAATCATCCAGCCCCGGTCAAGCCTTCAGATGAGTGCAGCCCCGCTCACATCTTGAAGGACCCTGAGCCACAATGAAGCAAATTCCTGACCCACATACACTGTGAGGGATAATAAATGTATTGCTGTTTTAAGCCACTGAGTTTCAGGGTAAATTATTATCTAGCAATAGATAACCAATAAAAGCCCTTTATAAACTGAGTGTCCTTGGGCAAGTTACTTGTGCTTTCTGAGCCTCAGGTTCCTCACCTGTAAAATGGAAATAATAGGCGTACCTCACAGAGTTATTGAAGGATTAGGAGTAAAACACCTAACACTATGTAGTAGGCCCCTGATATGTGGTGGATGAATATTAACCAAATATCTGTCCCTCGTCTGCCCATCACTTCCATAAGCATGTACCGGATCCTCGATGCACAAGGCATGGAGTCCTGCTGTGCTCAAGGCAGTCCTGCCTCTGGGCTGGCAGTGGAGATGCTCCTGACAGGCCATTACCCCACCAGCAGGGAAATGTTTGCCATATAACCAGGAGCTGATACCTTTCAGCTGGCACTCTAAACTACAGCTGCCTCGGGTCAGGGAAGGGAGGGAACATGTCCCTGATCACCCTTTTGCACCTTTTGATTTTTTTTCTTTTTTATTGTGCTTTAGATAAAGGTTTACAAAGCAAATTAGTTTTTCATTAAACAATTAATATACATATTATTTTGTGACACTGGTTGCCAACGCCCCATGGTATCAACACTCTCCCCTTCCCAACCTTGGGCTCTCCATTTTCATTTATCCAGCTTTCCTGTCCCCTCGTCCTTGGCCCTGGGCTGGTGTGCCCATTTAGTCTCCTATATGTGGTTGAGCTACACGCATCATGGTTTGTTTTATGGGCCTGTCTAATCTTTGGCTAAAGGATGAAACTCAGGGTGACTTCAATACTGAGTTAAAAGGGTATGGGGGTGGGGGGGCCATACACTAGGGTTTCTCCAGTCTCTGTCAAACCCCTTTTTGAATTTTTTACTATGTGGGTGTGTCATCTATCCAAAAAGGAAATAAACAAGTAAAATAAGTATTTATGGAAGTAAGGCTTACAAAGAAAAAGAATGAAATGAACCCTACTAGAATAACAGATACAAATCTTGCAGAAAATTCACCAGTGGAAGGACCAAAGTATGCCGATTTCGGGAAAATTCTGTGGGGAACAAGCTGCAGGCTCCACTGGCGGCAGAACTGGGGATGCACAGGGGGCAGCAGGCGCGGGGGAAGACAGCAGCAAGAGGGAAGATGGAGGTGCTCCCTCACCCTTCAGGGCCCAGTATCTGCCCACCAATGCCCCGCCCCCAGCTGTGCCCCATCCCAGGTTAACTGCTCCCAGCCAACCTCCTTCCTGCCTAGGTTAGGGCACTTAGGGTGTTGTCTCAGAGTTAATTATTTACCCGGCTCCCTTCCCCACCCTTATCCTGAGTTTCTTGTGCTTGAGAAACATGTCTTCACTGTGTTTTTCCCCACCAAGTCCTGTGCTGGTGAACTGCTAAGGACATTAATGAAGAGAAGAAGAAGTAAGAAGGCCATGTAGAATTGATTCGTAATCATCTTCATTTTTCTTTGAAACAGGAAAACCCTATTTTTTTTTCCTCAATACCTCAGGGGTGAAGCTCAGGCTCCTGGGCTGTGCCTGAGGTCCTTCTATACAGGCATCCTCTTGGCCATGGCAATAAAGGACTCAACAGTGGTTACCAGCAACCTCGTACCTCGGCCACTAGAGAGAAAAGGAAGTAGGGATAGGGCCCTGCTCAGCAGCGAGTGAGTATCCTCTTCTCTCCAGTGGTCTGGAAGGCTGCATGTATGGTCAAGAATGTGTCACACTCAGGACAGACCAGAGAGGGCCCTAGCTATCTACACAACCCTGGCTGAAAATTATGTACACACACAAAAGGACCTGGCAGAAAGTAAAAGCTAGGTCAGACTTGTAAAACTTCCTGAACTTTTAATATGTTCCCCCAACCCACCCACAGGTCCATCAGCATAAGGTAGAAGCCTTAATGGCTCAAAATGTTTGGGCACAACTTCTGACCAATCACTGGCTCACCACTAAGCTATGTCGACATAGCGACAACCCACAGGAAGCCAGGTTTAAAAAAAAAAAAAAAACAGCAAACCCATTGCCATCAAGTAGATTCTGACTCATTCATAGCGACCCTATAGGACAGGAGTAGAACTGCCCCACAGGGTTTCCAAGGAACGGCTGGTGGATTCAAACTGCCAGCCTTTTGGCTAGCAGCTCTTAATGACTGTGCCAGCAGGGCTCCAGGCCAGGTTTAAGGGGAGGGGGAAGAAATTGAGCTATCAGCAGCTTCACACTGTTAAGAAGACAGACTTCACAGAATTTAATACAACTAAGCCATTAAAAAAATAAGAAAAAAATATATATATATATACACACACAAGAATAACAGTGGCAGGGGAGGAGATCAGAATCCAGAGTCGCTACATTAAATTATCTAAAATGGCCATTTTTCAACAAAAAACATTATGAGACATTTTAAAAAGCCAGAAAATGTGATTGACCCATACTCTTTGGGAAAAAAAGAAGTCATTAGAATCTGTCACAGAGTGGGCCCAGATGTTGGACTTTGTCTATCTCCTTCCCTCCCTTTTTCCATGTTCCAAATTTCAGGAGAAAGGGCTCTGATTGGGCCAGATGTCCACCACTGAACCTATCAACTGTGGGTGGGCAGAGAAAACGTGTACTGACATGGAGGCAGAAGCTCCCCGTATGAATGAGGATCAGTTCCCAGGGAAAAGAGGGGTTATTAGTTCCATAGTCTAGTTAATCCCATTGCCGTAGAGTGAATTCTGACTCAAAAAATAGTGACCCTATAAAAAAAAAAAAAAATTTTTATAGGACAGAGTAAAACTGCCCCATAGGGTTTCTAAGGCCATAATCTTCAAAGAAGCAGACCATCACATTTTTCTCCCACGGAGCGGCTGGTAGATTCGAACCACTGACCTTTCGATTAGCAGTTGAGTGCTAAACCACTGTGCCACCAGGGCTCCTTATAGTCTAATTAGATACGCCCAAAGGTGTCCACATCCTTGCTTCTTTTCTGAAAAGGTAAGCAGCGCTGCCCCCAGAACCCCAAAGACATTCAGATTTGTTCTCTCTCATCAGGAAGAGGCATTGTCCGCTGGCCGCTTCTTAGGCTGGTACTTTGCAAACATCTGTTCTCCCCATGGAGGGGGCTGTGTAGAGAGCTGGAAGTGGGGTGGGGAGGGGTAAGTGGGAAGATGGCTCATCGCCCCTCAGCTCCTGCTTAGTTATAATGCCTTAGAAGTGACATCATCTATTTCATGTAAATTGCATCCAAATAAATTGTTGGATCTTTTTCCTTTTTGTTTTGTGTCTCCCTCTATTCCTTCCATTCCATTCCTGCCAGTGATCAAGATTGGGCTGTCTGTCCACAGGACATGGGTGGGGGTCCTGGAAACACTCAGGGTGGGCCCCGTGTAAAATGCAGCTCCAAAGTAGCAAGGGGGAGACAAAAGAACCGGGAACAAGAAAAATAAAAGGTATTAAAATAGGCTTAGCTGCTTTGGGGTTTTCCTTTGTATTTATTTTTAGCAAGGATTGTGTGCCTAACTCTGCATTAAAATAGCTGATGCTACTAGTCATTGTTCAGGCCCTTGCACACTGCAGCCTGGCAGGCTCTCTGCAGCCCGAAGTGAAGGCAGCTGCCAGGGCTTGGCCCACCCAAGCCGGGAGAGGGCATTTGTTTTCCGGACCCCCCTCACCAAGCCCTCATCCGCGTGAATGCAAACAGAAGCACAGAGCTTCTGGTAGGGCTCAGAGCTGAGAGAGAGACAGAGCTCGGAGGAGGCAGCCATGCTTCAGGACTTAAGCCTCCCAAACACCTCCCCTGCTGACTGTAGCCAGCAGAGGGCTGAAATTCCTCCACTGGATCACCAAGCCAGCGTCCCAGGGAGACGGACACCACAGCCAGCCCTCCTCACACTCCATTAGGGACTTTCCTTTGAGTATTTTTCCTAGGAGACAGGGCCCAGGAAGTCTTTTGAGTCAGCAAGTCCTGCCTTAAAAACACCTGAATTTGTCACATCCTCCTCTCTGAGCCCCTGGCCAATAGGGCTCTGGTCACCTGGGAGGAACACGTGCCAGGGGTGCAGGTGAGGTGGAGAGAAGAAAGGGGTCCCGAAGGGGGAGGGGACCCTGGAAGCTTGGGTGGGGAAGGTTTAGGAAGCAAACTTTCTCTTTGCCCAGGTGTTTCTAAATCTTGCCCCCGGTGCCAGTGACCTCCTTGAAGAGCTGGACAGAGTCCCCAGGCAGAGTGGAGCTGAAATCCTGAGCTGAAAGGCTGCCATACCGTCTGCAATCGACTTTAGAATCTTGGGAAGAGACAGTGTTTCATTGCTGTGTATATGAAGACTTCTTCGATTTGTACCCTGGGGACAGTTAGCATTTGAAATGCCCTAGTCAGGACCTCAGAGCCCTGGTGGCACAGTGGTTAGGAGCTTGGCTGTTAACCAAAAGGTCGGTAGTTCAGATCCACCAGCTGCTCCTTGGAAATCCTATGGGACAATTCTACTCTATCCTGTAGGGTTGTTATGAGTCGGAATTGAGTTGACAGCAATCAGCTTGATGGCAACTAACAACAACAAAGTCACAGCCCCACACTCCAGAGGTGGTTATGACAATTGCTTCAAGTATTTTTATCAAAACATACACCTGAGAACACCCCCACTCCCCCCCCCAAAAAAAACTATTGCCATCTACTGGATTCTGACTCATACCAAAAAAACCCCATTGCCACTGACTCAGGGTTTCCTTCTGACTCACGGGGTGTTAAAAATTACTTTTCTTTAGCAAAATGATTGGTGTTCCGGATGTGTGGCTGGCCAGAGAGACTGAGCAAGCACCTTAACCCTTGAATGAAACCACTTGCCCTTAAGTCGGTTCTGACTCATGACGACCCCATGTTTCAGAGCAGAACTGCCCTCCATAGGATTCCCATGGCTATGATCTTTTGGAAGCAGACCGCCAGGCCTTTCTTCCCAGGTCCCTCTGGGGGGGTTCCAACCACCAACCTTTCCTTTAGTAACCAGGGCGCTGAACTGTTTTCACCCCCCGCCCCGGGACTCCCCGTGAACGAAGGGGATTGTAAAAATCTGGCGAACTCTGCCGCGCTCCAGGACTAGAGTTTCATTTGTGCCTGCGTTCGTTTTATTTTTTTTTTCCTCCTTAGGGGAGGATTCTGTTAGCGGATAATACTAAGAATACTGCTGCATTTGCTTCCAAGTGACACTTTCTTGCAAGATATACTTATATATTAAAAAAAAGAAGGAAAAATCTGGGATCTCACTGTTGAGCGGCAGCGCTGTGACCTTAAGCAGGCTATTTAACTTCTCTGAGCTTCAGTTTCCACTTTGGTGGCATGGAGAGAATAACCTTGCAAGGTGGTTGTGAGAAGTACAGAGCTTCAAAATGTCAAGTTTATGTTGCAGGGCCCCTCTGGTCAGTGGCTAGACCATGGTCCCAACGAGCGTCCTGGGGCCAGCCCACCTCCTCAGGGCCCTGGGCCTTGCCGTTCCCGGCTCGCTGCAAACCGCGTTGGCGACGGGCGGCAGGGAGCAGGCCAGAGTCCCAGCTCCCGGGGATGCCGCCCTGCCGCGCGGGCTACCTGCCGACTTCCGGCGGCCGCGACGCCCCTCCGCCGGAGCCTTCGTCGCTGCCTCGGTGTCCCCCCTCCCTGCAGCGCGTCATTGCAGGGAACCCGCCCCCGCCCCCGCGCCGGGCTCCCCCGGGGCCGTCTCAGCCCGCGCAGCCCGGTCTCCAGGCCCTGCCTCCCCCGGGTTGGGGTGACGTGTTTGTCCCGGAGGCCCCGGGCTGTCCCCGGCCCGCCGCCCCAGGTCGACCGCGGGCAGCAGCAGCAGCTTCCTCCTGCTCCTGCAGCGTTTCACTCGGCCCCTTCCCACCCACGGCCCTTCGAGCAGCTGCCAGGAACTGAAATATTAATAGGTACGAACTTCCTGGAAAGATTTTCATCTCCAAGATAGATGACCCCGCCTTCCTCCACCAAAATGTATTCACTAAAGGGCAGCTCGGAGGCCAGGCGGCCGGAGAGGTGGGGACGACCCGAGCGGCTCGCACACGGGCGCTCCGTGCGGGGACGCCGAGCCGATGAAAGGGGCTCTTCTTTGTGCCCAGGGCCCGGGCGCGCGCGCCGGCAGCGGGGACGCCAGGAGCGGACGCGCGCGCCGAGCACGCGCCCGCCCCGCCCGCACGTCCGCACGGATCCGCGCGCAGCCCGGGGCTCCAAGGCCTCGGCCCCACGGACCCGCGCGCGGCCGGGACAAGTCCGCCGGTGGGACGGAGGCCCGAAGGGCTTAGCGCCGCTGCTGAGTCCTCGGCTGTCCTCCCCAGCCTCACCGCCCACGGCCCGGCCCGCTGGCCCCTTCCCGCGGACGGCGGGTCCCGCGGGGCACGAAGGAGGACGCGCTGCGCCCACGTGATGCCCGCGTCGCCGGAGTCCCCATCCCCTCCTCCCGGGACAAAGCCGGGCCCGCCCTCCGCGCCCACCCGCTGGGGCTTTGTGGTTTAGGAGCCTCAAAACAAACCCCCACCTTGCGCTTAGAGACGCGATTTGCTTTTCACACTTGACTTTCGTATGTTCCGGGATTCCCTGGGCCGGGAGGCCGTGGTAACAAGAAGCCACCCCGCCTCTCTCTTTCTCCCCGCCTCTCGGGAGGAGATTCCCGTCCAGGAAGTGCTGCTTCACGCACCGCTCTCCCGAGACGCTGCCGCTCTGGCTCCGGCTCCGGCTCCGGCTCCCACCTTGCAGATGGCAGAGTTCCAGTGCAGGAAGGTTGAAACGCCACCCACCTCCTGTTCCCCACTCCACCCCGTGGAGCCGCCTGGGTTCCCCAGCTCCAGCTTTAGCCTCTGACAGGTAGCAGCTGTCCCCGAATTTGCCCCAACATTTCCCCCTACCTGGAAGTCATTCATTTATTGATTTAACAGTATTTATTATTGAACATGGAAACCCCGGTGGCGTAAGGCTGCTAATCAAAAGGTTGGCAGTTCAAATCCACCGGCGCTCCTTGGAAACTCTGTGGGGCAGTTCTACTCTGTCTTATAGGGTCGCTATGAGTCGGAAAAAAAATTTTTTTTTTAATTTTTTATGAGTCGGAATCGACTCGACGGCAAGGGTTATTGAACATATAATAGGTTCCAGGCACTGTTCTAGCCACTGGGGGGGAAAAAATAGCAGCAAACAAAAGAGACAAAAATCCCTGCCTTCCTGGAGTTTATATTGTAATAGAAGAGACAGAATAATATAAATAAGATTATAATATATAATCCACCACCCGTCTGCTGGTTGATTGTGCTCTGGTGGCTTTTGTGTTGCTGTGGTGCTATAGGCTGTGCCAACGTATTTCAGATACTAGCAGGGCCAGCCGTGGTGGACAGGTTTCTGCAGAGCTTCCAGACAGTAGGAAGAAAAGTCTGGCAATCTACTTAAGAAAATTAGCCAGTGAAAACCCTATGGATCACAAAAGAACATTGTTGCATATAGTGCTGGAAGATTAGTCCCCCGGGTTGGAAGTCATTCACAATTGACAGTGTCTGTAACAATGGACTCTTTTAAAGATGGCCCAGGACAGGGTTAAGTTTTCCTTCTGCTGTACATAGGGTTGCCATGAGATGGAGTCAACTCAACAAGTAACAACAACAAATAATAACAAGGACTAAAAAAAAAACAAAACCTGTAGCCAGTTGTGTGGATTCCAATTCATGGCTACCTTTTTTTTTTTATAGGATAGAGCAGAACTGCCCCATAAGGTTCCCAAGGAGCTACTGATGGATTCAAACTGCCAACCTTTTGTTCAGCAGCCAAGCTCTTAACCATTGTGCCACCAGGGCTCTGACAAGGGCTAAGGAATTAAAAAAGCAGAGAAAGAGGACATGAAATGTGCACAAGAGAGGGGGGTTTAAGTTTTGGGTTTAAGTTTCACTGGGAATCGGTGAAAGTTTACAGCTGAAGTTAATTTCTCATTCAAAAATTTATACACATATTGTTTTATGATATTGGTTGCAATTCCCACAACGTGACTACACACTCCGCCTTTCCACCCTGGGTTCCCTGTGTCCATTCATCCAGTTCCCATCCCTTCCTGCCTCCTGGTCCTGCTTTTGGACAGGAGCTGCCCATCTGATCTAGTATATTTGATTCAACAAAGAAGCACATTCCCGCGTGTGTTGTTTTTTGTTTTATAGCCCTGTCTAATCTTTGTCTGAAAAGTGGGCTTCAGGAATGGTTTGAGTTCTGGGTTAGCCGAGCATCTGGGGACCAGAGTTTTGGGAGCGATTTTTTTTTAAACTTCTTTTTAATTGTTGTTGAGAGTATACACAGGACAACACACACCAATTCGGCAGTTTCTGCATGTACAATTCAGTGACATTGATTACATTCTTCAACTTGTGCAACCATTCTCGCCCTCCTTTTCCAAATTGTTCCTCCCCCATTAACATGCAAGCACTGCCCCCTAAGCTTCCTATCTAACCTTTTGGGTTGCTGCTGTCCATTTGATCCCATGTAGATAGTTCTTCAAAAGAGCATGATGTTCAAGGCAAACATTCTTTTTTTTTTTTTTATTAACTTTTATTAAGCTTCAAGTGAACGTTTACAAATCCAATCAGTCTGTCACATATAAGTTTACATACATCTCACTCCCTACTCCCACTTGCTCTCCCCTTCTTGAGTCAGCCCTTTCAGTCTCTCCTTTCGTGACAATTTTGCAAGGCAAACATTCTTTATTAAATAAGTTAACTTCTTGTTGGTTACAAGATGACTTCAGGGGGATGTCTGTGATTTTTGAGTAAAGGCCTGCGGGAACTGAGTAAACTAGCCACACCGGTATCTGGTGGCCTGCTGTGTTCCAGGAACACAGGGAGGTGAGGGTGGCTGGAGCTTCGTGAAGAAGAGAAGTTTGGTAGAAGAACCTAGGGCTGTAGAGGTCAGAGAGGGGAGGGGCCATACCTTGTAGGGCCTTGTGCGCCATTGTAAGGCCTTGAGCTTCTCTTGGGTGAGGTGGGGAGCCACTGGAGGTTTCCCATCGGAGTATAGCAGATTGTTAATGAGTCTTCCTCCAAGAAAACAAAACTCTTCACAACTGGACCAATAAGCAACATCCTGATAAACGGAGAAAAGATTGAAGTTGTCGATTTCATTTTACTTGGATTCACAATCAACACTCACAGAAGCAGCAGCCGACAAATCAAACAACGTGTTTAATTGGGCAAATCTGTTGCAAAAGACCTCTTTAAAGTCTTAAAGAGCAAGGATGTCACTTTGAGGACTAGGGTGCACCTGACTGAAGCCATGGTATTTTCATTCGCCTCATTTGCATGCAAAAGCTGGGAGAGGAGTGATGTGGTCTAGATTCTGCTAAGAGCAGTGCTCTGGGTGGACAGCAGACTGCAGGGGGCAGGTAGAGAAGCAGCCAGGCCAGGCGCAGGCTCTTGCTGTGATCTGCGGAGGGCGTATGTGAGGGCCTAAGGTGGTGGCAGCGGGGTGATGAGAAGTGGTGGGAATCTGGAAATATCTGGAAGGAAAGGATGAGAGGATTTATTGCCAGGCCAGATGTGAGGTAGAAGAGAGAGAGGAATCAAGGACCCTGCGCAACAGGAAGAAAGAGCTGCCCGCGTGACCTGAGGTGGAGGAAACAGGCATTGCTAGTTTGGTGGTGGGGGTGGACTATCAGGAGCCTGGTTTAAAACAGGTTAGGTTTGAAATGCCCATTAGATATCCAGGTGGAGGGCTGAGTAGACACTGGTTAGACAGGTCTGCAGGTCAGAGGAAATGTACAGGCTGGAGATAAACACAGGGAGTCAGCCATCAGTGCAGACCTGGTGGTATTTAACCAGTTGCCAGCAAAACGATTCTGACTCACACGAACCTCATGTATGTCAGGGTTGAACTGTGCTGCATAGGGTTTTCATGGCTGAGTTTTCAAAAGTGGGTCACCAGGCCTTTCTTCAAGGGTGCCTCTGGGTAAACTTGAACTGCTATCCTTTCTGTTAGCCAAGTGCGTGAGTCAGAATTGACTCATTGGCGATAGGTTGGCTGGTATTTAGAACCACAGTTTTCTGAGATTATGTAGCTTTGAGGTGGCCAGTGTGGCATCCACAAGCCACATGTAGCCACTGAGCACTCAAGAAATGTGGCTAGTGTGACTGAAGAACTGAATTTTAAACTTGATTTAGTTTTAATTTAAAAACTAATATTCAGTTCAGTTTTGGGGAAAACATGAAGTATGTTTGAAACAAGCTGGATATGAAAATCTACTTTTTCAACTGTAGAGTTTATGAACTTTAAATCAACAATTTCCAATGAAAATCTAGCGTCCCAACTGAGATGTGCTACAAAGTGTAAAATGTCTCATTCATAACTTTTGTATTGATTACATGTTTAAGTGATGCTTGTCTGCCTATATTGGGTTAAATAAAATATATTATTAAAATTATTTTTACCTCTTCTTACTTTTTTTTTCAATGTGGCTTATCAAAAATTTTCAATTACACGTGTAGTTCACCTTAAATTTCTGTTAGATAGTACTGCTGTAGAGAGCGAGGACAGAGGAGAGGTCAGAGGTTGGAGCCCTTGTGGATTCCATTATTTAGAAGTTAGTGCAATGAGGAAGAACTAGCAGAAACAACAACGGAGCAGTCAGAAAGGAAGGCAGGCAACTAGGCAGGTATGGGATCCTGGGAGGCAGTGGCAGTTGCCTGCTAGAATTCTCCCTTTCCATGCAAATGAACTGGGCCGACTCCCAACCAATGCACCTCATACACACCATCACCCATCTCTCAGTTATCACCTGCTATGGCGCTTGAGTGGTTTCAGCGCATCTTCCAGGCTATGAGAGGTTAGGAAGAAAGGCCTGGCAATCTACTGCCAAAAATCAATGAAAACCCTGTGGACCACAATGGTTTTTTCATGGGGTTGGTGCAGGACCAGGCAGCATTTGGTTCCATTGTGCATGGGGTTGCCTTGATGACAGCTAACAACCATAACGGTGTCCTGAAAAGGGTGTAACTAGGTGGAGGGAGTGATCATCTGCTCAAATGCTGCTGAAAGGTCAAGCAATGAGGACTGAGAAGAAACACTGACTCAGCCATGGGGAGGTCACTGGCGACCTTGTCAAGAGCAGTTTTGGAGGAGCGGTCAGGGCCCAAGCCTGATTGTAGTAGGTCCCCAAGAGAACCGGTGGGAAGGAATGGACAATTTTTTAGCAGAGTTTTGCTATAAAGAGATGAGAGGGGCACCTGGGGGAAGTGGGACAGAAGCGTTTCTTTTTTTCATCTGAGAGAAACAGCAGCTTGTCTATGCTAATAAGAGTTCCTGGGCGGTGCAAATGGTTAACGCACTTGGGTGCTAGCTGAAAGGTTGGAGGTTCAAATCTACCAAGAGCTGCCTCAGAAGAAAAGTCTAGCAAGCTACTTCCAAAAATTCAGCCATTAAAAACACTATGGAGCACAGTTTTACTCTGAAACACAGGAGGTACCATGAGTCAGAATCAACTCGATGGAACTCATCAATTGGGGAGTTTCTGGACAGCCCACTCATCTTAGGTGCCCGACCAGCAGGGCCTGCCTCAGGACCGTCATTGCTCAGGCAGCTGGCCGTCCCTCCGGGGCAGATGGCCATCCCCTTCCCCCCAGCCTTGGGCTGCATCAAGTTTGGCTAGTGCATTGATTTTTGTTTTCTTTATGTTAAGGTATAATCCATACTGACGGCTGCAGTCTTTGATCTTCATTAGTAAGTGCTTCGAGTCCTCTTCACTTTCAGCAAGCAAGGTTACATCATCTGCATATAACCAAAAAAACCAAACCCATTGCTATCAAGTCAATTCTGACTCATAGCGACCCTATAGGACAGAGTAGAACTGCCCCACAGAGTTTCCAAGGAGCACCTGGTGTATTGGAACTGCTGACCTTTTGGTTAGCAGCTGTAGCTCTTAACCACTGTGCAACTGGGGTTTCCCATCTGAGTATAGCAGGTTGTTAATGAGTCTTCCTCCAAGAAAACAAAACTCTTCACAACTGGACCAGTAAGCAACATCATGATAAACATAGAAAAGATAGAAGTTGTTGATTTCATTTTACTTGGATCCACAATCAACACTCATAGAAGCAGCAGTCAACAAATCAAACAATGTATTGAATTGGGCAAATCTGTTGCAAAAGACCTCTTTAAAGTGCTAAAAAGCAAGGAAGTCACTTTGAGGACTAAGGTGCACCTGACTGAAGCCATGGTATTTTCAGTCGCCTCGTTTGCATGCAAAAGCTGGACAATGAATCAGGAAGACCTAAGAAGAATTGACACCTTTGAATTATGGTGTTGGTGAAGAATATTGAATATACCATGGATTGCTAGAAGAACGAACAAATCTGTCTTGGAAGAAGTACAGCCGGAATGGTCCTTAGAAGCAAGGATGGTGAGACTTCATCTTACGTACTTTGGACATGTTATCAGGAAGGGCCGGTCCCTGGAGGACTCCATGCTTGGTAGAGTAGAGGGTCAGCAAAAAGAGGAAAACCCTCAACAAGATGGATTGACACAGTGGCTGCAATGATGGGCTCAGGCAGAGCAAAGATTGTGAGGATGGTGCAGGACCGGGCAGTGCTTTGTTCTATTGTGCATAGGGTCGCTATGAGTCAGAACCCACTTAATGGCACTGAACGACAACATCAACAGTACGTAGATATTAGGAAGGATTCTTCCCTTTCAAGTGGATCTTTGGGACTTGTGTTTGTTTATTGGTCATTAGCTAATTGATTGAGGAGAGAAAAAAATTGAAAAACTTAAAGAACATTGGTCAAAAACAAAAAACACTGGTTAGACATTACTGCCAGCTGAATAGTGAGTATCAAAAGCATCTTTAAAATTAATAAAGTAAGCCAAAGGGGGAGCAATGACTAGATTTGTAAAAACCTGGTTTGCACAGAGTATTTTAGGAAAATATTGTTTAGAGCCCAGTGTCCCCTCTCAGTATGGAGGTCAATGAATGAAAATTTTACTTGACCAGTAATTTTTTAAGAAGACACTTCTTTGTGACATGAAGTCAACTTGAACCCACTTATATGTGTCTCTCCCTCACATAAAAAGTCTGGAGGCAGGAATTTCAGGGCTGGATGGCAGCCCCACGGTCACAGGAACCCAGGGGCCCTCACTGTTAGCTCATGGCTGCCAGCCTCAGGGTTGCCTTATCGTGACAAAATGGCTCCTGGAGCTCTAATCATTGCCCCTGAATCACAAGAAGGAGGAAGGATTGAAGGACAAAAGGGGCTGAATTTCCTGTGGAGTCAGCCCTGTTAGAGAGCTTGCCCAGAAGCCCACTTGGTGACTTCCAGTTACATCTCCTTGGCAACTCCTACCAGCAAAAGAGGCTGGGAATACAGATTTTCAGCCACTACCCCTCACGGATAATAACCAAAACCAGCTGCTGGCAAGTCGACTCCAAGCATGGTGACCTCAGGTGTGTCAGAGTAGAACTGCACTCCTTAGGGTTTCCAGTGGCTGGATTTTCGGTAGTTCACCAGGCCTTTGTTCTGAGGCACCTCTGGGTGGACTCGAACTTTCAACCTTTTGGTTAGCAGCTGAGCATGTTAACCATGGCACCACTCAGGGACTCCTCACCAAAGATACAAGGGTCTGTTATCAAGAAAGAAGAAGCAAGTGGAACTGGATAGACAACCAGCAATCGCTGCCATAGCGTCAGAGGTGAATTTTCTCTGTGGTTTGTCTTCTCAGGAGCCTGGAGGTGAAATGGTTCTAAACGACTTCAGGCCTCCTTGCCTAGCCGAGAGCCGAGCTGGGGCCAGAGTAGGGTCCGCACTGTGGCCTTGGCCTGTGTGTGAGGCAGTTCTGGAGATGAGGCCGCCGTTTGAAAGGTGCAGAGACATTTTGGCACTGGATGACTGGGGTGAGGCTGAGGAGCAAAGACAGAGTGGGGCTGCCTGGGTCAGGTGCCACAGGAGTGAAATGACCAGTGTGAGACACTGCTCCGAGAGGCAGCCGATTCATTTACCTTGGACAAATCCCACACTGACCAGGCTCAGCCCTGAGGTCACTAGGAGTGACCACCTGCTTTGCCTCAGCCATCGTGTTGTCCTGAGAACACGGAAGACCATAGAAAGACGTAAGAACACAATGAGGTTCTTTCCATACAGAAAGCACTAAATCTCCGTAACAACCCTGAGCAGTAGGCGGGCAGCTACTATTATCCCATTTCACAGATGTGAAAACTTGCTCAGTGGTGTTCCACCCATAAGAGGCAGAGCTAGAATATTGAGCCTCAGTCTTGGTCTCCTGGTGCATCAGGTCAACTTCAGGCTTGAGGCGGAGGTAGCACCAGGGGCCTGGGGAGAAAGAGGAGGAGAGTCTGAAAGTCCTTCAGGACTGGGTCCCTTGGGCTGGGCTGAGATTTCACCTAGAGGAGGCTGGCTGGGCCTTAAAGCTGGCCCCTCTCTGCTTTGTCTCTGGGTGTCTGCTTCCGCCAAGGAGGGAGCAGCCATTCTTCCCAGCTGTAGGTGAGGGCAGCTGGGCTGGGAAACAAGGCTGTTATATCACAGCCCACTCTTCCGTCCACCAAGCTTGCCATCCTTGAATTGGGTGCGTTTAACCTTTCAAAATGTACCAGACTTGGCAAAGTATCTCATGGAAGAGTCCATAACATCCCAGCTCTGGCTCGGTTGCTGCAATTTCCGTCCTCAGTTTACCTCAGGGGTGGATGTGGTGGTATTTGGCTCCTCTAAGTGTCAGCCTCTCCCTCTGTTCCCAGCTGCTGAGTCCCTCTTCCCCACAGAGCAGGGTCTTTGGCTTACTGACAGTCTCAGCTCTCATTTTACTGGAGATTCTGTTTCCTCACAGTTTCAGCTTGAGGGGCCATGCTGGGCCCCATCTCCACTTTATGGCACCCACCTGAGGCATTCTTTCATCTCTTCCGCCTCCTGCTGCTGTTGCCTGCTCCGCAATTAATATTCCCCGAGAGAGAATTGGATTGGTTCAGCTCATCTTTTCACACCAGCTCACCTCGGAGGCTGCTGTCCAGGTGATGGATTGGCTGACTTTGGGGCCAATCGGCTGTGGCTGGGGGAGGGAATGGGGAGTCACAGGGTCTGCTTGGGGTGCCCCTCAGCAAAGGCCTGTGGGATGGGCAGCTTCACTTACAAGAGACTGAGAGGATGAAGGAAACCATCATACGTATGTCTGATACACAGATACTGTGCTGTGGAAAGAGTCTGGAAACCTTTATGGATGAGGTGATATTTTCAGCTAGGGCTGGAAGAATGCTGGATTCCAGTGAGCAGAGATGGGGTAGGATATTCCAGGAAGAGAAGAGGAAATAAAGCAGATGTTCACGGAGCTGCAGGGAGTCTTATGTGGCTGGAAAGGGACGCATGAGGAGGAGTCGAAGGAGATGAGGCAAAGAGGTGGGCTGAGGCCAGACTGGGTAGGGCTGTATTGTATTGTAGGCGGTGGGGAAGCCATGGGGTTAATGTGATTAGAGCTGCGCTCGAGGAATCAGGAAGCAGATGGAGGATGGGGACAACTGGGAAGGAGTCAGTTCTTTCCCTGCATCCTCTGTCCGCCATCTTCCTTTGTCCAGGCAGGAATGAACCTGCTCTCCAACCTGGTGCTCACCAGGCTGAGGAGACCCTGCCAGACAGCAGCCTGTGCCATCCCACTGCCTAAAACGCCCTCCACCCTGGCAAAGTTCTCCCACACCCTGCTCAGATGGCACCCATCCCTCCTGGCCTGCCTGGTGCTCTCTTTGTCCCCCTCTGACCTGGGCTCCTGAGCCAGCTGGTCCCTGGAGGCAGAGCTGACAGGCCTGGGGGAAGGTGGGTGTTAGATAGTCAGATGAGTAAATCTAGAACTCTTGCCTTGAGGGAAAAAAAATGGAAGAGGGGCCCATTCTAGATGTGGGATGGGGCACTGTCAGGGACGGTCTCTGCAAGGAGGTGGTTTTTAAGTGAGGCCTGAGGGATGAGGAGGACTTGCTAGGGGAGGGCTGGGGGAAGGGCGTGCCAGCAGAGGGAAGAGCGTGGGCAAGAGCCCTGAGGGGCCGTGGGAAAGGGTGCCAAATGCTGTAAACCCAAGGCTTCCTAACTGCCTTTAGCATTTCCCTCTCTTTCTCTCTCTGGCTTTTCTTTTTTTCTCCCTCTTCCTATTCTACCAGCCCCACTTCCCTCGCCTTAAGATAGGACCAGGCACTGTGCTCAGACTTTACACAGAATATCTCGGCAATAACCATGGGAGACAGGTGTAACTGTCATCATTTTACAGAGTAACTGAGGCTCAGAGAGGTTAAGAGCTCTGCCCAAGGTCACTGGCTGGCAGGTGGTGAAGTGCACATTCAAACCCAGGTCTGGCACTTGAGCTGGCCTCCCTGCCCTACAGGGCCCCACATCTGTGCTTGTGCCCCATAGCCCTGCCCAGGAAGGAGGCAGGATCCCCTTCCTGCCTTGCTGGTCTCCTCCCTGTCAGGTAAGGGTTTGTGAGAGTGGAGGACACAAAAGTGGCTAGTGGAGGAAGCCGTGTCCCCAGGACCAGGCAGGCCTTGCACCCACCGTTGGTAATGGAAGGCCCAGGACCCAGCTAAGCTGTGAATGGTTTGTACCCCAAACCACTCAAAAGGCAGGGTTTTTGCTGCCGGGCTCCAGGTGTGACTCCCAGCATCTCAAGGAAAGTAAAAGTGTCATCATCAAGGGGCAGGCCTGATGGCTTGCTGATAATGTAATTTCTGTGATTAAAATGGAGCCCAGGGAAATACAAAGCAGCCAGGTCTACCTGTGGCCTCAGAGAGTGCCAGGAAGGAGCTGAGGGCAGGAACTTGGCTTTGCTAGGTGCCCTCCATTCAGGGATGTGGTCCCCCAGAATATTTCACTACTCCTCACAGCAGGCCCGGGAGAGGGAAGTTTCTGCCCGTGAGGGAACTGCCGCTCCTAAAGGTTTGGTCTCATGCCCAAGGTCACACAGCCAGTGCAAGGGAGTCTGGGATATATCGTAGGCTCCCTGACCCCAAGGCTCACATTTCTTTCCAGCCCACTGGGGCCAGGTGGCCCTGTACTTCCAGTAGGCCTAACAGAGCCCACCCCGAGCCTGGGAGCTGGGTTCAAGAAGCTACCTTTCCAAGAGGTGCTTGGGACCAGGATGTCTTCCCCAGGGAGATGTGTGGGGACTTCCAAGCCCCTTGCTGGAAAGCTTTTTAAGAAATGTCTTTCTGGGATTGTGGTCAAATATTTTGGACAGTGTCTGAGGATCTTGACGTGCCCAAGGGTCACTATTCTGATACCCAGTTTCGAAGCCCATGACCCTGGAGGATGAGGGGAAAGTGGAAAAATGTAGGGTGAGATTGACTGGAAGACGCTCTGCAAGCCGCCCGAAGTGGGTGGAATCAGTCTTATTTCTTTATATTTCTGGTTTTTCTGTGAACTTTTACTGACTCCAGGACAGATCCGGGAAATTGTGGGTCAATAATCTCTTAGTAATGAACCCTAGTGGTGCAATGGTTATGCACTCAGCTGCTAAACGAAAGGTCTCAGGTCCGAACCCACCAGCTGCTCTGTGGGAGAAAAGCCCTGTCATCTGCTCCCATAAATATTACCCTATGGGGCAGTTCTGCTCTGTCGTATAGGGTCGCTATGAGTCGGAACCGATTTGACAGCACACAGCAACAACACCTCTTAGTTTGTGTGCATGATGGTGGTGGTGACTGGAGGTAGGGGCATTGAGGTTTTCCAGCCTCCTGAAATCTTAAGATTTTACTCCTTGAAGACTGAGGCGCTGTCTTCTGCTGTCTCCAGGCTAGGATAGTTTCTAGAGTAGCATTTCTTCTCCCTACCCTCTGGGGAGGTCCTGTAACAGGATGTAGAAAAAGAGAAAACTCCCTTCCATGAGACCAGGAAAGGCCCATTTTCTCGATTTAGGAATCTGAGTTACAATCAGAGGCTGACCATCCAATAAGTAAGGTAAGCACGGTGCTTACCTTGCTTACCAGATCATCCGTAGTGAACAGTTTCACTTTTTTCACCACATCAAAGGCTCTGCTTTTAGGTGTGGCTGGCATCTGTCTGTCTCCCAACCCTACAGCATCTTCCTACAGAATCAAAGCCTCTTCTCAAATTTTACCATCCCTGACAGGAGCAGATGACCCAGTAAGCAAGGTAAGCAAAGGCTTACTTGTGCTTATTTACTCACCTGTAGTGAACAGTCGCAATGGTGAGAGGTAAGCGCTGTGCTTACCTTACCTATTGGATAATCTGACCCTGAGCCGATCTGAGAAAACCAGGCATTTCTTAAGCAACCACCATGTTCAGGAACAAATCTAGACATTTCATCCTTTTTTCTTTATAACTTTATTGAGGCATATTTTATATATTGTATAAGCCACCCATTTCAATGAATTTTTAGTTAACTTACCAAGTTATAACCCTGGTGATGCAGTGGTTAAAGAACTCTGCTGCTAACCGAAAGGTTGGCAGCTCAAACCCACCAACTGCTCTGAGGGAGAAAGATGTGGCAGTCTGCTTCTGTAAAGATTACAGCCTTGGAAACCCTACAGGGCAGTCCTATTCTGTCCTACGGGGTCGCTAGGAGTTGGAATCAACTCAACAGCAATGCGTTTGGTTTTGGGGTACCAAGTTGTGCACCCAACACCGTAAATCAGTTTTAGAACATTTTCCTCACCCTAATTAAGATGCCTCATGCCCATTTACTGTTAATCCTCATTCTTCCCTGACCGTGACCCAGCCAACCACTAATCTACTTTCTGTCTGTATAGATTTGTGTTTTCTGGACATTTCAAGTGAGTGGAATAATCCAGTGTGTGGTCTTTTGTGTCTGACTTCCTTCACGTAGCATGATGTTTTCAAGGTTCATCCAGGTCATAGCACATATCAGTAGTTCGGTCCTTTTTCTCTTGGAATAGTATTCAGTTGTGTGGATGTACTACATTTTGTCTATCCATTCATCAGTTGATGGACATTTAGGTTATTTCCAATTTTTGGCTATCATGAATAATGCTGCTAAGAACACTTGTATATAGATACCTTGTATCTACTAGTTCTAATCCTTGCAACAATCCCGTGAGGTGGGTATTATCACCCATGCTTTGCAGACAGGACACAGAGGCTCACAGAGATTAAGCAACTCAACCAAGGACACAGGGCTACCATATTTCGGAAGTTCTAGAAGTACATTTTTTTTTTTCACATCGTCATGCTTCTGAAACTGGGACAGATCTTATAATCAATGGTTTGTCACAGCTTGTTTCACAGTATTTTCTCCTTTCGTAGTGGCAAATAAAATAATGGCATATTTTATAATAAAAAAAAAATTTTTTTTTAAGGACATCTTAAATTCGATGAACTATGGAATAAGTGTCTGATCCTAGCAGCCTCCTTTATAGTTTACCTTTATATTAGCAGGGATGCTTGTTTGCAGTTCACAGAAATTCAACAAAAAGGGGAATTTACTGGCTCAGCAGTTGGGAAGGATCCTGGGAATAACTCATTGGATTGGAGAAAGAGCTGCAGAGACCCTCAAAGTGGGACTCAACACTCTTAGGTCTCTGTCTTTCCATCTTTCATCTTTGCTTGTCTCTGCCAACAGGTTCTCTCCCTCCATGGGGCAGCCTCAGTTTAAGAGTCCTGGCAGTAAAATTACCCAGAGAACCTTCTCTCTTGCTTGTTGTTGTTTGCTGCCATCAAGTAGCCAGAACTCATGGCCACCCCACGCACAACAGAACAAAACACCACCTGGTCCTGCGCCATCCCCATGATAGGCTGTAGATCAGGCTGTTGTGATCCATGGGGTTTTCACTCCCTGATTTTCAGAAGTAGATTGCCAGGCCTTTCTTCCTAGTCTGTTCTAGTCTGGAAGCTCTGGAACCAGAGATGGGCATGTGTCCGAGGCAGGGCCAATCAGAGTTCTACCCAGTGGGCTTGCTGGCCCACAGAGTGGGAAAGCTGGACACTTTCGGGAAGTAGGCTTGCCGGTGGAGTGGGGTGTCTCTGACACTTGTTGGCAGAGCCAAATAGCTGTAATGCTTGCCTAAGTGGGACACAGGCCAGGACGGAGTGAGGCCCAGTGGCAGTAGGTCTGGGCAAAGGACCTGCCACTGGGCACGGCTGAGAAGGAACTGAGAGCTGTCTTGGTTGGAAGCTGTCCTGATTGATGAACTGTACCCTGTCTTCTCCTGAGTTGTATCCTGTTGCCTCCAAGTTGATCCTGATCCTGAGTTGTAGCCTGTTACTTCCCTAGTAAATCACGTAATTTGAGTATGGTCTGTGAGTTCCGTGTGGTCATTGCAACAAGGGCTTCGAACTGGTTCGTTCTGGTTCAAACCCCTGCTGATAATTTGCATTTCCACCTCAGATATATTAAATCAGAATCTACATCTTAACAAGATCCTCAGATGATTTTTTTGTCTAAGAAATTTTGAGAACCTCTACTAGTGGTTCTCAGAATTGGTCCCTAACCAGACACATTAGCATTGCCTGGGAGCTTGTTAAAAATGCAAATTCTCAGCAGGGGTTCAAACAGAAACAAACCAGAAAGAAAGCCCTGATTACCACAAATTATTCAACCCAGCAGAGAAGTAGAGTACTGTGGGAGAACGGCTGGTGTCAGAATTGGGAAGAAAAAGTTGGAGAGTGGAGGTGTGACTGACTTCCAACTCACAAGAATCAGCTTCGTGCTGATCTTGATTCTTATCCCTCCTCCGGAATGTAGACAAGGTCTGATGCTAGTAGGTTACAACTTCTTCAGCACCATTGGCTAAACATGAGTCAGGTATGCCCCTCCCCTAAGCCAATTACTGTGTCCAGACAATGGGATTATGTTGGCATTCTTGGTCCTAAGTCATACTATGCACTTTGAGAACCTGGAGAGAAGCCAACTTTTCCCAAACACATGGGCTGCTTGAGGGAGTAACCAAATCAAACCAAACCAAACCCATTGCCATCAAGTGATCCCAACTCATAGCGAGCCTATAGAACAGAACTGCCCCATAGGGTTTCCAAGGAGTGGCTGGTGGATTCGAACTGCCAACCTTTCGATTTGCAGCTGAGCTCTTAATTACTGCACCACCAGGGCTCCCTTAAAGGAGTAGTAGTAGTATCCAAGTTAAAACTGGGGTAGATACTATGAGAAGGGAGAATGGATACCAAGGAGTAACCACTATGTTCTCTCAAGAGTCTACTATGCGTATTGCTGTGTAATAAACCACTCACTCAAACTTGGTGGCATAAAACAGCAACTTTTTTTTTTTTTTTAATGTAAACTCACAGCTTCTGTGAGTCAGAGCTTTTGAAAAGGAGCAGTGGAGACAGTTTGTTTCTACTCTAGGATATCTGGGGCCTCAGCTGGGAAGAATTTCAGGTTTGAGGTGACTTTGCAGCTGGGGTCTGGAATCATTTGAAGGCTCTCTCACTTACATGACTGATACCTGAGCCAATGCAGCACCTGTCTATGTGTGGCTTCACCTGTAGCTCGACTCCCTCACAGCACGGAAGCCTCAGGGGAGTCAGGCTTCTTACACAGGGGCTCAGGGCTTCAGCTAACAAGTAAAAGCTACATCCCCTTTTATGGCCCATGTATGTCCCTTTAACTGAATTCTGCGGGGTCACAATGCCATCCAGAGCCAACCAAACCAGTTGCCGTCGAGCCAACTCCTACTCGTAGCAACCCGATGTGTGTCTGAATAAGAACCCGGCTCCACAGGGTTTTCAATAGCTGAGCTTTCGGAAGCAGGTCATCAGGTCTTTGTTCTGAGGCATCTCTGTGTGGACTCAAACATCCAACCTTTTGGTTAGCAGCCAAACACGTTAAACTGGTTGCACCACCTAGGGACTCCATCCAGAGTCAAAAAACAAACAAACAAACCAAACCCATTGCCATTGAGTCGATTCTGACTCATAGCAACCCTATAGGACAGAGCAGAGCTGCCCCATAAGGTTTCTGAGGAGCAGCTGATGGATTCAAACTGCCAATCTTTTGGTTAGCAGCTGAGCTCTTCACCACTGTGCCACCAGTTCATGGCAACAATCTGACTCATTTACCATTTACAGATTCAAGAGAAGGGTAATTAGATTTCCCCTCGTGATAGGGGAGGGCACGGTTCTAGAAGAACCCGTGGGATGGCACATCTGCCATAATACCCTAATAAAAGCTGAAATTAAATGACCTGTCAGCTTGGTGGTCAAGGGCTCAGAGTCATATTTAAATTGATTTTAAGAAAAATATTTTTAAGTGATAATCTTTTTTTTTTTTTTTATCATATAGTATACCGTGGATTTAGCTGTGCCTGTTCTGGTTTTCTCTGAAAAGTGTTTCACAAATGGTGGACTAGGTACTACTAGTGGTATTTATAGGCTGGTTTGGATGAAAACTTTTTACTTTAAATATAAATATTTATTTACTATATGTAAGAAAAAATATAGGTCCCTGGGTGGCGCAAACGGTCTGTGCTCAAATACTGACCAAAAAGTTGGCAGTTCAAATCCACCCAGCAGGGCACAGAAGAAAGGCCTGGTGACCTACTTGCATAAGAGCCCAGCCATTGAAAACCCTATGGAGCATAGTCCTACCCTGAAACGGGAGGGCTCATCACGAGTTGGAATCTACTAGACGGCAACAAATTTGGTTTTAGAAAAAATATCATCAGCCCACCACAGATACCATTGTTTAGGATGAGGATGAATTTATTTAGGTTAAAAAAAAAAAAAGTCAATTTAAAGAAATATATAAAGTATATAATTCTGAGTGAGGACTAGAGCAAGAGAGGCCTCTGCAACAAGTCTAGGCTGTAGTGCAAGCTGCTCTTTCACTTGCGCTTAGGATCCAGCAGATTCGCCAATATTCCAAGTGTCCGTGGCCAACAGGAAGGCTGTACGGAGCTCTGGCAAGCGCCAGCGGGATCACGGCACAGACCTGTAGGGTTCTGAAGCAAGTCGGCGCTGCTCTGCACGTGACTGTTCTCCTGGCTTGCTACCGGTCTCTGGTAGAAACCGGATGCCTAACCGTGGTTCAAGTGGCTGTGCATGTACCTATCTTCTTACCAAGCCACAGGGCTGGCATGCACGGCAGCGATCTCTCATCATGTGGAAATAATACCTAAAAGATTAGGCTCAAGCAGGTTCAGAAGGCACAAGTCAGTTGCACAAGCAGGTGGCTCAGGTTCTTTTAACAATGTGCCTCTTTCCCCATAATCCTATGGCCTCATAGGAAGTTCCTTGTGATCAGTTGACTGAGGAGGAATAAATTCAGGTTTAGTTTACAGATGGCTCTGCACAATATGCTGGCACCAACAGGAAGTGGACAGCTGCACCCCTCCAGGGTGGCTCTGAAGGACAGTAGTGAAAGAAGATCCTCCTAGTGGGCAGAACTTAAAGAGGCGCATTTGTCTGTCCACAGAGGTGTGGATCTACCTTGCTTCATTTGGCTGGATGCCAGGGATTCGGAAGGACTATGATTGGAAGATTGGTGACAGGCAGGTCTGGGGAAGAAGCATGTGAATCTCTCCAAACAGGCACAGAATGTGAAGTTATTTGTGTCCCATGTTAATGCCCACTGAAGGGCATCCACTGCAGAGGAGGCACTTGACAATCCGGTGAACAAAACATGTTCTGAGATGTCAGTCAGCCTCTTCCCAGCCACCTCAGAGCTTGCTTATTGGGCTCATGTAACAAAGTGGCCATGGTGCAGTTTTGAGGCTATACATGGACTCAACAACATGAACTTCCCCTCACCAAAGCTGACCTGGCCACCTACTGGCTACCTAATCTGCCAACAACAAACACCAATATTGATCTCCCATTATGAACCATGGAGGACCCAACCAGCCTCCCAGTGGCAGGTTGATTGCATTGGACCCTTTCCATCATGAAAAGGGCAGAGGTATAGGTTTGTCTTCCCTGCTTACAACGTTTCTGCTAGAATCACCGTCCATGAATTTACAGAATGTCTTATTCCTTGTCCAGATATTCCATACAACACTACTCTGATCAAGGAAGTCATTTCACATCAAAGGAAAAGCAGCAATGGGCTCATGCTCATGGAATTAACTCATTTAATGACATATCCTGTCACTTAGCAGCTGGCCTAAAAGAAAGGTGAAATGGCCAACTGGTGACTCGGTTACAGTGCCTGCTGGGAGCTAACAGTTTGAAGGGATAAAGCTCTGTCTTACAGGACATAGTACATACTTTGAATCAAAGACCGTTATAGGGTACTGTCTCCCATAGTACGGCTTCTCTTTCTATGATCGCATCTAATAACCACCCCATTTATGGTACCAATTTGTGTATCAGCCAAGGTTCACTCAGGAGGGAGAAAGTACACCAGTTGTTTCAACAGAGAAAATTTAATATAAGCAATTGTTACATTGGTAAAAACTCATTAACTAGTAACTGAAAGAGTAAAAAGGGAATTTAAAGGTAGCATGAGCAATTGCAAGAAGCGGCTACTATCTCTAGGTATGGGGAGAATAAAGGAAAGAGGCTGGACCCACTAAAACTTAGAAACTTAGAGACCCCTGGAGCCGAAACACAGGCCTGAGGAGGGTGCACTGCTGAGCTGGTATTGGTGTCTCTGAACATGGAAGGGGGTGTCCCATGGGCCTGGGACCCAGACATCGTCCAGCTAGTGCTAGTATTTCTGGTGGGAAAGGGGGTGTACATGATGAGGCTGCTTCTACAGGTGTAGGAAAAACTGCAAACTGAACTCAGCTGCTCTTGGGTAGAAGAACTAGGACTGAGATAATGCTCAGAGGGATTGGAAGCACATAGGAAACCCACAGGAAGCCAATGGGACGGAGCGAACCCTTTCTCCTCCTCTGGACTTGCAATCTCCCTCTACCATGCTCTACTGGCAGAGTTTTAGTGAGCCAGCTGGAAAGCCGAATCCTGGCCCCAGCATCACAAAGCAGAGCTGGCACAGCTCTGTCTTACACTTCACAGAACCTAACAAATATTTCATTTTATTTCTTAGTTATCTAAAAGCTTTAGTCTACCAGGATTGAAGTCAGGACCTGTATTAAAATTCTGACTCTGCCACTTAATAGCTAAGTGCAGGGGTGGATTATCCAATAAGCAAGATAAGTACAGGCTTACTTGTAGCAAAACCCATGTGAAATTATTCATTACAGATTAGTAAGTAAGCACAAGTAAGCCCATGCTTACCTTGCTTACTGGAAAATCTACCCCGTCAGGGACTGTACATTTGAAAGGAGGCTTTGATGCTGTAGGAAGGTGCTGTGGAGCTGGGAGATGCCAGCCATACCTAGAAGCAGTCTTTGATGTGGTGAAAAATGTGAAATTGGGCACTACAGGTTAGCAAGTAAGCACAAGTAAGCCTGTGCTTACTTTGCTTATTGGATTATCTGCTCCTGGCTGTATGATCGGGGCCTGTCATTCCATCTCTCTGTGCTTCAGTTTGGTTAAGAGCTCAGCTGCTAACCAAAGGTCAGCAGTTCGAATTCACCAGCTGCTTCTTGGAAACCCTATGGGGCAGTTCTATTCTGTCCTATAGGGTTGCTATGAATCCAAATCGACTTAATGGCAATGGGTTAACAGAGAAAACCATACTTATTCCTCAGGTTTGCTGGGATGATATGAGAATGAAAGTTTAGCATAGTGCTTGGCACATGATGAGGATATTAAAAATAATCTGTTCACTCTGGATATGAAGCCAAGTAAAAAAAAATTTTTTTTTTTTTTTGCCAAGTACCCCCCTTTAAATGGTTAACTTTTTTCAACATTAAGTTCCAGGGTCCCTGAAAATCTTTTAGGCTAAGCCGCTGTTCTTTATTTCCCAAGAGTGGCACCAGGAGTAAAAGTCCACAGTGCTCCCATCTCCCTCTGGCCAGCAGCATGGGAGGGAGGCTGCTTCGAGATCCCAGCAGAACCTCGTTGGAGATCTCAGTGGAGGTTCACTCCTTTCTCTGGACGTGCCCTTCCTTTGAGAAGATATCCCCTGCTCTGCTGAGGACAGCTTTAGTTGGCTCTTTTCTAAGACTCACTGCCAAGCACTCCTATTCCTGTTAAAACTTGTGGGGAGTGGCTGGGGTATAGCAGACGGTAGCCCTAGGCAATACTGCCTTACTGATGGTATTTGACCTTAGCATCCCTCCTCTCCTGCTCCGTAAGTCCTCTGACCCCAAGGCCTTCTGAGTTGCTCTCCCCAGTGAACGGGACTCCCCAGGACTACTGCCCCAGGGTTAGCTCCTCAGGCCTGGAGATGACCTCATAACTGATCACTTTGTGACAACCCCCATGTCTGGCTCCTAAGTAAAAACCAATCCTGAAGTCTCACCGTGTGTGCCTGGTCCTGATCTGTTTAAATCATGCTCATCTTCGAGATCCATTGTGAATGTTAGCCCGGCCCACTGTCCCCACCCTCATCCCCTTCCCCAACGTGAGATACGGAACTCAATCCCTGGCCCTCTCCTGAGTGCCTTCTCGGACTAGGGATGGGGCCTGGTCACAGCTTCTCCCAGCTTTTAGTGGAATGCCTGAATCAAAGACTGAAGCTTCAGGTCACAACAAAATGTAACCCTGAGGGCTGAGAATCTGGCTGGTCAGGTGCTGGCCAGAGGTGCGGTTTCCTCCACCACTGGGTATGCAAGCACAGGAACGGATTACCCAATAAACAAGGTAAGTACATGCTTAGGGCATCAACAAAACAGGGGCACAAGTTGTCCAAAGACAAAGACTCACAGATGCCAAGCAGACAAGACACAAGGAAAAGCGAATAGAACAGTGGAAGGGAACTGGCAGGGCACTAGATGAAACTGATACCAGCTCCAGTGTGTGAGAACGTGCCGGCGGAAGTAAAGTTCACACAGGGTCACAGGGCACAAGGTGGTTTAAGCTATGAAGCCCACACCACTTCAACACCTTCAAAGACATCTGTCTCCTACAGACCCTCCCATGTAATTGAAACTCCTTGTCTCAGAGGTTCTCTTAAACCAAACCAAACCAAACCCAGTGCCGTCGAGTCGATTCCAACTCATAGCAACTCTTAGGAGTATACTATTTCTTTCTAATAAACAAGCGGTGGGGGTGGGCTGTGGAGTCTAACTCTTGCTGAATTCACTCAATATGCAACTGGATCCAACATGAGCAGTAACTGGGCAAAGACATATATTAATAGATAACAGATCTCTGATCCATTTTGAGAGAACTGTCCTTTACATCCATGTCTGCTGATCGTGCAACTCCAGCCAGAAGGGCCAGCAATACTCTTTGCCATGATAGGAACACAAGGGGATGCTCTTGCACTCGTCCTGGTAACCAATGGGAAATCCACTTCCAAATGACGCAATGAATTCAGCCAAGTTACTTTTTTTTTTTTTTTAATTTTTATTGTGCTTTAAGTGAAAGTTTACAAATCAAGTCAGATTATCATACAAAAATTTATAAACACCTTGCTATATACTCCTAATTGTTCTTCCCCTAATGAGGCAGCACACTCCTTCCCTCCACCCTCTCTTTTCGTGTCCACTCGGTCAGCTTCTGACCCCCTCTACCCTCTCATGTCCCCTTTAGACAGGAGATGCCAACATAGTCTCATGTGTCTCCTTGTTCCAAGAAGCTCATTCTTCTCCAGTATCATTGTCTATCCCATACTCCAGTCCAATTCCTGTCTGAAGAGTTGGCTTTGGGAATGGTTCCTGTCTTGGGCTAACAGAAGGTCGGGAGACCATGGCCTCCGGGATCATTCTAGTCTCAGCCAGACCATTAAGTCTGGTCTTTTGACGAGAATTTGGGGTCTGCATCCCACTGCTCTCCTGCTCTCTCAGGGGTTTTCTGTTGTGTTCCCTGTCAGGAAGGTCAACGGTTGTAGCTGGGCACCATCTAGTTCTCCTGGTCTCAAATCACGTTACTTTTTAACTGCATAGTATTTATGTACAGAGTTATGTCTTCAGTAAAAATCTTAGTACACCACATCCACTAAAAATTTTATAATCCAGTTCATCTCATTTCGCTAAAATGGCATATGCCACTTTTGCTTTCAACTGGTACTATTTTAGTCACATTTAAAAAGAAGTTACATCAGGGAAAGCTAAAACACACGCATACGTGTATGATTGTGAGGATGGCGCAGAATTGGCAGCGTTGCACATAGGGTCACTATGACTCCAGGGCACCTAACGACAATACATAACTCACACATCCCACTCCAACGCGTGAGTAAACAGAGGAGGGGCACCTCAGATTACCGACGTTTAGGGCCCTCACGTGCCTTAGTCCAGCCCTGCTGGGAGCCCCGCAGCGTCCTGGAGTCGTCTCCCACAGCTGTCACCTGCTCTGTTTCAACTCGGCAGGTCGTTTGCACCGCATTGCAGACTGACGCTCACTCTGGCGGGGCAGAAGGGCCGGGGCAGCTCCCCGCGGGCAGCGGCAGGAATTAGGGCTGTGTTTACATACCAATGGCTCTCTCCGTTTATAAACACTGCGGTTGCATTCACCCAGTCGGGAGGCAGCTTTGTTTTCCTAAGGGCCTCGTCTCACCCCGCGGCAGCGTGTGCGGCAGCGTGTGCGGCCGGGCCGGGCGCTGGGGGGCCCGACGCCGAGCGGTGCGGGCAGCGGCCGCTCCCCTGCCGGCCGGGGAGGAGCTGCGAGGCCGCGAGCCCGGCCCTGCCCCGGCGAAGCCGAGGTCTCAGCGCGAGGCCTCACAGAGGCTCGCGCGGCCGGGTCCTTGGGGCCTCCCCGCGGGGGTGCTGGCGCGCCGGCGCAGCAAAGCCTGGGAGCCTGAGGAAAACGCGCTTCGCGGGCGGGAACTCCGGGAGGCCGGCAGGCGGGGGCGTGGCCTGGGAGGGGCGGGACGTGCTCTGGGGGCGTGGTCTGGGCGGAGCCGTGTCATGTAGCAACGGCCTAGGACGGTGCCGTTGTCCCCCACTCCAGGCGTTAGGCAGGAAGTGGCTGGGAGGATCAATAAGTGTTTTAGAAACGTCTCTGGTACCTGACTGAGGGGGGGAGCACTGCAGCGAGAGGGCCCCGGTCAGGGGGCTCCTTCAGAAACTCGGATGAAAAAGAAGCCCGCGCTCGAGCTGCAACCGTGGGCGGGAGACACGGGAGACTACCCTCCCGACCTGGAGTCGCTGGGCCGTGGAGGGCGAGGGCCCGGGAGGACCCTGAACCCTCAGTTCCCCAGGACCTGACAGGGAGCCTCCCTCAGGTTGCTCCAGAGGAGTTACCGGAAGTAGTAGCCTTTTCCCACGCTCCGTTTTCCGAGACTGGGGCCGCGCTCCTCAGCGGTCCATCCCTGGGCGGCGCGGCTTCCGGCCCGGGACCTGCGGGAAGGACCCACCTGGTGCGCGGCCATCTGCTGACCAGGCTGCAGCCAGAGTAGTCGCCTCCGCTCGGCTGCCAGTGGAGCCTCCGAGCTCCGCTCCACCTTCCTCCCCTTCACTTGAAATCAGAGCTGCTCATTGTGTGGTGGTAATGTCCAAATAAAATCTACTGTGGCTTGAGCATCAAGCTAAACAGTTTGCGTGCGTCCCATCATATAATCCCCATAGTCTCCAACCACTTCCGTCATTTTTCCTGTACTGTTATTAAAATATAAAATTGACTCAGTTTTTAAATGTAAAGAGGCACTACCTGAAATCACAGGTTTGATGTGCAATTTTGATTTTACTAATTCATATACGATGTATACCCAGAACAAGTATAAATCTTAAAAATGTTTACTCATAAACGACCTGAAATCACCTCTTGTTCCACCGTGGTTATTGTTTTATAGATTGGGAAACTGAGGCTCAGGGAGGTTAAGGGACTGCCTATGGTTATGGCATGGGCCAAGCTGGTTCCCTATTCAACGACTGAAATTGCCTAAAACCAGACATTATTACTACCAAAGGATGCAACTCAGAAGGGTCCAAACAGCTGATCCCACTGAGCCAAAACACAAACACACAGACCGATCCCGATATGTTGGGATGGGAAGGTAGGACTATTGAGCCTTGGTTCTCCCATCTCTAAGATAAGAAATCCTCCCTCACAACAGCCTTGTGAAAATTAAATGACATAAAGCACAGTATATTTAGCACAGCACCTGGTTTGGCACATAGCCAACAACTCAATAAGTCCTTACTGTTGTTATAAAAAAAGTTTGGTAGCAGAGCTCTTAGGGCCATGCCTGTGGGTAGCTTCTCCCTCAGAACATCTAAGATTCCAACAATGCTCCTCGCCTTAGGCTACCACTGTTACTGGTTAGGTGTGTATCTTTCCAGACCTTTTCCTACATGCGTACATATAGTATCTGTGTGTATATGTAATATGTACAAATACACACATATGTGCTTACAAATGATTTGGACCATTGTTAATGTTGTTGAACTCCTAGAAAGAAAAATTCTACACATATTCCATACCATGCTTTTTTCATTTTAACAATATAGCTTAAAAATCTTTCCAGGTCAGCATATATAGGTCTCCACTTCATTCTTTTTAACTGCTATATGGTATTTCTTTTTTTTTTTATTTATAATATTCATTGTGCTTTAAGTGAAAGTTTACAAATCAAGTGTCTCTGACATAAAAACCCATATACACATTGCTACATACTCCCAATTACTCTCCCCCTAATGAGACAGCCTGCTCTCTCCCTCCACTCTCTTTTCGTGTCCATTTCGCCAGTTTCTAACCCCCTCCACCCTCTCATCTCCCCTCCACACAGGAGATGCCAACATAGTCTCAAGTGTCCACCTGATCCAAGAAGCTCACTCCTCACCAGCATCCCTCTCCAACCCATTGTCCAGTCCAATCCATGTCTGAAGAGTTGGCTTCGGGAATGGTTCCTGTCCTGGGGCAACAGAAGGTCTGGGGGCCATGACCACCGGGGTCCTTCTAGTCTCAGTCAGACCATTAAGTCTGGTCTTTTGATGAGAATTTGGGGTCTGCATCCCGCTGCTGTCCTGCTCCCTCAGGGGTTATATGGTATTTCTTAATATTATTCCATATGTTTTTTTTTTATCCATCCCTCTACTGATGGACATTTAGCCTGTTCACATTTTTCAGTTTTACGAACTGCTGCAATTTATATGCTTCTCCTTCCTTGTGTCTCTATCCAGATTTATAGAAGTGGAGATTTAGAGGGGCAGTATCAAACCATTCTCCTCTATTTCCTTTCAGTTCTTTGTTTTTGATGTTTAGCTCTTTAATCCACCCGAAATAAATTTTTGGGATGTGAAGTAGGAATATAACTCCCCCCACCCTATGAATAGCACAATTATCTTACTTTGTTTAAATAGTTCACCCTTATTCAATTTTTTTTCAGGGCAGTTTCATTTATAAATCATTCAACAAAGTGTTTTATTTCTCACAATCCATAACTCACCTTATTTAGCCTTACATATTTCCGAAAATCGCATTCCCGCGAATGCAATGAAAATTCATCATCAATGAGGATATTCCAAAGAAGGCGAATTGGTTTTGCTGAGTTTTCCCAGCATGTTTAGACCAGTATCACTGAAAAGATTCACACATATTTCATAGAACTGCATTATGCTTGACATGAGATTTTAGAATCACCCAAATCAAGGCTATTATCTATGCCCACTGACTTCTCCTCCCTCCTGCATTGTATTTCTCTATTGGGCTTCCATTCACCCAAATAGCCAAGTTAGAAACCATACAGTCAGGTTTGACCCTCTGCTTCATTACTCTACAAAATCATTTGTTCACTGTCCACCACCATCAGTTAAGAATATGTTCAGCTCCAAGTTCAAGAAAACCCACCTAATAGTGCCTTGAACTCATGAGTTTATTTTTCTTACATAACAAGAACTAGGCACCTTGAGACGTCTGTCAGTTTGTTGTACTGTGGGGGCTTGTGTGTTGCTGTGATGCTGGAAGCTATGACTAAGACAGACTAGGAAGAAGGACTCAGTGGCCTACTTCTGAAAAGAATTAGCCAGTGAAAACCTTATGAATAGCAGCAGAACACTGTCTGATATAGTGCCAGAAGATGAGCCCCTCAGGTTGGAAGGCACTCAAAATACAACCGTGGAAGAGCTGCCTCCTCAAAGTAGAGTCGACCTTAACGACATGGATGGAGTCAAGCTTTCAGGACCTTCATTTGCTGATGTGGCATGACTCAAAATAAGAAGAAACAGCTGCAAACATCCATTAATAATTGGAATGTGGAATGTAAGAAGTATGAATCTAGAAAAATTGGAAATCGTCAAAAATGAAATGGAACACATAAACATTGATATCCTAGGCATTAATGAGCTGAAATGGACTGATACTGGTCATTTTGAATTGGACAATCATGGTCTACTATGCTGGGAATGACAACTTGAAGAGGAATGGTGTTGCATTTATTGTCAAAAAGAATATTTTAGATCTATCCTGAAATACAACTCTGTCAGTGATAGGATAATATCCATATGCCTACAAGGAAGACCAGTTAATATGACTATTATTCAGATTTACCCACCAACCAATAAGGCAAAAGATGAAGAAATTGAAGACTTTTACCAGCTTTTGCAGTCTGAAATTGATTGGACATAAAAGCAGGATGCATTGATAATTACTGGTGATTGGAATGTGAAAGTTGGAAACAAAGAAGGGTTGGTAGTTGGAAAATATGGCCTTGGTAATAGAAACAATGTTGGAGATTGCACGATAGAATTTTGCAAGACCAACAACTTCTTCATTGCAAATACCTTTTTCACCAACATAAATAGCGACTATACACGTGGATCTCGCCAGGTGGAATACACAGGAATGAAATCAACTAAATCTGTGGAAAGATGATAGAAAAGCTCAATACCGTCAGTCAGAACAAGGCCAGGGGCTGACTGTGCAACAGACCATCAATTGCCCATGTTCAAGTTGAATCTGAAGAAAATTAAAACAAGTCCACGAGACCCAAAGTAGGACCTTAAGTATATCTCACCTGAATTTAGAGATCATCTCAAGAACAGATATGATGTGTTGAACACTAATGACCAGAGACCGGATGAGTTGTGGAATGACATCAAGGACATCATACATGAAGACAGCAAGAGATCATTAAAAAGACAGGAAAAAAAAAAAGGGATGTCAGAAGAGACTCTGGAACTTGCTCCTGAACATCAAGTAGCTAAAGTAAAAGGAAGAAATGATGAAGATAAAGAGCCAAACTGAAGATTTCAAAGGGCTGCTGGAGAAGACAAAGTAAAATATTTTGACATGTACAAAGAGCTGGAGATAGAAAACCAAAAGGGAAGAACATGCTTGGCATTTCTTAAGCTGATAGAATTGAAGAAAAAATTCAAGCCTCGAGCTACAATATTGAAGGATTCCACAGGGAATCCAAGCTGCACTGAAGACATTGGTGAAAAACAAGGCACTAGGATTGATGGAATACCAATTGTGACATTTCAACAAACTAATGCAGAGCTGGAAGTGCTCACTCCTCTATGCCAAGAAATTTGGAAGATAGCTACCTGGCCAACTGACTGGAAGAGATTCATCTTTATGGCTATTCCCAAGAAAGTGACCCAACAGAATTCAGAAATTATTGAACAATATCATTAATATCACACACAAGGAAAATTTTGCTGAAGATCATTCAAAAGCAGCTGCAGCAGTATATCGACAGGGAACTGCCAGAAATTCAAGCCGGATTCAGATAAGGGCATGGAACCAGGGATATCATTGCTGATGTCAGATGGAACCCGGCTGAAAGCAGAGAATACCAGAAAGATGTTTACCTGTGTTTCGTTAACTATGTAAAGGCATTCAACTATGTGGATCATAACAAATTATGAATAACATTGCAAACAGTGGGAATTCCAGAACATTTGATTGTGCTCATGAAGAACCTGTACGTAAAGAGCCAGTCGTTGCAACAGAACAAGGGGATACTGCACGGTTTAAAGTGGTTTAAAGTCAGGAAAGGTGTGTATCAGGGTTGTATCCTTTTACCATACCTATTCAGTTTGTATACTGAGCAAATAATCCGAGACACTGTACTGTAGGAAGAAGAATGCAACATGAGGATTGGAGGAAGACTCAGTAACAACCTGCATTATGCAGATGCTTGCCAAAAGTGAAGAAGACTTGAAGCCCTTACTGATGATGATCAAAGACCACAGCTTTCAGTATGGATTACAGTTCAACATAAAGAAAACAAATCTCCTCACAACTGGACCAATAAGCAACATCATGATAAATGGAGAAAAGATTGAAATTGTCAAGGATTTTATTTTACTTGAATCCACAGCCACCACCCACGGAAGTAGCAGTCAAGAAATCAAAAGATGCATTGTGTTGGGCAAATCGGATGCAAAAGACCTCTTTAAAGTGTTGAAAAGCAAAGATATTGCCCTGAAGACTACAGTGCACCTGACCCAAGCCATGGTGTTTTCAATTGCCTCATATGCATGAGAAATCTGGACAATGAATAAGGAAGCCCGAAGAAGAATTGAATCCTTTGAATTGTAATGTTGGCAAAGAATATTGACTATACTATGGACTGCCAAAGGAACAAACAAATCTGCCTTGGAAGAAGTACAACCAGAATGCTCCTTTGAAGCAAAGATGGCAAGACTATGTCTCACACACACTGGACATGTTATCATCCTGGAGAAGGACATCATGCTTGGTAGAGGGTCAGTGAAAAAGAGAAAGACTATCACAAGATGGATTGACACAGTGGCTGCAACGATGGGCTCAAGCATAATGATTATGAGGATGGTGAAGGACCGGGCAGTGTTTAATCCTGCTGTACATAGCGTCACTATGAGTCAGAACTGACTCGAAGCCACCTAACAACAAGAGCTAGGCAGCTACTGGTATCCCTTTAGCTGCTCTGTGATGCCACAGGCTTTTTCTGTTTGTTTTTTTTTTTTGGCTCCATCATCTTTAATGTCCTCTTTATCTTCAGCTTGTTGCCTCTGGTCACGAGATGGCTGTGGCACCTTCAGGTATCACATCCACATTTAAGGCAGGAAGAATGGGGAAGGGTGAAGGGTGAAGAGTGAAGGCAGCTGCATTTCTTTTTTATCATATCCAATTAAACACCATATTTATCATATCTTTGGTTCAGAAATATTCTTGGTTTTGTTTCTTGACTATTTAATCTTAAGCAAATATTAGTTTTAATTATTGTAGCTTTTTAATGTACTTTGATGTCTATTTAAAGCAATTATTTTCTCCTCTTTTTAACATTCCTTGGCTCTTGCATATTTTTCTTCAAGACACAGTTTTGAATTAAATTATCAAGTTTCATTAAAAGTCCTGCTGATGGAGCAGGAGAACAGTGGGATGCAGACCTCAAATTTAGTAAAAAGACCGGATTTAATAGTCTGAGACTGCAGGAACCCCAGAAGACATGCCCCCAGACTCTCTGTTAAGCCAGAACTAAAGCCATTCCCAAAGCCAGCTCTTCAGACGAAGATTAGAAGGGACTGTAAGACAAAAAACGATACTCATGAAGAGTGTGCTTCTTAATTCGAGTGGATACATGAGACAATATGGGCAGCTCCTGTCTGGGGACAAGATGAGAAGGCAGAAAGGCGCAGGAGCTGGTTGAATGGACACAGGAAATTCAGGGTGGAAATTCAGGGTGTGCTGACATAGGGAGAGCAACTACGGTCACATAACAATGTGTGTACAAAATTTTGTATGAGTGCTGTGAATTTTCAATTAAAGCACAATAAAGAAAAAATTCTGCTGAAACTTTTATTTAGATTATTTCAATGTACAGATTAATGTAGGAAAAAATGAAAATCTTTAGTGTTGAGTCTTTCCATCTATCTTCATTTACTCAGATCTTTACTATGGCCTTCGATCAAGATTTCCTTTCTTCAAATAATTCTCACACATTTCTTAAGTTTATTTTTTGATGTGTTAAAATTTTAGTAGATATTGTAAATGGAATTTTTCAAATTATGTTTTTATATGTTGATCTTATAACCAGCAAATCGTTTTATTATAAATTTAACTGGTTATTGCTAATGTATACAAACCTACCGACTTTTGGATATTTTGTAATCTGTCATCTTATTGAGATCTCATTAAAATCACTAATTTTGGAACCCTCATCCGTTCTGGTGAGAATGCAAAATGGTACAGCTGCGGTGGAAAACAATTTGGCAGTTCCTCAAAAAGCTGAACCTAGAATTACCACGTGACACAGCAATCCCAGTCCTAGGTATACACAATGATGTTCGTTGCAGCACTATTCACAACAGCAGAAAGCTGGAAACAACCTAAATGTTCATTAACAGGTGAACAAAATGGGGTACATAAATACAATGGAATATTACTCAGCCATGAAGAGAAATGAAGTCCTGTACATGCCACAACATGGATGAACCTGGAAAACATTTTGAGTCAAATAAGTCAGTCACAAAAGGGCAAATACTGTATGATCTCACATAAAAGAGGCAAGTAAATAGAAACCAAAGCTTATCAGTGGTAACCAGGGGTGGGTGAGGGGGGAAAGGAGGAGTTACTGCATGGGGCTGCGGAGTTCCCATTAATGCCTATCAGATGGTGGTGCAATGCTTGGGAAAATGGTAGTGATAGTGGTTGTACGACATGAAGAATGTAATCAATGCCACTGAATAATGGATGTAAAAGTTGTTGAATTGGCAGATATTTCTCTACGTATATTTTTACCACAATTAAAAAAAAAACAAAAAAAGAAGATAAGGCTCCCACTCCCCCCCAAAAATAATTTTGCGGTTGAGAATCTTAGGTTTTCAAGAGAAATGATACCATTGTTGACAATTTTTTAATAAAAATAGCAGCGAATATTTATTGAGCATTTTACTACGTGCCAGGAACACTTCTAAGCACTTTACATCTTTAATTGATATAATTCTCACAATCCCCTACAACATAAACATAGAAAACATATTACAGAAAACACGCTCTTTCCCCTGTATTATAGAAAGGAAATCTCTTGAACCTTCACTGTCTCCTTCAGTCACGCCCCATTTCCCTCCATTTTAAGCAAAACTCAGGGAAAGAATTACCCATACTTCTTTCCCAATTCCTTCCCACAAATTCTCCTTTTAAAAAGCATTTTCCCCAACTGTTTGTTTTGAAAATTTAAACCTATAAAAAAAGTTGAAAGAACGGCACAATGAGCACTCCTCACATGGCTTTACCTGTGGTTAGCACTTCAGCATATTTGTCTCAATATGTATATTAAATTACGCAGCAACCATTATGACCCTTCACCCCTTCAGCACGCATCTCCTAAGAGAAAGGACATTCTCCTTCACAGCCACAAGAATGTTGTTACACCCAAGAAACCTGAAATTGATACAGTATTATTTAATATACAGTCCATACTAAAATTTCCCTAATAGTCTCAAGAATTTCCTTTTGACTTTTTTTGAATCCAGAATCCAATCAAGGATTGATATGCACTTAATAGTCACATCTCTTAAATCTTTAATCTAGAATAGTTCCCCTGCCTTTTTGTTTTGTGTCTTGAAGTTGACATTTTTGAAAATCTAGGCCACTTGTTTCGTAGAATATCTTACACTCTGGATTTATATGGTTGTTTCCAGGTGATTATATTTATGTTAAACATTTTTTTGTTTCCTCTATTTTACAAAAATTCTTCTTCTCAAGATCACCAAACACCTCATACCACTAAACCCAACGGTCAATTCTCAGCTCTCATTCTACTTGATTTATCAGTAGTAGTATTTGCCCCAGTGGGCCGCTGTTTCTTCGCTGAAGAATTTTTTTTTTGGCTTTCAGGACATCACTCCCTAAACTGTGAATGTTGGAGAACCTCAGTCCTTGGAGTTCTTTAAGTTCTATTTACACCTACTCTTTTGGCGATCTCATCCAGTTCATGGCTTTAAGACCATGTATTTCCAGATGACTTCTAAATTTATACTTCCAGTCCAAACCTCTCTCCTAAATGTCAGGCTCATATTCAACAGTCTGCTTGAAAATCTCCACTAGGAAGTCTGAAAGGCATCTCAATCTTAACGTGTCCAAAACTGAGCTCTTTATATCCCCCCGCAAACATGCGCCCCTCAGTCTTCCCTATCTCAAGCAATAGTAACTCCATTCTTGCTTTTGCTCAGGCCAAAAACCTCGGCACCATTAACCCCTCTTCTTCTCATGCCCATATCCATCAGCAAATCGTAGCCACCCTACCTTTAAAAAAAATGCAGAATGTCACTTTTCACCACCTCCACTGCCACCAGCCAAGGCCAAGCCACTACATCATGTCACATTTAGGTTACTGCAATAGCTTCCTAACTGGTTTCCTGCTCTGCTCTTATTCACCTCAGTCTACTCAGCTGCTGGAGTGACTTTGTTAAAATGTTAAGTCAGATCATCTTATCCTTCTGCTCAAAACTCTGAAGGCTTCCCATCTCACTCAGTGTCCTCACTGGGACCTACAAAGCCCTACATGGTCCAGCTCCCAACATATTTCTGATTTTCTTCCTATTTCTCTGCTCTCCTCCAGCCTTGTTGGCCTCCCACTTGTTTCTGGAACGCACCAAGCTTGCTTCCTTAATAGGGTCTTTGCATGTTGTTCCCTTGGCCTGGAATACTCTGTGTAGCTTTCTGATCCACTCAGAGCATGGTGATTAAAAACAAGATCCTGAGTTTAATCTACCTGGAACAAACACCACCTTCTCTATCGTGTGATGTTAGGGGTCTCTACCTGGAGAACAGGGTATATATTTACAAATTTGAATGCTTCCTCAGGTTGTAGACTGTCAAGATCAGTTTAAGCTTGGATATTGTTCGAGAATTCACTCAGCTAACTGTAATAAAAAACCAGAACCAAACCTGTTGCCTTTGAGTCGATTCTGACTCACAGCAAACCTACAGGACAGAGTAGAGCTGCCCCATAGGGTTTCCAAGGAGCAGCTGGTGGATTCAAACTGCTGACCTTTTGGTTAGCAGCCAAACATTTAACCACTATGCCACCAGGGCTCTTAACTGTAATAACCAAGTGAAAATTTACCCCAAAACTGGCTTTAAGAAGAGAATGTTCCCAAATCCCTTTTTACAGTATTTTCCAGTAAGTTTATAGTATCCCCCAGATTTAAATAAGACCTTATTTACTTAAAATCTTATAGAAATTTTAGTTTCATTTGTACAGTTGTTTTAGACTTTAAGAAACTTTTCTGGAATCTCACCAGTTGCTGTAGGGTAATTCCAACTCATGGCAACCTAAAGTTTATTTGTGCTCCAAAGAGTCTTCAATGATTGATTTTTCTCACATAGATTGCCAAGCCTTTCTTCCAAGGCACCTTTGGGTGGATTTGAACCACCACCCTTTCGGTTATAGCCAAGTGCTTAACCATTTGCACCATCTGTGAAAGAGCAATCAACCTCACGGGTCTCACAGGAGTATGAGAGAATACATGCCAAATGTTGACACACCATGGTACGTTGTTGACAAGCTGAATATATCGGTCAGACATCTGTGTACATACATCAAGCACCAAGTAAAATTTTGTGCTAATTTTTAAGTACATTAGTACCCAGACAATGTGAAAACATCAGTAACTCAAACTTTAATAAATGTACTAAGAAACCACTTCATGGCAAAAGAACACCAGAAATACAATTTTAGTTTACCAAAACATTCACAGAGCAAAATTTAATACTGATTCCAAAAACTCACAGGATGCTACTTGTAAATTGGTCCACATCAGACTCCAGCAATTCTTCTCGTCAGACACCCATTTTCCCTACGTGTTTTTTTTTTCAGTAACAGGTCTACCATTTAAGTCCTTTTTTGTACTCTGAAACCAGACCAGGCGACACTCAAGCAACCGCTGTTGGTGTTTGGTGGCTGGTTTATCGGAAGCCCCGGCGGCACAGTGGTTAGGTGCCACGGCTGCTAACCAAAGGGTGTGGCAGTTGGAATCCGCCAGGCGCTCCCTGGGAACTCCAAGGGGCAGTTCGACTCTGTCCTACAGGGTCACTATGAGTCGGAATCGACTCGAGAGCACAGGGTTTGGTTTTATTAATACCAAGCAATGATGATAACAGCTGCCTGGCCTACTAGTGCAATACCTGTAGAAGCATCATTACCTGTAAGAAAACGATGACATTATTGCTAAAAAAGTGCTAAAGTTCAATTAGGACTCTAAGCCAAATGTTGTACTGAGTCTGTCCTTAGCCCATTATTTCACATCACTTCCAGAACAAGGCTGCCAACGCTCCAGTGTTCAACTAATGCCAATACATTAGCAATGTTACAAGTCTTAAAAAGCTCATCATCCTCATTTCACATTAATCACTCCCATGTCAATCACGTTGATTCTGATTCACGGTGACCCTGTGTGTCAGAGCAGAACCGCATCCCATAGGTTTTCTAATGGCTGTTCCTGCCAGGCTGCCAGGCCTTACACCTTCATATAGCCACATCCCCAATGCACTAATTTTTTGAGTTCAAGATTTGTATGTTTTCATTTACATTACTAGTAAATACATAAAGTCTAATAGTGTAGTACATGTTTATAAATGCACTTTCACAGATTTTACTAAGTATTTCCAGCAATCCTGCTGATCAGTTAGGTTTGAGAATTACTGATTTAGAATACAACATATCCAGAATGAAGACCTGGTTTTGGCAAACAGATTTACTATCTGTAAAGCTAAAAATCAAAGGAAAGACAGTAGCTCCAGTTTCCTTTCCACACCAAAATTGTTTGAATATAAAATTCAAATTAATTCACATAAAAATTGCAAGTGAATTAACTGTACGGATAAAGATGATAATAAAGACCAAAAGCAAGTATAGTTTAATGTATTTTAATAGCAAACTTACAGAACAGCACAGAAGACAGACAACATTAAAAACATGTACTTGCATGTAGGACAACTCAGTTAGAAAAGTAGAGTGAATGGATGGAATCTACTGTATGATAAAAATGCTACAAACACCATTTAGTTGCCATCAATAAGAAATTTACTTGTTTTAAAAAAATCCAAATGCTGGCATTGTCCAGAAAAATTTAACAGGTTTATTTATAATTGTTATAAAGTTGAACTGCTGAAACTTGTTCACTGAAACATTTTGACTTGCATTAATGCTTTATGTCCCCGCATTTATATTAAAAATTCACACACAAATGAAAATGGAAAAACTGCCAATACCTGATTTCTTTCCCCTATTTTTCCATTTGCAATCATATACTTAGGTACCTTTTAACCCCATGGAAAAAAAATATCTAACATTCAGAACTACCAGTAACAGGAAGAAGAGAATTTTTTTTAAAAGAATGAAATGTTTCCCATCATAGTGGATTCTTAAGCACGTTCTCCACGTATGCGGCGTGCTAGCTGGATGTCTTTTGGCATAATTGTTACACGTTTGGCATGGATAGCACACAGGTTGGTGTCTTCAAAAAGGCCAACCAGATAGGCCTCACTTGCCTCCTACAACAGGAATGAAGGAAAAAAAAAAAAAAAAAAAAAATTAATGGTCTTATTTCCAATAGGTAAGATATCTATACAACTATGAATTAGAACTGACATTTTTAAATCCTCTAAAAACCTACACTTTAGAAGATGTTGACTATTTTGCCAAATGCTTACATTTTCAAACCGTGAGACAAAAGTGAAAAATCAGCTGATTAAAAGTCAAAAGCTCAAGTCTATAAATCTTCATCAATTACACAAGGGTCCAATTAATTTATTATTACCAGAGTTTAATTTCTAGTAAATGGAAATGTCTTGAGTGAAAACAAGAAATCCAATTTAAACTCCTCTAACATTCTCTTATCCCTACAAACAGAATCATGTATTTAATCCAAATATCCCCTCCACTCTGTGCCCAGTCTTCTTAATCCAAACTCTACTCACACTTCAAGATCTGTTTAAACCTCTGCCTCGCCAAGTAATGCAATACAGGTGACAATGGTTTCCATGGTACGGTCCTCTCATCTATCTTTCCTTTTAGACCTCAGTTTTATCACAAGAGTACTTTCAGACATTTTACAGATGCCTGAAAAATTAAACATCTGCTTAGGCATCTTGTTTTCCCAGTCATCATTTTAACTGATTTAGTGGCGTGGGAGCATTAAATGAGAAGTTTTTTGGTCCCCTCTCTAAGCAAAAGTTACTTCTCTGTTCCAGATATATTTAGGGGGAAAGTAAATTTTTATAGTTGTTAATTTTTATTCCAGTAAAAAATAATCACTCCCATTTTGTAATCTTTACATAATGATGAAACTAAGCAAACTTAAGCAATTTAAGGCCTATGATGCTAATACACAAGGTACGTACACAGAAAAAGCTAGCTTTGTTTTTAACAAAAATTTTGACTTTGTAATAAAATTGACAATCCACTTTCAAAAGTATTAACACACCAGTTATTAACTCCAATGGTTACATTATTTAATTTTATGGAAAAAAAAAATTCCTACACATTTATACCTTCAACCTTGGTCATCAAAACAAAACACAAAAAAACTTAAACCCACTGAATAGATTCTGACTTAGAAACCCTACAGGACAGAGTAAACTGCCCCATAGGGTTTCCAAAGCTGTAAGCTTTATGAAAGCAGGCTGCTACATCTTTATCCTCAGAGCAGCAGGCAGACTCAAACTGCTGACCTTCTGGTTAGCAGCCAAGTGCTTAACCAGTGTACCACTATGGCTGTCTTATCTCTACTCTTCCATAAAAATGTTACTATCCCTACCTATTTTTCTCTAGCATTTGTTATCAAAAGCTTCATCTTATTTACCTCCCTTTTAAGGTCTAGCCTAAGACGATTCCATGAAAGAGAAAGCAGAAGCAAGCACTCCTCTTGCCAGGTACTGGTAACCCTGAGCTTCTCCTTATTCTCTGGCACTCTTAATTGCCCTTGTATTTCAGCCGTCTTTTCAGGTCCTTAAGTTACCTGATGTTAAAAAACAAAACCAAACCCGCTGCCATCCACTTGATTCTGACTCATAACGACCCTATAGGACAGAGTAGAACTGCTCTGTAGGATTTCCAAGGAGTGGCTGGTGGATTCGAACTGGTGACCTTCTGGTTAGCAGCTGTATAGTTCTTAACCACTGTGCCAGTAGGACTCCACCTGATGAGACCTTATTTTATATTCCCAATGCCTTGACTTGTATATCTAATCCTTTTTTAAAATGTCTTTTCAATGCAGGCTGTCCCTCAGATCTTACTACTCTGAGTGTTAAAAAGCAAAAATCCTCAATATTCAGCAATTCATTCTTGAGTTATTCTAGAAGTGGTTAAAAAGTCTGGAAAACTTGGCATGGTGTAGGTGTCTTTCTAGAGGGTGGGGAATTCACAACACACATGAGCATATAGCACTGAAGTTCCACAGGCAGGAAGCCAGTTTAATTTAGTTCAACCTGGCATGTCTGAGGATTATACAAACTTAGAATGCTTTAAGGAAATTCAGCACTAGGAACTGTTATGTGACAGGCCAACAGGTCTTGTGGTCAAGTTCTGGAAACCATTTAGAATGGCACGATCTCTCAGCTCCCCTGGGCTTCGCAGATATGGTAGCTGGGGCTCTCAATGCTCCCTTAGAACTCAGGAGCCTGTTTATAGGGTTGTATCTGGTCAGCTCAGGGAGAAGATTTAATACCCACAAGGGGTTTGACCATGACCCAGATATTTCTGGTTCTATTACCAATCTCTCAAAGTCACTCAAACATTAAGGCTGTAATGGGAATTAAAGACTGCCATATTAATCCATTATCCAATGAACATAATTAAAAATACCACACAACTGCAGGAAAATATTAATTCACAACATTTTAATATGTATCCTATTATCTGACCCTTCCACCATTTGAAAACACCAAAGTATACTATAAGTTCAGACTCTCAGGCATTAAAGGCAAAGGCTAAATTTTAAGTTAGTCAATTCTTGATAACTTACGGCAAACCTAAACTAGCTTCTGGTTTACCACCCTCACTTAACTACCTACCTTCCCCTTCCCTCCTTTTAGTGTGATTAAACAGAAGTGACAGCTGGAATTATATTTCAACTGCTGTCTTCTGTTATATCTCTATAAGCAAATTCTCCATTTCCATATCTTTAAGAACTAAAATGTATGTAGAAAAAAAAGAAACACAAAGCCAAAGCCTGTAAACAAAGACCACCCTTTCCAATCAAGGTAAGAGATACCTAAGCACAGCAGCACAGGTAAATGCTTTCTTCAAAACCAATACAACCACCCCTAATGCCAAGTATAAAATACATACCTTATTAAAGCAGAAACGGAAACTCTTCCATTGAATGGTTTGTTGGATGAATAACTTTACAAAGACAATGGCCCTTGACCGAGATTGTTTCATAATCTAGATTTACAAGGCTGTTATTACTGACACTTAAGAGCTTTGGAGGCCTACAGGTCAAAAATGCTGGGCTTAATGTGCTGTGTTCTTTAAGCACAGTCCTAATAACCCTAACTAGAATTGACACAAAAATAACAAAATTAGCAGCTTTACGTCAATGCTTGGGAATCTTAGTGATGTTTCTGTATTTAAGACACAGTAGGAAAAAGTGACTTGCAATTGTAATAATTTTAAATAACATGAGAACTGAAGATAATCAGCTATCAAGACAGAAAATTAAGAAGTTTTAAGTAACAGCATGGGAGATTTCAATAGTTGAAATTTCAGTAATTTCAACTCAATGAGAATTTAATGGACACTCACTCCTAGAATTCACCAATCAAACGAAGTTTAGTCTAACCATAGAAACAGCTCAACCAATTACACTTCAGTGCAGAATCCACCTATCAAACCTCCCTCACATATAAAGCAAAAGCTAGCACAGCAACAGCTGCCCTGAAAATCCTCCAATGGAGTGTATGGAGATTCTGGACCCTCCCCGAAGATGGTGATTCAGGTCTGCGGTGGTGCCTAGCAATCTGCATTTTTAACTACCCCTCCTCTCCCATATGCTTCTGACAGGGGTGGTGGTCTCATCACATTTTGAGACGTCTAAAAAACGTCAAATATACAATACAGAACAGGTTACTTGATTGATGTCATAGCTGCACCCAAATGCATATGTTACTCACGAGCATTTCAAGTTTTTAATCTTGGCGTAACCACAAATGTTTCAAACACATAACCACCTCTAGAATAGTATTTCTCAAAACTCTGACACTCTGGAGCTAGGATTAAATTCAATATGCTTCCCATATAAGTGGAAATCCATAATCCTCTTTAGTGAACTCCAAGTCTTCAAATCCCTGACCCTTTACATGTCCAGTATCATCCTCAAGCAACTCATTCTACCCTCAAGCCAATCCCAACCACTACTCACTGGTCCTTTTATCTCAATGAATAATTCTTTAAATAAGCACCCTCCATCTGCCTCTTCAGGTTCAGGAAAATATTCATTCAAGCATTTGTTTCACGCAGGTCACCGCTGCTAAAAACCATAATTATAACACAGACCGCTAGTCCTCTATCTCAATGTCCTGCAGCACACCATAAACCAAACCAGAGGATTCTTTCAACATTTACTGTGCAAATTCCAAAATGGCACGTTGGAATGTGCACTAGACTTTGGAATCAAAGATGGATTTGGGTTGAAATTATGATGTTGCCATTTTCCCTGTTTATGTTTGTTAAAGCTACCCATTTGCGGTATATTTCTGTTACAGCAGCACTAGATAACTAAGACAGAATTTGGGACCAAGAAGCAGAGTTCTGCTCTAATAGACGCCTAAACTGTGGAAGTGGTTTGGGTAACAGGTAGAAGCTGGAAGAGTTTTAAGGTGCTAAGAGTGAAAGCCTAGATTGCCTTGAAGAGACTGTTGGTAGAACTATGTATGTCAAAGGCAATTCTGGTGAGGGGTCAGAAGGAAGCTACAGAGAAAGTCTCTATTGTCTTAGAGGGTACGTATGGAGCCAGAATGTTGCTAGAAATGTGGGTGTTAAATGTGCTTCCGGTAAGGCTTTAAAAGAAAATGATGAGCATGTGACTGGACAATGGAGGAAAGGTGATGCTGTTTATTCAGTGGCAAAGAACCTGTCTGAATTATGTTGAAATGTTTGGTGGCAAGTAGAACTTGTAAGCTATGAACTTGGGTATATGGCTAATGAACATTTCTAAGCAAGATCTTAAATGGGCTGTGTGGTTTCTCCTTGCTGCTTATCGTAAAACATGAGACGAAAGAGATGGGCTTAAAAATGAACTGTGCAAAATGAAAACAGAACTTAAAAGATTGGGAAAATTCTGTTGTACAAACTAAGGATGTGTCCTAGAATGTTCACCAAGGACGTGACTACACACTCTTTTGTTAAAACAGATTAAACCTGTGACTGATGGATCTAAACAGCTACCACAGGAGAAAACCTGTAAGCTTAGACTGAAGGGGACAGAAAAAGAACAAAAGGAAAGGATTTGGTCTGCTTTTTTTTGGAATTCTACAGGCAGGAAACAGGCCAAAGGAACTATATCTGTTGTCCTCCTCCAAGAAAAGGACCACCCCTGGAGCAGCTGGGGAGATCAGAACTGTTGGAAAGAGCAGGCAAGCAGGGCCTTCTTGGTTTCAAAGGGCAGGACCCTGGTCACCTGGATCTCAAAGAGTGGGGCCACAGCCTCCTCGGTTTCAAAGAGTTGAATCTTTACTAACTCAGTTGCTGAGTGTGGGGCCACAGCCAATGTGTGCTGGAATATGGGGCCAGTGCTCAAACCTGAGGGGGTGGGGCTGACATGTCCAAGGGGCAGAAGAATGGGGGCTGCCAGGGATGAGGGGGTGGGGTCCCCACTCAAACAGACTAGGAGAATGGTGTACCTAAAGCCGAGGGAGCAGAGTTACCATCCCAGGGGGCCTAGAAGGTGGAGCTGAAGCCCAGGGCCAAAGGCCCTCTACCTAGAATTCAGAGGGCAAGCAGATGGTCTCAGGGAACAGAGCATTATTTTCATGTCTTGAGAGCTAATTTATTCTGCTGGGTTTTAGCCCTTCTTTCCCTCCAATTTCTCCCACTGGTAATAGAAACGTCTACCTTGTGCCTGTTCCCACTATACTTTGGAAACAGGTAATTTGTGTTCTAGATTTCACAGGTTCACAGATGAAGAGGAATTTTGCCCAGGGATGGAATATGCCTGAAATTTCACCCATATCTGATTTAGATGCTTCAGAAAATGAGATTTTGGATCTGAAGTTAATTTAAGCTTTTTGGGATGATTTGATAGGGTGAATGTACTTTTCACGTGCCAAGGTAGAATGTTATCAATTATGTTCACCCAAAGCATGTGCCGTAAATCCTAACCTCTATACCTGTTGTTTGGAAACCCTGGTGGCATGGTGGTTAAGTGCTATGGCTGCTAACCAAAGGGTTGGCAGTTCAAATCTGGCAGGCACTCCTTGGAAACTCTATGGGGCAGTTCTACGCTGTTCTATAGGGTTCCTATGAGTTTGGTTTTTGGTTTATAGCTGTTGTTACAATCCCATTCAGGAATGGAGTCTCTCTGTTATGCTAACGAGCAGGATTAGTGCAGGGTACATCTTGAGTCAATCTCTTTTAAAATATAAAAGATTGAACAAACGGGAAGAAGCAGTGATGGGGGAAGAGAAATGCCAAACCACATAAAGACTGCCCAGGAGCAGAAGCTCAGAAGAGATAAGGACTTTTGTCTAGGGAGAGAAAGATTTCCCCTAGAGCTAGCTCTCAGTTTGGACTTCTAGCCTCCTAAGCTGTGACAAAATGAATTTCTGTTAAAACCACTCATTTGTGGCATTTCTGTCATAGGAGCACTAGATAACCAAGAAAATGACTTCAGCAACTTAACCTTTCTAAAATCTCGTCAGCAGTGAAATTAAGATCATCACCTACCTCATAAACTAGTGATGACCAACTTACATAACAGCAACTTAACCTTTCTAAAATCTCGTCAGCAGTAAAATTAAGATTATCACCTACCTCATAAACTAGTGATGACCAACTTGCATAAACACAAACATTTAGTTCTGTTCTTGCTACACGTCAGGAACTCAAATGCTCAGAGCCTCCCCGACCTGTCATTTTACCTGCAAAGCACCAATAGCTGCGCTCTGGAAACGCAGATCTGTTTTGAAGTCCTGAGCAATTTCTCGCACCAGACGTTGGAAGGGAAGTTTGCGAATCAGAAGTTCAGTGGACTTCTGATAACGTCTGATTTCCCGGAGTGCCACAGTACCAGGCCTTTAAAAAAAAAAAAGAAAAGGAAGAAAGAAATTGTTACCAAACACAAAAAGATAATCAGCCAGCTTCAAAGAAACACAAATTAAAAACAAAACATTCAGCTCGTATTCACCTTCCGTATCAAATTTCACTGTCCAATTTATGACCTCAACATTCAAGTCTAACAAACAGTAACAGTAACTTTAAAATAAAAAAGTACAAAACTAAAGTAGGTTCCTGCCAGGGAGCTTATCAAAGTTCCATTTATTTTCTTCAACTTTGAACTTGTACATATGAATCACTAACTTCTGTTTTAATTACGGCTCCGGAAGGTATCAGTTGCCATTAATAAAGAAGTCAAGACTGTTCAGGGAACACTCTCCTCAATTTCTTTCTACTCTCCCCCTTCCCATCTCAACTCTCAATTCTTTTAAAAGCTCTTCAAGACCCACCAACACAACTCAATGAGATTTTATTTAAAAATACACTTGTGGTGTTTAGGTTCAGTATCCCAGAATACTTTGACTACTGCCCATCCCTCATAAATTATTAAGTTTCAGTTGTCATAATTGTGCAGTGTTTCTTCCATATGGAAAAGTTTATTACTAAGTGACTGTCAGCAAGAAATTTATCTCTAATTCTGACTTATTTCTTCCACTGCATGAGCTTTTATTTTAGGTTAACCATAAAATCATCTGCAGACAGAAGCCACCTAAGATGGACAACTTCTGCCCTCTAATGGTAGATGTCCTTAACAACACTGCTCAGATAGTTCAAAACCAAATGAGCTAATACTGAAGGAAATAAACCAGTGAAAGTAAACGAGAGCCTGGGACCACTTTACTCAAAAACAAACAAACAAAAAAACAAACTAAACTTGATTATTATTTTTTTACCTAAAGCAAAGATATCCCCCCAAAATGCATTTTAAAAACACATTACCATTAAAAACTTCTACCACTTTAGTAACTAAATGTTAATATTCCATTGACATTATTGATGTATTAAGTCTCCTTAGGCCTAAGGGTCAGATTACGGCTTCAAAATTAAAACATATTCCTAATAAAACCTAAGGCTTTATATCCTTCTCCCTCAAGTATTAGGAAATAATCAAGACAGGAAAACACATCAGTCTCTCCAAAGCAAAAAGTTTGCTTGTTATCCACCTTTTTGTTAGATTATACGGATACTGCTGCAGGAGATCACCTCTGTCCCGCATTTCTTTCCCTCTTCTGTTTTAATACCTGTAACGATGAGGTTTCTTCACCCCTCCAGTAGAGGGCGCACTCTTGCGAGCGGCTTTTGTTGCCAGTTGCTTCCTGGGTGCTTTACCACCGGTTGATTTGCGGGCGGTCTGCTTTGTACGAGCCATGGTATAGAGACCTCCTCACTTACCTACCAGCATCAAAAAAAAAAAACAAAAAAAAACAAAAAAAAAAAACCACTATATTCAACTACCAAACATATAAGTTTTTCTGTATCCCTTCCCCAAATCTGGAAATTACGGTATATAAAAAAAAAAGTCCGTAATGTTATGTAATTTAAAAGCGTACAGATTACGTCTACCATCTAAATACCACTTCTTAAAACAAACTGTTAGCATTAATACCAATCATCTCTCAAAATACCAATCATGAGTAACAAAGAGCAAAACAAAAAGACCCCAGCAGTCTTTGCTCCAATTTCTTTAATTAAAGCAGAAATTAGAAATGTCTGTAAACATTTGATTCACCGACAAGTCAAAAGAACGAAGCCACAAACCACAGAGAGGTCGACTCAAATTACAGCAAAAAGGGCTTTAGCCCCCCCCCCGCCCCCGCGTCTGGCAGTTGATGGATCGCTGTAAATATCTGAAAACGTTCATGGTTTTGCATCTTTCCAGTTATGTCGACAAAAAGGCAGCTCGCAAAACAGGAGAGGAACAGCAGCTAGCACCAGCGAGCATTCTACAAAGCACTATCTTCCTTCTAGTCCAAAACAAGCTTCGGATTGGGAGGAAAAAAAAAAAAAACAGCGCCCCGCACCCAGGCTTTAATTCCCGCACGAGCTCGGCCGGCTGGTCTACCCCAAGCACCACATAAACTTTTGGGTTTGCCTCCTCGGGGCCCCCCGGCCCAGGGTCCCCCAGCCTGCCCACCTCGCTCCCAGCGTCTCGCGCAGGCACAAACACGGCTCCCCGACCAGAACAAGATGGAAACAATCGCAAAACGTATCCGATTCCCTTCCTAAGAGACAAAACACCAAAATCGCTCGAAAATACCCTGATCCCCTGCCACGTGCCGCCCTCCAAAATGCAAAAGTTTTTTGCATTTCAAATACATCAAGTTTCCGCTTCTCCAAAAAAGGAAAAAAAATTCCCTCTTTAAAAATTTTCCTCCTTGTTTGAAATGGGGAAGAGAGAAACGGGGGAGAAAATATGATCGGTGACCAAAGAGAGACAAGATGGTGAAGCTTAGCAACAACTGTGGGGAAGCAGCAAAAAGCGAGTTACCCCAGGGTGGGAAGCCGCGGCGATTTCCACCCCTTTCCCGCCCGAAAACTGGGGGCCGGGACCCGGGGGCGGTAGTTAAGACGCCCGCGCGGGTCGTGGTGAAGGTCTGGGGTCCGGGGAAGGGGCGGCGGGAGGGATTTCACCGAAGAAAGGGGAGCTAGGGGCGCGGGGAGGAGGGCGAGCAGGCTCGGCGCCGCGGCGGTTGCTGCTGTTGGGCTGAGGCGGCGAGAGACTGGGGAGCTGCCGCCGCCTGAGGAGAGAGGGAAACTCGCTCTTCACCTCCGTTTCTGGGCCAAAAAGTTTGTGGGCTAAGCCGGAGGGGCTGCGGGTACCCTCCCCGCGCCACCAAGGCTCTGCTTGGGGCTGACGGGAAGCGGTGCTCGGTTCCGGGAAAGCGGGCAGACGGGGAAACTTACCCCCCTCTCCTTCGGCTGGAGCTCGGCGAGCGAGAGGCGGCGCTGGCGTTAGAGAGCGACGGCGGCGCGGTAGCGGCTGCGAACACAATTGAAAGATGGCTGACACCGAGGCTATCCCCCAACACACGCCGCCCCGCCCCCGCGCCGCGCGCCAGCCAATCACACACAATGGAGGGAAGGCTCGGCCCCGCCCCCGCTCCCCCGCTCGCGTCCCGCCCCCGCCCCTCCCCCCGCGCGCCCGTTCGCTCGCGCGTGCTCGCCCCTCCCCCGCGCGCCGCCCGCTCCCTCCTCCCGGCTGCCTCGCGCCGTGTGTGTACAAACACAAAAGACATGCTCAGGGGCCGCCGGCTCTCCGCCGAGACGGCCGCTCGCCCCCGCCTGAACCCCGCTCCCCAGCCTCGCCTTCCCGCCCCGCTCCGTTCGCACACGTCGTCGAGCCCCCGAAGCCCGGGTTTGGGGCGCCAAAGGGGACGGGAGGGGGGAGGGGGGCGGGAGGAGACGCGACGGGTGAACGCCCGGCCTGCGGGCGTCTCGGGCCGCGCGGGAGAGGAGGGCGCGCGCGAGCCCCGGCGCGCGCCCGCGAGGGCCCCGGGCGGCGTGGGGGCGGGGAGGCGGTCGCGGCCCGCCGGGTCGCCGCGCCCCATCGAGAGCACTACCCAACAGGAAGCCTGCAAATAGCAGCTCCGTGGTTCCTCGCCCACTTTCGGATGGGACTGCTGGAAAGCTGTCAGGCCCTCGTCCCGCTTTCCCTCCGGGCGAACTGCGGCCGGGTCTGGGGCGCGTTTGCCCGGCTCGGACCTGCGGGTCGGGCCGCGGCCGGCAGACAACTTTATCTGCTTAGTCTGTGCCTTGGCCGCGGCGGGTCGCCGGTGCGCGGGGTGCAGGTCGCGGGCGGCAGCGCGGTCTCGGCCACCGGGGAGCCATCGCAGCTGGCGGGCTCCAGGGTTGAGGGCACGGGGCTCGCCCTTTTCCGGGGCTGGAGTGCCTCCTGCAAGATGGCTGTATTTTGTAAGCGTCTCAAACAGTGTATGGAACACACAGTTAACTGCATCCGGGCCCGAGGACCAGACCTGGCAGCGTCTGCCAGCCAGTGGGGGCCTTTTCACCGTCTCAATAGTAGGGCTCGGTAGCATTGCTTCAGAAGGCATTGGAACGGGTACTCAGATGTTGTCAGCTTCTGCATAGTTTAGACGAGGCAGAAAACGGCAGAAATAAGAAACGTGGTTTGGGGCTTATTACATTTACTCATTTTTCAGTTGTCTGTAGCGTGGGAAACACTCTCCATGATTCATGTTGTGCACATTATTTGCCAGTTGTTAGGCCTTAGAAATCTGAACCATCCCCAGATGGCACTGACAACGCTTCACAACTCTCTGTGAAGATTTTCAGCAGAAGGGTCTTGCAGACATCCCATAAAATAGTAAAGGAGATAAATTTCATAGATGAGGGGTACTAACCGCTGTTTGTAGTCTGAAGATCTCACAAAGCGTTTTAGTCATAAACATTATCCTAGAACAGATATATGGAAATCGAATATGAGGGAGGGAGTATATTTGTCCAAGGTCACTGAAGTGAGGAACAGACCCAGGAGAAACAAAAAAATCCAGACCTTCTATTTCATTATTATTTAATGAGTGTTAAGTGTCCGTGGTTGCTGTGCAGAACACACTCAGATACCAGCCTATCCTAAAAGCACATATGCAAAAAAGCCTCGGCTGAGCTGCCAGCCGAGAATCCTATCATTCGAGCCAAGAAGACTTTTTTTGTTTTGTTTTGCTTTGTTTTGGGGAAACCAAAATATTTGTTGTTGAATTTATCCAGGAGGGCTGTTCTACATCAATTAAGTTCGTCATGTCTTCAAGAATGTTAAATGATGTAGGTAATATTCTTTTTGTATGCTAGATGTTTCCATTGCTTCTATTTCTTGGCTTTAAAAAACATTTTTAAGGAAGGGAAAGAGTATTTTCAGTGAAATAGTCCTGATCTTGGATTATGTGAACCAACTCAACTGTCCATCTGTAAAATGGGAATAATAATGTTATCCGCGTGAAGGGAGGCCACAAGACCTTTCTAGCTGTAGGATCTAGTACTTAGGCACCTGGATATGTATCTGGTTACCTATCTAGTGGCTTCAGGAAGTTTTTTAATTGAGCAAATATTTACTGAGTGCCAACTATGTGCCAGGCACAATCCTAGGTGCTGGGAATACTACAGTGAACAACACAAGCAATGTTCCTGCCCTCATGGGACTTAGGATATCTGGAAGCATTGCCTTGAATAGGGAATAGCACTGGCAGGGGGGCTTTGAAGTCCCAAGAACGGCAAGAACTGTAGCTGAAGGGAAAAAGGGAATTGTAGAGTCCAGATGATGAGGGGAGGAGAACTGCCAGGGCAGCAAACGGTTCCAAAGGCACAGGAGTCAGTTCTAAATTGTCACAACTTCTAGAACCTTAGCCTAATAATGTCCTCAAAATTCAGAGTTAAAAAAAAAAAAAAAAGTCTCACCAAAAGAGAACCTACAGACTGGTAAAAATTTTTAGGCTATGATATATCTGACGAGGACCTAATCTCTAAAATCTATAGACTATTTCAACACCTCAACAAAAAGGTAAATAATCCAATTAAAAAATGGACAAAGGATATGAACAGACACTTCTCCAAAAGAGACGTTCAGGTGTTAGTAGACATATGAGGAAATGCTCGAGATCATTATCCTTTAGAAAAATGCAAATCAAAACTGCATTGAGATACCATCTCACCCCAACATTACTGGCACTAATCTAAAAAACAGAAAATAGCAAATGTTGGAGAGGTTGCGGGCAGATTGGAACTCTTATGCACTGCTTGTGGGAATGTAAAACGGTACAACCACTCTGGAAAATGACATGGCGTTTCCTTAGAAAGCTAGAAATAAGATCTAGCAATCCCACTCCTAGAAATATAACCTAGAGAAATAAGAGCCATCACACGAATAGACATGTGCACCTATGTTCATTGCAACATTACAATGGCAAAAAGATGGAAAGAACCTAAATGCCTATCGACAGATGAATGGATAAACAAATTAAGGTACGTACATACAATGGAATACTATGCAACAATAAAGAACAATGATATAACCTAGAGAAATAAGAGCCATCACACGAATAGACATGTGCACCCATGTTCATTGCAACATTACAACGGCAAAAAGATGGAAAGAACCTAAATGCCTATCGACAGATGAATGGATAAACAAATTAAGGTACATACATACAATGGAATACTATGCAACAATAAAGAACAATGATGAATCTGTGAAACATCGTGAATGAATCTATAGAACATTATGTGGAGTGAAATAAATCACAAAAGGACAAATACTGTGTGAGACTACTATTAAAAACCCAAGAAAAGGTTTACACACAGAAAGAAACAATCCTGGATGGTTATAAAGAGGAGACGGTTGGGGAGGGGAAATCACTAACTAGGTAGAAGACAAGTTAACTTTGGCGAAGGGAAGGACAACACACATTATAGGGGAAAGCAGCTCAACATGACCAAGGCAAATCTATAGAAGCTTCCTAGACACATCCAAACACCTTGAGGGACTGAGTTACTGGGGCTGAGGGCGGGGGCCCATGGTCTCGGGCGACATCTAGGTCAATTGACGTAACAGTTCATAAAGAAAATGCTCTAATCGTACTTTGGTAAGTAGCATGTAGGGTCTTAAAAACTTGGAAGTGGCCATCTAAGATAATCTATTGGTCTCATCATGTTCGGAGCAAAGGAGAATGAAGAAAACCAAAGACACAAGGAAAATAATGGACCACATGAAACACTAGCCTGAGCCCAGAAGAATAAGATGGTGCCCAGCTACCACCACCAACTGCTGTGACAGGGATCACAACAGAGGGTCCTGGGAGGACAGGGAGAAAAATGTAGAACAAAATTCAAATTCACAAAAAAAGACCAGACTTACTAGTCTGACAGAGACTGGAGAAATCCCAGACACTATGGCCCCCAGACACCCTGCTAACTCTGAACTGAAGCCACTCTTGAAGTCCATCTTTCAGCCAAAGATTAGATAGACCTATAAAACAATAACACATGTGAGGAGTGTGCTGTTAGTTCAATCAAGTATACAGACCAAATGGGCAACACCCGTCCAAAAGCAAAGATGAGAAGGCAGGAAGGGACAGGAAAACTGGACCAATGGACATGAAGAACCCGGGGTGGAAAGGGAAAGGGGGAGAGTACTGACATATTGCAAGATTTACAATCAATGTCACAAAACAATTTGTGTTTAAATTTTTGAATGGGAAAAAAACAATGGGAAGAAGGGAAGCAAAAGCTTTTAAGTAAAAAAAAATTTCCCTGAATAGAATAGAATACTATGGCCATGAATTTAGATTTGTTTATAAATTAAAAAGTAGAAAGGAAAGGATTTGAAAAGCACCACTATTATTTTCTGCTTGGCACCTGTCAGTCAGTTCTCAATGAAAAAATCACTCCTGGTTCAGATGTTTGTGGCCACTCTAGTATTATCCTCCCCCACTCCCGCTTTATCACATCACTGTTTTTCTTTATTACGTTGCTCTAAGTCTGTCATATTTGTTTACTTGTTTATTATCTCCTCCTCAAGGAATATAAACTCCAGGATGGCACTGGGCTTATCGGTTTTTATCCAGTGGTCTAACACTTCCCCCCTCAGTTTGGAGTCTCCTTCCATTTGCGCTGTTGTTAGATGATGTTCAGTTGGTTCCAACTCTTAGTGACCCTATGTACAACGGAATGCAACACTGCCCAGTCCTGCGCCATCCTCACAATCATTGTTATGCTTGAGCCCATTGTTGCAGCCACTGTGTCAATCTATCTCATTGAGGGTCTTCCTCTTTTTTGCTGATCCTCAACTTTACCAAGCATGATGTCCTCCAGGGACTGATCCCTCCTGATAACATGTCCAAAGTATGTAAGATGCTGTCTTGCCATCCTTGCTTCCAAGGAACATTCTGGTTGTACTTCTTCCAAAACAGATTTGCTCATTCCTTTGGCAGTCCATGGTATATTCAATATTCTTCGCCAACACCACAATTCAAAGGCATCAGTTCTTCTTTTGTTTTCCTTATTCATTGTCCAGCTTTCATTTGCATATGATGTGATTGAAAATACCATGGCTTGGGTCAAGTGCACCTTAGTCTTTAAGCTGACGTCTTTGCTTTTCAACATGTTACAGAGGTCTTTTGCAGCAGATTTGCCAAATGCAATGCATCTTTTGATTTCTTGACTGCTGCTTCCATGGGCCCCCGTGTATCTGTCAGTTTTTTGTACTGTGGGGGCTTGCGTGCTGCTGTGATGCTGAAAGCTATGCCACTGGTATTCCGATACCAGGAGGGTTGCGCATGGCGGACAGGTTTCAGCTGAGCTTCCAGACTAAGACAGACTAGGAAGAAGGACCCAGCAATCTACTTCTGAAAAGAATTAGCCAGTGAAAACCTTATGAATAGCAGCGGAACATTGTCTGATATAGAGCCGGAAAATGAGCCCCCCCCCCCCCAGGTTGGAAGGCACTCTAAAGATGACTGGGGAAGAGCTGCCTCCTCAAAGTAGAGTCAACCTTAATGACATGGATGGAGTAAAGCTTTTGGGACTCTCATTTGCAGAAGTGGCATGACTCAAAATGAGAAGAAATAGCTGCAAACATCCATTAATAATTAGAACATGGAATGTATGAAATACAAATCTAGGAAAATTGGAAATTGTCAAAAATGAAATGGAACACATAAACATCTATATCCTAGGCATTAGTAAGCTGAAATGGACTGGTATTGCCATTTTGAATCAGACAATCATACGGTCTGCTATGCTGGGAATGACAACTTGAAGTGGAATGGCATTGCATTTGTCATCAAAAAGAACGTTTCAAGATCTATCCTGAAGTACAACGCTGTCAGTGAAAGGATAATATCCATAAGCCTACAGGGAAGACCAGTTAATATGACTATTATTCAAAAGTATGCACCAACCACTAAGACCAAATCTGAGGAAATTGAAGATTTTTACCAGCTTCTGCAGTCTGAAATTGATCAAACATGCAATCAGGATGCATTGATAATTACTGGTGATTGGAATGCAAAAGTTGGAAACAAGAAGTTGGAAAATATGGCCTTGGTGATAGAAATGATGCTGGAGATCGCATGATAGAATTTTGCAAGGCCAATGACTTCTTCACTGCAAATACCTTTTTTCACCAACATAAATGGTGACTATACACATGGATCTCACCAGATGGAATACACAGGAATCGAATCGACTACATCTGTTGAAACAGACAGTGGAAAAGCTCAATATCATCAGTCCAAACAAGGCCAGGGGCCGACTGCAGAACAGACCATCAATTGCTCATATGGAAGTTAAAACTGAAGAAAATTAGAACAAGTCCACGAGAGCCAAAGTACAACCTTGAATATATCCCACCTGAATTTAGAGACCATCTCAAGAATAGATTTGACACGTTGAACACTAATGACTAAAGTTGTGGAATGACATCAAAGACATCATACACGAAAAAAGCTAGAGGTCATTAAAAAGACAGAAAAGACCAAAATGAATGTCAGAAGAGACTCTGAAACTTGCTCTTGAACGTTGAGCAGCTAAAGCAAAAGGAAGAAATGAAATAAAAGAACTGAGCAGAAGATTTCAAAGGGCGGCTCTAGAAGACAAAGTAAAAGTGTTATAATGACACGTGCAAAGAGCTGGAGATAGAGAACCAAAAGGGAAGAACACGCTCAGCGTTTCTCAGGCTGAAAGAACTGAAGAAAAAATTCAAGCCGCGAGTTGCATTAGTGAAGGATTCTATGAGGAAAGTATTAAACAATGCAGGAAGCATCAAAAAAAGATGGAAGGAATACACAGAGTCATTACACCAAAAAAGAATAGTTGACATACAACCATTTCAAGAGGTAGCATATGATCAGGAACCGATGGTACTGAAGGAAGAAGTCCAAGCTGTGCTGAAGCCATTGGTGAAAAACAAAGCTCCAGGAATTGATGGAATATCATTTGAGATATTTCAGCAAACAGATGCAGCTCTGGAAATGCTCACTCATCTATGCTAAGAAATTTGGAAGACAGCTACCTGGCCAACTGACTGGAAGAGGTCCATATTTATGCCTATTCCCAAGAAAAGTGATCCAACCGAATTCAGAAATTATTGAACAATATCATTAATATCACAAGCAAGTAAAAGTGGCTGCAGCAGTATATCGACAGAGAACTGCCAGAAATTCAGGCTGGATTCAGAAGAGGATGTGGACCAGGGGTATCATTGCTGATGTCAGGTGGATCCTGGCTGACAGCAGAGACTACCAGAAAAATGTTTACCTGTGTTTTATTGACTATGCAAAGGCAGTCAACTGTGTGGATCATAACAAATTATGGATAACAAGGTGCAGAATGGGAATTCCAGAACACTTAATTATGCTCATGAGGAACCTGTACATAGACCAAGAGGCAGTTGTTCGGACAGAACAAGGAGATGCTTGTGGTTTAAAGGTAGGAAAGGTGTGCGTCAGGGTTGTAACCTTTCATCATACCTATTCAATCTGTATGCTGAGCAAATAATCCTAGAAGCTGGACTATATGAAGAAGAACGGGGCATCAGGATTGGAGGAAGACTGATTAACAACCTGCTTTATGCAGATGACACAACCTTGCTTGCTGAAAATGAAGAGGACTTGAAGCACTTACCGATGAAGAACAAAGACCACAGTCTTCAGTATGGATTACAGCTCAACGTAAAGAAAAAAAAAAAAAAAAAAATCCTCACAACTGGACCAATAAGCAACATCATGATAAATGGGGAAAAGTTTGAAGTTGTCAAGGACTTCATTTTACTTGGATCCACAATCAACACCCATGGAAGCAGCAGTCACGAAATGAAAAGATGTATTGCATCGGGCAAATCTGCTGCAAAAGCCCTCTTTAAAGTGTTGAAAAGCAGAGATGTCAGCTTGAAGACTAAAGTGCGCTTGACCTAAGCCATGGTGTTTTCAATCGCATCATATGCATATGAAAGCTGGAATGTATAAGGAAGACAGAAGAAGAATTGATGCCTTTGAATTGTGGTGTTGGTGAAGAATGTAGAATATACCATGGACTGCCAAAAAGACAGACAAATCTGTCTTGGAGGAAGTACAACCAGAATGCTCCCTGGAAGCAAGGATGGCAAGACAGCGTCTTACATATTTTGGACACATTGTCAGGAAGGATCAGTCCCTGGAGAAGGACATCATGCTTGGTAAAGTAGAGAGCAAAAAAGAGAAAGATCCTCACCGAGATGGATTGACACAGTGGCTGCAACACTGGGCTGAAGCATAAAAATGATCATGAGGATGGAGCAGGACCGGGCAGTGTTTCATTCTGTGGTACATAGGGTCACTATGAGTCGGAACCAGCTTGCTGGCACCTAACAACAACAACAGCTTCCATGGGTGTTGATTGTGGATCCAAGTAAAATGAAATCCTTGACAACTTCCGTTTTTTCTCCTTTCATCATGATGTTGTTTACTGGTCCAGTTGGGGTCTCTCTCCATTTGGTACTCCTTCTTATTAGGTGATCTCATCCAGTTCCATGGAAACTTCCAAGTATGTACGAAAGTAGAACAGCATAAGGAAACCCCATGTACCCATCACCCAGCTTCAACAATTATCTACTCGTGACCGATCTCGTGTTTCATCTATGCCTCTACTTACCCCCACTTGAATTCTTTCGAAGCCAAGCCCAGACATCATACTGTTTCATCTGTAGATATTTCAGTCTGTACCTTAAGAGCCGAATAAATGGTTTATATGACTCTTAAAGCTGTTATACTCTATAGATTCTCCCTGTATTTGCCCTTTGTTGAAAAGTATAGATCATTTATCCTGAGGCTTTGGATCCCAGCTCTCTCTCTAAAACTGTCCATCCCTCAGTCTTGCTCACTAAATGGCATTTACTCAATTGCTCAACCAAAAGTACAGGCATCCTCCTTGAACCTCCCTTTCTGTCGCCCTCATAGCTATGCCCTCAGCAGGTCCTGTTGGTTTTACCTCTGAGATGCTCCTTGGAATGACCTACTCTTTTCCTCCTGGCCTCTCACCTGGACTCTCACCGTAACTTCCTATATGACCTTCCTCCTTCCACTCTTGTACCTCAGTATTCCATTCCCTACACAGATTAGATTTATAAAATGTTAATCAGATTGAGTCATATCCTTGCTTAAATCTGTTCAGTGACCTCTCACTGCTCTTGGATTTAAGATCCACACTGTGGGACCTGGCATCACTCCTCAACACCTCTGGTCTGTCAAGTCCTTCCCTGCCTTCTTAGGGTCATCACATATGCTGTTTCTGAGGCTTGAATGCTCTTCCCCCCGCATTGCACAAGGCTGACTCATCTTGTAAGGTAACATTTCCAGACCTTCTCTGTATCATTTTACTCTTAGAACATGATCTTCTTTATAAGGTATGCCAAAGAAAAATGGAGGGAATTCGGGGTCATTTATATGAAATGTGACAAAAAATTATATATTTTTATATTGTGTAATCACTAACAAAAATCCTCATGACTGGGGCAATAAGCAACATCATGATAGCCGGAGAAAAGATCGAAGTTGTTGAGGATTTCATTTTACTTGGATCCACAACCAACACCCATGGAAGCAGCAGTCAAGAAATCAAAAGATGCATTGCATTGGGTAAATCTGCTGCAAAGGACCTCTTTGAAGTGTTGAAGAGCAAAGATGTCACTTGAAGACTAAGGTGCACCTGACCCAAGCCGTGGTATTTTCAATCACCTCGTATACATGTGAAAGCTGGACAGTGAATAAGGAAGACCGAAGAAGAATTGATGCCTTTGAATTGTGGTGTTGGCAAAGAATATTGAAAAACCATGGACTGCCAAAAGAACGAACAAATCTGTCTTGGAAGAAGTACCACCAGAAGGCTCCTTAGAAGCAAGGATGGCGAGACAGCGTCTTACATACTTTGGACATGTTGTCAGGAGGGATTACTCCCTGGAGAAGGACATCATGCTTGGTAAAGTAGGAGGTCAGCAAAAAAGAGGAAGACCCTTAATGAGATAGATTGACACAGTGGCCGCAACACTAGGCTCAAGCCTAACAATGATTGTGAGCATGGCACAGGACTGGGCAGCGTTTTGTTCTGTAGTACATAAGATCACAGTGAGTTGGAACCAACTTGATGGCACCTAATGACAGCAATCACTAACCAAAAAAAAAAAATCAAACCTATTGCCCTCAAGTCAATTCCAACTTACAGTGACCCTACAGGACAGAGTAGAACTCCCTCATAGGGATTCCAAGGATCAGCTGGTGGACTTGAACAGCCGACCTTTCGGTTAGCAGCCTGACTCTTAACCACTGTGCATAATCACTAGAAGAGAAAACACTAGGTTTTAGGGAAGATATTAAATATCAAACTTGTGTAAAGCTCCCAAAGAAAACACTTTCAAAGTTTTTAATGAGAAACTTTGAGCTTGCTTTCCAGGGTATAATTTTTTATATCAGGTTTTATGCTTGAAATGGCCATATGCAATTCCTGACCATGATGCCATAATGAAGATCTCTTCAAATCCTTGATCATCCTCACTATTTAACAACTTTGTTCACACAAGTGGATGATTAAAAAAAATTTTTTTTTAATGGTTTTTTCCAATCATTCAAAAATGTTTGACAATTGAAGTTATATATTTAAGGCTTTCCCCTTTTTTCTATTAACAAATGTCATCTTGAAATTTCTTGTGAATGGATTTTGAACCCAATGAACTGTTTCTAAGGTTAAGTCTTTATAAATAGGAGACCCTGGGTGGTGCGAACGTGCTTGGCTGCTGACCAAAAGGTTGTAGGTTGGAGTCCACCCAGAGGTGCCTCAGAAGAAAAACCTGGTGATCTAATTCCCAAAAATCAGCCACTGAAAACCCTGTGGAGCACAGTTCTACGCTGACACAAATGGGGTCACTTAGGCAGAATCGACTCTACAGCAACGAACTGGAATGGATTTAAAAATAATAATGCACTGTCCGGGGGCAGGATGAGAAGGCAGCAAGGGGTAGGAACTGGTTGAATGGACACAGGGAACCCGAGGAGGAAAGGGGGAGTGTGCTGTCACATTGTGGGAATCGCAACTAATGTCACAAAACAATATGTGTATAAATTTTTGTGTGAGAAATTAACTTGAGCTGTGAACGTTCACGTAAAGCACAAATAAATAAAGACTCCTCCCAGCACCATTGCAAAAAAGAAAAAAAAAACCCTATGGAGTAATTCTAGTATGTCACATGGGGCCGCTAAGTTGGAATTGATTTAATGGCATCCAGCAACACAACAAAAGTATCTGTAAGCATAGATTTATAACTAAAGAGATATAAAATTTAAAAAAGTAATGACGTAGCTTAAATTTGCAGAATGCACGTTTGCTGTTAGGACAGTCACTCTGCACCTGCCTTGGACACCACCAAAAAGGGCCTGTAAGCTACAGGTGGACAGAAGTGCCTGACGTGAGCACAGAGATTCGGGTTGGCCACCCTGCCTGGCTGCCTCTTGGACTGAATGAATGCTTCCTGGGCACCTTGCAAGAGCATTCCTTGTGCTCCTTGTCAGTAACAGGCAACCCTCCACGCCCTGCAGGGCTAACGAAGGGGTTCAGGGGTGGGAGTACCTCCTTGGCTATGCTCAGTACATCACGGTGGAGCAATGTGTGGTGGGCACCACTCATCTGTTCAGCACTGCTGGGAGCATGCTGCACAAGGTTAGCCCCACACTGCTCAGGAGCCCTCAAAGGAACACCAAATGGGGCTGCTCACAACCAGAGGTGCTGGTCCCTTGGGCTGAGGAGACCCTTATCTCCCAGTAGTCCCACAGATCATAGTGAAGACCACTGGGCTGCTCTGAGGTCTCAGCTCCAATGTCACCCCCTCAGAGAGCCATTCTTGAGTCCCTGTCTTCCCTGCCCCCACCCTATCATCCATTTTATACTCTATCACAGTTCCATGCTCTTTTTCTTCATAGCAAGACTTTCAAGCTGACGTTTCGCTTGTTTGCTGGTTTGCGGTCTTCCCCACTAGACTGTACATTTTGTGAGAGCAGGGAAGTTGATGTTTCGTACACTGCTCCATCTCCATGTCTTTGCATAGTGTTCGGCCTATGCTGGGCACTTAATAATTGATGGACGAATAAACAAAAACTGACAATATTTTATTAAATCTTACAATCAATTGCAAGATGCACTTTGTTTTCAGGATATTCAAAATGTGAAAAATGTACCTCTTAGAATCCATGAGCTATGATATGTTGCCAGTATTCGCATCAGTAAAGGAGGATAATATTTTTCTCATGGTGAAGGTATGAGGATGAAATGGGATCGTGTGACAAGGGCTAACCGTCACTGTTAGCATTCGATTAATTTTGAGTATGCATTAAGTGATTAACAGCATCTATTCTTGTTATCCCCTGCTCACCAAGCAACCTTGGGGTTGGAGTGGACTGTCTATGTAGGTTGGAGATGCCCTCCCCAGTATCAGGGAGACCTTCACATTCTCTTTGTAAATGGATACTCAGGTATTTTGGTTTCTACGTAAGTCTTTGTGAACTGGGTTAGTGTGGGTTTGCCTTGAAGAAGGAGTGTCAAAAAATTCAAGTGGGTTCTGAGACTCAAAACCCAGAGCTGTGCCTTGAGCCCTGGTGAATGAGTGAATGTAAATGGCATTTGTGAAACCTCTTGGTGGTAGATAGCCTTTGAGACACTCCCTCACCCCCTTCTTTCAAACTCCGGCGTTCTGACATAGTAGTCTTGGCACACCTCAAGTATTAAAAAACAGATAAGAAAATTCTTTTTTTTAGAGCCTTTAAAAGAAAAGAGATTATCACTTTTTTAAAGAAAATCCTATCTCATCCAATAACCCTATTAATTGCCTAAATTCAAGAAAAGAAAGTTTGATAAGTGCTAAGGAATTGAATTTTCTTCTGTAGGCTGAGAATGACACTATTCCACAGGGCTCACCTGCCATCAGGACAAAGTTGAGTTACCAGGGAGTCCCAAGCTGCCTGGTGCCATTTTTTAATAGTCCCAGCAATGGTGTTCCCCTTTTTCTAGTATCAGAGAAGAAAGTAAATTTGTTCTTTAAGCCCTCCCCTCACTCTCAGCGCAGAAAAAATGTTTGACATAGCAGACAAGTTATCTTATCCTTTGCCTTATGCTGGGTTTTCTAGAGAAGCAAAACCAGTGAAGTGTGTATAAATAGAAAGAGATTTATCTCAAGGACATGGTTTAGAGGCTGGCGAGTCCCAAGTCCCTGGGTCAGGCATCAGGCTGGAGGGTTCTGCTGACTCATGTAGCTGTGGAGGCTGATGAACCCAAAATTGGCAGGCAATATGCCAGGCTGCTGACTTAAGTCCCTAGAATTGGAGGTCAGATGATGACAAGCTGGATGCAGGATCTAGAGCAAGCAATTGAGCTTTGCCAGAATGTCCATATGTATATTGGATGCAGGCCACATCCCCAAGGAAACTCCCCTTACAACTGAGTGGCTGATCTTATCAGATGACATCATGGAGGATGACTACATCATTACATAACTACCAAACTACATCACTTCTTAACTGCCAAACCACTGAGAATCACGGCCCAGCCAAGGTGACACACAACCTTCACCATCACATCTCAATTATATTAAGAATTTTTAATAGAGTTTTTTTTCTGATTATATTAAGAATTTTAATTACCAAATATATTAAACCATAAGTACTAAGCCTCTACCTAGACAACGAACATTTCTAAGTCACCTGGGTCTAAAAATCCATATATCTCCCCTGTAGTCTCAGATTTTTAGTCTCAGATGGTTTGTCCTTTCGTAGACTGGGATATGAGTGCTTAGGGGTCCAGAAGACTTCCTGTTGAGACAATACAGATTTCCTAGGACCACTTCAGACACTGACTTCCACCCACCACGAGACCCAGCCTAGATGCACTGTACCCAAGCCTCACAGAGGGAGCTCTCCCGGCCTCCTACGAGTCTTCAAACTCAGCCAATGAAAGCACTCCCTTCTAGGGATGGCAGATAAAATAGCGCATAGACATACTAAAAATTATTTGTTGGTTATCTGAAATTCAAATTTAGCTTTACGTCCTATATTTTCTTCACTAAATCTGACAACGTTGCCCCCTGCTAGCATGCGAGGCCTCTCCTCAACTATCTGTGACCCCAACTCCATGGCAGCTCAGGCTGTTCTGAGCTGTTCTATAGCAACTGAACTTGGCTTCCTTCCATGGGCCTGGAGGGGTGGTGTCCACTTGCATTCTTGCCACATCCATCTTTCCCTTTCTATGTGAAAATTTGCTCCACGTAAGATCTCCATATACAAGGTAAGGTGTTCCCAGGCCCTCTCAGGTTCCTTAATCAGTGTCTTTCTGGGACCTTTACAACACTCTGTGGTCACTGCAAAGCTCCATAGTCGGTGAGATTACTCTGTTCTCTCTCCTAAATATTCTGTCAAGGCACCTACCCCTAGGGAGCAGCCTGGGCCCTCATCACAGCTTACTAGTTCAAGGCCTGCTGTGATGGTGAACGCTGCCATCTGAGCTCAACTCCTACTTGAGCCCTCCACCGAGCTGAACCCCACCAACAATCCCTGTGGCACAACCAGCATAAAAGAAGAGCAAATGGGAAGAGCAGGGGCTTGGGAGTCAGACAGCCCTGAGTTTGAATCCCAGTTCTGCCACTTACTACCAGCTGAGTATTAACCTCTCTGGGCCTCAATTGCCTCATCTGTAAAATGGGAAAAATTAAAGCATAATAACAATCCCGCCTTACCAGGTCACTGTAAGGATTAAAAAATAAGGATTAGAGGGAATGAATATAGAGCACCTGGCACAGAGTCCAGGCTTCACAAGTGGGGGCTGTAGTGACAATCGCTGTGTTAAACCTGACTTCACTGCTTTGAAGAGGTGTCGTCTGGTATTGATCATTGCAATTTAAAGTAGAGAAAAAAAAAAGTTTTTTTTTTTTTTTATAGGAACGCTCCCCAAGCATGCCCCCGAATTGTAATCTTTTTTTAAATAATATTTTATTGTGTTTTTGGTGAAGGAAACCCTGGTGGTGTAGTGGTTAAGTGCTACGGCTGCTAACCAAGAGTTCAGCAGTTCGAATCCGCCAGGTGCTCCTTGGAAACTCTATGGGGCAGTTCTACTCTGTTCTACAGGGTTGCTATGAGTCGAAATCGACTTGGCGGCAGTGGGTTTTTTTGGTGAAAGTTTACACAGCAAGTTAGGTTCTCCTTTGACAATTCCCCACAAATCGATCAATGATATTAGTTACATTTCATACAATGTGTCAACATTCTCATTAATTGGTTCTGGTTGTTCCATTTCCAGTACTCTAGTTTCCCTGCCCCTTATCTTCTCATCTTTGCTTTGGATTAAAGGCTGACCTTTTGGACTCATACAGTTTTTTTTTTTTTTTTTAGTAGAGCACCGATCTAATGGGTGATAACCTTTATTTTATCTGCTTTTCTGTTAGAAGGTGATCTTAGGGGATAGTTTTGGTTCGAGATTCAAAGAGCATCTCAGGACCATAGTATTAGGGAGTCCTCTCTGTAAACTTTTTTTGAAGCATGAAAGTCCTGGCTATCTTTAGGGGGTTTTGTCATATTTTACTTGGCTTCAGTCTCCCTCGAGGTAGCTAGTCAATGTCCCTGAGTGTTTCTACATAAGGATTAAGGAAGAAGCTTAAGTAAGCAACAGCCGTGGTATTAAACAGGAGCCCACAGTGTCCCCCAGTCTCTGAGATAGAAGAGTAACTGCAGAATCAGGAGGGAGGACAATCTCTCTGTGATGGTTCCACAGAAGGGTCAACACCTTTCTGAGAGAGAGAGAGAGATAAAAATAGAGAGAAAGAGAGAGAGGGAGAGAGAGACTGTTTTGGCAGTTTTCTGGTCTGATGAACAGTGTCCTTGGATATTCTTCCTCAGTCATCAAGGACACCTACTACCACTCAAAATCAGCAGGAAAAGCCTCTTATTCCATGGAGGAGGCTCTTCCTGACTTTACACAAGACTCAGATATCTTTGTTTCCTACAAGAGTGATCAGCTCTTCCTTGTTTCTAGGTTATCATGAAGCCAAAAGTAGCTTATTCACACCTAGACTCACTAATAAAAAAGAGGTCTATTATTATTCCAAAGGCGAGGGTCCTCTGCCTTGGCCCCTTCGACTTATTAGGAAACAAAGAAACTCCAACTTTACACATGAGTTATTCAGAAGTTAAGGAGTCCTGGTGTTGCACTGGTTAAGTGCTCGGCTGCTAACTGGAAGGTCGGAGGTTCAAACCCACCAGCTGCTCCAAGGAAGAAAGATGTGGCAGTCTGCTTCCATAAAGATTTATAGAATCTTTGAAAGTTTCTATGGAAACTCTACGGGGCAGTTTTGCTCTGGCTGTAGGGTTGCTATGAGTCAGAATTGACTCGATGGCAGTGGGTTTTTATAGAGGCTATAAAGAAGTTCTTTTCTGTATGAACTATTGCATATAGAAAAATTTTCATTCATGGGTATGGAATCCACCACTTTCTAGTTAGCCCAGTGCTTAGAAAATTTAGAAGTTAATATGTGTGTCAAGAAGTGGGTAAAGATAATTGAAAACATTGATCCAAATAATTCTGGATAAAAATAGAAGGTATTTGGGCTCAGTAAAGTTTTTTCTCGGTTTATTACAGTATATGTTTTTCCTTTTTTAACTGTGGGACTGTCTTACAATGGACTCAAACATACCCACAATCATGAGGATGGCTCAGGACTGGGCAACGTCTCATTCTGTTGCATATAAGGTTGCCACGAGTCGGAGCCAAATCAATGGCAACCAACAATAACAATAGTATGACACTCTAGAAAAATTGACCAATTCTTGATAGGTAAAAATATTATCTAATGCAGCCATTTTTAGAGTTTTTAAGGTAAATTTCTGATAACTGTTTGTGACTGATCTTAGTAAAATGGGCTCTTGAGCAGGTATAGCTGGAATCCCAGGCTGCTACTTACTTAAGTTGTTACCTGACCTTCATAAGCCTGTTTCTTCATCTCTAAGTGGAACAAAACAATATGTACCCATAGGGTTGTTCTGAGGATTACATGAGAAAATGTATATACTGTACTCAGTACAGTGCCTGGCACATCATTAACGCTCAGTAAACATTAGCTGTGTTTGTTATTATTACATCACGGCTATTATTATGAAAGGGCCCATCAGATAGGTGATAAAAGCACAGAATAAGCAGGAATGTTTAAGACTCTTGGCATTTGATATTATCAATTCACTAGTCTACCATTCCTGAATAGCTAAATTTCTTTTGGATTAGTTGTTGTTGGGTGCCATACAACAGAACAAAACACTGCCCGGTCCTGCGTCATCCTCACAATCTTTGCTATGCTGGAGCTCATTGTTGCAGCCACTGTGTCAATCCATCTCATTGAGGGTCTTCCTCCATCTTGTTGAGGGTCTTCCTCCATCTTGTTGAGGGTCTTCCTCTTTTTCAATGACCTTCTTTCTCAAGCATGATGTCCTTCTCCAGGGACTGGTCCTCCTGATAACATGTCCAAAGTATGTGAAACAAATCTCGCCATCCTTGCTTCTAAGGAGCATTCTGGCTATACTTCTTCCAAGACAGATTTGTTTGTTCTTCTGGCAGTCCATTTTTTTTTTTTCCTTTGGATGAATTCAAACCAAACCAAACCCACTGCCATCGAGTCAAGTCCAACTCATAGCAACTCCATAGGACAGAATGGAACTGTCCCATAGGGTTTCCAAAGAGAGGCTGGTGGAGTCGAACCGCTGACCTTTTGGTTAGCAGCCGAGCTCTTAACCACTACACCACCAGGGCTCCTTAGATTAATTAGGGAACTGAAAATGAATGTCTTTAAGTGTAAAAAATATGCATTGCTGCATTCTTCTCATGAATTTCTTTGCCTTTAGTTTTACCCTCTCTCAAATCCACTGCCCACCCTGCTGCCAAAGTGATGTTTATACCGTAAAATCTGATCATGGCACTCCCCTGCTTAAAATGCCTGACTCTTCCCCACAGCCCAAGTGCCTTCACCTGGCAGAAAAGGTCGTTTAGGACTAAGTCCCTGATCATTCTCCAGCCTTCCCTCCAGAGATTTCCTGCCTTGAAATATGTGCTGGTAATATGAAAATAAGGGGCCCTAGTGGCACAATGGAAACCCTGGTGGTGTAGTAGTTAAGCCCCACAGCTGCTAAAAAAAGGTCAGCAGTTCAAATCCACCAGGCGCTCCTTGCAAACTTAATGGGGCAGTTCTACTCTGTCCTATAGGGTTGCTTTAGGTCAGAATTGACTCAATGGCAACTGGTTTTGTTTTTTTTGTTTTGTTTTTTTAGTGGCGCGATGGTTAATTAATTGCTTGGCTGCTAATTAAAAGGTCTGCGGTTTGAACCCACCAGTGGCTCTGTAGGAGAAAAGACCTGGCAATCTGCTCCAGTAAAGATTGTTGTTGTGTGCCATCAAGTTGATGTCAACTCATAGCAACCTTACAGGACAGAGTAGAGCTGCCCCATAGGGCTTGCTAGGCTTAATCTTTAGGCTTAATCTTTATGCGCTCTCGGCTGCTAACAGAAAGTCTGTCTGTTTGAACCTGCCAGCCGCTCTGTGGGAAAAAAGACTTGAAAATCTGTTCCCATAAGGATTATGCCTAAGAAACCCTATGGGACAGCTCTACTCTGACTTACTAGGTTGTTATGAGTCAGCATCGACTCCATAGCACACAACGACAATATAAAAATGCTTGCCTCTGTCTCTTCATTCATGCCGTTCGTTCTACCTGGGACACCTTCCACCTTTTCTTCAGCTGACCTACTCCTACTCATCCTTTAAGGCTCAAAAAACTAAAAGTTTGTATACAAGTATTATGTTTATGTATATTGATATATTAATATCCTATATTGAAAAGAAATTAAAATATCTGAAAATACAGAAATCAAGGTCTTAAAAGTGCTTATCTAATTTCTTTCTTAAAATAAGAAAAAAAAAAGTAAAATATTTAAAAATTAAAAAAAAAAACAAACCAGCGACTATGTGGGCAGCTCCTGTCTGGAGAAGACATGAGAGGGCAGAGGGGGTCAGAAGCTGGCTGAATGGACACGAAAATAGAGTGGAGAGGAGTGTGCCGTCTCATTAGAGGGAGCGCAACTAGGAGTATATAGCAAGGTGTGTATAAATTCTTCTATGAGAGACTGACTTGATTTGTAAACTTTCACTTAAAACACAATAAATGTTTTTTTTTTTTAAAAAGCCGTTTAAAGAAAGTATCATTTCTCCCCAAACACGTCCCTGATCCCAAGGTCTTCCTTGATGTTCCCACAGAACTCCATGAAGGCCTCCAGGGAAGAATGTATCATGTTCAAGTCCATTCCGATTCATGGCGGCCTCATGTGTCTCAGAGGAGGGCTTCCATGGCCGTAGTCTTTCAGAAGCAGACAACCTGGCCTTCCTTCTGAGTCTCTTCTGGGCCTGTTCAAAATACCAACCTTTCTGTTAGTAGCCGAGCGCTTAACCATCAGCACCGCCCAGGGATTCCGTCCTTTCTCAGTAGGGCAAGGGCTATCTTTTCACCTTTGTAGCAAGTGCCTAGCACAGTGCACTCAATACACAGTGAGCACTCAACAGATGTTGAGCTGACCTGAACTGCCCTTGTCCACACCCAGTGAGCAGCCAGCAGAGCCAGTAAAGAGCTGTGGGCGGGTCCTAGGCACCATGTGTAAAGGATGAACTCCAGAGCAGAGTCATTTATCGGCATCTGTTTTTCCCAGTCGCTGTGTTGACAGTCACTGTGCCTTTTCCCAGTTTGTGCTCTTCAGTTTTTTTCTGACTATAGATGTGGCTACTGTATCAATCCATCTCACTGAAGGTTTCCCTTGTTTTCGTTGACCCTTTACCAAACACGATGTCCTTCTCTAGTGATGAGTCTTTCCTGATGGCGTGTCCAAAGTAAGTGAGCTGAAGTCTCACCATCCTCGCTTCTAAGGAACATTCTAGTTGTATTTCTTCTAAGTTCGTTCTTCTGGCAGTCCTTGGCGTATTCAATATTCTTTTCTAACACCACAATTCTTCTTCGGTCTGACTTTTCTTCCCTTTGCATGCATACGAGGTGATGGAAAAGACCATGGTTTGGAACAATGTTCTGCTATTCATAAAGTTTTCATTGGCTGATTTTCAGACATAGATTGCCGGCCCATTTTTCCTAGTCTGTCTTAAGAAGCGCCGTTGAAACTCGTCCACCATGGGTGACCCTGGTGGTATTTGAAGTCCCGGTGACATAGCTTCCAGCATCACAACACACACAAGCCACTACAGTACAACAAACCGACAGACAAGTGGTGGAGCATTATACTAAGAGCCTCATAATAAGTTGTTAAAATCCAGAAATATATATATTTTACAAAGAATGTAAATTGCATCTGAGCGCGTAGCACAAAAGCTGCAGTAATTTTCAGAGGAGTTAGTGTCTAGTATAAGATTCCTCAGCTAAGGAGAGAGAATAATATTTCACTGGCCATGTATCAGCAGTTAGCATATTAGTAGCACTTAGTAAACACTTTTCTTTCTGTCACGTTTACTTCCTCCAGGTGTTGAGGTGCTGCTATCGCTTAGCCCCCAAAGAGATGCAGTAGCTGGGCTGAGCCTCAGGAGCTCAGGAGCCCCAGCCACAGGATCCTCAAGCTCAGTCACTCGGCTGCCCTGGAGCGTGGTTTCCAGAGCAGGAGAGCGAGGCTGAAGGGCCAGGACACTTGATCCAAGCTCATTCAATGTACTAAACTAGTGTGAAAGGGCCTGGCTCTTCGTCGGTGGCCTGTAAATGTGATTTTCTCCTTCCCTTAGTCAAGGAATAGCCATTAGGTTTGTGTCTAGCCACAATTTAGTTCTATATAAGAAAATAAGTTGTTGTTGTCTTGTTTTGCTGTTGACTGCCTTTGAGCTGGCCACCCAGTCAAGGCGACCCCATGCACAGTAGGGTAGGACTTGTGATCCATAGGGTTTTCATTGGCTGATTTTTGGAAGTAGATCACCAGGCTTTTATTCCTAGTCTGTCTTAGTCTGGAAGCTCCACTGGAACCTACTCAGCATCATAGCAACACGCAAACCTCCTCTGACAGGCGCTGGCCAGGAATCGAACTGAGTCTCCCAGATGGAAGGTGGGAATTCTATCACTAAAACGCCACTGCTCTGAGAAAATAATATAATCGTCCCCATATATTGTATCTACGAGTTGAAAAGACCAACGTGGGGCCACAACGCCTTCCATGATATTTGCATAGAAGGCGCACTCTTTGTGTGAAGCAGTGCACCTAAAGCTTTTTGGAGTTTGGCCTCAGGCTCTAATTTGCCAAAAATCTTTTTTTTTTTTCTTTTATGAAACAGCTACCCTAACCGTGATTGCCGCGTGCCAGTGCCCCCACCTGCCTTGCTGGGTTTCACAGTAACCCACAGATACACCTTTGGAAATTGGGGTTTGGACAGTAAATCTTTTTTCCCTATTCACCTGGCTTAAATGACACTCCACTTCAGTGTACCATCTTCCATATATAAAAAGGAGCCCTGGTGGCACCGTGGTTAAGAGCTGGGCTACCAACCAAAAGGTTGGCAGTTCGAATCCACCAGCCACTCTGTGGAAGAAAGATGTGGCAATATGCTTCCATAATTATCGCAGCCCCAGAAACCCTATTGGTCGGCTCTGCTCTGTCCTAGAGGGTTGCTACGAGTTGGAATAGAATCGACGGCAATGAGTTTGGATTTTTTGTTTACATATTTAAAAAAGACAAAAAAAAACCCATTGTCGTCGAGTCGGCTCTGATTCATAGTGACCCTTATAGGACAGCATAGAACTGCCCTATGGAGTTTCCAAGGCTGTAATATTTATGAAAGCAGATTGCCACATCTTTCTCTCACAGAGCAGCTGGTGGGTTTGAACCCCCACCTTTTTGGTTAGCAGCAGAGCTCTTAACCACTGCACCACCAGGGCCACTACCTTCCTTATAAAAAAAACAAACAAGCCAAACCTGTTGCCCTCCAGTCGATTCTGACTCATAGCGACCTTATAGGACAGAGTAGAACTGCCCCATACGGCTTCCAAGGAGCTGCTGGTGGATTCGAACTGCCGACCTTTTGGTTAGCAGCCTTAGCTCTTAACCACTACCCCACCGTATAGAACCAAAAAACCAAACCCATTGCCGTTGAGTCGATTCCAACTCATAGAGACCCTATAGGACAGAGCAGAACTGCCCCATGGAGTTTCCAAGGAGTGGCTGGTGGATTTGAACCACCGACCTTTTGGTTAGCAGCTGTAGCACTTACCCACTACACAATGGCACTGTATGGTACCTGTTTATTATCCATTTTGTACATGTACTTATTTACTATGTAGGAAGTAGCACCTTGTTCAATGAAAGTGTCATGAGAAACACTTCAAAACTTCATCTCAACAATTTGGTGTTTTGTCAACGATGACGTGGAACAAACATCCTCATACATGGCTGAAAGCTGTACAAATTGGTACAAACTTTTTGAAAAGCAATTTCTAATCATACCAAGAAGCATAACAATGTTCATACTCTGAGACTATAACTCGGCTTCTAGAAGCTAAACTAAGAAGGAAAAATTAAAAATATGTCTATACAATGTATGTACAATGATGTTTATTATAGACTTATTAGTAACAGTAAAAATTATAACAAATAGAAATATCATTAAATATACTCAAGCAACTCCCTGAATGAAATATTATCCTGCCATTAAAATGCTATTTTTAAAAATAAAACCAAATACTTACTAAAAGTGTTTTAAAAAGTGGAATGTTGGTTGGAAAAAGCGGGATATGAAATTCTGTATTTATTTTGGTAAAACACTGGAAAATGATTCCCTTCTCTATACCCTTATGCTGCTATTATGGGGATATGGTTTTCTTCCTAATTTTCCAAAATTTTAACAACATGATTATATGATTTTTATAATGGAAATATTTTTATTTAAAAAAAAAAACTAATGTAAGTACAGTTGGAACCATATGCCACTGTGATGAGAATTTTCAGAACTAAAAACACTTGGACACATGGCCTGACTTACGGTCTGGCAACAGGACACAGGGTTTGAAATTGGAATTATTCCCCCCAATCCAGGACACATGCTTACAAGTAGATAAGCTGATAATGACGGTGGCAAGCCAGAAGTGAATCCCGTGGCCAGCTTTATCTGAGGGAGCCCTTCCAGATGCGATGCTGCCGATGGCTCAAGGCCACCTACGGTGCCATAGCCCCAGGGCAGTGCAAGCTGTCAGGGGACCAAATAAAATCTGCTATATTACCCGTGTGGATCAAACAGTGAGTTTTTCCAGCTGTTCTCACACCCAGGAAACTTCTCTGTTGGTAGTGTCATCACCCTACACAAAGGCAAGCCTCTTGTCAGTTCTAACTCACACAAAGTACCCGCACAAAAGCGTTACGATGTCTTAACATTCTTTTGGAGTCCCCGAGGGATGCAAATGGTTAAGCGCTGAACTACTAACCACCCAGATGTGCCTCTGAAGTAAGGCCTGGCGATTTGCTTCTGAAAACTCCTATGGAGCAGTTCTACTCTGCACATATGGGGTTGCCATGAGTCTAAATGGATGTGACGGCAACCAACAACAATCCATCACGTAGCACGTTTTTGTTAGAGTTCAAATGACCAAATTCTGCTACTTTTCCTCTCTCCCAGGATATTAACTTTGCCCCTCCTGGGAGAAGGACCTTCCTCCTAGCCTCTGCATTCAACAAGTACATCCAGGATGATACACTAAAGAATAAGCCAGATGCTCACGGTGGTTGTTGTTTTCTTCTCTCTATCTCTCTGCTATTATTACACAAACTACAAATTGAGTTTTAAGAAAAAAGGTATCGCTGAATGTCCTGAAGATTAATTCATTCATCAGGTCATTTTTTCATTCATTTATCAAAGGATTAATTTGAACAGCAGAAATTTATTACATATTGGAATTAAAAAGCACAGAAAAACATTTTCCCCCCACTTCATAGGGTAAATCAGGGTCACAGATTAAAAAAATATCTATATGAGGATCTTCGGCATGGCACTCCAGAAATTCCTGCGGGACGGGGTCATGTGCTTAGAACCCGGTGACTAGAGTGAGATGGTACTAGCCTGTTCCTTAGGGAGGTGGGCTCCGGGTGGGGTAGAGGAAGGGGGCAGAGGAATTGCCTGGGCAGAGTGGGTATCACGGATTGAATTGTGCCCCCCAAAATATGTGTTGACTTGGCTAGGCCATGATTCTCAGTATTGTGTGATTGTCCACCATTTTGTCATTTGATGTGATTTTCCTATGTGTCGTAGATTCTATCTCTATGATATTAATGAGATGGGGTTATTGGCAGTTATGCTAATGGAGCAGGACTCAGTCTACAAGATTGTTCTTGTTGTTATTAGGTGCCATCAAGTTGGTTCCAACTCATAGCAACCCCATGTAGCACAGAACGAAACACTGCCTGGTTCTGAGCCATCCTTACAATCATTGTTAGACTTGAGCCCATTGTTGCAGCCACTGTGTCGATCTATCTCCTTGCTGGTCTTCCTCTTTTCTGGTGACCCTGTACTTTACTAAGCTTGATGTCCTTCTCCAGGGACTGATCCCTCCTGACAACATGTCTAAAGTATGTAAGATGTAGTCTCGCCATCCTTGTTTCTAAGGAGCATTCTGGCTGTACTTCTTCCAAGACAGATCTGTTCGTTCTTTTGGCAGCCCATGGCGTGTTCAATATTCTTTGCCAACACCACAATCCAAAGGCGTCAGCTCTTCTTCTGTCTTCCTTATTCATTGTCCAGCTTTCACATTCATATGAGGTGACTGAAAATACCATGGCTTGGCTCAGGTGAACCTTAGTCTTCGAGGTGACATCTTTGCTTTTCAAATCTTCAAAGAGGTTCTTTGCAGCAGATTTGCCCAGTGGAATGCGTCTTTTGATTTCTTGACTGCTGCTTCCATGGCTGTTGATTGTGGATCCAGGTAGAATGAAATCCTTGACAACTTCAATCTTTTCTCCATTTATCATGAGTGGCTTATTGGTCCAGTTGTGAGGATTTTTGTTTTCTTTATGTTGAGGTGTAATACATGCTGAAGGCTGTGATCTTCAGTCTTCATCAGTAAGTGCTTCAAGTCCTCTTCATTTTCAGCAAGCAAGGCTGTGTCATCTGCATAAAGCAGGTTGTTAATTAGTCTTCCTCCAATCCTGATGCCCTGTTCTTCTTTATACAGTTCTGCTTCTAGGATTATTTGCTCAGCATACAGATTGAACAGGTATGGTGAAAGGATACAACCCTGACGCACACTTTTCCTAACTTTAAATCACTCAGTATCCCCTTGTTCTGTCCGAACAACTGCCTCTTCACCTATGTACAGGTTCCTCTTGAGCACAATTAAGTGTTCTGGAATTGCCATTCTTTCCAATGTTATCTATAATTTGTTATGATCCACACAGTTGATTGCCTTTGCGTAGTCAATAAAACACAGGTAAACATCCTTCTTGTATTCTCTGCTTGCGGCCAGGATCCATCTGGCATCTACAATGATATCCCTGGTTCCACATCCTCTTCTGAATCCATCCTGAATTTCTGGCAGTTCCCTGTCGATACACTGCTGTAGCCACTTTTGAAAGATCTTCAGCAAAATTTTGCTTGAGTATGATGCTAATTATACTGTTCGACAATTTCTGCATTGCATTGGATCACCTTTCTTGGGAATAGGCATAAATATGGATCTCTTCCAGTCAGTTGGCCAGGTAGCTGTCTTTCAAATTTCTTGGCATAGAGGAGTGAGCACTTCCAATGCTGTATCTGTTTGTTGAAACATCTCAATTGATATTCCGCCAATTCCTGGAGCCTTTTTTTCACCAATGTCTTCACTGCGGCTTGGACTTCTTCCTTCAGTACCATTGGTTCCTGATCATATGCTACCGCTTGAAATGGTTGAACGTCGACCAATTCTTTTTGGTATGATGACTTTGTGTATTCCTTCAATCTTCTTTTTTTTTTTTTACTAACATTTATTGAGCTTCAAGTGAACGTTTACAAATCAAGTCAGACTGTCACATATAAGTTTATATACACCTTACTCCGTACTCCCACTTGCTCTCCCCCTAATGAGTCAGCCCTTCCAGTCTCTCCTTTCGTGACAATTTTGCCAGCTTCCAACTCTCTCTATCCTTCCATCCCCCCTCCAGACAGGAGATGCCAACACAGTCTCAAGTATCCACCTGATATAATTAGCTCACTCTTCATCAGCATCTCTCTCCTACCCACTGTCCAGTCCCTTTCATGTCTGATGAGTTGTCTTCGGGAATGGTTCCTGTCCTGGGCCAACAGAAGGTTTGGGGACCATGGCTGCCGGGATTCCTCTAGTCTCAGTCAGACCATTAAGTATGGTCTTTTTATGAGAATTTGGGGTCTGCATCCCACTGATCTCCTGCTCCCTCAGGGGTTCTCTGTTGTGCTGCCTGTCAGGGCAGTCATCGATTGTGGCTGGGCACCAACTAGTTCTTCTGGTCTCAGGATGATATAAGTCTCTGGTTCATGTGGCCCTTTCTGTCTCTTGGGCTCTTAGTTATCGTGTGACCTTGGTGTTGTTCATTCTCCTTTGATCCAGGTGGGTTGAGACCAATTGATGCATCTTAGATGGCCGCTTGTTAGCATTTAAGACCCCAGACGCCACATTTCAAAGTGGGATGCAGAATGTTTTCATAATAGAATTATTTTGCCAATTGACTTAGAAGTCCCCTTAAACCATGGTCCCCAAACCCCCGCCCTTGCTCCGCTGACCTTGAAGCATTCATTTTATCCCAGAAACTTCTTTGCTTTTGGTCCAGTCCAGTTGAGCTGACCTTCCATGTATTGAGTATTGTCCTTCCCTTCACCTAAAGCAGTTCTTATCTACTAATTAATCAGTAAAAAATCCTCTCCCACCCTCCCTCCCTCCCTGCCCATAACCACAAAAGTATGTGTTCTTCTCAGTTTATACTATTTCTCAAGATCTTATAATAGTGGTCTTATACAATATTTGTCCTTTTGCCTCTGACTAATTTCGCTCAGCATAATGCCTTCCAGGTTCTTCCATGTTATGAAATGTTTCACAGATTCGTCACTGTTCTTTATCGATGCGTAATATTCCATTGTGTGAATATACCACAATTTATTTACCCATTCATCCGTTGATGGACAACTTGGTTGCTTCCAGCTTTTTGCTATTGTAAACAGAGCTGCAATAAACATGGGTGTGCATATATCTGTTTGTGTGAAGGCTCTTATTTCTCTAGGGTATATTCCGAGGAGTGGGATTTCTGGGTTGTATGGTAGTTCTATTTCTAACTGTTTAAGATAACGCCAGATAGATTTCCAAAGTGGTTGTACCATTTGACATTCCCACCAGCAGTGTATAAGAGTTCCAGTCTCTCCGCAGCCTCTCCAACATTTATTATTTTCTGTTTTTTGGATTAATGCCAGCCTTGTTGGGGTGAGATGGAATCTCATCGTAGTTTTAATTTGCATTTCTCTAATGGCTAATGATCGAGAGCATTTTCTCATGTATCTGTTAGCTGCCTGAATATCTTCTTTAGTGAAGTGCGTGTTCATATCCTTTGCCCACTTCTTGATTGGGTTGTTTGTCTTTTTGTGGTTGAGTTTTGACAGAATCATATAGATTTTAGAGATCAGGCGCTGGTCAGAGATGTCATAGCTGAAAATTCTTTCCCAGTCTGTAGGTGGTCTTTTTACTCTTTTGGTGAAGTCTTTAGATGAGCATAGGTGTTTGATTTTTAGGAGCTCCCAGTTATCGAGTTTCTCTTCGTCGTTTTTGGTAATGTTTTGTATTCTGTTTATGCCTTGTATTAGGGCTCCTAGGGTTGTCCCTATTTTTTCTTCCATGATCTTTATCGTTTTAGTCTTTATGTTTAGGTCTTTGATCCACTTGGAGTTAGTTTTTGTGCTTGGTGTGAGGTATGGGTCCTGATGCATTTTTTGGCAAATGGATATCCAGGTATGCCAGCACCATTTGTTAAAAAGACTATCTTTTCCCCAATTAACTGACACTGGGCCTTTGTCAAATATCAGCTGCTCATATGTGGACGGTTCAATCTTCTTTTGATGTTTCCTACATCGTTTAATGTTTTCCTCACAGAATCCCTCACTATTGCAACTTGAGACTTGAGTTTTTTCTTCAGTTCTTTCAGCTTGAGAATGCTGAGCATTTGGTTTTCTATCTCCAGCTCTTTGCACATGTCATTATAATACTTTACTTTGTCTTCTCGAGCCGCCCTTTGAAATCTTCTGTTCAGTTCTGTTACTTCATTATTTCCTCCTTTTGCGTTAGCTGCTCGATGTTCGAGAGCAAGTTTCAGAGTCTCCTCTGACAACCACCTTGGTCTTTTCTTTCTTTCTTGTCTTTTCAATGACCTCTTGCTTTCTTCATGTATGGTGTCCTTGCACAACTCCTTTGATCTTTGGTCATTAGTGTTCAACACATCAAATCTATTCTTGAGATGGTCTCTAAATTCAGGTGGGATATACTCAGGGTTGTACTTTGGCTCTTGTGGACTTTTCTCTGATTTTCTTCAGTTTCTAACTTGAGCTTGCATATGAGCAATTGATGGTCTGTTCTGCAGTCGGTCCTTGGCCTTGTTCTGACTGGAGATATTGAGCTTTTCCATCGTCTCTTTCCACAGGTGTGGTGGATTTGATTCCTATGTATTCCATCTGGGAAGGTCCACGTGTATAGTGGCTGTTTATGTTATTGAAAAAAGGTATTTCCAACGAACAGGTTGTTGGTCTTGCAAAATTCTATCATTTGATCTCTGGCATTGTTTCTATCACCAAGGCCATATTTTCCAACCACAGATCCTTCTTCCTTGTTTCCAACTTTTGCATTCCAATCACCAGTAATTATCAATGCATCCTGATTGAATGTTAATCAATTTCAGACTGCATGAGCTGATAAAAATCTTCAATTTCTTCATCTTTGCCATTAATGGTTGGTAGGTAAATTTGAATAATAGTCATATTAACTGGTCTTCCTCTTAGGCGTGTGGATATTTTCCTATCAGTGACAGAGTTGTACTTCAGGATAGATCTTGAAATGTTCTTTTTGACAATGAATGCAATGCCATTCCTCTTCAATTTGTTATTCCCAGCATAGTAGGCTATATGACCGTCTGATTCAAAATGGCCAATACCAGTTCATTTCAGCCCACTACTGCCTAGGATATAGATGTTCATGTGTTCCATTTCATTTCTGATGATTTCCATTTTTCCTAGATTCATACTTCGTACGTTCCAGGTTCTGATTATTAATGGATGTTTGCAGCTGTTTCTTTTCATTGCAAGTCGTGCCACATCAGCAAATGAAGGTGCCAAAAGCTTTACTCCATCCATGTCATTAAGGTCGACTCTACTTTGAGGAGGCAGCTCTTCCTCAGTCACCTTTTGAGTGCCTTCCAATCTGGGGGACTCATCTCCTGGTAGTATATTAGACAATGTTCCACTGCTATTCATGAGGTTTTCACTGTCTAATTCTTTGTAGAAGTAGAGTGCCAGGTCCTTCTTCCTAGTCTGTCTTAGTCTGGAAACTCAGGTGAAACTTGTTCTCCATGGGTAACCCTGCTGGTATCTGAATACTGGTGGCTTATCTTCTATCATCACAGCAGCATGCAAGCCCCCACAGTACAACAAACTGATAGACACGATTAGATTGTGTCTCCAATCAATCTCTTTGAGATATATAAGAGAAAAGCAAGCAGAGAGACACGGGGACCTCCAAGAAACAAGAGCCAGGAGAATAGTGCATCCTTTGGTTCTGGGGTCCCTGCACTGAGTGGCTCCTAGACCAGGGGAAGATTGATGACAAGGACCTTCCCCCAGAGCTGACAGAGAGGGAAAGCCTTCCCCTGGAATTGGCACTCTGAATTCGGACTTACAGACTCCTCCACTGTGAGAGCATGTTTCTCTTGGTTAAAGCCATCCACTTGTGGTATTTCTGTTATAGCAGCATTAGATGAGTAAGAAAGAATTTGGTACTGGGAGCAAGGTGCTACTCTGACAAATACCTAAAATATGGAAGTGGTTTTGAAACCGTGAAAGGGGAGTTTTAAGTCACCTAATAGTAAAAGCCTAGATTACCTTGAAGAGGCTGTTGGTGGAATTATGGATGTCAAAGACAATTTTGGTGAGAGCTCAGAAGAAAGTGAAGAGAGCTGTTACACTGGAGATGGCACAGACTGTGAGAAGCAGTAGCAGGGAAAAGGTAGCAGCTGAATCTGGAGACCAGCATGATACAGCACTGGAGCTGACACATGGAGCGAGAGAGCTGAGTGCCTTTGCACAGGAGGCTTCCTAGTGGAGTGGGGTGCCTCCAGGCACTTATCAGTGGAGCTACAGAGCTTTGGAACACTTGCGCCAGCAGGGCAGATGCGGGCAGCAAGGTCTGAGGGGCTGAGAGGCCAAAGAACTAGGAAGCAGAAGCTGAAGAGACAAAGAACACAGGAAGCAGAGCTGCCTCATTCTCAAAGGATGGAGTTGCCACTCAGATGGAATAGGACAATAGGACTGTCCAAAGTTAGGGGAGCAGAGTTGCTGGTCCAGCGCACCTGGAAGGCGAAGCTGAAGCCCAGAGATGAGGAGCCTCCTATCAGAATTTGGAGAGTGTGGCTAATACCTAGAGTCTAGAAGGCAGGGCCATTGTGAAAGTGGTCTCACAGAACAGAAGACTATTTTCAAGCCTTGAGGACTAATGTAATGTGTTCTGCTGACTTGCTTGTGCGTGTTGTCCTTTCTTTCCTTCCAGTTTCTCTCATTTGTAATGGAAATGTCTAGCTCGTGCCTGTTCCATCATTGTACTTTGGAAGCAGATAACTTGTATTCTAGATTTCACAGAAGAAGAGAAATTTTCGGATTTTGGATTTGGAGTTGACTTAAGACTTTAGCTGTGATATCATGGGGTGACTGTGTTTTACAAGTGGCAAGGACATGGATTTTTCTGGGCCAAATCGGGGAATGTCATGGATTGAATTGTATCCCGCACATGTCTGTCAGTTTGTTGTACTGTGGGGGCTTGCGTGTTGCTGTGATGCTGGAAGATATGCCACCAGTATTCAAATACCAACAGGGTCACCCATGGCTGACAAGTTTCAGCTGAGTTTCCAGACTAAGACAGACTAGGAAGAAGGACCTGGCAGTCTGCTTCTGAAAAGAATTAGCCAGTGAAAACCTCATGAATAGCAGGAGAACACTGTTGGTAATATTGCCAGAAGAAGAGGCTCCCTGGTTGGAAAGAACTCAAAAGACAACTGGGGAAGAGCTGCCTCCTCAAAGTAGAACCGAACTTAATGACGTGGATGGAGTAAAGCTTTCAGCACCTTCATTTGCTGATGTGGCATGACTTGCAATGAAAAGAAACAGCTGCAAACATCCATTAATAATCAGAACCTGGAACGTACGAAGTATGAATCTAGCAAAAATGGAAATTGTCAAAAATGAAATGGAGCACATAAACATCTATATCCTAGGCCGTAGTGAGCTGAAATGTACTGGTATTGCCCATTTTGAATTGGACAATCATATGGTCTACAACTGGAAGAGGAATGGGATTGACAAATTGAAAAGGAATGGCTTTGCATTCATCGTCAAAAAGAACATTTCAAGATCTATCCTGAAGTACAACTCTGTCAGTGATAGGATGATATCCATATGCCTACATGTCTCTCTGCCATACCTGTTCAGTCTGTATGCTGAGCAGATAATCCGAGAGGCTGGGCTGTATGAAGAACCAGGCATCAGGATTAGAGGAAGGCTGATTAACAACCTGTATTATGCAGAAGACACAACTTTGCTTGCTGAAAGTGAAGAGAACTTGAAGCACTGATGAAGATTAAAGACCACAGCCTTCAGTATGGATTACATCTTAACATAAAGAAAACAAAGATCCTCACAACTGGACCAATAAGCAACATCATGACAAATGAGGAAAGGGTTGAAGTTGTCAAGATTTCATTTTACTTGGATCCACAATCAACAACCACGGAAGCAGCAGCCAAGAAATCAAAAGACGCATTGCATTGGGCAAATCTGCTGCAAAGGACCTCTTTAAAGTTGAAAAGCAAAGATGTCACCTTGAAAACTAAGGTGCACCTGACCTAAGCCAGGGCATTTTCAACTGCATCTTATGCATGCGAAAGCTGGACAATGAATAAAGAAGACCGAAGAAGAGTTGACGCCTTTGAATTGTGGTGTTGGCAAAGAATATCGAATATACCATGGACTGCCCAAAGAACAAACAAATCTGTCTTGGAAGAAGTACAACCAGAATGCTCCTTAGAAGCAAGGATGGTGGGACTGGGTCTTACATTCTTTGGGCATTTTGCCAGGAGGGGTCAGTCTCTGGAGAAGGACACCATGCTTGGTAAAGTATATGGTTATCGAAAAAGAGGAAGAACCTCAACGAGATGGATTGACACAGTGGCTGCAACAATGGCCTTAAGCATAAAAACGATTGTGAGTTTGGTGCAGGACATAGGGTCGCTATGAGTCTGCACCTAACAACAACAACAAAGGGTGGAATGTCGTGGATTGAATTGTGTCCTCCAAAAATACCTGTCAACTTGGCTAGTTGTGTGATCGTGCACCATTTAGTTATCTGATGTGATTTTCCTATATGTAGTAAATGGTACCCCTATGATGTTAATCCTTGTTAAGGATTACAAGGAGTTATGTTAATGAGGCAAGACTCAATCTACAAGATTAGATTGCATTTTAAGTCAATCCCTTTTTGAGATATAAAAGAGAGAAGCAAGCAGAGAGACATGGGTACCTCATACTACCAAGAAAGAAGAGCCAGGAGAATAGTGTGTCCTTTGGTACCGGGGTCCCTGCACTGAGTGGCTCCTAGACCAGAGGAAGATTGATGACAAGGACATTCCTCCAGAACGAACAGAGAGAGAAAGCCTTCCCCTGGAGTTGGCACTCTGAATTTGGACTTCCAGCCTCCTAGACTGTGAGAGGGTAAGTTTCTCTTTGTTGAAGTCATCCATTCGTGGTATTTCTGTTACAGCAGCACTAGATGACTAAAACAGCGGGCCTCAGGAGTCTGTGCTGAGGGTGGTCTTGGAAATGCTGGTGACTCTGTGTGTTCTAAGTTTACCTGAAAACAGAGAGAGGTTCAGAAAAGGGAGGCAAGAAGACACTGAGGGGAAATGTTACATTCTAGACAATATTGCTTAAGTCTGTCTCTTGAGTAGTCAAACAGTAGGACCTTTCTTTAATCCATCCCTGGAGTTCAATTCCTCTTTGGATAGTTTGATAATAGGAAAGTGTTCATGGCTACCTTCCTAGGAAGCATCTTAAGAATCTATTGTGTAAATTTCTTTGATGCCTGAGATGTGACATTTTCCCAGAGACAGTCTGAGCAAATTCCTAAATCTTGGGCCTGAAAAGAAAATTTTCCAAGTTGGTGGCCCTGCTAATTGCTCCTTTCCCATCAGAGGCTTGTGATAGTATAAGCTCTTTCTTCATTCACAATGCGCATGCTTAGTTGACCTGTAGGGTGGCCTAGTCTTGGTTTCAGTGTCTTTGAGAGGATTTCTGAAGAGTACAGGGAATCAAGAAGACAAGGCAAGTGAGCTCTCAACTTCTTTGTAGGCCTTAATCCCACTCCTCACCTTTTAGGCAGGTACAGAATGACCGTCTTGCTCTTCCTTTCTTTCTTCATTTCCTTTCCACCTCTTTTTTTTCCTCCTCCCTCAGTCTCCATTCTGGCCAAATGGATTGGAGAGGGGCAGGGGGAATGGTCAGCACTGGGAAATCCATTCTCATTTCTTTTTCTCCCTATAGCAAGCCCTGAACTTCCTCTATGGGCACTCATGGGAAATTATACCCACAGGATGCTGAGATCACTCACCTTCTAAAGTCAGCCTAGTCTGGAATGGATCAGGTATGTGAAGTAATCATCTGTGGGACATTATCCCCAGAACCCTCCAGGGTTTTGGAGCAGAGCCGGGGCTCACACACAGCCTGCTGCCCTGCCTCTCAACTGCTTTCACACACAGGCATGCAAGACTCGGTTGGAGGAGACCAAGCAGGCAGGTAGAAGGAAGGTCTTGTCTTTCTAGAGGTAAATATTCAGAACCCAGCCCTCCCCCAAAATTTTTAAATGATTGCTTTTAATTATGAAAGAAACATTCCCAATTAAAAAAAAAAATGGAAAATAGAGAATAGATCAATTTAAAAAAATCCACCCATAATCCCATCACCCTATTACAACCACTCTTAACATTCCAAAAGTTTTCAGTTGTGAATTCAGGTCAGTGCTGTAGTGGGCACGTAGGGTCAACAGCAAAGCACCCACAAAGTCCAAGCAAAGACTTCTTGAGAATGAAATTTCACGTTGAGAATTAAATTAGGAAGAATTGATGAGATAAGCCTGGCATAGAAGTGGCATATCCATGACATTGTTGGAAATAAATTTGCTGATACATTTCAGCTTTCTAATCTGTAAAATGGCAATAATACCGGCATTCTCTTTCTTTCAGAGTTGTTGTGAGATTAAAATGAAATAAGAAAAGCAATAAACTGCAAAGTCAGTACTAAACAGATGTATCCTACCGTGTCATGATTATCCAATTTGTTTAAATGGCATAGGCATTCAAATCAGATAATTCAGGATTGAAAAAAATCTTACTTGAGGCCTCAATTACCTGCCTGTCTAATTTGGTGAAATATAATAGGTAAGTAATTGGCAAATATGTCTGTTTTACACAGATTGTATGTATTTAGTCTGAAATCATAAAACAAAGATGTGCTAGAATAAGGCCCATTTATCCATGCTTTTAAAAGATCTTTACTGTGATTTTTAGCACCATTAGCCACTAAATCTTGGTGACTAATGATATGGAAGTACAACAATAAACTTAAAGAATAAGAGAAAATAGAACACTTGTACTCTATTATAGTTTTTGTGATGGTTGAGATTGTGTGTCAGCTTGGCTGGGCCATGATTCTCAGTGTTTATATGTGATCACTTCCATGATTGACTCTTCTGTGAGTAGCCAATCAGTTGAAAAAGAATTTCCTTGGAGGTGTGGCCTGCATCCGAATATAAGCAGATGCTCTGGCTTTTTTGCTCACTCTGGATCCTACAGTTGCCTCTGGTTCGTCTGACCTCTGGCTCTTGGGACTTGAACTACCAGCTTATTTGCAGACCTTGGGATTCCTTGACCTTCACAGCTGAGAACAGGAGCCCTGCTCTCCGACCTGTGGATCTTGGGTTCGCCAGCCTCTGTGGCTACGTGAATCCAGAGAAGCCTCTACCCTGATCCATGGATTTGGGATATTCCAGCCTTTACAATTTTGTGAGCCGTTTCCTTGATATAAATCTCTCTCTCTATATATTTATATGCTTTACTGGTTTTGCTTCTTTAGAGAACCCAGCCTAAGACAGTTTGATATTTTGAAATTAACCTCAGAAGCCAATCACTGTGAAACTACTTGAAGGTATAATAAAGCAGAATGCATGAATACATGAGCAAGCTTTCTATGCTTTCAGAAACACAAAAAGATCACACTTATTCTGATGGGTTCTCAAGTTCTTAACAATTGTTTCTTATATTTCCTAAGCATCATCCCTTCATATACAACTGGAGGCCCTCGGTGGCCCTCTACCCCTCCCAGTTCAGAGTCAAATCTCTTCTTGTAGGAAATTTGTGTTGTTAGCTGCTGTTGAGTTGCCCCTGACTCATACCCAACCCCAGCACAATGGCATGAAATGCTGCCCAGTCCCTGTGCCATCCCGATGATTGGTTTCAGATTGAACCGTTGTGATCCACAGGGGCTTCGCTGGTTGATTTTAGGAAGTTGATCACCAGGCCTTTCTTCCTAGTCAGTCTTAGTCTGGAAGCCCTGATGAAACCTGCTCATCATGATAACAACACAAAAAGCTCCACTGACAGGTAGGTGGTGGTTGCACACGAGGTGCATTGGCTGGGAATCATACCTGGGGTCTCTTGCGTGGAAGGTGAGAATTCTACCACTGAAACCCCAATGCCCCTGTTGTAGGAGATACTTCTACTTATTTGACATTAATTCTAGAGGAGGAACTTCTTGAAGAAGGTGGTAGGTCAGTGAGAGGTTGGCCCCTTAAACGTAGGCTGTTGGCTCGAGGTTGCTAAAGCCCATCCAACACCTGAGAAGGTTGGTGACACCCCATGTGGGCCCGAGATTTCCCCTTTTCTGTAACTCCCATTACCCTCCCTCTCTTGACCTAGGCTTGGCTGCCATTCCTGAGGAAACTAGGACAGGCATAATACCGTCTTGAAATTTTGCTTCATCAGAGCTTTCTGTGGTCACAGAGTCAAATCATCTGCTGACCTTCACTGTGCAAACCTGCAAACTAGAAACTGTGTGTTGTTTGTTGCTGTCAAAACAGCCCCTGAGTCACGGAGACCCCATACACAACAGAATGAAACACTGCCCAGTTGGTCCTGCCCCACCTCCCATGACTGGTTGCGGATTGGACCGTTGTGATTGATTAGATTTTCATTGGCTAGTTTTCAGAAATAGGTTGTGTGGCCTTACCTTCCCAGTCCATCTTAGTCTGGAAGCTCTGCTGAAACCAATTCAGCATCATAGCAACAAGCAAGTCTCCACTGACAGACAGGCAGTGGCTGCGAATGAGGTGCACTGGCTGGGAATCGAACCTGGGTCTCCTGCATGAAAGCAAAATTCTACCACTGAACCACCACTGCCCCCATAGAAACTCTATAGAGAGTAATAAAGGATGCAGAATGTGTACAGAGCTCCAAAATAATGCACTGGCTTTCTCTTTCCCAAAGTGGAATATTAGTAGATACAGACAGGACACTTTATCCCAGAGTTCTTTGAACTTTTCTTGTAATTAATTTAACATTCCTTGGTTCCTGCCAAGAAAATTTTCACTGTGAAGAAGAGGGCGGCTGAGTTAAGCATCAGAATGTAGCTTGGAGGTGGGAAGATTTAGGAGTAGACAGTCAAAGAGCTGGAGAAGACAACTTGAATACGGATAAGGTGTTAGACGAAATAGGATTATGGTTAATTTTATTAAGTGTGATAATGATGTTGGGGTTGTGTAGGAGATTGACTTATTCTCTATAGGGAGAGGAAGGAAATGGGGGGGAGGGGAAAGAAGGGAGGTGGAGGAGAGTGAACAAATGTGGCATGTGTGAGTTGTTCAATCTAGCTGTAAGGTACTATTTTATAACTTTTCAATATGTTTAAATTTTTCATTAATATGTTGTGGAGGAGGAATGATGTTGTTATTAGGTGCTGTTGAGTTGGTTCTGACTCATAACCCTATGTACAACAGAAAAGAACACTTCCTGGTCCTGCACCTCCTAACAGTTGTTGCTATGTTCGAGCCCATTGTTGCAGCCACCGTGTCAGTCCATCTCTTTAAGGGTCTTCCTCTTTTTCGCTGACCCTCTGCTTTGCCAAGCATGATCCTCCTCTAGGGACTGGTCCCTCCTGATAACACGTCCAAAGTATGTGAGATGAAGTCTCACCATCCTTGCTTCTAAGGAGCATTCTGGCTGTACTTCTTCCAAGACAGATTTGTTCGTTCTTCTTATAGTCTGTGGTATATTCAATATTCTTCTCCAACACCATAATTCAAAGGGATCAATTCTTCTCCGGTCTTCCTTATTTGTCATCCAGCTTTCACACCCATATTAGGTGATTGAAAATACCATGGCTTGGGTCAGACACACCTTAGTCTTCAAAGTGATATCTTTGCTTTTGGACACTTTAAAGAGGGCTTTTGCAGCAGATATGCCCAATGTAATGAATCTTTTGATTTCTTGACTGCTGCTTCCATGGGGGTTGATTGTGGATCCAAGTAAAATGAAATCCCAATGTAATGAATCTTTTGATTTCTTGACTGCTGCTTCCATGGGGGTTGATTGTGGATCCAAGTAAAATGAAATCCTTGATGACTTCAATCTTTTCTCCATTTATCATGATGTGGCTTAACAGTCCAGTTGTGAGGATTTTTGTTTTATGTTAAGATGTAATCCATGCTGAAGGCTGTGATCTTCAATCTTTATCAGTAAGTTCTTCAAGTCCTCTTCATTTTCAGCAAGCAAGGTTGTGTCATCTGCATAATGCAGGTTGTTAATCAGCCTTTTTCCAATCCTGATGCCCTGTTCTTCTTCATATAGTCTAGCTTCTTGGATTATTTGCTCAGCATACAGATTGAATAGGTAAGGTGAAAGGATACAACCCTGATGCACACCTTTCCTAACTTTAAACCACTCAGTATCCCCTTGTTCTGTCCGAACAGCTGCTTCTTGATCTATGTATAGGCTCCTCATGAGCACAATTAAGTGTTCTGGAATTCCTGTTCTTCAAAATGTTCTTCATAATTTGTTACGATCCACACAGTCGAATGCCTTTGTATAGTCAATAAAACACAGGTAAGGTGGTTTCTGGTATTCTCTGCTTCCAGCCAAGATCCATCTGACATCAGCAATGATACCCCTCTTTTCAGGTCTCTTCTGAATCCGGCTTGAATTTCTGGCAATTCCCTGTCAATGTACTGCTGCAACCGTTTTTAAATTATCTTCAGCAAAATTTTACTTGTGTGTGATATGAATGATATTGATCTATAGTATCCGCATTCCATTGGCTCACCTTTCTTTGGAATGGGCGCAAATGTGAGTCTCTTCCTGTAGGTTGGCCACGTGGCTGTTTTCCACACTTTTTGGCATAGATGAGTAGTGCTTCCAGGGTTGCGTCTGTTTGTTGAAACATCTCAATTGGTATTCCGCCCATTCCTGGAGCCTTGTCTTTTTTTTTTTATTAACTTTTATTGAGCTTCAAGTGAACGTTTGCAAATCAAGTCAGACTGTCACATATAAGTTTATATACACCTTACTCCGTACTCCCACTTGCTCTCCCCCTAATGAGTCAGCCCTTCCAGTCTCTCCTTTCGTGACAATTTTGCCAGCTTCCAACTCACTCTATCCTCCCATCCCCCCTCCAGACAGGAGATGCCAACACAGTCTCAAGTGTCCGCCTGATATAATTAGCTCACTCTTCATCAGCATCTCTCTCCTACCCACTGTCCAGTCCCTTCCATGTCTGATGAGTTGTCTTCGGGAATGGTTCCTGTCCTGGGCCAACAGAAGGTTTGGGGACCATGACTGCAGGGATTCCTCTAGTCTCAGACCATTAAGTATGGTCTTTTTATGAGAATTTGGGGTCTGCATCCCACTGATCTCCTGTGGAGCCTTGTCTTTTGTTTTTCTCTCCTATGCCTTCAGCGGAGCTTGCACTTCTTCCCTCAGTACCACTGCTTCTTGATCATGTACTACCACCTGAAGTGGTTGAACATGGACAAATTCTTTTTGGTACAGTGACTCCATGTATTCCTTCCATTTTCTTTTGATGCTTCCTGCATTGTTCAACATTTTACCCATAAAATCCTTCAATATTGCAACTCGAGGCTTGAATTTTTTCTTCAGTTCTTTCAACTTGGGAAATGCCGAGTGTGTTCTTTCCTTTTGATTTTCTAACTCCAGGTCTTTCCACATTTTATTAAACACTTTACTTTGTCTTCTCAAGCTGCCCTTTGAAATCTGTTCAGCTCTTTTACTTCATCATTTCTTCTGTTTGCTTTAGCTACTTGACGTTCAACGGTAAGTTTCAGAGTCTCTTCTTACATTCATTTTGGTCTTTTCTTTCTTCCCTGTCTTTTTAATGACTTCTTGCTTTCTTCATGTATGATGTCTTTGACGTCATTGCACAACTTGTCTGGTCTTCGGTCATTACTGCTCAATGTGTCAAATCTATTCTTGAGATTGTCTATAACTTCAGGTGGGATACACTCAAGGTCGTACTTTGGCTCTCATGGACTTGTTTTAATTTTCGTCAGCTACATCTTGAACTTGCATATGAGCAATTGACGGTTTGTTCCACAGTTGGCTCCTGGCCTTGTTCTGACTGGTGATATTGAGATTCTCCATCGTCTCTTTCCACAGGTGTAGTGGATCTGATTCCTATGTATTCCATCTGGGGAGGTCCACATGTATAGTCACTGTTGATATTGTTGAAAAAAGATATTTCCAATGAATAAGTCATTGGTCTTGCAAAATTCTATCATGGAATCTCTGGCTTTGTGTCTATCACCAAGGCGATATTTTCCAACTACTCATCTTTTTTTGTTTCTGACTTTCACATTCCAATCACCAGTAATTATCAATGCATCTTTATTGTTTCTTCGATCAATTTCAGACTGCAGAAGTTGGTAAAAATCTTTAATTTCTTCATCTTTGACATTAGTGGTTGGTGTGTAATTTTGAATAATAGTCATATTGACTGGTCTTCCTTGTAGGTGCATGGATATTATCCTGTCACTGACAGAGTTGTACTTCAGGATAGATCTTGGAACATTCCTTATGACAATGAATGTGACACTGTTCCTCTTCAATTTGTCATTCCGGGCATAGAAGACCATGTGACTATCTGATTCAGAATGACCAGTATCAGTCCATTTCAGCTCCCTATACTTAGGATATCAACGTTTAATCCTTCCATTTTATTTTTGACAACTTCTAATTTTCCTTGATTCATATTTCTGTATTCCGTGTTCTGATTATTAATGGATGCTTGCAGCTGTTTCTTCTCATTTTGAGTCATACCACATTAGCAAATGAGCGTCCCGAAACCTTGACTCCATCCAATCATTAAGGTTGACTCTACTTTGAGGAGGCAGCTCTTCCCCAGTTGAATTTTGAGTGCCTTCCAACCTGAGGGGCTAATCTTCCAGCACTATATCAGACAATGTTCCACGGCTATCCATAATGTTTTCACTGGTCAGTCTTTTTCCGAAGTAGACTGCCAAGTCCTTCTTCCTAGTCTGTCTTAGTCTGGAAGCTCCATTGAAACCTGTCCACCATGGGAGACCCTGTTGGTATTTGAAATACTGGTGGCATAGCTACCAGCATCATAGCAACACCTAAACCACCACAGAATGAAGAATGAGTGATGGGAGGAGAAATTTAAAAAAAAAAAAAAAATCCAGGGCAGAGACTTGAGAGGAGCCAGGAGAAAATCCAGAAGAATAGAATAATTTTGAAAGAGAGGTAGAAAAAGTCTTCAGAAAGGGGAGAAACTGGAAGATGTCAGAGACTGGGCACCAGAAGAAAGAGGAAAGGGACGTGCACAGGCTACTATTTTGCATCCTTTGTTTAGTTCTAAACAAAACCACCTAAAGTTTGTTTCTACTTTGACACTGTCACTACGAATAATAAAAAAAAAAAGAATAGATGTGCAAATTTACAGGGATAATAACTTTGTAATGAGGTTGCTGAGTGTAGGAATACTGAGTCTGTGTTAGACCCTTGCCATTGCCTGCCCCCAACATACCGCTTCCGAGAGAAGCTTCCCTGCTCACCCCTGAGGGGCCAGGCGTGGGTAACTGGCCCCAAGGTCAAGTCATCTGATATACTGCGAGATTGGATCTTCTCCCTTGAGCGTTTTAACTAAGGGCTGGAAATGAACAATCATTTTGTAGAGAAGGGCAGAGAGTGGTCATTTGAGAGGAAATTAAGCAGGAGATGATGCTGGTGAAGACAGAGGACTACATGGAGCAGCCACCAGATCTGCGGAGCTCAAGGAAATTGACGCCCTGAGAGAGCAAGGGGGAGCCTCCCTTCCTGCCCCATCCCAGGCCCTAAGGGTCCGCTGTGCCTGCTTCCGGAGCTTTGAATCCAAGAGCTCCAGATGGCCTCCCGTGTCCTTGTAACACCCCCACCTGCCCCACCCTCTTTTAACTGTGCTTCAGAGGGTGCCTATTTCTTGTAACCCAAGCCACTTTGCCTGGAGCAGCTTCTCATCCCTATTCGTGAAGGGGCCCAACCGCCCACCCTGTTCCCTGGGTTGCCAGGGCCAGGGGGAAAGACCACTCTGGTGGGACCCACTGATGCTTGTCTGTACCCCGTCTGCTGAAGCTCTTTTGTTCACGGCTGTGGCTCTAGTCCCTAGCCCAATTTCTGTCATATAGTGGACACTCAAAGATAGTTTATTTTATTTTATTGTGGTAAAGAATATATATATGAGAAGTAAAGTGTGCCATTTTATCCATCTTTAAGTGTACACTTCGATGGGGCTGTGTTTGAGAATAACTAGCCTTGCCTGTCTCACTCTCTCTCCTCCTGCCCATTAGTCCTGCAGGCTCCTAGAAGCTAGAGGCAAGGGAGCCTGGTGAACAGAGCTCCTGGGGACACAGAGCAGAGAAGGGAAGGTCTTGGATAAACAGACAACAGCCGGCACACAGACATTCCTTCAATACTGCTGTATTGCAAACCTCTCCTCTTTTGGCTTGTTGCCACAGCCTATATTAAAAAGCAAATTCTCCCCATGCGATTTCCCGTCTACTGCCCCATTTTCCTCCTATCTTTCATTGACAATTTCCCTCACAGAATAGTTTATCAAAATTGTCTTCACTTTCTTACCACCTGTTAACACTTTGAAAAATGCTTCTTGCCTTTTGGATTACAAACACAATATTAAGTCATACAAAATTTGAACACTAAAAAATATACTTAATGCAGAACGTAAAAGTCCTCTATAACAGTAACTACCCGCCCCATAACCACTGTGAAGAGTTTGGTGCACATTTGTCTAACTTTAAAAAAAAAAAAATATATATATATATATATATATAGTCAGAATGGCTAAAATAAAAAATAGTGAGAACACCAAATGCTGACAAGGAACTAGACCACGCACATATTGTTGGTGGGAATGTAAAATGGTACAGCCACTTTGGAAAAGAATATGGGTGTTTCTTACAGTATTTAAGGTGCTGTTTACCATACAACGCAACAATTACACTCCTGGGCACTAATCCCAGAGAAGTAAAAACTCATGTCCTCACAAAAAACTATTGTTGTTTTTAGGTGCCTTTGAGGAGATTTTGAGTCACAGTGATCCTACGTGTTATAGAGTAGAACTGACCCATAGGTTTTCCTAGGCTATAATCTTTATGGCAGTAGATTGCCAGGTCTTTCTCCCACAGAGCCACTTGGTGGGTTTGAACTGCCAGCCTTTTGGTTAGCAGCTGGGCACTTGACCATTGCACCACCAAGGCTCCCAAAAACCTATATACCAATGTTTATGACAACTTTATTCATAATAGCCAAACCTGGAAATAACCATAAAAACCTTCCATAGGTGAAAGTTTAAGCAAACGGTGGTACATCCTTACCATGGAATAGTGCCCAGCAATGAAGGGAACGGGACTACTGGTACCTGCAATAACTTGAACGGATCTCCAGAGAGTTATCCTGAGTGAAAAAAGCCAATCCCAAAAGGTTGCACACTGTATGATTCCATTTATGTAACATTCTTTTTTTTCTTTTTTAATTTTTATTGTGCTTTAAGTGAAAGTTTACTAATCAAGTCAGCCTCTCACACAAAAAATTTATATACACCTTGCTTTATACTCCTGGTGGCGTAGTGATTAAGTGCTACGGCTGCTAACCAAAGGGTCGGCAGTTCAAATCCGCCAGGCACTCCTTGGAAACTCTATGGGGCAGTTCTACTCTGTCCTATAGGGTCGCTATGAGTTGGAATCAACTCGACGGCACTGGTTTTTTTTTTATACTCCTAGTTGCTGTCCCCCTGATGAGGCAGCACACTCCTTCTCTCAACCCTCTATTTTCGCATCCATTCAGCCAACTTCTGTCCCCCTCTGCCTTCTCATCTCCCCTCCAGACAGGAGCTGACCACATAGTCTTTTGTGTCTACTTGATCCAAGAAACTCACTCCTCAACAGCATCATTTTCTATCCCATTGTCCAGTCCAATCCCTGTCTGAAGAGTTGGCTTTGGGAATGGCTCCCGTCTTGGGCTAACAAAAGGTTTGGGGACCATGACCTCCGGTGTTACATAACATTCTTGAAATTATAAATTATAGAGGTGGAAAACAGATTAGTGGTGCCCAGGGGTCAGGGAGTGAAGTGGGACGGAGGGTGACCGTAGCTATGAAAGGGATTTGTGTGATGGAACTGGTCACACGAATCTACATATGCAGTAAAATTGCCTAGAACTAAACACGCACACTGAGGGCATAAAAACTGGTGGAATCTGTATGAAGTTGATGGGTTGTATCAATGTCAATCTTCTGGTTGTGTTATTACGCTATTGTCAGATAAGATGTTACCACTGGGGAAAATGGATTAAGTATAGGTATACAGGATCTCTCTGTGTTATTTTTTAAACAGCTTTATTGAGATATAATTTACGTGCCATAAAATTCACCATTTTAGGGTGTACAATTCAGTACTTTTTTCTATTCACGGAGGTGTGCAACCACCACAACTGTCTAATTTAGCTCATTTCCATTTGCCCACAAAGAACCCTGTGCCTGTTAGCAGTCACTCCCAGTCCCTCCTCCTCCTGGCTCTGGCAGCCTCTAATCTGCTTTCTGTCTCTATGGATTTACCTGTTCTGGACATTTCATATAAATGGAATCGTACAACATGTGGCCTTTTGTGATCCACATTTTTCACTTAGTATAATGTTTTCAAGGTTCATCCACGTTGCTGCATATATCAGTACTTCTTTCCTTTTATGGTCAAATAATATGGTGCATCGAAAGGTCAACAATTACTTTACAACAAAGAAGAGAAGGTAAGGGGGCAGGAAAACTAGATTAATGGAAATGGAACAACCAGAACATAAATAATGAGAATGTTCATGCATTATGAAGAATGTAACCAATGTCACTGAACAATCTGTATAGAAATTGTTGAGTGGGAACCTGAACTGCTGTGTAAACCTTCATTGAAACACAATTAGGCAGTATTTTTTTTTTTAAAAAAAGGTCCAAACAGTTAATGTGCTTGGCTGCTAACTGAAAGAGAGGTGCCTCGGAAGAAAGGCCTGGTGATTTATTTCTGAAAAACCAGTCATTGAAAACCCTCTGGAGCACAATTCTATTCTGACACACTTGGGGTCGCCATGAGCTGGGACGGACTCGCAGCAGCTGGCTGGGTGATACTTCACTGTATGGGTGCACAACCGCATTTTGTTCATCTGTTCACCAGTTGATGAACATTTGGGTTGTTTCCGCCTTCTGACTATTAAGAACAATGCTATTATAAACATTCATGTGCAAACTTTTGTGTGAACATATATTTTTAATTCTCTTGGGTATAAACCTGGGAGTGGAATTGCTGGGCCATAGGGTAACATTATGTTTAACTTTTTTGAGGAATTGCCAAGCCATTTTCTGAAGTGGCTGCACCGTTTTCCATTCCTATCCGCCCCGTATGAGGGTTCCGATTTCTCCTCATGCTCGCTCACCAACATTTGCTATTGCCCATCTTTTTTATCGTAGCCATTCTCACTGGTGTGAAGTGGTATCTCATCATATTATTTCTTTTTTTTCTTTGAAATATGGAATCTCTACATTATAGTCGTTAAAAAAGAGTGAATTGGTTTTCCTTGATATTTAATCACTTTGAAATAATTCTGATTTTAAAATTTGTTACTTTCCTAGTTATCTAGTGCTGCTATAACAGGAATAACACATGTGGATGGCTTTAGCAAAGAGATGTTTATCATCACAGCTTAGGAGGCTAGAAGTCTGAGTTCAGGGCTCCAACTCCAGGAGAAGACTTTCTCTCTCTGTTGGCTCTGGGGGGAGGTCCTTGTCAACAATCTTCCCCTGGTCTAGGAGCTTCTCAGTGCAGGGACCCCAGGTCTAAGAGATACGCTATTCTCCTGGCTCTTGTGTCTTGGTGGTATGAGCTCCCCATGTCTCTCTGCTTGCTTTTCTCTTTTATATCTTAAAAGAAATTGAGTTAAAACGCAACCTAATCTTGTTGATTGAGTCCATCTCATTAACATAGCTGTCTCTAATCCTGCCTCATTAACCTCATAGAGGTAGGATTTACAACACATAGGAAAACCACATCAGATGACAAAATGGTGAACGATCACACTGTACTGGGAATCATGGCCAATCAAGTGGATACACCTTTTTGGGGGACACAATTCAACCCATAACAGTTACTTAAAAGGAAGTTTTAGTATGTTTTAAGTAGTCTGTCATGCCAGATCTTCGGGAATGAGAGTGTTCCTGAAAAACATCGAAGAGAAAGTAGATTGAATGAATTAGGAATCTGAGAGGATTTGTGATCTTGAGTTTCCCTGTTTATTCCACTGTATTATTTCTTACAATTGCACGTGAATTTACAATGACCTCAAAACAAAAAGTTAAAAATATACATATACATATACATACAGAATATATACATATTATACATACTGTTCTACAACTTGTTTTTTCACTTAGTATATTTTGAACATTTTTGCATGTCAGCATGTGTAGACTTACACCATTCTTTTTAACAATGACATAATATTCTATTGTATGGACATATAATGTATTCAAACATTCCCCCTACACATTTCTTCATGTAGTTGTAGGAGTGTTTCCATAGGACAAATTCTTGGAAGTTGAAATTCTGAGTCAAGGTGTTTGAACACTTAAAGTTTAATATATGCTGCCAAATTGCCTTATCAAAAGATTGTGCCTCTACCAAGATGTCTCCACAGTCTTCCCAAGCCTGGAGAGTCTCAGTATTTAAGCTTCAACCCTGACACCCAACGAAGTCCTCAGTGGCAGAGGTTAAAAAAAAAAACAACCGAACCCATTGCTGTGGAGTAGGTTCCGACTCAGAGCGACCCTATAGGACAGAGTAGAACTGCCCCATAGAGTTTCAAAGGCTGTAATCTTTACGGAAGCAGACTGCCACATCTTCCTCCCATGGAGCGGCTGTTGGGTTCAAATCGCTGACCTTTTGGTTAGCTGCTGAGAGCTTAGCCACTTTACCACAAGGCTCATTAGAGGTTAAGGAGGACCCTCTAAGTACCAGAGCCAAAGAAGCCTTCCAAGTCCCTCTCCAAGTCAGCTTGATGTCTTTTGTGTTTAACAAGCAGGACAATTTTCACACGTTAACAAATTACATCTCTTTGTAGGCACTTATTCTCTCCATTTACAATCAAATTTTCCAAAAGAACAGTCTCGTTAAATGTTGTTTCTCTAATACCACCACTGAGAGGCATGCCGGTTAAAACCAGCTGCAGTCGAGCTGACTCTGACTCATGGCGACCCCAAGTGTGTCAGAGTAGAACTATGCTTCACAGGGTTTTCAATGGCTGATTTTTCAGAAGTAGATCCCTAGGCCTTTCTTCTGAGGTGCCTTTGGGTGGACTCAAACCTCCAACCTTTCGTTTAGCAGCTGAGTTCTTGACCATTTATGCCACCCAAGGACTCTTGGTGGCGTAGTGTTTAAGAGCTATGGCTGCTAACCAAAAAGTTGGCAGTTCAAATCCACCAGGTGCCTCTTGGAAACTGTATGGGGCAGTTCTACTCTGTCCTATAGGGTCGCTATGAGACGGAATCGACTCGACAGCAACAGGTTTGTAAGGACTCTTGAGGTGCATACCAAAACCAAACCAAACCCATTGCCGTGGAGTTGATTCTGAGTCATGGCAACCCCATGTGTTACAGAGTACAGCTGCCCCATAGGGCTTTCTTGGCTATAATTTTTGTGCAAGTAGATTGCCAGACCTTTCTTCTGTGGAGTTGCTGGGTGGGTTTGAACCACCAACCTTTAGGTTAGCAGCTCATTGCAAACAGTTTGCGTCACCCAGGGACCTTCCGAGATGCGTACAGTTGCCTCTAAATAATTGTTGAATGAATGATCTACAACCAATACAGCCACTACCTTTCACTATACATAAAAAGTATTACTTAATGTAATTTTTACTAAACGTAAAAAAACAAAACTTTAACACTATTAAAAGAAAACTAAAGGATTTTCTTTGTCTTCAGGGTAGGAAAAGATTTCTTAAACAACACATACTAAAGAGAAGAATAATGAAGGCAAATATTGCTGAGTGAGTTCACATCAAAGCTTCTGAAGCCATGATTCACAGACAAGTGACAGTCCTGTCCTGAGATAAAATTACAACATTTATAAAATGCAAAAGATTGATATCCAGATTATACTAAAAACTCCAAATATTTACTCATTTATTCATTCAACAAATATTTATCAAGCACCTACCATGTATCAGATGTAGTTCTCAGCAGTGGGGACCCAACATTGAAGAAAAGAGGCATAAAGTTTGTGGGGACATCTGAAAAAGATAAACAACCCAAGGGAATAAAAGGAAAATCATACGAACATGCTGTCTATAAAGACACTGATGGCGTAGGAGTTAAGAGCTACAGCTGCTAACCAACAGGCTGGCAGTTCAGATCCACCAGGCGCTCCTTGGAAACTCTATGGGGCAGTTCTACTCTGTCCTATAGGGTTGCTCTGAGTCGGAATCGACTTGAAAGCAGTGGGTTTTGGGGTTTTTTTTGTCTATAAAGAGGAAACCCAGATGGTCAATACACATAATGCTGTCAAGCTGCTTCTGACTCATGGCGACCCACGTGTCTCAAAGTAGAACTGTGCTCCATCGGGTCTTCAATAGCTGAGTTTTTGGAAGCAGGTCACCAGGACTTTCTTCCAAGGTGCCTCCGGGTAGGTTCAAACCTTCAGCCTTTCAGTTAGCAGCTGAGCATGTCAATTGTTTGTGCCACCCATAGACTCTGGAAAATGCCCAACATCAACAATAATTGGAGACAGGCAAAATAAAACAATGACATATCATTTAAAAAATCATAGAAAGTCAATGGCCCAATACTATTTATTAAGTAGTTCACCCTTCCCCACTGTTCTGGATGCTTCGTCCCTCATGTGTCACGGTTCCATGCATGCTTCGATCTGTTGGCCCCTCTTTGTTCCAGTACTACTCTGTCTAAGAATTGTAGTTTAAAATAAGAGTTCATATCTGATAAGGCTTGCTTCCTGCCTCTTTTGTAGAATTGTCCTAACTGTTTGTCTTAGGCTGGGTTCTCAAGAGAAGCAAAACCAGTAAAGTATGTAAATATATATAGAGATTTATATCAAGGAAAAGGCTCATGCAATTGTAGAAGTTGGAACATCCCAAGTCCATGGATCAGGATAGAGGCTCCTCTCAACTCATGTAGGTGCAGGGGCTGGCAAACCCAAGATAGGCAGGCAGGGATCCTGCTCTCGGGCTGTGAAGATCCACAAATTCCAAAATCTGCAGATAAGCTGATAGCTCAAGTTCCAAGAGCAGGAGGTCAGATGAAGAGGAGGCAGCCACCGGATCCAGAGCAAGTAAAAAAGCCAGGACGTGTGCTTATATTCAGATACAGGCCACACCCCCAAGGAAAATCCCTTTCAACGGATTGGTCACTCACAGCAGATTGCACCATGGAAGTGATCACGTATAAACACTGAGAATCATGGCCCAGCCAAGCTGACACACACTCTGAACCATCATACTCTTGGATGTTTTTATTCAGTATTTAGCCCATGAGTTGTCTTCCCTCTGAAGTCTTTTCTGACCTTCCTCCTTCACTGCTCTCCCTGTTGGAAGTGTCCCCTCCTCTCCTTTCGCCCCCACAGTCCTGGGCACATGTAGATGTTGAGACAGCACTCAGAGGATGCAGTGTGTCACAGCGTTGCTGTGTGCACTCTGGTTCCCCTACTCAATCTGGCTCCAGAGGGCAGGGCTGACTTTTAGCACCCCTCACAATGCTCAGCACACCCAGTCACTTAGAGTGTTTGTTGAATGAATGCATGACAGGCCCCAAGCACCCAAACGCTTCCCAGAAAGAAGCAAGTGCAGCAGGAAGATAAGGAGCTTCACCAGTGGCAGGTGGCCTCAGGGCTGTCACATTGTGGCAGAACTGAAATTGCTTGGCGAGGAGCAGAAAGAGGGAAAGTTGGAAAGAAAAGGGAAAAGAGCAAATGCCTTGGGGCTGCCACCTGGGGAACCCAGAGCCGGCAGTGGTGGAACCTAAATTCTAAATTCAGAAGTTCTTTATTTACTGGAAAGATGTTGAGGATCAAACACTTGGCCCTTCTTTCCTCCTTGGGTAGAATGAGAACTCCTCTGAGCAAAGGTTAGATAGTGGCTCTACTGTGTCCATGGGAACTTTCCCCCTAGGGAATAACTCCTCTTCTCAGTTTCATGAGTGTTTTCAGTGTGTTTCTCTGGGGGGTGCAATGGTTAAGCACTCAGCTGCTAAACAAAAGGTCAGTGATTCAAACCCATCAGCTGCTGTGTGGGAGGAAAGCCCTGTTGATCTGCTCCCCTAAAGATTATAGCCTAGGAAACCCCATAGGGCAGTTCTACTCTGTCCTATCGGGTCTCTGTGAGTTGGAATTGGCTCCACGGCACACAGCAGCAACAACAACAACAAGGCTGTCATCACAGCGTAGCCCAGGGCTCGGTTCCTTCCAGAGGCCTGATGGGAAAGAGGTCTGCTTCCACACTCACTCAGGCTGCTGGCAGGATCCAGTTCCTTGCACCATCAGTCTGAAGGCCCTGTGTGTTGCTGGCTGTCGGCCCAAGGCCACTCTCAGCTGATAGAGGCTGCCTATAGTTTCTGCGCATGTGAGCCTCTCCGTAGACCTCTCACAACATGGCAGCTTGCTTCTTCAGAGCCAGCAGCAGAGAAAGAGAGCTATTAAGGCAGAGCCTTATATAATGTACCATAATGACAGCAGTGACATCTCATCACCTTGGCCGTATTCTATTGGTTAGAAGCAGTCACAGGTCCCACCCCCACTCAAAGGGAGGGGATTACACAAGAGTATGAGTATGAGAAGAGGGGATCATGGGAGCCACCTTAGAGTCTGTTCACTACAGGAACTCCAAAGTTCTCGTGGGATCCATAAGCCCTCCTCACTCAGCATTCTAGTACTTTGTAATGGCTGTCCTACTGAGAATCTCCTTCTGAGGGCTTCCCTCCCACCTAACAGACAGACATACTGGGGAGTTCATGCCCCTAGGAGCAGATCTCAGCCAATGACAACAGGAATCGGAGACTTCTGAGCTTCCATGCCTGTCTCAGTTATCTAGTGCTGTATAACAGAAATGCCACAAATAGGTGGCTTTTACAAACAGAAATTTATTCCCTCACAGTTTAGGAGGCTAGAAGTCTGACTTTGTGGTGCTGGCTCTAGGGGAAGGCTTTCTGTCTCTGTCAGCTCTGGGGAAAGGTCCTTGTCTCTTTTGAGCTTCTGCTCCTGGGTGATCTTCATGTGGCTTGGCATCTCTCTTCCCCAGTCTGCACTCTTAGAGCTCCATATGTCTCTCTTTCTTAGCATCGCATCATAGTTACAATACAAAATGTTTGCAAACGTATTTGTGTTATGAAAAAGATTAAATACAGAGATTATAACAAACATCCATATGGTCATGACTGAGAATTAACAATGTTAACAGGGGTTAACTTTCTGCCATATTTATTAAGATCTTTCCTTTTCCTTTTAAAATAAAACATAAAACAGCTATGGCTAAAATCCCTTTTGAACACTGGTACCCCTCACTCCTGTTTTCTCTCTCCCTCCTCAGAGGAACTAGTAGGAAGAATTTTGCTGGGTTTCTTTTCCATTCGTGTTCTTATGCTTTTACTCTACACACAATGGGTGTTTTTAAAAAATCAGGGGTGATGTTCCTATATGTTTTTAAATGATGTGAATGGCCTTATACAATCAAGTTACAGTTTCATACTTATCTGTGTTCATATTTGCTTAACATTTCTCTCTCCACTTTATCACAGGCTCCACGAGACAGGATCCTTGTGTGTTCTCTCGCCGTTGCAGCTCCACCTGCCATAATGCTGAACGTGCAGTAGGCTCTCAGTAGACATTTGCTGACTGGGTGAATAAAAGCTACCTTTCTACTCTAAAGGTGGGACTTCCGTTTCTAGAGTTTCCAAAACCAAATATCATTGGTTTTCACTTAAACCACTTTAATTTCATTTAGGCCAAGAATACCTGATCCTTGAGTAGCAGCTTCAGGAGGGAACCACAGACATTCTGCCTCATGGTGGGTAGGCAGCACCAAGAGCAATCAGCTCGTCTTTCCTCTTTTCCCATTGTCCCAATGGGGCCAACAATACGGACCAGAAAATATCGAAGCAAAAGCATACAATGCTTTGGCAGCTGTGGGCTCATCAGCCGGCATCACAAACATAGGATACAAACCTCTAACCCCAGCCCTTACCAGTACCAGTTGCCGTCAAGTCAATTCTGACCCATGGCAAACCCGTGTGTGTTGGAGTAGAACTGTGTGCTCCACAGGGTTTTCGATGGCTGTGATCTTTTGGAAGTAGATTGCCAGGCCTTTCTTCTGAGGTGCCTCTGGATGGATTTGAACTGTCAATCTTTCAGTTAGTAGTTGGGTGCTTAAATGTTTGCACCACCTAGGGACTCCCCACTAACCCTTAGATAAAAAAAAAAAAAAGTTCATGGATGAAAAGGTGGCCTCACGTTCCTGGGCCCACCTGGTGATGTGCTACTGTCTACTGGAGCAAGACACGGCCCTCGTAGAGGCTCCCTGGGGGATATGTGAAGTTTTGGGTTAAGAAGCTCAAAGTGCTTCTGAGTTGTTACCACAGAACTAATAAAGGTGTGCAAATGCCGCAGGCCCTTCCGGCACTCTTTCCACCCCTCCTCCTTCAGTTTGTCACAAAGGAGAGGACCTGGTTAAACAAACTTCAGATTAATTGCTTCCAGATGCAAAGAAGGAGGGTGAAAAGGAAAGCAAACTCCTTTCCAAGGAATAATGCCAGCCTGTCTTGTTCTCTAGATTGAGAATTATACCTTGCCTCAACAAAGGGTCCAAAGAATATTGTCAGCTCAGCACCCTCTGCCAGGAGTGAAGTGTTTGGATTCTTGAGACCCGAGATCTTAGGGCCTCCTGCTGTCAACATACTTGTCATCTTTGCCTGCAACTGACGAGGCCCAGTGAGCTCCATCACTGTGAAACTCACAACCTGCTACTGCCAAGGTGTGGATGGACATAACATTTATCTCTAAAAGACATACTACTGGGTGTGTGTGTGTGGGCGTGCGTGTGTGTGTGTGAAATGAGGAAGTGGAAAGAACATGACCTTTGGAGTCCGAGGGACTGGGTTCCCCACTCAGTGCTGCCACTTCCTGACTGTGTTACTTAGCCAGTCTGAGCTTTAGCTTTCTCTTCGTGACAAGAGGAGAAACATCCTACTTTCTGGAGGAGTAGAAAGACGTAAGTGGAAGCACTGAGCTTAGTGCCTGGGACATGACTGGATGCCCTTTATCTGAATTTGGAGAGAGTAAAAAGTTCTGATTCTGGCTTGTGCCTGGAGAGGACGGCATATGATGTGAAGATCAAATCCGGGCCACCACACCAGTCAACATGCCCTCTGGCCTGCACTGGCGGGTAGAGGCCTGCGGTGAGAGTAGGCTTTGTTTTGATCCTATTAAGTAAACCACAATGACAGTCCAGTGTTTGAAACTGGCACCCTTTAGTCACTCACCGCCTCACCTTGTCACAGTAAGGTTCCAATCTCTGTTCCACATGGTGTTATTCATGTTTAGAATGAGAGTGGGCTTCTTTTCAGAGCAATAAGGACCACCTGAGAATGCCTGGCCTCCAGGAGCACGTGGCGTCTAATGTAGCTGGTTACCCCCCTCCCGAGTAAGAAATGCTAAAGACACTGCTGTCAGCTGTGTCAGTGATCTCTTCCCCTGTGTTAGCCAGACTGGAAAATCAGAATCTCTCCTCCTTGTCTGTGGGTACAAGAACAATTCTGTCCACTCACCTCCAGAGCCTATCATCTTCCTACAATTTGGCCTTTCATCTCAGGAGCATTCTTAATGGGCAGAACAGCTGGGTTCTGTAATTCCACCCCTTGCTCCACCTTCACCCATGTGTAACTTTAGGCTGGTTCAACACTGCCAAAGGAAGCATACATTATTCAGGGAATGTGAGCTGGTAGGTCCCACACCCATGGTGTGTGTCACAGACTCACCAAGGAAGTGTGTTGCAACTGATGAGTGGCACCTTGTTTCAAACAATATGAAGCTAACAATAATAGGGGGAAAGGTGCCCAGTTGACACTTTTGTGGATTATCCACCTAAGAAAACACAAATGGAGGATAGAGTTCAAGGCAATGACTTCTCTGCCGAACCTATTCTTTTAGTCCTTTCAAGCTGGTTTCACAAGGTTTCAAATAAGGCTTCCAGTCATGGGTGGAGCATTCCCTCCTGGAAACTGCTCCCAGGTACCTGAAGTACCATTTGCGAATGAGCAAGACATGTTCCCAAGGCCAAGGGCTTCTCTGAGGCCACAATTACACTTCAATATGCACTGTCACACATGGATTTCTGGTTTGGCTTATAAGCCCTAACAAGTTGTCGGTCAGGCATTAAGAAATATGTAAAGTTATAAAATATGGGATATTTTTCCTTCCCTTGTTTGATTTATCTTATTGCCCCGGAGCTAAGGTGGCAGATTGTCAGCAGTGTTTTGCATATAGTCCACGTCTCGTATCAGGTACTCATTCTCAGATTCAGGCTTTGGCAGAGTTGCTAAACACACAGAAGACAATTAGGAAACTCAAATCCAGTCATTACTCAGGGATTAAATATTTCAACACAGTGTCTCAAACTATAATTAAAGGCAGCGAGCTTCATTACTGGGAGAACAAAAACAGAGTGGCAGGCAACTATTTTTGGAATTGTTCTTGTCTTCAATACAATCTACTCTACAGTTGATCTACATGTTTACAGTATTTCCAACCTTACAAATCAATCTAGGTAAAATGCCATAAAATGACACACTTGTGAACCTGCCTAGGGAGATACAGGGAGGAGACAGGCAGAAGAAGAGGGGATGAAAACAACAGAGTGTTATAGCCCTCTTTTCAAATCTACCATCTTTGCATTGAATTTTAAGAGATGTTACAGTTCAATTTTGCCACAAATTTACTCTTTGTATTTTGTTATGTCATCCGACTCAAATTATAATTACCAGTGCCATCAAGCTGACTCCAAATCATGGCGGCCCCATGTGTATCAGAGTAGAACTGTGCTCCATAGAGTTGTGTCAGAGTAGAACTGTGTTCCAGAGGGCTTTAAGTGGCTGATTTTTTGGAAGTGGATTGCCAGATCTTTCTTCCAAGGTGATTCTGGGCAGACTTGAACCTCCAACCGTTCAGTTAGCAGCTGAACTCATTGATTGTACTACCCCGGTACTCCGAATTATAATTACAAGAATATAAAGTATCTCCACGCATAAGTGGTAACTTTGGTAAAGGGGTAAGGCAGTACACAATACTGGGGAAGCCAGCACAACTTGTCCAAGACAAGGTCACGGAAGCTTCGTAGACAAATCCAAACTCCCCGAGGGACCAAATTGCTTGGCGGAGGGCTGTAGGACCATGGTTTTGGGGAACATCTAGCTCAATTGGCATCACATAGTTTATAAAGAAAATGTTCTACATTCTATTTTGGTGAGTAGGATCTGGGGTCTTAAGGGCTTGTGAGCAGCTATCTAAGATACTCCACTGGTCTTACCCCATCTGGAGTAAAGGAGAATGAAGAAAACCAAAGACACAAAGGAAAGATTAGCCCAAAGGACTAATGGACCACAACTACCACAGCCTCCACCAGACTGAGTCTGGCACAACTACATGGTACCCAGCTACCACCACCAGCTGCTCTGACAGGTATCACAATAGAGGGTCCCGAACAAAGCTGGAGAAAAATGTAGAACAAAATTCTAATTCACACACACACACACAAAACAGACTTCCTGGGCTGACAGAGACCAGAGAAACCCCGAGAGTATGGCTCCTGGACACTCTTATAGCTCAGTACTGAAGTCACTCCTGAGGTTCACCCTTCAGCCAAAGATTAGACAGGCCCATGAAACAAAGTGAGACTAAATGGGCACACCAGCCCAGGGACAAGGACAAGAAGGTAGAAGGGGACAGGAAAGCTGGTAATGGGAAACCCAAGTTGGAAAAGGGGAGTGTCTTGGTCATCTAGTGCCGCTGTAACAGAAATATCACAAGTGGATGGCTTTAACAAAGAGAAATTTATTCTTTCACAGTCTAGTAGGTTATAAGCCCGAATTCAGGGTGCCATCTCCAGGAGAAGTCATCTCTCCTTCGGTTCTGAAGGAAGGTCATTGTCATCAGCCTTCCCTTGGTCTGGGAGCATCTCAGTGCAGGAACCTCAGGTCCAAGGGATACGCTCTGCTCCAGGCGCTGCTTTCTTGGTGGTACGAGGTCCCCACGTCTCTCTACTTGCTTCTCTCTTTTATACCTGAAAAGAGATTGGCTTAAGACACTATCTAATCTTGCAGGTCTCATCAATGTAACTGCCACTAATCCATCTCATTACATCATAGTGATAGGATTTACAACACACAGGGGAATCACATCAGATGACAAAATGGTAGAGAATCACATAATACTGGGAATCATGGCCTAGACAAGTTCACAGATATATTTTTTTAAATAATTTTTATTGTGCTTTAAGTGAAAGTTTACAAATCAAGTCAGTCTCTCACATACAAACTTGTATACACTACACCTTACTACACATTCTCATTTACTCTCCCCCTAATGAGTCAGCCCGCTCCCTCCTTCCAGTCTCTCCTTTCATCACCATTTTGCCGGTTTCTAACCCCATCTACCCTCCCATCTCCCCTCCAGACAGGAGATGCCAACACAGTCTCAAGGGTCCACATGGTGCAAGTAGCTCACTCCTCATCAGCATCTCTCTCCAACTCATTGTCCAGTCCAATTCATGTCTGACGAGTTGGGTTCGGGAATGGTTCCTGAGTTGGCATATATTTTTGAGGGACACAATTCTATCCATGACAGGGAGAGTGTTGACATGTCATGGGTTTGGCAACCAATGTCACAAAACTATATGTGTATAAATTGTTCAATGAGAAAGTAGTTTGCCCTGTAAGCCTTCATCTAAAGTATGATAAAATAAATAAAGTATCTCCATATAGTATGTACCTATCTTGTGCATATACTAGTGAAATTTATTACTTTATAAATATCAAAGTTTCTGTATTTTATAAAGGACATGTCATATATATATGCATGTACATATATGTGTATAGCCTGAAATACTATATATGTATACAAAATTTGAAAAATGGTTAAGAACATTAAACTTAAAAAAATCCACTTCCCAGGATCTAAACATTTGGTCAACCCTCTTCTTATTGTTTCTTTTTATCCTGCTGTTTTGGCATCATTTAAACTATTCTTAATGGCTTTTAAAAAAATTAAATAAGTTAATATAAATTGCTTTCAAAGCACTATATAAGCATGTGTACAATCATTGTCGTTATTTCTGACTCTAGGAATTAACAGAACTAAGACTATTTTGAAGGTGCTGAGAACACTTTGCTGTATTTTTAAGTCATACTCAAAATAATAACAGCACAGATATTCCCAGGGCCACGTAAGGAACATTTCAATAGCACTTTTATGCTGACTCTACGGAGTGGGGCAGATATTTACTGACGTATGGCAGGAAGCTGTATTTACAGATACCAACTAAGATTCATCCTGATTAATTACATTTCTGACATCTAACATGATGCTACAGCATTCAAAATGGAAACTCATTTCACATATAATACTGTCTAGTGCCTAGATAATAAGGACCCTCCCTCCATCTATATCTATGAGGAATATTATTTTTAGAGGTATTTTACAAAGAAAAATATCTAAAAATTTTGTATCTTAGTATCCCTCTAAATTTTATTGTTTTAGATGGTTATAACACAGAAAATAGGCAGCTTCGATAGAATTAATATACTCTATTTCAACACTCAGGTTTGATAATGGGCTGGCTATTAGTAAAACTAGGGAAGTATTGTTCTTCCTGTTAGTGGGATATTGGCATTGTGTCATATTAGAACATACATATACATATACTTTATAATTTTTATTGTGCTTTAAGTGAAAGTTCACAAATTAAGTCGGTCTCTCACACAAAAACTTAATATATACCTTGCTACATACTCCCAATTACTCTCCCCCTAATGAGACAGCCTGCTCTCTCCCTCCACTCTCTCTTTTCGGGTGCTTTTCACCAGCTTCTAACCCCCTCCACCCTCTCATCTCCCCTCCAGGCAGGAGATGCCAACATAGTCTCAAGTGTCCACCTGATCCAAGAAGCTCACTCCTCACCAGCATCCCTCTCCAACCCATTGTCCAGTCCAATCCATGTCTGAAGAGTTGGCTTCCGGAATGGTTCCTGTCCTGGGCCAACAGAACATCTGGGGGCCATGACCACTGGGGTCCTTCCAGTCTCAGTCAGAGCATTAAGTCTGGTCTTATGAGAATTTGGGGTCTGCATCCCACTGCTCTCCTGCTCCCTCAGGGGTTCTTTGTTGTGTTCCCTGTCAGGGCAGTCATCAGTTGTAGCCGGGCACCATCTAGTTCTTCTGGTCTCAGAATGATGTAGTCGCTGGTTCATGTGGCCCTTTCTGTCTCTTGGGCTCGTAATCACCTTGTGTCCTTGGTGTTCTTCATTCTTCTTTGATCCAGGTAGGTTGAGACCAATTGATGCATCTTAGATTGCTGCTTGCTAACATTAAGACCCCAGACCCCACTCTTCAAAGTGGGATGCAGAATGTTTTCTTAATAGATTTTACTATGCCAATTGACTTAGATGTCCCCTGAAACCATGGCCCCCAAACCCCTGCCCCTGCTACGCTGGTCTTTGAAGCATTCAGTTTATTCAGGAATCTTCTTTGCTTTTGGTTTAGTCCAGTTGTGCTGACCTCCCCTGTATTGTGTGTTGTCTTTCCCTTCACCTAAAATAGTTCTTATCTGCTATCTAATTAGTGAAAACCCCTCTCCCACCCTCCCTCCCTCCCCATCTTATAACCACAGAAAAATGTTTTCTTCTCAGTTTAAACTGTTTCTTGAGTTCTTATAATAGTGGTCTTATACAATATTTGTCCTTTTGCAACTGACTAATTTCACTCGGCGTAATGCCTTCCAGGATCCTCCATGTTATGAAATGTTTCACAGATTCCTCACTGTAGAACATACATATATTTTTAAGAGACGAGTGCTGACGTATGTAGGGGTGAATTGAGATAATTTCCAGAGTATTTAAAAAAATAATTTGGAGAAAGGGATAGATGAAACAAGTGTAGAAAAATCTTGATAATTGTTAAATCTGGGTGGTGGGTAGATCAAGGTTGATTGTGCTATCCTGTCTACTTTTGTGTAAGTTTAAAATTTACACAATTAAAAGGTTTTTTTTCAAGGACTTTTTTTTTTTTTTTTTTAATTCAAGCAATTGCTTGAACAGTTTGTTTTTTCTTATGGAAAGCAGGAACTGGATGGAGAGAATTCTGTTATGCATGAGCTAAAAGCATTGCTTCTCTCCCTCCGAAGTTCTCAAATACGCATCAGAATGACGTGGAAGGCTGGTTAAAACTCAGATTGCTGGGTCCCACTATAGATCTGTGAAGGCATCTGAGACTTTGAATTTCTAACACGTTCCCAGGTGATGTTGATGCTGCTGGTCCGGGGACCATACTTCAACTGTTCACATGGGCCAGTATCTTATCCAACTTTATTTGGAAATATCCTGAGAGTCAAAATCTTAAGACTTTGATATTAACCCTCTTCACCGTTTGGTTTCCACCTACCTTGCTTTTCAATCTTCACTATTCCCCCACTCCAGTAATATCAGGCTATCTGTTCTCTAACCAAATCATGTGTATTCCCACCTCAGTGCCTTTGCTCATGTCATCACCACCCCCTTCTGGGATGCATGCTTGAGCGTACACGTGAGTGCAGACGTGTGCGTGTGCACGTGCATGTATGTACACACACACACACACACACACATAGTAATCAAGGTCAAGTCCACATCTCTTGTCCACGAAGCTCTCCCTGGCTTTACAGCATCCTTGGTAATCTGAAAACCTCTCCTTTTACACTAACCAGATTCTGTCACGTAGCACTTTTTATATCATTATTAGCCATATGCATTGTGTCTTATAGCTTCCAAGTCCTGAGGGGAGGGGCTGTGCTTTATATAGAACTTCTTTCTACAGTGCACAGTTTGGCCCAGAACTATGTACTAAATAGGCATGTCCATTTTCGCTGCAAATCAGGGGCCTGCGGGGGTCGGGAGGGGTGGATTTAACTTTTTTTCCTAAAGTAAATAATGGGATGGATCTGGAAGTCTACAGATGTGGAAGAAGCAACAGTGAGAGGCTAATAGAAATCCTAATGTCTATTTACCTCTGAGCGGTGTTGGGAGACTAATTAACGTTTATGCAGGTCTTTGAGGTCTCCAGATGAAAGGGCCTTTATGAGGACCCAGAGTTATTATGATGATCCCTGTGACTCTTTCACAGCCTCATACTAAATTTCACAGCACTCCTGGGGTTTTCTGTCTGGGAAGCGAGTCATGGGTGACTCCTCCGATAATGGACAAGCTGTGACTTTCCAACACCGCTGGGATTTTAAGGGAAAATGGACTTTAAAATGAAGATGGAGGCCTTGGAAGGACCCCTGGGTGATGCAAATGGTTTACACCCAGCTATTAAATGAAAGGTTGGTGGTTTGAATCACCCCATGGTACCTTGAATGAAAGACCTGGTGATCTACTTGCATAAGGTCACAGTCATTGAAAACCCTGTGGAGCACAATTCTACTCTGACACACGTGGGGTCACTGTGAGTCCGAATTGATTCGACGGCAACGGGAGGAAGCAGGGGCGGATTATACCTTGTTTACCAGATTACCTGCAGTGAACAATTTCACACAGGTCTCACGACATCAAAGATACCGTGAAACTCATACGCAATTGTTCACTACAGATTAGTAAGTAAGCACAAGTAAGCCCACGCTTACCTTGCTTCCTGGGTCATCCGGCCCTGTCAGGGATTGTAAATTTGAAAAGAGGTTCTGATTCTGTAGCAAGGTGCTGTGGGCTTGGGACAGAGGCAGATGTTAGCCATACCTAGAAGCAGAATGTTTGATGTGGTGAAGAAATGTGAAATTATTCACTCCAGATGATCTGATAACTGAGGAAATCACCACGCTTCCTTTACCTATTGGATAATCCCTCCCTAGGCGGAAGTATTAAAAATCCAAACAAAACAAACTATTGGCTTCTTGAGTAAAAGTGAAACCAAGAAGCTCCTTTTCATCCTCCGGCAGGGAAATGTCAGACTCTAGAGCAGGCTACCTCTGCTTCACTTCTGTTATCGCCAGCTCTGTTAGCCTCAGACGTCAGGATTATGCCTGCAGCTACCTGGATTAGAACCTTCATGTTCAAGTTAGTACAGGCAGGTCCAAGGGACTTTTGGTCTGAGGGTACAGATTTGGGACTGAATTCTGCACTTCGTGAAGCGTTGCGGAGACGTATTTCTCTCTCTGTCCTAGAGTAATAACACAGGTGGTCTCATGATTACCAGCTGAAAGTTTGTTAGGACCCAAACTGAGAATGGTGCTCCAACATCTAAGCTCAGGCCTTCTCCAGCCTCCATTTTCCTTAGTAACAAGTTTCCTTTCTCTTGTCTCTGCTTTACTCCTGAATCCTTGTTTTGGTTGACTTGGATTGATGCCACTTGAGAAATAATTCATTAGCCATAAATAATGTCTTCTCTGCTTCTGCAGCTATGGCGGCTCATGTTAGATGCAGAGAGCTCCAAAGCTTTTGCAGGCCCGGGCAGATGTGGGTACGGTTATGATTAGGCCGTAAATCACAAGATGTGGTTAGAGCACGCCTCGGAGTGTTGGAAAAAGTCGCAGGTCCTCACCTGCTAGCTGGAAAGAAAAAAAAAAAAAAAGAATAGCCCAGCCAAGCTTAACCAATCAGGGCTTATACCTGGTCTGATCATAAAGCCACTCCTGGCTTGTATTTCCAGGAATGAGAAATCTAATGTACAAAAGGCCAGGTTTATATTACACACAAAATGCTAATTCCCTCCTCGGCAGTGAGATCAGGGCGAAACATTTCCTGGTTTGTAAGGTGCAGCTTTGGTTAGACTAATACATGAGATTAGACGTCCCCAGAGAGCTATGGGTGGAGCCCTGGTGGTGACGTGGTTCAGCACTCAGCCTCTAACTGAAAAAGTCGGCAGTTCGAACCCACCAGCCACTTTTTGGGAGACAGATGTAGCAGTCGGCTTCCTTAAAGATTTCAGCCTTGGAAACCCTATGGGGCAGTTCTACTCTGTCCTGCAGAGTCACTATAGAGTCTCTATGAGTAGAAATTGACTTCACTACAACAGGTTTGGTTTGGTTTTTGGTAAACAGCTATGACTGGTGTGCCAAGAAAGTCTACAATTTAATTAAGAGCAAAACAAAAAAACATGAAACAGAAAGACTCCACTCCAGACCCTAGACCAGAAGGTGAATGTTTTGAACCTGGATCTGCTAACCAGCTGCTCAGGGCGTGCCATCGCCTGCTTCCGGCCTTGAAGGCTCGTTGTTGGCTTTGTCCCTGCACAGGGACACCAGTGTGGGCAGCCCTTGGCTCCTGACTCAGACTTAAGGAAAACAAACAAGTAGGAGAAGGAGGCCCTGGCTCTCTGTCTCTAACTGCCCTTTGAGCCCAATTCAGGATATGATTCTGTAGGAAAAGGAGGACTCTCTTCTGGGCAAACGTAGGTGAATGATAACGTAATGGCGCCTCCTCTCCACCCTTGCCCCAGCACACCTGGCAGCCTCTGCGGAGGCTGAACTGTGTTAACAGCACCTTAAGTTGGAAGATGAGATGCACTGAACCAAAGAGGAAATAACATTGATCGTTAAGTTGTAGTTGCAATTATACTGTTAATTCAAGCAAACCATAGGTTAAAAAGTCTTTTCGTGATTTGGACAGGGACTCCAACTACCATTCATAACTTATTTTTACAGGAAAGTGCTTTCTGAAGTATATACAACTGGCCTAATACCGTCGGAATATAAATTCCTGAGTAAACTGGTGATTGTGTGTCCTCATCATAGAATCTGATTCTGGAAGAGACCATAGAGCATGTGGTTGAACCCCAGATTTTCTAATGCCTTCTTTTAGAATGCTCCAAGATAAAGGAAGGAAAGGACTCAGAACCATACTGCTCCCAGTCCAGAGTAGTGTAGTCCCAGGCCTTCCAGCAGCATCAGCATCACCTGGGAACTTGTAAGAAATGCATATTCTCAGGCCTCACCTCAAATCCCCCACTGAATCAGAAACTGAGTAGGGATCCAGCGATCTGTTTTAACCAGCCCTCTGGTGGCACTAAAGTTTGGGACCACTGGTCAATAATACGAAAAACCAAAACCGAACTCGTTGCCAAGTGGATTCCGACTGATGGCAACCCCAGGTGTTACAGAGTAGACCTGCTGCATGGGGGTTTCTGTGGCCAAATCTTTACGGAAGTAGATGGCCAGGTTGTTCTTCCACAGTCCCATTGGATGGGTTTCAACTGCTAACCTTTAGGTTAGTAGTCGAGGGTCAACTGTTTGTACCATCCAGAGACTTCTACAAGGAAAAAAAAATGTATAAATGCTTAAGGTAGATGCTTAACCATCTACCTTAAGTGTGCTTAATATTTGTGTAAATAAGCAGTTTTGTCCCTTTTTTTGGAGCCCTGGTGGCGCAGTGGTTAAAGCACTTGGCTGGTAACCAAAAGGTCGGCGGTTCGATACCACTTGGAGGCCCTGCAGGAGAAGGATGTAGCAGTCTGCTTCCGTGAAGATTTACAGCCTTGGAAACCCTATGGGGTGATTTCACTCTGTACTACAGCATCGCTATGAGTTGGAAGGGACTGGATGGCAGTGGGTTTAGTTTTCGGTTTGGTTTTGGTTCCCTTTTTTTGCAACCTAGTTTCTTCGTGTGACAAGCAGAGATGAACCTCAGTTTGCTTTCTTCACCTAGAGAGGGCTGACCACATATTAGAAGAACACCCTTGTCCTTCATCTTCTCTATTCGTCCTTCATCTCATGATGACTCCAATATCCTGCTAGAGCAAGGCACTCCTTCCAGTACCAGGCCTCTCTGACCTGGAGAACAATGGCAAGGAGCTTCCCCCGCGCAATTCAGAAAGAAGCAGCCTGGGAAGCTGAGGTAAGAGATATGAAGGCCGGGCCACAGCCTGACAGGGAAGAAATCTGTTGGTGTATGGGAGCCTCGCCTGGCCCTCCTGGGGAGCCCACGCTCAGGAAACACCTGGTAAATCAGTGCACATATGGTCAGAAGAGCTGAGGCCTGGGGCCTCGAAAACAAGGACAAACGTCCTCAGTAACCTTCCATGGACTGTTATCAGAAGAAATGGAAAGGCAGGGTACGCCCAAATTGCTCTGAGCCCTTTCACAGAAAGGCACAGTATAAATTCATAGCAACATGTATTTATTTATTACATGTGAGTGAGAGGTTCCTATTTATCGTTCTACCTTATGTAAATTCAGCTGGATTTCTTAAAGGAAAGGACCATATCTCTAGCTTCACGTTGACTTTGTAACCCTGTCGCTGGTACCTAGTGAAGCCATTTAGCACTTGACTGTGCATGGAGAGGGTCCTGGTGGCACAGTGGTATAAGAGTTCAGCTGCTAACCCAGAGGTTGGCGGTTCAAACCCACCAGCTGCTCCGTGGGATACAGAAACAGCAGTCTGCTTCTGTAAAGATTTACAGCCTTGGAAACCCTGTGTGACAGCTCTACCGGAACCGACTGGATGGCGGTGGGTTAGGTTTGTTTTGCTGCATGGCGGCTGTGCAAGAAGCCGTGCTGGGAACCAGTGAGGGAGGGTAACTGTTTCAGCACTTCCTGAAACACTCGGGGAGGCAGCGGAACATCATGGTTGTGTGTGGGAGTCAGACAGCCCTGCTGGTGCACTTACCGGCTATGTGACCTTCAGAAAGTTAAACTCTTTGCCCAGTTTTCTATCAAAAAAAAAAATCAATTGTGTGTACCTTGTGAGGATTACAGGGGATAATCCATGCCAGTGACTGGTATGTAGTCAGCACTCAATGAAACTCAAAGTCCCCCAAACCATCCCAGCCCCTGCATCGCTGGTTCTGCAGTTCAGCTGGCTGGAATCCTTCCTGCACCCAGCCCTCTGTCACCTCCCACACCGAGGCGTGTTTCCTGTGCCCCTTCTTCCGAGTCCACCTTAACCCCCACTTCCTCCCTGGGGCACCTCTTGATCCCCCACCCCCTCAGTCACGCAGCACTTTGTTTTTATGCTCTTAACAGGCGCTCATCAGATTTTTACCTCAGATTTCATAATGTACAAAGGACTTCAGGTTACTTACTGTTTGTCTCCATTTCTGTAACCCTCCAGAATGCCTAGTGAGAAGGCTCCTAGACTGAGGATGCTGGTGTTAGGATGTTTTCTGTCACAAGGACTTAAAAACCCAAGTCAATTTGGCTTATAAAATAAAGGCACTTTATTACTCATGTACGGAGCCCTGGTGGTGCAAACATTAAGCGCCCGGCTGCTAACCCAAAGGTTGACAGTTTGAACCCGCCCAGCAGCTTTGTGGGAAAAAGACTTGGCAGCCTGCCCCTTTAAAGATCATAGCCAACAAAACCTTATGGGGCAGTTATACTATGTCTCCTGGGGTGGCTATGAGTTGAGATGACTTGAATGCACATAACAACGACAATATTACTCATGTAACTGAAAATTCCTGAGGAAATTCAAGCTTTGTTGAGGCCCTGTTTCTGGGGTTCTCTCAGCTCTGGCCTTCTCTGAGACAGCTTTGTCCTCAGTATGCCCAGTGGCAGAAGGCTGGGCTCCATATTGCCAAGTTTAAGTCTAGGGGGAGAATGCATTTCTCCTCCAGCCAGTAGGGAGAGGTCTTTCGCTTCACTTTGATCAGACCAGTTTATATCAGGTGCCAATCCCTGAACCCGTAACTGATAATTGACCAAGGGGGTGAGATTACCCTATCAATTTGGGCCAATCAGAGCCTCCCCTGGAATGGGGGTATAGCCAACTCCTTCCAAACTCCTGGCTGCTCAAGCAAATTTGAAGACAAATTTAAGACTGCCAGAGGGAGAGCTGGTAGGGATAGGATGCTGGGCAGAAAACCCATTATTGCCTAATACAATACTCGGTCTCTGCAGTTAAGTCAAATAAATAAATATCAGTATATTTATTTCTATCACATTAATCTGCTAGTCTTTACAAGATCTTTGATCAGGGGGTTCTGAGTAGCTTTTTAGATTATACTGAACTACAGCAACATAATCATTGGCCTTGGAACACTTGAACCCAACATACCTTCTCAAAGCCTATTTCTATAGCTTTTATTTTATTGAAATTTTTTAAACCTTGGGATGGGATTAAACATATTTTCACCATTGGTTCAAGCATGTCTTTTATCTACTTATTTTTAATCATGTAATAAAAAAACAAAACAAAACAATTGCTGTTGAGGTGACTTTGATTCATGGCGACCCCATGTGTGTCAGAGCAGAACTGTGCTCCATAGGGTTTCCAAAGACTGATTTTTTCCCCTCCCCTTTTTGGAAGTAGATCGCCAGGCCTTTCTTCCAGGTGCCTCTGGGTGGACTCAAACTTCCAACCTTTCGGTTAGCAGCTGAATGTTTAACTGTTAGCACAACCCAGGGACTCCAATCATGTAATAAACACCTATGAACCCACCCCAACAGAAAAGCTAGGTCCCTGATGTCTTCTCCACCTGTCTTCCAGGGTAAAGGAACCCACCTGAATCCTGTGTTCTCATTCACTTGCTTTCCTTTTTACATGGGTTTATTTCGTCTCTATGTATTCCTAAAAAGCATATTTTATTTCAGTCATTTTTAACTTTATAAAAAGGGTATCATGATTTAATTTTAGAACTTATTTTTTTTCACTTACTTTAATTGCTAAGATTCAACCATGTTACGTGATTGACGTAATTGGTGTCACTGAATTGTACACGTGAAAAATGTTGAATTGGCAAATATTGTGTTTTATATACAAATGTATATGTATGCAATGTGTATATATATGTATACACACACATATACATACACACACACATATATATACCTCTATCAATTAAAAAAAGAAAGAAAGAAAAAAAAACACGAGATACCACTTCACCCCCACTAGGGTGGCCATTATCAGAAACACAGAAAATAAAATTGTTGGTGAGAACGTGGGGGAAAAAAAGATTCAACCATATTGTTATATGTCATGTAGTATATTTGTTTCAAGTGCTGAATAACATTCAGCTGTTGGAATAAATGACAGTTTATCTATTTACTCTCCTCTTGATGGGCATTTGGATTGCTTTTGGGTTTTTGTTACTGTGAACAGGGACCCAAAACACTTTCATAAAAGAAGATCAGCAAGGAAGGACTTACCCTCTAGATAACAAAACTAATTATGAAGCCATAGTAGTTAAAGCAGGGCAGTACTGGCCCGACCAATGGAATAGAATGGAATGGTATGGAACTTCACTAGGCATCAGATGTGGCATTTAAGATGAGTGGGGAAAGAAAAGACTATTCAATAAATGAAGTTGGAAAAAATTACTACCCATACAAAACAGGAAAAAATCAAATCCTTACTCAAACTATAAATAAAAAACCAACACCAAACAGATTAAGAGTTTAAATATCAAAAGCGAAACTAAAAACTCTTGGTAGAATATATAGGTGAATCTTTTTAGACCTTGGAGTTGGAAAAAACTTCATAAATAAGACACAAAAGCATTAAATAAAAAGGAAAGGCTGATAGGTTTGACAATCTTTATAAAAGTAAGAATATTTGTTCACCTACAGATTTTATACAAACTAATCTCCAGGACTAAAGGTTATTTGACTGCTCTTTATCACCCCCCAGTGAAAAACCTTTTATGATTTGAGATTAGATTTGAATATGACTCAAATTGCAGCTGACTCCATAGTCTTAAGGAGAACCATTCTTTCTCCAAAATTGCAATAGTATTATCAGTGTCAAATGACCTCTTCCCTATACCTCATTCATCTTAACTAGATACCCCATCTTGCATCCTGATTCCTCTCTCACTCCCTGAGTGTTCAAATAAGAACCTCAGAACCATCACAGACTAAAAACAGTAATAGGAGAGAAAGATTAAAATCTGCTGTATTAAATCAGACAAAAGTCTAATCTCTAAAATTGGAACTCTTAGGCACTGCGGGTGAGAACGCAAAATGGTAAAACCACTTTGGAAAACAATATGGCACTTCCTTAGAAAGCTAGAAATAGAAATGCCATATGATCCAGCAATCCCACTCCTAGGAATATATCCTAGAGAAATAAGATTCTTCAAAGGAATAGACATATGCACACCCATGTTCATTGTAGCATTGTTCACAACAGCAAAAAGATGGAAAAAACCTAGATGCCCATCAACAGATAAATGGATAAACAAACTGGTACATACACACAATGGAGTACTATGCAACGATAAAGAACAATGATGAATCTGTGAAGCATCTCACAACATGAATGAATCTGGAGGGCGTTATGCTCAGTGAAATAAGTCAATCACAAAAGGACAAATATTGTACGAGACCACTACTATAAAAATTCATGAAAAAGTTTACACACGAAAAGAAGCAATCTTTGATTCATTACAAAGGAGGTGAGGGGTGGGAGTGGAAAAACACTAAACAGACAATAGATAAGTGGTAACTTTGGTGAAGGGTAAGAGTACACATACTAAGGACGCCAGCACAACTTGTCCAAGTCAAGGTCACGGAAGCTCCACAGACACATCCAAATTCCTTGAGGAAACAAGTAGCTGGGCTGAGGGCTGTGGGGACCATGGTCTCAGGGAACATCTAGCTCAATTGGCAGAACATAGTTCATAAAGAAAATGTTGTACATTCTACTTTGGTAAGTAGTGACTGGGGTCTTAAAGGCCTGTGAGTGTCCATCTAAGACACTCCACTGGTCTCACCCCTTTGGGAGCAAGGAAGAACGAAGAAAACTAAAGATACAAGGGAAAGACTAGTCCAAAGGACTAATGGAGCACAACTACCATGGCCTCCACCAGACTGAGTCCAGCACAACTAGATGGTACCCAGCTACCACCATTTACTGCTCTGACAGGGATCACAATAGAGGGTCCTGGGCAGAGCTAGAGAAAAATGTAGAGCAAAGTTTTAACTGACAAAAAAAAGGCGAGACTTACTGGCTTGACAGAGACTGGAGAAACCCTGAGAGTATGGCCCCTGGACACCCTTTTAGCTCAGTAATGAAGTCACTCCTGAGGTTCATCCTTCAGCCAAAGATTAGACAGCCCTGTGAAACAAAATGAGACTAAAGAGGCACACCAGCCCAGGAGCAAGGACTAGAAGGTAGGAGGGGGCAGAAAAGCTGGTAATAGGGAACCCAAGTCTGAGAAGAAACGGTGTTGGCATGTTGTGGGGTGTGTACTGTTTAATGAGAAACCAGTTTGTTCTGTAAACCTTTATCTGAAGTACAATTTTTAAAAATCTGCTGTATTAAAACATAAATGAGACATCATCCCTATCCAAAAATAAAAGCTTTTTCTTTAAATAATATTTTATTGTGTTTAAGGTGAAAGTTACATAGCAAAGTAGGTTCCCCTTAACAATTTCTACACAAATTATCTGGTGACACAATGTGTCATCATTCTCTTTCATTCTGTTCTGGTTGTACCATTTCCAGTACTCTAGTTTCCCTGCCCCCTTACCTTCTCCTCTTTGCTTTAGAGTAATTTTTGACCATTTGGTCTCAAGTAGATGATTTTTTAAAGGAGCTTATTATGCATGGGTGACATTCTCTATTTTATGAGCCAGTCTGTTATTTAGCCGAAAGGTAACCTCAAGGGATAATTTCGATTTAAGGTTTAAAGAGTATCTCTGGGCAATAGTTTAGTGGAGTCCTCTAGTCTCAACCGGTCCAGCAAGTCTGGACTTTTCAAGAATTTGAGTTCTGTTCCACAATTTTCTCTCATTCTATCAGGATCTATCTTTTGTAGCCCTGATCAGAACGGTCAGTATTAGTAGCCCATCATCTAGTTCTGGTCTCAGGGTAGATAAGGCTGTGGTTTGTGCCAACTATTGGTCCTATAGATTACTTTCTTCTCTGAGTCTTTGGCTTCCTTCTTTCTCTTTGCTTCAGACAAGTGGAGACCAATAGCTGTGTCACAGATGGCCGCTCGCACGCTTTTAAGACCCCAGACACTACTCACTTCATTGGGATGTAGAGCATACACTGTATTACCTATGTTATGCCAACTAACTGAGTTGTTCCACAAGACTATGGTCCTAAGCCTTCAAAACCAGAAAATCAATCTCATGAGGTGTTTGGTTATTCTAAGAAGTACCCGTAACTGTGTCCCCTATGAGGTTTATTACATATATGGATATACATGCATGTACACACACACCTGTATGTACATATGCCTATATTGTTGTTGTTAGGCACCGTCGAGTCGGTTCCAACTCATAGCGACCCTGTGCACAACAGAATGAAACACTGCCCTGTCCTGAGCCATCCTTACAATCGTTGTTATGCTTGAGCCCACTGTTGCAGCCACTGTGTCAATCCACCTCGTTGAGGGTCTCCCTCTTTTCCGCTGACCCTGTACTCTGCCAAGCATGATGTCCTACTCCAGGGACTGATCCCTCCTGACAACATGTCCAAAGTATGTAAGACGCAGTCTTGCCATCCTTGCCTATAGATACATCTATTTGTGGACACATATGTACCGGCATATCTATACCCTTACACATGCATGCCTATATACATATTTGTGTAACCCCATACATTTTTTGGTTGTTGCAAAGTTATATTTGCCATGTCCTTTACCAAAAATGGAAACCCTGGTGGCATAGTGGTTAAGAACCATGCCTGCTAGCCAAAAGGTCGGCAGTTCGAATCCACCAGGAGCTCCTTGGAAACCCTGTGGGGCAGTTCTACTCTGTCCTATGGGGTTGCCATGAGTCGGAATGGACTCGATGGCAACGGTTTTTTTTAGCCAAAAACACCCTTTTCTCCTGTGCACTTCTTAGCGACATCATTTACCTTGGTCAAGTTGTGTCCACATTTGGTGCAATCTTTCTGTTATGGATTGAATTACCCCTCAAAATATGTGTTGTAAATCCTAACCTGTATGCTTGTGGTTATAATCTCATTTAGGAATGGGTTGTCTTTGTTATGTTAATGGGCAAGTTGAGTGTAGGATGTATCTTGAGTCAATCTCTTTTGAGATATTAAAGAGATTAAACAAGCAAGCAGAGAGACATGGGTAAGATAGATGCCAAGACACATGGAGATCTCCAAGGCGCCAGGAAGCCGACGCTGAAGAGACAATGACCCTCTTCCAGAGCTGACAGAGAGAGAATTCAGACTTCCAGTCACCTAAACTGTGAGAAAATAAATTTGTTTGTTAAAGCCATCCACTTACGGTATTTTTGTTATAGCAGCACTGGATAACTAAGACACTTTTCCATCACCAAAAATAACAAGTGTCTATTGAGAGTTCTTCACCCTCTATCCCCTCACTCATCCCTGGTAACCACCAATGAGCCTTGGTCTCTGTATGTATATATGTATATGTGTGTGTATGTATATATAGTATATATAAATTCTTGTCTTCATTCAGTATTTGTCCTTTCACTCAGCTTAGTGTCCTCCAACTTCATCCACATTATAAGATGTTTCGAGGACTCATCATTATTCCATTGTTTTGTTTATCCATTCATCTGCTGATGGGCATTTAGGTTGTTTCCATATTTTTGCCATTGTGAATAGTGCTGCAATGAACATAGGTGTGGATATGTCTGTCCGTGTCTCTTTTATTAGATCTCTAGGGTATATACCTGGGGTGGGATTGCTGGATCATAAGGTATTTCTATTTCTAGCTTTTTGAGGAAGCACTGTACCATTTTCCACAGTGGTTGCACCATTTTACAATTCCACCAGAAGTGGATAAGGGTTCCAATCTTCCCACATCCTTGCCAGCATTTGTTGTTTTCTGTTTTTTTTTTTTTAATCAGAGGTGAGATGATGTAGTTTTGTGAGTGAGATGATGTCTCAGGTAGTTTTTTAACATTTTATTGTGGTTTGGGTGAAAGTTTACAGAGTAGTCTCCCATTCAACTATTTATACAAATTTTGTTTTGTGACATTAGTTGCAATCCCCTCAATGTGACAGCACTCTACCCCCTTCCTCCCTGGGTTCTCCGTTTCCATTTGCCCATCTTTTTTGCCCCTTCCTGTCTTCTGAAGTTTGTTTTTGGAAAATGCTGCCCCTTTGGTCTCATATAGTGGACTGATCTGAGGATTGCATTCCTCTTGGGTGTTACTGTTCCCTTTATAGGCCTATTGTTTGGCTGCGAGGTGATCTCTGGGAGTGGGTTCTGTTCCAGGTTGGATGTCTAAGGACCATAGTCTTGGGGGCTCCACCAGTCTCTATCAGACCAGTAAGTCTGGTCTTTTTTATGAATTTGAATTTTGTTGTACATTTTTCTCCCACTCTGTCTAGTACCTTCTATTGTGATCCCAGTAGAATGGTCAATAGTGGTAGCCAGGTAGCATGTAGTGCTTCTGGTCTCTGGCTAGTGGAGGCTGTGGTACATGTGGTCTATTAGTCCTTTGGACTATTGTTTTCTTGAGTCTTTGATTTTCTTCACTCTATTTCTTTGCTCCGGACAAAAGGAGACCAATAGTTGTATCTTAGATGGCTGCTTGCAAGCTTTTAAGACCCCAAACATTGCTCACCAAAGTCGGATGTATAACATTGTCTTTATGGACTATGTTATGCAATTGACCTAGATATCCCCTGAGACTGTTGTCCTAAGTCCTCAAGCCCAGTGACCCACTCCCTCAAGGTGTTTGGTTATGGCTAAGAAGTTTTCATACCCATGCCCTCTGTGTGCTCTATTATATACATGAAAATATTTACAGCACATACAAATACATATGTAGAAATATCCTCTGCCAAATCTATATATGTTCTTGGGTGTATTCCCATAAGCCATCCCACACCTGTTCCACTTACGTATATACCTATGTATCCACTCAAATTATTGTTTGTTATTGCAGGATTGTGTATGTAATAGTATTTACCAGTTTCCTTTTACTCTTGCATTCCTCCCAGTGACTTCCTTTGCTTTGTCATGTTGTGCTGACCTCCCCTTTATTGTGTATTGCCTTTCACTTCACCCAAGTTAATAGTGTCTACTATCTAGTTAGTGATTTTCCTTCCCTCCCCCTCCCATCCCTGGTAACCATCAAAGAATGTTTCTTTCTGTTCGTAAACCTTTTCTGGACTTTTTATAATAGCAGTTATCATGGATTGAATTGTGTTCCCCAAAAGTATTTGTCAATTTGGCTAGGTCGATTCCTAGTATTGTGTGATTGTCCACCGTTTTGTCACCTGATGTGATTTTCCTTTGTGTTGTAAATCCTACCCCTAAAATGTTAATGAGGTAGGATTACAAACAGTTATGTTAATGAGGCAGGACTCAATCTCAAAGATTAGGTTGTATCTTAAGCCAATCTCTTTTGAGATACAAAAGAGAGAAATAAGCAGAGAGACATGGGGACCTCATACCACCAAGAAAGTAGTGCCAGAGTCCCTGCACTGAGAAGCTCCTAGTCCAGGGGAAGATTGATAACAAGGACCTTCCTTCAGAGCCGACAGAGACAGGACTTTCCCTGGAGCTGATGCCCTAAATTTGGGCTTCTAGCTTACTAGACTGTGAGTGAATAAACTTCTGTTTGTTGAAGCCATCCACTTGTGGTATTTCTATTATAGCTGCACTAGATAACTGAGACAGTGCTCTCATATAATATTAGTCCTTTTGTGGTTGACTTATATCACTCAGTGTAATGTCCTCCAGGTTCATCCATGTAGTGAGACGTTTCACAGAATCACTGTTATTATTTGATGTTGCATAGTAAGTATTCTATGAGTCGGAACCAACTCGACGGCACTGGGTTTTTTTTTTTTTTAAATAAGTATTCCATTCTGTGTATGTACCACAGCTTGTTTATCCATTCATCCGTTGAATGGATTATTTCCATCTTTTTGCTACTGTGAATAATGCTGCAATTAACCTGGGTGTGCATATCTCATCGTAGTTTTGATCTGTATCTCTTCAACAGCTAATGATCGTGAGCATGTTTTCATGTGTCTATTGGCCGCCTGAAAAAAATAAAAGTTTTAAGCCACCAAAAATAAAGTTCTCAATGAAGCTAATGAAAATTAATTCAACATTCCTTCCTCAAACATTTACTGAGCACCAACTATCTGTCAGTCACTGTGCTAGAAGGTGGAAATACAAAAATACATCAGACACAGTTCCTGTTCTTAAGGAGACCACAGTCTGTCATAGAAAGTCAAGGAGATGATGGGGCAGAGAGTGTTCTTGGTGCAATGTTAGAATTTTCTGGAGAGTCCAATGGAGCACAAAGGAAGAGATGGTCAATGCTACCAGGGAGAGGCAGGGAATATTGGTGAAAAGTACTCATAGTTCCCCTTGAGGAGGCCCTCGGTGGCACAAATGGTTAAATGTTCAACTACTAACAGAATGGTTGGTGATTTGAACCCCCAGAGGCACCTTTCGAAGAAAGGTCTGGCAATGTGCTTCCAAAAGGTCACAGCCTTGAAAACCCTATGGTGCACAGTTTTTTTTTTTTTTTTTTTAATTTTTTTTTAACTTTTAAGAGAAAGTTTACAATTCAATTCAGTTTCTCATACTAAAACTTACATACACATTGTTATGTGACCCTAGTTGCTCTCCCTACAATGTGACAGCACATTCCTCCTCTCCACCCTGTATTTCCTGTGTCCATTCAACCAGCTCCTGTCCCCCTCTGCCTTCTCATCTCGCCTCCAGACCAGAGCTGCCCACATAGTTGCATGTGTCTGCTTGAGTTAAGAAGCACACTTCTCACCACTATTATTTTATGTCTTATAGTCCAGTCTAATCTTTGCCTGAAGAGCTGGCTTCGAGAATGGTTTTAGTTTTGGGCTAACAGAGAATCGGGGGGCCATGACCTCTGGGGTCTCTCTAGTCTCAGTCAGACCATTAGCGCTGGTCTTTTTACTAGAATTTGAGGCCTGCATCCCACTTTTTTCCTGCTCCATCAGGGATTCTCTGTTGTGTTTCCTGTGGTAGCTGGGCACCATCTAGTTCTTCTGGTCTCAGGCTAAGGGAGTCACTGGTTTATGCGGCCCTTTCTTTCTCTTGGGCTCATATTTTCCTTGTGTCTTTGGTGTTCTTCGTTCTCCTTTGCTCCAGGTGTGTTGAGACCAATTGATGCATCTTAGATGGCTCCTTGCTAGCTTTTAGGACCCCCGATGCCATTCTATGGTGCACAGTTTTAATCTGCAACACATGGTGTTTGCTGTGAGTCAGAATCAACTGGATGGTAACTGGCAAAGGTATTCTTGAAAGATACAGTTGGAGCGAAGACACCAAGGCGTTAAATAACTGGGTGAATCTGGGGAAGCACAAGAAGTATGGCTGAAGCATAATGTCCAGCAGGGGACGCTACAGGAGGATGAAGAAGCAGTGCTAGTGGGGGGCCCGTTTGATTTTCCCCCCGCAGGTGCTATCGAAGAGTGTTAAGCAGGGGAATAGCATGAGTAAATCTGGTTTCAGAGAGATCACTGTGGCCGCAGGGTGGAGTGTGTGGGAAGGGTTTGAGAATGGTGGTGGGGAGCTTGCCCAGGCCAGAGACTGAGGGCTAAAGCCAGCGGCAGCAGTTGGGATGGAGGGACGGATGGGAGAGAGGGTGAAGGATTCAGACGTGGATTAGATTTGGGGGATGACAACGAATGGGGGTCTAAGATAACTCTCAATTGTACAACGTGGTACCTAGGTAAATAGACGGTGGTGCCACTCACTGAGCTAGGGAACACAAATGCTGAAAGAAGCAAGGTAAGTGGGAAAGAAGCTTGAGATACACGTGGGACATCCAGATAGCAGGAAGGCCTTAGGGCTTCTCCACAAGTGAAGCCCAGACTGTGGCAATTGATTCTGTTGGTGATTCAGAGGACTTTTTTTTTTTCTTTCTGTTTTCAGGTGTTTTCTTTCTTTTGTGTGTATGCTGGGGGACGAGGTGGGGAGGTGGATTCCGTTAAGCAGTTAGAGAAACAGAACAGATGGGAAAGATCTGGACAGGAGATAAAGAGCTGGGAGTTCCTAGAAGCACCTGAGAGACACATGGGCCTCAGGAGTGGGTAATGTCCTCCAGGAGGAGCAGGGAGCCAAGGGGAGGAGCATAGTACCTAGCAGTCTAGGAGTTGCCGTGAGGAAGTTGGTGGTGGGAGGTGGCAGGCACAGAGAACATCTGGAAAGAACCTGGCTGAGAAGGAAGGCATTGAGACAGAAGTGACAGGAGGGTATACAGTTGAGGAGGACTCTTACCTTTTTGTTGTTGTTAGTGGCCATCAAGTTGATTCTGACTCATGGCAACTCCATGTGTGCAGAATAGAACTTCTCCATAGGGTTTTCAAGGCTGTGACCTTCTGGGAGCAGATCACCAGGCCTGTCTTCCAAGACACTTCTGGAGGGGTTTGAACCTCCAACCTGTTTGCACCATATGCTTAAGTTCTAAAACATAAGTGTGTATACGGGCTGCAAGAAAGAAGCCAGTAGAATTGGAACGGTTGAAAATATAGGAGAGAAAAGAAACATCTGATGAGTAGTCCCATCTTTACGTCTTCCATTTTATGGTGTGGAATTTCAAAGAAAAAGTATGGTGCTTCTGAGAAGCCACTCTTCTACCCTAAAATAGATCCTAGACAGTGTCAAAATTATAAAATTATAACATAGTCCCTCTTGCTTCATAGAAAGCAAATAATAATTTCAATGCATAAACAAGGTATATATCTAATATTAATATAATCATGCAAAAGAGAATAAATAACTCAAGATGACAGGCTTGGGCCTAATGTCTTTATCTGCAATCCATTAATATCACAACAGCATCTAGCCCTTTTCATTGGATTTTTCTATTACACAGCATCCTTGATATAAACACACAAGCATTTTCCAGATGCATGCAGATAATAACAATATCATCACAAATTCATAACACAAATATTGACGGGCTGTACCGGGGACCCTGATACATGAAGGGAAAGGCAGAGAAAAGGAACCTGGCAAGAAGTATATTGAAGATGAAGGTACAACTGAAATGTTCCAAACTGAATTTCCCTGCTCTTTACTCAACAGTGATCTTGACGGTTTCTAGCAGGAAGAAGACACTCAAGAAGATTTACTAAAAGTGTCCTTGTTACCTCTTCCATGGTCTTCTCTCTTCTAGGTGGTGATTTTTCTTTGAAGAGACCGTAAGTAGACAGCGAACTATGCATCCATCCTGCTTCCTCGGGTTCTCTCACCCATTCTCTTCTTTTCCCTGATGCTGCAACTGGACCTTTCAGTAGCCTCTTGATGGTCTTTATGCTGTGCAATCAGTTAGACCTGAGTTGAAATCCTGGTTCTGACACGTAATTGCTGTGTGACCTAGGTCTAGTCACTTAACTTCTGAGTCTGTTTCTATATTTGTAAAATAGAGATAGCTATGCAAATGGTTAATGGGCTCAGCTGCTAACTGAAAAAGTTGGTGAGTCCGGTCTACCCAGAGGTGCCTCCAAAGAAAGGCCTGGTGGTCTACTTCCAAAAACTCAGCCCTTGTAACCCTCACGGAGCATGGCTGTACTCCGACACACGTGGAATCGCCATGAGGTGGAGTTGGCGAGAAGATAACTGGTTTTAAAGAGGGATAGCTAGTTAGTCCACGGTGGGTATGATTACTGCTGCTGTTGTTTAGGCCTCCAACCTTTCCCCAGGTTATTTTTCTAAAACAAAGATCTGACCATGTCTCTTCTCTGTTCAAAACCTCCAGTGGCCTGTCCTGCGTGGAATGAGGTCCAGACGTCTCAGGCCAGCATGAAACGCCCTATCTACCTCTGCAACCATCGTCCTCTATGGCTCGTACATCTTTCCCCTGCTGCACATTCTCTTGCAGGAATATCCGACTCCCTGGTATTTCCTGAACAAACGGTATGCTTCTCCTTTGTGCCTTTGTATAAGCTGTGTGTGTGTGTGTGTGTGTGTGTTTGTCACTACTGACCTTCTTTTACCTAATTAGCCTGTCCATTGCACACCCAGTCAAGACCCAAATGCTCTGTATCTCTGCATGCCTGTAGGATACAGTTGGCGTGTGCCTGCATGTCTATTATAGGAACTTAATGGTCTGAGATGTTTTAAGAATTACTTTTCATTTATTATAGTTTTAGAATGTCTGGAGGCCCTCACCTTTTTCATTTTGGTATCTCTCTTTCTAGTTCCCCTCCCTTTTCCTGCACTTAAAAAAACCAAAACCAAATAAATGGTTGTTAAATTGAATTAAACAACCCACTCACACTGCGGGTATCTAAATCTTCAGTGTGAGCTACTATGATATGGAGCTCCATCTTTACACAGTAAATTCCTTTGTGTTTATTGACTCTGCACATGGGCATGGAGAGGGCAAGCAATGTAGTCGTATGCAGTTATTACCTTCTCCTCCAAGAGGCTGAAAGAACAAAGGCTTAGCTCACTACTACTGGTTGTAACGACTAGAAAAATATGGTGGGGTGGATTTTGATGGTGTGTGCAGAAAAAAAAAAAATGTTTGTTTTTATGAGTTAAAATGGACTGAGCTCCACAATACCCTGAGGAAGCAGAGGCAGTGCCTTTATGATCAGAGTCTCTGGTTTTTTTATTAAAAACCCCAGAGTTACCCATACCTCAACCTTTTTGAACTCTAATCCTAGGGCATGCTAGTAGGTGTAACTTGAAGTTCCATAGTCAAATAAGATTGTGAAATATTGGATTAAACAAAGAGAACAGAATTTCTCAGGGCTTTTCAGTGGTGGCACAGTGGTTAAGAGCTCCGCTGCTAACCAAAAGACTGGCAGTTCAAATCCACCAGCTGCTCCCTGGAAGCCCTATGGGGGTAGCTCTGCTCTGCCCTATAGAGTCCTTATGAATCAGAATCAAGTTGATGGGAATGGATTTTATTCTCAGTCTATCATGTTAGTGCACTTTATGACTCTCTAAAAGGGGGCATGTGGTATGGAAGTGTTCTGATACTTATCTGAAAAAGAAATACTTTTATAGCAGTGTATGGTTGGTGGCCAAGCGTTTCATGGAACACACTTTGGGGGACACCACATTAATTTGATATTAATATCATCTGGAGACTGTATATGATTTTTTTTTTGCATCTCCTAATTGCAGCACAGGAGTCTCTGGGTGATGTGAACAGTTAACTTGCTTGGCTACTAACTAAAAGGTTGGAGGTTCAAGTCCACCCAGAGCTGCCTCAGAAGCGAGGCCTGGCAATCTATTTCCGAAAAATCTGCCACTGAAAACTCTACAGAGAGCAGTTTTACTCTGACACACGTTGGGTCACCATGAGTTGGGATCGACTCCAACAGCAACTGGTTTGTTTTGTTTTTAATAGCAGCACGTACTGTTCATTACTCTTCTACCAATATCCAAGGGATTTTGACAATGACTATAGGATAAATATGCATTTCACATCCTTAATGGATCCTTTATACAGCCTGGTTACATAGATTGTAGATTCTCAGTAAATATTCAAAGGAAAGCCTTCTACTAATTTATGGAAAATGAGATAATTTTTTGTATCGTCTCCATCCTTATCTTATGCAGAGTGGCACAGATTGTCTGTCTCCCAAAACTCTGGGTAATTAAAAGACAAGTTATGTGTTGAATAGTTCATTTGCACATAAAGCAGTTTGTCTCACCCTTTCTTTGAAATACATTAGAATATAAAACGTTATTTGGGGGACAGCCCAAACATGCAGCCAAGACTTTCACTATCTGGAACTTTGACGAAACATGCTGCTCTGGATAGCTGAGTTTTCTTGATTGTTAGAGTTTAAACCCACGTATTCAGAAATGTTCAAAATTCTAACCCTTTTTGGTGGAAATGTTTCTACAACGAGTAACCCTGGCGGTGTAGTGGTTAAGTGCTACAGCAGCTAACTAAAAGATCAGCAGTTTGAATCCACCAGCTGCTCCTCGGGAAACCTATGGGGCAGTTCTACTCTGTCCTATAGGGTCGCTATGAGTTGGAATTGACTGAACGGCAAGAGGTATTTCTAGAATACGTATTATGCTGCCTTGTCTTCTTAGGTAGGGTGCCTTGAACACAGCTGAGCTTTCCTTTAGTATTCAGGCTTCTCTGTGTTATCACCAATGATTTCACTCTGCTGTAGTATAGGAATACCTTTAGGGTCGATGATGGTGTGTCAGCTTGTTTGGTTCAATGCGAAATATTCCCCAAGGGCAGTGATTTTGAGTTCCTTCTCTGGGTTGTTTGGTTTGCTTTGTCTTTTTCTGTCACTGTGGCCAGCAGCTATTGCTTCATTCTTGTCCCCACACCAGCCTCTTGCAGCCCCATTTTGCTCTCCATTCTTCCTCACTGTCTCCTTACTTCATATTAACTTATTTCTAATTATCTGTAGGCTATTAAGAAGATCATCAGAATTGTTAGAACACTTTTTAAAACAAGAAGAGCCTAGGGATCTATGAGAAAAATGCACAGGCGGTAGCTGCTTAGAGGCCTTTGGGCTTATTTCTAGGTTTTTATTTTTAAAAAATGTGTTCCAACCATACACAAAAACCAATTCAAAATGGATTAAGGACCTAAATGTGCAAACTAAAACCATAAAATTCTTAGAAGAACAAGCAGGGACAACGCTGTTGGGCCTAGCTTTTAACAATGGGTTTTCTAATATAATAATAAAGAGCAAAAGACAAAATAAACAGGACTTCGTAAAAATTATAAACATTTGTTCATCAAAAGACTTTACCAAAAAGTGAAAAGACAAGCTACTGACTGGGAGCGTATCTTCAGAAACAAGAATCTAATAATCAAAATATACATAAAACTTCAACAACTTAACAACAAAAAGACAAACCAATCATAAACTGGGCAAGGGACTTGAATAGACATTTCACCAGAGGACATTCAAATGGCCACCAAACACATGAAAAGATGCTCAGTGTCATTAGCCATCAAAGAGACGTGAATCAAAACCACAATGAGATACCATTTACCTGCCAGTAGGATGAGTAAGATTAAAAAAAAAAAAAAAACAGAAAATAACACATGTTGGTGAGGATGTGGGGAAATTGAAACCCTTATTTATTGCTGGTGGGAATGCAAAATGGTATAGCTATTGTGGAAAACAGTGTGATGGTCCCTCAAAAAATTAAAAATAGCACTACCATATGACCCAGCAATTCCACTCCTAGGTATATACCCAAAAGACTTGAAAGCAGAGACTCAAACAAAGACTTGTACACCTATGTTCATTGCAGCAGTATTCGCAATAGCCAAAAGGTGGAAACAACCTAAATGCCCATTGATAGATGAACAGATAAACAAAATGTGGTACATACATACAATGGAATACTACTCAGCCCGGAGGGGAAATGAATTCTTGACACATTCTACAGTACAAATGAACTTGAAGATATTATGCTGAGCAATATAAAAAAAAAAAACCACTGCTGTCGAGTCGATTCTGACTCATGGCGACCCTATAGGACTGAATAGAACTGCCCCGTAGAGTTTCCAAGGAGCGCCTGGTGGATTCGAACTGCCGACCTTTCGGTTAGCAGCCGTAACACTTAACCACTATGCCACCTGGGTTTCCTGAACAACATAAGCCAATCACAAAAGGAAAAATATTGTATGACCTCACTTATGCAAAAAGACAAGAAAAGGCAAATGTATAGCGACCAAAGTTTATTAGTGGTTTCCAGGGACAGAAGGGGGGTGGTGGTTAACGGTGATAGAAAAATAGCATCGATTAAGAGTACCATTGCTCAACTGTCAATAAGTTGTACACCTGTAAAAAGTAGAACTGGCAACAGCTTTGTGACAGATATATTTACAACAACGACCAGAAGAAAAGAGTAGCCGCTGAGGATGCTTATGTATGGCCAAACATCTCCCGGGATTTGGTTCCTTGGTTTTGCAGGTTTAGGGTCATGGTTTTATGGGACATTCCAGTTTATTGGTTAAAAAAGTGTTTAATGCTTCTGTCCTACCTCCTAGTTGGTTGGATAGTGCCTGGGGTCTTAAAAGCTTGCAGGCGGCCATCCAAGGCTCAACAATTGGTCTCTATTCACCTGGAGCAACAGAGGAAGAAGGAGAGTCAGGAAAAGGAGGAAAAAATGGGATGTGTGGCTAATTGCCTTCATGAACAACTGCCTCCTTTGCCATGAGACTAGAACTGGATGGTGCCCTGCTACCTTTACTGAACGTTTTGATCAAAGGTACCATAGAAGAATCTTGATCAAAAGAGTGAAAATACAGAACAGAATTTCAAATTCTCATGGACTCTAGGCTTTCTGGAGCCATGGAGGGTGGATGAACTCCTGAAACTATTGCCCTGAGATAATCTTTAAAATTTAAACCAAAAATATCCCCTGAAGTCATCTTAAAACCGAACAATAGTTTAACTTAACTAGTAAAAAAGGTCTGCCTTGAGCATATGCTCTTGTAAGAACTATCTATATGGGATCCAACTGACAACAGCAACTCAAAAGATCACATAGGAACCTTAGGGGGCAGTGAGTTTATGTTAATGCGGAAGGAACAACTTAGAAAAGGAACGTGAGAACGGCTGCACAATTTGAAGAATGTAATCAATGTCACTAAATGGTACATGTAGAAACTTTTGAATTGGTATACGTTTTGCTGTGTATATTCTCAACAACAAATTAAATAAAATTTAGGAAAAAAACTACAATGAAATTCCATCTCACTCTGGCTAAAATGGCACTGATAAAAAAACAGATAACAACAAATGTTGGCAAGGATGGGGAGAGATTGGAACTCTTATCCATTGCTGGTGGGATTATAAAATGCTAAAATCAATATGGAAAATGGTATGGTGCTTCCTCAAAAAACTAGAAATAGAGCTACCTTATGATCCAGCAATCCCACTCCTAGGTATATACCCTAGAGACCTAATAGAAGTGACATGGGCAGACATATGCACACCTATGTTCACTGCAGCGTTATTCACAAAAGCAAAAAAAAATGGAAACAGCCTAAGCGCTCTTCAACGGATGAATGGATATGCAAAATTCGGAACATACATACAATGGAAATACTACGCAACCATAAAGAACAATCATGAGTCCATGAAACATTATAACACGGGTGGATCTGGAAGACATAATGCTGAATGAAATAACTCAATCACCTAAGGACAAATATTGTATGACCCCACGCTTATAAGAAGACAAGAATAGATACACACACTGAGGTCAATGTTCATTGGTGGTTACCAGTAATGGGTAGGGGGAAGGGAGGGAGAATCACTCTCTAGATCATAAAAAAAAAAAAAACCAAACCCAGTGGCACTGAGTTGATTCCAACTCATAGCGATCCTATAGGACAGAGTAGAACTGCCCCACAGAGTTCCCAAGGAGCACCTAGTGGATTTGAACTGCCCACCCTTTGGTTAGCAGCTGTAGCACTTAACCACTATGCCACCAGGGTTTCCCTCTAGACCATAGATACTTGTTATTTTTGGCGATGGAAAAGTAGCACTGAATGTGGGTGTAATGAGCACAGCTTGACCAAAGAAAACAATGTCACTAAGAAGCACACAAAAGAAAAGGATATTTTTGCTAAAAATATGACATAGATAATTTGGCAACAACACCAACAATAACCAAAAAAGACTGTATGGTCACATGTGTATGTGTGTATAGGCATATACACATGTGTATGTGTGTATAGTTATACTTTGTCCTATAGGGTCGCTATGAGTCGGAACAGACTCGACGGCACTCGGTTTTTTTTCCGGGATAGGCATATATGTGTATGGGTAGGTACAGGCGTGTACACGTGTGTGCACAGACAGAAGTATCTATATGTACGTGTATGTATAGATGTGTGTGTGCATGCATACGTAGTCATAGAGGACACAGTTACAGATCCTTCTCAGACATAACCAAACACCTTATAAGACTGGTTTTCTGGTTTTGAAGGCTTAGGACCTGAGTCTCATGGGACAACCCAGTCAGGCATAATATAGTTCACAAAGTTCATGTTCCGCATCCTAGTGAGTTGAGTAGCATTTGGGAACTTGAAAGCTTGTGAGCAGCCATTAAGATACAACTTTACTATCTGTCAGGAGAAAAAGAGAAAGAAGGAAACCAAAGACTCGGAGAAGAAACTAGTCTATGGGGCTAATAGCCTACATGAGCCACAGTCTCATCTATTCCAAGGCCAGAATAACTAGATGTTGCCCAGCTACCACTACCAACTGTTCGGATCAAGACCACGACAGATGGACCCTGACAGAATGGGAGAAAAATGCAGAACAGAACTCAAATTCTTAAAAAGTCCAGACTTACTGGACCAGTTGAGACTAGAGGACTCCCTGAAACTATCACCCTGAGACACACTTTAAATCTCGAACTGAAACTATCCCCTAAGGTCACCTTTTAGTGAAATAACAGATTGGCAAACAAAATAAAGGATATTACCCATAAGTACGGTGTTCCATTAAAAAGAAAACATATACATGAGACCAAAAGGTCAACGTTACTCTAGAGCAAAGATGAGAAGATAAGGGGGAAGAGAAACTAGAGTACTGGAAATGGAACAACCAAAAGGGATTAAACAGAATATTGACACACTGTGAAAAATGTAACAATTTACACAGAAACTGTCAAATGAGAACCTAATTTGCTGTGTGAACTTTCACTGAAAACACAATAAAATGTTCTTTTTAAAAATACGTGTTCCAGATAGATGTTAGAGAGGCAAGTTAGTAAAATAAATTTAGTTAATTTATTCAAACCAGAATTCTAATTCAGTTGTCTAATAATTCCCTGGCCTTTTAACGGATAAGGTACAACACTTTTCACTCAGAAAAATCTCTTTGGAGAGTAAAAAAATCTGACAATAAGTCAGTCTCTATTCACCAAATAACATTTCCTCTTCAATTGCCAAAGCTATAATTAAGTAAAATATTGAGGGTTATTTCTTTATCAAAGATAACTCCACTTACTGGACACACACTAATGCCAAATAATTAAATTGCCCGGAAGGACCTGCCACTTCTCCAGCAGGGGCATCCCCCTTTGAAAGGCTTGGCTATGCAGAATTCATAAAGGAGCATGGGTTTTTATTGACTGGAGAGAAATCAAATTCCAATGCTGAGAAAAAATTCAGTGGTGAGATACTAAGTTTCTGGAAGACAGGCTCTGTGCCAGCTATGCTTTACAGCCCTGGCACAGTGCTTAAGATCTCGGCTGCTAACCAAAAGCCGGCAGTTCGAATCCACCAGCCTCTCCTTGGAAACTGTATGGGGCAGTTTGACTCTGTCCCATGGGGTTATTATCAGTTGGAATTGGGAACTTGAAAGTTTATGAGCAGCCAGAATTGACTCGATGGCAATGGGTTGGACAGAGCTGTACCGTGACCCATTGCTGTTGAGTGAATTCTGACTCATAGCCACCCCGTACGGCAGAGTAAAACTGCCCCATAAAAAAAAAAAAATAGGGTTTCCAAATCTATAATCTTTAGGAAGCTGCCACATCTTTCTCCCGTGGAGTGTGGAGCAGCTGGTGGGTTTGAATCTCCAACCTTTCAGCTAGCAGCCCAGCGCTTAACCACTGCACCACCAGGGGCTCCTTTAAGTCATGACAGAAATTAAAAATTTTTAATGAAACATTATTGGCGATGGTGTTAATCAGAATGATGACAATCGATAAACCTTTGAAAACTAGTGTTGTCATGATAATACAAACAAGCTTGTATCTAGAACAATTAGGAGATGGAACTCATCGATGTAAGTCCACCCTGAAGGAAAATCCTGTCTTTTTGCTGATAGTATAAAGAGGTGGGCTTCTTTATTCAGCACTGCCTGGCCCTCGGCTTCCTATCTCTGTTCTGTACCTCCAATCTAGCCTCTTCTACTCTCTCATGCTCCTCCCCAGCATCCCTGCTAAACACAAGCATTTTCTACCTCTCGACTCCACCTCATTCTTGACGTGTCCATTTCCTTCCACCCGATAAAGAAAGGAGGGCGGAGCTGTGGCTCCCCTGGCAGCCAAACATCTTGGGTCCTTGTTTCAGGCTCCACCTGCCACACCACCCACCACCTGGTGTGGACTACACAGCTCTTTACCAGAAGCTGTTTTTCCACCCTAGGACCTGACTCCATTGTTCCTGGGGCTGAAGCCATCTATTAGGCAACACGTGCCAATTTGGGAGGCTATGGCCGTTTTGGGTTTGTGGCACAGGAGCAGACAGCCTGTCCCATTGTCTTTTGTCATAAAGATGGCATTTAGCAACCATCTTTCCTCTTCTGTGAGTGTGAACATGGCTAAAACCTGAAGTGCTTGTAAATATGGATCAGCCATAACAAGCACATGGCTATAGTCTGTGAATCGACTAGTTTAGGAGCTTTGCTGTTGTTTATGGAAATTGCCAGAGTGTACATCTGTACTTTCTGTTCTTGCAGACCAGCATGACATTTTGGCTCAAATCGAGCCCCTCTCATGGGGTGCCACACAAACATTGTCTGTCTGGTGTTGTCATTTCCTGGCAGTGAGCAGTTATCCCACATTGCCTCAGGATGCTCTCACGCTGTTCTTCTCCTGGTGGCTGAGCCAGGCCTCAAAAAGCCAAGGTATATCTGGAGTCGATCTTTTGGAGACTGTGGGCAGGAAAAAAGCCAATGTGGCTTATTAGAAAGAACACCAAGTCCAGACCTAGGAGCACAGCTACACGATTTCGATAGTAGAGGAACTGGCTCCCTCCCACTCACCACTCAGTTATTACAAAGTACATGTGCCTTCCTGTCCCTTCACTACCGGGCACCACAAGGTGGAGAAGATGGCAGCGTTGGCTCTTTTCCATTACCACTGACCTGCCTGGTCACATAGCACCGTCTACTGGACACCAACCACCAATAGCCTCAGCAACCCTGCTAGTCAGCTGGCTTTCTGGATTTTTTCCATTGATGAGCACTTGGTTCTAAGCCATAACTCTAACTCTTTAAAAAAAAAAAAAAAATTTAGATGCCTCAATTTCCCCATTATTTAAATAAATTTAATAGTCTTTAATCCAAGTTGAGCTCTGTGTCCTCATGATAGAATGTATTGTATTTGTGTAAAATACGGTTTTTCTCAGGTGTAAATTGGAAATAATTCGACCTCAGACCTGGATAAATCATCAAATATTCAATATTTAACATCTACTCTGTGTACATCCGGAAACCCCGGTGGTGTAGTGGTTAAGAGCTAGGGCTGCTAACCAAAATGTCGGCAGTTCAAATACAACAGGCGCTCCTTGGAAACTCTGTGGGGCAGTTCTACCCTGCCCTACTGGGTTGCTTTGAGTCGGAATCTGCCCGATGGCAATGGCTTTTTATGGCTGTGTACATTGCGGTGCTAGATGTTCATTGTGAAGGTTTAAACACTGATTGTACATTGCTCAGGGAAATTTGTGTCTTTAAAAAGTTAATAACAATTGCTCATTTCATATTTCCAATGACAAAATTTTATTCAGTACTCGAGATTGAATAGAATAATAGGAATTTCAATGCCACGGAGGAATAAAAAATGAACAATTTCATTCAGACTTGAGATTTGGGAAGGACTAGATACTACGTCAGTAGCACCCATGTAGACTTTCTTTGTTAGAAAGGACTAATTAATCCTTACAGAATACAAAGCATTGCCCTTAAGCACAAATATTATGCAAACTAAAAAAAAGAAGAAATTTAGGGCTGAGGTCTCCTTAGCTTGAGTAGTCAGGAACCCTGAACATGGAGAGCTGGAAGAAGTTTATGGAGGTACTAGAGCTTCCCAGATCTTGGACTGCTTAGTGCATACCTACCCACCCCAGGGCATGACACCCCTTTGAAAGACACTGCTGTCTAGGCAAAACATATCTTCCTTGCTTTCTTTGTAACTTTTCTTTGTCTACTGAGATCCTCATGGAAGCCCTTTCTCTTTCCCTCCTGTGTATGTGGAATAAAGACAATAGTTGGCATCTGTAACGTCGCGGGCCTTGAAATTCTGGATTTGCTCTTACCTCCTGCAGTTAAACGTTTCTGAATTTTGTTGCTTTCCCCTCAGCAGTGACTTCCAGTTGCCAGGCATCTAAACAGCAGAGAATGCGGTTCTGTGGGCCAATACATTTGTGTTTAGTAGGCACAGTTACCTCCTGATAACCCTATCTTCGAGATCTTCACACTAGTGGCTTTTAACTTGTTCAAGATTTTAGCAATACCATAATCTCAGTGTATTAAATATTAACGGACTCCTTCAGATTCCTTGAGCCTTAAAGTTATATTATGCAGATCCGTACAGTGTTTCCATGGTGCAGAATAAAAGTTACGGTAGGCTTTCTCGCAGCAGCGTTACTACAAACGTCACTCCTGCCACCGCCGTTCACAAGGGCCCACTTGACGTGAAATATTTTGAAAACAGTGCCTAAGTGGAAATTACGCAGAGGCAAACAGGCGGAAATAAGAATAAACTGAGCGTGGCTGGCAGAAACTAGGAGGTTAGCTGTTTCTGGAAGAGAATGCTTGGTAAAAATGGAAAAAAAAAAAAAAAAAACCACGCGCGGGGGGCAGCTGTTAGATCTCCGGAGGAGGAGGTCGTTTCCCTCGCCGTGGGGCTTCTGGAGCGGGGGAGGGGCTCCCCAAGGGAGAGGAAACAGCTTCTCCCCCCAAAAAAACCACTTCAGGGACTGCAGCTTCTCCCCTCACACCCCAGGGAGCAGTGCTTTCTCAGGCCACGATTCTCGCGACCCAAAAATAACTACACAGATGTAAGGCAAGGGGGCCAAAGCCTGCGGCGCAGGGTGGTGCTTAGTTAACAGCCTTATCGCTTACAGCCAGAAGCCACGAAACCTAACCCCGGCCAGACTTTTATAGCGAGTCCCTCGAGCCCCGCCCTAGCAACTGCTCCTAGCAACGCCTCGCCCTCCGGCTCTGCTGTCTTATCAGCCTCCGCCAGGCCCTTCCTGTTCCCCTCCCCCGCCAGCGCGGCCGGGCGGCCCGGCTCACGTGACTGGCCCCAGGGGAGGGGCGGGACGAGCGGAAGGCGTGAGGGGCGGGGCTCTGGAAGACGGGCTGCGTCATCATAACGCGCCAGACTGGTGGTGGCGCCGGGTGTCTCGGGCTGTGGAGTTTCTGGGGCTAGGTGAGATGGCGGAGTCTGCGGCGCTGGTGTGGATTCGCGGCCCCGGCTCCGGGTGCAAGGCGGTGCGCTGTGCCTCGGCTCGATGCTCCGTATGGGATTTTATCCATCGTTACTGCCAAGATCAGGTGACGATCGCGGCTCCTGGATGGGGAAAGAGGCGGGCGAGAGGCAGGACTGGGTGCGAAGAGGGCCTGTCGGGGATGCGTCTGTTTTCTGGGGTTTTCGGTGTCTGAGGATCCCTAGTTTTAAGATGCTTTGAACTGGTACTGAGGCTTTCCTTTGCTTTTGTTTTGTGGTGGTGGTTTTGCCTCCCTATAAAAGGAGAGAAAAATCCGCTTACAGGTGCAGCCCTTAGTCCAGCCCTCAGGCACAAGCATTTTGGGTCTCAGTTTCTTCAGCTGTAAATGAGGCAGTTGTACCAGAGGACCTTTAAGACTCGTGGCCCTACATTCATAAGGTGGTTCTGTGACGTGCGTTTTGCCTACTAATCACACAGCTGTGTTACCTTCAACCTAGAGAAGGACAGCTGAAGAGCGATGAGAGAGGGAAACGAATTCATGTGGTCGGGGCCGAGGATTCACGCTTGTGTTCTGTTGACATAGATTCTTAGGGCCTGTCATTTGTTTTCACTAATCTTTTGATCTCATTTGTCCGTACGTATTTTTAAAAACCTATCAAGAACTTCCAAAGTTGCTTGTGTAGTTTTACTTGATCCTCAAGTAAGCAAGCTTTTACCATTTGTGATATTTACCCTGTTCGGTAATTCAGTAGTCTCCTTAAATCTAATTTAAATTTGGTACTTCATCTAGTGAAGATTTGATGGTGCTGTGGTTAAGCGTTCGGCTGCTAACCAAAAGGTCAGCAGTTCGAATCCACCAGCTGTTCCTTGGAAACCCTCCGGGGCAGTTCTCTGTCCTGTAAGGTCGCTGTGAGTCGGAATGGACTAGATGCAATGGGTTTAAGGGTACTTCATCTAGTACTGTTGTTTCTATATCACCGCACCTCTTCCGGACTTTCCAGGCTACTTCCTCTGCTTGTTATTTATGAACTTCACAAATGTTAATACTACAGTGTAAACCAGATCTTTAAAAGACTTGGACTTGTTCCATGAAGAAGGAATGTGTGCTTGCAAATGTGGTTTTTCAGCTTGCTCATTTTTCTTCCTACACTGCAATCCAATCTAAAGACTGTCAGCAGAACTTTTTTGACCATCTGAATGAGGAAATATTTTCCAAGAAGGTCTGGGTTTACTATCTCTGAAAGTAACTTTTCTCCTGAGTGCAGTTTTCAAACTTACTGACAGTTGATCCAGAGTGAGGCCAAAAAAATAGTATCTTAGTTATGAGAAATGTTGGTAATAAGAATTTTTAAATAAGAAGCAAGAAACATAAATGAGTGGATTCAGTCAGGCATCTTAGAAACAGGATCAAACAGATAAGAATAGGAATGTAAAGCTTATAAAAGAGCATTTGATGAGATACTGGAAGAAACAGTGCTTTTACACACTGTGCTTTTTAGAACAAAGCTCTTCTAACACATGATCAAGATGGAGTTAACTCCCCCTGGGAAAGTAAAAATCTGCCCTGCTGTTCATCAGACTGATACAGCTGACACAGATAAAGCCAGCTGCTTAGTTAATAGGAAATAGTATTTCTCCCAAGGACACAGTGTAGTGGTGAAATGTCATAATGACCTTGAGAGTCCCCTGCTTTCTTAACTCGCTGAAAAACCTTGGACTTAAAATCCTAGACTATAAGAAACTTTGCTATTTCAAATCATTGCAGTAAGAATGAGCCATCCTACTCTTGCTTTGAGAAGCTAAGTCACTTTGATACAGAGAAGCACTTGTGATTTCGAACCCAGGTGCAGAGCTTCAGATGAGGGATGTCTGAACATAGCTGTTCCACACATAACTATACTTTCCAAGGAGACAGGAGCCTGGATCCACTCGCAGTCTCTAGACCCAGTGTTGCCTCTTTTACACATGGCTCTGCTTTATTTTGATCCTAACACATTGCTTCATTTACATTTCACCTAAACTCCATTCTTGCCCCAAATCCTATAACTCTGTCTTTTCTTTTGTTCGTGAGATACCCCATGATTCCTCTGGTGCAGCGAGTCAATAAACTTGACTTTGGTGGACTACACGCTTGTCTCTTGTGGCCTTAGGTCAGTTGGGCTGAGACACACATCATACTTTGTGCTCGAAGTGCTTTATAATTCACAAATGGTTAAATTGACTCTAAATTTTTTTCCGCCTTTTTTTTTGCCTACTCAAACCCACTGCCGTCAAGTTGATCCCAACTCATATCGACTCTATAGGATAGAGTAGAACTGCCTCATAGGGTTTCCAAGGAGTACCTAGTGGATTCGAACTGCCAACCTTTTGGTTAGCAGCTGTAGCTCTTAACTACTACACCACTAAGGTTTCTTTTTTCTTATTTGTGACTATTAATTCACAAGAATGCTAGCCAGCAAAAAAAAAGCTTGTTGCCATCAAGCTGATTCGGACTCGTAGTGACCCTGTAGGACAGAGTAGAACTGCCCCATAGAGATTCCAAGGCTGTAATCTTTACGGAAGCAGGCTGCCACATCTTTCTCTTGCCAGAGTGGCCAACAGGTTGCTTAGCAGCCAAGCACTTAAGCACTGTGCCACCAGGATTCTTTAAACCTGACATAACCTGGGGTCATCAAGTCAATTCCAAGTCATAGTAGCCCTATAGAACAGGGTAGAACTGTCCCATAGGGTTTCCAAGGAGTGGCTGGTGGATTTGAACTGCCAACCTTTTGGTTAGCAGTTGAACATTCAACCATCGTGGCAACAGGGCTTCTAAACCTGGCATAACCTAACCTAACCTGTTGTCGTAGAGTTGATTCTGACTTATAGCAATCCTGGCTAGTATCTGGCAATAATAGCAGGCACTTAATTAGTATTTGTGTAGTGAATGAGTGAATGATTTCCATTTGAAATAGTTGTGTGGTGTGGTTCAGGACTAATTGTTCATAGTTTCCCTTCAGGAAGATACCAATAATGCGTTTTTCCTTTCCTGTTGGTGTGTCTATCTCTTTGCTCTTGATTTTGTAGATCAAATTGTATATCTCCTGGGTTCCTTGTAACTTTGAAAAATTCTCCCCTGTTGACTTATTTCACAGCAACAGAAACTTGTTTAGAAAGACTTACGGTATTTATTTTTTCTTTTTGTCACTTGATCTGAGAATTTCTGAAATACTATACATAGGAGGTTTGGGGGTTCTTGAGCTTCTGCAGTGATTGGTTGTAAACATGGGAAAGGTAGCAGAAGAGACAAGCACTGGTTGCCAGCTGGTCCTAAAAATATTAAAGTTTATATAAAACTCTGTTGCCATTGAGTCAATTCTGATTCATAGCGACCCGATAGGACAGACTAGAACTGCCCCGTAGGGTTTCCAGGGAGCGGCTGGTGGATTCAAACTGCCAGCCTTTTGGTTAGCAGCCAAACTCTTAGCCACTGTGCCGCCAGGGCTCCAAAGTTTATATTAAAAAAACCAGTGCCATCAAGTTGATTCCGACTCATAGTGACCCTATAGGGTTTATATAGGTGTGTTAAAAACCCTGCCCTTGTCTCCTCCCTTCCCCCCATTCTTATCCTCTACCTACACGTGTCAGGATGTATATTGTCAGCTTTAAACTTGAGGACCACTCTTGATGTACAACTTGATTTTACCTGTTTGAAAAAGTCGGAGAAAATGGGACCCCCAGAGTTTGTGGATCTGAGCCCTGTACAATTTTCAACCTCAACTGAGATTTCCTACTAGAGAAGAAGAAGGAAGCAGTTTTTACTTTCACCCAAAAGAACTGAAGGTTCTTCGGTTTGTCCTGATTAGATAATATTAGGAAAAAATTGTTCCCAGAACCCTTCATATGAAATGACTTTTCTTTTAGCAGTTTTTATTTTCAGTGCAACAAATACTGATTAAGTACATATTATCTGCTTATAACTGGTGATAATAAAAAGATAAACTAGGTCCTTTCCTACAAGAAACTTGTATTGTCTCATTAAAAGTGTTAAAAAAATCAAACTTGTCCCCAGGATGTGCCGGTGGAATACTTCTTTGTGAAATGCAACGGAGCCCTCGTTAGCACCAGTGACGCCGTGCAGCATGGAGCCATTTATAGCCTGGAGCCCAGGCTCCGTGGTGGAAAAGGAGGTAGGAATGAATGCTGACTGCCTAGTTGTAACATGTCTGTGAACTCTAGCCGGAGTTATTAAATTAGCAAATTCCCTGTCTCTGTAGTATGCCAGCCTTGTTTCGCCCTGTGAAATCCTTTATTTACTCACCTTATATTGAATATTTCCCCTTTTATTTGGGGCGAAGAAATACTGTCTGATACAATTTCTACCCTTTCCAGTCAGATAGTTCCTGGGCAGCCCAGGCTCTCAAACTTTGGGAAAGCTTAAACGAAGAGAGGTGACCAGTATTCTGTCTGGTTTGCTAAAGGAAGAGTTTAAAACCGTTAAACCTCCCTCAGCTTTTATCAAGACTTTGTTTAGTTATTATAGTTCCAAAGGAGCTCTACAGTCACCTTAGGAGATACAGTTGTTGACAGGTGGGGGTAGATTAAGGTCCTGGTTGTGTTAGTCATCTAGTAAGAGAAAAGGAACTAAAAGCGTGAACATAGAATACGAACAGTTCTTTCTATTTCTCCTGACACCCTAACATATCATCCCCAAGCGCTCTCCGGATCTGCAGTGATTTGGTTGGGTTTTCAGAGAGCTGACGTGTCAGACTGTAACCATCCTGCTGTTTGAAATGATCAGTAAGAATGCAACATGCCGTATCAGCCAGTGACAGCTTGAAATTGCCTTTCCTTTTAGCTCATTGTAAAATCTCACCATATCATTTTTCAAGTTATTAACGGGAATCCTGGGATCGCTAGCCCTGGTAAAGCTCTGTGCAGGTACACTATTTCAGAAAGATAAAATGAAGGGCAAAAGGCATTAGATTGAATCAAGTTTGTCGATCCTGTTGGCTTTGCTTCCTAGGTTAGAACTTCGAGGTCCATCTCCTTTTAAAAAAAGCAAGAAAGAAATAAGAATTTACCTTTAACCCTGTGATATAATACTATTTTCATAAATTCAGCTTTTATCTTTCCTTGAACATGTTTCAACCTGTATCCTCCAAATACATTTGCTCAGGTTTTGGGTCCATGCTCCGAGCGCTTGGCGCTCAGATTGAGAAGACAACCAATCGAGAGGCTTGCCGGGATCTCAGTGGCAGGAGACTGCGAGATGTCAATCATGAAAAAGCGTAAAATACTCTCCTTTTTTATTTTTTTGAAAAAAGAAACATACTTTCCTGTCAATAATGATTATATACAAGCTATGCATATCTGAAATGGAAATGTTAAATGTGCATGTTCTAATTTATTGCTGTTAGATTGAACCTTTTCCATAATTTAATAATTACCGTTGGGTTTTCAGTAAGTCCCTTACAGTAGCCAGTGAGCATGGCACGCTTTTCTGAGGCAGTGTCACAATACGAGCAAAGGTGCCTCGATTTGGTTGGGGGTAGGCGTTCTGTATATAAAACCATGTATATAATATATCCATTTAGTTACACCTCTTCCTCCCCGCCTGTAGAATGGCCGAGTGGGTAAAACAACAGGCCGAGCGTGAGGCTGAAAAGGAGCAGAAGCGCCTGGAGCGCCTGCAGCGGAAGCTCGCAGAACCCAAGCACTGCTTCTCCAGCCCCGACTACCAGCAGCAGTGCCATGAGATGGCCGAGCGTCTGGAGGATTCCGTCCTCAAAGGTGAGAGTGAGCATTCATCAGTGTGGTCAGCAGGCACCCCTGAAGCTGGATGTTCCAGACCCTTCCACACGGCACACAGAGAGCAGTTCTTAAGCTTTCATGAATCACAGACCTCTTTGAGGTCTTTGAATCAGGTGAGCCTCTCCCCTCAAAAATGAACCGCACACCCCCAGAACATTTGGCATCCTTAACCCCGGAATTCCATGGGCCTGTGGACCCAGGTAAGAAGGCTTGTCGTGCTTCCTGGGGATAAGCTAAGTCTTCAGGAGGTGTCCAGACCTCAGCATGATGGCTTCCGGTGTTAGGTCAACCTTTTAGTGGTTTTTAATGGGACCGATGCTCATTAACTTTTATATTTTCAGCATCCAAAGCATTAGGCTAGAGCTTTTGTGGGTACAATTGAATAAGAAGGAATCTTTTCCATCAAAAAGCTTATAACAGGAAAGATAAACATATGCAAATAACTAGCACAAGGTGATGAATTATTAGGTTTGGTGAGGGCTCGGTCTGAATCTGTCAGCCTCAAGGTTGCAAGTTGGACGTGGGTGCTATCATCGTTTGCTTTAAAAATTTGATTCCAGAACCAGAATCCTTATTATTTTAAATCTGTGCACATTTGAGATCAGTCTCATTTTAACCATATAAGATTCTGATAAATTTAAATCTGTAGCCGTTTTATTCCTTTGCAGCTCTTTTTTGTAATCTGGACTATTTATAGTTTCTTAAATTAAACTTAGTCCTTATAGTGGAAACTGAGTTGTTTAAATTTCTGGTTAGGTATGCAGGCTGCCTCCAGCAAGATGGTATCAGCAGAAGTCAGTGAGAATAGGAAACGGCCTAATAAATCAAAGACGAGCAGAGGAGCCAGCGCCGAAAAAAGAAAATGCTTTTGGTGGGTTTGTTTCATTGTCATTCCAAATTGATGTTTGATGACTGATATGATCTGTATCCTTCTTGTCTGTCTGTTACAAACACATTTTTAAGTAGTGTTTGATGGGGGCTCAGAAATTTTCCAGGAGGCTGCAGTCTTCAGGTTTCAGTGATTGTCACATTGTACACACTAGTAATGGCTTTTGCTATAAATGCCATTAATAGTATCTAAAGAACTTATTTTTCCCCCTTAGGGTGAGACATCGCATAAAAATGAATTCTTTATACTTGAATTACTTTTTGGTGTTGAAAGAGTTAGCTTTCAAAAATTCCAGGTGGAGGCCAGGGCCATTCTTTCTGTTTGTTCTGTTTTCTCTGGGGTTTTTCCGCAGTCATCGTTGAGGTCTTGGCTCACTTTGCCAGCCTTCTGTTCACCTGGTTATTTCCTCTGTTCTCAAGTCTGTTTAGCACTTGAGGATGAAAACCACAACAGTACTCACTTTTTCTTACCCATGTTCCAGTAGTTCTCCTGCCCTTCCCAGTTGGTCCTCTGGTTGCCAGCTCACTTTGGTTGAGCCAAGTTCTAGAAAGTGACAAATGCCCATGGAGCTTGCTTCCGTGTCGGCCTCCTCTTTGGAGATAGGAAGATAATTGTTGACCAAAGATCGTGTAACTCCGTAAGTCCAACATAGAGTTTCATTGTTCTTTCTGAAATGGGGACTGTTCCTGAGAGAAAAGGTAATGGCATTTCCTGTATTTTTTTTTTTTTTAAGTCAGGTTTATTGAGATATTTTTGAGGTATATGGTAAAATTTATCTTCTTCAGTTGAGCAATTCTTTGAGTTTTGAAAGTATGTAATATACAGTCATGTCACTACCACCACAGCCAAGATACAGACTATTCCCATCACCCTGAAAAGGTCCCTTGTACCCATTGCAGTTAAACCACCTCTGACCCCTAGCATCACTGATCACTGACGTGATTTTGTTCCCATGGTTTAGTATTTTCCAGAATGTCATACGGCCTTTCGTGTCTGGCTTCTTTCTCTTAGCGTAATGCTTTTGAGATTTATCCAGGGTATTACGAATCTCAGTGGTTCATACCTTTGACTGGCAAGTATTACTGCAGGGTGTAGATAGACCGCAATTTGCTTATCCCTCCTCCAGTTGATAGACATCCAGGTAGTTTCCAGTTTGGGGTGATTATGAGTAAATCTTGGGAGTTTCTTTTAACTGTTTATTATTTTATCTTATTTCCAACAGTTGAAATTAAGGCAGTGTAGGGGGAAAAAAAAAGCTGTAAGTAAAATCAGTTTTTTTTAAGGGATTCACAGCTTTAAAAAAGAGGTCCTCCTTGGATGTTTGGGATGGTTGATTTGGCTCACTGCATTTTTTTTTTTTTTTTTTTTACTCTTAATTCCACTTCTAGAATATCTTTTTCTGAAACTTATGCTCTATGTCAAGCTAGCAGATACTTTTATTCAGAGAGTGTTCCCTGGATAAACTGCAACTCTTTTTTTTTTTAAGTAGATGCTATAAATGGTATTAAGCCTTTTTTTTTTGTCTCTGCTAGGTTGGGCATGGACGGACTACCAAGTGCAGAGGGTTCCAGTTCTGAGAGCTCAGACGATGACAGTGACCAAGCACCTAGTACTTCTGGAGCATGCTGTCAGTCTCCCAAAAATGGCAGTAATGGTGTTGAGATGGCAGCCGAATATCCCAGTGGTTGTCATAGACCTCAAGTATTGAGTGCAGACTCTGGATCACCAGAAGAACTACAGAAGGACCTGGTGATTGGCTCTGGTAAAGATACACGTGAAGACTGGCATGCTAAGCTAGAAGAGACCTGGGCCGAGGAGCAGACAGTAAGGAAGATGGCCATAGAAACCCAGGAGACCCAGGACGACAAGGAGGCAGAGAGTAAAGAAGCCAGAGAAAAGGAAGCAGCTGGGGCTGCACTGAACAGAGAAGACGAGACAAAAGAAATGACTGATGGGGAAAGAGCTGCCAAGGTAGCACCTGAACAAAACGGGGAAAACACCCCCGCTGCCAAGCTGGAGGAGAGCCAGTCAGGAAACAAAGTAAGTAATTTTGGGGTCAGTGTCTAGAGCCAAATCAATTTTACCTCCACAATAAATCAGTGAAATGAAAATGTGCTTTTTCCTGTTAGCTGTTTAGTAGAAAGGGTTATTTAATACTTAGAAGATGATGGGCAAACTTGCTTTGTCCCTGGCAAAATCCTTAGATTTATTTATTTTTTTTAGCCCCAGAATTTATACCATTTTGCCACTAGGTGGTGTCCTTGTTTCCATATTTCATCAATTCCAAGAAGCATGTTTTTCACATTTTAACGTCTCTGAAATTGTATGTATATCAATTTCATATTATAGCTTAATTGGCATTGTTTTCTTCTTCCTTAATGATACATAAGATAAGGGGACGTATTGCAGTAGACGGCATTCTAGATGTGATGAATTGGCTCATTTTTTTCTGTCACTGAATTTATAGTTATTCTGTTTTTCCTTCCCATGTGCAGTGTAGTTTGAACCATGATTGTCAGCAGTTGTGAATCGTTCCCATAGGAGACGAGCAGCTCCTTTCTAGTGTATAATGACATCTTAAGCACAACACTCAGCCTTTTTAAAAAGTCATTTTCATTGTCCCTACATTCCCCCAAATATCTCGTCTTCACCGGACGGACTTCCAGCAAAAAAACGTTAATGCTTACTCTTTTAAGCTCATGGTTTGCTTTTTAGAATAGATAAAACCTGAACTACTTGGTTTCTTTTGATAAACACAAAGCTTATCATTTAACCATGACCTCCCCTATCCACGGCACCTAAGCAGAAAGGATAGACTGCCCTACTTTCGATGACTAAAGGGTCTTGTATTTCTCTCACACCATCTCCGTAAGCATGTAACTTTTATGGTACTCTTATAAATTAGGAGCTTTACCCTGACAAAGGTCTTGGAAAAATGAATACAGGAAAAGTAGAATTAAACCTGATTTTCCTTTTAACATTTCAGCCTTTAGCCATAGAAGTTTTATTCTTGGTATTGTAATAGTAGTTGCTGTATTCATAAAAACCCCGTGTAATGCGCCAAAGACCTAAGTGGTGTCATCAGGAGTCGGCCGTGAATATAATGAAGTCTAACAAAATGACTCTTTTTTTTTTTTTTTTAAATACAAGTGGCAAATAGAAAGGAAGAATGTCTTTAGAGCTTTTAAATATTTAAAAATGACCTGTGAGAGAAAATTTATTTGTTCTTTGAATATACCCACTGCCATCGAGTCAATTCCAACTCATAGTGACCCTGTAGGACAGAGAAGAACTGCCCCATAGGGTTTCCAAGGGTGTAATCCTTACCGAAGCAGACTGATACATCTTTCTCCCAAGGAATAGCTGCTGGGTTCGAACTGCCGACCTTTCAGTTAGCAGCTGAGCACTTCACCACTGTGCCACTAGGGCTCCTTTCTTTGAATATAGTTTTTGAAAACACTAGATGTGAACATTTTCATTGTCTGCAGAGCAGCCATCATTAGAAATATTTAATTTTGTCTCAAAGTCTGTAAAGGTACTTGGTGGATAGAACAGCTGCAAGTCTGTTGAGCAGCGTTTGGATTTATTGGGTTATATAAACGGGAACTCTGACAATCAGCCTTAGTTATCAGAGTAGAATAGAAAGCATTAAGATTATAGAATTAATGGATTCATAGGCATGATGATCTTATTAAAATTAAGCTTTTTAGGATGCTTGCTCTTTTTTGTGGTCATTAGTGTGGGGTAGGCCGAATATATCTTGGTGTCGGGATTTTTACTGGAAAAGAAAAAGAGTCGTTAAGACTCTTGTTCAGGAATCCTATAGTTCTGTTACTGTTCTGATTGCTTGTTTATAAATACATAGATGAAAAATTAGTGTTTATTAATTACGTATGTTGAGAAGGCATGTGCAGTAGCAGTTGATTATTAAAATTCAGAAGCAAGATATGGCAAATTATATGAAAAATCCTTAAAAAATATAATGTAGGTAACAGTTAAAGTCTACAAGATGGATTGACACAGTGGTTACAACAATGAGCTCAAACGTAGCAATGGTTGTGAGGATGGCACAGAACTGGGCAGTGTTTCGTTCTGTTGTATGTAGGGTCGCTTTGAGTTGGAACTGACTTGATGGCACCTAGCAACATTCATTGGAAGAAATAATGTTCTAATTATTTTCTTTTTTTTTCCCCCCCAGGGTATTGGTCAGGGAACTATAGATTTACTAGCCTTCAGCTCTGTTGCGCAATTGGAGTTGCTGGGTTTGGATCAACTCAAGTCCGAACTGATGGCCCTGGGACTGAAATGTGGGGGCACTCTGCAGGAACGAGCAGCACGGCTCTTCTCTGTCAGGGGACTGTCGAGGGAGCAGATAGACCCAGGTTTATTTGCCAAACCTTTGAAAGGGAAGAAGAAATGAATTTCATAGAATTGATTTCCTATTTTTTTATACTGTCTGGCACTTACAACCTGCATAATATTGACTCTCGGCCATTATTCCTGTTGATATTAAAAGCTAACTTTTTAATAACTCAATTTTAACTGTCCTTTTTCATTATTACATTTATAGAGTTAATTTATGAAATCATCTGAGTCTGAAGTTTTCTGTGTGGGAAAGTTTTTGATAACATTGAATTTCTCTAATAATTTATAATTATAATTTTGGTTTCCTCTTGTGTCATTAAGTAAGTTGTATTTTTAAGAAATTGATCCGTTTCATTTAAGTTGTCGAATTTATGAACATAAAGTTATTCCCAGTAGTCCCTTATCCTTTTAATGTCTGTAGGGTCTGTAGTGATAAACTCCTTTACACTCTGACACAGATCATTGCTGTTCTCTTTCTTTCCTAATCAGTCCAGCTAGGGGTTTATCAGTTTTTTTGATCTGTTGAAAGAATCAGCTTTTTTGGCTTTGTTAATTTTTTCAATTGTTTATTTTTTGTTTCATTAGTTGCTTTTATCATCTTAGTTTGTGTCTACTTTCTTCTTTTTCTTTAGTTTAAGGTAGAATCTTAGGTCATTGATTTCAGACCTTTTTTTTTTCCTAATATATAAATATTTATAAGCTATAAGCTTCCCGTTAAGCACGGCTTTAGCTGCATCTTAAAACATTTTACTATGTTGCATTTTTCATTATTCAGTTGTAAATATTTCCTAATTTCCTTTGTGAATTATTTGACCCATAGGTTATCTAGGGGTATGTTGTCAAATTAACACATTTTTTGTTTTGTTTTTTCGTAAGTGTCTTGTTAATGGTTTCTACTTTAATTCCATTGAGGTCAGAAATTCTCTTGATGATTTCAGTCCTTTTAATTTTATTGAGACTTGTTTTATGGCCCAGTATATGATTTATCTTGACGAATGAACCACGTACACTTGGAAGGAGTATATATGCTGAGTCCTTGGGAGAATGTGTTTAATGTCAGTTAGGGCAGGTGGTTGATAGTGTTGTTCAGGTCTTCTCTTCACTAAGCTTTTTGTTTATTTCTGTCAGTTGCTGAGAGAGGGGTATTAAAATCTTCAGTTATGATCATGGAATCGTCCACTTCTCTAATTCTCTCAGTTTTTGCTTCATGTTTTTAAGCTCTGTTATTAGGTTATATTATGTCCTCCTAATGACTTGACCTTTTTATTATGAAATGTCCCTCTTTATCTGTGATAATACTTTTTAGCTCAAAGCCTACTTTTTGTTATATAGCCACTCTAGCCTTCTTGTGCTTACTGTTTCCATTATATACTTCTTTCTGTTCATTTGCTTTCTACTTACGTGACTTTATATTTGAAGTGGGTCTCTTGTAAACAGCATATACTTGGGTCTTGTATTTTTATCTTTCCTGACAATCTGTACCTTTTAATTAATATTTCATCTATTAACATAAATGTAATTATGGAGACAGCTTTAGATCTGCCCCTTTACTGCTTTTCTGTTTGGATTAGTTAATTATTTTAGAATTGCATCTTAATTTATCAGCTTTTTAGTTCTTTGCCTAATTTTTTAGTGAATATTCTCGGGATTACAATATACATTCTTAATTTTTCAGTCTGCCTAGAGTTAATGTTGTACCACTTCACATAAAATGTAGAAATCTTGCAACTGTATACCCTATTTTTATGGAAATAACCACTCCCTCCCGTGAGGTATTTTCGTTAGCATCACCGTACCAATTTTTTTTTACATGTTGCTGTTTAAAAAAATTAGCATAGTGTGCTTGCAAACATACCTCAAGGTGGGAGGGAGCAATTGGCAAACAGACTTAGAAGGTGTGTGTTAGTTGCATAAAAATATGGTAGGTCCATTTACCATCCTGTCTTTTATGCTCTGTTGGTCATGTATATTAAATCTATATACGTTATAAGCCCCATAATAGGTTATGATTTTTACTTTGACTTATAAACATATGTATTTTAAAGAAATTAAGAGGGAAAAATAAATCTGTTATGGGTTGAATTGTGTCCTCCATAAATATGTGTTACACATCCTAACTTCTGGACCTGTGGTTATAATCCCATCTGGGAATGGGTTTCTGTGTTAAGTTAATGAGGCAGTATCAGTTAGGGTGAGTCTGAAGTCAATCTATTTGGAGATATAGAAGAAATTAAGCAAGGGAGGAAGCAGAGATGGGAGAAGATAGGTGCCATGCCACATGAAGATCACCAAGGAACAAGGACCTGGCGACAGGGAGAGAAAGCCTTCCCCTAGAGCCAGTCCCCTGAATTTGGACTTTGCCTTCTAAACTAAGAAAATAAATTTCTGTTTGTTAAAGCCACCCACTTGTATTTTTGTTATAGCAGCACTAGATAACTATGACAAAATCTTCTATATTTACCTACAAATTTACCGTTTCTGACGCTCTTCATTCCTTCATGAAGATCTGAGTTTCTATCTGATAACGTTTCCATTCAGCCCGAGCTTCCCTTAGCATTTTTTATAGCACAGTTTTGCTCGTGACAAATTCTTTTTCTTTTCATCACTTTCAAGATCTTGTTTCACTGTCTTCTGGCCTCCATTGTCTCTGATGACAAGTCAGTGGTAATTCAAATTTTTGTTCCCTTTGTAGAACATGTCTTTTTTCTTTCGCTGTTTTCAGGTGTGCTTAGGTACGTTTTTCTGTGTCTTAGTCCTGCGTGAGGTTTGCTGAGCTTCTTTGATCTCTAAATTTATGCCATGAATCAAATTTTGGGAAATTTCAGCCATTATTTCTTTAGATATTTATCCTACCCAGTTTTTTCTCTCCTATCCTTTTGGTACTTCAGTTACAAATAGCTAAGCCTTTGTATAATCCCTTAAGTCCTTTTTTTTTTTTTTTTTTTTGCCTGGCATGGTGTTCTGTAAAAGGTGGGATCTTGCCTGGTGCTGTTCCTTCTTCCAAATGTCAACTCCCTCAAGTATCCTGACTGCTTCTGATAGCTCTCCAGTGTATTCAGTTAGTTGGTTTTTTATATTTTTTCCAGGGCTTATAGTTAACTGCAGGAAGGTTGGTCCAAAAATAGCTGCTCAGCCATACCAAAAGCAGAACCTCTATTATTGTATTTAAAATATGTATATGAGTATAATGAGTTAGAAGAAATGCATATATTTTGAACTGTGAAAAGATAGTTTTAACTTGGTGAAATTGTTCATTCACACATTTACATACGTGCACATACACACATATAGATACACATGTACAGTCACACTAACACTAGTTAAAGGGTTCTTAACGCCTCAGTAGGGTGGTCTATAAAACTACAAATGAAATTACATGCACAATTTTGTGTGTAAGTGCTCTTATCCTGGGGCGAGTGAAGCGTTTTAGTGCAGTGGCCAACAACTCAAATTCTGGGGAGTGAACTTGTTCACATCCAGCTCATATCACTTCACTAGCTACGTGACTCTGGACAAATTATTTAACCTCTCTTGGAATCAGTCTATTCAGCTGTACAAAGAATAATGGGAAAAATGGTAGAGTCACTGGGAGATTACCTGAAGTATGAATGTAGAGTACAAAGCAGACGTTCATTTAGCTATTGTTTTTATAATCTGATTTTCAAAAAGTATTCCTGCAAGAAAGAGAGCCTCTGGCACAATTCCCTTCCTGGTATTCGGGCTTCTCTGTTTATGTAGAAGAACCATTATAACACAGAAAACAGCTGTGTGATGAAATGTGTTGGGCAAAACTGGACAGTAAATAACTGTTTAAGAAACCAAAATCCTGTTCAAAGAGATCACAGGTGGCAAGGATGGTTGCACAACCTGGAAAATCTAATCAGTGTCACTGAATTATACGTTTAGAAATTCTCGAATTGGTATATGTTTTGTCATGTATGTTTTTACCATAATAAAAAGAAAAAGTGATCACAGGACTTTGAGTAATTTAAAATTTTCTCAGAAGCACATTGAAAAATACAAAGTAACAGGCAGAGTTAATTTTAACATGTTTTATTTAGCCCAATATGTATAAAATACCATTTCAACCTGTAATCAGTATTAGAACATGATTAATGGGATGGTTTACATTCCTTTTTTGCTACTAAGTCTCTGAAATCGTGTGTATTTTGTACTCACCACACTTCTCAGTCTGGACAGGGCACATCGTAGGTGCCCAGGAGCCCCCCGTGGCTGTGGTTACTTACTGTACTGGATAGCACAGCTCCAGAACACAGCAAAAGGACCCGTCTTCGCCCAACCCGTGTGTATAGGTCTGGGTCAAAGCTGAACCAGGTGAGGGAACTTGGAGCTTTCAGCATGCTCCTTGCCCCTCCAGCTGCTGCAGTGATCACACCAAAGTGTGTAAAATGAAAGCTCTGTGAGGGCTCAGGTGTCACACACACGCAGGGTGGAGGTGTCTCTTCTACAGGGACATGGTACGTGCCCCTGGGCACAGGCTGTACCCGGTGCGAGAGTTGTGGTCTGGGATCCCTGGTCTCAGTCTTGGTGTGTGGCTGGGTGACCTTGGCAGCAAACAGTTGAGGTATCTGTTTACCTTTATGAATGGAGCTGTAAGGCATAGCTAAAATTTGCACAGCGTGATAATTAAGCTATTAAAGGCATCTTGAAGTGAACAGTAGTAAGGAACTAGAAATGTAGACAAATAGTGAAAATTGGAGGGTATACTGAGAAGGATCCCCGTGCTAGAAACCTAAAAGGTTACCAAGGAGATCCCTTGGTACAATTAGTCACTTAAAATAGGAGCACAATTTGCCCAGGAGCTGTGGCATGTTTGCCTGTTGAAGCTCTGCCCATCTTTCAAGACAGCTCACATGCTACCTCCCTGGCTGTGGGCCTCAGTGAAATGACACAGTGGGCTCTATTCTGCAGACCTATATAGTTTCCAAATGTTAGAAAGCGTGCAAGCCTATCAGTAAAACGTTTGAGGGTATGTACCCCCAGATCATGTCATTCACCTGTTTGGAGCCTTCCGTTTGGTCCCCATCTCACTGAAAAAAAGACCATGGCCACCAAGCCCTTCACAGCCCACCCTCTCTCCTCTCGGACCTCTGCTCTGCCCCACTCACTCCACTTCAGCCAAGGTGGCTCCTCGCTGTTCCTAGAACCAAAGACACTCTGGGCCCAGGGCCTCTGCACCTACTGTTCCCTCTACCTGCAACCTCTCTCCCTCTAAGGTAAAATTGCAGCAACTCCTCCCATCCACACACACCCCTGCCTTTCTTTCATGCCTGTTTTGTTTTCATAATACTTATTGCCAGTTAGGAGTCCCTGGGTGGCACAAACGCTTAAGTGCTGGACTACTAACAGGTTGTCAGTTCAAACCCACTTAGAGGTGACTTGGAAGAAAGGCTTGGCAATTTGCTTCTGAAAGGTCACAGAAATGAAAACCCTATGGAGGACAGTTCTACTTTGCACACATGACAACTGGTTTGGTTATCATGTTACTAAATGTCCGTTCCCCCTCCTGGCGTAGAAGATAAACTCCATGGAGCTTAGAAAGTGCTCAGTAAATATTGTTGAATGAATGAATGTACAACTGTACTAATACGATGCCCTTTAAGACAGTGAAGAGAATTCCTAATCCTCCATCCCTCAGTGGGTGCTTGTGCCTACTTCGAAAACTTTGCTCGTAAACGTGGAGTGCCTTTGACGGTTGTTGAGGAGAATGACTGGAGCTTCCCATTTTATCAAAATAAGATCTGAGAGCAGTTGAAGTGCCCGCCCAAATGGCAATCACAGAAAGAGATCCCCCTGCTCACCACCTGCCAACCATCAAAAATGTTACCAGTTCCCGTGAGGAAGAATTTTCTTGTTGCCAGTAGAGGGTGCTGTGCACTAAGAAATGCAAGCGGAAGCAGCGGCCAGAGAAAACCGCCCTGGAGAAAGGATGGGAGAAGAGATGGCCGGGAAGTGGGAGGTGGGAGTGGCAGGTAACTGGATCCCTGAGAGCCCGGTGAGACCAACTGCTCCCCACGGAGTGAGCGGCAGACAGATAGGTGCAGCTGGCCTGGATTTGACTAGGCTCTGTCCTTTCTGATTCTTGAGTTCTCAGATTTCACTTCAATTTTCATTCTTTACCAGATGTGAGACATTTATAGTCTTCCTGAGTATCTCATAATTGTTACTTCTCTCCTCAACAAACAGCACTTTCCTGATCACTGGCTATTTTTTTCTGTTGGAGGAATTTGAGTAGCCTTTGTGTATGGTTGTGTCCTATACAGCTCTGACATGTTTATTTCCGTCTAATTCCCTCATGGCACTGATGCTTTGTTTCAACTTGGTTGTTCCTCCTGGCCTGAGCTGCCCTTAAAAAACAAAGAGGAACAACAACAAAACAGTTGCTCAGGGTGGCCCCCTGTGTGTCAGGGTAGAACTGTGCTCCATAGGGTTTTCAACGGCTAATTTTTCAGAAATAGACTGCTTTTTTTTTAGACTGCCAGGCCTTTCTTCTGAGTTGCCTCTGGGTGAACTTGAACCTCTAACCTTTCAGTTAGCAGCCGAGCATGTTAGCTGTTTGCACCACCCAGGGACTCCCCACTGCTCTTAGATGGGACAAAAGAGGCCACTGTCAGAGCCCAGCATATCAAAGTCACTGAAACACAAATATGTGTATTATCTTTCTCTTCAGTCTCTTGAGCATTGTGTTTGGAGGCTCGCTAACAGATTGAGTGAATGGGATTGCAGGAGAGGAGCAGCCAGGGGAATAGCCCCACAGCCTGGAGCACATGGGCTGAGAGCCTTCGAAGGGTGAGGATTAGGGTGTAGGGAGGGCAAATCCCAGCCTCTGCCCCAGGAAATCAGATAACAAATGGCTGGTTTTTTATAGTTGGTTCCCCGCGTTGCCCCAAGTGGTTATCCAGGCAGATGGGGTTCCCCAGAAGTACCCCTTCCTCCCCTCCATTCACCTGTGGAGTTTTCCAGGCTCCTGGAACTGCCTGGAAATCCCCTCTGGGCACAGTGAGGCGTGAAGAGGGCCACATGTCTGGAACGTAGGGAGTGGACAGGTGAGTCCCCAACCATTCCCCCATCAGGCCACGTGAAGTCCCTGCTTGTGGAGAGGCCCAGCAACACTGGCGTTTGGGGAGTCCCGCTTCTGCGGCTCCTCAGGAGGCTGTTGGACACGGGCCTCTGTGCCATCTGTAACTCCAGGCTCCGGTTTTATCTGCATCAAATTAACCTCAGCCTGACTGTAAAATGGTGCAACCATTATGGAAAACGGTATGGCGCTTCCTCAAAAAACTAGAACTACCCTGTGCTCCAGCAATCTCACCCTAGGCATATACCCTAAACCAAAAAACCAAACCTATTGCTGTTCAATTCCAACTTATAGTGACCCTACAGGACAGGGTAGAACTGCCCCCACAGCGTTTCCACGGCTATAAGTCTTTATGGAAGCAGACTGCCACATTTTTCTCCCACGGAGCGGCTGGTGGGTTCAAACTGGCTGGTGGGTTTGAATCACTGACCTTTCGGTTAGCAGCCAAGTGTTTAACCACTGCGCCACCAGGGCTCCTTGGTACATATCCTAGAGACCTAAAAGTAGTGACATAAACAGACATATGCACATCTATGTTCATTGCAGCATTATTCACAATAGCAAAAAAATGGAAACAAATAAAATGTCCATCAATGGTTGAATGGATAAGCAAAATGTGATAAATACACATAATGGAATACTACACAACCATAAAGAACAATGTTGAGTCAGCAAAACATGGATGGACCTGGAGAGCATAATGCTAAGTGAAATAAGTCAAGCACATAAGGTCAAATATTGTATGATCCCTCTAGAAGAAGATAAAAATAGGTATACATAAAGGGGCCAAGGTCCACTGGTAATTACCAAGTGGGGCGCGGGGGAGGGGGGAGGAGAAGCACACTTTAGATCGGAGATGCTTGCTATTTTCGGTGATGGGAAAAGTGGCACTAGATGTGGGCGTACTGAGCACAGTATGACCAAAGTAAATGATTTTGCCAAGAAGCACTCAAGAGAAAAGGATGCCTGTACTAAAGAATTTGGCATATATAATATGGCAACAACTCCAACAATGACCAAAAAAAAAACGGAGCATGTGATCACATATGGATGGGTACAGGCGTATAGGTATATGGGTAGGTACAGGTGTGTACATATGTGAGAACAGAGAGAAGGATCTATATATACGTGTAAATACAAATATGTGTGTGCAGGCAAATATATTCATTGAAGACACAACTACAGGTACTCCTCAGACATAACCAAACACCTTCCGAGATTGGTTTTCTAGGTTCAAAAGCTTAGGAACATAGTGTCATGGGACAACCCAGTCAATTGGCATAATGTAGTTCACAAAGTTCATGTTCTGCATCTTAGTGAGGTGAGTAGCATCTGTGGTCTTAAAAGCTTGCAAGCAGCCATCTAAGATACAGCTATTGGTCTTGTCAGGAGCAAAAGAGTAAGAAGGAACCAAAGTCTCAGAAAAGAAACAAATATACAAGGCTGGTGGCCTACATGAGCCATGGCCTCATCTACCCTGAAACCAGAACTAGATGGTGCCAGCTACCACTTTGGATCATTCTGATCGGGGTCACAATAGATGGACCCCGATAGAATGGGAGAAAAATACAGAACAAAACTCACATTCTTAATAAAGACCGGACTAACTGGACCAGTTGAGACCAGAGGACTCCCTGAGACTACAGCCCTGAGACGCTCCTTAAACCGTGAACTGAAAACTATCCCCGAGATTACCTTTTATTGAAATTGCAGAGGCACACAAAATAAAGGATGGTACCCATAAGTACGGTGCTCTACTGAAAAACCATCTGTCACCCCAAACTATGACCCCTGAACACTCTGCTAACCCAGAACTGAAACCATTCTCGAAGGCCACTTTTCAGACAAAGATTAGACAAGCCTATAAAACAATAAATAATACACGTGAGATATGTGCTTCTTAGTTCAATCAAATATACAAGACCAATGGGCAACTCTCATCCAAAAGCAAGAAGAGAGGGCAGGAAGGGATAGGAACTGAAGGAATGGACACAGGGAACCTGGGATGGAAAGGGGGAGCGTGCTGTCACATTGTGGGGATTGCAACCAACGTCACAAAACAGTATGTGTATAAATTTTTGAATGAAAAATTAACTCGAACTACAAATTTTCACCTAAAACACAATAAAAAAATGAAAAAAAAAAAAAAACTATTCAAAAACAAAAACCAAAAAACCATTTAAATAAGACCAAAAGCAAAGATGAGAAGACAAGGGGGCAGGGAAACTAGAGCACTGGAAACGGAACAACCAGAATGCAATTAATGAGAATGTTGACACAATGTGAAAACATAACTAATGTTACTGAACAATTTGTGTGGAAATTGTCAAATGGGAACCTAATTTGCTGTGTAAACTTTCACAAAAATACAACAAAATATTATTTAAAAAAAACAAACTTATCCTGCTTATTGATTGGTATTATCATACGTAAACAACAGGCTTTGACTTAGAAAACAAATGTATTTGAATAAAATATCATGGTTATCTTCTTTTATGCTGGAGTTCTACATAAGACTTCATTTATAAAAAGATCTATCATTGAAACAGATTTGAAAGCTTCTAGTCTATTTCTTTATGTCACTGTGTGGAAACATGATTTTTGGAAAAATGGGTTGATCATGAGTGAAGCGGGGGAAAAAAATAGGATAAAAAATGATGCCGAGATACAAGAATGAAACACTGCACCTGTTGTAATGTTAAAAGAGGCCAGATAATAAAACTTGTATGTATTTTGTTAGGTGCTTATGGACTCGGTTCCAGCTCAGAGATCCTATGTACAACAGAATGAAACACTGCCTAGTCCTGCGCCATCCCCACAATCTTTGCTGTGTTCAAGTCCATTGTTTCAGCCACTGTGTCAATCCATCTCATTGAGGGTCTTCCTCTTCTTCTCCGACCCTCCACCTTACCAAGCATAATGTTGTTCTCCAGGGACTGGTCCCTCTTAATAATATGTCCAAAGATTTGCTTCCAAGGAGCATTCTGGCTGTACTTCTTCCAAGACGGATTTGTTTGTTCATCTGGCAGTCCATGGTATACTCGACATTCTTCACCAATACCATAATTCAAAGGCATCAATTCTTCTTTTGTCTTTCTTATTCATTGTCTGGCTTTTGCATGCATATGAGGCAGTTGAAAATACCATGACTTGGGCCAGGTGCACCTTAGTCCTCACAGTGACATCTTGGCTTCTTAACACTTTAGAGAGATCTTTTGCAACAGATTTGCCCAACTCAGTATGTCATTTGACTTCTTGACTGCTGTTTCCAAGGGAGTTGATTGTGGATCCAAGGAAAATGAAATTCTTAACAACGTCAATCTTTTTTCCATTTATCATGTTGTTTGTTTTCGGTCCAGTTGTGAGGATTTTTGTTTTCTTTATGTTGAGGTATAATCAAATGAAGGCTGTGGTCTTTGATCCTCCTCAGTAAGTGTTTCATGTCCTCTTCACTTTCAGCAAGCAAGGTGATACTATCTGCATAACACAGGTTGTTAATGAGTCTTCCTCCAATCCTGGTGCCATGTTTGTCTTCATATAGTCCAGCTTCTCGGATTATTTGCTCAGCATACAGGTTGAATACGTATGGTGAAAGGATACAGCCCTGACGCACACCTTTCCTGGTTTTAAGCCACGCAGTATCCCCTTGTTCTGTTCGAACGACTGTCTCTTGGTCTATGTACAGGTTCTGCATGAGCACAACTAAGTGTTCTGGGAAAATTTATACAGAGGCTGCAAAATCATTACGTAAAAACAAAATTAGGCCTAGGAAAAAAAATGCCTGGAAGGACATTGGGGAAAGCAGAAATGGATTATTTCCCCCTCTTTCCAATCTCCTATGTTCCCTAAATGTTCTATAATCAGGTTACTTTTACAATAGTAAAAAATGTTAAGGCTTTCTTGGTGGAATATGCCACTATGATTTGGCTCAACTTTATTCAACAAATACCTTTTGAGCTCCTACCCTGAGCTCTGCCCTGCATCAGGCCTTGGGGATAACTTTCTTGCACAGCGAGCTCAAATCTAGTAACAAAAGCAGTCTATGTGATCACAACAATATTATGCAATAATGAAGTGTGTTGTTAGTTGCAGCCAAGTCAGCTCCGACTCATGGTAACCCCACGTACAACAGAACAAGACGTAGCCCAGTTCCATGCCAACTTCATGATCATCAGCCTGAGTTCACTGCCGCAGTGTGGTGTTTTCTAACCCAGGGGGCACTATATCGGACAATATTCTGTTGTGATTCATAAGGTTTTCATTGGCTAATTTTCAGAAGTAGATCTCCAGGCCTTTTTTCCTAGTCTTTAAGCTCCTCTGAAACCTGTTCACCATGGTGACCCTGCTGGTATTCGATATACCCGTGGCACAGCTTCCAGCATCAGAGCAATGCCTAAGCCACCACCCTAGGACAAACTGACAGGCCGGTGGTGGAATGAAGTATGTACATAGAAGGAAGTGTGACCTACCCCATCTGAGTCACTTGGAGGTGACTTGGGTTCTGGGTTTTGAAAGAAACCCGACCCTCACCCCAGGCAAAACACAGCTGTAAAACGAGGTGCTTTTAAGTTAGAGATAGCATTTGTATGTCACATATCCATTTGTAAAATCCTTTCAGGTAGGTGGTGGTGCCTGGCTAAGGTAAGGAGGCTTTAGCTGCTGCCCTTTGCCCCCACCATCTCCATAGTCCTTGCTGACCCTTTTCCAAATAAACACACAATCTGAGTAGAAACACTGTTCAAATACCTTATCTAATTGGCTCCTCACAACAACCTTCAAAGTAGATGCTGTTATCATCCCCATTTTACAGAGGAGGAAACCAAGGCTTACAAACATTAAATAATCAGCCCAAGGGCCCATAGCTCAGAGAAGGCAGAAGAGGGGGTGACACTGAGGTCTTCCACTCTGGGTCCCTTCCACCTGACTATTTCCAACCCCTGTGGGACTCCTTGGCCCGGCTGACCCTCCCCTAACCTTCCACGAGTCTGGCAGTGTCTACGTTGGGTTCTTTCTCAGCAGGATGTTCGGTCTTGGAGCCCCACTGAGGGGCTGGGCATGGCTTCTCTAGACGTGGCCTACAGCAGCCAGCAATCTCAGCCAGCCAAGCCTGCCCCACCCAGGAAAGATGGTGCCAGAAAGGGCCTCAGGGCCTCTGCTCTTCTCTCTGCCTCTGTCGGCCCCCCAAAAAGGTTTTTGGAAGAGGTCCCTTCCCTGACCTTCCTTCCACCCCAGCGCCGGCTCACTTGGGGACTGAGAGCCTTTCCTTGTTGTGAAGTGGCCTTGTGTTTGCCCACCCCTCCCCTAGGAGCTCACTGGTGCCACCCGGGCCTCTGGGTCCTGGACGGCTCAGAGAGACAAACCTCCCCAGCTGGGCAAAGACCCCCAAGGACAGAGGGTCACATTTGGCTGATTGGCGGGGGCCGTTTTGCCAGCGGTGAGGGCAGATTAACAGTTCAGTTAACGTCTGTAAGCCTCATATTCCTTATCTGTAAAATAAACCAGTGGCCGTGGAGTTGACTCCGACTCATCGCGACCCCATGAGTGTCAGAGTAGAACTGTGCTCCACTGGGTTTTCAGTGGCTGGCTTTTGGGAAGTAGATCACCAGGCCTTTCATCTGAGGCATCTTCAACCTTTCGATTAGCAGCCAAGAGTTAACCATTTGTACCACCCAGGGACTCTTCTAGGTACTTAGGGACTGAAACTATCGCCTTCTGCTTTTTGGGGGTTTTTTTGCTCTCAAAAAATAGAGTCAATGAACCAGACCCTGCTGGCATGAGAGCTTGTGGGTGTGGACTCTGAAGCCAGTGTCCTGTGCTTGGTACAGGCTGTGCTTCAAGGCTGATACGTGGGTTTGGCAATGTAGATTTTAAAATCTTCTGATTAAAAAATGACATATCATTTTTAATACAACAGCATTCAAAGTTATTCTGAAAATTAAAACATATGAAATACCTTGCTAGCACAACTTATTTTAGAATGCTTTCTCGCTATTTCATTTCATATTCTGTTACTGTCGTTTATCATTCTTAGATCCCAAACCATCATTATCATACCCCAAACATATTGACTTCTCCCTCCCTCGCCCCCCAGTCCAACCTATCACCAAGTCCTGGGTGACCTGGATGACAACTCTGCCCACTTCTCACCACACCACAGCCACTGCCTCTCCAGGTCTCCCCCATCCCCTACAAGGTAGACTGGTACTGTGGCCTTCTGAGGCCTCCCTTTGCTCCCTCTCATGAACCCCAACCCCTCCACACAGTTGGCAGAATTATCTTTTTTTAATTTTATTGTGGTAAAATATAAGAAAAATTTACCATTTTAACAATTTGTAAGTGTAAAATTCAGTGGCATTAATTACATTCACAGTATCGTGCAAACATCACCATTGTTCACTTGCAAAAATGTTTCATCACCCCAACAAGAAACTCAGTGACCCTTAAGCAACGACTCCCCCTCCTTCCCTCCCATCTGCTCCTGGTGACCCCGTTGGTCTTTGTGGATTTGCCTGCTCTGGATAGCTCATGTAAGTGACATTATACAATACTTGTCTTTGTGACTGATTTATTTCACTCAGCGTAATTTTTTCAGGGTTCATTCATGTTGTAGCATCAGGACTTCATCTCTCTTCATGGATAAGTAATATCCCATCGTACTATGTACCACATTTTGTTTATGCATTCATCTGTTGATGGACGCTTGGGTTGTTCCTACCTTTTGGCTGCCATGACAGAATTTATCTTTTAAAACTGCAAATCAAACAAACAAGAAAACCTGCCGTTGTTGTTAAGTGCCATTGAGTTGGTTCCGACTCATAGTGACCCTCTGTCTAACAGAACAAAACAGTGCCCAGTCCTGAGCCATCCTCACAATCGTTGTTATGCCTGAGCCCATTGTTGCAGACGCTGTGCCAATCCATTTCATGGAGAGTATTACTATTTTTCACTGATCCTCCACTTTAGCAAGCATGATGTCCCTCTCCAAGGAATGGTCCCTCCTGATAACATGTCCAAAGTATGAGAGACGAGGTCTCACCATCCTCACTTCTAAGGAACATCCTGGTTGTACCTTTTCCATGACAGATTTGTTCATTCTTCTGGCATTCCATAGTATATTCATTCTTCTTCTCCAACACCATAGTTCAAAGGCGTCTATTCTTCCTCGGTCTTCCTTATTCATTGTCCAGCTTTTGCATGCATATAAGGTGATTGAAAATACCATGGCTTAAGGCACACCTTAGTCCTCGAAGTGAAATCTTTGCTTTTTAACACTTTTAAAAGGTCTTTTGCAGCCCCCGCCCCCCTGTACTTCATCCACAGGGGCTGCCTCCGGATCCTGGAATAAGCCACACTGTCTCACTGCCTGGAATGACCGTCCTCGGCCCTCTCCCTGCTGGAGCGTTCTCAGCGAGGCCTCCCTGGTCACTCTCTCTTTCATCACTGTTTACTTCCTTCTCATTATCTTGTTTCTTTGGTGGCTTGTTTATTGTCTGTCTCTGCCACTGGAATGTGAACCTTATGAGGATGCAGGCCTGTCGTCTGGGTCACTGCTCCTGCAGGGCTCAGTAAGGACGTGTCGGTGAACGCCTGGCTGGCTGGCACTGTCAGACTGTCTGGTCAGTGTGATTTGTGGTCCCTGGTTCTATTGTCTTAACTGCTCATTTATAAAAATGCTAATGTTACAAGGTGGTGTAAGGCCTGAGAAAGGGCTGACTCCATTGTTAGGAATCCCGGTTTGCCTCCTCTCCTCCTCTTCCTCAGGTCCAAACCTGATATAGAGCCACACTAAAGGTCTCAGGTCCTCCTCACGTAAGCAGCATCCATCCTCTGCTTCCAGTTGCCATCGAGTGGACCCCAACTCATGGCGCCCCGTGTGTGTCAGGGTAGAATTGTACACCACAGAGTTTTCAATGGATGATTTTTTTGAAGTAGATCACCAGGCCCTTCTTCCAAGGCATCTCTGGATGGACTTGAACCTCCAACCTTTCAATTAGCAGCCAAGCAAGTTAACTATTTGCACCACCAGGGACTCTCATCTCCTCCTTGCTTCCTACTAATTTTGTAAAGATGTAAAGAGACAGAGAAATTAACAACATGGGCAAAAATTAGGAGCTTTAAAAATAAAAATATCAAATCTTTTACCCTCAGAGAAAAGGAAGCCAAGGACAACATAAGTTAAAAATTATCTGAACTTGTTTTTCTAGAGAAATAGGAAAAGTTCCGTTCTTTTACATCTAAAAGTTTGTGGGGGGGGGGGGAATCTACTCAGTAAATACAAAAAGCAGTTTTTTTTTCAAATTACATATTTCTGTAGAAATGCAGAGAAATAGGTAGTTACAAAAAGATGAAGAGATCATTAAAAAAAAAAAAAGCCTCTACTGACTTCAATTAAAGAACATGCAAAGATCTAAGTGATATACTCTAATATATATTTTTACATGTGTTGCAAATATCTCATTCTACTCTTGGCTTGCCTTTTCATTTATGGTGTCCTAAAATAATCTTCTTATTGAAATATAACCTACCGACAGAAAAGTGAATAAGTCATAATGTACAATACACATATTTTTTAACAAATGAGCTGTGTCACCAGCATCCCCAAAACCCCTTTATGTCCCCTCCTGGTCATCACCTCCCCAAGGGTAGCCACTATTCTGACTTTTAACACCATAAATCATTCATACCTGTTCTTGGAATTTATATAAATGGAATATGAAGTAAGCACTCCTTTGTGCATATGTATCTGAGATTCAGCATATTGTTTTGAGTAGTCATCATTCATTAATTTTTGTTGCTTTATGTTGTTAGGTGCCATGCATCAGGTCCGACTCCTAGCGACCTTATATACAACCGAATAAAACACTGCCTCATCCTGTACCATCCTTACAGCCATTGCTATGTTTCAGCTCATTGTTGCAGGCACTGTGTCAATCCATCTCATCAAGGGCCTTCCTCTTTTTCAATGACCTCTATTTTACCAAGCATGATGTCCTTCTCTATAGACTGGTCCCTCCTGATAACATGTCCAAAGTACAAGAGACAAAGTCTCCCCATCCTCTCTTCTAAGGAGCATTCTGGCTGTACTTCTTCCAAGATGGATTTGTTTGTTCTTCTGGCGGTTCATGGTATAGTCAACATTTCCCACCAACACCATACTTCAAATGCATCGATTCTTCTTTGATCTTCCTTATTCATTGCCCAGCTTTCACATGCATATGAAGCTATTGAAAATACCATGGCTTGGGTCAGGCACACCTTAGTCCTCAAAGACACCTTTGCTTTTGAACACTTAAAAGAGGTCTTTTGCAGATTTGCCCAACGCAATACCTCATTTGATTTCTTGACTGCTGCCCTTGCCTGCTGCTTTACAGTATCCCATTTCGTGACAATTTATCTATTCAGCTATTGATAACACTTGGGTTGTTTCCCATCTTGGGGTATTATCAATAGTGTCGCTGTCACCATTCTAGTACATGCTTTAATCAATACACTGACGTGTTTCTGTTGGGTATACACCATGCTGGTCATATTGTTATTGCTGTTGGGTGCCCTGGAGGATTCTGACTCATAGTAGCCCCATGTGACACAGTAGAACTGCCCCATAGGGTTTTCTTGGCTGTAATCTTTACGAAAGGAGCCCTGGTAGTGCAATGGTTAAGTGCTTGGCTACTAACCGAAAGGTAGGTTGTTGGAACACACCCAGTGGCTCCGCAGGAGAAAAAACCTGGAGATTTGCTCCTGTAAAGATCACAGCCTAGGAAACCCTATGGGGTAAGTTCTACTCTGTCCTATAAGCCGGTGGCCGTCGAGTCGATTTTGACTCATAGTGACCCTATAGGACAGGGTACAACTGCCCCACAGAGTTTCCAAGGAGCGCTTGGTGAATTCGAATTGCCAATTTTTTTTTTTTGGTTAGCCACAGTAGCACTTAACCACTACACCAGCAGGGTTTCCACTCTGTCCTATAGGATTGCTACAAGTTGGAATCGACTCTATAGCACACAACAACTGCAACAATCTTATGGAAGCTGATTATCAGGTCTTCCTCCTGTGGAGCCACTGGGTGGTTTCAAACCAAACTTTTTGTCAGCAGCCAAGCTCTTAATCTTTGTGTCACCTGGACTCTTTACACTGGTCACATTCATTGTGATGGAGTCGATTCCGACTCATAGCCACCCTGTAGGACAAAGTAGAACTGCCCATAAGGTTTCCAAGGCGATAACCTTTACCGAAACAGATTGCCACATCTCTCCCACAAAGCAGCTGGTGGGTTCGAACTGCCTACCTTTCTTTCAGTTAGCAGAAAGGCAGTTAACCGCTGTGCCACCAGGGCTCCTTTGCTGGTCGTAGGATATACTGGAGATATTGGGAGAAATGCCAACACTTGGTATTTTTCTTTTTCAGTATTATGGGAGTGTATAGATAGTCCATCGTATTTTAACTTGCATTTCTCTGACGACTCATGAAGTTACGCATCTTTTCATTTGCTTCTTGGCCATATGGATCTCCTTTTTGTGACATGGCTGTTCTAAGATTTTGCCTATTTTTTTTTTTAATTGAATTGTCTGTTCTTTTAATATTGACTTTTAGGAAGTTTTTATATATTCTAGATGCAAGTCATTTGTTAAATATATGAATTGTGAATAGCTTCTCCCACTCTCTGGCTTGAATTTTCACTCTCTTAATGGTGTCTTTTGATAAATATATCTTAAATTTAATACAGTCTAACTTATCAAGCAAGGATGGCGAGACTTTGTCTCACGTACTTTGAACTTGTTGTCTGGTGGGACCAGTCCCTGGAGAAGGACACCATGCTTGGTAAAGTACAGGGTCAGCGGAAAAGAGCAAGACCCTCAACAAGATGGATTGACACAGTGGCTGCAACAATGGGCTCGAGCATAGCAACCATTGTGAGGACTTCGCAGGCCCGGGCAGTGTTTTATCCTGTTCCACGTAGGGTCGTATGATTTGGAACTGACTCGATGGCACCTAACAACAGCAACAATTTATGAAATTTTTTCTTTATGGTTAACTCTTTTGGGGTTCTGTTTAATCAAAATATCTTTGCTAAGTAGAAGTCCCTAATTTTAATACAGTCAAATTGTTCAATCTTTTCTTTTACAATTAGTTCTTTTAGAGTCTTATGGAAGAAAATTTGTCCTACCCTCGGAAAAAAAACCTAAGTTCCTGCAATTATACCCTAAGTTCATGCAAATATTCTTCTACATTTTCTTCTAAAAGCTTTCTAGCTCTGCCTTACATATTGAGGTCCATAATCCACCTGGAATTGATCTGTGTGTATGACGTGAGGTAGGGGTCCAATTTCATTTTTTTCCATAGGGATACTCAATTGATTCAGCACTATTTATTGAAAAGACCACTCCTCCCCATTGCCATGCTGGGCCACCTTTGTCATAAATCAAGTGTCCATATAGTCACGGGTCTCTGTCTGGCTTCCTTTTTTGTTTGATTGGTGTATTTTCTCTCCCTACGGATGCCACACTCTCTTAATTACGCTAAAGATTTTTAAGGACAAGTTGCAACTGTTGGCATAAGCAAGGATACTACCTTTGAAAGGTTGCTGTGATGGACATCTAAAATTATCCTTTTCATCATAACACAGGCTAGAAGAAGTAAAACAATAAATATGAAAAACAATTAAAAATTTAAGGAAGAGCAGCTTAAAACAATACTGAGGAGACATTTTTATAGCTATCATACTAGTAACAAGACAGGAAAACACATTTTGAAAATTCCCCGGGCTGTTAAGGATTCTGAGATAAACTTGTTTACTTTTGAAGACTTCAAAAATGTGAACCTTTTGAAGGGCAGTATACCATCTGTGAATTGACCCCCAAAGAAATAGATCAAAAAAAGAAGTATACTCTATGAACAAGATGTTTATAGCAGTGGTGTTTCTAATAGTGAAGACTGGAAACAACTTCAGAATTCAAAAATAAAATCATTAAGTGAATTATGGTGTGCCCACATAATCAAAGTATGTAGCCATTGAAATGATAAATATAGTAAATATGTAAAACAGGGAAGTGTATGAAATCCTATTAAGTTAAAAAAAAAAAATCCTTCAAATGTGAATATACCTGCACTGTTGCCATCAAGTCGATTCTAACTCATAGTGACCCTATAGGACAGAGTAGAACTGCCCCATAGGGTTTCCAAGGAGCAGATGGTGGATTCGAACTGCTGACCTTTTGGTTAACAGCCTGAGCTCTTAACCACTGTGCCACCAGGGCTCCAACTTGGATACAGATTATCTATTAAAATTTGGTAGCCATATGAACAAAAGTTGTAAGAGAATAAAAAAAAAAAAAACACCAAACCCGTTGCCATCGAGTTGATTCTAACTCATAGTGACCCTATCGGACAGAGTAGAACTGCCCCATAGGATTTCCAAGGAGCAGATGGTGGATTTGAACTGCTGACTTTTTGGTCAGCTCAACTCTTAACCACTACGCCACCAAGAGAATAAAGAGAAACGAAGATTGTAGGAGTCTAGGTGAAATTAATCCTATTTTTCTCCTTTTTCAAGTTTCAAAATAATCATCAGAAGTCTGGGTGCCCTCTGGGGTGTTTCCAGGGTCCAAGTCGGGGTGGTAAGCAATGAGCCCCCTCTCTTTGCCTGCTGACTCCTAGTCATTCTTTACATATCATATTAATTGCCAGCTCATCAGACCCCCTAACTCCCAAACACACACCTTAATTTTCTCTCAAAGTGCCCTTGGCTTTTCCTCCTCACATTTTTCCTCCCCTCTGGAACAGATGGCCTGGGTTTGAATCTCAGCTCCATCTACTAGCTAGTTACGTCATTGCTCTGCGCCTCAGGTGCCTAGTTTGTAAAATGGGAAGAATGAAGTGCCCTCCTCAGAGGGTTGTGGTGAGGAGCCAATGAGCTGACACTTGTAAAGGGTATTATGTTCTTGGCTCACAGTAAGCGTTACCTATGTGCTGGTTAAGATTATTATTACATAAAAGTATACCATAAAAAAAAAAAAAAACATGTAGCCATTAAAAACAGTTTTTGAGCAACATTTCTTCAAAATATAATGTTATTATATTCCAGGATATAATATTAATAAGTGAAAAACAGGATTCACATCTACGAACAACATAACCTTAGTTTTGAATAAAACTACAGTTGTGGGTGAGATGACTCCAACTAATTGCAAACCCATGCGTGTCAGAGTAGAACTGTGCTCCATAGGGCTTTCAGTGGCTGATTTTTCTTTTTCTTGTTGTTGTTTTTATTTTATTTTGTTTATTGAACTTCAGATGAAGGTTTACAGAACAAACTGGTTTTTCATCAAACACTTAGTACACACATTCTTCTATGACATTGGTTAACAACCCCACGGCATATCAACACTCTCCCTTCTCAACCCAGGGTTCCCTATTACCGGCTTTCCTGTTCCCTCCTGCCTTCCAGTTCCTGCCCCAGGGCTGGTGCACCCCTTTAGTCTTGTTTTGTTCCATGGGCCTGTTCAATCTTTGGCTGAAGGGTGAACCTCAGGAGTGACCTCATTACTGAGCTGAAAGGGTGTCTGGGGGCCACACTTTCAGGATTTCTCCAGTCTCTGTCAGGCCAGCAAGTCTGGTCTTTCTTTCTGAGTTAGAATCTTGTTCCACATTTTTCTCCAGCTCTGTCCTGGACCCTCTATTGTGATCCCTGTCAGAGCAGTCAGTGGTGGTAGCCGGGCACCATCTAGTTGTATTGGTCTCAGTCTGGTGGAAGTCATGGTAGTTGTGGTCCATTAGTCCTTTGGACTAATCTTTCCCTTGTGTCTTTAGTTTTCTTCATTCTTCCTTGTTCCTGAAAGGGTGAGAACAGTGGGGTATCCTACATGGCTGCTCACAGGCTTTTAAGACCACAGATACTACTCACCAAAGTAGAATGTAGAACATGTTCCTTACAAACTATGTTATGCCAATTGAGCTAGATGTTTCCTGAGACCATGGTAATGGCTGATTTTTCAGAGTGGAAAATCAAGCCTTTGTTCCAAGGTGTCTTTGGGTGGATTTGAACTACCAACCTTTCCTTATGTTAGTAGCTGAGCATTTAAACATTTGCACCACCTAGGGATGTCATTGTGTATATATACATGCATATTGATTCACAGAAAATTACATTGAGCACGTTAACTGCACCACCCAGAAACTCCTAATTTTGAATAGCATGGATAAAAATATATCAATATATGTAACAGAGGTTGTGCCTGGTTGGTGTGCTTATAGATAATTTTAATTTTCTTCTGAATGTTGTTGTTGTTAGGCTCTGTCGAGCCACTTCCAACTCATAGTGACCCTCTGCACAGCAAAACGAAGCACTGCCTGATCCTGGGCCATCCTCACAATCGTTGCTGTGCTTGAGCCCATTGTTGCAGATACCGTGTCAATCCATCTCGTTGAGGGTCTTCCTCTTTTTCGGTGACCCTCTACTTTACCAAGCATGATATCCTTCTCTGGGGACTGATCCCTCTTGATAACATGTCCAAAGTATGTGAGACATAGTCTCACCATCCTTGCTTCTAAGGAGCATTCTGGTTGTACTTCTTCCAAGACAGATTTGTTCGTTGTTTTGGCAGTCCATGGTGTATTCGATATTCTTCGCCAACACCACAATTCAAAGGTGTCAGTTATTCTTCAGTTTTCCTTATTCATTGTCCAGCTTTTGCAAGCATATGGGGCAACTGAAAACACCATGCCTTGAGTCAGGCACACCTTAGTCTTCAAGGTTACATCTTTGTTTTTGAACACGTCAAAGATGTCTTTTGCTGCAGATTTGCCCAATGCAATACATCTTCTGATTTCTTGACTGCTGCTTCCATGGGTGTTGATTGTGGATCCAAGTAAAATGAAATCCTTGACAGCTTCAATCTTTTCTTTGTTAATCATGATGTTGCTTACTGGTCCAGTTGTGAGGATTTTTGTTTCTTTATGTCAAACTGTAATCCATACTGAAGGCTGTAGTCTTTAGTCTTCATCACTTTCAGTAAACAAGGTTGTGCCATCTGCATAACACAGATTGTTAATGAGTCTTCCTCCTATCCTGATGCCCTGTTCTTCTTCATATAGTCCAGCTTCTCAGATTATTTGCTCGGCACACAGATAGAATAGGTATGATGAAAGGATACAACCCTGACACACACTTTTTCTGACTTTAAGCCATGCAGTATCCCATTGTTCTGTTCAAACAACTGCCTCCTAATCCATGTACAGATTCCTCATGAGCACAATTAAGTGTTCTGGAATTCCCATTCTCTGCAATGTTATCCATAATTTGTCATGATCCACACAGTCAAATGCCTTTGCATAGTCAATAAAACACAGGTAAACATCCTTCTGGTATTCTCTGCTTTCAGCCAGGATCCATCTGACAGCAGCAATGATATCCCTGGTTCCACATCCTCTTCTAAATCCAGCTTGAATTTCTGGCAGTTCCCTGTTGATATACTGCTGCAGCCACTTTTGAATGATCTTCAGCCAAATTTTGCTTGCATGTGATATTAATGATATTGTTCGATAATTTCCACATTCGGTTGGATCACCTTTCTTGGGAATAGGCATAAATATGGATCTTTTCCAGTTGGTTGCCCAGAAATTTGGAAGACAGCTACCTGGCCAACCGACTCCTTCTGAATAGTTATCTGCCATTTAAAAATTTTCTACATGAGCAATAGAAAGAGTAGAAAAAGCAATACATTTTATAAAACAATGTTTTTTAAATGATTTGATAAATTCTTGTTCTAACACCTCCTTTTCTTCTGGGCGCAGGCAGCTCATGGTCATGGCCTGAGTCCTGCCCTGGTTGATCTGAGGTCAGAAGAGGGGGTGTTCACCATTGGCCTGCGCATGACCCTGGGCAAGTCCTATGCTCTCTCTGGCCTCGGTTTCTTCGCCTGCAGAGGACTCTGTGCTCCCACTGGGTTTTTGGAGGAGAGAAGATGACCAGTGAACAAATGCATACTGAAAGTGCTGCCCATGTAAGGGGTTAGCCTTGGGACCCTGTGACTGCAGTGCCCCCAGCTGGCTGCCCAGGCTCAGGGTCAGCTGAAGGTGCACTCCTACTCTCCCTACATTTGTGGGCCCAGAAGGGCACTGCCCAGAGCCTGGTCACAGGGGTGTGGGAGTCCTCTGGACCGCACCCAGCCTCTGCGTGTTTCCCCCTTTCCTCCCCTACCTCTCCTTTGCTCCTTCCACATCGCACTCCAGGGCTGAATAGGGACCTCAAGAGGCCTCACACAATTCCTATCAATAGCAATCCCCGACCCCTGGACAGTAGTCCCTGGGGGCACAAGTGGTTAAGTGCTGTACTACTACCTGAAAGTTTGGCAGTTCGAACCCATCCAGAGGTGCCTCGGTAGACAGGGCTGGCGGCCTGCTTCCAAAAAGCCATAGCCTTGAAAACCCTATGAAACAGTCCTACTCTGAACACATAGAGCCACCATGAGTGAGAATCGACTGGACAGCAACTAACAGCAACAATTCTTGGACAGTACTCGGCAACTTTAGTCTGCGAGATGTTTTTGAGAATGCTAGAAGTAGCCCTGGTTGAGCAATGTTTAAGGGCTCAGCTGCTAACTGAAAGATTGGTGGTTTGAACCCATCCAATAGCTCTGAGGGAAAAAGACCTGGCAATCTGCTTTCATAAAGACCGAACCAAAAAAACCAAACCCGTTGCCTTGGAGTTGATTCCGACTCACAGCCACCACATAGGACAGAGTAGAGCTGCCCCACAGGGTTTCTGAAGCTGTGATCTTTATGGAAGCCGACTGCCAAACCTTTCTCCTGCGGAGCTGCTGGTGATTTGAACTGCCAGTTTCTTGGGTAGCTGTCGAGTGTTTAACCACTGCACCACCAGGCATCCTTCCATAAATATTACAGCCTAGGAAACCCTATGGGGCAGCTCTACTCTGTCACATGGGGTCACCATGAGTCAGAATCGACTAGGTGGCTACTGGTTTTTGTTTTGTTGGTATATAGTGTTTATTATTTTCTGGGAACTAAAAAACAAACAAGCAAAACCAAAGTCACTGCCTTTGAGTCAATTCTGACTCACGGCGACCCTATAGGACAGGGTAGAACTGCCCCATTGGGTTTCCAAGGCTGTAAAGCTTTACGGAAGCAGACTGCCACATTTTTCTCCCGTGGAGCGAGCGGCTGGTGAGTTTGAACCACCAACGTTTTGGTTAGCAGCCGAGCGTTTTTAGCCACTGTGCCACCAGGGCTTCTTTCTGGGAGCTAAGAGCTTAATAAATACTGATTTAAACAACCCCGCAAAGAAGGCTCTATTATCATCATCTTCACTCTATAGACGAGAAAACTAAGGCGCAGGGAGGAGGCCAGCGTCAGCTGACTGGTGGAGCCCTGAACTGGGCTCCAGCCTGGGCGGTGCCTCTCTACACCTTTTGGGCTTGACCAGCATGCAGCATTACCCAAGCACAGGCACTGGGGCCACCCAGAAGCTGGGGACAGTGAAGGCTAGAGGGGTCTCTGCCGTGAGAAGAAGCTAGCACCCCTGACTTGGGTCTCAGTCAGTCACACACTTCCTAACTCACCACTTTATTTCTTTCAGGTTCCATCTTATTTAAATGCACTGAGCACCGGGTGATTGACACTGTTGCCAAACTTGGTCACATTAACTAGGGCCTACAGGGTCCCTCGGTTTTACGGGGTCCAGAGTCGAAATTGACTCGACGGCAATAGTTTTTTTTTTAATAGGTAGTTGAGGACACCCTGGTGGAGTACTGGTTAAGTGCTACAGCTGCTAACCAAAAGGATGGCAGTTTGAGTCCACTAGATGCTCCTTGGAAATTCTATGGGGCAGTTCTACTCTGTCCTGTGGGGTCACTATGAGTCGGAACCGACTTGACGGCGGTGGGTTTGGTGCTGGTTTTATAGTCAGTTGAGCAGTGTCACAATGGTGGGCAGTGGCAGTTTAGTGGTAGAATTCTCACCTTCCACGTGGCAGACCTGAGTTCGATTTCCAACCGATGGACCTCACGCACAGCCTCCACCCGTCTGACAGTGGAGGCTGGTGTGTCGAACAGTTTCACTTAAGGTTCCAGGCTAAGACATACTAGGAAGAAAGACCTGATGATCTACTTCTGAAAATCAGCCAGTGAAAACCCTGCGGATCACAGCAGTCTGATTCCATTGCGCCGGGTTACCAGGAGTAGGAGGTGACTCGAGGGCAGCTAACAATGGGAGCTAAAAAGAATCCTAATTAGCATTTCATTGCCTTTGCCCACCCACGTTTATCAGCCCTTGTAGTTTTACTAAACAGTGAGCTCCTTAAGGGTGGGGCCCAGTCTTTGTTTCCCCAGCTCTAAGGTGACTGGTGATTGATAGGTTCTCACTAAATGTTGATTGAATGAATGAACCGAGAGTGAGATAAACTGGCAGCCCAGAAGTAGCCGGTCCACTGGGATTAGGAGATTGTTTACCCTTGGGCTCCACCCCCAGCTCTAGCTGTACATTCTCTGAGAAAGCTCTCCAGGCCCTTTCCCCTTCTCTTTCCCTGGCCACACTCCTCTGACTGTGAACTGCCCCTCCCTGAGTTTTAGCCCCTGCCCTGGCCCTGCCCTAGTGTCTTTCCTCCTCAAGGGCCTGGCCCCCAGTGCTGGGGTGCCTAGCGTGACCCGAGCAGTTGAGGTCCCCAGGCCTGCTGCTCCCCTGTGCTCACAGTTTTCTTAACCAGCTGGCCCTACTGGCCATCAGTCTTGTTCCCGAAGGCACATCTGAACTTTATTGGGCCTGGAACCAATTTGGCATGCCGGGAACCCTTGAGATTCAAAAATTGGGGGCACTGATTGGGGTTCCCCAGAGTACAAACCTCCACTGGGTATATGGGACTAACTGGGATGTGGGGAGGCAGGGCAGAGATGGCCAACATGTGGGCCCAAGGCATTGGGCGGGGCCTAGAACTAGGCCAGTCTCTCTTGCTGGGTGAGTGCCACTGTATCTTCATGTTTGCATATATAGCACTTGGATTCCTCTATTTACCCCCTGGGCCAGATGGTGCCTGGGTGGTGCCAACAGTTAAGTGCTCAACTACTGGCCAAAAGATTGGCAATTTGAACCCACCTAGAGATCACTTTTTTTTTTTTTTTTTAGAGATCACAGAGATGTCTTGGAAAACAGGCTTGGTGATCTGCTTCCTAAAGGTCACAGCCTGGAAAACCCTGTGAAGAAGTTCTATTCTGCATACATGAGGTTGCCTGAGGCAGAATTGACTCAATGGTAACTGACAACAATAAGCCAGATGGAATATCCCATTCTCTCCTTGAGCAGATGCAGCTTGGAGGGACTCTTGGTTTAGAATCAATTTGGGGGTGTCAACCTCTTTGGGAGCTTCAACTGCAGAAGCTGGCCTTCTAGGGGAACCCACAGAAGTCTGAGTCCTGCTGTTCTTCCTCAGAGTGTGAGACCAACCTCATGGCCTTTGCCTCAGGGTCCTCCCCTGAGGAAAGAACCAGAGCCACCTGCCTAAGATTACTGTATGGATGCTACATATAAATTTGTAAAAAGTGAGCCACTCCAGTGACAGCCACCAACTCTGGTGAGAGCCACCATCCTTGTGGCCTCAGGATGGTCCCCAACTGCCTTGCAGATGTCCTCCCATCCACTTCAGCTGCAGCCTTCCTTCTGGCGAGGGCTCTGCGGGCTTCTTGGCAAAGCGTTGGGCCCCATGGCTCAGCCCCTCAATTGGGCGGAGGATTGGGGGAGGTTTGTACACTGCAGACACCGTGCTCTGGGATCAGACGGGCCTATCTATTACTTAGAAAGACATGAGGCTACACAGTTCTTTGGCCAATGTCCCTGGAGAAGCCTGCCAACAGAGAAGGGCCCTGGGTGATGCCCATGGATATCTGTACTCACAGTGCCCTTGTGGTCCTCCTGGTGGAACTGAGGCACATACCCAGGTACAGGAAGCGCATTGACTTAATGTTCATAATGGGGACAGTGACCTCAGGTCTTTGCCTGTCATGGATTGAATTATGTCCCCCCAAAATGTGTGTATTAACTTGGTTAGGCCATGATTCCCAGCATTGTGTGGTTGTCCTCCATTTTGTGATTGTAATTTTATATTAAAGATGATTAGGGTGGGATTGTAACACCCTTACCAGGTCATATCCCTGATCCAATATAAAAGGAGTTTCCCTGGGGTGTGTCCTGCACCACCTTTTCTCTCTCAAGAGTTAAAAGCAAAGGAAAGTAAACAGAGAGTTGGGGACCTCACACTACCAAGAAAGCAGTGCTGGGAGCAGAGCGCATCTTTCAGACCCGGGGTCCCTGCACTGCGAAGCTCCTAGTCCGGAGGCAGGCTGATGAGAAGGCTGACAGAGAGAGAAAGCCTTCCTCTGGAGCTGACACCCTGAATTTGGACTTTTAGCTTACTTTACTGTGAGAAAATAAACTTCTCTTTGTTAAAGCCATCGATTTGTGGTATTTCTGTTATAGCAGCACTAGATGACTAAGACATTGCCCAAGCACACATTTTTAAAATTTTTTATCTTATTGTGCTTTAGGTGAAAGTTTACAATGCAAATTAGTTTCTCATTCAAAAATTTATACACAATTTGTTTTGTGACATTGGTTGCAATCCCCGCAATGTGACAGCATGCTCCCCCTTTCCACCCTGGGTTCCCTGTTTCCATTCATCCAGCTTTCCTGTCCCTTCCTGGCTTCTTGTCTTTGCTTTTGAGCAAGTGTTGCCCACTTGGTCTTGTATGCTTGACTGAAGAAGATTCTTCACGTGTTAGTCGTAGAACATTTTCTTTATGAACTATATTATGCCAATTGACCTAGATATCCCTGAGACTACGGTCCCCAGCCCTCAGCCCCAGCAACTCGGTCCCGCAAGGTGTTTGGATGTGTCCAGGAAGTTTCTGTGACTTTGTCTTGGTGAGGTTGTACTGCTGATTTCCCCAATATTGTGTGTTGTCCAAGCACAAGTTTTGATAGCAGGGACCCATAGCCCTAGTTTCTCCAAAGCAACAGGTGATTATGTAGACCTGTCTAATCTTTGGCTGAACGGTGGACTTCCGGAGTGGCTTCAGTTCTGAGTAAGCAGGGTGTCAGGGGTCATAGTCTCGGAGGTTTCCCCAGTTTCTGTCAGACCAGTAAGTCTGGTCTTTTTTTTGTGAATTTGAATTTAGTTCCTGCATTTTCCTCTCAATCTGTCCAGGACCCTCTATTGTGAGCCCTGTCAGAGTGGTTGGTGGTGGTAGCCGGGCACTATCTAGTTCCTCTGGGCTCAGGCTGATGGAGGCTGTGGTTCATATGGTCCATTAGTCCTTTGGACTAATATTTTCCTTGTGCCTTGTTTTTTTTCATTCTGCTTTGCTCCGGATGGCATGGGACCAATAGATGCATCTTAGGTGGCCACTCGCAAGCTTTTAAGACCCCAGATGTTGAGGAATTTCTCTTCTATTCCTATTTTATTAGAGTTTTTATCAGGAATGGGTGTTGGACTGTGTCAAACGCCTTTTCTGTGTCAATTGAGATGACCGTGTTGGTTCTTTTCTTTTGTTCTATTTATGTGGTGGATTACATTGATTGATTTTCTAATGTTGAACTATCCTTGCATACCTGGTATGATTCCAGTCTGCTGAGGTGTGTGTGTGTGTGTTCTTTTTTTTTGTATGATACTGAATTCTATTGGCTACAATTTTGTGGAGAATTTTTGCATCTATATTCATGAGAGATATGGTCTGTAATTTTCTTTTTTTGTGGTGTCTTTGCCTTATTTAAGTATCAGAGCTATACTGCCTTCATAGAACTTGGGAGTATTCCTTCCTTTTCTATGCTCTGAAATGGATTGAGTAGTACTGGTGTGAGCTCTTCTCTGAATTTGGTAGAATTCTCCAGTGAAGCTATCAGGGCCAGAGCTTTATTTTGTTGGAAGTTTTTTAAATGACTCTTCAATGTCTTCTTTTGTTATGGGTCTGTTCAGATTTTCTATCTCAGTTAGTGCTAGTTTAGATATGTAGTTTGTTTCTAGAAATTTGCCTATTTCCTCTAGTTTTTTTTTTTTTTTGTATTTTTAATGATTGAAACAAAAAAGGTCTAAAACCACAGCTTCTGGGAAAACCACTCCCCTCCCCTCCCCTTGTACCTCTCCTCAAACTTGGCCTTGGCTTCCCCTCCAGCCTTGCATTTAAGAGCAGGGTCTTCAGACTTAATGGTATGACTGAGACTGGAAGGACCCCCGTGGTCATGGCCCCCGGACCTTCTGTTGGACCAGAACAGGAACCATTCCTGAAGCCAACTCTTCAGACATGGATTGGACTGGACAATGGGTTGGCGAGGGATGTTGGCGAGGAGTGAGCTTCTTGGATCAGGTGGACACTTGAGACTATGTTGGTGTCTCCTGCCTGGAGGGGAGATGAGAGGGTAGAGGGGGTTAGAAGCTGGCGAAATGGACACGAAAAGAGAGAGTGGAGGGAGAGAAAGGGCTGTCTCATCAAGGGGAGAGTAATTGGGAGTGTGTAGCAAGGTGTATATGGGTTTTTGTGTGAGAGACTGATTTGATTTGTGAACTTTCACAAAAAAAAGGTGAATTTTGGCTCAGTGCAATTTTTGTTAACTTTTGTAACAGCATGTGCTGTTACTTAGTAAGATGGGGGGGATGCCATCTCTGGCATCCAATGAGGAAAATTGTAATTTTATTCTCCACCTTCAGGGCTAGAATTGTGACTTGCATTTTCCCCTGAGATCTGAGGGCATCAGCCTGAGGTTTTGTGATCTATCATTGCAATGTCTTGGCTTTAATAAATCACTTTTAAGTAAAAAAAAAAAGAGCAGGATCTTTGAAGATGTCCTTGTTGACAATAGTTTTGTCCAAGGGGGTATCCACAGACTACCTTGTGGTCATGAGGTGATTGTTGTTATAAACGTTCACAAAAGACTTGATCTTTGACCTCTTGGCAATTTTCTTCTTGCTCATGGCAGCTGTCACTTTGTGAGGATAGCGGTAAATTCCAGCCAACAGAACATGGCCATAAGGGCAGTATGAGGTGCTATCATCAGTGTTCTTCACAGTGATGGCTTTGCATCCGGAGCAGTGTCTGGCCAGAACCACCACCACCTTCCCGGGTTTCACAAACTTGCCCATGTTGACAGCAACCACCCAGGCCTATAGCAGAAAAGCTCCACAGGGCTTTCCGTGACTGGTTTTTCAGGAGTAGATTGCCAGGCCTTTCTTCCGAGGCACCTCTGGGTGGATTTGAACCACCAACTTTTTGGTTAGTAGTCCAGCACTTCACCATTTGTGCCACCCATGGATGTACATGCATATCAATTCATGGAATTATTACTAATACATGCATATTAATTCATGGAAAAGTGAACAGAGGGATGTACACAAAATGATAGAGTAGTTACCTTGGGAGAGTTTGCAAGGAGACAGGGAAGACCAAGGGGTATTAGGATGAAAAAGCTTTTGTTCTGTCTGTATTATTTAAATCTTTCACAATGAAAATTTATTTATGCTTGCTAATTTAAAAAAATTGACATTAAAAAAAGCAAAGGCTTCTAAGTGTCTGAGGTAGAAGAGTGAAAGAAAAGACTTGACTTGGTTCTAGGCAAAATTTCATTAAGTTTCAGAATACCAGAGATAAGGAGAAGATTCAAAAACTTTTCGGAGAAAGCAAATAGGTCCTGTGGAAAGAATAATAATTAGAATGGCATCTAATTTCTCATTAGCATACCCGGATCATTGGAAGACAATGGAGCAATCCCTTAAAAATTTTAAGGGAAAATAATTTTTGAAACTAGAATTCTATACCCAGCCAATTAAGTATAAGAAAAAGTAGCAATATTTTCAGATATTCACGTTCCCTTTCTGAGAAAGTTACTTAAAGATGTACTCCAGCAAAATGAAGGAGGACATGAGAAAAAGAAAAACAAGGGGTCCAGGAAACAGTTATTCCCACTCAAGACAGCAATGAAGGATTATCCCAGATGACAACGGTGTGTTGACCTTGAGAAAAATCCTATCCAAGTTTGAGCAGGAGAATAGAGGTTTCTGGAGGAAGGGAGGATGTCTCTAGAAAAAAAGTGGATCCCATGCAATAGACAGATGGAAGAAAGATGAAATTATCTTGAAGATATGGTGAAAGGGTATTATTCTTTTGTTAGTAAGCAATAGATAGATGGCTGCAGTTAAGTTGATGCCAACTCATGGCAACCTTATGTATAACAGAATGAAAACGTTTTGTCATCCTCATGATCCTGGCATGTTTGAGTCCATAGTTGAAGCTACTGTGCCAATCCATCTCACCAAGGGTCTCCCTCACTCTCACTGGCCCTCTACTTCACCAAACACGATGTCCTCCTCTAGAGATTGATCCCTCCTGATGACGTGTCCAAAGCAAGCAAGTCAGAGAATATCCTGCTGTGGTCCATAAGTTTTTCACTGTCTAATTGATCACCAGGCCTTTTTTCCTATCCTGTCGTAGCCTGGAAGTTCCACTGAAACCTGCCACTATGGCTGACTCTGCTGGTATTCGAAATACCATTGGCATACAAGCAATAAGAAAGGTAATTATCAACTCCAGGAGAAAGGAAATGCTGAACAAGAAAATCATGGTCCCGTTAGGAGTAATTGACAGACTACAAGAAGAGAGAATCCATTTGTTTTGGATGCTGGAAACACTTTTCTTTGATGACCCAAGGTTTATTTTGGACTCATAGTAAAATAAATATAATAGTAATATCTCTCTTGGTGAACGATATTAACATAATGATAAAAAAATAATGTAAATATTATTTATTTGTTTTTAGTTTTTCAAATCAACTTATAAACAAAGGACTGAACAGAATGTAAAGGTTATCAAACTTTAGAATGTGAAAGTCAGGATGTAGCTGGCAGAGGTCAGGAAATTAAGATGCGGGGAGGAGGTGGAAGAGAGTGAGGACATTTCATAGTCTTCTTTTATCTGGTGAGACACTGTCTAAAGCTGAGGGAACAAGAAATTGAGGGGTAAGTATATTGTTTAAATTTGTAAAAGCAACAAAACTAAAAATGATGCATTTATTAAAAATTTGGGAGGCGGGTAGAATGCTGAATGATGGAGAAAGGAGCCAAATATTGCTTTTCAGAGCAGAGAGCCAATACTGTCTGAGTTAAGAAATCAAAGAGGCATAAGCACACTGTTTATGTTTTCGGAGGTGAACCATCAGAAGTACTCTTTGGAGAGGGAAAAGATGGAGTGGGAGATTATTGCTTCTTATGATAAACCCTTCTTTGCATTTGATTTTGTACCACAGACATGTCTTTGAGATCTCTCTCTCTCTCTCTCTCACACACACACACACACACACACACACACACACACGCACCCCCAAAAGGCTCTTTAGAAATCACCCATCAGCTCCCACTGGGAGCCTCTCAAAGCCCCAAGACCAAGAGGCAGGCCAAATGCCCGAAGGACAGCTTGGAGCTGCATCGCAGAGGAAGCAAAAAGTGTTTCCAGGAGGTGTCGAGCCCCTTGGTGGTTGGAGTGTCACATCCCCTAATGAACACACAGGAAGGGGGGTAAAACGTGCCAGCAGCTTTTCACCAAAGTGAATGGCAAAAGCTTGTTTCCTTTCCATGCAAGGCTGAGCAAGAGTGATAAAATGCTGAAGCTTCTGAGAAAAGGATCTCTCCCAGCGGGAAGGAGCTTATCCTAGGGATTCTCAAATGACTCTGTGCTCATTATTATGTATTTTGTTTACTCAGCCCACCTTTCCAATTACTTGTCAGAATGTGCAAATCCCCCCTCCCTGCCTTATCAATCATGCTCTGGGGATTAGAAAATAGGGCAATGACCCTTATTATCACCACCCCTTCCACAGCACTCTCCCCTGACTTGGTTAGAACTCTTCTTCTGCACTGAAGAATGAATGCAGTGCCCACAGCCTAGAAAATATGATCCAGTTCAAGCCTCTAAGAACCTTCCACTCAGAACAGCGTGATCCTAAAGAAAGGCCAAGTGCACCACGTGAGGTCAGGAGAACTGAGGCCCAGTCTGCCCGGACAACTCCTGGCTCTGTCTCCCAGGGCAACGAGGTGCCTTCAGGTGAAAACAGGGCGCAGACTGGTGCAACCAAACACAAGAGGTTATCATACACCCAGCCTTGTGTAAGCTCAGACTCTGCTGCACGTACACACCGGAAGTCCCCAGCTTAAGGACATCTGACTTACGGACAACTTGTACTTAGGAACGGACTGCCATGAAGCCTACTGAATGAAAAATTTGAGTTAAATACAGTGGTTCATAATAATGAACGCACGCATTAATTTGTGACACTCATGAAAATGCTGGAAGTGTTTAAGTGTTTTATATGCACAGAAATGTAAAATACATGCTATATATGAAGACAAACATTTGACTCACTGACGATCAATAAGAACCGTATGCACCTGTTCTGATTTACCTACAAATATGCCATAAAGACAGATTTAGGAACGAGATCCTTGTAACCTGGGGACTACCTGTGCAGGGTCTTGCTTTGGGGAAGCCAGCCAGGGATTAGGTGCTGCTGTCCCTCTGCTCACCAAGCACATACATGTGTTTTACAACTTTAAAGTTGTATTTTGGTAACTAGTTACCTGAATGAATACTGGCCTTAATCTGGACTAAGAGATCATATCTCTAATTTTCCATTTCAAATTTCTTAGCAAAAAAGCAGCTCGTCAATCCATTCTTTTTCTTTCTTCCTTTCTTCCCTCCTTCCTTCCACCCTGTCTCTACCTCTCTCTCTCTTCCCTCTTCCTTTTCCTGTTCTCTTCCCCATTCCTCTTCTCCTCCCCCTCATTCTCTTTCTTTTCTCTTTCTCTCTCTTCCTCCCTTCCTTTCCTTTCTTTCAGCAAATCCTCTTTGAGCATCAATTACTATATGCCAGGCACTGTGCTAGGCATGATTACAGGATTGAACAAGAAGGTGTCCCTCCCTGGCTGAGCTGTGCTCTAGTGGGAGAGTTGCCCACGAGCCTCTCCCTATAACACCGCTTGGGTGTGTCATCAACTGTTTTCATGAGGCACCAAGGGGCATCCAGAGAACATAGTGACTAACTGGGCAAGGGGAGATAGGTGTGTTCAGAACGTTAGGGAAGGATTTTTATGAAGAAAGTGAAATTTATGCTGAGACTTGTCAAATGAGAAATATTTCAAATGTAAAAAAGATGAAGGGCATTTGGGCAGAGGAAAAAATGGGCAAACAGGTGACCATCCAGGGCCTGATTAGTGAGAGGCCAGAATGCTGAGTGGGGTGGGGGGTGAGGAGGGCAGGGTGTGGGGGCTGGAAGGCCAGGCTGGGCCACGGAGCAGAAGAGCTTCCAGGCCAGCTAAGAGGAGCAACTTCCTTCTGTGGCTGGTGAAGCCATGGTGGATGCTGATGAGGGGCAAGATAGGGATGGTCCTCCCTGGGCACAGAAGTGACAGGCCAGAGATTGTTCAGACAGACAGGGACGGCTCAGAATTAGCACCCTGGTCTCCTGCCTCCTGCCTCCTGCCTCAGGGATCTTGAATGCAAACGTTTTCAGAAGTATGGAAGGTATGGGAAAACACACAAAAGGCTTTTTGTGGGGAGGGAGATGCTGGAGAAGAAACAGAAATTTAGAGGAAAATGGAAGTAAATGATACAATATGACCTACTTAATGTTAACTTGGCAGCGTTAAATATTATGACAATTTGTAGATAACGTGATTATGTTTGGGGTATTCAAAGAGACAGAAATAACAAAACAAAACAAAACTCAATGTTCACATGTTCTTGCTCTCAAATTTTCAGGGAAAGCCCCCCAGAAACCTCAGGAAAAACGTTTTTTATTTTTTCCATTCCTTTTCTGGTCTTTTTCTTTCCTCTCATCACAGGCAACAAGGAAGCTGAGGATTTGCCTGGAAGTGACCAGGTTACACAGAATGTTAATGGTATGATTGCGGATTTTTTTTTCACCTGACTCTCCCAGCAGCTTCCTCAATCCATCACCTCACTGCTATTGCAGGTCCCTCGCCGCCAGTGCTTCCCAAACCTAACGTGTATAGAGTCTTTAACGTGCCGACTCCTGGATCGTGGCCTCCAGAAGCTGATTCAGTAGGCCTGAGGTGGGGCCCACGAATCTAGTTCCAGAGGTGATTCGAGGTAGAAGTCACTGCTCCTCGGGACACCCCCTCCCATGGAAAAACTCAGACCCAGTGGGATGTGGGAGATACTGGAACAGTGGGTTTGTGGAAAAGCTGTCTGGGGCTGAGGGTGGTGAGGAATAGGGAGCCCACCCCAAAAGCTCAGGGGCAGCTTGGATTTTGGGTTCCTGACAGCCAAGCTGTGTGGAATGGCGGGCCGGATAACGCCAGGTCAGGGAGGACACTGCAGAGGGACAAAGCAAGCTGAGACCTTTGAGTGACGTATCCTCAGGGCCCTCAGTCCGGATGGATATGCCTGCGGTTAATCCAATCTGGTGTTAATGTTGAGTATTTGCACTTCTGTGCAGCATTCCATTAATACACCCAGAGGGTTCACAGCTCAGTATTTCCAAAAAAAAAAAAAGTCTTAGAAAATTTTAACAAAACGGGTCTGTAAACAGTCTGGACTACTTCTGCCTTAGAAGTAGAAAAGGGGGAGAGGTCGGACACCTTTATAGTAGTGTGGGGTGTTATAGTGGTGTGCCCACCTCTCCAAATGCTTTTCTCCCACCAGGAGGGGAGAGTCTATTTAACAATTTTTCAGCTTTTCAAACCCGGCCTGACCCCACAGACTGCCTGGGCCAGACCCACAGACGGGGAGAGGCCTGTCTCCTTCCTCTGTATGACAAGGGCGACTGCCCCCTCTCCGGTCACTAATCAGGCCATTGTAAGAGGCCTGCCAATCCACATTGGCTTTCTTCTTTTGGCCACTAGCTAATTGCTCAATTATTTTATTTCCCCGGTAAAACTCTTCAACCCGCCTGGAATCCACATTCAGGAGCAGGCCTGTGTCTTGGGGGAAGCCTCATGAGTCTGGGGGATTTGCTCTCTGTCTGCTTCTCCTGCCTCCCTGCCCCCTCCCAGACCCCATCCCCTGAATTCTCTGAGTCTCCTGCCCGCCGGGGTCTGAGGGCTGAGACTCTGGCTTTCTGGGCCCAGGGCAGAGCTCTGGTGGAAACGATGCAGGGTATGGGAAGAACTTTGGGCTGCCATTTGGTAGGCCTGACTTTTTGCGGGCATCAGTCATTAACTATGTGAATTTAGGGAAGTTGTCACCTCTCTGAGCGTCTTCGTTCTTGACTCTTAAAAATTGGAGAGTGGGAGGGGAATGGACTGGATAGCCAATTTCATACCTAAACTCTCTGATCGTACAACCTAGCAGGGGGAATAGGAGGATGGGGTGTCCTGCTGGACAAACCCTCTGTTGGTGCCAAATGCTCCCAGGTTCCCCCCCATCAAGGAAAGTCTCCCCCTCTTCCCAAGATCAGAAAGCGTTCTCAGTTTCCCTTCCCAACCGTGGGCCACCTGCCCAGGCTCTGCTTGGCCCCAGGAGCCCCCTGAGCACCAAGCCCCAGATGCCCATCCCTGCAGGCAGTAATGTTGCTTAATCTGAGAGCCCTCGTGCTGAATGGGCAGTCCTTGTCCCTGTTGAGGGCTTGGTTCCAGAGTCAGCTGGCTCTGTGCTGAGGGACCAACCCAGGAGTTAGCAGCAGGACATCTGGGGAAGAAGAAGGGCAAGCAGATGAGGGTCCCACCATTTTATTCTCTTCTCGGACAATGACGTTTTAATTTAACTGGTTAGTCACACCAGGTGCAGAAGGGGCTTCTGGCCACCCTGAGGATTCCAGGGGTCCTCAGCCCTGAGGCATCTCCTAGGTGGAGAGAGTCTTGTATGTGTCCTGTGGGCATCCACTGGGCACCAGGAGCCTGGTCTCCCTTGCCCTGTGACACTAGGTCCCTGCTGAAACCAGCACAGGAGCCACCAGGCCTCATTGCATGTCTCCTGCCCCAGGGGAGCTCCGGAGGATCTAGATGCTGAGGGCTAGGCTGTGGCGTGTGAGTGCAGCCTGCTTGTTAGATCCTTGGCACCAGCCTGGCCAGGGATAAGCCACAGGGCTTCCTCTGGCGCAATGGTGCTACTGGCAGACTATCGCATATTTATGGAACACCAGCCCAGAGCTACTTCCAGGGACTGAGGGCCACTGGCCATGGGTTGCCTGTAAATGTGACACTTCTGCACCTTTTGGCCTGACTCCAGGCCCAAATGTTTGCATCAAGCAAGTCCTTTCCCTGCTAATCACTTGCAAACAAAGGCAACAGATATTCTTTTGAAGAAAGCTACACTTGTCACAGAGAGAGCAGGAGGGCCTGTTTGGGCCAGACGCAGAGGTGAGGCCGTATATTTCAGGGGGTCTTCAAACTATGTGAGAGGGAAGCTCTGAGATGGGATTTGAAGTCCTTTTGTTGAATGACACAAATTATATGGAAATAGGGGTGGGAGAGAAAGGAAAGGGGAGCAGAGAAGAAGCCGAGACCACGACTGTATTGTCCCCTGAGGTTCTCCTCCCTGAGGTTCAGTTCTCAGGATTTCTTCAGTTTTTCTTACCTCATTCTGTGTACATGTCTGTTTGAACAACCCCGGCTCTGGCACTTACTAGCCACGTGACCTAAGGCAAGTCATGTAAGTTCTATGTGTCAGTCTCCTCATCTATGAAATGGGAATAATAATGGCAACGTCCTCACCAAGTTGTTGTGAGGATAAAGAGTCAATACATGTAAAGCACTTAGAACAGGCACACAGCATGGTCCATTTAGCCCTATCAGCCATTATGAATATTATCAGTGTTATTATTATTCCTCCCCCTTTTTGCATTCTAAGCTCCCTCTTCCACTTCCTACTAAAAACCCTCTAACTGCCCCCAAGAGCTATGGTGGCAATTTGTGCATGATATCCCCTGGGCTCTCATTTAGGGTAAATTCCACCCTTGAGCACCAGAAAGTTCTTTCCTTCTCTGCCTGGAGTGTGTGAGGAGCGTGGAGGCAGGGGGATGACACGAAAGTCCTGTCAGTGACACAGCATACCCCATAGAGGAGGCCAGAGAAGCCTGGCCTCAGGGCCTGGTCACTGTCCTCCACCACCATCATTGCTTACCTCCCACATGACAGAACACAACGGGGGCAGACTGTCTTGTTCAAGAAGGGCTTCCTTCTACGTATTCTCAAATCCCCTGTGCCAGAAGGGGCCTCTGCAGACAGACGCCTGGGTTTACTTGCCAAGCTTTCCATTTACTGCCTGAGTGAGCACCGGCAGGTTATTCACTATGGAGGGCTCCAACTTTGCATGAAGAAAATGTGGCTGAGAGGAACACCTGCCTCCTAGGACTGCTGGGAGGATTAAATGAACGAATACGTGAGCAGAGTTTACAACAGCGCGGGGCACACAGTAAGCACTCAAGTAATGATTGCTATTCTTGTTACTGATAATTTTGCAGGAAAGCCACACCTCTGAAAGCGCAAAGACCAGCCAGATAAAAATCATAGCAAACCCTTATAGAGTGCCAGGCGCTGGGCTAAACACTTTACGTGAATCCATTCATTTAATCTTCATACCAACCCTATGAAGTAGATCCTGTGATTGTCAACCCTTCAGATGAGAATGGAGCCCTGTGGCTAAGTGGTTAAGAGTTCAACTGCTCAACTAACATAATGTCAGTAGTTTGAATCCACCAGCCACTCCTTGGAAACCCTATGGGCCAGATCTACTCTGTCTTATAGGGTCGCTATGAGTTGGAATCGACTTGACCGCAACGAGTTTTCAGATAAGAAAACCTGAGAACTTAAGTAACTTTACTAAGGTCAAAGAGCTAGTAAGCAGGAGCTGTATATGAATTCAGGTAGTCTAACACCTGGGCTTTAGAGACAGGGCAAACTTTTCAGGCACTGGGGAGCTCTCATCCCACTGGGCCCAGGACCTGTGGCTTTGGGCAGTATGACTCTGAGCAGCTCTGGCCTCTGCTTTCTAGGTTCCTGCCGCAGGCTGGCTCAGGGTGAGCGCCGCTGGTGTGAGGCCAGGTGGCCAGGCTCGTGTGTGAAGCATCCCCAGCACACTTCCGCTGCCTGAAGTGGGGACCCGCTTGTTGTGGTTGCGTGATTACACAGACAGCTGCAGAAGCTGCTTTTCCTGGGACTGCCAAAGAGAGAAGAGTTGCCAGATTTCCTGTCCTGACAGTGTCTAGCTTCCTTCTGTCACTGGGGAGACAAGGACTGTGACTCAGCTCTGAGGGAACAGGAGTGGGGCCTGCAGGGCCAGAATGATGGGGGATGGCCAAGAGGAGACAACACTGGGCGTCTGTGAAAGTGCCCAGCATGGGGCCTGGCCAGTGCTGCCAGGGGTGCAAATATTTTCCTTCCTTTCTTGCTGAGGAGCAAACCTGGACCCCAAGTGTGGCCCCCAGGAGAGAGATTTAGAGCAGCTGGCTAATGGGACTCTCTTTTTCACAGAATAGGACTGAGCCAGGGCTGGGGAAACTCAACAGGCACTAAAATTATTGTTGAGCAGCTGGGACAGCAGCAGCCAGAGGCCCCAGGCCGGTGTTACTTCCAGACAGCCCTTTGTGCCCTTTCCAGACAGCCCCCTCCTCCAGGCTCATGGACCTGTCTGGCCGCTAAGCCCCCAGGAGGTCTGAGGGGTGTGCTTTCCCCCCTCCCTCCTCCCGCCCACCCCCCTCCAGGCCCAGCCCAGGGCGCCTATAAAGCTGCCCTGGGCCTGGCTCTCAGCACACCCTGCTGGGCCATAAGTCCCTCCTGCACCCTCCTCCGGATCACACTCCTCTGCTCCTGGCTCCTGAGCAGCAGCATGTGGCCGCTGTGGCTCTGCTGGGCGCTCTGGGTGCTGCCCCTGGTTGGCCCTGCGGCAGCCCTGACTGAGGAGCAGGTCCGGGCCAGCCTGCTGCAGCAGCTGCACCTCAGCCAGGTGTCCGTCCTGGACAAGGCTGACGTGGAGGACCTGGTCATCCCTGCCCACGTGAGGGCCCAGTACGTGGCCCTGCTGCATCGCAGCCACGGGGTCCTCTCCCGCGGGAAGAGGTTCAGCCAGAAATTCCGAGGTGAGACCTCCCTCCCTGCTGCTCCCCAGGCTGGGGGGTGGTGGGGCTAAGGCTGGTCATGCCTGTTGTGGTGGTGTCAAAGGGGTCCTAGCTAGGGCTCTGTGGGGGGCTGCCTGGGGGTCATGGCCCAAGGGGTAGTGAGAAGGGAACACGGCCCTGTGAGCATGGCCCTGTGAGCATGGTGGGCTTTGGCCCCTGGTCTCTGTACACTGAGGGCCCCACCCCTCAAGGCCAGAAGAGGTGTGGCAGGCTAGACCCGATGGCAAGGCCAAGCCATCAGATGAGGGCAGAGAAGAGAAAGAGCCAACAGTGGGACTGGGTGTGCCAAGGCCCCAGGCTCCACCTCGAAATGCTGTGATAGAGTCAGGACTTCTTGGGGTCCGGTTCATACTGCTTCTAGTAGCCTGAGGGGGCCCCGGTGGCTCAGTGGTAGGCAAGGAGACCTGGGTCTAATTCCCAGCCAACGCACCTCATTCTGTCAGTGGTGGCTTGGGTGTTGCTATGATGCTGAACAGGTTTCAGTGGAGCTTCCAGGCTAAGACGGGCTAAGAAGTAAGGCCGGGTGATCTGTTTCTGAAAATCAGTCAGTGAAAACCCTGCGGGTCACAATGGTTTGATTCCGTGGCACATGCAGTCCCCGTGAGTCTGGGCCAGCTTGACAGCCTGACCTTGAGTGAATCATTTAAAAGTCTTTTCTAAACTTGTTGCTCATCTGGGAAAATGGTTTGACAGTCTTATCTACCTCCTAGTATTGTGACTTACCACACAGTATCGCCATCATCAAAGTGGGTTGGCGTGGATAGATACGTGCCCTTTTGGGGTAGTGGAAAAATAATACTATGCTGTTCAGCTGTCAGGGATGCAGTGGGGCTGGGGATCACCTCCTCAGTGCCTTGAGCCAGATCCAAGGCCGGGGGCCCCCAGAGGTGAGAATTCTGATCCCAACGTCTTGGTTGAGGTCATGGTGTTAGCTCAGGGACCCAGAGCTACCCCCTCCTGCTGGGATGGAATTTGTTATAAAAAAGGCCCCAGACCCAAGGGAGATTTTAGGGTAACTGGTAACCTTGGAAGGGGCCCTCGTGATGCAGTGGTTAAAGCACTTGGCTGCTAACCAAAAGGTCAACTTTGGAACCCACCAACTCATGGGAAGAAGATGTGACAGTCGGCTTCCTGTAAAGATTACAGCCTTGGAAACCCTGTGGGGCAGGCCTCTATAAGTTGGAATTGACTCCAGGGCAGTGGGTGGCTGGTGTAACCTGGGTGGTGCAAACTGTGTACTTGGGGAAGGTTGGAGGTTTGAACCCACCCAGAGGCCCTAGGAATCTATATTTCTGAAACATCAGCCATTGAAAACTATGGTGTACAGTTCTACTGACACACGTGGCGTCATGGGTTTGCGTCTACTTCATGGCAATTGGTGTGGTAACTATGCAGACAGAATAGGGGCTAGTCTCTCCCAGCCCGGCTAGGTGCCCCATCAGTGGTCCTGCCACGGTCAGTGCTCCCCCCGTGCCTGGAAAGGCTCTGCTAACCCTGCTCCTGTTCCCAGAGGTGGCCGGCAGGCTCCTGGCGTCGGAGGCCTCCACGCACCTGCTGGTGTTCCGCATGGAGCAGCGGCTGCCCCCCGACAGCGAGCTGGTGCAGGCTGTGCTGCGGCTCTTCCAGGAGCCGGTCCCCAAGGCCGCGCTCCGCAGGCACGAGCGGCTCTTCCAGCGCAGCGCCCGGGCCCGGGTCACGGTCGAGTGGCTGCGCGTGCGCGACGACGGCACCAACCGCACGTCCCTCATCGACTCCAGGTGGGGAGGTGGGGGCCGCGGGGTGCGTGTGTGTCGGGGGGACGTGGGCGTGGGGCGTCCCGGCTGGACCACCGGGAGGGGGCGGCGGGGAGAGGCTCCCAGGGCCCCGCGTGACCTCCCGCGTCTCCGTGTCTGCTCCCAGGCTGGTGTCCCTCCACGAGAGTGGCTGGAAGGCCTTCGACGTGACCGAGGCGGTGAGCCTCTGGCAGCAGCTGAGCCGGCCCCGGCAGCCGCTGGTGCTGCAGGTGTCGGTGCAGAGGGAGCACCTGGGCCCGCTGGCCTCCGACGCCCACAAGCTGGTGCGCTTCGCCTCCCAGGTGGCGGGGGACGCGGGGCAGCGCGAGCCCCAGCTGGAGCTGCACACCCTGGACCTGAAGGCCTATGGGTAGGCGCTGTGGGTCAAACGGTGAACCTGAAGGCCTATGAGTAGGCGCTGTGGGTCAAACGGTGAACCTGAAGGCCTATGGGTAGGCGCTGTGGGTCAACCGGTGAACCTGAAGGCCTATGGGTAGGCGTGGGTGGAGCGGAGACGCAGGCTGACCGAAGTGGTCCCCGGGGCCAGGTGGAGCTGGGGGGTGCGGACAGCTCCGGGAAGAGAGTGATCCCCCACCATGTAGCAGAGTTTCTAATGGTAGAAATGTTTATTATTCAAATATTTTATTGAAAAATATCTTCAGTGGAATTTTATGTTGCCTGTATTCACTTTACCTTTTTCCGTGATTAATTCTTTTAAAAATATTAGTATTAGCTGTTAGTGAGGTTGGACAGCTTTCTGTTACAAGGAATAATTTCTTCAGGGACAAGTTAGTAATGTGGAACGGACCGGGACTGTGTTGCGGGGTGAAGAACATGGCCTGGCTCTGCCTTTCCTGGCTGCAGGCTCTCAGGCATGTTACTGAACACCTTTGGGTGTCAGTGTCATTGGGTATAAAATAGAGGCAATGTGTGGACAAAGTGCAGGTATCATGTGAGATAATTATGTGAAGTCCCTAATTCAGTGTCTGGCATACCACCAGTTGCAAAGCTGATCCCCACTCATGACAACCCCATGTGTGTCAGAGTAGAACTGTGTCCCATAGGGTTTTCAATGGCTAATTTTTCAGCATTAAATTCCAAGGCGCCTCTGGTGGACTCAAACCTCCAAACTTTCAGTTAGCATCAAATTGGGTTAACTGTGCCACGCAGAGATGTCTGGCATATTAGAAGATCTTTAATAAAGATCTTAAATAAAAGTTTATTATTAAGGAGCCCTGGTGGTGCAGTGGTTAAGCAGCCGGCTGCTAACTGAAAGGTCAGTGGTTTGTTCCAACCCACCTGCAGCTCTGAGGCAGAAAGATGTGCGGTCCGCTTCTGTGAAGATTACAGCCTTGGAAACCCCGTGTGGGCAGTCCTGCTCTGTCCTGTAGGGTTGCTATGGGTCAGAATTGACTCGATGGCAGTGGGTTTGGTTTTTGGGGTTAATTTATTACATTTTTATAATTCTAGCTACCCATCCTTTATCACACGTATCTAGCCTTTATAGAGTAATGAGAGATGGATTATACATCTCCCTCCCAGCTGCCCCGCTATGCCACACCCTGGGTCCCCTGCCCTCAGCCCTCCCAGCTGACCTCTGACCCTGCCTCTCCTTGTCCCCACAGAGCTCAGGGTGACTGTGACCCTGAGGTGCCAGTGACTGAGGGCACACGCTGCTGCCGCCAGGAGACCTACATTGACCTGCAGGGGATGAAATGGGCTGAGAACTGGGTCCTGGAGCCCCCGGGCTTCCTGGCCTACGAGTGTGTGGGCGCCTGCCAGCAGCCACAGGAGCCCCTGACCTTCCAGTGGCCGTTTCTGGGGCCGCGACAGTGCATCGCCTCAGAGACGGCCTCCCTGCCCATGATTGTCGGTATCAAGGAGGGAGGCAGGGCCAGGCCCCAGGTGGTGAGCCTCCCCAACCTGCGGGTGCAGAAATGCAGCTGCGCCTCTGACGGGGCAACCGTGCCTAGGGAGCTGGAGCCATAGGCCTGTGATTGGATGCTGCACAGAGGCAGGTCTTAATGTAGGTCTGAATTTTGTACTTAGCAAGCTACCTTTGCCCCGATTTAGTGCCCCTATTTTATCTTACCTTTGCACTGCTGTCTTCCATTTTTCCCACCCTTGCTGTCCAGCACCCATCCTAAGCACTTACACGCAGGAATATTGCTGAGCTCTGGTGAGAAATCCTGACTGACTTACCAGAGGATCCAGCCAAGCAAGGGACACATTGTCAGCTGGGGATTCCTATTCTCTGGCAATTCTCAGCTGAGGGTTCTCTGATGAGAACTAGGGAAGTAGATCTGATTTATTCTATTACATGATGAATTAAAACAAAACAACACACACACACACAAATCCTTATTTCCCACTGTTTTAACAGAATTTATCGCCAGAAAACCACGTGTTTAGGTTGCTTTGTTTAGCAAAAACAATTGTATGTAGATAATCTGCTGAAATAAAATAAAAGTGGTTTCGCTCTGTTTCTGTATTTATTTAATTTATATAACAGAGCTCTGGTGGTACAATGGTTAAGTGCTTGGCTGTTAACCAAAAGGCTGGTGGTTAGAACCCACCCAGCAGCTTCGAGGGAGAAAGACCCATTAATCTGCTTCCATAAAAGACTATAGCCAAGAAAACCATATGGGGCAGATCTGCTCTGTCACGTGGGGTTGCTATGATTTGGACCTGACTGGCGGCGCCTGACGACAACACTTCACATAGGAGTCCCTTGGGGGCTCAAATGGTTAAGCGCTTGGGAAAAAGGCCTGGTGATCTACTTCTAATAAACCACAGCCATTAAAAACTCCGGAGCACAGTTCTGCTCTGATACACATGGGGTCTCCGTGACTCGGGCAACTGGTTTATATAAGAGAGAAGGGAGCAAGAATGAAAACAATATAAGGATTTGAAGAAAGAGGGTGGTCTGCAATCCCCAGTTTCTAGGGAGTGCTGAAGACTGCAATAACTAAATTATAACTAGGTTTTCATTAGGCACAAAAACCCTTTGCCAGTGAGTCAATTCCAACTCATAGCGACCCTATAGGACAGAGTAGAACTGCCCCACAGGGTTTCCAAGGCTGTGATCTCAGAAGCAGGCTGCCACATCTTTCTCCTGTGGAGCGGCTGGTGAGTTTGAACCAAAGACCTTTTGGTTAGCAGCCGAGCACTTAACCATTGTACCACCAGGGCTCCTTTAAGCACAAAAGGGAATTATGTATTAGATCCATTAAAACAATTAGGATCACATACCTAAAAGACAAAGGTAAAAAGTAGTTAACTAGACCTGGGTATCAGCCAAGGAGGATGGTGCAATATTCATGATTAGGTAGAAAAATGAAAAGGCAGAATGCAGAGATGTGGTGAGATGAGAAAATATTTTGGATTTTAAAAAGCCACCTTGGAGCTTTCCAGCTGCTGGATCTCCAAGCTTGACCTTGCAGGCGACCTCAGCTGAGACTTCACCCTGGTCAGCCTGGGCCTCAGCTCGCCTGGCTCTCCTAATGCCACTCAGCACCCTTGCCCCAGCCGCTTCCCCAGTAGGGCCACCAAAGACCTTCAGAGCAGCTGCCTGGCCAAATAAGAGGCTTGTCCTCTAGGAAAACCAGAAAGGAGGTAGGACACAAAGAGGCGCCCCCGGGAGGTGACCAAACAAACACATGTGCTGCAACTTGGATAAGCCTTGAGTGCAGTATGCTAAGTGAAACAAGGTCAAATGTATGATTCTTTTCTTATGAAATATCCAGAATGGGCAAACCCACAGAGGCAGAAAGTAGATTCGTGGTTGCCAGGGGGTGGGGGAATGGGATGCTTACTTAATGGCACGAGGTGTTTATGTTTTTAATGACTATAGCATAGTGGTGATGATGATGAACATTTGAACCAACCTGCAGCTAGTTTTGAAACTAGAAAGAGGTGTTTGCACAACATTGCAAATGCACTAAATGCCATTGAATCGTACACTTTAAAGTAGTTAATTGCATGTTCTGTATGTTTATTTCACCTCAACAAAAAAGAGAGAGAGAGAGAGAACACCGTGAGGCAGGGCTGTCTGGCTCACAGCTGCATTCCCAGGGCCTAGGAAACCACTGAATACATAGTAAAAAAAACAAAACAAAACACATAGTAGGTCGCCAAAAATAAACCTTGACTAAAAGGATGATTGGATAAAAGTTCAGAACTTGATAGAGCTGTGATTGAAAATGGAGCAACCCTCTTCAAAACTATGACATTCTATTCTCATTTGCTTGATCATTTTGGAGTGTTATGTAAATAATTACAACTATATAACTTAAAAACTATCCCTCTTTTTTCCCTCCCTCCCTCTCTCTCTCATTAATTGTTGCTATAAATTAGTTTGCAATAGATATCCACATATATTTTTTAGAGTAGTATTTATATTTTTCCTTACAACTCTCCTTCCACAAATAGTATTTTAAATAATCACTCACATATGCCACCTCTTTAGGGGGCACTTGAACCCCTGCAATGGTGGTTATGGGGGGAGAGGGTGATGGCGGTGTGCTAAGCAGACTAACGTCTATTGAGCATTCACTGTGAACCAAGGAGCTGTGCCAGTAAGCTTCACATACATTACGTCACTTAATACTTACAACTCTTTCTTATGGTGGTACAGGCAGTCCCCAGATTACAAAGGAGATCTGTTCCTGAGTCTGTCTTTAAGTCAAATTTAAGTCAGAACAGTTAGGTACAATTTGTATCGGACATAAGTCAAATGTTTGTCTTAGTATATAGTATATAATGTACCTATCCATGCATAAAAACATTAAAGAGCCACTTCCAGACTCACTAAAACATGTTTAACACAATATAGTAATAATAACAATAATGTTTTAATGTGCGTTGTAAAGTAGCACCTGTTTGTTATTATGATCCATTGTATGTACCTCGAATTTTCAATATAATACGCTTTACAGGGTTGGTTCCTAACTACAGGTTGTACATAAGCTGAACATTCATAACCCGGGGACTGCCTTATTATTGTTATTATACTATTTTTACATAACAATATTATTTCTATTATTATACCCATTTTCAGATGAGAAACTGAGGCTGAGGGAATCCAAATCTGTTGAGTCCCTACCCTATAGAATGGGTTATAAACTCCTTCCCAACCCACCAGTTGGTGAGTGTGCTTTGCCGATGACACAGGCAGTAGGTTAAAATGTCATTTGGAAGCTGTGTGTCTGGCAGTTTTTCAGTCACAAAATTGACTGTGGTTACAAGCCAGCTCATAAGATTCTGTGAGAGAGCCAAGGCTTTGTTCCCACACTGAGAAAGAGGCACCTGTCTTAGGGAGAGAAGCAGGCCTCTCTTGCCAGCTTAACAGAGGGCTCTCGAAACTGCCTGCTTTGTAGCTGAACTGCTCAATGAATGGTTTGTTTTACATTACTGTCATCAGAGAAGCCAGGCGAGAGGGACACGAAACTCTTTTCCAGATCTTGCTGTTGGGTAACTCGCGTAGACCACCATTCTGAAGTGCTACCAGCTGCCAAAAAGATGTCTTTTTTTTTTTTTTTTTGCCATCATATTATTACAAAATTCCTCAGGAAATGGAATAATTTCCAATTTGCTCGATTTACTTTTTTTGTAAAAAAAAAAAAAAGCTACAACCTACCTAAGCAAGCTTCTCTTAACCATTTACATCTTTACCCTCCCATTCAAGTTACTTGCATGTAAATTAAAAAAAAAAAACAGAAACTTTCAAATCTGTTGCTATTATAATGATGGTTGACTTTTACTATGTTTGTTTTTTTTTAATTGAAGCAGACTCTGTTCTGAACGATGTTATGTATCCTAACTTATTTAATCTGCACAACAACACTACCAGGCAGGCATTATTAATATATTCATTTTATAGTTGAGGAAACTGAGGCATGGAGAAATTAAATAACTTGTCCAAAGTTACCTCGTTGGTAAATGATGGAACTGGGATTTGAAAACAGTTTGGCCCCAATGTCCACGTTTTTAATCACTATACTATAGTGAAGATGACGACAAAATTTTAAACCAACCTGGAATTAATTTTATAAATAACTTAAAGACAACAGGGCTGTAGTAGTCCCTTGCTCACTTAGCCATTTGTCGCCCTCTTTAATTGAAGTTCATGGCCAGACTGCTAACGGTGACGTTTTAGAGCAGACTTCAGCACCACAGACAGTGGCCAGCTGAATATTCAAGCAAGCTCAACGATGCTCAGAAAGCCTCCAATCCTGGGCGGCACTCTTCTCCAGTTTTCACCCTCTCTACCCTCGACCTTTCTTCACACTTTGGAACTCCAAATAACCCAGCTGGATGCTCCGGGTAGCCTGAGCTCACTCCACCCAAAGAGTGGGGACGGAAACGTGGGCAGTTTCTCCCAGACACATTACATTGGGGCCTCTCTCAGAGGTCCAACACCAAAAGCTAAGGCTCCAGAGTTACATCAGCATAGATCTGTTTTCTAAACCACTAATAATAACACCACAAATTATCATCATCATCATCACTTACGGAGCATTTGCGATTGAAATTCTTAAAAAGCCCCCATACTCCTAGGAAAAGACTGTTTCTATAATCATGGTAAAAAGTAATCCCAGAACTAGTTTTAAGCCTATTTAATGAATCAATGATAGTTCTGTGGCTATTGAAATAAGTCAACACAAGAACTGATTTTAAACCTACATGTGATGGTTAAGATTGTATGTCAACTTGGCTGGGCCATGAGTCTCAGTGTTTATACATATCACCCCTGTGATGGGATCTGCTGTGAGTAGCCAATCAGTGGAAAGGGAGTTTCCTTGAGTGTGTGGCCTGCATCCGAATATAAGTGGATGTCTGGCTTTTGCCTGCTCTGGATCCTGTAACTGCCTCCTGTTTGTCTGACCTCTGGTTCTTGGGACTTGAGCTATCAGCTTATCTGCCAACCCTGGGATTCGTTGATCTTCACAGCCTGTGAACAGGAGCCCTGCTCTCTGACCTGGTCATCTTGGGTTCACCAGCCCCTGTGGCTACGCGAATCAGGAGAAGCCTGTATCCTGATCCATGGACTTGGGATGTTCCAGACTCTACAATTTCGTGAGCTGTTTCCTTGATATAAAAAACCCAGTGCTGTTGAGTCGATTCCGACTCATAGCGACCCTATAGGGCAGAGTAGAACTGCCCCATAGAGTTTCCAAGGAGCACCTGGCAGATTCGAACTGCCAACCCTTTGGTTAGCAGCCGTAGCACTTAACCACTACGCCACCAGGGTTTCCTTCCTTGATATAGATCTCTCTCTATATATATTTATACACTTTACTGGTTTTACTTCTCTAGAGAACCCAGCCTAAGACACTATGTAAGCAATGAAAACTTGCTTCGGGGAACATTACTCTGAAAGCCAACTAATCAATGACAGCCTCATCCTTTAAAGTCAGATAACCAGTAATTGATTCACCCTAGAAAATATGCTTTTAAAGCTGATGTTGGAAACTCTGTTGGTGTAGTGGTTAAAAGCTACAGGTACTAACCCAAAAGGCCGGCAGTTAGAATCCACCAGGTGCTCCTTGGAAGCCATATGGATCAGTTCTACCCTGTCCTATAGGGTTGCTATCAGTCAGAATTGACTCGACAGCAGCAGGTTTAACGGCAATGCTGATATTAACCCACTTTTCGTCTGTAACCAATACAACCATGTTATGGATTGAATTGTGTCCCCCCAAAATATTGGTCAACTTACCTGGGCCATGATTCTTAGTACTGTGTGATTGTCCACCATTTTATGTGATTGTCCACCATTTTATGTGGTTTCCCTATGTGTTGTAAATCCTATCAATATGATATAGTAAGATGGATTAGCGGGAGTTATATTGATGAGGTCTATAAGATTAGGTAGTATCTTAAGCCAATCTCTTTTGAGATATAAAAAAGAAAAGCGAGCAGAGAGACATGGGGACCTCATACCACCAAGAAAGCAGCACCAGGAGCAGAAGGTGTCCTTTGGACCTGAGGTTCCTGCGCTGAGATGCTCCCAGACCAAGGGAAGACTGATGACAAGGACCTTCCTCCAGAGCCTACAGAGAGAGTGTCTTTCCCCGGAGCTGGCATCCTGAATTCAGACTTCTAGCCTACGGGACTGTGAGAGAATAAATTTCTCTTTGTTAAAGCCACCCGCTTGTGGTATTTCTGTTATAGCAGCACTAGATGACTAAGACCAAATGGGCAACTGCTGTCCAAAAGAAAAACAAGAAGGCAGGAAGAGACGGCAACTGGACGAATGGGCACAGGGAACCCCAGGTGAAAAGGGGGAGCATGCTGTTACATTATGGGGATTGCAACCAATGTCACAAAACAACACGTGTATAAATTTCTGAAAGAGAAATTAACTTGAGCTGTAAACTTTCACCGAAAGCACAATTAAAAAAAAATTCTTTCCACTTGGGGCGTTGTGAGCAGTAGAGCATAGTTACTTTGTCTATAAAAAGGATTTTGAAATCATCTGAAGAATTCTACCAACTGCTCAGTGATGTACCTGTAGCTTTAATAGGTCTGTGTACTCCCAGGCAGTCACATAAAATGAATGACAGGGATAGGCCTGCTCACGCCAGGTTGAGTGTGAGCTAAAAAACCCAGGAGGTTTTTTTAGTTTCAGAAGTAAAACGTGCTCATTAGCACAGGGAGACAATGTGGTAGGCAAAAGGTTCTCCTTAAAGATGTCCATGCTCTAACCCCTGGAACCCACAAATATGCTACATAACACGGCAAAAGGGGCTGTGCAGATATGATTAAGGTTACAACTCTTAAAATAGGAAGATTATCCTGAATTATATGGTTGTACCCAATCTAATCGCATGAGTCATTAGAAGCAGAGAACTTTCCCTGGCTGGAAGCAGGAGACATGCAGAAGAGAGGACAGCAGAGAGATCTGAAGCATGAGAAGGACTCAACTTCCCAGTGCTGGCTTTGAGCCAGAATGTAAGTGACCTCTAGAAACAGAATGACTTGGGCTGACAGCCAGCAAGGAAAGGAGACCTCAGTCCCACAGCCACATGGAACTGAATTCTGTCAACAACCCGAATGAGTCTAGAAGCAGATACTATCTCAGAGCCTCCAGATAAGAGCCCCCAGATCCGCTGACACCTTGATTTGGCAGAGAAACCAGCTGAGTCCATTTGGACTTAAGAACTACTGAACTGTGAGATAATAATTTTTTAAATTGCTAAATTTGTGGTCATTTGTTACAGCAGCAATAAAAACTAATATAGATAGTAAGCCAAATCACATTAGAAGTACAGTGTAATTACAACCTTTTTGTTTAAAATGATGAAATAACAACATTAAATATAATTTTGAATAAATTGAAAACTACCCATAATCCCACCACCCTAAAACAAAATTATTTTGGTTTTTTGCACATCACCTTGTTTATATACAACATGATTTGTTTATATACATGCCTACATACTTGTTGTAATAATCAAGCTTAAGATGTGCCTTATTGCATGGGGAAAAATAATCTATAGAGTTATATTCCAGAAGGGTCATACTGGTTCTCTTTAGGTGGGATTAAAAGTAATGTTCACTTCTCCATTTGCTCTAATTTCTGTAAAAGAAACATAGATTATTTGTGTAATAACAAGTATAAAAGCAAAGTTGTATGCGAAACGTGCCTCCCTGGAGTTCCTAATGTCAGGGAGGATTGGGGTCAAGGGGACTGCCATGTGAGTAGCTGGGAGCAGCTCAGGACTCTTTCTCTTTTCCGGGATTTAGAGACAGGCCAGGAGGGAGGCACTGAGGGCCTGAAAGCAAAGGAGGGCCAGGAACAGCTGAACCTGCCTGGCTGTTGGATGGGAGGATAGGAATGGGGCAGGGGGAGGGGGAAGTTGGGTAGTCCTGGAGGCTAAGTGGATGTCCCTGTTTTCTTTCTGGACTTCACCCTGCCTGTTCAGATGGAGTAGAAGGCTAGAGTGGGTGTCCAAGGAGACAAGTGCCAGACATGGAGGCTGTATGTCCAGGGCAGGATGGCTGTGAGAAGCTGGGGCTGGGTGCTCCTTGAAGGTGTAGGCTTTGTGGTTGGGTGGGCAGGCCCCTCCTCTCCTCATATCACCCATTCAGCACTTCAGCTCAAAGGACCTTCACAGGCATCAGACGTAATCACTGTGGAAACCAAGGCAGGGGCCACAGCACCAAGGACATGGGCCTTTACAGTTAGAAAGGTTATTAAAAGAGAATACAGTGGGATTGCCTACAATTAAAACATAGAACAAAACATTGTACGCATATAGTTGACCCTCTGTATCTGTGGCTTCCAGGTCCGTGGATTCAACCAACCCCGTGAATCAAAAATATTCGGGGGGCGGAGCGGGTGGTAGTTCCTAAAAGCAAAACTTGCATTTGCGATGAGCCGAGCACTCTGCTGAGTCCACGGGAATGAAGTGATGTGTAGGCAGCCCCAGCTGTGGCTTCCAGTCATTTCACAGCTCCTCAGTCTCTCTCCAGCATGGGTTGTTTGAGCATTGTTTGCTTCCAGCCTCCTTCATTCACCACTTGTGTTGCGTGTACCCTCTGTTTCTGTGAAAAAAAGGCTCCTAAAAAGCTATGAACTGGTTGAGGCAATCCCTCAAAGGCTAAGAGGGAGTGTAAAGTGCTCTCTCTCGACAAGAAAATAAAAACTTTGGATCTTCTGAAAAGTGGCATGTCGCTTTCTGAAGTGGGCCATAAGGTTCGTAAGGACAAAATTGAGCACTCCCATAATAAAGCTGAAAGAAGCTGAAATTTGTGGAAAGTGTTAGCGCTGCCCCTACCACAGCAAAAATGATCTCTCTGGTTCATGATAAAGTGCTTGCAAAGACTGAGAAAGCATTAAGTGTGTGGCCAGTGAACATGTCACAGAAGCATATCCCCGCTAATGGCAAAATTACCCATGAAAAAGCACTTAGCCTCTATGAGCACTACTGTGAGCGGGTTGAGGAGAGTGAGAGGAAGGAGTTTCAGGCTAGTAAGGGACGGCTGGCTAGCTCTGGAAAGCGCTGCAGCGTCAAGAACTTCAGGGTCGTGGGAGAATCGGCCTTGGCTGGTGCCCAGGCAGCATCAGCATTCCCAGGGGAGCTCCAAAAACGCATAGCAGAAAAAGGCAACCTTCCACAGCAGGTCTTCAGCTGTGATGAAACAACTATTTACATAGCATTTACGTTGTATTAGGTCTGATAAGTAATCTGGAGATGATTCAAAATATACGGGAGGATGTGTGTCGGTTATATGCAAATACCAGGCCATTGTATATAGGGGACTTGAGCATCCTCAGATTTTGGTATCCATGGGGTGGCAGGGAGGGGAGTCCTGGAACCAATCCCCTGCAGATACTGGAGGATGATTGTAAACTATAAAGTCTAGTGATAAAAAAAATATTAAACCTCAAAGTCTCATAAAAAATAACCAGTTTCTGTTCACTGGACCACACACGTAAACGTCAGAAGGACCAAGTGGTTTTACTGCTCCTTCTCTTATGTTCCTGCCCTGGCTAGGGATCAGGCCAGCACTGGGCATCTCCAGCATGGCCTCCTTCCCTAGGCTCTTGGTCTTCCTCACATTTCATCACTATCCCTGGGATCTGAGGCAAGAGATATCAAGGCAACTACGTAAGGGATGGGTGTGCTCTCACAGTCAGGAGTAAGGGGTCTGACAGGAGAGAGACACCAATGTCCCCCACTCCCCACCCCAACATGCACACACTCAACTTCGCCACAACCTCCTGCATTGCAGCCAGGGCCAGAGCTCAGGGCAACAGACCAGTGCCAGGGATAGTAGGGGGGCCTCTGCAACCTCTCCAGTGGACCATGAGAAGTCTGAGTACCCCTCAGGGGAACAGGCAGCTTCACAAAGCTGTGGAGAAGGGGAGGCCCCATCTTCCCCACTGCCTGAGACAACTTCTCTACACCAAGAAAGAATGAGGCCAGTGGAGGCAAACAGATGAGAAAAAAGAGAGGACTAGTTCGAGCCCCTGAGGTCCAGCATTCTGCAGATGCTCCTTCTAGGCAGTGAGCTCCCCTGGACCTTTCCCAGGGCCTGTATCAAATGCCTCCCTTTTTCCTCCAAATGGTTTGAACTGTTGGGTTTCTGGTTTCAGAGCCACTAGGCTATGTATGCTGTACCACCGCCAACCACTAACAGCCGTTCAAGCACCTACACCCCTGAGTCCAAGACTCTCACTTTTAGGGATCCATGCTAAAGAAATAATCAAAGAGACAAAGATTTCATCACATTTGTACATATAGTAATTTTAAAAACTGTCCTAAGTTTTAACAGGACAGGGATTTTTGGCTGTTTTGTTCACAGTTATATTCCCAGAACCCAATACATTGCTTGGCTCAATAAATATCTGTTGAATGAATTAATAAACCCAAATGCTGAGCTTTGGGAGAATGGTTAAATGAACTACAGTACGTTCATGTAATAAAACACTAGCCCATTGCTGTTGAGTCGATTTTGACTCGTGTTACAGAGTAGGACTGCTCCATAGGGTTTTCCTGGCTGCAATCTTTATGGAAGCAGATTGCCAGGACTTTCTTTTCACAACACCACTGGGTGAGTTTGAACTGCCAACCATTAGGTTAGCAGTCCAGTGCAAGCCGTTTTTGCCCCCTAGGGAAGTAGTCACTAAAAATTTTGTTTTCAGTGACTTCTCTGTGGCATTGGAAAATGCTTATGATAGCATAAAAAATGTCAAAACTATAAGCACATCACATATTTCCATGATGGGAAGAGTATACACGCATAGAAAATAATACTGGAAGGAAATACACCAAACATGTTTACAGAAAATATCCTTAGAAGGTATGATTATTGATGATTTTAACTTTACTTTTACTTCTTTTGTATTCTCCAAATTTTCTTCAATAAGCATATATTACTTTTTTAATCAGAAAAAGATTATAGAAATATTTTACTTAATAGTAAACATTTGGTCCCCATTTTTAAGGTGCAGAAGCTAAGGGTCCGGGGCTTACCCAGGAGTTCGATTCTTGGAACATCACCTGGATGAAAATGCCAGAAAATGGACCCCTTCCTGAGGGTGGGGGTGTGGATTATCAGGTAAGGGCTAGGGGAAGCTGGTAGAGACGGTGGGAAGCTAGCGGTCCCTGTCACTATATGGCTCATTACTTATACGTATTTACTACCGATGGAAAAGGAAACTTCCATTTGTGGAGCTTTTAAAGGCAAGTGGTGGTGCGCGGAGGAGGTGGAGGTGCAGACTTGCTTCTATTTTTAGCCAAGCCGATAACTTCCTAAACGGAGGAACTGAAGCTACTCGTAATCCAGTTAAGGCGAATTCGCATGAACCATCCAAGTTCAAGCGAACAAACCGATGCCCCGCCGCCTCTCCGCGCGAGCCGGGATGGGGCGGGCGGAGGTGGGGCGCCTCCGGGCTCCATCCCGGGGCGCTCGCTACAGGGTGCGGGGCTTGGAGTCCACAGGTCTTCATGATCCCCTGTCCGACCTCCGACCAGGAGGCTCTCTGGTAGCCCCTCGGATCGGCCATTTGGAGAAGTTCTCTTGGCAATGAAGAGTGGCTGACGGCTAGCCACAGAAAAGACATCGGCACTGCGCTCTGGGCAGCGACCTCGGCTCTTGGAAAGGAAAGGCCCCGGCCGGCAGTTACATGGCCCGCACGCGAGGCCGGAATCCCGAATTCACCACGTGTTGTCTGAGGCTCTACCCTCTGACCCCAAGCGGAGGCGGGCACACGGCCTCGGCCCGGCTGCCCATTGGCCCGCTCCGAGCTACCGGCCGCGGATTGGCAGTCCGGGCGGGCGGGCCACGTGGGGCCCTGCGGCGCCGTGCGGCGCCGTGCGCAGCCTGCGTGTCAGCGAGCGAGCGGGAAGGCGTCGCGAGATCCTCCGCAGGGTGCGTCGGGTCCCTGCGAGTATTCCCGTGTTGGCGCCCCGGCGCCGGCTGAGCCCAGCCCCGCCCCAACCCGGAAACGCCCCGGAACTCCCTGGCTCCGGCTCCCTCGGCCGCACTGCCTGCTGGGTCCCCGCACTCCCCGCCCTTCCGGTAGTACCTCCGGGCCGGCGCTGCGAGGGTTCCTGCGGCTGCCCAGGAGACGAGGCGCCCGGGGCCATGAGCGTGGGCTTCATCGGCGCTGGCCAGCTGGCCTGTGCGCTGGCGCGCGGCTTCACGGCCGCAGGTGAGGGCGTGGGGCGGGAGCGGATGCCGGCGGCCCCTAAGTCTGGTCGGTGAACAGGCTTCACCCGGTGAGAATGAATGAGTGAATGAATGAATGAGTGAGGAGTTCACATTTGGGGGGTGGAAGAAGACTCTTGTTAAGGCAGCGAATCTTAGTCTTCTGTCCGCAGAAAGGACTTGCGAGGGGAGGGAGGTGGTGGGTTTTGATTGTGTTTTCCCAGGGGGAGGATGGGACAGCTGGTGGAAAAGCTCTGTCTTCTGCAGGCATCTTGTCCGCTCACAAGATAATAGCCAGCTCCCCCGAAATGGATCTGCCCACGGTGTCGGCGCTCAGGGTAGGTGGGGCAGGAGGGGGTAGGGGCGAGCATGGGGGCCCAGGAGTAGGGTGGCCTGAGCAGGTGGAGGATTAAATGAGGTAATTATGTCCGGAAAGCACCTACGGGAACACCTAGTAAAAACCAGTTGTCATCAGTTTAACTCCAACTCTTGGCTACCCCATGTGTGTCTGAGTAGAACTGCGCTTTGTAGGGTTTTCGGTGGCTGATCTTGGGAAGCAGATGGCCAGGCCTGTCTTCCCAGGTGCCTCTGGGTGGATTTGAACCTCCAACCTTTCTGTTAGCAGCCGAACATGTTAACTGTTTGCACCACCCAGGGATTCCTGGTACATAGTAGGTATTCATTTTTCTCCATTGACCAGCTCTTTGAGCTTAAAGTCCTCAGCCCTTCTGAGGCCCAGTGTCCTAATTTATAAAATAAAGACAATAGCTACTTTGCCGAATTGTTGTGAGGTGTGAATGAACACATTGGGAAAGAACATGGTTAGTTAGTTGCTCTTCTCTCTGAAAACAGTATGTCAAATCTTCCCCCAAAACCTGGTGTCTTAGTCATCTAGTGCTGCTATAACAGAAATACCACAAGTGGGTGGCTTTAATGAAGAGAAATTTATTCTCTCATAGTCCATTAGACTAGAAGTCCGAATTCAGGGTGCCGGCTCCAGGGGAAGGCTTTCTGTCTCTGTCAGCTCGAGAGGAAGGTCTTTCTCACCAGTCTTCCCCTGGACTAGGAGTTTATCAGGTATAGGGACCCCGGGTCCAAAGGATGCCCTTCACTCCCCATGTTGCTTTCTTGGTGGTGTGAGGTCCCCAACTCTCTGCTTGCTTCCCTTTTCTTTTATATCTTGTAAGATAAAAGGGGAAACCCTGGTGGCATAGTGGTTAAGTGCTACAGCTGCTAACCAAAGGGTTGGCAGTTCGAATCCACCAGGCGCTCCTTGGAAACTCTGTGGGGCAGTTCTACCCTGTCCTATAGGGCACTGGATTAAGATAAAAGGTGGTGCAGGCCATACCCCAGGGAAACTCCCTTTACATTGGATCAGGGATGTGACCTGGTAAGGGTGTTACGATCCCACCCTAATCCTCTTTAACATAAAATTACAACCACAAAATGGAGGACAACCACAGAATACTGGGAATCATGGCCTAACCAAGTTGATAGACACATTTTTGGGGGGACGTAATTCAATCCATGACACCTGGGCAATGAGGGAGAGGATGGCTAATGAGGTAGGGGACAGGCAAGGCCGTGTCTAGGATGGGATGATGTCCCTACCACTACAGGTCCCTGCTTCAAGTCTGGAGTCCTAGAGTGGTGGGTGTCCTCCAGTGGTCCAACCCGGGGTCCACACGGAGGCTGTGTGGTCTGATGAACAGGTTGCAGGCATTGGGAAAGGACCTGACTTGGCCCTTCTAACAGCCACAGGCACCAGCATTTTACCTTTCCCTTTCCCCAGGCCACTTACCAACTATGGAGCCTTTTTCCTTAACAGAGGGTCCCCTGGGTGCCTGAGGATTGATGGGGGTTGGAGGACAACCACTTCCTGGTTACCGCGAAGAAGCTGGTTGAGGCCAGTTCCTTGCTCATTTGCCCAGTAGTAGCAATGGAAAACTGTGCCAATTGGGGTAGGAGCTGAACCCTGAGTGGGCAAGGCTGCAACTGGCAGAGTGGGCTTGGCAGGCTTCAGCTGCTCCTGGGGTGGGTTGAGTGCACACAGCTGCCCAGCACTGTGAGCACTGCTGTCTCCTCCTGCAGAAGCTGGGTGTGCATCTGACCCGCAGCAACAAGGAGACGGTGCTCAACAGTGATGTCCTGTTCCTGGCGGTGAAGCCACACATCATCCCCTTTATCCTGGATGAGATCGGAGCCGATGTCAAGGACAGGCACATCGTGGTCTCCTGTGCGGCCGGTGTCACCATCAACTCCGTGGAGAAGGTGCCTGTCTCAGCCTTGTGTGAGGAGGGTGGCCGTGAATGGGTGGATGCTTGTGAGGAGCTATGCCCTGGCAACTTGCTTAGTCGTCTTCTTTGCTGCAGAAGCTGATGGCTTTCCAGCCGGCCCCCAAGGTGATTCGCTGCATGACCAACACGCCTGTGGTGGTGCGGGAGGGTGCCACCGTGTACGCCACGGGCACTCATGCCCTGGTGGAGGATGGGCACCTCCTGGAGCAGCTCATGAGCAGCGTGGGCTTCTGCACCGAGGTGGAGGAGGACCTGATTGACGCCGTCACAGGGCTCAGCGGCAGCGGTCCTGCCTACGTGAGGCTCTCACGCTTTCTTGACCTTCCTGGGAGCCTGTCGGAGCAGATGGGCTGGCAGGCAGGCTTGTCTGGGGTCACCCACCTCTTGGTACAGCTGTGTGGTAGAAGCTGACTCCTTAGAGCTAGTTCCAGTCATCAGGAAAAGTAGACCCTGGGGAATGCCCTCTAGCCCTGGCCTGGTGCCTGGGGCTCACAGAGTGTCTCCACAGGCTTTCATGGCCCTGGATGCATTGGCTGATGGCGGGGTGAAGATGGGCCTCCCGCGGCGCCTGGCAGTCCGACTAGGGGCCCAGGCCTTGCTGGTCAGTATCTCCTCTCACATCCAAGGTGTGGAATGGGTTCCAGAGAGTCACAGAGCTGGGGCCAGGGGTTGGTTTGTTGGGGAGCTGGGATCAGGGTTGGGGAGGAACAGTGGACTTGTAGGAGCCTGTCCCAGCATGTATCAGCAGCCTTCTCCTCTAATGGCCCCTTCCTGCCATAGGGAGCTGCCAAGATGCTGCTGGATTCAGAGGAGCACCCAGGCCAGCTCAAGGACAATGTTTGCTCCCCTGGGGGTGCCACCATCCACGCCTTGCACTTCTTGGAGAGTGGGGGCTTCCGGTCCCTGCTCATCAATGCCGTTGAGGCCTCCTGCATCCGAACACGGTGGGTCTAGCTCGCTCTCCTTCCCAGCCCCAGTCCCTCCACTTCTTACCAGCCCCAGGTCCAGGCTGGGCACCGTCTGTGGAACTCGCCACCTTGGGTCCCATTAGCAGTTCTGGGACCTGTGCTGAGGTTAATAACCACTACTTATTAGACTTTGTATAGGCTAAGGGTTTGCAGGCATCGTTTCATTTAATTCTCCACACAGCTCTGATGGCTGGGATTAGCTTTGATGTGTAGATAAGGGCGTTCAAGCTTAGAAACAATTTGCCCAAGGTCAGTGGAGGTAGAACCCAACCTCAAGTCTGTGACTCTGGAGCAGGTTGACCACAGATACACTTAGATCAAACAAGATAAATAAAACCTGTATGTACATACTTAAATAGCACTTCTAAGAAGCTTGGGGGAAGCGTTCGGTTTGGGATTCTAATGTGTTAACGAGATTAATGAGGGTTGGAGGTTGTGTGGCTGGGGAAGCTTCATGCAGCCTTGGCTCTAAGGTTTATTGCCTTCCTCCTTCATCACTTCGGGGGCTTTGTCTGCAGGGAGCTACAGTCCATGGCTGACCAAGAAAAGATCTCTCCAGCTGCCCTCAAGAAGACCCTCCTGGACAGAGTGAAGCAGGAATCGTCCACAGTGTCCACGCTGACCCCCTCCAACCCAAGGACGCTCCTCACAAGAAGCCCAGCCCTGGGAGGCAAGAAGGGCTAAGGCAGCCTCCACCTGCTCTGTGGTCCAGGGCCCTTAGCTGAGGGGCCTTGTCCCACCCACACACGCACACCCAGTCCCCAGCCATGTATGCCAAGGGCAGCCTCTGGTAGCTTCCAGGTTCTTGTGATAAAAACCTCCTTAAACCTGTTCAGATCAGCCCATTCTGATAAGCGGCACTGGTTACCTGTCCTGTCCCATGTGGAAAGATGCTCCAGAGGGGTGGTGGGTGCTGGAAGCCAGATGTAACCCTGCACACCTCCAGTGTTGGCAGAGAGAGAGGCTGGACTTCAGCCCCAGCCAGACAGGAAAGCCTGGGGAGGACTTTAACTAGGGTACATTGTAGCCTAATACAGGGTAAGTTTCAATGTCAAATAAGGAAGTGAGAGATGAAACTGTGGTATGGATTTTTCTCTTTGAATTCATAAAGGGAAAAGAAGTAAGCAACTTAGAATTTCACAGTCGATCAGAAATGTACCAAATTAGACTATCCTTGTATGGAGCCCTGGTGGCATTGTGGTTAAGAGCTATAGCTGCCACCCAAAAGGTCAGCAGCTCAAATCCACCAGCTGCTCCTTGAAAACCTTATGGGGTAGTTAGTTCTCTGTCCTGTAGGGTCATTATGAGTACGAATCGACTTAACGGCAACGGGTTTGGTTTTGGTTTTATTTGTGTCTCTTACTCCATAGATGTGCCGTTTAAAAAGTGCTGTTCAGAGCTGTTACATTTAGCTGTTTTAATAAAGCTTTATTTTCTTGCTTTTCTACCTTTTTTTATGCCTGTTACTAAGTCATCATTCTAGAACACTTGAAGCTCTTAGGTTCTCCCTGTTTCTCTGGGGGAATGTTGTCGAAGGGCAAGCAGTCGGGGTGAGAGGAAGCAGGCCAGGCTGGGATGTGATGAAACTCTTGCTCTATCCCACCCCCATCAGGGTTGGGAGATTGTGTTCTGGATGGCCAAGCTGAAGGCAGAGAAGAGCCAAGTGTCCCGGGGAGGGGGACCGGCAGCCTGGACACAATAACTCTGCCTGTTTTGTTGGCCCACTGTCTGCCCAGCATGGGGCTGCACACTAAGTGCTCACACGTGTCCTCTGGGGCAGGCTGCTGCCTCGCCTCACTTTCATAGAAGATGCGAGGCCTGGAGAGAAGCAGTCACCTTGTCCTACTGCTGGTTGCTGGTGGAGGCATCTGTGTTCTTAGCCACCAGCTCCCTGCCTTCCAGAAGCTGAGGCTGGCTGTGCCATCCACAAACCAGGCTAAGCCTGAGGTTTCCTCGTGGGCTGGTAAGCCTAGCATTTGTCTCCAGGAACTTGCTGCCTTGTCCCAGGGGCAGGTGGGCTGTTCTTTTTTTTTTTTTTTAAATAACATTTTATTGTGTTTTCAGTTGAAAGCTTACACAGCAAATTGGGTTCCCATTTGACGGTTCCTACACAAGTTGTTCACTGACACTAGTTGTATTTTTCATGATGTGTCAACATTCTCATTAATTGTGTTCTGGTTGTTCTGTTTCCAGTACTCTAGTTTCCCTGCCTCCCTTCTCATCTTTGCTTTAGGGTAATTATTGACCTTTTGGTCTCACAGGTTTTTTTGTTTTGTTTTTTTATGGAACACGGTACTAATGGGTAATATCCTTTCTTTTGTGTGCCAATCTGTTACTTTGCTAAAAGGTGCCCTCGGATAGTTTTGGTTCAAAGTTTAAAGAGTATCTCAGGACAATAGTCTCGAGGAGCCCCCTAGTCTCAACTGGCCCATTAAGTCTGGCATTTTGAAGAATTAGAGCTCTGTGTGTTTCTCCCATTCTGTCTGATGGGTGGGCTGTTTCTGAAAAGGCGTGGGGATCGGCAAGAGTTAGGAGCTGAGTTCAAATCTCAGATTCCGCTGCTTTCAACTAGCCAACTCGGGTCAGACATCCTCAAAAGGTTCCAATATGTGTTAACTGCTGCCACGTGGAATGGCCCAACAGGACATCCGGAACATGGTGGGCCCTCCTGCTGAGGAGGAAGGGGAGCCCTCTCATTCCCCGGCGTCAGGGCAGCCCCGGCTCCAACTCCAAACCCAAGAGCCCATGAGGAGGCTCATTCCAGTGGGGATGAGATGACAAGGACAGAAATACGAAGGCTAGCATTTTGTTAGCCCACTATGTGGCAGGCCCCTTGCAGACATTACATAGAAATCTCATCACAGCCTGAGGGGCTGGGTATAATTATTCTTGCTCTTCAGACGAGTTAAGTGAGGTTCAAAGGGTTTAGATAAGTTGCCCAGAAATATTTTTCTTCTTTGTTGGTCAGAAAGATTTTTTTAATTTTTATTGTGCTTTAAGTGAAAGTTTACAAATCAAGTCAGTCTCTCATACAAAAATTTATATACACCTTGCTCTGTACTCCTAGTTGCTTTCTCCCTAATGAGACAGCACACTCTTTCCCTCCACTCTCTATTTTCGTGTCCATTCGGCCAGCTTCTGCCCCCTCTGCCCTCTCATCTCCTCTCCAGACAGGAGTTGCCCATGTAGTCTCATGGTCTACTTGATCCAAGAAGCTCATTCTTCACCAGTATCATTTTCTATCCCATAGTCCAATCCCTGTCTGAAGAGTTGACTTTGGGAATGGTTCCTGCCTTGAGATAATAGAAGGTCTGGTGACCATAACCTCTGGGGTCCTTCTAGTCTCAGACCACTAAGTCTAGTCTTTCACGAGAATTGCTCAGAAATATTTTAATAGATATTTCACCATAGATACAAATGGCCAATAAGCACTTGAAAAGATGCTCAATATCATTACCTAATAGGAAAATGCAAATAAAAACCAAATGAGTTCATTCATCTATTTGATCACTGTATTTTGAGGGTCTATAATAAGTAGAGTGAATTTTGAACTGGGTGGCAGGCCCAGAGACTTAAGTAGTTGAGAAGCATCCACGTTAAGGCTTTAGCCTCGTGGTTTTTATCCGCGTACGCTGTATGTGGTTATGGCAAAGGCATTGGAGTCGTCTGTCTCATTGCAGTCTGTCCACTGTGAGACTAGGAGCCAAATGAGGCACCTCACACCCTTGAAGCTCCCCTGCCGAGTTCTATCTTCCTTCCAACTCGTAGTCCTTCACACTCAACGACAGCCTCTGCCTCTTCTCCTGAGCCGCCTCTAGAGGGCGAGGTAATCCCAGCCTGTCCAATATCTAAGCATTTTGTTCATCACACACAAACACGCACCTCACACACGGCCTGCTGCAGCCTGAAAACCATCACGTCAGATGTCGTATAGACAATCTTGTCATTTGTGAGAAATCTAATCATTCCAAAGAGCAATACAGAGTAAGAGTAATACTACTTCATTTCCACTGCTGAACGTCCACTATGAGAATTACATTTCTAGACTTATTTTGTTTTCATTGTCCCATTTGAAAAAAAAATCTTTGATGTGTGGATAATGCCAAATACCACCCATTTTGTCCCCTAGCATTCGTTATGAAGATTAATAATACTATTTCTGCAAAGAAATAGTTATTAGAGTACTTATGCTAACCAAAGTGTCGGCAGTTCGAATCCGCCAGGCGCTCCTTGGAAACTCAATGGGGCAGTTCTACTCCGTCCTATAGGGTCACTATGGGTCGGAATCGACTTGAGGGCACTGAGTCTGGGATGCCCTGATTTGGCTAAAAAATTCTCTGTAACTGGCCACATAAATTAATCCTGCAGGATAAAAAAGAATAATGGGATCTTTCTGCTGTTTTACATAATATACAGGAAAAATCATCATTAATACCTTTCAAAGGGCTTTGGTAATAAAATGTAACTTCTAAGACCTTAAAAAAAAAAAAAAAGGAAAGTTCTTTCAAAGTTCCATTTGGTTATTTTTATAAACATTCTTTGTCTAAAAAAAAAAACCCAATGAGATACCACTTCACATCCGCTGTCGTTAATTGCTGTTGAGCGGGCTCTGACTCCTGGCACCCCATGTCTGCGGAGTAGGTCTGCCCCACAGGGTTTTCAAGGCTGTGACCTTTTGGAAGCAGGTCACCAGGCCTGTCTCCTGAGACGTCTCTGGGTGGGTTCGAACCATTGCGCCACCCAGGGACTCCTCACACCCACTAGGATGAGTATAATAAAAAAAGACAGACAATAACAAGTGTTGGTGAGGATGTGGAGAAGATGGAACTCCCACAAGTCACTGATGGGAATGCAAAATGGTGCAGCCACTTTGGAAAGCAGTTTGGCAGTTCCTTAAGTTAAATACACAGTGACCATAAAAACCAAACCCATTGCCGTTGAGTCGATTCTGACTCAGCAACCCTCTAAGACAGAGTAGAACTGCCCCATAGGGTTTCCAAGGAGTGGCTGGTGGATTCGAACTGCCAGCCTTCTGGTTAGCAAGCCTGTTCTTAACCACTGCCCCACCAGGGCCGCAGAGTTATCATACCAAAAACCAAACCTGTTGCCGTCAAGTCAATTCTGACTCATAGTGACCCTGTAGGACAAAGTAGAACTGCCCCATAGAGTTTCCAAGGGGCGCCTGGTAGATTTGAACTGCTGACCTCTTGGTTGGCAGCTGTAGCTCTTACCCACTACGCCACCAGGGTTTCCAGAGTTATCACATGACTCTTCAATTCCACACTTAGGTATACAAAGAAATGAAAACATATGTCCACACAAAGACTTACACATAAATGTTCCAAGCAGTGTTATTCACAGTAGAAACAACTCGAATGTCCATCACCTGGTGAGCTGATGTACAGATGTGGTACGTGCATGCCAGGGCATGCTGATATTCAGCAATAAATTTCTGACACATGCTACAACATGGGTGAACCTCAAAAACACTATGCTAAGTGAAAAAAACCAAACCCAAAGGCCACATATTGTGTGGCGCCATTTTTATGGAACACCCACACAAAGGAAATCTCTGGAGACTAACAGTGGCTGCTAAGGTTGGGGGTGGGGATGGGAAGTGACTGCAAACAGGTCCCAGGTTTCTGTTTGGAGTGATGGAAATGATTTAAAATAAGATTGTGGTGATGGTTGCACAACTCTAAATATATAATCATTGAATTGTACACTAAAAATGGGTGAATTTTATGATACAAAGTATACTCAACAAAATTTCAAAAAACTGTAAGTCCAGGTTGGAATTTGCTAGGAAGTGGTGGTGTCTATTCTTGTGCTAGTGAGCTTCCGAGACGACTGAAGTCCGCCCCCTCATCTTCTTTCCCTCCTCTACTACCCTGCCAGGCCACCCCCTTTCCAGGCCTGAACCTACCAACATGCATTTACTGAGGATCTACTAAATGCCAGGCTCCGGCTTGTGCTTGGTTCATGGGGTCGACCTGGCTCAGGTGGGGGTCTCTACGGTGAAACCCACTGCCCTTAGTTTCCAAGCTTCAACCAGGTGTGGTCAGGGTAGCTGAGGCCCTGGTACTTCTCCGGGGAGAGGGAGGAGATGAGCCATTCCTTGGAGAACAGCTCTGGTCATCTCTCCTGGGCCGTTGTCTGGAGTGGACCAGACTTCCAGCTCCCATGTGCCCAGCCGCTCACTTAAAGGGCTGCCTAGCTCTGTGGCTGGTGCCGCAGGCAGGCCAGGGCCTGGCAACTCCCCGAGGTGGCCTAGGGAGCCTCCATGGGGCCAGGCCCTGGATGGAGGTTCTAAAGCTTTGATTCCTGCCCCTCAGGTGCCTGAGCCATCAGGAAAACACCCACGTGTCCCTTCAGGCCTTCCAGGAGTAAGAGCTGGGGTTCCAGGTAAGCTCTGCCTTTTCAAGGAGTATCTGCTGAATGCTGCCTCTGGGCCAAGCACCCTGCTGGGCTGAGTGTGCCCTAGGCAATAAGACTTTGTTGTGGTCCTGAGTTGTGCAAGGGCGGGAAGCGATGTGTAAACAGAGAGATATCGAAAGGCAGCTGGAGAATGTGTAGGAGAGTGTCAGGCAGTGTGCTAACCATCTGCTCCTTGTCCTCCTCCCGCCAGCTTCCTCCTCGCTCTTCTCTTCTCAGGCTTCGTTGACAGTCAGGCTTAGAACAGGCCTCAGTCCTGATTTCATAATTGACTTCACTTGTCAGCGGCTGTTTAGCGGCCCCTACTCATGGCGATCCCATGCACAACAGAACAAAATACTTCCTGGTCTTGCGCCATCCTCATGATTGGTTTTGGATTGGACCATTGTGATCATGGAGTTTTCACTGGCTAACTTTCAGAACCAGATTGCCAGGCCTTTCTTCCTAGTCCATCTTAGTCTGGAAGCTCTGCTGAAACCTGTTCAGTATCAGAGCAACAGGCTAGCCACCACTGACAGACGAGTGGTGGCTGCACATGACACGCATTGGTCAGGGACTGAACCTGGGTCTCCCACATGGAAGGTGAGAATTCTACCATGAAACCACCGGTGCCCTCACTGACTTCTCTTAACTGGAGCCTGGAGAAACACTTTCTTACTTAGTGCGTCGATTTTGCTGTCCTATAAAATGGACATAAGAACCTCTGCCCCCAACTATTAACAAAAGTTGTTTTGGGGATTGTAGGGTTGAGGATGGCACAGGACCAGGCAGTGGTTCGTTCTGTTGCAGGCAGGGTCTCTGTGAGTCGGAGTCCACTGGACGGCACCTAACAACATCAACAACAGGATGAGGTTGACTTCTCACTTGATTTATTTATTTTACTTTAGGTAATTTGTTGATTACAGGCATGACTTTGGTCGTTAAAATATAAGATTAGGCATTTTTCCACTGCTCCTCACACGCAGGCTGCGCGGGAACACAAACACAACCCCCCACCTCCCGCTGCCGAAGATCTCACTGTTACTAAGCAACGCTCTCTGGAGGGACATGAGTGCTGATCTGAGCCACAGGGCTGGCTGTGCTTTCCCTCACAATTCCAGGCCGTATAGACAGGCCTTTCTGCGCATCTTATCAAAATGTTTGTAAACCCTTAACCTGTGCTTTCCTTTCAACAACAAACCAGAACATAAACAAAAATGGGTATTGTTAGTATGTAGAATCAGCAGGATTTGAAAATGAAATACACCTCTTTTCAAGGTCTAAGCCAGTGTGTATAATATACCACCTTACATAACCAAAACCAAACCAAACCCATTGCCATCTAGTAGATTCTGACTCATAGCAACCCTTTAGGACAGAGTAGAACTGCCCCATCGGGTTTCCAAGGAGCAGCTGGTGGATTCAAACTGCCTACCTTTTGGTTAACAGTTGAGCTCTTAACCATTGTGCCACCAGGGCTCCACCTTATCGAAGAAAGGGGGGAGATGAGAAGTTGAATAAAGAAACACTAGAAGGATGCACAAGAAACCAACAAAAGGTGGTACTCGGTTGGGGTGGGGAGGTAATGTGATGGGGCAGGTGGGGGCGGGGGCAGGATTACATTATAAACTTTTTTTTATTGTATCGATTTCTGAATCATACAGAAATAGATAGCAGCTGTCAAGTCAACTCCAACTCATGACGACTTTATGTAAAAAAGAAGGAAACGTTGCCTGGTCCTGTGCCATCCTCACAATTGCTGGCATGTTTGAGTCCATCGTTGCAGCTACTGTGCCAATCCATCTCACTTAGGGTCTCCCTCGCTCTTGCTGGCCCTCTACTTCACCAAAACGATGTCCTCCTCGATTGATTGATCCCTCTTGATGACACGTCCAAAGCAAGCGAGTTAGATAATGTTCTGTTGTGATCCAGAAGGTTTTCATTGGCTAGTTTTCCTGGTGGCATAGTGGTTAAGTGCTGCAGCTGTTAACCAAGAGGTTTGCAGTTCAAACCCGCCAGGCGCTCTTTGGAAACTCTATGGGGCAGGTCTACTCTGTCCTATAGGGTTGCTATGAGTCGGAATCGACTCGATGGCAGTGGGTTTGGTTTTTGGTTTAGTTTTCAAAAGTAGATTGCCAGGCCTTTCTTCCTAGTCTGTCTTAGCCTGGAAGCTCCACTGAAACCTGCCCACCATAGGCGAGTCTGCTGGTATTTGAAACATCAAAGGCATAGCTTCCAGCATTGTAGCAACATGTAAGCCACCGTAACATGACAAACCGTCAGACGGGTGCTGGGTGAACCACGTAAGGTACTATCTATTCACAAAATACATTTTGAAAATTTCTAGGTGGCTGCTTAGGCCTCGCCAGGCATGTGGTGCTTAGCAGAGGTCAATGAGGGCTAGAGCATGTCCTTCCAGCCCCGCTGTGGTCTAGAACTATGTCCAGGAACACTCTGAGCTTGGGAGTGTCTTCCTCAGCAAAGGCGGACACATGGGTCTTCCATGCCCCAGGTTTTCCCTCCACCTAAGCTCACCTTCTGTGTAGCTAGTTCCCAAAACGGGTGGGGAGCACTGCTTAGGCTCCTGTAGCACCCAGGCCTCTCTACTGGCACCTATCATATGGTGTGGTAATAATCTGTTTACCAACCCATCTCCCCCACCAGCCTGGTGCTCCCAGAAGGAATAGCTGGATTGGAGGCCATCCCTCAGGTCCTAGCACAGGGCATGGCACCCAATAAACATGGTTGGATGAATGCATACATCCATGAATAAATAAATGACGGCTCTTCTGCTTGAATGTCAGCTTGGGCTATTTCCTGATGTACCTCAGGTCTACTGGGTGTGAGAACATGGTGCAGCTCCCAGCCTGCCCTTAGACTTGTTTGGTTAAAAGAAAAAAAAACAACCTAACCAGTTGCTGTCGAGTCAATTCCAACTCATGGTGACCCCAGGTATGTCAGAGTAGAAATGTGGTCCATGGGGATTTCTAGGGCTGATTTTGAAGAAAGAGATCACCAGGCCTTTCTTCCAAGGCACCTCTGGGTGGATTTGAACTGCCAACCTTTAGGTTAGCAGTTGAACACAAACTGTTTGTGCCACTGAGGGACCTTAGTCAAGCACTTGGACTTTTCCTATTTATTGAGTGTTTCTGAAGTGCTGAGCTTGTACCTGACTGGCTTGGATATAGGGAAAGCATAGTGAATTTCTCTTCTGGCCATTCTGCCTCCAGTGCCTCCACTAGTGCCCCCTGCCCCTGTCCCAGCAGGCTGTCTAGATGAGGGTGCTTCGGTAGCGGATACCTCAATGGCATCCTGCCATGTTATTCAGGTAAGACGGATGCGGCTCAGGTACGTTTGATGAGCACTGGGATGTAAATCAATTTCGTAACAGTTTTCAATTTTAGGAGCGGTTGCATGGATGAATGTTCATTCTTGCTTGGTGATATAAATAACCCAAAACTTACTTGGTGGGCTGGAGCAGCAACGTGAGAGAGTTGGCTAGACATCGAAGCATTTTCTTATCAGCTGAGGTACTTCAATACTGGGTGACCCAGACAGGCTGAGAAATCTTTGCCTCTGGGATTAAAAAAAATTGATTAGCTTTCATCTGAAGTCTGTTCAGTCACTGTTCCTCCCTGAATTCTAAGATGTGTGAAGACTAAATTGGAATTTAATTTGTAGTACCTTTTCAATTAAATTACGGTGAAGATTGTTTTCTTGCTGCCAGTTTTGTTCATAAATTTTTGGGAACACAAAGACAAAAGGCCTGAGTTCTAATCTTCCCAAGCCAGGTGATCTTGGACAAGAGACTCATCTGTTTCAGTTTCAACTAGTTATTAGTTAATTAAAATGAAATATAATTGCCTGCCCTTCTCCCAGGGTGGTTGGTTGCTTTGGGTAAAGCCTGTGTGTAGCCTGAGTCACAGCACCTCCTGGTGGCCCAGCCCCTCGGCAGGTGAGGGCACTGCCCTGACTAGCCCCTCCACTTGCTGCAACCCCACACACAGCAAAGTTGGCGCTGTGATGGCTCAGTGGTTAAGAGTTCGGCTGCCAACCAAAAGGTCAGCAGTCTGAATTCACAAGCTGCTCCTTAGAAATCTTATGGGGCAGTTCTACTCCGTCCTGTAGGGTCACTGTGAGTCTGAATTGACTCCACAGCAATGTTTTTTTTTTTTTTTAAGATGGGGAGAGGAGCCCTGGTGGCGCAGTGTTAAAGCACTTGGCTGCTAACAGAAAGTAGGCAGAACTCACCAGCCGCTCCTTGGGAGAAAGATATGGAAGTTGGCTGCTGGGAATATTACAGCCTTGGAAACCCTAGGGGGCAGCTCTGCTTTGTCCTACAGGGTCGCTATGAATCAGGATCAACTTGACAGCAATGTTTTTTTTTTAAGATGGGAAGCCCTGCCCATATACCTCTTCAGGCAGCTTCTCATATATGACCTAAAATGTAGAAATTTCCTTAATAAACTAGTATGCATGTTCTTCCTATGTACCTAGTCTTATGCCCGTAAGACACATGCTCTCATTTAATCTTTAACTGAATAATTATGATGTCGTTATTATGTACTATTTTACTGATGGGAAAACACGCTTGGAGAAGTTAGGGACACAGCCAGGGAGGGGAAAGGCCTGGGTGCCTAAAGCCAAGACGTATTTTCTGAAGCCCTGGACTGTCCTGCTCTGACCGAGGGGTCCTGGCTGAGACATGGGAACAACTGGAAAACGAGGTTGGGTGAGAAGCTGTGGGGTGCAGACAGAGACTAATGCTGTGGGGGCCCCTGACAGGGCCTTGGGTAAAAATTGGCCTGGTTTACAGCCTTCAGTGGAGGGGAGGCCCTTGTTTCTGAGAGTCCTGAGCCATGAGGGAATTGGCTCTAAGAGCAGAGAAGTAAACATTTTCATTTTTTTGAAAAGCAAATGTAACTGTCACTCCTACCTGTCTTTTGAATTAAGGGAAAGGAGCAAGAGGTGAGCATTTATTGAGTTCCTTCTCAACCTCAGTGCCCACATCTCTCCACGAAGCTCCGTTTGTGCTAAACAGATGTATCTCTCTCTGCTGAACCCCCAAGCCACCTTTCCCCACCGCCCTCCTGGGTCTCATTCCCATCATCCCCTCCATCCTCAGTGATGTCCTTGCCCTCTTTTCTGCCCCTTTAAGTGCTTCACATTTCAGCCTTAGCCCCAGCTCCTTCCCCCACATCCAGCCCTCAACCACCCTTAGCACCCTGGACCTTTCCCTGTTAACTTTCCATTGAACTTCACACTTTAGTAGCTCTTTCAAGCTGACAGGGTGCTGTCACCCATTGCACCCAGTAGGACTCTCACAATGATCCTGGGAGGCAGATAGGGTGGGGCGGGTGTCCCCATCTCACTTGCTGAAGGCCCCTGTTGGGGGGGTGGTGTAGCTGGTCCAGCCTTGGAACGCCAAGCCCTCTTTCCTGTTTCCCCCTCATTCTCACAGGCGAGCTCTCAAGGCCCTCAGGTCAGCAGCAGTGGCTCCTAAAAATCAGGGCTTCCAGTTTGAACCCCCGCTGAAAATGTGAATTTCTAACAAGTTCCCTGCTGATAATTTGCACTTCCACCCAGATATATTGAGTCAGGCACTGGGGTGGGGATACTGAGTCAGAACCTATGCGTTTTAACAAGATCCCCAGGTGATGCTTATGTATAACGTCCCGGGAACTTGTTAGACAGGTAAATTCTCAGAAGGGGTTGAACGGGAAGGAACTAGTTAGAAGCACCTGCTAACAGTGCACCTTACTGGCAGTCCCACGGAAACCCTGGTGGCATAGTGGTTAAAAGGTATGGCTGCTAACCAAAAGTTCGGCAGTTCGAATCCACCAGGCACTCCTTGGAAACCCTATGATTTTTTTTTTTTTTTGGCAGTCCCACAAATAAAGCTGGTTGCCAGCGCAGGCCCTCCCCAACCCTTGCCCAGATAAAGCGAACAGACTCCCCTGCGCCACTAGAGGGCGCCAGGCGCTAACCGCTGAACACCCTGGGCACCCTGATCCAGGCGGTAAAACCCATCAGCGTGTGCTGGGAGAAACCAGATCTAGAGACACTCCATCCAGCTGGGTGCCCCGCGTGCCAGGGGGACGGGTAGTTTCATGTATTCACGTAAAAAAAAAAACAGCCCAGCTGTAGGTTAAAGAGAGAGCACTTAAATTAATTCTCTGCTTCCTTTTCGAAGAAGCTGTCCTGGCTAACCCACAGACCTGGGTCCCTTCCCTTGGCATCCCAGAACTGAGGGAAGGGGCCTTATCAAGTGCCCACTGTGTCCTGGCTTCTTGTAGACCATCTGAATCAGTGTATACCAGTCTTACTCAGAAAGAGGCCTTGGGAGTCAGACAGGCCTTGTTTGAATCTCAATCTGGCTGTGTGACCTTGGACAGTTACTCAACCTCCAGGAATTTATCTGTAAAAGGAGGATGCTAACAGTCAACACCTGGAAGGGCTGAGATGAGGGTTAAACGAGATAAAGGGTTTAGCATGGTGTCTGGCACCAGGTAAGCACCAGTAACCAGAGGTTGCTGTTCTTATTACAATGTTAAGGAATCTGGCGAGTCCCTCCCTGAGTTGGGCAAACAGTTAAGTGCTTGCCACAAGGTATGAACCCACGCAGAGGCACTCCAAAGAAAGACCTGGCGATTTGCTTCTGAAAAGTCACATAGCCTTGAAAAACCTCTGGAGCAGTTCTGCTCTGCACACATGAGGTCACCGTGAGTCAGAATCGACTTGATGGCAACTAACAACAACAAGGAATCCGGAGCTTGGGGGGTTTAACTGGTAGGACAGGTCTCAGAATCAGGTTCTGGTCTCGGTCGTTCCACAGCCCCTCTTCCCCGGAGTACCACTAGCTCCCAGACTTTGTTCCCAGACCTAGACCCCAAACCGGAATTGATCGCCCGCCTTTTTAACTAAGTAGAGGGGACAGGCAACTAGCATTTATTGAGTTTTGTTTCCAACCTTCTTACCCTCGATGCTCCAAAATGCCCCCTGTGTCTGCCTTATCCATATGCCCTCCACCGTTTGCTTCCCCGTTTCCTCAGCTGGAAATGGCTTCTCCTCAGCTTTTCTTTCTCTCTAAATGTGGCAGATCCGCCTCCCGCTCCAGACCTTGGAATCAGACTCTCCAGAGCACCTGCGGGAGATCCCGGCCCTCAGCCAGCGTGGAAGCCACTGCCCGGGACTGCCCTGCAACTCGACAAATATTTGCTAAATTGAACTGAGGTGTTTGTGGCCTGCAGCCAACATTCCTGGGCCACAAAGGAGATGGACGAGAAAGAAGGCAAGACCAGAGAGAAAGTCCTGCATAATTACCAGTCAACATACATTGATTTAGATCTCATTAGGGGAAAAAAAGTGCAAATTATTCATGTACCAGGACCCATGATGTTATGGTGTCAACATTCTGAGGCATCCAGGACCAGCCTTGGGAAATGGTGGCCCAGGCAAAGAGAAGCCCCAGGGGAGGTGGAGGGAAAGGAAAGGGGAAGGGAGAGGCAGGTACTGGCTTCTTACAGGCTGGTGCTTCCTCAACTGTGTGAGGTTAAATGGGATGAGGCAAGGGAAGCCCCTGGCTCTTCCCATTTATTCATTCGGTCATTTACTGGGTCTGCGCATTTAATGAGCATTCACTGTGTGCCACTCACTGGAGCTACAAGTATGACCAGATCCTATCTCTTCCCCCGCTAACGGGGTTCCTGATCTGGTAGGAAAATGAATTTGTGGAGAAACCATTGCAATGCCATACCGTTGTCGTTAGTTGTCATCAAGTCCGCTCCAACTTACGGCGACCTCGTGTACAACAGAACAACGAAACATTGCCCAATCCTGTGCCATCTTCATGATCTTTGATATGCACGAGTCCACTTTTTCAGCTGCCGTATACTTTGAGTGCCTTCCAACCATTTTCCAGCACTAAATCAGATGATATTCTGTTGTGATCCAAAGCATTTTCATTGGCTAATTTTCAGAAGTAGATCGCCTTTTTTCCTAGTCTGTCTTAGTCTGGAAGCTCTGCTGAAACCTGTCCGCCATGAGTGACCCTGCTGGTATTTGAAATACTGGTGACATAGCTTCTAGCATCATAGCAACACACAAGCCACCACAGTACGACAAGCTGACAGATGGGTGGTGGAAATGCTATAGGTAAGGGCCCTCAAAGAGGCAGTGAGGATTGCTGGGGAGCAGAGAGGAGGTGTGGGACTTGGCAAAGGAAGTGATGCTGGAAATGGACCTTGAAAGATAATGACGAGTTTCCCAGGTAGAAGAGAGGGGGGACAAGGGCAAGGGTGGACTCAGGAGTTGCACCCCGGGCGATGGCACTGCCTCTGCCCGGTATGTTGGTGTAAACCAATGCTGAGTGTTGGTAGAAAGTCTTCTCGTGATAAGAGCGAAGACAGCATGAGTGCTGGGGTGGAGGCAGGGCTGGTGGCTGGGTGACAGACTGGAAGGCAAGTGAAACTGGGCCTGAAGACCCCAGACTGGGCCCACTGGGAGGCAGGTGTATCCACGGAGGTGTTTTAGGCAGGGAGCAATCAGGCCTATTTTTGCTTAAGAAAGAAAACTCTGGAAGCTGGGAGACCTGTAACTTGAGACTTGTAGCCATCTGGGTAAAAGAGGAGGGAGGTCAGTTGCAGAGGGTAATACACAAAGTTTAAGGACTTCTGGCTTCCCCCAACACATCCCCTTATATCATAATTGATTGTGTAAAATCCAATTTGTTTAGTGCCAGATAGGCTGTTGCCTCCTCCCCCTCCAGAGCTCGAGCACAATGGCTGTCATTCAGTAGGCACTCAATGCCAATTGTTGTGTGGGGGGAGGGAGAGAGGCCAGACATAGGGGCCAGGTCAAGACTTCCTGCTCAGTGGCTCCATTAACTGACCTAGGACATACTGGAAGACAGATTGGAGAGAACAATAAAAATAGCAGCTGCTGTTGGTTGAGTGCCAACTACAAGTGAAACCCAGTGCTGGGCCCTTTACATAACCTTCCCTAATTCTCACGGCCACGGCCACTCTGTGGTGGTGCCTTTTGCATTGCTGTGATGCTGGAAGCTACGCCACCAATATTTCAAACACCAGCAGGATCACACGTGGTGGACAGGTTTCGGAGGAGCTTCTAGACTAAGACAAACTAGAAGGAAGAGCATGGCTATCTACTTCCAAAAATTAGCCAAAGAAAACCCTATGGATCACATCAGAACATTATCCAACCCAGTGCTGGAAGATGAGAAGATTGTCCAAAACTGGGCAATGTTTCCTTCTGTTGAACATAGGTCACCATGAGTCAGAGCCAATTAGATGGCAAGTGACAGCAACAGCAGTCCTCATAGATGACCCTGTTGAGTGGGTGTTTTGATCCCCACTTTTACAAACAAGGAAACTAAGACTCTGAGCAGCTTGGCTGTGGCAAGCAACAGTGGAGGCCAGAAGCTGTCTCTCTCCACTTGACTACCACAGGTGGGGTGCTGTAGGGTGAGGTAAGGACACCCAAAGAACAAGTGGGGACAGAGTCAGGGCCTCAGAAGATGCTTGGGGCCCGGATATAGACTTGGACCTGTACCATAAGGTAGAATTAGAGCTGGGTCATCTTCTGTGTACCAAGAGCCCAATACACTGGACCTACAAGTATGACCAGACCCACATCTTCCCTACTAACGGGGCTCCTGATAGAGTAGAGAAATAGATATATAGAGAAACCATTGCCAGTACCATACAGTTGTTGTTGTTGTGTTCTGTGGAGTTGATTCTGGCGCATAGCAACCCCATGTGACAGAGTAGAACTGCCTCATAGGGTTTCCTTGGCTGAAATCTTCATGGGAGCAGATCGCCAGGTCCTTTTTTTCCCCCAGAGCGGCTGGTGGGTTGAAACACCAACCTTTCTGTTAACAGCCAAGTGCTTAACCACGGCTCCACCAGCGCTCCTTAAATGTCATACTAGGAGGTGATGAGGGCTCTCTTAGAGGCAAGGAGGAGTGCTGGAGAGCAGAGAGGAGGTGTGGGGAAGACTTGGCAAAGGAGGTGACATTGGAGATGGGTCTCGAAAGATAAGACAGAGCTTCCCAGGTAGGAAAGAGGCGATAAAAGGCAAGATGGGCACAGTCTGGGGATCACGAGGATTTAAGGGATGGGGTGGGAGGACCATGAGAAAAGAGACACAGAGGGCATGGAAAACAGGAAGGGGAGAGGGAGTCCTGGGAGTACAGTGGGAAGCTCAAGTAGGAGGAGGGTGATAGAGGCCCTGAAGTTGGCAAATGATGTGGGTTAAGTAGGACTGCGTTCCCCAAACCCAGAACTTTCAAAACAGGAGGATGTTCGGGAGGAGATCATGGATGGGGCGGCTACCTCCATCTGCAAAGGCTTCATTCAGTCAGACCTGCTTAAAATGAAGGTCAATGCAGCAATGGAGGGCACACCTGGGAGGGCACATCAGAGGGAGTAAAGGCCACTACAGAGCTGCGGGGTGGGGCTCCCCCCACCCACCCTCTGCTGGCTCACCAGCTAGACATCCAGGCCTCAGGAGGGCAGACTCTGCGGGTGAGTCCTCCCCCTCAGCATGAAGGGTCTGCCGCAGGCCCGATCCACATCTGGGACAAAGGCCGTCATAAGCACAGTGGGGCAGTTGGCCCCAGGACCCAAGGGCACCAATGGTTCATGTTTGTGAACCACCGTGGACTCTCCTGATCTCACCACCTCTGAAGGGGCTGGTTTATTTTCCTTTCTTTCCCCGCCCCATCCCATGTCTGGAATCTGCCTCTGGACACTGGCCCAGCTTCTTCCATTAAAAAACAAAACAAAAATCAAAAACGTTTCCTGGGACCACCATGAGCCGGTTCTGTGGTCATGGTGCAGACACAGAGCCATTGGTCCTGCTCTTGTGCAGCTTGTAGTGGGGGAGGGGGGCGGGAATCACACTTGTACTCACACTCACTCACACACAGATACTCAACACACACACACTGTCGCACAGATACACACACTCACACACAGATACACTCACATAAACTCACATGCATTCACACACACTCTCATATACGCACACACATTCACACACCCCTACTCACACATGTATATACTTACACATGCACACACCCACTCACACCCACTGTCACACAGAAACACACTTGCACACATGCACACACTCACTTATGCACACTTTTTTTTATTGTACTTTAGATGAAGGTTTACAGAACAAACTGGTTTCTCATTAAACAGTACACATACTGCTTTATGACAGGTCAACACTCTCCCTTCTCGACCTTGGGTTCCCTATCACCAACTTTTCTGTCCCCTCCTGCCTTCTCGTCCTTGCCCCTGGGCGGTTGTGACCCTTTAGTCTTGTTTTGTTTTATGGGCCTGTCTAATCTCTGACTGAAGGGTAAACTTCAGGAGTGACTTTATTACTTAACTAAAAGGGTGTCCCGGGGCCATACTCTGGGGGTTTGTCCAGTCTCAGTCAGGCCAGTAAGTTTCATCTTTTTTTGTAAGTAAGAATTTTGTTCTACATTTTTCTCCAGCTCTGTCCTGAACCCTTTATTGTGATCCCTGTCAGAGCAGTCAGTGGTGGTAGTTAGGCACAATCTAGTTGTACTGGTCTCAGTCTGGTGGGGGCCGTGGTAGTTGTCACTCACACACACTTTTATATACCAGAGGATGCTTCTATTTTATCCAGTTGTGGCCGACAGCAAACTAGCACATCTTAGAATCTTCTCATGGTAAACGCCAACAGAAACAACACAGACCCGTCCCTCATGACTCCTGATTAAAGGAGACAGCCTAGAACCAGAGATGCTGGAGGGGCGTGAAGATCACTCAGATCAAACCCTTATTTTCCAGAGTGGTCCTGGGCTGCCCGAGGCCACACAATGCACTGGCCCTGTGGTGGGCCCGCTCCCCTTGCGAGCCCCTTGGATCAAGGTCAAGTTAGGAGGCCAGCCCTGTCAACGCTGACCCACAAGCAGGCCCATGGGGTGTACCTCCAGCATAGCAGGTGCTTTGACCCCAGGTATAGCCTTCTCTGTGCGCAAGGTGACTGTGACTACCTCCTACCTTAGCCTCCCCCTACCCTCAAGCCTCCATGGCTTCCAGGGGCCCTGAGCAGGAAACTGAAGCCTGATGTACGAAAACCAGAGGCTGGTCCCACAGCAGCCCCAGAGCCCAGCTCTCTCCTCCTTACATACTATTTCATTGTTAATTACAGAATCAAAGCTGCAGACTCTCCCAGGCCAAGCCAGAAATAGTCAGATTTTTAATTTGATTTTGTTCTCCTGAAGGAAAGCCTGTGGGCCCACTGCACAGAGCCTGTGGGGTGGAGGACTCAGTGAGGCCCGGGGCTTGGGGATGGGGGATCCTGTGTCCTAGATGCTTGCCTCCATCCTGGCTCCACCATTAACAAGTGGGACGACGTCAGGATTCAGTTTGCCCATCTGTGAGTTGAGGGGTTGGACCAAAGCTTCCTCTCAGGTCCTTTCCAGCACTAAAAACCTGTAGAATCCAGAACTAGGCACAATTCTCTCTCCAAAACCATGGGGACAGACATTTATTTTGCAGTTTTGAAACTGCAGAACCTCTGCCCCTCAGGCCCAGGGTGCAGAAGTGTCCTGATTATGAGCTGGTGACAGAGCCAGGCCAAATTCAGGTCTCTGGACTCCTGTCAGGGGTTTCCTGGGCTGACCTTGCATGCCACACTGCTAGCCCCCCAGCATACAGAGCTCCCTGGAGCTCTCTTGGAGAGGAGCACAGACTGGTATTCAACAAGGACCTGCTGTCACCATGCTGGGGGAGGCCGGGCTCCTGGCACTGCTCCCCTCACCCAGGCAAGGCCCCCATAAAACACACAAGGCACCTTCCTGCCAGGAGATGTCATAGGGGGCTGCAACCCTCTGGAAGTTCTTGGGTGGCCAGAGTCCCTGTTGGACTGGGAAAGACTGAACACCTAACTTAAAGCTTGTTGTCTTGGTTATCTAGTGTTGCTATAACAGAAATATCACAAGTGGGTGGCTTTAACAAAGAGAAATTTATTCTCTCACAGTCTGGGAGGCTAGAAGTTTGAATTCAAGGTGCCAGCTCCAGGAGCAGGCTTTCTGTCTCTGTTGGCTCTGGGGGAAGGTCTTTGTTATCAATCTGGTCTAGGAGTTTCTCAGCACAGGGATCCTGGGCCCCAAAGGACACAATCTGCTCCTGGTTCTTCATTCTTGGTGGTAGGAGGTCCTCCTCCTCTCTGCTCGCTTCTCTCTTTTACATCTATAAGGAGATTGAGTCAAGATACAACCTAATTTTGTAGATTGAGTCATTCCCCATTAACATAACTGCCTCTAATCCTGCCTCATGAACATCATAGAGGTAGTATTTACAACAGGTAGGAAAATCACATCAGATGACAAAATGGTGGACAATCACACAATATGAATATGAATCATGGCCTCACCAAGTTGACACACATTTTTGGGGGACACAATTCAATCCATAATGCTTGTTCCCCAGAAAAGGAGGTGAAATCAAGCCCATCTCCTCACTAAGACACATCTGTGGGGTCAGCCCCTTAGTGCAGAACCCATTGGGGCTGCTGTGTGCACCCAGCGTCCTGCCCCTTGCTGGGACTGAGCCCTTGTCAGACACAGAAACTTCCCCACCACACGGGGGCTGGAGCATTGAGGAGCTGTCGGGCCTGTAGGATGGGCCTGGGCTCAGAGAGCTCCTGGGTGGGTGGCCCACAGCTGGGAAGCTGAGAACCTTCCCGGCCCTGGGGCACCTTCTCTGGCAGGAGTCTGATGGTGTTCAGCACCAATGGAGGTCTCCCTCTTCTGTCTTCTAGTGCTTGAGAGCTGGAAGGAGACATCTAGTTCGCCTCCTTCGTTTTACAAAGAAATTCAAATCCAGAGAAGTTACAAGCGGTACAAAGTTTGCACAGCTGAAACTGTTTTTAATTAATGAATGCATTCAACTAGTACTTATGAAGTACTATCACATGCGTTGGTCGTTGCTCTAGGCACGGAACGCTGGTAAACAGGCTGGAGAAAATCACTGCGAGGGCCAAGAACTTACATTCCAGTGGGGAAACAAAAAAACCAAACCAAACCCATTGCCATGGAGTCGATTCCGACTCATAGCGACCGTATAGGACAGAGTAGAACTGCCCTATAATGTTTCCAAGGAGCACCTGGTGGATTTGAACTGCAGACTTTTTGTTAGCAGCCGTGGCACTTGACCACTACACCACCAGGGTTTCCTCCAGCGGGGAGAGAGTCAATAAACAGTAAAACAGATGAGGAAAATAATTTAGATAGTACTAAGTACTACAAATGAGCCCTGGTAGCATAGTGGTTAAAGTGATCGATTGCAAACCGAAAGGTTGGCAGTTCAAACCCATCCCCTGCTCCACAGGAGAAAAATGTGGCAGTCAGCTCCCATAAAGATTACAGCCTTGGAAACCCTATGGGGGCAGTTCTGCTCTGTCGTACAGGATTGCTACGAGTCGGAATTGACTTGATGGCAACAGGTTTTGGTTTAAGTGCTAAGAAGGAAATAAACCAGGATGATGGGAGAGACAGCAACTGGTGGAAGCAATGAGGCCTCGGCGGAGACTCCCCCCTACCCCGCCCCGTTCCGCTGCGATTACCCTCCCCCGCCCTGCACAGCCTGCCAAGCCACTTCTTCTAACCGGGGTTTGGCCCGACCACATTGTGGCCCTAGTTGCAGTTTGAATTTGGTGCCAGAATCCCACACATGCGTGAACCAGGATTTTGGAACATGCACAGGACCTGAAGGGTCAATCTGTCCTTGGACCTGAACATCAGTGACATGATTCAACATCCGGACCTCCAAATGTGGACATGGGAGGGCTAAGGGCGGAGAGTTCCAGGCACCAAACCCAACCCCCAGACGCCATTGGAAATAAAAAGGTCCCCAACCCCCTCAGACAGGGAGCGCATGGTCTTCCAGCTGCTAAGCCCTATGTTGTTCCTTGTTTGCGCAAACAAAAAATTTCCACTTTCTGTTTCCCTTGCAGCTGGTGGTGTGGCAACCGTCTTATTTCAATTGGCTAATGGGACAGGACAAGAACCCTTGTTTGGTTACAGCAAGAAGGGACATATAGATATGCATGCGCGGGAAAGGAGATGACATTTGTTCTCACTCCTGAGTGCTGAGAATTAGCTAACCCTGAAAGGATCTGGCTGCAGTACCTTCCAGACAGAGGGAACAGCTAGTGCAAAGGCCCTGAGGTGAGGCCAGCATGACTTGCTTGGGGAGAATAAGAAAGCTGGCTTGGCTGGTCTCAGGGAGCGAGTGAGGAATGGAAGGAGGTGGAGAAGGTGAGCATGGCCCAGGCCACCCTAGGCTTTAAGGCCGTGGTAAGAAACCTGAGTTTTATCCAAACTGTAATGAGAAGCTATTTACCCAACAAACAAACAGCTGTTGCCTTTGAGTTAACTCCGACTTATAGTAAAAAAAAAAATTTTTTTTTTTTTTATAGTGACCCTACAGGACAGAGCCCTGGTGGCACAGTGGTTAAGCATTCAGCTGCTAACCAAAACGTCAGCAGTTCAAATCCACCAGCTTCTCCTTGGAAACCCTATGAAGCAGTTCTACTCTGTCCTATAAGGTCGCTATGAGTCAGGATTGACTCAACGGCAAGGGGTTTATAGGACAGAGTAGAACTGCCCCATAGGGTTTCCAAGGAGGAACTTTTAGTTAGCAGCTGAGCTCTTTACTATGGGGCTCCAATGAGAAGCCATTGGAAGGCATTAATTAACAGAGTACATATCTGACTAAGGAGCCCTGCTGGCACAGTGGTGAAGAGATCAGCTGCTAACCAAAGGCTGGCAGTTCAAATCCAGCAGCCACTCCTTGGAAACCCTATAGTGCATTTCTACTCTGTCTAACAGGGTTGCTTTCGACTCGACAGCAAAGGGTTTGGGTTTTGTTGGTTTATATCTGATTAAAGTTTGTAAAAGACTACTTTGTTTTTGTAGTAAATATATGTAACAGAACATTTGCCATTTCACCACATAAACCAGAGACTCCATCAGCCTGAGACCAGAAGAACTAGATGGTGCCTGGCTACCACTAATGACCACCCTGACAGGGAACATAACAGAAGGTCCCTGATGGAGCAGGAGAAAAGTGGGGGGCAGAACTCAAATTCTAGTAAAAAGAGCAGACTTAATGGTCTAACTGTGACTGGAGGAACCCCAGGGGACATGGCCCTCGGACTCTCTGTTAACCCAGAACTAAAAGTGTTCCTGAAGCCAACTCTTCAGACAAAGATTAGACTGGATTGTAAGACAATAAAATCATACTCATGGAGAGCGATACACAAGACCAAATGGGCAGGTCCTGATCCTGAGGCGAGATGAGAAGGCAGGAGCTGATTGAATGGACATGGGAAATCTAGGGTGGAAAGGAGGAGTGTGCTGTCACATTATAGGGATAGCAACTGGGGTCATATAACAATGTGTGTGTAAATTTTTGTTTGAGAATCTAACTTGAGCTATAACCTTTCCCCTAAAGCACAATATAAAAAAATTTAAAATTGCCATTCAGCATCCTTCGCATGTACAGTTCAGTGACATTAACTTACATTCATCATGGTGTTCAGCCATCCTTAGCCATTCCCAGATTTTTCCACCAAAAAGCCTACTGTTTTAAGGTCCCTCATGGAGAGGTCAGGCTGGAGGTATGAGCTGGGAGTCACCAGTGAGTGGAGGGCAGTACAGAAGAGCAATGAGAAGCTGGCCTGGGCCAGGTGGGGTCAACATGTCCTTCAGACCCTGGCGCCCTTTTGGCAAGGCGTTGGGGAGAGGGTGAAGCACTGTGAACACAGGGAGCTGACTGGGTGTGGGCCTGGACCAGGGAAACAGGAGAGCAGACAGAGGACAAATCCCCCAGACCCATTATCCCTGCGCAAACACACGCCCTTTCCTGAATGTGGATTGCAGGGCGGTTCAGGAGTTTTGCTGGGAAAATCAAATAATTTAAGCAAGGAGCCAGGGGCCTAAAGAAGAAAGTGAGTGTGGATTGGGAGGCTTTTCACAGTGGGCTGATGAGTGGCGGAGGAGGACAGCCTGCCCTGTGTCATGCAGAGCAAGGGACCTGACCTCCCTCTCCCCCTCCCCTGCCTGAGGATTTTGGAGAGTCTGGCCAATGGTCTTCTGGTCAGATTGGGCCTGAAGGGCCCAGAGATGGTGAAGTCAGGCCTTCTGTCCTGGGGCAAGGGTGGGGATCAGGGCACCCAGGGGGAGGGGCTAAACTCAACACCTTTGACTGAGGGCCTGGCCCTGGGCCCAGAGTGGGAGAGATAGGCTGAGATGGGGGATGGGTGGTGCAGAGTCATGGGCCCAGGACGACCCTCCTGTGCCTGCTGCCCTGACCCTGAGAGCTGGGGTTTGACCTCGACCAGATGCTGGACTGCCGAATGTGGGGCGTGAGAAAATGCAGAGGTCAGAGGTCAAGAGCAGCATCCATGGATGGGGGCGAGCTGGACCAGGGCCTGGGCTCAGACCTAAAGGTGGCTCTGAGGTCAGCAAAGACCAGAGCCCAGGAGAGAGGCCAGTACCTCATGACAGCCCAGCATCTGGGGGTCTTCTGGTGGCTCCTGTCCCCTTCCCAGTTAGGGACAGACACCACAGTGGGTGCTCTGTAGACACACTGAGGCCCAGCCCTAGGTGCCCTCTGCTGCCCCATCCCTCACCCACCAGCCTCCCTGACCCCAGGCCTGGGGGCACCCGTGGCTCCTTAGGGGTCCACAGACACTTCCCTGTGGGCCCTCCCTGGGGCTAAGGAGGGCTGGGGACAAGGCAGGAAGAAGGACCCCCATTTGCACGGGGCTCTTCACTTCATACAGCCCCTTCCTGGCAACAGTGAGTCCTGGGTTCAAGCCTCTCTGTGCCACTCACTAGCTGTGTGGCCTTGGACATGTCGTTGAGCCTCCTTCTGACCCACCCCTGCTAGTCAGTGAGATAAGGAGAGGCGGGACTCTGAAAAGCGGGCTGGGAAGGAAGCACGGCTCTGCAGCCAGATAACAAGGGATGTTGATTGGGTGTTTACTCCGTGCTCCACCCGGTTCACATGTAATCCTCACTACGAGCTCATGGGATGTTGTTCTTGTATGCTGTCAAGTCAGTTCCGACTCACAACGACCCTATAGAGCTGCCGCATAGGGTTTCCTAGGCTGTAATCTTTACAGGAGCAGATTGACAGCTCTTCATCCTGCGGAGCTGCTGGTGGGTTCAAACTGCCGGTCTTTCAGTTAGCAGCCAAGCACTTAACCATTGTGCCACCAGGGCTCCTTCAGTCTCATGGAAAAATATTATTAATATCCCATCTCACAAATGAGAAGTCTGAGCAGAGACAGATAATGAGCTTGTCCAAGGTCACCCCGCTGTAGGTGATAGAGCCAGGACTGGCCCCCTGCTATCTAATTCCTTGTAGTTATAATGGGCGCCAGTGCTCTCACTAATACTCTGTGACCTTGGGTAAGTGTCTTAACTTCTCTGAGCCTTGTTTGTGAAATGTCAGCAATGCCTTCCTCCCAAGGTGCAGGAGACAGTGAGAAGCTGATGAGTAAAGCAAAGGGAAAGACGAGGCTGCCCAAGGGTGAGTGCCTCCCTTGTGGAGGAGGGACCACGGTGGAGTACACCTTGGCAGAGTACCTTGGGCCCTGCGGATCCCCACACCTCACCTGAGCTTCCTCTGACAGCAGCTGCCCCTTGGTCTCCCTAGGTGCCTCCAGGGCATAGAGAAGGAGGGAAATCATCAATAAATATTTGCTTAATTAATTGAAGAGAAAGGAAGGCAGGAAGAGTAGCTTATGGAGATAAATGGCTTCTAGAGGCTCCTTCTTCAGGGCAAAGTCTGGGGGAAAAGTCTGGTTTACATGGCTGTTTTCTTTTTTGAACATTTTTTATTTGAACATCCCCCTCACCCCCCCCCCCAAAAAAAACTGCCCACAATGCTACCACCTAACACAGTGATTTTTTTTTTTGTTGTTATTTTCTGAATTCTGGAAAGTCCTTTTTTTAGAAAAGGGAAAGAAAGTGTTTGGAATGAGCTGCTGAAAGGTAACAGCTCTCAGAAGGTTGTGGAGTAAGAAAAAGAAGTTGGCAGCTCAAGTTGGCTGCTCTGTACAGAGAAAGGCAGGGGGAAGCCGCACCTTCAGTGAAGTTGGCTTTGTCCTGGGCACTAGGCTGCGTGCGCGTCTGTGTGGCCAGCGACCACAGAGTGGGGAGGTGGCTGAATCCAAAACTCACCCTCACTGTCCACCTTCCAGGTGTCTTCCAGCCGGAAGTGGTTTGTTGACAGCTAGTGCCGAGATAAGCCATAATGAGAAAAGCAAGCCGGAAGGTTCTCTCGCTCTCCTGAGGGCTCCTTTGTGTTTGGTACAAGTTCCTGTTCTATATTTGTATTTTTTTGTTAGGTGCTGTAGAGTCAGTTTTGATTCATAGCCACCCCATGCGACAGAATAGGCTATAATCTTTACAGGAGCAGATCTCCAGGTCTTTCTCTTAAAAAGCTGCTGGGTGGGTTCGAACCACCAACCTTTCAGTTAGCGGCTAAGCATTTAACCAGGGCTCCTCCCACAGGTATTATCGATCCTAAGTGCTCTCAGGTCTTATGTGCTTTTGTCTGGACGGAGTAACAGCTTCCCCGATGAGGCCCACAGGAAAAAAAAAAAAAAAAAGGAAAAGACAAGACTTAGGAGATAGATTTTTTTTTTTATTGCGCTTTAAGTGCAGTTTACAAATCAAGTCAGTCTCTCACACAAAAACTTATATACACCTTGCTACATATTCCCAATTGCTCTCTCCCTAATGAAACAGCCCGATCCCTCCCTCCACTCTCTCTTTTCCTGTCCATTTCACCAGCTTCCAACCCCCTCTACCCTCTCATCTCCCCTCCAGGCAGGAGATGCCAACATAGCCTCAAGTGTCTACTTGACCCAAGAAGCTCCTCCTCACCAGCATCCCTCTTCAACCCATTGTCCAGTCCAATCTCTGTCTGAAGAGTTGGCTTTGGGAATGGTTCCTGTCCTGGGGCAACAGAAGGTCTGGGGGCCATGACCACGGGGGTCCTTCTAGTCTCAGTCAGACCATTAAGTCTGGTCTTTTTATGAGAATTTGGGGTCTGCATCCCACTGCTTTCCTACTCCCTCAGGGGTTTTCTCTCGTGTTCCCTCTCAGGGCAGTCATCAGTTGTAGCCGGGCACCATCTAGCTCTTCTGGTCTCAGGCTGATGTAGTCTCTGGTTTATGTGACCCTTTCTGTCTCTTGGGCGCATAATTACCTTGTGTCTTTGGTGTTCTTCATTTCCCTTTGTTCTGGGTGGGTTGAGACCAATTGATGCATCTTAGATGGTCGCTTGCTAGCAGTTAAGACCCCAGACGCCACTCTCCAAAGTGGGATGCAGAATGTTTTCTTAATAGATTTTATTATGCCAGTTGACTTAGATGTCCCCTGAAACCATGGTCCCCAAGCCCCCACCCCTGCTACAGTGGACTTTGAAGCATTCAGTTTATTCAGGAAACTTCTTTGCTTTTGGTTTAGTCCAGTTGTGCTGACCTCCCCTGTATTGTGTGCTGTCTTTCCCTTCACCTAAAGTAGTTCTTATCTACTATCTAATTAGTGAATACCCCTCTCCCGCCCTCCCTCCCTCCCTCCCCTCTCTCGTAACCATCAAAGAATATCTTCTTCTCTGTTTAAACTATTTCTTGATTTCTTATAATAGTGGTTTTATACAATATTTGTCCTTTTGCAACTGACTAATTTTACTCAGCATAATGCCTTCCAGGTTCCTCCATGTAATGAAATGTTTCAGATTCCTCACTGTTCTTTAGTGATGCGTAGTATTCCATTGTGTGAATGTACCATAATTTATTTATCCAGTCATCCATTGATGGGCACCTTGGTTGCTTCCATCTTTTTGCTATTGTAAACAGTGCTGCAATGAACATGGGTGTGTATATACATCTGTTTGTGTAAAGGCTCTTATTTCTCTAGGATATATTCCAAGGAGTGGGATTGCCGGATCGTATGGTAGTTCTATATCTAGCTCTTTAAGGAAGCGCCAAATAGATTTCCAAAGTGGTTGTACCATTTGATATTCCCACCAGCAGTGTAGAAGTGTTCCAATTTCTCCACAGCCTCTCCAACATTTATTATTTTGTGTTTTTTGGATTAATGCCAGCCTTGATGGAGTGAGATGAAATCCCATTGTACTTTTGATTTGCATTTCTCTAATGGTTAATGATCATGAGCATTTCCTCAAGTATCTGTTAGCTACCCGAATGTCTTCTTTAGTGAAGTGTCTGTTCATATCTTTTGCCCATTTTTTAATTGGGTTATTTGTCTTTTTGTAGTTGAGTTTTTGCAGTATCATGTAGATTTTAGAGATCAGGCACTGATCGGAAATGTCGTAGCTAAAAACTTTTTCCCAGCCTGTAGGTAATCTGTAGATACACTTTTAAAATCAGAAGGAAAAAGCAAGCATGTCACAACAGCACTCTCTAAGCCGGATGCAGAACCCATAGTGAAGGAACTAGTGGTCTCTTGGCCCCAGCCTGGGCATCCTTCTGTGGCCTGGCCACCACTCCCCTCCAGCTGCCCAAATCATGTGCTCCTGGGCCTCCCTTGCTTCCAGCCATAATTGAGGACTCGGGGGATAGGGCTGGAAAATGGGTGACTGGGTCGCCATGCAACCACCCACACTGTGCACCCAGCTCGTTTAGCTTGATATGAGTTTCGTAGCCCTCCCGGATGGCCAGAGCTTGTGGGAAGCTGGTGGTCTTGGCACACTGCAAGAGCCTTGAGACCTGGGGGCAGCTCCCCACACAGTAGGAGACCTAAAATCCGGGCAGGATGGAGGATCCAGCGTCTACCCCACTCCATCTGCCAGAGGTTGACATGGTTCTGCTGTATGGGTGGTGTTGGAGCACGGGGCAGGGGACAGAGTGATGGGGATCAGGCCCTAGAGAAGGACATCGTGCTTGGTAAAGTAGCGGGTCCGCAAAAAAGAGGAAGGCCCTTAACAAGATGGATTGACACAGTGGCTGCAACAATGGGCTCAAGCATAACAGCGACTGTGAGGATGCCACAGGACCGGGCAGTGTTTTGTTCTGTTGTACACGGGGTCCTATGAGTTGGAACTGACTCAATAACACCTAACAACAACAACAATGTTCATTGTAGCATTTCTCACAATAGCCAAAAGGGGAAACAACTGAAATGTCCATCAACAGATGAATGGATAAACAAAATGCAGTACATACATACAATGAAATATTTCTTAGTCGTAAGTAATTCCAAACATGGATAAATCCTGAAAATATGCTAAGTGAAATCAGTCAGTCACAAAAGGACAAATATTTTATGATCCCATGTATGTGAAACAGGCAAATGTATAGAGACCAAAGTTGATTAGTGATTATCAGGGATGGGAGGATGGGGTAGGGGCAGGAAAGGGGGATCTTAGCTTAGAAACACTGAGCTTCTCTGTTAATGGTGGTGGAATAACCTAGAAGCAGGTAATGATGATGGTTGCAGAACACAATGGACGTAACCGATGTTACTGAATTGTACAGGTAAAAAATGTTCAATTGGCAAATGTTTTGTTATGTATGTTTTTATCACAATAAAACAACAACAAAAAAATGTGACTACTCAGCCATTAGAGAATTAAAGTCCTGACCCATGGTACAACATGTGTGAACCTCAAAAACCTTATGCTCAGTGAAATAAGTCAATACAAAAAGGACAAATACTGGGGAAGCCAGGACAACTTGTCCAAGGCCAGGTCACAGAAGCTCAACAGACACATCCAAACTCCCTGAGGGACCAAATTGCTGGGCTGAGGGCTGTGAAGAACATGGTCTCAGGAAACATCTAGCTCAATTGGCATAACATAGTTTATAAAGAAAATGTTCTACAATCTACTTTGGTGAGTAGTGTCTGGGATCTTAAAGGCCTGTGAGTGGCCATCTAAGATAGTCCACTGGTCTCACCCCTTTGGGAGCAAGGGAGAATGAAGAAAACTAAAGACACAAGGGAAAGATTAGTCCAAAGGACTAATGGACCACATCTATCACAGCCTTCACCAGACTGAGTCCAGTACAACTAAGAGGTGCCTGGCTACCACCACTGACTGCTCTGACAGGGATCACAATAGAGGGTTCCGGACAGAGCTGGGGAAAAATGCAGAACAAAATTCTGACTCACAAAAAAAGTCCAGACTTACTGGCTTGACAGAGACTGGTGAAACCCCAAGAGTATGGCCCCTGGACACCCTTTTAGCTCAGTAATGAAGTCACTCCCAAGGTTCACCCTTCAGCCAAAGATTAGACTGGCCCATAAAACAAAACGAGACTAAAGGGGCACAACAGCCCAGGGGCAAGGACGAGAAGGCACGAGGGGACAGGAAAGCTGGTAATAGGGAACCCAAGGTCGAGAAGGAAGAGCGTTGACATGTCGTGGGGTAGTTAACCAACGTCATAAAACCGTATATGTACTAACTGTTTAATGAGAAACTGGTTTGTTCTATAAACCTTCATTTAAAGTACAGTAAAAAAAAATTTAATTTTTTTAAAAAAGGACAAATATCGTATGATCTCCCTTATATGAAATAACAAGAATAGGCAAATGTATAGAGACCGAAGTTTTATTAGTGGCTACGGGGGCAGGAGGAAGGGGAAAGGAGAGCCATTTTTTAGGAGGCAGTGAACGTTTGTTTATGGCGATAGGAAATTGGGCAAAGATTGTGAGTGGTGGTTGTACAACTGATTAATATAATTGATATCACTAAGTTGCACATGTGAAAAATGTTGTGTTATGTATATTTTCATGACACTAATTTTAAAAAGAATATGATATTAACCATCCTAGTTTGCCAGGATTATCTTTTAAATAAGAAGCTACATTCTGAATGTGAATTAATAAAATGAACAAGGTGGCTCAGCAAGCCCTCACTTTTCATGTTCATTCCTGTAATCGTCCATGTTTTAGAAAAAGCAAAGAAGTACAAAATTATAAAAACAAAAAAGGCCCTGTGGCTTGTGGAAGGCTCCCTTCCTCCTATTACTGTTCTCTGGAACATCCGAGTCCTTTCCCCTCCCTCCCATACGTCTCTCCTGTATCGTGGCATCCTCTCTGAGAAAGCCCTTTTTGCTCAGGAAAAGCTTCCAATCTCTGGTGGGCCACCCGCCAACCCTGCAGCTGTTAACACACCCTAGTTCAGACTGGTGCCTAGGTTACAGCGTCGTACCCAGCCAGGGTCTGCATTCCTACGCCTGACTGCTCCCCCCCGGACTCCCCACTCATCCCTCCTTCTCCTTCAGGTCTTCACTCAAGAGCCACTTTCCCAGCAAGACCTTCCTGGTCACCATCCTTTGTGACATTGCATCTCCTCCTTTCCGCTTTATTTTTTCTTCCTAACACTCATCACTATTGTTGTTGGTAGTTGCCATCGAGTTGATTCCAACTTATGGGGACCCCACGTGTGCAGAGTAGAACTGTATTCTGCAGGGTTTTCAAGGCTGTGACCTTTTGGAAGCAGATCACCGGCCCTGTCTCCAGAGGTGCCTCTGAGTGGGTTTGAATCGCCAAAGCTTTGGCTAGTAATCGAGCACTTAACGGTTTACTCCACCCAGGGACACCCTCATCATCATTAAACTACTATATACAGTTGTGTTGCTGTCGTCAGGTGCCCTGAGCAGTTTCCGACTCACAGAAACCCTATATACAACAGAACCAAATGCTGCCCGGTTCTATGTCATCCTCACAATTGTTCTTATGCTTGAGCCCATTGTTGAAGCCACTGTGTCAATCCACCTCATTGAGGGTCCTCCTGTTTTTCACTGACCCTCTACTTTACCGAGTATGATGTACCTCTCTAGGGACTGATCCCTCCTGATAACAAAGTATGTTTATCTCGCCATTCTTACTTCTAAGGATCATTCTGGCTGTACTTCTTCCAAGACAAATTTGTTTATTCTTCTAGCAGTCCATGGCATATTCAATATTCTTCAGCAGCACCATGATTCAAAGATGTCTCTTCTACCGGCTTCCTTATTCATTGTCCAGCTTTCGCATGCATATGAGGCAATTGAGTCAGGCCCACCACAGTCCTCAAAGGAATGTCTTTGCTTTTTTTTGACACTTTAAAGAAGTCTCTTGCAGCAGATTTACCCAATGCAACACGTACTTTACTTATTTATCTTTTAAAATTGTCTATCTCCTCTACCTTCATCCAGTAGGCTGTGGGCTTTTAGAGGCTGTGTCCAATTCTGGGTTTCTGGCTGGTAGCTGGGATGACACAGGGGGAGCTCCCCAGACTCCCTCACCCCGTGGGCCTATCCACCTAATTGTAAATGCTTAGACTTCTTCAAGCAGGGGGCAAAGCCTGCCACTCTGAGATGGGAGATGAGGCCGAAAATACAAACATCCCGGCAAAGGAAGCCCACCGACATGCATCCACAGTGGGCAACCCACAGGGGCACTCAGATGCCATCCAAGCACAATATGTCCTGACTGGCACCAAGACAACAGGGGACAACTTGAAATGGACAACTAGAGACCTCGAGGATGCATCTCCCAGCTAGTGTCTAGAGAGCTACAGTTCAGGTGCCCAATATGTTTGTGAACGAGCATTATATCTGTGGGGACGCCTAAATCCCTATGTTCCATAGATTGGGACTCAGAAGTGGCGATAGATCAATCTATCTTGGTCGTAAGTTGGGGTCTCGTTTGAGGCTGGGGTAAGCAGAGAGGATGAAGGGGAGGGTACTCCAGTTCTCACCTGAACCCAGCAGGGCTGGCTCTATCCTACCTGGAGTTGATGAAAGAGGTGCAGTTGGTCCCACACTCCTCAGTAGATAGAGACCTGCATAGAGGATGGAAGGGTGGGTGGCTGAGATCTGCACCGGGTGAGGGTCTTGCTTCCAGGGAGCTCCTTCAGCAGCTGCAGCAGGGCCAGGCCCATCTCACTGTGGAGGGCCATCTACCCCCTCATGTCAAAGACTGGCAGTGGGCTGAAGGCCTCTGACATCTGGAAGCTGCCTGGGATGTCTGCGAAAAGACCATGTGAGGGCCTCCTGTCACACACCCCACAGGGAATGAGCCTGAAGACCAGGGCCTCCCAAATTATGTAAGTTCCAAATTGTTATCAGTGACAGGTCCTTTGCCAATAGACAGTTGATAGGAGAAGAACTTACAGGCCCAGCAAGTCATTGCTGAAGTCCATGTCCTCTCCAAGTGACCCTTTTGCTCATCCATGCAGCCTCTGCTACATAGAGACTGGTAGTTGGCACTAGGTCTGGGAGCAGAAAGCAGCCCACTGCACAACTTCTGTGCTGGGCTCAGACCCACTCAGCAACAGCAGCAAGGAGAGACAGCATCTTAGAGCTCCTGGTGGGCTGAGTGTTGTTGCTCTGGACCTGTGGTGGGAGGACACCCAGAGGAAGCACAGGTGAGAAACTTCAAGGGCAGCCCTCCTGGTATCACTGGTGCCAATCCAGGTAGGGTCACCCCCAACCCCTGAAGCCACCCATTCCTTCCCAGCCTGCATTGCAGGTGATGTCTGTCTCCTCTTACCTGCTAGTGAGGCTCAGGAGGAGGAAAAGTGTGGTCACCTCTGGGCTAGCTCCTAGCACAGGGGCTCCTGCAGAGTGGGCAGGCTGGGCTCTACTGGCACTGTTGTCACTTAACTGCTGTGTGCTGGGGTAAGAAGGTGAAGAAGAATCAGCTTCTGTACTTAGGGGCATGGAGCCTGGAGCCAGGAGCCCCAGAGGTGCAGGCCTTTACCACGAACATCCTCCTGGACACTTCCTGGGCCTCCAGGCCCAAGGGGCTATCATACAGTTGGTGAATTGGGCAACACACAATTTGAGACTGAGTGTTGGCCAAGAAATGGGGTTCTTGTTAGGTGTTGTCAAGTTGGTTCCAACTCATAGTGACCCTGTGTATAACAGAATGAAACACTGCCCGATCCTGTGCCATCCTCACAATCGTTGCTATGTCTGAGCCCATTGTTGGAGTCACTATGCCAATCTATCTCACTGAGAGTCTTCCTCTTTTTCCCTAACCCTCTACTTTACCAAACATGATGTCCTTCTCCAGGGACTTGTCCCTCCTGATAACATGTCCAAAGTACACAAGAAGTCTCACTATCCTTGCTTCTAAGGAGCATTCTGGCTACACTTCTTCCAAGACAGATTTGTTTGTTCTTCTGGCGGTCTATGGTATATTCAATATTCTTTGTCAACACCATTATTCAAAGGCATTTATTCTTCTTCAGTCTTCCTTATTCGTTGTCCAGCTTTCACATGCATATGAGGCAACTGAAAACGCCATGGCTTGGGTCAGGCATCTTAATCTCCAGGGTTACATCTTTGCTTTTGAATACATCAAAGATGTCTTTTGCAGCAGATTTGCCCAATGCAATACATCATTTGATTTCTTGACTGCTGCTTCCATGGGCATTGATTGCAGATCCAAGTAAAATGAAATCCTTGACAACACCAATCTTTTCTCCATTTATCATGATGTTGCTTTTTGGTCCAGTTGTGAGGATTTCTGTTTTCTTTATGTTAAACTCTAATCCATACTGAAGGCCGTAGTCTTTGATCTTGATCATTAAGTGCTTCAAGTCCTCTTCACTTTCAGCAAACAAGGTTATATCATCTGCATATCGCAGGTTGTTAATGAGTCTTCCTTCAATTCAGATGCCCTGTTCTTCTTCATACAGTCCAGTTTCTCAGCATACAAATTGAGTAAGTATGGAAAAAGGATACAAGCCTGGTGCACACCTTTCCTGACTTTAAACCACAAAGTATCTTCTCCTTCTGTTCAAGCGACTCCTCTTGATCTATGTACAGGTTCCTCATGAGCACAATTAAGTGTTCTGGAATTCCTATTTTTCACAATGTTAGCCATAATTTGTTATGATTCACACAGTTAAATGTCTTTGCAAGGTCAATAAAACACAGGTAAACATCTTTCCGGTATTCTCTGCATTCAGCCAAGATCCATCTGACATCAGCAATGATATCCCTCGTTCCACGTCCTCTTCTGAATCTAGCTTGAATTTCTGGCAGTTCCCTGTTGATGTACTGCTGCAACTGTTTTTGAATGATCTTTAGCAAAATTTTACTTGGGTGTGATATTAAAGATTAAAAAAAAAAATCCATTGCTGTAGAGCCAATTCTGACTTATAGCGACCCTTTAGGACAAAGTAGAACTGCCCCATAGGGTTTCCAAGGAGTGGCTGGTAGATTCGAATTACCAGCTTTTTGGTTAACAGCTGGACTCTTAGCCACTACACCACCAGGGCTCCAAAATTAATGATACTGTTTGATAATTTCTGCATCTGGTCAGATGACCTTTCTTTGGAATGGCCACATACATGGGTCTCTTCCCGTAGGTTGGCCAGGTAGCTGTCTTCCAAATTTCCTGTTATAGAGGAGTGGGCGCTTCCAGCATTGCATCCATTTGCTGAAACATCTCAACTGGTATTCCATCAATTCCTGGAGCCTTGTTTTTTGCCTATGCCTTCAGGGCAGCTGGGACTTCTTTCAACACCAACTGTTGTTGATCATATGCTACCTTCTGGAATATTTGTTGAATGTTGACTAATTTCTTTTGGTACAGTGACCATGTGTATTCCTTTCATCTTCTTTTGATGCTTCGTGCATCGTTCAACACTTTACCCACAGAATTCAATATTGCATCTTGAGGGTTGAATTTTTTCTTTGGTTCTTTCAGCTTGAAAAATGCTGAGTGTTTTCTTCCCTTTTGATTTCCTAACTCTAGGTCTTTGCACATTTCATCAGAATACTTAACTTTGTCTTCTCGAGCAGCCCCTTGAAATCTTCTGCTTAGCTCTTTTTCTTCATCATTTCTTCAGTTTGTTTTATCTACTCTATATTCAAGAGCCAGTTTCAGAGTCTCTTCTGACATCCATTTTGGTCTTTTCTTTCTTTCCTGTCTTTTTAATGGCCTTTTGCTTTCTTTATGTACGATGACCTTGTTGTCATCCCACAGCTCTTCTGGTCTTCAGTCATTAATGTTCACTGCATCAAATCTATTATTGAGATGATCTCTAAATTCAGGTGGAATATACTCAAGGTTGTACTTGGCTCTTGTGGTCTTGTTCTAATTTTCTTCAACTGCAACTTGAAGTTTCATCTGAGCAATTGATGGTCTCTTCCACAGTCAGCCCTGCCCTTGTCCTGACTGATGATACTGAGCTTCTCCATCACTTCTTTCCACAGAGGTAGCCTTTTTGATTACTGTGTATTCCATCTGACTGAAACCTGTCCACAATGGGTGACCCTGCTGGTATTTGAAATACTGGTGGCATAGCTTCCAGCATCACGGCAACATGCAAGCCACCACAGTACAACACACTGACAGATGAGTGGTGGGAACAAAATGTATAGAAATTGTTAAATGGGAACTTAATTTGCTGTGTAAACTTCCACCAAAAACACAATAAAATATTTTTTTAAATTAAAAATTAGGTTAATATCCTGAATTATAAAGAGTGTCTACAAATCAGTAAGAAAAAACAAGTCAATAGAAAAACAGACACAATTTATGAACAAATAGTTCTCGGGAATGGAAATACAAATGGCTTTGAATATGTGAAAAAATGCTCAACCTCACTTATATATAGTAAAGCAAATGCAAACTGAGAGTACAGGGAAATGCCATTTGTCATCTGTTAGACTGATGTTTTTTAAATTTGATCTTTACTGACACTGCGCTGGTGAGGCTATGAGGAAACAGGCACTCTGATTTGTTGCTGATGAAAACGGAGGTGGATTTAGCAATATCTACCAAAATGAAAGCTGTGCGTGCCCTGTGAGCCAGCATACCCACATGTGGAAATTTATCCAACAGATACATTCACACATGTACAAAGTGGCATTTATGAGGGGCTGTTTATTAGGGCACTGTTTGTAATAGCAAACGCCAGGCAACAACCTGAATCTCCATTTGAAGGGATCTGGTTATATAAATTACGGTATATCTATACAAAGGGATTTTATGTAGTAATAAAGTAAAATAAAAGAATGAGGAAGTGCTAGAATAGATGAGTCTCCAAGATACAGTAATTGGAAACAAAAACAAGTATAAAATGATGTGTATTGTGCTCATTTTGAGTTTAAAAGAAAAAAATGTATTTGCACAGAATATCTCTGAAAGAGTGTATTTCCTCAAACCTAAGGGTTTGGTGCTGGCACTTCCCTCATCTAACCAGCTGATAAGATTCTCACACAGCTCTGTCTGGACTGCCACCTGGCTGACAGCGATTATGAGATAAGTTCTGATCTGCAAGAGGCTAAAATGTGAGAGAACTTCGAAAAGCCCCTTAGAATCGATGGAGCTAACAACACTCGGTTATTCTAGAGAGGGGGATAGGCTGACTGGGGCCCCTGGGTGGGACAGACTTTTCACTCCATCATCTAAAAAGTAAAATTATAACAATAAATCACAATGATGATTTTAAAAAGCAGGGGATAGACAGTGTTGGCAGAATAGTATGGCTTGTGGTGTGAGGGAAAATATTATTTTGTTTGTAAGAACGCAGACTGCCCATGGGGAGGGGAGATAGGTAGATGAGGAACCAAAGAAGGGAGACCGACATGTCTCTGTATACCTTTCTGTATCACTTGAAATCTATACTATGTATATTAATTACCCCCCAAAAAAATATGTTAACATAATTTTTTTTAGATTTAAAATATTCAAAAATCAATAATGCTGGAAACACCAAAACCAAACCTGTTGCAGTAGAGTCAATTCCAACTCATATTGACCCCACAGGACAGAGTAGAACTGCCTTATGGGGTTTCCAAGGAGTGGCTGGTGGCTTCGAACTGCCCACCTTTTTGGTTAGCAGCCAACCTTTTGGTTAGCAGTCAGAGCTCTTAACCACTGCTCCGCCAGGTCTCCTATAATGCTAGAGGACACCCACTATTTATCAAGCACCTTCTGTGGGCCAGGGCCTGTGCTGTGTCTCTGGTGAACACTGACAACTTCCCTGCAAAGTTGGTACTTTATCCTCATTGTTGAAGAGGGTAGAAAACTCACCAGAGGCTACATAGCTAGTGAGTGGCAGGGCAAGGCTTGAACCCAGGACTCACTCTTGCCAGGAAGGGGCTGTATGAAGTGAAGAGCCCTGTGCAAATGGGGTTCCTTCTTCCTGCCTAGTCCCCAGCCCTCCTTGGTCCTAGAAGCCCCAGGGAAGGGCTGGCCCTGCTGATGCTAAAGAGAACAAGGAAGGTCCACCCAGGGGAGTATCTGCAGACCCCCAAGGAACCACAGGTGCCCCCAGGCCTGGGGTCTGGGAGGCTGGGGGGTGAGGGCTGGGGCAGCACAGGACACCTGGGGCTGGGCCTCAGTGTGTCTGCAGAGCACCTGCTGTGGTGTCTGTCCCTGACTGGAAAGGGGACAGGAGCTACCAGAAGACCCCCAGATGCTGGGCTGTCAGGAGGAACTGGCCCCACTCCTGGGCTCCAACTTTGCTGACCTCGGAGCCCACTTTGGTTCTGAGCCCAGACCCTGGTCCAGCTGGTTCCCATCCACAAAGGTCACCTATGACCTCTGACCTCACATTTCTGGCGCCCCACACCCTCGGCCTGGCTTCTGGTTGGAATCAATTCCTGGTGTCTCACTATCTTGACTCTGATTTTGCTGCCCTCCATCATGCCTTCAGCTGTGGGCCCAGGGCCAGGTCCGGATTGTCCCTCAGGCAAGGGTACTGATCCCCTTTATTCTGTTCCCCCCTTTTCTCCCTCAGGACAGAAGATCTGGCTCTGGGGCCACTTAACCATCTCTGATCTTTCAGGCCCGACATGACAGTGATCCTCTCCCCAGAGGCCAGGACTCCTTCCTCTGCATGACAAAAGTGGGCGATGCCCTCCCCACCTGTTGACTAATCAGCTCATTGTAAGAAGTTTCCCAATCCACATTTGCTTTCTTCCTTTGGCCTCAGCCTAGGGTTGCCAGATTTAGCAAATAAAAACAGGATGCATAGTGAAATTTGAATTACAGATAAACAATGAATAATTTTCTAGTATTAGTATGTCCCAAGTATTGCATCTTTGATTTGGCCGCCCTACCCCTGGCTGATTGCCCAGTTATTTTTTCCCCAGCATTACTCTCCAACCAGCCTGAAATCCACTCTCAGGAAAGCAGTCCTGTGTCCTGGGAAGCCTCAGAAGTCTGGGGGATTTGCCCTCCTACCCTTGCCCAGGCCCATCCCCTGGATGGAGTCGGATCAGCTCTCTTCAGGGGCCAGGGCAGGACTCTGCACTGGAATCATTGGGGGGTCTGGAAAGGACTTTGGGCTGAGAACTGGAAGACCAGACTTTATGTCATCAGCCACTAAATACATGAGCTTTGAGACCTTGCCTTCTCTCTGAGTCTGGGCTTTCTTGGCTCAAAACCTGGGGGAAGGAGTGGAATGGGTGATCCTTTCAGCTGGAAACTGCTTCTGTGAGCAGCAGGGAAGAGGGGAGGATGGGGCTTCTTACTGGACAAAATCCCATCAATACTGAATGCTCCCAGGCTCCCTGCCTAGAAAGCTTGCCACTGTTGGGACTGGGAAGGAGGAAGGGATCAAGCAGAGAAGGGACTCCCTGTACTCCACCTCTTCTTCAAAACCCAAGCTTTTAATTTAACTGTTTGGGCACCCCAAGCCAAGGTGAAGGGTCGTGACCATTGCTGAGCAACTGGGACAGCAGCAGGCTGTGGCCCCAGGCCGGCGTGACTTCCAGACAGCCCTTTGTGCCCTTTCCAGACAGCCCCCTCCTCCAGGCTCATGGACCTGTCTGGCCGCTGAGCCCCCAGGAGGTCCAAGTGGTCTGCCCTCCTCCCTCCCTCCTCCCGCCCACCCCCCTCCAGGCCCAGCCCAGGGCGCCTATAAAGCTGCCCTGGGCCTGGCTCTCAGCACACCCTGCTGGGCCATAAGTCCCTCCTGCACCCTCCTCCGGATCACACTCCTCTGCCCCTAGCTCCTGAGCAGCAGCATGTGGCCGCTGTGGCTCTGCTGGGCGCTCTGGGTGCTGCCCCTGGTTGGCCCTGCGGCCCTGACTGAGGAGCAGGTCCGGGCCAGCCTGCTGCAGCAGCTGCACCTCAGCCAGGTGCCCGTCCTGGACAAGGCTGACGTGGAGGACCTGGTCATCCCTGCCCACGTGAGGGCCCAGTACGTGGCCCTGCTGCAGCGTAGCCATGGGGTCCTCTCCCGCGGGAAGAGGTTCAGCCAGAAATTCCGAGGTGAGACCTCCCTCCCTGCTGCTCCCCAGGCTGGGGGGTGGTGGGGCTAAGGCTGGTCATGCCTGTTGTGGTGGTGTCAAAGGGGTCCTAGCTAGGGCTCTGTGGGGGGCTGCCTGGGGGTCATGGCCCAAGGGGTAGTGAGAAGGGAACACGGTCCCGTGAGCATGGCCCTGTGAGCATGGTGGGCCTTGTGGTCTCTGTACACTGAGGGCCCCACCAGGGCCAGGAGAGCCAGCTGGACCTACTGGCAAAGCCAAGGAAAGAATCGATATCCACGGGGTGGGGCAGCAGAGTGGAAGGAGGGAAGGACTGAGAAGAGGACAGGGTCTGGCCAAGGCGGCTTCATGCTGTGGACAAAAAGAGCGGCCTCAGCAGAAGGTATTGCCATCGAGAGAAGAGACTCATCCTGGGCTCAGGTCTCAGCTTTGACATTTGTCGTGTCACCTTGGACATGTCGTGGACTATCCGAGACTGCGTGCTTCTCCAGAATGAGATTAAATTACCTCTGGGTATCCTCCCAGAATGGGGCCCTGGTGGTGCAGTGGTTAAGCATCTGGCTGCTAACCAAAAGGTCAGCAGTTCAAATTCACTAGCTGCTACTTGGAAACCACATGGAACAGTTCTCCTCTGTCCTGTAGGGTCACTATGAGTCGGAATTGACTTGACGGCAAAGGGTTTGGTTTGAGTTTGGTTAACCTTCCAGAGTTGACAGCACTAAATGAGCCGTGAGGGGCAATTTAACACCTTTAAGGTTCATTGCCTGAAAAACAGCAATGAACTTAATGGGTCCTGGATCGTATTCTGGATAGTATTGCAGCCTCTCACTTCCCTGGGGTCATCTTCTCAGTGCCCAGACCCACACCCATCTGCTCTCAGGCCAGCCTTCGTGCCTGAGGAGACAAGGGTGCTGGCCTGAATACCTCAGTAGAGGCGACTGCAGGCGGCATTATGACTCGATGGTCAGGGGATCACGCTGCCAACCTGGAGTCTCAGGTGTTAGGGAAATGTTTCCTGGTACCTCTGAGAAGGGTGTCACTCTCCCTGCCACTTATCTCAGGGCTCAGTAGCCCCCCAAAGGTTGTTTACAGGCACCTGGCTCCCTGTCCCCTAGGGGACATTTCACTGGGCCTGAGCGAACGTGTGCGTGCGCATACACACACACACACACGCACACACACACACTCCATAGGGTTCCCAGTGGCTGATTTTTTGGAAGTAGATGGCCAGGACCTTCTTTAGAGGCACCTCTGGGTGGACTCGAACTTCCAACATTTGCACCACCCAGGGACTCTTAGGTCCCTTACCAGAGAGGGAAATGAGTAATTTCGAGGCTCTTCACTTGCCCTAAGACTCTACTAGGGAAAGCTAGGTTTAGCTGTGACCAGGGATTGCAGGGCCCCTGCTTCCCCATCTCCGACCCTGCTCCCAGTTCAGTCTGCTTCCTACCCCTGAAGAAGCCTGGGTTTCTGTACAGGTTGCAGCTAAAGCCTCAACCTTTTTCTCCAGTTTCCAAAGCTGAGCTGGCCCAGGGAGGGTGGAGATTACTAGTAAACAAGCCCACAATCCCGTGGGATTGTTTTAGGAGACTGGACCTGGCTGGGAAGATCTTTTTTTTGGGGGCAGGGCCCTCTAGTTTTCCAGCCCCCAAATTTTCCCTGGAGATTTCTGGGGCTATCCTGTTCACTGATTCTGGGTCCTGCCACGGTCAGTGCTTCCCCCGTGCCTGGAAAGGCTCTGCTAACCCTGCTCCTGTTCCCAGAGGTGGCCGGCAGGCTCCTGGCGTCGGAGGCCTCCACGCACCTGCTGGTGTTCCGCATGGAGCAGCGGCTGCCCCCCGACAGCGAGCTGGTGCAGGCTGTGCTGCGGCTCTTCCAGGAGCCGGTCCCCAAGGCCGCGCTCCGCAGGCACGAGCGGCTCTTCCAGCGCAGCGCCCGGGCCCGGGTCACGGTCGAGTGGCTGCGCGTGCGCGACGACGGCACCAACCGCACGTCCCTCATCGACTCCAGGTGGGGAGGTGGGGGCCGCGGGGTGCGTGTGTGTCGGGGGGACGTGGGCGTGGGGCGTCCCGGCTGGACCACCGGGAGGGGGCGGCGGGGAGAGGCTCCCAGGGCCCCGCGTGACCTCCCGCGTCTCCGTGTCTGCTCCCAGGCTGGTGTCCCTCCACGAGAGTGGCTGGAAGGCCTTCGACGTGACCGAGGCGGTGAGCCTCTGGCAGCAGCTGAGCCGGCCCCGGCAGCCGCTGGTGCTGCAGGTGTCGGTGCAGAGGGAGCACCTGGGCCCGCTGGCCTCCGACGCCCACAAGCTGGTGCGCTTCGCCTCCCAGGTGGCGGGGGACGCGGGGCAGTGCGAGCCCCAGCTGGAGCTGCACACCCTGGACCTGAAGGCCTATGGGTAGGCCCTGTGGGTCAAACGGTGAACCTGAATTACCAGCCAGATCGAGTACTAAACTTCTTGAAAAGGGCAACTTTTTGGGTTGCTGTGGGAATGTGGCAGAGAGACAATATGTATAATATCCCTACTTCAACTCTTAGGAGACCTCAGTAAACATTAGTTGCTATTACTCATGGCTTGGATATTCACTCATCTGTAATCACAAAGTTCCAGCTTTTAGAACATAATTAGAGATGGATCATACATCTCCCTCCCAGATACCCCACTGTGCCGCACCCTGGCTCCCCTGCCCTCAGCCCTCCCAGCTGACCTCTGACCCTGCCTCTCCTTCTCCCCACAGAGCTCAGGGTGATTGTGACCCTGAGGCGCCAGTGGCTGAGGGCGCCCGCTGCTGCCGCCAGGAGACCTACATTGACCTGCAGGGGATGAAATGGGCTGAGAACTGGGTCCTGGAGCCCCCGGGCTTCCTGGCCTACGAGTGTGTGGGCGCCTGCCAGCAGCCACAGGAGTCCCTGACCTTCCAGTGGCCGTTTCTGGGGCCACGACAGTGCATCGCCTCAGAGACGGCCTCCCTGCCCATGATCGTTGGTATCAAGGAGGGAGGCAGGGCCAGGCCCCAGGTGGTGAGCCTCCCCAACCTGCGGGTGCAGAAGTGCAGCTGCACCTCAGACGGGGTGCCTGTGCCCAGGGAGCTGGGGCCATAGGTACCCAGTGTAACCACCGAGGGACTTGGCTGTGTCAGAGCTGTTCCACGGCAGGAGAAGAGAGGGGAATTGCTGGGTGGCTGATGGGTAGAAGCTCCCTGCTCCCTACTGGGCTCTTTTACATCCACCTGGAGACAGTCGCCAAGGCTCTGATGGACCTCTGGATGCTTCTTCTGAACAGTCTGCTCCCCTCCTAACTTTCACTTCCAGGAACAAGACTTTGGTCACTGGATGGTCCCTGCCCAGTCTTCTCTGTTCTTGATATTATTCACTGCACTATTTCCTAAGCACTTACATGTCTAGATGCTGTAACTGAAGGTCAGAAACCACAAGTTGTCGTTGTTTGCTTATCCTGTCACCACTGGACCTGGGCTGAGCCCTGTGGTCTGGGCAGGAGATTCAGGCCCCCTGGGGGTTAAGTGTGGGCTGTGTATCCCCAACCCTGAGAATAACAGCCATTTTGCAAGAAGCAAATAATACACCTTTTATTCTGCAATCTTATATTTCTTTCTTTTTAACCAAAACCCTGCAAATTGTGAGGAGGGAGCAAAAGGTTCTACAAGGATTAGGTCAACCTGATTGTAAAACTAAGGGGAAAAAAGACTTGGCCAATGTCTCAGTTAAGTAATACAGGAAGTAAATATTGAAATGCATTCACATTCTACTATCTGTGGTGTCTACCCTCTCAGAATTGAGGGAGAAAAAATTTTTGGCATTTTGACTTTCCTGGGCACAGTGGGTGGACCTGATTTCAATTTTACTTGCATAAAATGAAAGGATCTCATCAAAATCATCAATACTACTAGAATGTGGGTCACTCCTTTAGATTTTGAGGCAGAAAAAGAAAATATTGAAAATGTTGAGTATAACATTTAGAATGCCAGGATTAAGGGTGCTTTTTTAAGCAGTGACACTGGGGCTTCAGGGATAGATATTTTTGGTTCCTTGCCCATTAGGACAGCTCTTACGGGCCGTAAATTCGATAACCTACAACTCTCCATTTTCTTTGTCAAATAGAAACAATCCCTGACTTCCACACTTTTGCCAGGGGGTTAAGGAAACAGTTTTTTACAAGCATTCCACACACTGTCTGACACCTAACAGATGTAATGGTTATCTCAACTCACATTCTGATCCATCTCAACCTGGATTTTGAGATAGCTTTAATCTACCAAAAATCAATTTAGAAACCTCTTCTCTCTCCAAAATCAAGGACCCTAACTTCTTTTTTTTTGTCACTGGCTCTCCCAGGTCTAATACTGGGGTCAACCCTGCACTTCTCTGGACCCCATGGCATAGACCAGGCAGATGGTGCCCTCATTAACTTAGGCGGGGAAGGTATGAGGACGTGCAGGCAGGGCTGTGGGAAGCAGGGTGGACATGGTCAGCCTGAGGAGCCAGGGAAAGTCAGCAGGCCACACTCCCAGGGGAGGGCTGGGTGGGAGATACAGGTGTGGGTCCTTGGCAGCAGGGGATAACAGCAGGAAAGGAGGGATGGCCAGGACCTGTGCCCAAAGGACAAGGGCAGAGAGCAGAGGCAGAGGGCAAACTGGGAGGTAACTAATGGTTGGGGGTCTGGGAGGAGAGAAGAGGGAAGCCAGATGAGACAGAAAAAAGCCTGTCGAGAGAGACAGGAGGAGACCCCCACCCCCACCCCCGGAGCCACAGGCTGGTGCTAGAACAAGGACAGGGAGCTAAGGAGGGTATTTGTACGATTAGAATAAAAGATGAAAGTCCAGAAATGGAAGAGAGGGGAGAACCAGATAGAGAGCCAGAAAAGCTGCCCATGTGTGGAGTGAGGAGCTGTTCCAGGTTCTGCAGATTTTTACTGCTGGAAAGGACCTGAGATTTAGAAACTCTGGTGCAACCCCTCATTTCACAGGCGAGCAAACTGAGGTCCGCCGAGGTGGCTGCAGGCGGGCCGTGCTCTTCCGCTTCGCGGGACGCGCCGTCCTCATTGAACCGCATCCTGGGCCCTGCCAGGTGCATCTTCCGCGCCAGGTGCGCTGAGCCGGCCCCGCCCCCGACGATCTTACAGTCTAACTGCAGAGGCCGCTGGCTCATAGGAAACGTCTCCGTGTCCCCGGGCCGCGCGTGGCTGTCCCGGCACGGGCACGACCGGCCTTGGTCCCGGAGAGCCGCTGGAGCAGCTGCGCCCTGGGTTTGGGCTGAGCGGAGCATCCACAGGGCTTTCACGGACTCAGGTCTGAGCAGCGGCAGGGACTCCCTAGCCTCCCAACCCTTCACCCCCTCTCCCTTGTCGAGGAAATTCCATTCAACTCAGGGACATTTACAAATGTTTGCAGATGCCCTCCCCGCGCGGCCGCGTCCACCCTGCGTTGGCCCGGGGTCTTCCAGGGGTTATGCGACGACTTAGCCCCCAGTGGCGCCCTCCTGGGCTCCTAGACGCAAGCTGGCCAGGCTGGGGTCCTCGGACCGCCTGGAAAAGCCTCGCGGGCTGAGCGACCACCCTTGGGCCCGGCTGCGGCTGAGGGGCGCACAGTCCTGGGCGCAGCCGGCGGCGTGGCTGTGGGGGCTGGCCCGCTTGAGGACTCCAAGCTGGGCAGGCGATGGCCGGAGTTCTGCGCATGTGCAGGAGGCGCCGGAGTTTCACTTTGTAACTTTTAAGCGGTCGGGACACAGCCCCGCCGGGCCAGGTGGGGCCAGACAGCTGCCCCAGCCGCGCCAGCCGAGCCAGGTCGCCGCCGCCGCAGGTAAAGTGGGCACCGGGTGTGGAGGAGGGGGAATGTCCTTGCCGCCCGTCCTGGGACGTGCGGGCTCGAGGGGCTACACCAGGTGCCACGTCAAGTGTCGGGTTCCGGGACACGGCTCTCCGGCAACCGTGGCCCCCACTGCCGAAGCAGGGGTGACTGGAGGGACGTGAGGGGGAGAAGAGGGTCAGTCCTGGGCCGCGCGTACCCGGCGGCCCGTTCCAGCCCAGCGCTCCCAGGGACTTCCTGACAGCTTTTCCGGACTTTCCTCCGCCGAAGCTCCACCTTTTCGCTTTCACGCCTGATTCCTCCCGCCTCCCCACCTCTTCCTCTGGGGATTTGTAAACCGGAGTACGAGCTCCCAGTTTAACCCGGAGCACAGCTATGAGACTTTTCCTTCCTAGGTTATCACCGAGGCGGCCTTGGGAAAGGGTACCCTGGCGCCGGGGGGGGGGGGGCCGAACCACTTTCCCCCTGCCCCTCGGTGACCACTCCATGCTGTCTGGTGGAGTCCTGAGGAGGGAGGCTGGGGATATGGGGCAGGAGACAGGAGAGTGAAGAGAGTTCTGCAAAGAAACTAAGTCCCCCGAGGTTTCAGTACCTGATGTGACTGACTACCTGAGTCCCGGAGTGGTCTTCATCTTTCAGCCCCAAGGGTGTCCCCAAGGGCAGGGGTCGATAGTGTGATAGACCAAATGACCTCCAAAGTTCCTTCCAGCCCTGAGGCTCTGTGGCTTTGTACCGCAGCGCCTAGATTGTGGTGGGTTTGAAGTTAAGCATAAGTGGATGGTTCTCACCTGTACAGGTACCAAAGGGGCTGTGGGTGGGATCCTGGGGCCTTTCTGAGAGTCTGGCTCCAGCAGGGTTGCAGACTGCCACTGGGTGGGGATAAGGAAAGATTCTGGCCATCCCTTACTGGAGAAAGAACCCGTAATCACTCCCAATCTCCCAGCCCCCACACCTTCCTAGCTGCCCATTTCTCTCCCTTTTCCACTCATGTGACACCTGTCAAGAGCCCTCCAGTCTGCTTCTGCTTTAAGGTGGCCGTGAACAGAAGCCAAGGCCATCTTTTCCCTTCACACACCCCTCTTGTTTGTTTAGTGTTGGGCCAAGGTTTCCTGGGTGTTCACCGGGCTCTAACAGAAAGGACATCAGATGGGGCCCTGCCCTTATGTTTCTCATTAGCTGGAAGGGTGACTATATTTTATTTTGTTGTTGAGAATATACACGGCAGAACATACACCAATTCAACAATTTCTACATGTACGATTCAGTGACGTTGATCACATTCTTCAAGTTATGAATCCCTTCTCATGCATCTTTTCTGAATTATTTCTCCATTAACATAAGCTCACTGCCCTCTATGTTTCCTATCTAATCTTTCGAGTTGCTATTGTCAGTCTGATCCCAAATAGATAGTTCTTACAAGAGCACAATGTTCAAGGCAGACATTCTTTTCTAGTTAAGCTAAATTATTATTTGGTTTAAAGAAGATTTCAGAAGATATTTTTGGTTTATGATTTAAAGACTATCTCAGCAGTAGTTTCTGGGGTTCATCCAGCCTCTGCAGCTCCAGAAAGTCTGGATTCTATGAGAATTTGAAGTGTTGCTCTGCATTTTCCCCCTTTTGATCAAGGTTGTCTATAGAATCTTTGGTTAAAACATTCAGTAATTGGAGTGGTAACTTAAAAGCAAACAGCTTTTGAGCACTCATTAGGGCCTGGCCCCGCGCTAAGTGCTTTACCTCCCATCAGCCCTATAAGAGAAACATCCCTCTTCCCCACCCCCTATCTTATGGAGAAGGAAGCTAAGGCACACAGTAATTAAGCAACTTTTCTAAGTTATGTAACTGCACGTGATGATGGCAAGATCCTAATGCCGGAGTCTGCTCAATAACCATACCACTGCGCTGTCTCCCACTTCAGCCAGGGGCAGCATCACCCCTGTGGTGTCCAGGGTTGCTGTCTGTGGAGGTAAACAGTGGTCCAGATCTCTGGGCCCTGTCTGGCGGTGCCTTAAGGAGGTGGTTTGTGTTTATTTCTCAAGCTTCTTCCACATCTGGAAGACCAGAGTTAGCTGCTGTGACAGAAAGGACTGGAGCTGCTTGTAGTCTAGCTATCATCTTAACAAAATCGCAAGCTTTGGTGATGATAAAAATACCCTGCATTTGTTCAGGGCCTGTTTTGAGATGTGAGAATTCTCACCCACTTCCTGCAGCATTCTGTCAGCATCTCAGGCAGGGAGACATAGAAGTCATCCAGTCTGCTACAAGGAGCCCTTGGGTGATTAAGTGCCGGACTACTAAACGAAAGGTTGGTGGTTCAACTCACCTAGAGGCACCTTGGAAGACAGGCCTGGCGATCTGTTTCTGAAAGGTCACAGCCTTGAAGACCCTATGGAGCAGTTCTACTCTGCACACATGGGGTCGCCATGAGTTGGAAGCAACTTGATGGGCAACTAACAGCAACAAGTTGCCTACAGGGGTCTCTTATGCTCCCACAGGAGCATCATGTGAATCCTTGTTGTCAGCCCAGGCTGGCAGTGGGTTATTGTTCGTGGCTACTTCTTTGCTAAATTCGAGATCAGCTGTTGAATTCAGCTCTCTGACCTACTGATCACATCACACTCTCGGGTGCACACAGGCTGAATTTTGGGTCAGAGGTCCTGCCGGTCATCCTGGCTCCCGGTCCTCAGAGGTAACTCTTGTGTTTACCACCCTCAGGGTGCTGGGGAAATGAGATGATGATTAGGAGCTCTCTGGAAAGCATGGATAAGTGGTAGGCATTCACACCTACAGGTATTTAGCAAATGTGCGATGACTAATTATTGCCAATGGTACGATGCCAGGCAGGGCTTCCATTGCCACAGTGCCTACTTGCCCAGCACTATGTGACTAAATATTGCCAAGTGTGTCTGGCCAGGCAGGGCTCCTGTTGCCACAGTGCCTACTTGCCCAGCATTATCAGTCTCTCCCATTACTGTCCCCTGAGGCTCTCCTCCTCAGCCTGGCAAGATCTGCCCTGTGGCAGCTGTGTTCCTCAACCAGGCAGACTGTCTAGCTGACTTCTTGGAGTGTACCTGTTTGGGAGGATGCCCAGGGGTGCCCTCTGAGAGCCAGAGGGGCCACAATGTTCGGCAGGATCTGAACTTCCCATGTCTAATGGGCAGGGACTGAGTAGAAAGGTCTGAGAGATGAGATGAGGGCCCCCAATGCTGTGCCCTCACCTGGGGAGGAGTGGGGCAGCCAGGACAGGCCATCTGGGTGAGAGAGCCATGAGGTCTGCCTGACATTCCTCCCAGACTGGCAGTGGCTGACCACACTGAGTACTTATCAGACTTTGTAAAACCACCTTGGAGAGCCTGTTTGGCCAAAGGAGAGTGACTTAAGAGTCCTGTGACCAGGGCTGAAGGGGGAAGAGAAGCTGCAGGACCTTCTGCCCATGAGGCCTTTTTGCTGTTTTAACACTCCAGCATACAGCAGCCCTGGCAAGGGATTCCCACTCCAAGCACCCCCACAACAGCCTCCCTTCCCAGGGACAAGACTTCCTCTGAGCATTTTATGGGGATGGTTTTTCCTTCACCTCACCTTTCCTTGTTTGTTCTCTGATGTTCCATCTTCCTGGCTGTAGCCCGTGGGTAACCTTGGGGTACCTCCCTGGCAGCAGCAGCCCTTGGAGTTCGTGTGAGGTCCTCATTCAGGTTCTCTCCTCCAGCTCCCAGCCACTAGTGCTTCTATGAGGCAAGAGGAAGGTAAATGGAGAGGACCCTTCCCCTGGCCCCAGCAGGGCTGCAGCCAGGGAAGAGGGGAGAGAGGTTGGAGCTGCAGGTGATGCTGGGTGAGGAGAGTGGAGCAGGTGGCCCAGACAAGCATGGATGAGTGATCTGCTCTGGAGGTCTGGGGAGAGCCAGGGCTAGAGGGAACCCAGTGGGCAGAACCAAAACCTCCCCGTGAATGTTTGAGTTCAGAGACATCAGGGCAGGTTTGAGCGCAGGGGAGGTGTGCTGGAGGCTTTGAAGCCAGCACCTCTGAACTGGAAAAGGGCAGCTCCAGTATGACTCAGCTCTGTGTTCCTTCAGGGAGGTCTGTAAAGGCCGGTGGCCCTGGATCCTGGGGCCAGGAGACCCCTGCAGAAAATGAGTGGGAGGCCCCAAGGCATGGCCTCCAGCAGCTTGGGAGGTGGTCCAGGCTGCCTTTGCCTTTACCAGCGACAGCTCCAACTGAGAACCCCTCAGGGCTCTTCCACAGCCCCTTCTTCCCCTGGTTCGTGGTAAGTGTGGGAACAGGAAGGCATGTCCCGCCCCCTTGCAGTGTTGGCTGGAGACTGTGTTAGGGTGGTGCCACTGGGTGGGACTTAAAGGAGGGAAGTCAAGACCATCTGTCTCCCAAAGTAAGCTTTCATGACTCTGTTCTGAGCCACCAGCTCCTTGGCTCTGGCATCACTACTGCCAGCCATCCCCAAGTCTCACAGGGATGAGGAAGTGACTTTCCCTCTGGGGAATCCCCCCATTCCTTTGGACCTGCCAAACATTCACCCTTACTGCATTTCTTTTTTTTTTAAATCTTATTTTAATTATTATTATTGTCCCCAGAACAGCATTCCTAGGAGTCAGACTTGGGAACCACCCTCCTTTCTGGTCCCGGCCCCCCCCCCCCCGTTAACTACCACCCACCATGACCGCCCCATAGGCCAAACATCTGTTTGGGCTCTCTGTGCCTTTTCTTTTTGTCTCCAAGATTTTTGTCCCTGTAACAGATAGAAAGACCAGACCTAGCAGAAGTCCCCTCACCAGGAGTCACTGTCCCCTGGGAATTCTAGTTTAACCATATTTGGGGAGGTGGAAGTTTGAGGAAGGGGAGAGGTACTGAGTGTGTTTCCTGGCACTTCAGCCACAGACAGTGTGAAAAGCCAGAACTTGGGCATCAACTCCCAGGCCTGCAGTGTTAGGAGGTAAACCCTGGAGATTTACATTAGCTTCATCAGGAGTGCCAGGAGCCTCAGAAAGGAAAGGTTAGCAACCCAGCCAGGAAGGGGTGTTTGCTTTGGAAATGTAGGTCCTTCCTGTTAGACCAAGGTGCCCAGAAGTGCCAAGGGAGGGAGGGTGAGAAGGCAAAACTGGGGAGCACTCCATGGACTGACTCACAGTGGTGACTGGGGCTCCTGAGACTTCCTAGCCCACCCAGCCCATCGCCTCTTTGGCTCCTCTTTCTGTCTCCTCACATCCTAGCCTCCTCTATCTGGCTGCCTCTTCTCCTGCCTTTAATCTCTCGGTGACAAACAGGAGAGTGTATGGTATAGTAAAAAGGAGGCTGGGCTTGAGACCTGTTACTGCCCGACCAGCTCCTCAATTTTGGGCAAGTTACCAAGCCTCAGAGCCCCAGTCTTTTTGTGTATCCAGTGGGCCCAGCTCTGACATTCTGTGGACAGACCTTGTCTGTGGTCCGAATGTGGCCTGGTGTTGTGGACTTGCATGTTCCCTTTCTTCCTCTTTGCATGGCCCTTGCCTTTGTGTCCTGTTCCCCACCTCCCCTGCCTGTGCCTAGACCTCCCAGAGGCTCCCACAGGAACAATCTGCCCAGTGGTGATCCTGGAGGCTGGAGGAGCTTCCGCACCTGTGAGCAGGCTGCCCAGCAGCGCTTGCCCTTCCCTTTCTTCTCCTTCCCTGCCCCTCTGGGGAGTCTGTGATGTGTCCCAGATGAGCCCATCTGCCCTGGCCATCTGACCCGCTGGGACAGTTTCCACAATGTAGCTATTCTCTATGGACACTGCCAGGCACACAAGGGCTGCGGTGTCTGGCTTTCCCTCATTCTGTCCTGCCAGCTCCCTGTGCCCCACTAGCCTTAGGGGATATACTCTGACTTTGGGGAAGCTGCAGGAGACTTCAAGCCCTGATGAACACCTCATCCTGTTCTCCAGGGAGGGCAGACGTGATGACCGACTCCCCATTCCTGGAGCTATGGCACCCCAAGGCGGTGTCCATCCGTGAGCGGCTGGGCATCGGGGACCGGCCGAATGACTCCTACTGCTACAACTCAGCCAAAAACAGCACCGTGCTCCAGGGGGTCAACTTTGGTGGCATCCCCATCGTTCTGCTCATAGATGTCAGCTGCTTCTTGGTGAGCCCCCTCGCGAGTCACACCCTTCTTCAGTTATTTGTTTGATTAACTCCTCCTCCCAGGGCCTTCTGGGAAACTCAGGTGAGGGAGCAGACAGACACACCTGGGTTTAAATCCTAGCTTGGCTACTTACCAGCTGTATGACCTTCGAGCCTTAGTTTTCAGTCTATAAAATGGGGATAATCATTCTTACCTCAGAGAGCTTTGGAGGAGATTAAGTGAGGTGATGTAGGTAAAGAACACGCATAGCTGTTCCTTAGGTTATTACCATTATTAGGGGGTTCTTGGCCTGTCGTATCTCCAGGGTCCTTGGGAGGGTCAGTCCCATAGCAGTGAGAGGCGGGAATGGAGAGCGTTGACTAGAAATAGAGCAGTTGCAGTTCCCAACATGGAAATGTCACCCCTGCCTCAACTGGGCTCTCTGGGGCTTTTAGAGACTCAGAAGTGGAGTGAAGGAGAAAACCGTGAAAAGGGACATCTTATCAGAGCGGATCCTCGGAGGGCAGCCTGTCTTTAATGTAGAGCTCCTTGTTCACAATAATACCCCCCTCCCCAGTTTGAAATATGTCATTTTTCTTCCTTGTACTGACTGAACATTGGCTACGTGGGATTTACTGGGTTTAAGGTGCACTTTCTTTTCACAAATGCCCATGAGGTGGTCAATCCTTCATGATGACTTTTCCTAACACGTAGCAGACACCAGCTGAGTAAACGGGGTCAGTTCTGGTGTGGGGGTAGTAGACATTCTTGGGCTACTTTGGGCAGGGGGCTAGGCTTGGGTGGGGGTAACGGGGAAAGGTGAGTTAGGGTAGCAGGAGGGTCCCAGTCCCTGCAGGAGAGAGTCCTGGGAGGTGAGAAGGAAGGCTCTCAAACACAAGTTTGCTGGCACCAAAAATGTTTGTAAGAAAGAGGTAAAGCTTTCCCTCCTCTCCCAATTTTTAGTCCCCAGGATTGAAGTCTGAATTGTTGCATTAGAGCTTTGCTACATTGTTGGTTCTCTATGGTCTGATGTGGAAACATGCTTGCTGCTCACTCATGTTCATGAAAAAGGACTCTTTTAGTAACAAAGCGACCAAAAGTTTGGCAGTTTGAATATACCCAGTGGAGCAATGAAAGGAAGGCCTGGCCATCTTCTGTAAGATTCCAAACCCAGTGCCATCAAGTCGATTCCGACTACAGCCAAGAAAACCCTGTGAAGTGCAGTCTTACTCTGAAACACATGGGGATTCCGTGAACTGGAATCGACTCGACAGCAATGGGTTTGGGTTTTGTTTTGTTTAGCCCCAAATAATTGGAGCTAAAACCCATTTGTAGATGGAGAACACCTCATATTTACCAATGCTGGCTGAGAGAGGGGAGTAGGCAGGGACGTGTTAATGGATTTGAGAATCCCAGTTGGTGGAACTGATTTACCAGGGTGGTCCTGGATCTGTGATCCAGAGCCTTCAGGATGGGGAGAGATTGGGCAAAAGGGCAGAGTCTGGGGAGAAGGACTGGGCAAGGGTCCCAAGGTGGCCTGGGCTGGGTGTGGCTGAAACATGGTCGCTTGAGAAGAGAGTCGATCTCCAGTGGTGTGTCCTGGTGGGGGTAGACTTTTATTGCAGGAAGTTATAGAGGGAGCATGTATGAGCCAGAGGGACCTAGAAACAGGGATTCGTGGGAAATGTGAATGGTACACACGCCAAGAAAGCAGCAGTTGGGGGACAGAGAGGGTGGCACGGGCTGAGCAGCCATTGTGTTTGTCCTACAACATGGCTCACTGCCTTTGAAAATATGTCATGACTTCCTGATGCACCTTGAGAAAATCCCGCGAGAACTGAACGCCTCTGGATCCCCTATAGGAAACAAAACCTACATTTTAACCCCAGTTTCTGTCCAGGGCAGGTAGGGATATGATACTTTGTTGTATTAATTAAAATGTACCTCTACCTCCCCAAACCTTGATTGATGAGAGCCTGAATAGAGATGTGTGAGAGGCTGGAACAGGCCAGGGAACGTGCAAAGGTGGAGGTGTAGGGAGTGAGGAGACAGTCTAGAATCTATAGGGGGTTTGTGGAGACCGTTAGTCCAGCTACTCCTATTGTGCAGGGCACATGGATCAGCCAAGGTCGTGCAGCTTGCTGGAGGCCAAGATGGCACAGGGTACCAGCCCTCATGAGCACCGCTGCCCACGTGCCCACAATGGGTCTGCAGGGCTTGCCTTCAGGAGAACCAAACTCAAAGGAGAAATCTGACCATTTCTTCCTCAGCCTGGGGAGTTCTGCTACCTTGGTTCTGTAATTAAAAATGAAATTCCACATAAAGTGAGAAAGGGAGCTGGTCCCCACTGCTGCTGTGAGACCAGACCCTGCCCTCCTGCTCAGGGGCCCCTGAAGGCAGATCAGAGTTGAGGAAGGTTGTGGCTGTTGTTGGAAAGGACAGAGCTGATGTATTTGACTAGGAGTGCTCCAGGGAAGGTTTGGTATCAGCGTTGACAGACCTTCATGACTTGGACATAAGTGAAAGGATCTAGGGATGAGCAAAGTATCAGCCATTTTGCTGTGTGGCCTTGGGCAGCTCAGTACCCTCTCGGAGCCAGAGTTACCTCATACATAAAATGGCCTCAGTGATCTCCAAGTCCTTACTAGCCACCTCATTCTAGGCAGGTGGGCTTTGCCCCTAAGATAGCTGTCTTCTCTAATTAGAAGCCATCAACTATAGTTTTTTTTTTTTTTAATATCTTTTCTACTTTTAGACCATAATATTGGTGTTTTCCTTCATAAGAAGAAGATTCTGGGACTACGGCCGCATTGCTTTGGTATCAGAAGCGGAGAGGTAAAAAAGATACATTGTCTAGAGTGTGAGTGTGAGTGTGTGTGTGTGTGTGTATCACAGGCACGGGGAAGTGGGAGCTAGGCATGCCAGGGTACTGGCTTTAGGGCCTGGCCTTGCTTCCTTCCTCCTTGGCCACATACCTGGTAGGCGGAGTCGGAGGCAGAGAGTGGGCTAAGGAGGAGGTGGTTCTGCCCATTGCTGTTTAATGAGCCACGGGATTCCTCCTTGCAAAGCTGGGGTCTGCTTCTCTCCCTCTGCCCACTCCAGATGCCTTAGCCTGATTGGAGCTGGATGTCAGTGGCTTGTGAGGGCCTCCAGGCTGGGCCCACACATGATGCTGATATTAGATTGTATTCATCAAGTTTATCTGCCAGGCCTGTACCAGAAACTCTGTTCTCTCTGATCTTCCCACTGACCATGAGGTCTGTCTTGGGGCCCTCATGCCCACGAGAAACTGAAGCCCAGACAACATATGAAATTGTCTATGGCCCAGAGCTAGTAAACGGTGGCCCCAGTTTCTATCCAGACCGTGTGCTCTGAGGATTGGTGGTGGAGGTCTCAGCTTGTCCCCTCCCTGTGGGGTAGTTTTGGCATTACCCAGTGTTCCTACAGCAGGGAGCTCTTGTTTCCCCAGCCCAGGGGTCACAGCGCAGCTCCCTCTTGGGACGCCTGGCCAGGCCGTGGCTATAGACCTTGTCTACTTGAGCCTATGGAGGACAACTAGTTGTTTTGGCTACTTAAGTCTTTCATCATCACTGAGGATGCTAGTTTTCTTTCTCCCCTGGAATAGTTTATACTGTATCTTCTTTTAAATTGGAGTCCCTGGGTGGCACAAATGGTTAACAGGCTCAGCTGCTAATAGAAAGGTTGGAGGTTGAAGCCTATTCAGAGGAACGTCAGAAGAAAGGCCTTGTGATCTACTTCTAAAAAGTCGGGCGATGAAAACCCTGTGGGGACAGTTCTCTGACACATGTGGGGTCGCTGAGAGTTGGAGTTGATTCAACAGCGACTGTTTTTTTTTGTTCTTTGAAATTGGTTAGCTTGGGGGTGGAAGAATGGGGTGAGGTGGATTAAGAAGGGTAGTAGGTCCGAGGCGAGCTGTTTCTGTCCTCCTTCAGGGTCCACATGGGTGACGGCTCGAACTCAGCCGGTTTCAGATGAGTGTTACAAAGCCCAGGCTCCCCTGGCCAGACCTCAGGCCCTTCCAGCTCCATCCTGGGCTCTGACGCTCTCTGCTCACTTCACCTGATAGATGACAGTGAATTGCACAACTGCGCAACTGGAAGTTCCAGCTCCAGCTGGCTGTTGCCGGGCCTGTGTCAGATGTGGCAGGAGGAACCGGGTGGGGTAAACACAGGCTGGCCCAGACCACACAGGCCAGAGCCTCCCCTGGCGATCCCCAGGCAGACCCCTCACACTTGCTCCACAGGCTGAGCTGGTGCTGAAATGAGGCCTGGAGGGAGGGAGAAGAGTCCTCTGGACCAAGACGGGGAGATGTATCTGTAAAGGCGCCTCTTTCTCTGTGCTGGCATTTATGAAAGTCCGTGGGTGATGATGACCTTGGGGTCAGGTGGCAGGGCCTCTTGCTTTAGTTGTGTTGAAGACTTAGCTATCTGGGGGTGGAAAATTTGGGGACATCTAGTGCATTTAGAGCAATTCGCCCCCAGGAGGGGCAGGGCACGATGATAGAAAAGAGTGCTTGGAAATCAGAGACCCCTGCCCGCTGCTGTCCTGGCTATGTGGTCTTGGTCAAGCCCGCACAACTTAACCCACAAAACCCAGTGCCGTCAAGTCGATTCCGACTCATAGAGACCCCACAACTTATTGGGGTTGATTTCCTCCTGCCCGCTTGTTTTGGATTGAATTGTGTCCTCCAAAAAAGTGTGTTGAAGTCCTAACCCCACACTTGTGAGTCACTATGAGTCAGAATTAACTGGAAGGCAGTGGGTTGGTTTTTTTTTTTTTTTTTTTACATGTGGATGTAATGCCTTCTGGAAATAAGATTTTCTTTGTTATGTTAATGGGGCTACAGCAGTGTAGGGTATGTCTTAAACCTGACCAGTTTGGAGAAATAAAAAGAGCAGGTAAGGCACAGAGACAAGGAGAACAAGTGGGAATACAGAAGCCTGTGTGAGGACCGCCAAGGCACCGAGGAAGAGAAGCTGAGACAGGACTTTTTCCCAGAGCTGGCGCAGAAACCTTCCCCTAGAGCCGGCACCCTGAATTTGGATGTCTAGCCTCCTACACCATAAGAAAATAAATTTCTGTTAAATACTTGAGGAATTTCTGTTACAAGAGCACTAGATAACTAAGACACCACCCTTCCACACAGGGTACTGTGAAGATCAAATGAAATAGTGTACCTGTAAATGCTTTGAAAGTTACATTTCCTTGTGTTTTATGCCATTAGTTGTGGGATGGTGGGGCCAGGAGAATGGAAAATAGAGGAAGGTAAAAATTCAAGTATGGCAAAGAGCCCAGATTCATAGCACACAGGGTGTTTTTATGGGGCACTCAGAAGAAGCGAGCTGATTCAAAAGCCATAATACAAAAGGCCGCAGTTCAGTGACTCTAAAGTACACGTGTTCACATCTCTGAAATCAGGACGCATCTCATCAATGGTGGTGTCTCAGTTTCCTAGTGCTGCGATAACACACATCTCACAAGTGGGTGGCTTTAAAGAACAGTCATTTATTGTCTCATAGTTCTGGGGGCTAAAAGTTCAAGGGTCTCGGTCATGTCAGTTCCCTCCTTGTCAGTAGCCCTGGATGTTGTTGGTTTTTCGGCTTATGGACGACCCTTTTACGGAGTCTCTCTTCCCTGTGAGTGTGTGTCTCTGTGTGTAACTTGCTCTTTCTATAACTCAGAAGTGACTAAGTTTAGGACACACCCTGCACTGGTATGGCCTCATTAATATAACAAAGAAAACCCTATTTCCAAACAGGATTACATCTACAGGTGTAGGGGTTTAGGATTCCAGTACATATTTTGGGGGGACACAGTTCAATCCTTTACCCGTTGACCCTTGGCACAGTTTACTCCTTTACTCTTTATCCATTGCCATCAGGTTGATTCTGACTTGTAGTGACCCTGCAGGACGGATTAGAACTGCCCCATAGGGCTTCCAAGGAATGGCTGGTGGAATCAAACTGCCCACCTTTTGGTTAGCACCCAAGCTCTTAACCACTGTGCCACCAGGGCTCCTTGCACCATTTGTGCTACCCAAGATTCATGACCATCAACATGTAAAACACATTCACCCTATATCATATCATCTCTTAAAGCCTTAACGCATTCAGTATCAACTCTAAATCCCAAATCTCATTTTCTTGAATCTCTAAATCAATTATGGGCTGGGCTCTGGATGTGGCCCATCCTGGGGCAAAATTCCCCTCCCTCTATGGAGCTGTGAATATAAGTTATCTGCTTCCCAAGTACAATGGTGAAATAAGCACAAGGTAGACATTTCTATTCCAATTAGAGAAAAAGAAGGGGTCGCAGGTAACATGCAAATCCCAAACCCAGCACAGCAAATTTCTTTAGTTCTGAAGGCTTAAAAACAATCCATTGGGGCAATAGCCCAGCCTCTGGACTCTGGGCATTGGCTAGAATCTGAGTAGAAGCCCCTTAACCCTGGGCATCAGCCCTGTCTTCTAGGTGCACCAGGACACAGACCCAGCACCCTGGGCTTTGGGTGGCCCCGTTCTCCTGGTCCACCTGAGTGGTGGCCCCATTCCTGCAGCCCTAGGTGATTCCATTCCCCTGGCCCACTGACACAGCAGCCATCTTCATCAACTTTGGGATAGTGGTCCTATTTTCTAGGCCCACCTGAACGGCAGCCCCACCTTCTAGAACCAAGCTACTATAGTTACTACCACCTTACTGCCAATGGCGTCTTAAACCAAACCAAAACCAAACCCAGTGCTGTCAAGTCCATTCCAACTCATAGCGACCCTATAGGAGAGAGTAGAACTGCCCCATAGTGTTTCCAAGGAACACCTGGTGGATTTGAACTGCTCACCCTTTGGTTTGCAGCCGTAGCACTTGACCACTACGCCACCAGGGTTTCCAACGGCGTCTTAGATTTGATAAAATATTTATCCCAAGTTTTATCTGATGTATTAGGAAATCAGAGTCGACTCGACGGCACTGGGGTTTACATTGTAAGCAGGCAACACTTTGAAGTCACTTTCGGTAGACAAGTCATCGTGCTGAGGTTTAAGGGTGTGTCATGCAGAGATGCTCTATTAATGCCTGTCATGAATTGAATTGTGTCCCCCCAAAATATGTGTCAATTTGGCTAGCCATGATTCCCAGTATTGTGTGTTGTCCTCCATTTTGTGATCGTAATTTTCCTATGTGTTGTAAATCCTAATCTCTGCCTGTGGTTAATGAGGCAAGATTAGATTATGTTAAAGAGGATTAGGGTAGGATTATAACACCCTTACTAAGGTCACATTCCTGATCCAATGTAAAGGGAGTTTCCCTGGGGTGTGGCCTGCACCACCTTTTATCTTAAAAGAGATAAAAGGAAAGGGAAGTGAGCAGAGAGTGGGGGACCTCATGCCACCAGGAAAGCAGCACCAGGAACAGAGCGCATCCTTTGGACCTGGGGTCCCTGCGCCTGAGAAGCTCCTTGACCAGGGGAAGATTGATGACAAGGACCTTCCCCTAGAGCTGACAGAGAATGCCTTCCACTGGAGCTGATGCCCTGAATTTGGACTTCTAGCCTACTAGACTGTGAGAGAATAAATATCTCTTTGTTAAAGCCATCCACTTATGGTATTTCTGTTATAGCAGTACTAGATCACGAAGACAGTGCCCCAACTCTGTTATTCATCCAAGGGTTAGAGTTGTATGTTGACCATACCTGGGAATGGCCCATTGCCCTTAGCTACATTTTCACAGGGTGAGTTATATTGGGTCACAGCCACTGAAGTCTGGTAGCTTTGGTCCTGAGCTCTAAGAGGCAGCAATATACTGGACATAAATTTTTAGGCTTTTTGAAAGAATTATCTGCCTTTTTTTTTTTTTTCCTGTAGTGAGTCCAGATTCCAGAGGCTGTCGTCTTCTACCTCCTCAGGGCAACAAGACTTCGAACATGAGCTGGTGGGTATTTAAGGTACAGATGGGACCCTGCAGTAATGATTTGGAGGGCAGCGCTGTGGTGTTCCTAGTTCAGCTGCTACCTTGGTGCTCTGGATCTTGAGTGACAAGTGCTGGTGAAAGGTCTTCTCTACAACAACATGGGTACTTGAGCTTGGAAAATACCATAGGGAAGATGGCCACTGGGTGACCCAAGGTGATGAGACTAGAGTAACTCACAGGCAGAGCTGGCTGTGGAATCCTCTGAGCTTCCCCAGCACGTGTCTCTGTCATCCTCGTCATGGCTTTGCATTACAGTTCATCACTTGACTTGCTGTTTCCTGCTAGATTATGAGCCAAATGTGGGCAGGAATCATGTCTTATCCAGCCTGTTCCCCAGCACCTGAGGCTTAGTAATTGTTGAATGAGAGATGAACAAATATTTATCTTCCCCAGCTGGATAATAGCCCAGCTTTAGGGAGTATGATGCTTAAGAGATATGACAGTCAATAAAATCTACAGACACCCTTTCCGTTTCTAAATCCCACTCCAGGAGACTGTCAGACTTAGTAGGTTTGTTTCTCCTCTTTGTCCCACATCTTAATCAGTCATGTTGAAGTGCTGGAATAGAGGCCCACACCAATTTCTCCAGAGCTTCCCTGGGCTTCCATCAGCTGTCGAGCCAAGTTTCATGATTTGACTCTGGAGCTTGTGTGGTTCCCGAGATTGTCCAGACATGGCTGGTTTTCTTAAGAATTCTACGTACACGGTGCATATCGCGATGGGCCGATGGGCCGGGGAACATGTGGACTCTGTCATGTTTGGGGCAAGGGGGCAGCTGGCTAAATTTGGGACAAAAGTATTATTTTTATAAAACAGGAAGTCAAATGATTATTTAGGGTCCAAGATGATGATTCCATCTGCCTCCCAAGGACACTGATGTTGGAAACTAATCTGAGTTCTCTCTGTTTCCAGGGATGCTGTGCCTGGCTGACTGCCATCTTCTACCTGACGTGAGTACAGTACAGGGCAGTGGCAGGGCCTTTGTTAGGCTGGTTCGCTGGGGCTTTCGGTTAGTGAGGAAGAAAAAGCCAAGATGCCTGACCCTGAGATGGGGTCTCTTACATCCTTTTCGGTTCAGGTCAAGCAGTATATGGGGGCTGGGAATAAAGGTTGACCAGGCAGCCCCCTGAGGTGGGGCCAGGGAGGAAAAGGTCTCTAGGATGGGGGTCTTGGTGATGGAGATGCCAGCCCCTGCCACTAGCGCAGGGCTTCCCAAAATGTAGTTGATTCCAAGGACTTCTTGGAGGTAGTGATGAACTTTCTATTTCAAAATATTCACTGGAAATTATGTATTCATCCTTCATGATGCTGCACAAGCCAATTAAAGCAAAATTTTATATCTATTCAATATCTAACATTGATTGGTTGTGGATGGAAGCTCTACTAGGCAGTTTCACATGTCTTTGAATTAATGAAAAGTGGAGAAATAAAGTAATTGTGACTTAATACATTCAGCTCATTTAGTTAAAAGTTTTCTTTCTTTATTTAAAACTTGGGGAGCATGGAGAGAAATCCTGAAAGAGGTCCTTGGTGATTAAAAGCTGGTTAGTCACCCCTCATGTGGTCCAAGGAGCTCTAACTGGAAGTCAGGAGCCCACATATGAGTCGGCTCTGGCACCTGCTGCCACGTTCCACCAAATCTAAGAAGCCGTCATTGTCAGATGGGCATATTTTACATAGCACTATGAAAGAGGAGGAGTCCCTGGGACATGCAAACAGTTACTGTGCTTGGCTGCTAAACAAAAAGTTGGTAGTTCAAATCCACCCAGAGGCACCTCGGAAGAAAGCCCTGGCTATCTATTTCTGAAACACCAGACATTGGAAACCCTATGGAGCTCAGTTCTACTCTGACACAAAAGGGGTCGCCATGAGTCACAGTCAACTCGAGGGCAGCTTTTTTTTTTTTTTCAAGAAAGAGAAAATTCTGCCAATTAAATTATGATCAACTTTTGATTGTAGAGTGTACCTCGTTTCAGAGGTTAAAATATGAAAAAGGATGCCTTAGATTTGATGAAATATGGTAGTTATATGATATTGGGTGATATATAACTCTCTGGCCTCAGTGTCCCCAACTATAAAACGGCCAAGGATAACACCTGCTCTGCCTAATTCAGATAAACTGATATGTGTGAGAGTGTGATATAAGCAGTCAGGTTTGGTGGGAGGTGTTATCAGGAGATCTGGCAGGAAGCAGAGTTTCTGAGGAAGAAGCTAGCGAACTCTGGTCTGGAGCAGGAGGACACAGGAGAGAGTGTTTCCAGAAAGGGAGGGAGAAGACAGTGGTGGGAGAGAATTTGTCACCCGACCCTGTGGGACATTGGTGGTTTTGTGGTAGAATTCTCACCTTCCATGTGGGAGACCTGGGTTTGAGTCCTGGCCAATGCACCTGATATACAGCCACCACCCTCCTGTCAATGGAGGTTTGCATGTTGCTATAATGCTGAACGGAAATCCTGGTGGTGAAGTGGTTAAGAGCTATGGCTGCTAACCAAAAGGTTGGCAGTTCGAATCCACCAGGCACTCCTTAGGAACCCTATGGGGCAGTTCTGTTCTGTCCTGTAGGGTCACTATGAGTCGGAATGGACTCGATGGCAATGGGTATGATGCTCAACAGGTTTCAGTGGAGCTTCCAGACTAATACGGCCTGGTGATCTGCTTCTGAAAATCAGTTGGTGAAAACCCTATGGATCACAGCTGTCCAATCCACAGCTGATCATGGGGGTGGCATAGGACCCAGTAGCACTGGTTCTGCCGTGCATGGGGTCACCGTGAGTCGGGGGCCAACTCGATGGCAGGTAACAACAACAGCCCCTTCCCTGCACACCAAAAACCCATCACTGGGACACATTTCCTCCTGGTGTTGGAAGTCATGATGCTGTGTGCAAAAAGTGCACCAGAAAAGAAGCAATGAAGATGAAAGGTATAAGTCTCCCGTAAGCCCGCTTCTGAAAGCCGCCCACTGTGCCGTTTCTACTCTATGGCCACTGCTGGTGGGGGCTCTGCCCCCACCCCCACCCCAGTCATGCCATGCCTGTCACAGGACTGAGCCCAGTTATGCTTTTTTCTAAATAATATTGTGTTTTCGGTTTAAGCTTACATGGTAAGTTAGCTCCCCATTTGTTTAGTGACGTTAGTTACCTCTTCCACAAGGTGTTCACATTCTCTTCTGCTCTGGTTGTTCCATTTCCAGTACTCTAGTTTCCCTGGCCCCCGTATCTTCTTATCTTTGCTGTAGAGAAAATGTTGACCTTTCAGTCTCATACAGATGGTTTTTCGGTACAGCACTGTTCTTAGGGTAATCTTTTATTTTGTATGCCACTCTGCTACTTTGCTAAAAGAGAATCGCAGACGATAGTTTTGGTTCAAGGTTTAAAGAGCGTCTCAGGGCGATAGTCTCAGGAAGTCCTCTGGTCTCAACTGGTCTGATGAGACCTTGACACAGAAACTTTGATTTATCATTTTCATGGTAACTGGCAAAGGCTATTAACCAATTTCAACTTTGACCTCTCTACTCTTGCACATTACTGTTCTCATCGTTCTGTGTTCGCTTCAATCCTCTGTGCGTGGAAATGCGGTTTTCACTGAACGGGGCTGTACAGTGTGTGCAGCTACATGCCCCTCGTTCTCATTTTAATGTTATACTGGAAAGATTTTTCCATTTCGACTATCAGTGTTTTTTCTTTTCTAGCCACGGAGCAGACTACCCGTTGACTTTTTTAAAGCTGCGATTAAATTTTAACAGCTGCTCCCTGCCAACATTGCAACTAACATTCAGAGAGATCTCTCAGTTTCCTTCCTTGCCTTTCCCTAGTAAGACAGGGAAGTCAGAAGTACGTTGCAAGGAAAACCGGAGAGGAAAAGGTTAATTGTTGGTTTTAGTCTGCATTAATATTCATTTATTAAACACATGTTATGGCAAAGTACGTGCATTCTGGTAGTTTATTTAGAAGTAAAAACAATGTAGTTAATTGCAAAGTTTCGTTCTCCATGTAAAGAGCAAACATCAGCAGTACCAACAGCTGAGTTTTTCTGAGGGTCTGCTGTGTGCCAGGCACGGTCTTAGATGCTGCACCCTCATTGTTTCTTTTGAGCCTCTGATGAGTCAATGAAGTCAGGTAGTTGTTGTCATTGAGTCGGCCCCTGACTCATGGCGACCCCATACACAACAGAGCCCAATGCTGCCCAGTCCTGCACCGTCCCCGTCACTGGTCGCAGCTCGAACCATTGTGATCCATAGGGTCTTCATTGCTTGATTTTTGGAATTAGATCGCAGGTCTTTCTTCCTGGTCTTAGTTTGGAAGCTCTGCTGTGAAACCTGTTCAGCATCACAGCAACACACAAGCCTCCGCTGACTGGTGGGTGGTGGCTGCACGTGAGATGCATTGGCCGGGAATTGAACCCAGGTCTTCTGCACGGAGGGTGAGAGTTGTACCAATGAACCACCACTGCCCCAATGGTGGGTAGTAGTTTCTCCGCTTTCTGACTGAGCTCAGATAAGTCATGTGACCTGTTTCCAGTCACGCAGCTGAGAGGCGGCTGAACTAGGATCACCTTTGGTCAGTCTGACTGCAAAGCCATGCTCACCACCTTTCAGATCTGCCTTTTTATACAGCTTGCACTGTGCTTTCCTGTCCTGGGGACAGGACCCTCGGGGCCTCTTCCCTGTCAGGAGACCCCCCCCTTCTCCTTCTGTAGCACTGAAGTCTGGCTGTCTGAACCTGGGAGTTTCCAGGTTCCCAATCAACCCAGAGCTTCCAAATATAGCACTGAAGGTGGAAAAGGGCAGAATAGGCAGCTTGCCCATCCTCCAGACTCTGGCGGGGTCACAGGGAGGAGGCAGGAGGGTACGATGGACTGAGAGCTAGAGTGTTTATCACATCGGCTCCATCTCTCTCTCCCAGCTCTCCTGAGGGGGAGACTGGAGAAAGGCCTGGGGCCATGAGCCTGGACACACTCCCTGCTTCATTCTGAACGTGATTCTCAGCAGCCATCTTGTCAGTGACTTTGTTCCTGGAAGCTAGGAAGGCTGTGTAGTAACTTTGTTCGTGTACCACAACCACATACATATTGTGGCCTCAGATGTTTCTAGTGACATAAAATGGAGTGGTGGTCAGTTCTTCACCCGATATGACATAGGGGCTAAGAGTGGGCCCTCTGGAGTTCACATCGTAGCTCTGTGATCCTGAAAGTTACACAACTTTCTGTACCTCTGTCTCCTCTTATGTTAAAAAAAAAAAAAAAAAAATGGGGATAATAATAGACCCTGCCTCATAGGACTCTAGGCTCTGAGAACCCTGCCTGGTGCTACCACTCATTAAGATTCTGTGTGTGTTTGGCCAGCGATGACCAGATCCTGGAATGGTGTGGAGAGGATGCCATCCACTACCTGTCCTTCCAGAGGCACATCATTGGTCTGCTGGTGGTGGTCAGCTTCTTGTCCCTGTGTGTCATCCTACCCGTCAACCTCTCAGGAAACTTGCTGGGTAAGGACTCTGCTCACCCTCCTTCTGTGTTTGGCTCGGGCACGGCAGTGGCATGGGGGAAAAGGGCTCATTGTGGTAGACCAGAACTCCAGGATTCAGGCTCACATGTGAGGTCTCAGGGTGAGTTTCTGAACTTTTCTGATTGAAGATCTGGAGAGGAATCCACCCAAACCTGGAGCCAAGAGGTAGGGCTCCAATATAAATTCTGGTTGTAACTAAATAGGAGGAAGAAAAAAATGTATAGAATTTAGGAACTTTTACAGAGAGTGCTTTATACTTTCCTGCCCACATGGAAATTAGGAAGGCACAATTAGCAGGCCTGGAAAATATTTGTGATGCTCACAAGTCAAATTCAGAGTGCGGAATACCATCTCTAAGTAACCGCAGAAATTTATAACCAAAATGCTATGAAGAATCCACTTATTATGCCCAGTAATTCCTAGCCTTGGCTTTGGCAACAGCTTATGATGTTTCTAGTTTTATTACAGAGTTCCATGAGAACCTCAAAGCAAAATGAATCCAGATTCTAACTTTACCTGCCTGATGGGTTGGGAAGAAGTTGTCAGGGAATATCTTGGAGTAAACCTGAGGCCTGGGTTAGTGTAGCTCCGGTAAGACTAGACGTCATTGTCTTCTGATGGGTCGGATCATCTCGTGTTCCTCCTTCTCAGAACCCACAGACCCAGGCTAACTGTGCCCCCACTTTCCCCACTATAGCCCTGAGCTAAGTATCTGTGTTTCTCTGCAGATAAAGACCCTTACAGTTTTGGGAGAACGACAATAGCAAACCTACAGACTGAGTGAGTACAGGGCAAGCCAGGGGTAAGGCTGGGTAGTGAGGGTGCTCATGGGTGAGACTCTGAGAAGAAGGCAAATTTGAGAGTCCAGAGTAGGCCAGAGGTAGTCCAAAGCAGGCTGAGATGTTTGAGAGCCCTTTTACAGCTAATGCATTGCTGGGCTGTGGGTGAGAGCATGCCACAGGTAGCCCTTGTTTGCGGGAGGTTTAACAAAACACTGGGTGATGGACATGGTTTAACGCTTGAGTACTAACTGAAAGGTTGGCAGTTCGAACTCACCCAGAGTTGCCTGGAAGAAAGGCCTGGCGATCTGCTTCTGCAAGATCACAGTTTTCAAGACCCTGTGGGGTGCAGCTGTACTCTGCAACATATGGGGTCACCAAGAGTTGGAAGTGGCTAGGTGGCAACTGGTTTTAACAAAACACAGAGGCCCTGTGGACTTGGAGTTCATTTGTCAGGACAGAGCCAAGGGAGCCTCTCTGAAGTATTCACTGTGGGCCAAGAGGCTTTGGTCTCATGGCCTTCAGTGGGTGGTGTCTGTGGTGATGAAGCCGCTGGTCCTCAGCTCAGTGCCCAGGGTAACCAGGCCCCAGCCCCCACCCAAGCCCACCCTCCACCCCAGAGCCCAGCCCTGATGGTAGGCAATGTCCTCCCCTCAGCACCAACCTTCTCTGGCTGCACACTGTCTTCGCCGTCATCTACCTTATCCTCACCGTGGGCTTCATGCGGCACCACACCCAGTCCATCAGGTACAAAGCAGAGAGCCTGGTGAGTGACCCAGTCCCAGCCTGAGGCCTGGGGGGAGTAGCCCATGCTGGGGAGGGGTCTCAGGTGGGAGCCGGAGAGGACAGCATCTGAGGCTTCTTCTCCAGGACCATGATGGCAGCAAGCCTTTGTAAAGAGGGGTGTCTGTCAGCACTTGGGGATCCTCCCCCAATAGCAGACAGCTTTCATAAATAACAATTTCCTTGAAAACATTATCCTGAGCGAAATTGGTCAGTCGCAAAAGGACTCCTGTAAAGTGTAATCTCACTTATATGAAATAAGCAAATACATGGCAACCTAAAATAGTATTAGTGATTACCGACCGAGGGATGGAGGAGTAGGAAGTGGGTTTTGCTTCCGGTGCATTGAGTTTATGTTACTGGTGGTGGAATGACTTGGAAAAGGAGGCTGAGAATGGCTGCGCAACTGGAAGATTGTAGTCAGTGTGGCTGAATTGTACCTGAAGAAATTGTTTAAAAAAACAAACATTAATGGGATGAGCTCAGTGAAAATGAATCAGAAACATATGAATTAAAAAATAAATGAATAAATAAGAGAGGCCTATGTAGAATCTGGAAACCCTGGTGGCGTAGTGGTTAAGTGCTATGGCTGCTAACCAAAAGGTCAGCAGTTCAAATCTGCCAGGTGCTCCTTGGAAACTCTATGGGGCAGGTCTACTCTGACCTATAGGGTCATTATGAGTTGGAATCGACTCGATGGCAGTGGGTTTGGTTTGGTTATGTAGAATCTAAACCCTGGTGGTGTAGTGGTTAAGTGCTATGGCTGCTAACCAAAGGGTTGGCAGTTCAAATCCACCAGGCGCTCCTTGGAAACCCTATGCGGCAGTTCTACTCTGTCCTATATGGTTGCTATGAGTAGGAATCGACTCGACGGCACTCGGTTTGTTGTTTTTTTTTTTTTTTTTTTTTGGTTTTATGTAGAATCTGGCTTGCATATTTGTGCCCAGACTGGCATTCTCTCTCTTTTAAAATTTCCTGGTGGATTGTTTTAGGACTTGGATATTCCTGTTCCCCCCCACCCCCCACCCCATTCTGCCAACTAGCCCTTTGATTTGTGGGGAGTTGGACTCATCATTAATGATTCTGAGTAACTTCTAAGAGGTCTGGGTTAAGAGCAGCCCCTCTCTCTTGGCAGCCCACAGTTCGGTGGTGGTGGGGGTGTCTGTTACCAGGATACCAGGCCTTGGTCCTCCTCTGATCTGCTTTGTGGCCCCACCTGAGTTATTTCCCCTCTCTGGGTTCTTTCTGGGTACCCTGTCTCACAAAGGAAGCTTAGAGTTGCTGTGGAAGTACACAGCCTTGGAAGAAAATGATACGTAAATAACCCGCCTCAAGGCTCTCCACAGAAAGACCAAAACACCAGCCTCTGTCAGTATTCTGGTCTCCCATTGTTTCCTTTCTGGGGGCTTGAACAGGGTTGAAAACCTGGGCCCATCAGAAACTGTCTTCCCCGGTGACTTTTCTCCCTGGTGTCTTTCTCTGGCAGGTGAGACGGACCCTGTTCATCACAGGGCTCCCCAGAGATGCCAACAAGGAGAAGGTGGAGAGCCACTTCCGGTGAGTTGGGCTGTGGGCAGCCCCCGAGGGCCAGGACCCTGCAGAGGGAGGGACAGGGAGAGGAGCTGAGCCCCCTCCAGCACTGTCCCATGGGGCAAGGTCTTCCCCTTGGCTACTGGGTGAGATCCAAGAAGGGCCTGTCCTGCCATATGGGTATCGAATGGCTGTTGTGAGCCAGGCCTCTGCTGTGGCTCTGAGGGATTGGCATCCTCCACACGCAGCCACACTGCCTCACGTAACCGCAGCAGAGTATGTGCCAGAGTGCAGGTGCAAATAAACGTCGTCAGAGCCCCACGGGAAAAGGAGTTAATTTGTACTGGGGCTTTCAGGTTCAGCTTTGTAGAGTAAGAGATACCTGAGCTGAGCCTTCACGCCGCCCCACAGAGCCAGAGGGTCTCAGAGGTAGAAGGACCTTAGGGCCATATTGTCATTCTTTGGGTCACTCATCCATACCGCAGGGGTTTGTTGAATGAGGACTCTGTGTCCTACTTAGGCGGTACAAGCCCCTGTCCTCACAGACTGGGCTCACCATTTAGCCAAGTCCAAGCTTTCCGCTGGCCAGACCTCCATTTCATCGGCCCCAGCTGAGTGTACCAATGACTCCTCCAGGTGGAGGCTGGAAGGAGGCCTTTTCTGTGAGAAGAAAATTACGTGTGCAACGCTGTGAGTGCAGGAAAAGGCCCCAGGTGGCCTATCTGGAGCATGGGTGGTGAGGGGGGCACAGACTGGGAAGGTTCCCAGGGACCCCATAGTGGAGGGTTTAAAGGCCTTCTCCGCACTAAGGAACTGGGGTTTGAGTCCTGTTCATTCCTTATCAGTTCAGCTGTCACTAATACATAGTATGGACTTGTTAACTACCGTCAAGTCAGCTCCAACTCGTGGTGACCTTATGCCTAACAGAACAAAATGTTGCCTGATTCTGCACTGTCTTCGTGATCATTGGCAATTGGACCATGATCTGTTGTGCTCTGTAGAGTTTTCATTGGCTGATTTTTGGAAGTAGATCACCAAACCTTTCTTCCTAGTCTCTTTTTGGGAGCTCTGCTGAAACCTGTCCACCGTGGGTAACCCTGCTGATATTTGAAATACTAGTGGCATAGCTTCCAGCATCACAGCAACACACAAGCCACCACAGTAGGACAAACTGACAGATGGGTAGTGGTAGTACCAACTAGGGCGTGGCTGAAGTTAAACTTTGCACTATTCGCGAACAGAGCACTTGCTGTGCAAATTAATAGTATAAACAGAATTATAAAATGAATGTCCGAAATGTATAGCTAACCTCTTCTTCAGAAACTCTGCTATTCTAGAGAGATTTACTTATACATAAAAACATCTGATACTGTAATCATTTTTCTCTATTCATTGAAACAACTCCCCAGAGACTACAACTTTTGGCAACATTTAGAAACAGTGGTTCACTTACTGTATAACCTTAAAGAGAGAAAAGAAGTCCCCACGTATAATCATACCTCCCCCTGTTTTAGGAGCCCCCTTGTGTGAACACCTGCAGTCCGTGAGGACTGAGGTGTGAATTTGCCTTGTATCTGTTTTGTGGTTAGTTGTCGTGGAGTCGGCTCTGACTCTTGGTGGCCCCATGTACAACAGAATGAAACATTACCTGGTCCTGCGCCATCTTCCCAATAGTTGGTATGGTCAAGTCTATTGTCATGGCCACCACGTGTTTTGAGTGCCTCCCAATCTAGGGGGCTCTTCCTCCAGCTCTGTATCAGACAATATTCTGTTGTGATCCATACGGTTTTCAGTGGCAAATTTTTGGAAGTAGATGGCCAGACTTTTCTTCCTAGTCTTAGTCTTAGAAGCTCCGCTGAAACCTTGCCACCCGGGGTGACCCTGCTACTATTTGAAATACTGGCAGCATAGCTTCCAACATCCCAGCAGCATGCAAGCCAGCATAGTAGGACAAATTGATGACAGGTGGTGGTGGTGCCTTAAAGCAGGATGCTTAAACTGGGATTATCTTCCTCAGAGGTCTCAGTGGGGCCTGAAGTTATCCTCTTGATTAACTGAATGATTGACGTGTCTATGGGTTTCTCTCTCACTAAAATGTAAGCTTATCCAGGCTTCATCCTCAGCACCTAGAATAGTACGTGGCACACAGTAGGTGGGGATTTACATGGTCCAGGAATCCCCAGAAGGTACATGTACAGTTGTGTGTGTGTGGTGAGGGAGCATTTCAGGGTGGCTGTGAACATGGACTGGCTCAGACACTCCCTTGCTATATGACCTGAGGCACAAGTTACTTAGCCTCTCTGGGCCTTAGTTTCTTCATCTGTGGCCTGGGGACAAAACCTCACAGGTTATGGTGAGGATTAAATTTAATACATGTACCAATACCTGGCCAATAGTACCATATTTTTACACAAATAATGCACACCTTCTACATTTGTTTGCCAACAGCACCCTCCCACCTTGAGGTATTTTTGTAAGCATGCTATGCTGATTTTTCACAGCAACATTAAAAAAAAAAAAAAAAATTGGCCTAGGGGCACTTAAGAACATACGGTGGGAGAGCTCAGTTGGCAAATAAACATAGAAAAAAAAAAAACTTTTTTTAGAAGGTGTGCGTTATTTGAGTAAAAGCGTGGTAAAATAAGTATATATTTTTGCTATGATTGTTAATATGTGTGTACATTTTCTGGGGTGAGGGTCCTTTGCTTTTATTCTTGTTATTAGCTGTTGTCTAGTCGGTGCCAACTCATGAAAGCCCTGTGCACAACAGACTGTTGTGATCCATAGGGTTTTCACTAGCTGAATTTTGGAAGTAGATCACCATGCCTTTTTCCTAGTCTGTCTTAGTCTGGAAGCTCTGCTGAAACCTGTCCAGCCTCATAACAACATGCAAACCCCCACTGACAGATGGGTCTCCTGCATGAAAGACGAGGGTTCTCCTGCTGAACCACCACTGCCCCTCTTGCTATAGGACAGAGTAGAACTGCCCCATAGGGTTTCCAAAGAGTGGCTGGTGGATTTGAACTGCCGACCTTTTGGTTAGCAGCTGAGCTCTTAGCCATTATACCGCCAGAGCTCCGGGTAATGGATAGTGTTCATTTTTTCCCATGAGACGTGTCAGCTGACTTCAAGCCAAGTGGGTATAAACTTATCAATTCCAGGCAGTTACTGTTATGCTATAAAATAAGTCTCTTTGTATTAAATTTCAAAATTTCCGATTTGGTAAATAACAGAGAGGACAAGGTCTTTGCTGGCCCCAAATGAGCAGCATGACTGCATGCCATCCTTGCCCTTGGAGACTGGGGGGTAGGGGGTTGCCTCTCCACCTGGGGTGCTCTCTGTTCCAATGGCTGTCTTTTGCCTCCTGCCCTGGCTGGGCACAGGGACGCATACCCCACGTGCCAGGTGGTGGAGGTCCAGCTGTGCTATAATGTGGCCAAGCTGATTTATCTGTGCAAGGAGAGGTAAGGAGGGTCGGCGGAGGGGGGTGTGTGTGCTGTGAATGAAGCTGGCCTTGAGCTTTCTCTCGCCTACCCACTTGTCATACCCACCCCTCTGTCCTTGCTGGCCTCGGATTCCCTGGCTGCTAAGGGACGGGGGTGGCTCTATCCTTTCTTGTTCAGAAAGCTGTACTCCGGGCTCTGGCTTTCTGACCGATGGCTGCACTCCAGGATTGTGAGTCTGAAGATTGTGTCCTCCCCACACCCCACCCCCGCTGCAGGAAGAAGACGGAGAAGAGCCTGACCTATTACACAAACCTGCAGGTGAAGACAGGCCAGCGGGTCCTTATCAACCCCAAGACCTGTGGCCAGTTCTGCTGCTGTGAAGTGCCGGGGTGTGAGGGGGTAAGGGCCTCACAGCCCAACCAGGGGTGTGGGCGCTGGCTCCAGGGTCCCACTGCCACCTGCACAGGGCACATCCTCACAAGGGGCTGTGTCTCCTGGCAGGAGGACGCCATCTCTTACTACACACACTTGAAGGACGGGCTGATGGAGAAAATCGCAGAGGAGGAATGCAGGGTCCAGTACCAGCCCTTGGGTATGGCCTTCGTCACCTTCCAGGAGAAGTCCATGGCCACCCAGTAAGTGAGCATGTCCCAGGCCTTTTCTGGGCTGTCTCTGTTTGGCCTTTAGTCACTCCCCGTCCCCTTTCAGTTAGCATGCTGTCCCTCTTGGATAAAGACAGTATGCTTAGTCAGTGCTGCTGGGATTTGTGGGTGACATTTTCCTGTCCTTTCCCAGGTGTGGCTGGGAGGCAGTCATCTGCACTTCCACCCTGGGTGAGCCCACCCCATGCTTGTGCAACAGTGGGTAGGCGCTGGGTGTGGGCAGTGACCATGGAGTGGGTGACACTAGCTGGCCCCTGGAGAGTTGAATGGTGGCCTTGTTCTGCTGCCAGGCTCTCGCCAGCTATTCTAGGGCATCTCATTGGCTCTGCCAGGTGTGATGGATGCCAGTCTCCTTTCAGATATCTGCTCCAGAACCCCAGACCCTTCTCTGTCTATGGGCTTCGTGTCTTCCTACAGATGCAAAGCAGGGGGGGAAGACCTCAGGGCACCTCTAGGGTGGTCACTGCTGTGGGAGCCCAGCCCGGGGGATGGGTTAACAGTGCTCCTGGATGTGGGTGTAGTCTGCCAAGCATGGTGGCTGTTGCACAGCATTAGTCATAATTAAATAATAACAATCAAGGAAAGGTCTGTCCCGCGAGGCTCCCAGACTGTCCTATACCACGCTTCCTCGGCTGCCATCTGCTGTGTATTATGTGTCCTGGGTGGGCTGGGCCCTGACTGTCTGCCTCCCCTGGCAGCATCCTGAAGGATTTCAATGCCTGCAAGTGTCAGGGCCTCCAGTGCAAAGGGGAGCCCCAGCCATCTTCCCACAGCAGAGAGCTCTGTACCTCCAAGTGGACCGTCACCTTCGCCACTTACCCCGAGGACATCTGCTGGTGAGCTCCCAGGCCCGGGGGCGGGAGAGAGAGGCCTGAGTACCTGGGAGGGGGCATTTTCTGAAAGCACAGGTCTGAAATGACACTTGGTGACAGTTCCCAAGTGGAGATCTGCACACGCCCCCTGCCATACTCTAGGTTGTGGGGTGCTGTGACGTACTTGCTGTGTGGACTCGGGGTATTCACACTCAGGGTGTCCACACCCAGCTTTTCACTCCAGTTTTACTCCTTAGCATTCCTTGTTATCCAGTAGAAATCTAGTGCAAGCTACACATACGATTTTATATTTTCTAGTAGCCACCTGGAGCTCTGGTGGCTCAGTGGTCAAGAGCTCAGCTACTAACCAAAAGGTTGGCAGTTTGAATCCACCAGCCACTCCTTGGACGCCCTATGGGGCAGTTCTACTCTGTCCTATAGGGTCACTATGAGTCAGGGTTGACCCAAGGGCAATGGGTTTGGTTTAATGGATAAAAACAAACCAAACCCCGTGCCATTGAGTCGATTCCAACTCATAGCAACCCTATAATGGATAGCCTCATTAAAAAAGTAAAAAAAGAGACAGTTGGAATTATTTTGTTTAATATATCTTGTTTATCCCAATATATCCAAAATAATTAACATTTCAACATGTAATCAATACCAAAATACTGAGACATTTTAAGTTCTCTGTTTCATACATCGTCTTTAAAATCTGGAGTGTATTTTACCTTTGCAGCGCATCTCAGTTCAAACTAGCTACATTTCAATTGCTCAGTACTCACAGCTGGCTTGTGGCTACCACATTGCATGGTGCAGCCACTTCTCCAGTCTGGGGACACCTTGGCGAGCTAAGCCACACCCATGGGGGGGTCATAAGTGAGCCCTAAGCACAATGGCCAGATGAGGGCAGCCCCAGCAGAGGCCCCAGCATGCCTGCCTCAGTATCTTGCACAGAGCGAGCTTTGGGTGATTGTCTCTACTGTTCTCGGTCCTTCTCTGACAGCTTTGCTCTTTGACTCACAGGGCCTTCTAAACTTGGAATTGGTTTGTCTATCTGTTCTTGGTGGGGGTGAGCAGCCAGGGCAGATTCCAGCTGGGCCTCTGCCCCGTTGTCCTGCTCTCCCTCTGCACCCATGGGCCCCCTGGGAAGAATGTGTCATTAGTCACAACGCACCGCAGATATGCCTGAGGAGTGCCTCGTTGGGGTCTTGTTTGCTCTGCTAAGGGTACTTTCAGCATCTCTTTGGGTAGCCTCTGGCCCCCGGGCCTGCCCGGGAAGCCACGTTAGCAGTGAATAACCTGTTTTCTCTCGGAGCTCCCGGAGGCCCAAGATTTCCCCTCCTGTAGCAGAAGGTCAGTGTAAGAGCTTGCTCTTACTCCCGAGCCCCGTATGAGCCCTCACCCAAGCCTCAGGCCTACCTAAGCCATAAGCCCCGTTGGCAGCACAGGGGGCCAGAGCCTGGGAGGATAAGCCTCGGGGCCTGTGTCCTCTTCTCTGCAGGAAGAACCTCTCAATCCAGGGCCTCCGCTGGTGGCTGCAGTGGCTGGGCATCAACTTCACTCTCTTCCTGGGGCTCTTTTTCCTGACCACACCCTCCATCATCCTGTCCACCATAGACAAGTTCAATGTCACCAAGCCCATCCATGCACTGAATGTGAGTGACCCAGGGCCCTGCAGGGCCTATCCCAGGAGGGCTGGTGAGGAGAGGGTGTGGTGGGTGTGGGAGAAATGGGGACCAAGGTCAGGGGGTGGGGGGGTGGGGAGAGCACCAGACCAGGAGGCCATGTCGCTCAGTGCATGACTGTGCTTTTAAGCCCTGAGCAGTCATGGGCATGTTAATTGCAATGACTTTATAATAGTACCAATGATAATAATAATAATAGTTTTTTAATGGAATCAATCAAAATGTTCAACAATAGGGGACCCTTTGAGTGGAATGTGGGTATATTCAGTCTGATAGAAAATTAGGCATCCATTAAAAATTATATAGACTTTGTGGCAAAGACGGAAGCCTTATGATAAAAACAGAATGTAAAAGTGTACCCGAGCAACGGTTGTAATGATGTGCTGGTGATGTGTGAAGGAGCCCTGGTGGCGCAATGGGTAAGTGCTTAGCTGCTAACCGAAAGGTTGGCAGGTGGAACCCACCCAGTGGCTGTGAGGGAGAAGGACCTAGGGATCTGTTCCTGTAAAGATTACAGCCTAGGAAATCCTAGGGGGCAATTCTGCTCTGTCTCATTTGAGTTGCCATGAGTTGAAAATTGACTCGATGGCACCCAACAACAGCGATGTGTGTCTACAGTGGGCGTGTCTGGGAGGGAACAGGAAAGAATGGAAAGAGCTCTGTCAATTGGGGTGGCAGGATAGTGAACTAATTATTGATTTTGTCCTTTAGCTTTGGATAATCTAGTTATAAAGTCATTTATGCTGTATAGGTGATGCATGGTTAAACAAACAAACAAAAACATGGATGATTTGAGTTGATGAGGTAACAGCTGAACGCTCCCTAAGTTGGGATCTACTTAAAAACCTTGCTTTCCCATATTTAGCTTTACTGAAATACGCCCCTAAATCTTTTCTTTTTTCCATTTCCATTTGGCATTTGGTGAATCACCCTCTGGGAAAAGACCCTGGGCTGGAGGCCTTTGGGTCCTAGTCCTAGCTTTCCAGCTGCTAGCTGAGTGTATTCTGGGCCTTGATTTTTTTCATTCAAAAACTGGAGTTAAAACACTTGCCATACTATACTCATGGGGTTATTGAGATGAAGAACAAATGAGTTAATGAGTGGCTGAAGCTCTCTTATCTGACTCAATATAAAATAAAAAACACATAAGTATAGATGAAGCAGTTTTATTCGGATTTAAAGTTTTAATATGCATTTGGGAGCCCTGGTGATGTAGTGGGTAAGAGCTACGGCTGCTAACCAAAAGGCTGGCAGTTTGAATCCACCAGGCGCTCCTTGGAAACCCTATGGGGCAGTTCTACCCTGTCCTATACAGTTGCTATGACTCCCCTGCAGTGGGTTTGGTTTTTTGTTTGTTTGTTTGTTTTAAAGTGCGTTCTTTTGCCAATTTTTTGATGTCAGGTTAAGGCCTGTTCTTTTGAGCATGGATCTGCTGATTAGAGCACCTCCTTGCCTATTTTACATAAATAAACCACAACTTTATTTCATTGTTTGTGATTCTGGTTTCGGTTTCTTTAAAGTAAAACCCAGCCCAGTAAAGAAAGACATTAAAGATACTTGCAAAGCCATCCTTAGTATGGACTCCTCCTAGACCTCATTCGAGTCAACATTTTTTAGAAAGCGGCTTTTATCAAGTCTTTTCAAAGTATTCAGCTTAGTTTCCCAAGAAATTTTCTCTCTATTTTTACGTTCATTTAATTAAAGTAATAGGTTTTCATATCGTGAGGTTACAGTAATAAGTACAACCAGATAAGCAGGGCTGGGGGCAAACAGTGGAGTCCTGGTATACACATAGCCCGACAGTGGTTGCTAAGTGCGCAGGCCGACTGGAGAGGAGCCCTGGCCTTAAGTGTTCAGTCTTCCCTTGGCACCTGTCATTTATCTTTACAGGGAACCCAGAAGGTGATCTCACCTAGCCTGTCAGATGAGTGGAATTCAGTTGTATGTGAAATTGCTTTCTCCACTCTAAAGAGCTATACAAATGGGTTGTTAACTGCTGTTGAATCAATTCAGACTCATGGTGACCTCGTGTGCAACAGGACAAAATGTTGCCTGGTCCTGCACCATCTTCAGGATTGTTGGTATACTCGAGTTCATTGTTGTGGCCACTGTCTGTTTTGACTGCCTTCCAACCTAGGAGACTCATCTTTCAGCATTATATGGGACAGTGTTCTGCTGTAATCCATAGGGTTTCATTAGCTAATTTTCAGAAATAGATCACCTTTCTTCCTTGTAGGTCTTAGTCTGGAAGCTCTGCTGAAACCTCTCCGCCATGGGTGACCCTGCTGGTATTTGAAATACTGGTGGCATAGCTTCCAGTATCATAGCAACGCGCAAGCCACCACAGTGTAACAAACTGACAGATGGGTGGTGAATACGAATATAAGGTGCTGATATTGATTGCTCAGCTACCATTTATAGAATGCTTGCCCTGTGCCAGGTACAGTGCTGGCTCTGGGAGTCAAGGATGACTGGAAGCTCAGCCCTTCCCCCAGGAGCTCACTCAGCTGTCATGCCAACAGGTCATGGCCTCAGAGCCCACAGGCCTGCCCTGACTGTTTGCTGTGGGTCTTACTTTTCTAGAACCCAGTCATCAGCCAGTTCTTCCCAACCCTCCTCCTGTGGTCATTCTCTGCCCTGCTCCCAACCATCGTCTACTACTCCACACTGCTGGAGTCTCACTGGACCAAGTGAGTGTCAGAGGGAGGCTACGGGTCCATCGCCTGAGAATGAGATCTCTGAGGGGACTGGGAGCATAGCAGCGGCCTTGCTGTGAATGCTCACCTCTGACTTTCCGCAGGTCAGGGGAAAACTGGATCATGATGACCAAGGTCTACATTTTCCTGATCTTCATGGTGCTGATCCTGCCCTCTCTAGGCCTCACCAGGTACCCATCACCACCTCCAGCTCTGAATTCTGCATCAGGGCCACATCCGGAGAGCATTGTCCCCAGGAGGGTGGAAATGGACTTGGAGCCAATGCACACCTTACAACATTTCAGCCTGGCATACCCACTTTCAGTGCGATTATGCTGGCCCTTTTGTTCTTCTGGAAATATGATCTTTTTTCCTTAAAAAAAAAAAAAAACTTTTGAAAACAATACTGATCGAGGACCTTCTTTTTAGGGAGGGTCTAATCAGGGCCTCTAGGAGTCCTGGTGGCACAGTGGTTAAGTGCTAGGGCTCCTAAAAGGTCTGCAGTTCAAACCTACCAGCTACTCCATGGGAGAAAGATGTGGCAGTCTGCTTCCGTAAAGATTTGTTGTTGTTAGGTGCCATGGAGTTGGTTCCAACTCATAGTGAGCTTATGTACCACAGAACAAAACACTGCCCAGCCCTGCGCCATGCTCACAATCCTTGTTATGCTTGAGCTCATTGTTGCAACCACTGTGTCAATCCACCTCGTTGAGGGCCTTCCTCTTTTCAGCTGACCCTGTACTTTGCCAAGCATGATGTTCTTCTCCAGGGACTGATCCCTCCTGACAACATGTCCAAAGTATGTAAGACACAGCCTTGCCATCCTTGCTTCTAAGGAGCATCCTGGTTGTACTTCTTCCAAGACAGATTTGTTTGTCCTTTTGGCAGTCCATGGTATAGTCAATATTCTTCACCAACACCACAATTCAAAGGTGCCAATTCTTCTTTGGTCTTCCCTATCCAGTGTCCAGCTTTCTCATGCATATGATGGGATTGAAAATACCATGGCTTGGGTCAGGCGCACCTAGTCTTCAAGGTGACGTTCTTGCTTTTCAACACTTTAAAGAGGTCCTTTGCAGCAGATTTGCCCCCAAAAATGTGTCTTTTCATTTCTTTTTTTTTTTTATCTTTTGATTTCTTGTCTGCTGTTTCCATGGCTGTTGATTTTGGATCCAAGTAAAATGAAATCCTTGACCATTTCAATCTTTTCTCCATTTATCATGATGTTGCTTATTGAGTTGTGAGGATTTTTGTTTTCTTTATGTTGAGTTATAATCCATACTGAAGGCTGTGGTCTTTGATCTTCATCAGTAAGGGCTTCAAGTCCTCTTTACTTTCAGCAAGCAAGGTTGCATTATCTGCATAACGTAGGTTGTTAATGAGTCTTCCTCCAATCCTGATGCCCCATTCTTCAGATAGTCCAGCTTCTCAGATTATTTGCTCAGCATACAGATCGAATAGGTATAGTGAAAGGATACAACCCTGATGCACACCTTTCCTGACTTTAAACCAATCAGTATCCCCTTGTTCTGTCTGAACAACTGCCTCTTGATCTATGTAAAGGTTCCTTATGAGCACAATTAAGTGTTCTGGAATTCTTATCCTTTGCAATGTTATCCATAATTTGTTATGATCCACACAGTTGAATGCCTCTGCATAGTCAATACAACACAGGTAAACATCCTTCTGGTATTCTCTGCTTTCAGCCAGGATCCGTCTGACATCAGCAATGATATCCTTGGTTCCATGTCCTCTTCTGAAACCAGCCTGAATTTCTGGCAGTTCCCTGTCGATATACTGCTGCAGCTGCTTTCGAATGATCTTCAGCAGAATTTTGCTTGCATGCAATATTAATGGTATTGTTCGATAATTTCTGCATTCGGTTGAATCACCTTTCTTGGGAATAGTTATAAATATGGATCTCTTCCAGGTAGCTGTCTTCCGAATTTCTTAGCATAGACAAGTGAGCACTTCCAGTGCTGCATCCGTTTGTTGAAACATCTCAATTGATATTCTGTCAATTCCTGGAGCCTTTTTTTTCGCCAGTGCCTTCAGAGCAGCTTGGACTTCTTCCTTCATTGCCATGGGTTCCTGATCATATGTAACTTCCTGACATGGTTGAACGTTGACCAGTTCTTCTTGGTATAATGACTCTGCGTATTCCTTCCATCTTCCTTTGATGCTTCCTGCATTGTTAAATATTTTCACCATAGAATCCTTCACTATTGCAACTTGAGGCTTGAATTTTTTCTTCAGTTCTTTCAGATTGAGAAACGCTGAGCGTGCTCTTCCCTTTTGGTTTTCTATCTCCAGCTCTGTGCACATGTTGTCATTATAGTACTTTGCTTTGTCTTCTCAAGCCACCCCTTGAAATCTTCTGTTCAGTTATTTTACTTCATTTCTTCCTTTTGCTTTAGCTGCTTGAAGTTCATGAGCAAGTTTCAGAGTCTCCTCTGACATCCATCTTGGTATTTTCTTTCTCTCCTGTTTTTTCAATGACCTCTTGCTTTCTTCATGTATGATGTCCTTGATGTCATCCCACAACTTGTCTGGTCTTCAGTCATTACTGTTCAACGTGTCAAATCTATTCTTGAGATGGTCTCTAAATTCAGGTGGGATATACTCAAGGTCGTACTTTGGCTCTTGTGGACTTGTTCTAATTTTCTTCGGTTTCATCTTGAACTTGCATAAGAGCAATTGATGGTCTGTTCCATATTCGGCCCCGGCCTTGTTCTGACTGATGATATTGAGCTTTTCCATTGTCTCTTTCCACAGATATAGTCAATTTGATTCCTGTGTATTCCATCTGGCTAGGTCCATGTTATAGTTGCCGTTTATGTTGGTGGAAAGAGGTACTTCCAATGAAGAAGTCATTGGTCTTGCAAAATTCAATCATGTGATCTCTGGCATCATTTTTATCACCAAGGCCATATTTTCCAACTACCTGTCCTTTGTTTCCAGCTTCCGCGTTGCAATCACCAGTAATTATCAATGCATCCTGATTGCATGTTTGATCAATTTCAGACTGCAGAAGCTGGTAAAAATCTTCAATTTCTTCATCTCTGGCCTTAGAGGTTGGAGTGTAAATTTGAATAATAGTCTTATTAACTGGTCTTCCTTATAGGTGTATGGATATTATCCTATCCCTGACAGCGTTGTACTTCAGGATAGACCTTGAAATGTTCTTTTTGACAATGAAGGCAACACCATTCCTCTTCAAGTTGTCATTCTGGGCATAGTAGACTATATGATTGTCCGATTCAGAATGGCCTATACCAGTCCATATCAGCTCACTAATGCTAAGATATCAATGTTTATGCACTCCATTTCGTTTCTGATGACTTCCAGTTTTCCTAGATTCATACTTCATGCATTACACATTCCGATTATTAATGGATGTTTGTAGCCGTTTCTTCTCGTTTTGAATTGTGCCACATCAGCAAATGAAGGTCCCGAAAGCTTGACTCCATCTACGTCATTAAGGTCAACTTTACTTTGAGGAGGCAGCTCTTCCCCAGTCATACTTTGAGTGCCTTCCAACCTGGGGGGCTCATCTTCCAGCACTATATCAGACAATGTCCCACTGCTATTCCTAAGGTTGTCACTGGCTAATTCTTTTCAGAAGTAGACTGCCAGGTCCTTCTTCCTAGTTTGTCTTAGTTTGGAAGCTCAGCTGGGACCTGTCTGCCATGGGTGACCCTGCTGGTATCTGAATATCAGTGGTTTAGTTTCCAGCATCACAGCAACACACAAGCCCCCACAGTATTACAAACTGACAGACACAAAAAACCCACTGCCGTCAAGTTGATTCCGACTCGTAGTGACCCTATAGGACAGAGTAGAACTGCCCCATAGAGTTTCCGAGGAGTGCCTGGTGGATTTGAACTGCCGACCTCTTTGTTAGCAGCTGTAGCACAGACACATGGAGACTGTAAAGATTTACAGCCTTGGAAACCTTATGTAACAGTTCTACTCTGTCCTACAGAGTCACTGTGGGTTGGAATCAACTTGACAGCCGCAGGTTTCGTTTGGTATTTGGTAATCAGGGCCTTGTTTATCTCAAGGAAGGACGTTTCGGTTAAAGCAGGCCCCTATATAAGTCACACTGCAGTAAATGGCGTCTTATTAGAGAACAAATGCAAGTCTTGAGATTTGGCCTGTTTCTAGAGCAGGAAAAAATGGAAAAGAAAAGAAAACAAAAACAGAACCATGTGTAGTGATTGTATGGAATGTTGGAAATGAACTTTACAAATTAATTTGTCTTTCAGCCTGGATTTTTTCTTCCGGTGGCTCTTTGACAAAACTTTCTCAGAGGCCTCTGTCAGATTGGAGTAAGTATCTGCCGCGTCGTGTTGTGCAGGCGGGACCGCGTGTAAATGTCGCACAGGGGCTGGGGCTGGGGCTGCAGGGCATCGTGGGGAGTCTATGCTTCAGAACCTCCATCTTCCTCCCACAAACAGGTCTGGGGGCATCACCACCACCCTACCACTTCCTGGCTGGGCCGGGGCCCCACAGAGGCCCTGGGCTGCACCATGGGAGCTGCCCCACTTTGTGCTGCACATGCAGAAATGTAGTTAATTTTTTAGGCGAAAATTCAATTAGTGGCAGTCTTATTCATTCTTTGAACTTACTTAGTGAGAACAGAGCTGCTTGGGGAGAAAGAACTGCTGGGTCTCAGTGGTGCCAGGGAGGAGGAGAGTAATAATTAAACACTGAGACCAGAGTGACTGTCTGGTCTGGGGAGTATTTTTGCCAGGAGAATGGAGTTAAACATATTGCAGATGTGGATCCCAGTTAGTGTTTAAGGCTTGTACCACACCCACTAAAAGGAGCCCTGGTGGCTCAGAGGTTCAGTGCTAGGCTGCTAACCGAAAGGTTGGCGGTTCGAATCCACCAGCCACTCCATGGGAGAAAGATGTGGTAGTCTGCTTCTGTAAACATTTGTTGTTAGGTGCTGTCGAGTAGGCTCTGGTTCATAGTGACCCCAAGTACAACAGAGCGAAATGCTACCCTGTCCTGTGCTATCCTCACAATCATTGCTTTGTTTGAGCCCATTGTTGCAGCCACTGTATCAATCCATCTCATTGAGGGTCTTCCTCTTTTTAGCTGACCCTCTGCTTTACCAAACATGATGTCCTTCTCTAGGGACTGATCCCTCCTGACAACATGTCCAAAGTATGTGAATCGAAGTCTCGCCATCCTCCTTTCTAAGGAGCATTCTGACTATACTTCTTCCAAGGCAGATTTGTTCATTCTTCTGGCAGTTCGTAGTATATTCGATATTCTTCACCAACACCATAATTCAAATGCATCAATTCTTTGGACTTCCTTATTCAATGTCCAACTTTTGAGGCAATTGAAAATACCATGGCTTGAGTCAGGCACACCTTAGTTCTCAAAGTGACTTCTTTGCTTTTTAATATTTTAAAGAGGTCTTTTGCAGCAGATTTTCCCAATGCAATACATCATTTGATTTCTTGACTGCTGCTTGAATGGGTGTTGATTGTGGATTCAAGTAAAATGAAATCCTTGACAACTTCAATCCTTAACAACTTCAGCTGTAATGATTATAGCCTTGGAAACCCTATGGGGCAGTTTTACTTTGTCCTATAGGATTGCTATGAGTGGAATCGACTCAACGGTAATGGGTTAGTTTTTTTGACCATACCTACTTAATAGTAATAGCTATTATTTAAGTAGGCACATGCTAAGTGCTTTAAATGTCTTTTTCTCATTTAACCTTTACAACAAGTTATGAGGTAGTTACTATTATTATCTCCATTTTACAGATGAGGAGACTGAGGCCCAGAGATGTTGAATAACTTGCTCAAGGTTACCCAGCTAGTCAAGAGCCAGTGCTGGGGCTCAATCCAGCTCCTGTTGCACTATACTTGATGTCCTAATATGGGTCCCACTGATCAGAACTGACTCTTCCAAAGGATCGTTTATAGGGAAGGCTGGTTGTGAACCATGCTTACCTGTAAGGATGGAGTGAATAACAAAACTGGTTCTTACTGGATAAGATAATGACCTGGGAGCTGGAAACCACAGGCAGACACACACCCAACCAGCTCTTCTGTATGTTGACAGTGACTTCCAAGTGGCCACATCCAATGGTCAAGTCTCAGTCCTAGTCTTATGCGATCTATCAGCAGCATCAGACATGTTGAACCACACCTTCCTTCCTTAAATGCTGTCTTCACGTGGCTTCTGTGAGCCGCCGTCTTGGTTCTCCCATCCACTGCTTCTCCTTCTCTGCCTTCTTTCTTGTCTCCCAAGCTCTGAATGTTGGTTGCCGAGGGCCTGGACCTCAGTCCTCCATCCACCTCTATCTCTAGGTGACCTTGGCTGATCTCATAGCTTTAATACCACCTGCTACTCCTGAATTACAGTACGCTGATGACTTCCACGTTTATAACGCCAGCCTGCATCACCAGACTCCTGTATCCAACTGTCTGCCCACAAATCTTATCTAGAGTTCTCATGGGCATTTCAGACTTAACCTGCCCAAAACCAAACTCCTGACTTTGATCACCAAATCTACTTCTCCCACAGCTTCCCCTGGCCCATAACTCTCTTCTTTAAGTTGCTCTGGCAAAAAAAAAAAAAAAAGAGAGAGAGAGACATTGGAGTTATTCTTGTTCTCCTGTCTTTCCTTCATACACCACACCGAATCCATCAGCAAATCTCGACAGCTCTGATACCCAGAATCCGACCGTTTCTCCTGCCTCCACCACAACCGTCCTTGCTCCTGCACGGGGATGGCAGCAGTAGCTGTCTGCAGAGTCTCCTGCTCCCACCTCCCCGAGAGCGCCCTCGCCACAGTGGAGCTGCTTCTGCTCAGAGCCCTCCCACGGTCTCTCATAGGCCCACCGTGGGCCAGGCCTCTGCGCCTTTCAGCCATATTGGTGTTCTAGGGCTTCCCCAACAAAGTATCTCAAACAGGGTGCCTTAAAACAACAGAGACTTATCGTCTCACAGTTCCGGAAGCCAGAAGTCCAAAATCAAGGTGTCAGCGGAGCCTGCTGTCTCTGAAGGTTCTAGGGGAAGACCCTTCCTTGGCTCTTTCTAGCTTCTGGTGTTTGGCAGCAGTCCTTGGTGTTCCTTGGCTTATAGATGTGTCACCCCAGCCTCTGCCTCTGTCTTCACGTGGTCGTCTTCTCCATGTCTCTCTGTGTCTGTCCTCCTCTTTGTATAAGGACACCACTCATATTGGATTAGGACCCACCCTACTCCAGGATGACCTTCATCTTAATTTAACCGATAACATCTTTAAAGGCTCCATTTCCAAACAAGGTTACATTTACCAGTGCTGGGGTTTAGAACTTGAACTTGTCTTTTGGAGGGATGCAGTTCAACCCATAACAGTCCTACCTCTCTGTCTCTGGTCTGTCGTCTGTGGCTCCGCCTGTCCCTTTATGTTCCATGGGTCTGTTCGGCGCGCCCCCATAGGAAAAAAAAAAAATTTTTTTTTTTTCTAAAGCCCTCGCTTTATTGCTCCCTCTGCTTGGAGTGTGCTCCCCTGACCAGATTACTAGATGACCGGTTCCTTAGGCACCTTCAGTGCCTTCATGTCTGCAGGAGGCTTCTCTGACCACCCCCGCATAAAACAGTAAACACTCCACCCCCACCTTATCTTTTTCTAGAGCACTTATCCCCACCCAGCATGAGGTATATTTACCTGTTCTTTTGTCTCCTTTGCCACCGTGGGTACTCTGATGGAAAAGTTGCAGGGTCAGGGGATTTGTTTCATTCCCAGTGCCTGGCACAGTGCCTGGCACATAGATGTGCCTACACATACTCACTGCCTGAAGGAGTGACTATAAAGCCACACCAGGCTTCCCTGCTGCTGCCCAGCAAGGAGCCCCCATTTTCCCTCTGGTGGGAAGGAGGAGGCTGTTGCTGGTGAGAGCCTCCCAGGCCTCGTGGCTACCGACTCACAGGCCCCTGGTTTTCCCCAGGTGTGTCTTCCTGCCTGACCAGGGCGCCTTCTTTGTGAACTACGTCATCGCCTCGGCCTTCATTGGCAATGCCATGGAGCTGCTGCGGCTGCCAGGCCTCATCCTCTATACTTTTCGCATGATCATGGCCAAGACAGCCGCTGACCGAAGGAACGTCAAGCAGGTGCCACACTGCAGCGGAGTGGGCAGGGTCTGCCTCCAGGTGCACGACTGTGCCTGGTGACTCACCCCCCAAAACACTCAGTACCTAGCCAGCACCGGGCACTGTGCTGCATGCTTCTGGGATAGGAGTGGGGAGCTGGAGGCAGGAGGAGCCACCACGTGAATGTGACACCTCTTCAAGCCATGACTCTAACTGACAGGCTGGCCACACACACATACAACCAAAATCACCAAATTCCTTTTCCATGGGTGCCAGTTTACATAACTTCTTGGGATTACCACAGATGTCAAAGGCATTTTGGGCTTGTGACATTTGTTCCGTGATACCCTAAATTTGCTGGAAGGGGGTTCTCTTTTATTCCCCTTTGCCATTGTGGGTACTGTGATAGCAAAGTTGCATCCTTTTATTTAGTACTTGAAACACCTGTATGAGATGGGCACTGCAGTATCCCTGCTGCACACATGAGCAAACTAAGCCCCAGAGAGGCTAAGCGTTTTGCCCAAGACACACAGCTGCAAGTGGCAGAGCTGATGCTGGGTCCAACACCATAGGGGAGCCATTCTCCAGCTGTCCTCAGATAGTATCCTCAAGGAGCTCGCAGTCCTTTGGGGCAGACACGACTACCACAAGGGAAATACTAAGAAAACATGCAATCTCCGTACCTTGTGCAATTCTGGGTGAAGCTGGCAAAGGCTTTGTGGAGGGAAAGAAAGGATCTGAAGAGGCAGGAGTGGCTGTGGGTCTCCCATTCCCAAATCCTCATCCACCCCGCTCTCCCCTTGCTACCTGAAGTACAGTGAGTGGTGTTTGGGGGCAGGGGACAAGCCTGTGAGCCTCTCCCACCACCTCCTCCCAGAACCAGGCCTTCGAGTATGAGTTTGGCGCCATGTACGCGTGGATGCTGTGTGTCTTCACTGTCATTGTGGCCTACAGCATCACCTGTCCTATCATCGCGCCATTCGGTGAGTGGCCCCCTGTGGAAGGGAAGGCTGCATGGAGGGGGGTGCACCAGCCAGCGGCCCTTGGGAGCTGGGCCAGGGGTAGTGGGGCAGCTGATTCCCTCAATGTCCTAGGAACAACCATCACCAGGACATTATGGAAACCTGGAAATGGTGGACATCTTATAACCACTTGGGCAAGCTACCAAAGAACCACACGTGACACCAAATTTCATTTCCAAATGAGCTCCTTCCGCTGGCCTTCCAAACGATGCCCTCTCTGTATTTCTCCTGGTCTGAGGTTCTTCCTTGCTAGAGGATCACTTCATTCTTGGTTTTTAACCCTTTGATTTTAGCAACAACTAAGGTTAGCACTGTTGCTGTGCTCTCAATCTGGCCGCTCACTGTTACACTCCATGCAGGCTGTCATGTTTAAGCCTCAGAATCCTATGAGGCAGGTCTTGTTTCTGCCCCTCTTTCACGGATGAAGAATTGAGGGGCACATGGTTAGTGAGAGATAGAGCCAGGATTTGAACTTAGGACTGCTTGACTTCAAAGGCCAAGGTCTTGATCACTACCCTAAAATAGAACATCAGGAACTGGCAGAGGAATGAAAGACTCTGGGAGGAAGCAGGATAAACTGTTGGTAGTGATAGCTGAGGTTTAGGGATAGGAGGAAGTTTTATTTTCCCCTGTATACTCTGTGGGAGTCCCTGGGTAGTGTAAACAGTTGGCCTAGGCTGCTGAAAGGTTGGAGGTTTGAGTCCACCCAGAGGTACCTGGGAAGAAAGACCTATCGATCTACTTCTGAAAGATCACAGCCATTGGAAACCCTACAGAGTGCAGTTCTACTCTGACAAGCATGGGTTGCCATGAGTCTGAGTTGAGTTTACGGCGACTGCTCTGATTCTTTTTTTTTTTTCCTAACATTTTACTGTTGTTTCGGTGAAAGTTTACAGAGCAAATTCATTTCCCATTCAATGATTTATACACAGCTTGTTTCATGACATTAGTTGCAAACCCCTTCCTCCTGGGTTCCCGGTGTCCATATGCCCAGTTTTCCTGCCCCTAGCATCCTTCTGAACTTTGCTTTTGGGCAGATGCTGCCCTTCAGGTCTCATGTAGTTGATAGTTCTGAGGTGCACATTTTCCTCGCTGGTGTTATTATTCATTTTATAGGTCTGTCTATTGTATGATTATAATGTGATCTCTGGGGTGATTTTAGTTCCAAGTTTGAAGGATGTCTAAGGTCCATAGTCTCAGGGGTTCCACTGGTCTCTAACAGACCAGTAAGTCTGGTCTTACGCGTTTGAGTTTTGTTCTGCATTTCTCTCCCACTCTGTCCATGACCTACTGTTGTGGTCCTGGTGGAAGTGGTTTGTAGTGGTAGCTGGGCACCATCTAGTTCTTCTGGTCTTAGGCTAGTAGAGGCTGTGATTTGCTTCCGACTCTCACTCTGTTGTACTATTTTAAAAATCTACAGCATTACTTTAAAAAAAAAGAACCTGGCATAGTAGAAAAGGCAGCACCCACCTTCAGTGCCACTCCTGGGGGAAGACCCCTGGGCATCTGTTGACTGTGGTGAGGGTCGGAGGTCAGCCTGGGTAGGAAAGAAGAGGAGGATCTGGGGCTCTGGGGGAACACAGTGTGGGAGGGGCCCTGGGAGAATCTGAATCCAGGCAACTGAGTTCTTTCCTCAAAACGATCCTAGAATGTCAGTGTTCCATAGAGACAGAATCGCAGATGCCTCTACTCCTTTGGAGTCAGAAAGAGGCCAGGAGAGAGTGAAAGAGAGAACAGACTAGCATTCAGGTTATGCATTTTGCCCAACTTGGGGTTCACGCTGTTGGATTTCCCCTCCACCTGGCCCCAGCCCCATGCACAAGTAGCCACCCACCGGAGGAAGGGGGCAGAGCAGCCCTGGTGGCCCAGCTGGGGCCTCCAGCTCACAGCCTACCTCCGCAGGCCTCATCTACATCCTGCTCAAGCACATGGTGGACCGGCACAACCTCTACTTCATCTACCTTCCGGCCAAGCTGGAGAAGAAGATCCACTTCGCCGCCGTGAACCAGGCCTTGGCAGCTCCCATCCTGTGCCTTTTCTGGCTCTTCTTCTTCTCCTTCCTTCGCCTGGGTGAGGGGTCCAGACCTTGGCTTCACATTCCCGCATCTACACCAGCCAATCAGATCCCTCACTACTTTAATAGCATCAACCTGGTGTCCAATCAGAATGTCGCACCTGAGGGAGAGGGCTGGTTGGGTGGGGCAGTGGACAGACCAACTCCCAAGCTAGCCAGAGTTCAACTGTAAGCTTTGTGAAAAGGCCTGGCCAATTGCCCCAGACACCCTTAGAGAGAAAACAGCCTCTTCACCAGCCTTGGTGGAGCTGAACCAGAGGAGATGGGCTGATGGTCCAGATTTCTCTTTGGGGATGGTTGGTGGGCCCAGGTCCTCACACCTCAGAGTGGAGGACGATGGGACGTGCTAGGAAGAACTGACATTCTTTTGGAAAGACAGAAAAAAGTAGAAGAACTGGGTGACTCTGCCCCAGTCAGGTTGGGGGAAGATTTCATCCTACCAAGCCCAGGCCACTGGAGACTAGAGGGACTGACCCAACAACGAAACTGGCCAATTGTCATTGACTTGGTGTCCTGGCCCTGGTGACCTACTTCCAAAAAAATCAGCTGTTGAAAACCCTATGCAGCAAGTCAGAATTGACTTGATGGCAACTGGTTTTATTTTGTTTTTGGTGTCCCAGTTCCTGCTGGGAGCCTGGGCAAAGGTTTTGAAATCTGACCAGCTGTTCAGTGGGTCATTCTGTGCAGTCCTAGCTGTGAAGGCACCATCCCAGCTGCAGGAGTGAGGGGGTATAGGTTGTAGGCCTTCCCTTTACTTTCTTCTTGAGTGAGAAGTCACCCTCTGAGAGGAGAGGGCACCAGGTGTGGCCCACCCCTCACCAGGAGTGGCAGCCCACCCCCTACAAGGTCAGCATCCCTCTCCACCCCCAGGTCTGAAGGCCCCCGCCACTCTGTTCACCTTCCTGGTGGTGCTGCTCACCATCCTGGTCTGCCTGGCCTACACCTGCTTTGGATGCTTCAAGCACCTCAGCCCTCTGAACTATAAGGTAACCCCCTCCACCCCTGCTGGTTCACTCTGGCCCTCCTCGCTCCTTCACATATCAGCAGTCTTCTGTAGATTTTATTTGCCCACAGGATGGGTGTGGGTAGCTGGGTGCAAGGTGTAGCTTCCTCCCCCCACTTCCCTACTCCCTGTACCCCTCCCCCCCCAGTCCTCTCTGGGGCTGCTACTGAGACCTTGGTGCCAGCTGGTACTATTATTCTGGGTGTTAATCATCTGTTTGTTTGGAGGGTGTTTGTTCCGGAAGATCAGTTTTGTGTATCGTTGCAATGTTTGGCTGTTACCTGCAGACAGAAGAATCAGCAAGTGACAAAGGAAGTGAAGCCGAGGCCCCCGTGCCCCCACCATTCACAGTAAGCAACAGTTCTCACCCAAGCATCCATTTTCCTTTTTCTGGTTTTAATGGTCCTAACCAGATAGGCCCAGGAAAACATGTTTTGATGGTCTCTTGTTGAGAGAGAAGCCCCTTGATGACATGGCAGGTGGGTTTCTGAGTTGTCAGCAGAAAGGCATCCCTAGTCCCTCTGGGTGGGGAACCTGCATATGCGAAGCCACACAGCCACTGAAGTGATAATTTGCCACCGAAGTAGGCCCTCCCCCAGTGGTTTCGGTTCCTCTTCACTTTCCTTTGCTGCATATTTAATGCATGGTGAGCCTTTGGCTTTAGTGAAGCGATGCTGTAAGGCCCTATGGTTTGATGCAGCTTCATCACAGCCCTTCATCAGCACCTGCCTGGGTGAGGTCCTCTGATAGGCACCAAGAGGGGGTCAAACAGGCCCCCATTTTAATTCAAATGATGGAGCACTTGCTTAAAAGGAAGGCACCATGTTAGATAGATGTCTGTCTTTCTGGACCCCCCTGCTTCCAGCTCCCAGGGTGGGGCTGGGCAAGGAAAACAGAGCTGCCTACACCTGGGCCAGCATCAGCAGCAGGTGTCCTTTCCAGGTGTCAGGCCCTCTTATCAGTGGCTGTCCTTGGACAAACCCCAGGAGAGAAAGTCCTCTGAAAGATTCCTTGCTGAGAGACGCGCCTGTGGCTGTGCCAGCCAGGCAGGGGGGGAGGCAGGACAGGTGGCTGATGCAATCCCTCACTTCTCAGCCGGGTCTGGGGAGGAGTGGAGCAGGCGGCAAGCCTGGGATTAGAGGAACCGGAACTTAGGTTTGTTCAGCATCTGAGAAGTTCAACTGGAAGCCCTCTGAACCTGCCCTCTGTTAGTGGAGTCTTGTTTCCCATATACAGTGAGAAATTCCCTTAGAATTCAGTGCTGAGAAATAGGTGTTTCCTTCTCTGCGATAACGAGAATGGGGGAATGATTCCCTATTGCTCTGTCTGCTAGGAAGTTCTACAGCTGGCGTGTTTGGAGTCCTGACTTCTGAGTCTCTACTGTGGTTTCACTGTGTGTGTTTACAAGCAGTGTGAAAGCCTTGCTGGGAGGAGGAGGGTGACTGACGTGTGGGCAGCGGGGAGGAACGGGTACAGAGTCTCATGCCCACCCCACCAAGCACTAACTCCACCATTTGCTGGCAGCCATACGTGCCCCGGATTCTGAACAGCTTGGCCTCGGAGAAGACAGCTCTGTCCTCACAGCAGCAGCAGACATACGGTGCCATTCACAACATCAGCGGGGCTCTCCCAGGGCCGTGGTTGGCCCAGAACCCTGCAGACAGCATGGCTGCCACCGACCAGGAGGCCTGAGGGCAAGCTGCCCCGCTGGCCCAGGCTCTGGGAGCCAGATGCTGAGGAGACACAAGAGCAGGAGCACGGTCTCCGATTCCAGCCAAGTTCAGGACTTCTCTCCACTGTTTCAGGCTCCACTGCTCTAGAAATGTGGACCCAGGAAGGCCATGGGCTCAGGCCCTTGGCTAGGTGGGATGGGTTGGGATGCCAGTTAAGGGCCAGTGGGTGGCCTTTTCTGGTCACAGCAGTGGTGAAGGGTATACTCACAGCTCTGTACCTTACCTGCTCCCCTGCGGCCTGCTCATTTCCCAGGTTCCTCCCCCCTCCCCTTTGCACAGCTTCCAGCTCCTAGCTGGAATGATGTCCCCAATGATGTCCAATCCAGATCATGTGTTGGAATTTTGTCCCTCAGAGCCATTAGCTCTTGTGACTCTAGAAGGTAACAGTGAAGACTTTCTCCCTTCTGAATACTCAAACACCTTTTACATACACACACCCATGCGCACACACAGACACATCCGATAACCAAAGAGCCTGCAGCAGGCCCGGGTCTGAGATGGGGTGCAAATGGGAGCCCAGGTTCAGTTCAGCTCACCCCTCCTTGTATTAAGTTGTTCATCCATCCTCCCACCCCCAGCAGTGTTGGCCCCTTGAAGCTGCTCCCAGGCATCAGCTGTGGGGAGCAGGGAGGAGATGGGATGGTGCTGGCTGCAGCAGGCTCAGCCAGCTGAGCACACACTCTGCATCCTGCTATCTCGTCCTTGCGTGGGGTTCTTGTACCATGTTGCCAGTGATGCTATGGCTGGATCAGGGTCACCCACAGCAGTCAGGGATAATGAGGATTATTAATAAAGTGTCCATTTGGACAGGTTGCTGAGACCCAGACTCTCCTGCCTTTTTAGGGCTGAGGGTGAGGGGCTCAGCCTCCACTCAGCCCTCGATCCTGTCTGCGTCCTTCAAAAGGGGTGGAACAGCTCTAAGGGGAGGACAGTGTGGACAAGTGTGGGGCTGGACACCAGCCCAGGGCAGAAGAGAGGAGGAGGTAGGTGTGTCTGGGCTGGGTGCAAGACTGTTCTCTTAAACTGTGATGCTGGCAGGAAGGAGCAGCAGCCCTTTGCCCTTTCTCCTCCGATGGGGCTGGGACCCAACTCTGGACTTGTTACGCTTCCTCCCTCCTGCCTCCAGGTGGCGCCAGAGGCCAAGTCGGTGTGTCGTGGGTGGGCGGGGCCGCTCGAGGATTCTGGAGCCTGACAGCGGCGGGGCCTGGGCGGCCCCACATCAGCCCCGTGGCCGAGCCGGGGTTTCGGAGGCGAGGCGTAAAGCGGGGCCCTTCTCACAGCTGCGCCCCCCTTAATTCTCCGTGCTGGCCTATCCTCGGCGCTCACGCCGGCTTGCCCCTTCTGCCCCGCGCTCTGGGATGGGGTGGAGGCGGGGTTCGTCTTTTGGGGCGGCCCAGCCTCCTACACCGGGGTTCCCGCGCAGCGTGGGCTCGGTTAGCGGCCTCTCTTTCCCTTCCCAGGAGGAGGGGCGGCAGAGGGCCCGGTGGGACCCCCTCCCCAACACAGGCTGCAGAGCTGCCGTCCCCGCGCTGGAAGCGGAACCTGCTCTGGGGTCAGGGACTCGCGTGTTACTCAGACGTAAAATCGTTTATTATCAAAGCCACGTTTTCTCCCACGTGGGGGTGGGGGGCATGGAGCTGAGCTTGGGGTCCCAGCGTGGGCGGGGAAGGACACAAATTCAATCCTCAGGAAAGGGGCATCTTTGCCAAGAAAAGGAGGCCACTACTCCCTGCCAGCCCCACTCCCCGGGGCCCAGGGAGGACGGGGGCTGCTCCGAGGAGAGCTGGCGCCAGGAGGCTGGGGCTTCGGTGCCAAAGGGCAGGGTGGCAGCGAGGGTCGGGGCTGCCTCGGGGGCGACTGCCAGTCCCCGCGGGCGTCACTGCCGCTCCACCTGCTCCACGAATTTGCGGATGTCCTTGGCGAGCAGCTCTGGCTCCTCAAAGGCAGCGAAGTGGCCCCCGCGGGGCATGTAGGAATAGGAGAGCAGTTTTGGGTACTTGAACCTCACCAGCTTTTCCGGGACGTGGATTAGCTCGTCAGGGAAGGCGGCAAAGCCGGTGGGCACGTGGACCTTCATCCTGGGGAGGGGGGCAGAGATCCCATTGGGGGAGAGGCTGGCCCCATTCCTCTCTGTTGCCCAGAGCATGGGTCCAGGGGCCTGGGGGAGGGGGTCAGCTCACCCACCCACCGAGACCTTCAGAGCCATAAAGAAAAGGACCGACCCAGGGCTTTAACGGCTTTTCCCAGCCTACCCCCTCAATTCCAGCCCACTAAGGGGCCTCTCTTTTCTGGGAGGAGTGGCTGAGAACATAGCTGAGAGCCAGGGTGGGACAGCCTCCAGCTGCCCACCTTTGCTCCCCCTTCCCTTCACTGTTGCCTGAGGGTCTCCATGTGAGATTTGGAAACCAGCTGGCCCCAGCAGGGTGCCGGGGACATCCCGGAACTATCAGTGCCACATCAGGTCAGCACCCTGGCCCCAGGGGAGCCCTAGGGACATCTAGGGACCGGCTCGGTGTGCTCTAGGAGCCAACTGGAAAGGCATGGGCATTTCAGCCAGCATCCTGACTAAATAGTGTTCTTATCCAGGCACCCAGTGCATACCGCGGGTGGCAGCTGGGCCAGACTGTGCTTTTCCTACCACAATGCCCCTCCTGTGCTCAAGACTGGTGTTCCCCTGCTCCCTGCCTCAGAGGCCCCCACTCCAGACTCCAACCAGGCTCACCTCTCATGCCTGTGGACGTTCAAACCCTTCCCCAGGTTCTCCTTGTAGTAGCGCTGGGAGGAGACTATGGTCCCAGTTGTCCAGTAGAGCATGATGTTGGTCAGCAGGTCATCCAGGGAGAACTTCCTGGCAAGTGGCACAGGAAGCCCTGCTCAGTACCACTTACACAAATGGGAGCTGCCACTCAGCATCGGCCAGGCGCTGTGCTCTGTGGTTCCACCCTCATGACATCGCTGTGAGACTGGTGCTGTCATGCCATTCCACAGACAGGCTCGGAACCTGCCCTGGGTCACCAGCTACTCATGTGATGGTGACAGGACATACAGGGTGCTTACCATGTATGAGGCAGGCACTGTTGTAAGCTCTTTATGTGGACTAATTCATTTATTCCTCTCAGCAACCTATGGGACGTTGGTACTACCATTACCTCCATTTTGCTGATAAACGGAAAATCCAGATTCAAACTTAGGCACTTTGGGTTCAGGACTCATGTTCCTAACTATGGTTGCTAAACTGTGTCACCCCTCCCTACCCCCATGACTCCCCTCATAGTGGGTCCCTCTACAGAGGCCTGGTTCCAGATTTCTCTAGAGCACTGAATTTCACACTCCTCAGAATCCTATGGGATTTCTAGCACTTATTAGAGGTTGTCTGGATGAGCTCCTGGGAGCAGGCATGAGGCCTGGCTTCTGTGTTCCCCAGAGCCCACCATTGCTGGAGGCAATGAACAGAAAGGGCCAGAAGTCTAGGGACCCACATTTGGCCTCAGCCATGTCACTAAGGAGCATGGGGACTCTGGCAATTGTTTACCTCAGCCGCGTCACTAAGGAGCACGGGGACTCTGGCGATTGTTTACCCCGCCTGTGCCCCAGTTTCTCTTCTTGTAAAACTAGGATTAGTAACTTGGAAAGCATGTGGGACTTTTCTAAAGAAAAAGTGCTCTACAAAACCCAGGACCATTAATAACAGCCTGTTCAGCCAGAAAGCTGACATTGCCAAATTTACCTCTGTTAAAAGGGTACTGTGGTACTATTCATTTGCTAAGAAAGCACCTTTTGAGCACTTACTGTGTGCCAGGTGCTGAGCTAGGTATTGAGGATCCAAAGGTAAGTCAGGCTGGGTGCCTGCCTAGAGGAGCATGTGGCCCAGCAGGGAGACCGAGCATAAGCCACTGGCTGTACTGGTAGAGGTGGGGGTAGGTACGCACAAGAACAAATTCGGCCTGGACTGAGGGAGAAGTCAGGGAAGGCTTCTCAGAGGAGGTGACCTTTGCACTGGCTCTTTAAAGGAAAGTAAATTGGGGGGAAGGGTGTCAGAACATGAGCATGCGCAAAAGGCACAAGGGCTGAGTGTAGAAGGCAGGTTCATGGACTGGACCGGCTAAAGCCCAGGAAGTAGAGAGGGCAGGGGTGGAGAGAGCTAAAGCCCAGGAAGTAGAGAGGGTCGGGGTGGAGAGGGTGGCTCGGTCTCTGAGCATCTGAAACACCATGTTAACTCTGCTGGTTGGCTACTACTGAGAGCAAGCTGTGTGTTCAAGGGAAAGCAGTAAGACGGCTATCCAGGATTTTTTTTTTGGGTGTACCTGTTGCTCTTGGGCCCAGGCCCTGTGCTAGACCCATAATGTCCCAGAGGTGCCCCCTCATGTCACTGCTGCCTGAAGGAAAAGGGCATTTGCTGCCCACCCCCTCCACACACACACCTTGCTCTTCAGCGCTAGGGTAGTCAGTCTTATCTATTCAGTTTGGTGAGTTTCCTTGTTTGCTTCAGCTATTTACATGCCGTTGATCAATCCCATGTTATCCTCACAACCATGTTTTTAAAGAATGCTCAATTCACCTTTGCCCTGTGTCATGGATTGAGTTATGTCCCCCCAAAAAATATGTGTATCAACTTGGTTAGGCCATGATTCCCAGTATTCTGTGGTTGTCCTCCATTTTGTGATTGTAATTTTATGTTAAAGAGGATCAGGGTGGGATTGTAATACCCTTAACCAGTCACATCCCTGATCCAATGTAAAGGGAGTTTCCCTGGGGTGTGGCCTGCAGCACCTTTTATTTCTCAAGAGATAAAAGGAAAGGGAAGGAAGCAGAGAGTTGGGGATCTCATACCACCAAGAATGCAGCACCAGGAGCAAAGCCTGTCCTTTGGACCCGCGGTCCCTGAGCCTGAGAAGCTCCTCGTCCAGGGGAAGATTGAGGACAAGGACCTTCTTCCAGAGCTGACAGAGAATCTTCCCCTGGAGCTGATGTCCTGAATTTGGACTTTTAGCCTACTTTACTGTGAGAAAATAAACTTCTCTTTGTTAAAGCCATCCACTACTGGATGACTAAGACACCCTGCTTTCTGTTACAGCAGCACTAGATGACTAAGACACCCTGTTTTCAAGGAATGCAGCTGGACGTAGGAGTAGAGAGAGGTGGGGTAGAGAGAAAGGCACTAATATGGAATCTGAAAACATGAGGAATTGTTGTGAAAAGAGGCTTCCTGGGAATGAAGAAGATATTCACAAGATAGCGTCACAGGCAGGAGTATATTCTTCTTGTGCCCTCAGTTCCTCCTCCCCAAAGCTCTGGATGTCCAGCAATAGCTGTTCACAGCACAGCAGAGAGAAAGTAGATGGCTTTTAAACACAATTTTGATGATAGAATGAAAACCGTCACTGAAAACTTAATAGTTACAACGAACATTTCAATCCTGTGGACTGGCTTTCAGCGAGCTGGCCTGCTTCCATTTGCCTTGGCCCCTGACCACAGCTGGAAAACTACCAAAATAACCATCTTCCATCCTACTGCAGTGAGAGGGATCTTTCTAGAACACAAACCTGATCTTGCCTGTGCCCTGCTCAAAGCTTTGGTTCTCCCGGTAGTCCAGCAGCTGTAGGAGGTGGTATGGGAGGGCCTCACGTCTGGTGGCTGCTCCCCGTATTTGTGTGCAAGGAGCAGGGCCAAGCCTCTGCCAGGATGGTCCTAATGGAGAGCCACTGACCCATGAGTCCTGCCAGACGTGGGGTGGGAAACGGGTCCCTGGGTAAAGGCTTGCAAGGCTCTTGGAAGACCTGTCTATAAGAATGAGTTCACGGTCTGGCCCTGCTCTAGCCTCTGTGCAAGTTCAAGCTCATCCTACATTTCAATCCAGTCTTTGCTTCTGCTGTTCCCTCTGCCTGTATTTCCTTCTCTCACCTTCTCCATGTGGCAAACTCCTATTCATCCTTCAAGGCCCAGATAGATTCTCCCAGTCATTTCTCCTCCCTGTCCTTAGACTAATCAAGTTCTCCATCCTCTAGACTCCCATAGTCCTTTGCATGTGTCTGTATTCTAGAACTCATTCATTCAACAAATATTTATTGAGCACCTACTACATGCCCAGCACTGTTCTAGGTGATTACAGCAGGGCCAAGACAGAGCACCTCCCCTAAGGCAGGGATCCCTTTCCTTTCACTCTCTCCCGACCCCAGCACTGGGTGTGGCGCTGTGTGAGTCACTGAAGGAATAAAGAAAGAGATAGGCCTGGAGAAGGCGGTTCAGAGGCAACCTTGATGGAGCCTGAGGTTGGCCAGGGACCTGGGAGTCCCTGGTCTACGGAGCCTGCAGCCTTCTAAGACTCTGGGAGATGGGACAGCCCAAGTCTTCCTGCCAGCCACACTTGGGATCGGCTTGCAGAGTCCTAGGGGCCCAGGAGGGTGAGGCCCAGGCTCTAGAAGGGTACTCACTGCCCTCAGGGCTCCCAGATCTCAGGAGGCAGCTGTTTAGCCGACGGAGCGTAGGCAATCGCAAGTCCTATGTCCTGTTCCTGACCACCCTGCTGTGAGGCTCAGAGCAGGGCACCAGACCTCTCTGTGCCTCAGCTTCCTTATCCACAAGACAAGGCTAAGTGATGGGTCAGTTGAAAATAGATGGGACTTGCCAATCCATCCCCCAAGTCCGCCCACCCCAACCCAGGTAAAACAACCAGAGACGAGATGAAGAGGACAGTAATATGTGAAGAAGGTGGTTGCTGGGATGGGGGCCCAACGGCAGCGGCCAGTGGGGTCTCACCTCTCCAAGCCTCCATCTTCCAGGTTCAGGAATTCCGAATTGGTCCAGGTGGAGAACTTCTCCAGAATATAGGCAGCCAGCCCCACGGGGGAGTCATTCAGAGCACAGCCTAGGTGGGAAGGAGGAAGGGAGGGCCTCAGGCCTGATAGCCAGGTGTCCCATCAGGACTCAGGTGTGGTGCTGGCCCCACACAGTGAGCTGTGGACAGGAAGCCACATTTACTCTGTCCTAAATCTTGAGGTGCTCATGTACCTCACTTCCTTAACCCTCAGCCTCGGGACCCTCATCGTGAGGCCCAAATGAGACATATACATGAATGCTATTTTTGAAAAGGGTTTTCGTGGCTGTTGGTTTTTTGTTTTTGGTCTGTACGCTATAATTAGTGAAAAATGAGAAACAACCTGAAGTCCAAATTAGGGTATCAGTTAAAAATAAATACTGATACCGATTAGTGGTGCCAGGGGCAGGTAGAATGGAGGGGAAGCAGAGTAACTGTTTAGGGGACACTGAGCTTCTGCTAAGCGTGATGGAAAATTCTGGAAACAGATAATGGTGATGGTTGAAAACATGCTGAATGCAATTAACGTTAATGAATTATACTTGTAAAAAATGCTAAAATGGAAAATGTTGTTACATATATATTTACAATAAATAAATAAATACACCTATAAGCTAAAATAGTGTGCAGTCATTAAAAATGGCTAGGGCAACAACACAGGTAAATCTCACAAACATAATATGAGGAAAAGCGGCCAGACTCGAAAGAATACACACTCTGATTCCATCCATATAAAGTATAAAAGCAGACAAAAGCAATCTATCTCTTAGAAGTTGAGAGAATGGTTCACCTTGAGTGGGAAGCACGCCTGGAGAGCACAAGGGGGGCTTCTGGGATACTGGGGTCATGTTCTGTTTCCTGATGTGACCGCTGGTTACACGGGCATATTCCATTCGTGAAAATTCATCAACCAAAAAGCTAGCAAGTTCTTTTGAAGACTGGGAAGGGGACAGAGGGCTGGGAAAGGTGGGGAATTATAGGTGATAGACTTTGGATTGTGTTTTTTTTTTTTTGTATTTTTCTATTTCTTGACAATGAACATGGATTACTTTTATAATCAAAGACTGGTTTTATCAAGTGTTATTATTATTATGGGCTGTCTCACATATGTGAGCATGGGACTATGGTGAAAATTGTAAAAAGTTTTAAAATGGACCGAAGGGGAATCCTTTCAGTGGAATTCTGAGTTTTCTAGTGGACCCTAATGTGGCCTTCTGATTATACTGGGGTCCCATCTTCCTTTGTCTTAGAGCTATTTTACAGCTCTGTGAATCATGGAAAACTGCTAGTAACGCATATGATTCTTGTTCCTTCAGTGGAGATGTAATTGAGTCTTACCCTGTGGATTTGGACCAGTTCTGAATCTGTTAGCAAACTGACTTCGGTGTTCCTAATTGCCTTTGAACCATTTTTTAATTTTTTCTTACTTTATGGGTTCCTTTATTAATTAATGAACTAAATAAAATCTTTGAACGTGCTCAATTTATATTTCTGTCAGTCGTGGTTTTATCTTTTAAAAAGAATTATGCTTTCACAAGACCCTGGTGGCAGAGATGGTTTCCGGGCCCTAGCCTGCTGTCACAGGAACTTCCCCCCAGTGGCCCAAGGGCACCCTCTCCCTTTCCTCTGCTGAGGGCTCCCCCACCCCCATAGCCCCAGAGCTGCCCAAGCCCCAGGCTTTTTCCTCTCCCCGCTTCCCATCTCTCACCCCTCTCCTTCCTAGTGTAGGACTCAGGCTCTGGGGTGGGGGGACCAGGGGTCTAAGTCACTATGAATATAGAATCAGATAAATAGAGTTGTTTGATCTGGCCTGGGAATTTGGTGATCATTATAAACTTGCTTCTAACAGAAAAATGCAGTTCAAGGGTCAAAAGAACTTGGAGTTCCCTACAAAACGTTTCTGGGTCGTGTGAGCAGTGTTCTGAGGATAGTGACGTTGGCCCGGTTGTGTGCCTTGTTGAATGGAATGGATATAAAACCATTTACGTCTCTGATGTGAGCCCCAGGAAGGAAGGCCCAGCTGCAGCCGCCTTGAGAGCGCTCACCCACAGTGTCCGGCTTGGTGGCCTGGATGTGCAGGTAACCACTCTCCCTCATCACGGTGTAGAAGATCTTCTCCTTAAAGGGGTACAGCAGCTCCATGTCCCTCTCAGTGTAGCCAAAAAGCCTCCCGAAACGCCGCCCCAGCAGAAGGGTCAGGGTGAAGAAATTTCTTATAACCAAAGCCATGTTCAAATGCAGGCCTTTCACGTGCCTGAGGGCAGAGAAGGTGCACAGTGAGGAAAGGAAAGAGAAGAGACGGGGGAGGAACAGGCCACAGGCTGAGGAGCACAGCGCCAGCCCGCTTCATGCCCTGCCCCTCAGGGGTAGACACAGGAGTTTGAAGAAGGGGATTTGAGAAAGATACAGAACTTCTAGAAAGTTCAAGTCAGGTCTCTCCCAGTGCTTGGCCCATCAGAAATGCCTAGTCCCTGACCTTCCCTCCCCTCGCTGGCCCTCTTTGCCTGGGCACCTGGCACAGACTCACCAGGCAAGTGTTATACCCACAGAGGGTGGCCCAGGTATAGCTGAATGACAGGGGACCCTCCTACCGCTCCCCTGGGCCCACAGCATCCCTGCCAGGGGCCACCAAAGGGATCCCTGGCTCAGACACAATACCCAGTGGGCAACATTACACAAAAGACCATCTCTTAGAGACATGTGACCACACACACCTGAAAGTGACCCTCACCTGGGCACCATCTGGGCCATGTTGGTGCAGATCAGGGAGCCCCAGTCTCCACCTTGCACATAGAACTCCTGGAAGTTCAGCCGCTGCATCAGCTTGTAAAAGATCCTGGCGGTAGCCACTGAATTCAAGCCTGGTTGTGAGGGGGAAACAGGACAGAGTCACAGAGATGTCACTGTGAAATTCCTCAGGCCTGCCTCCCCCAGGTTGAGATAAGAGCAGCTTGCGGGAGGCTAGAAGGAATCCTGGGGCCCGAGGGTATGTGGGGTGCCAGCCTGGGAAGGTAGCTCCCTTCTCTGTGGAGGGGGCTGTGAGTGACAGCCACTCCTCTGCCAGGCTGGAAGGGGTGTACTCGGCTCAGGCCAGCCCCTGTGAGGTGTCCATGAGAGCCCACACTCACTGTGTGTGCTGTCTGGTCAGCCTGGCTAGCCTGAAACAGTCTAGGACCCAGATGCAGACCTGCTCCTGAGTGGGGAAGTCATGAGAACACAAGAGTCCAGGCCCCAACCAGCACTGAACACCCTGACTGGTGCTCTGCCTGGCCCCTCCCGTCTGTACCCTTCAGATCTAAGAAAATGCGCTGGCCCTCTGCTTAAGACAAATGCCTCCTGGCTGCCTCTACACCCTAGTTCCAGACCTCCTCCCCCAGCATACTCCTCCTCGAAGTGCCTGATGGGGAATCTCACCCACACTGGGCAAGGACTGGGCAGACACAACCTCCAGCAGCCCCTACCCTTCTTGGAGGATGCCTCTGAGAAGCCGTAGCCTGGAATGGATGGGCAGATGACTTCAAAAACATGCTCGTCGCTCAGGCCGTGGCTCTTGGGGTCAGTCAGGAGAGGGATGATTTTATAAAACTCATAGAAGGAGCCAGGCCAGCCATGAACCATCAGCAAGGGCTTCGCGGAGCGGCCTGCGGGCAGCTGTGTGGGCTTCACATGGATGAAGTGGATGTCCAGGCCTGGGGGACAGGGACAGTCAGGGCTGGGAGGGGAGACAGCTTGCAGCTGGGGGGCTGCAGTCCTGACACAATGGCCCTCAGGGCATCCGGTCAGGCACTCCACCCTCCAGAGCATGGACAGTGGGTGCTCCACAGTTCACACCCGCCCCCCCGTCATGGTATCGCTCACAGCGACAACAGCCAACACCTGCACTGTGCTGCCGGCCACACGGGTGCCCTCATTCGTCCTCCAAGACAACCTTGCAACCTGTTATCACCCTGTTTCACAGAGGCACTTGAGTGCAGAAAAGCTACTGTAGCATCTCTGACAAAGAATAAAAACCAAACCTGTTGCTGCTGAGTCGATTCCAACTCATGGTGACCCCAGATGTTAGAGTAGAAGTGAGCTCCATAAGGTTTTCTTGGCTGTAATCTTTTGGCATAGTGGTTAAGTGCTACGGCTGGTAACCAAAGGGTTGGCAGTTCGAATCTGCCAGGCATTCCTTGGAAACTCCATGGGGCAGTTCTACTCTGACCTATAGGGTTGCTATGAGTCGGAATCGACTCGACGGCACTGGGTTTGGTTTTTTGGTTTTAATCTTTACCGAAGCAAACACAGTCGGGGTTGCTGACTTAACTGGAACCTCCACCATAAGGGCTGGTTGACAGTGTGGTCTACCTAATGCTCTGTTCTGTTTCATTGTTAATCACTAATACCAATAATATGTGTTTGCCCTAGAAAACATGGATGAAAAAAGAAACAAATCTTGCGTAATCCCGCTGCTTGAAGGGAACACTGACTGTGCTGTCGGTCAGTCCATCCAGCCTTTTGTTGTTGCTGGTAAGAATCTTTTTATTTTACAACCGTTTTAGATTTATGGACAAGTGGCAAAGATAGTACAGAGAGTTCCCATATACTCACACCTAGCTTCCTCTAGAAGGAGCCCTGGTGGTGCAGTGATTAAAGTGCTCAGCTGCTAACGGAAAAGTCAGTGGTTCGAACCCACCAGCTGCTCAGAGGGAGAAAGACGTGGCAGTCTGCTTCTGTAAGGGTTACGGCCTTGGAAGCCCTATGGGGCAGCTCTACCCTATCCCATAGCCTTGCTGGGTCAAAATCGACTCCACAACAGGTAGCTTCTCCTGCTGGTAACATCTCACCTCAGTATGGTCCACCTCTCACAACGAATGAACCAGCTCTCACACACCGTTATGAACTAAGGTCTATGCTTTACTCAGATTTCCTTAGTTTTCTCCTAATACCCTTTTGCTGTGCCAGGGCTCCACCCAGGACGCCACATTACGTTTAGCTGTCACATCTCCATAGGGTCCTCTTGGCTGTGACAGTTCAGACTTTAAAAAAGTACTTAGAGGACACAGTTTTATTTTAACAAAAAAAGAACCGTGCATACATTCTATTTGGGAACCTTACTTTTTCTTTCACTTAACAGTATATCCTGGGTATCCTTCTATGTTGCTCGATTTGCTCTTATCCTGCAGTTTATTTTAATGGTGTGTCCTTTGTAACACACTGCATGATGTGAGGTTAATTTTTATTCAAATTCTACCACATTATCATTTGAGTTTAAAATTAGAAACCCGCATGCTTGAGTATGCCTGGGCCAGCCCTGGATTCCACTAGGAGAAAAGCAGATGCTGTCTCTGGGGAGGAAAACGGGTAGCTAGGGGTGGGGCAGGAGGGGACCTTCTTTGCCCTGCATACTTTTTGATTTTTATACCTTGTGCATGTACTATACATTTAAAAGAAATTTTTAAAAAACTCACACCACCCAATTTACCCTGTCTGCCCCTATTTCCCTTTGAGGAAGGAAACGTTCTCTCCCTGGGTTTTGCTCTAAGTCTGTGGAGCCAGCATCTCTGAGCCAAGGTTGCTGGCTCAGAAACCAGGAGCCAAGTGGACTTAGGAAGGCAGTGCTGGGCCTGGTGGGTGATGGGGTGAGGGCTCGGGAAGAGGGTCCCTTCACAATCAGAAGGCCGAGCCCGGAGAGCAGCCACTGGCTGAAGGAAGAAAGGACAAGTTGGGAGTCTGGACACCTCGGTACTGGCCCTGAACCTCTTCCTTCCTGATTACTCTGGGCAGATTCCTCCTCCTCACTGGATGTGCTGGGGCTGGATTTACCCACTGGCCTCTGAAGCCCCTTTAAGCTCTAAAATTCTGGGAAAATAAGGGACCGATATACTGTGACGGGAGGCACAGGGCATCAGTTAGAAGCTCATCACAGAATAAGCCGAGAAGTGGCAGGAATAAAGAGGCCAATGGTGAGGCTGCTGGTGACCAGGTTGAGCCTGAGGAGCTAGGAGCACAGGGGTCAAAAGCAGGGACAGAGAGGACCCTGAAAAGCTCAACACATGTGAGGAGGATGGCAGCAAATAGAGGGAGGAGGTAGGTCTTCTAGCACCAACCCCAGGCTAGGGGTCCCAGCAAAGGAGATGAACCTGAGTCCAGCTCTTCTTGCAGAACGACTCCATACTGTAGGGACCAACCCATGGCCAGTCCTGTAGGGACCAACCCACGGCTAGTCCGCCAGCCCTAGGGAAGTGCACCAGAACGCACATGGGCTAAGCTCCCTTTGGAGTGCTTGTACCTTGAAGGAAGTTTTGTGCTATAAACATCTGACATCCCGTGATGTCCTTAGGAACTCCAAGGTAGTACAAGGGGTCATGCGTTCAGGAGAGAAACAGCGCTTTGTCTCCTCCTGCCTCTAAGTCTTTGAACATACTATTCCCCCCTCTTGGACCACCTTCCCTACACACCTGGCAAACTCCTATTCATCCTTCAAGTCTCAGCTTAGATGCTGCCTCCTTCAGGAAGCCTTCCTCACACTGCCAGGCAGAACATGGGCTCACAAAGCACCTGCCGCCTCCTCCCTCATAGCAGCCCTCTCAATTATGTGCCGTAATTGCCCCCGGGCAGCCCGTGAGTTGTTAGAGAAGCTGGGGACCGTGTCCTCTCCGATTGTGTGTCCCCAGTCCCAGCAGACTGTCTGGGTACAGAGGTGCCCTGACAACACTGTTGGATGGATGCTAAAGAGTTGGGGCAATAGAAGGACCAAGTCGCACCCAAGGAAGCCAGGTAATTTGGCAGCCAGGATCCAAACAGCAACCTTTGGAAATTATATGCAAGGACATGAAGTGTCCTTGTTGGCTTAGGACAGAAGATATCAACTCTCTAAAGGACACAGCAATCCTCGGAAGGAGTTTAAATTTGACCTCCCCCTCTCCACCCCCTGCCGCCAAAAAAAAAAAAAAAATGATTCCGGACTTTTTTCTGTTGCTTCTGACTTAGCTCCAGGAAGGGCTCCAGTTCTGGGACACTCACTGTGATTCTGCTTAGAACCCAGAGGATGAGCCAGCTCCCCACATTCGCCAGCAACCCCATTCTCCCTCAGCCCTAGCCTCCTCACCTCTGGAGGGCAGGGCATTTGGCTGCTTCTCCAGATCAGAGTTTCCATCCATCCTTTCTTGCCCTGAAGTTGTTGTTATATGCCATGGAGTCAGTTTCGGCTCATAGCGATGCTATAGGACAGAGTAGAGCTGCCCCATAGGGTTTCCAAGGAGTGTCTGGTGGATTCGAGCTCTTAACCATTGCACCACTAGGGCTCCTGAAGAAGGAACTACCATTTCCTCATCACACAACAAGGCTCGGTTACAGCCAAGTCCTTCCCGCTTGAAAGACAGCATCCCAACCTCCCAGCTAGCTGCAAGCCCTGCTTGCTACATTGTCCATGTGAGGTTTTGGGTGACCTTGAGGATGGTCTTTTTACTTTATACGTAAAACAGAATACTCAGCAGTTACTTTGGTTTTAAAAAGTAATATTCAATTTATTAAGGTTATGAATGAAAAGACCTAGTTTTTCTCCAAGCATGCAGCTTACAAATCTTATTCTATATATTTATCAATCCTTCAAATGTTGAAAGTCCCTCTTCAGGAATCTTTGATTAATGGGTGGTTGCATTTGTAAGCGTGCTTGATGACGTTCCTTTAAACACTGTAAACCGCATTTATGATTTCAATTTCCTTTTTTAAGAACTTTAGTTGATCTGACTGTCCAATAAACCTTTCACATACTTTAAGCAATTCCTAGAATTCTGATAAATTAAATGTATAATATGGTGAGGCTTAAATATGCATTATTCCAATACTGCATATAAACTCAGTAAGCTTTCCATATAAAATCACAAATCTAAATCCATTACTCAATTACACATTTTAAATTATAACTACAAGTCTAACTCGTTACTTGAAAAGGCCAAATTCTTTTAAGTATTACAAATATTTGAAATTCCAAACATGCACAATTTCAACCTAAAAAAGTAGCAGTGTTGGTTTCATTTTCTTATATTTCCATGTTTGATTCTAAATCTCTCTGGGGTTAAAAGAGATTTTTCCACTAAGGAAACTGTTGACCTCATTCCAAATGATTTGAGATTACCTTCCCAAGAAAATTTTGAGAGATACTGTCTTGCCTGGGATACAGCTGGGACTTGAGGTCAAGAGCTGAAGATAGACAGAGCCATTTTTCTTAGGGCCTTGACCAACATGCTGAGTACCTTTGACCAGTCACAGTATCATGGACTCCAAACCAGCCAGAAATGGTGAACCCGTCTAAGGCCATGCCCTGATCTAAGTCTTATCTCCACACTCTCAAGGAAGTCTCTATGCCTCACTTAAGATAGTTACATCACTGGACTGCATTCTGCATTTTTGTTTTAAAATTATTTATGTGTTTTACTATCCAGCTCTAAGGACCATTGGGTTTGTTGAGATTTTGCATTCTTTTTGTATGTGGGTAGGGCTACAACTTATATATATTCCAGTGACCACTTAATTGGACTCCGGGTCTCCCCAGCTTTGTCTGACTCTAAATGGCATCATGCAAGAAGGCCGCTCCCAGGACACACACCCCACCTCCGGCTGGGGATTTGGAAACCTACCTTCAATCTTCGTCTTGAAGTGAGGGTATTTGTTGAGAATCTCCACCTGTTTCTTCCAGTCAAATTCATTCCTCCAGTAGGAGAGGATCTTCTTCAGATAGTTGGAGTTGAAACCGTAGTGGAAACAGCTGTCCTCCAAAGGTGCGGCTAAACGGGTCTTATCGATCCTCCAGTGTAAGTCCTGAAGGGGTGGGCAGGGCACAAGAGAAAGCTTGTTTCGGGAAGATGGAGCAAACCCCGAAGCCAGTGCACTAGAGTAGTGGAAAGCAAAGGTTCACCGGCGAGGATTAGGGGCCCAGGTCTGCAGACTTGTGCTCCGGGGTGGCCAGCTTTATCCCAGAAGAAGCCTCCACATTTCCTACAACAGTGACTATTCCCAAAGTGTAGGTGTCCCTCACTTTCAACTTCAGGTTTACGCCTCATCTTTAATTTTTTAAATGTATGAACGACACTCATCTTTAATTTACCTAAGCTTTTATATACTTTAGGCTTTGCAGGCTGCAACTACTCAGTTCTACCCTTGTAGCTTGAAATCAGCCACAGATAATACATAGATGAATACGTGTGGCTGTGTTCCAATGAAACTTTATTTATTCAACAAAGTTTGAGTGTCGTAATTTTTATGAGTCACAAAATATTATTCTTTTGGTTTTTTTTAACCATCTAAAAATGTAAAATTCCTTCTTAGCCTGTGGCCACACAAAAACAGGGAGCGGGGCCATAGTTTGCTGACTGCTGATAATACAGCATCAAAGGACACATTATAACCCAGTTGGGTAAAAATTACAGACCAGGGGAGAGGGTGCAAATCAAATGGACATGTGGTAGGTTAAAGACGCCAGCCCCAGTGGAGACAGTTCACATCTGCTCACGGAACACCCCAAGCCTTCCGAGGGCTTCGTCCCAAGTGCTTCAGCAACCCCTAGGTGATTTCAGAAATCTTACAGGGAGTCTAAGAACTCACTAAGGGACTTATTCTCAGGACTCAGACTCTGTCCTAAATAACTAGGCCCTAGAGAGTCTCTGGGTGTTGGTGGTATGAGTCTACCCACAGGTGCCTCAGAAGAAAGGCCTGGCAATCTACTTGCAAAATATCGGCCATCGCAAACCCTGTTGAGCACAGTTCAACTCAGACATGCACAGGGCTGCCATGAGTTGGAATCAATGGCAACTGGTATATCTACATACCAAAGGAGTCTCAACCTGGTTTCTCTTGATGACCTCCAGTTTCTATTTTTTAACCCCTTCCTCCTCTGAACTCTCATGACTTCCTACTATGGCATTTATCCCTATTCATATGGCATCTATCCCTATTATGGCATTTATCCCTATTAATCTTTCAGCTAACTTTTCTTCGTGCACGTTCCTTTTCTCACCTATTGGACTATGTGCTATTTGAGAAGGGTCTCTCTCTTCTTCCTAGCACCCAGCAGAGTGCCTGCTCACAGGAGGTGCCCAAATACCCACAGAATGAAAGAAAGAGTGGATAGGGACACTCCAGGTCCCACCCACCCCCTGGTGTTGCGCAAGCCTAGCTCTTCTGTGAGGCTGCTCTCTTACCACCCTGCCCCACTGGTCACCGCCCTACTGACTCTAGCCCTGTGCAGTGGAGAGGGCAGTGGCTTTGGAGTGAGACAGGCCTGAGTTCAAATCCTCCTACTTATTAACTTGGACACCTTGGACGATGGGCTTTTACGTCTCTGAGCTTCAGTTTCTGCGTCTGTAAAATGGGAACAATAGTCCTTGCCCTTCAGTATTACTGTAGCGCCCGAATGTGATAATGAATGGCTGGGCACACAAAAAGGGTGCTTAATCGATGCTGGCCCTGCCTTTCCAGTGCTACAGTGTTTATGCCAGCATTGCCCCACTCTTCACCCAGGACCGAGGGGAACCCGCCCACTTTCTCCCATGAGCCCACTCCTAAGGTTTTGGGTGGGACACGAAGGAGGTGAAAACAGCTGCTTTCTGTGAGCACTTAATTGTGTCCAGCTGGCACCCGCTCTTCCCCTGGGCACTGCTGGGGCCTTGGGGAGGGAAAGGAGACTTAGAGGAGGCCAAGGAGCAGAAGCAATGGGGTAGGCAAGCCGGGGGTGCCTCTCTGGAGAACCTGTGTCTGCTCAGTGGCGGAAGAGGAGACACACTAAAGGTGGGGGGGGGCCCACTTCCCAAGCCCCCAGCCCCTCCCAGTCCAGCTGCAGGCCCAACCCCCAATCCCAGTCTCAGGTAAACCACAGAAGGGGCTTCCCCACCCTCCCTGCTCAGCCCTGCCTGGGAGAGGGTGCCTTACATTGATCTCCTCGTCGGATGTTTCCACCCTGAAGGGGCGGATGCTCGCATCCTCCTCAGTGGTGGGCCTCGTCCCCGGCCCCCACCACCCATATTCAAGGGGCAAGGTTTCTTCCTCATCCCGGGAGACAAACCAGTAGATGACAAAGCCCAGCACAGAGGCAAGGAGAATCTCTAGCCACATGACTCCTGAAAGAGGGGGGAGGTTCCATCAGCAACAGAGACTACTCGTGCCCACCCCAACCCTAGGCCCAGAGACGCCAGACTCCCACGCCCAACCCTTGATTTTACGTGTTTCCGAACTAAAATAATAATAATAATAATAAATAATAATACAAGCATAATATAGAAAAATCGGGAAATGAAAGAAAATCACCCATAAGCCTACTAAATTATGAAACTGTTATTTGGACTGGAAAAACATGAACTGGGGTTGATCTCCGACAGCCCTTGGTGTTGGGACTCCATTTCCTTGGCCTCCTGCATCCATGAGGGACTTCTGCTCCAGGCACCTGTGGGAAGGTTTCTCTCACGCCCTCTCAGCGCCCTCCCGCCATGGGCAGAGAGTGGTGGGCTCTGGAGAAAGACACAGCCTGTGGCCCAGCCCCCTTCTCTGTCTCTCTCTTTGAGGGCCTCTGGACATCCAAGGGGCAGGAGAAGTCTAGGTGCTAAGCAGTTAGGTTCCCTTCATGGGTGCGTCAGGAGGCCCAGCCACAACTCACATCCCTGCCGTGTCTCGATCCCCATTTGTCTGATTCCGTGTCTTTTTTCTCAGAAAGGGGAGAAAGAGGAGCTCCAACCCAGCACCAGGAAGATCCTGGTCTAGGATTTTTCTCTAGCTCCTCATCTTCCACATTCCCCGGGAAGTAACCCCAGAGAACATGCCACAGGTCAGAGGGGGTGGTGCTGGCTGCAGTGCAGTTAGGACCCACTGGGGGAGAAAGCACCCTGTCTGAGCCAAGGCACCACCACTGACTCTGTCCTGGGAACCCAGGGCAAGAGAGGCCCAGGCCCTGCGGGGGAGCCTGCGCGCTCGCTAGTCTACGCTCATGCTCCCCATGTTAGACATACAGAGCCCTCCCCTGGACCACAGTCACCTCACCTCATACCTAGATGACCATGACAGCTTTCAAGGGAGGCAACCTCCAACCCCATGTCTCAGGTCACTGGCACACGTTTCAGAGCCACTGCAGCGTTCTGGACATACCTTGTGTGCCCAGCCCCTGATTTGTGGGGAAGAGTTGGCTCACCTCCCTCTGCACTGTGAAACTTAAAAGCCTCAAGGTCTCACTTTCTCAGTACTGACTGTGAGCCTCGATGTGCCCGAGCCAACGCCTTTGCCACCCCAGCAGGGAGGCAGCATGTGGTTTGCTGGCACCTGCTCTGCCCCTAGCTTTTCTCTTTCAATCCCAAGTCTGACCCCAGGTACCCTATACATGCCAGCTAATGGATGGGTGGCTGATGCCAGCACTCCTACAATTAAAACAAGGTAAGGGACAGCTGGTCCCTGGATAGCACTAAAGGTTAATGCACTCGGCTGCTAACCAAATGGTTGGAGGTTCAAGTCCACCCAGAGGTGCCTCGGAAGAAAGGCCTGGCGATCTACTTCTGAAAAATCAGCCACTGAAAACCCTATAGAACATGGTTCTACTGTGACGTACACGGGGTCACCATGAGTCAGAGTCGACGCCATGGCAACTGTTTTTTTTAATGAATAGAGGTGAGTCCCTTCTATTTTAAGGAATTCAGAAAACTTCTGCAGGCTTCCTCGATCTCCAGAGAGACCCTACCCTTTGAGATGATGACGAAGGGCCACCCACTAGCCTCAATGGTACCTTAAGGCAGGCCCAAGCTTTGAGTCTGTGGGTCATGCGAGGGGGCATTGAGTGGAGGTGGTGGGCAGAGGGCCCCAGCAGCAGAAGCAGGACACAGTCCACCTGGCAGAGACTGTCAGCGCAGGCAGGCAGGGACTGTGTCTGTTCTGGTCACGCCCTAACCATGCCCACCCAAGTGAGACACTCGGTCCACATTTGTGCACACAGCACCTGTGGTGGAAGCTAATAGCACACATTTTGCATGAAGTTATAAAAGGAGCTGCAAACATAATGAACAATAAAGAGGAGTCAAGCAAACCCCAAGTTCCCAAGAGACCTTTACAGTCTGTCCTCCTTACCTGACTTCAGCAGAGAGAGGCCAAAAGCAGCGTGTCACTGTCCCCTGAGATAAAATACTCAACTTTCCCTTTTCCAGGCAGAATGATCCACCACTCTCACTTGTCCCCGTGGCCCTGCATCCTCATCTTTGAACCTTCCTCGGGAAGCAGGGAGCAGGGAGCCCTGCCTACAGCCACACTGGAAGGCCTGAGGCTGCCACACAGAGGCTGGGCTTTTGTACAGCCTCACAGGCCTGCTGACTCAGCAGATGTGCTGTGTGCACAGCGTGTTATCTCCCTGGACTTCAAACAGCAAATTGAACACGCTGACCCAGGGATGAAACGTTGAAGCCATCAGTGCTCAAGGACCCATCTCAAGGAATGGGCAAGGTCCAAAGCGAGGAGCACTACAGTAGCCCAGGGCGTAATGGCTAAAAATCCGAGCAAAGTAAAAGACTCAAAGAGAAATACAGAACCCTGCTACTCTGCACTTTCATTAAGATAATAAGAATATTAATGCTTGGCTCAAAAACAGGGCTTCGGGATCACTGATCGGGGAGTACAAGCAGATTTTACTGCAGGTGCGTTTATTTGCAAGCCAGTAACTGCTCTTTGGAGCTCTGGTGGTGTAGTGGTTAAGAGCCTAGCCACTAACCAAAAGGTCCTAAGTTCGAATCTACGAGCTGCTGCCTGGAAACCCCGTGGAGCAGTTCTACTCTGTCCCACAGGATCTCTACTCGATGGTAATGGGTTTTTTTTTTTTTTAACTGCCCTTTATTTAGTGTTGTTGTTAGTTGTCATGGAGTCAGCTCCAACTCATGTCAACCTATGTACAACAGAACGAATCATTGCCCAGTTCTGTGCTGTCTTCACGATTGTTCGTATGTTTGAATCCATTGTTGTGGCCACTGTGTGTTTTGAGTGCCTTCTAACCTAGGAGGCTTATCTTCCAGCCCTATAGCAGACAATATTCTGTTGTGATCCACAGGGTTTTCACTGGTTAATTTTCAGATGTAGATTGTCAGGCCTTTCTCAGTCTAGAAGCTCCACTGAAACCTGCCCACCATGGGTGATCCTGAAATACCAGTGGGCATAGTTTCCAGCATCATAGCAACACACAAGCCACCAAAAGACAACAAACTGACCTACAGGCGGTGGTTAACGTCATAGCCCACACAAAGCAAGGTGCGCTGGGTGAGCCTACGTACCAGGTGGGTTTGCAGAGATGTGATAAAGCAAGGTATGTGCAAATCCACATGCCAAGGAGCCAAAATTCATCGAAGCTAACTTTCTTTTTCACTTATTTAAGGCAAGGATTAGAGCAGCCAAGGGCCTTGCCCCAAATCACATGGCAATTGTGAGGATTAGAATGGAAGCCAAAGATTAATTTCCCATCTGTCTTCCCATGTGCTGTACCCCCCTCCCCAATCTTGTCTCCCCTCAGCACCCCTCTTCAGCCCCGAGCCTTCAGACCTCCTCTCTGGGACTCCTGAGCACACGCGGCAATGACTGCCCAGGGTCGCTGCTCTCTGCCTCAGCATACCTTCCAGGCCTGCGCATCTTTCCCCAAAAACTGAAAGAACAATAAACAAAACCTTCCCCGTTGCTGGGCACAAGAGGAGTTGAAGTTCATCTTGCTCTCCTGTGCTGAGTTCCTTTTGTTTGAGGATTTCTTTTGTTTTTATTGAGGCTTTATGTTTTTCTTCTTTATTTTGATGAGTAGGTTTGTTAACTTTCTTTGTGGTTACCTTGAAATTTACCCCTGTCTTCCGAGGTTTGAACCAGTCTATTATTACTTGGTATCACCTTGCCTTCCTCTCCATTAGAAAGTTCTATACCTACACTGGTTATTCCCTCTTTTATTGTTCTGACGTTGTTGTCATTTACAGATTAACCTCTCTGGTTCCCTGTTGCAATTCTTTTGGTTTTGGATAGTCCTTGAAAGTTCATTTCCTAGGTTGGCATCAGGCTGGTGCAATCTTGCATCCTAGATTCAGGCTGCGGTCTGATGTTTATTCTCAGACCAAAGGACTCCCTTTAATAATTCTTGTAAATTTTGTTTGGTTTTTACATACTCCCTTAATTTCTTTTATCTGGAAATGTCCTAATTTCACCATCATATTCGAATGGAAGTTTTGCAGGATTTGTTATTCTTGTTTGGCAATTTTTTTTCTTTCAAGGTTTTATATGTTTTATCCCATTGAGAGGAGCTGAAGTTGAATGGAGAAGAAAGTGGGTCAAGGAGCTCAGGGCCTGGCTTTTGCCCTGGAAGAGCGTGGGCCAGGTGTCAGACCAATCAGAATTCAAGCTCCCACTCTACCTTCAATTTAACTCAGCCACACGCTCTTCATCTGTAACCTAGTAAATCTACTAAACTCATGGCAACCCCACGTGTGTCAGAGTAGACCTGTGCTCCAGAGGGTTTTCAATGGCCGAGTTTTCACAAGTAGCTGTGCCAAGCTGCCCTCAGGAATTTGAGGAAAGAGAAGGTCCGAGGCTTAGTAACAAGGGCTCTGCCCTGTCTGCCCAGTTCCCAGAACCAAATCAATGGTGTGTGGGGCCAGCTGTTGGCTCTTGTTCCTCCCAGGGTGGCTCCTTGGGTTGGGCCAGTGGAGGCAAATACCACAGTGGGAGATGGGGGCGCTATTCACAGGAACCCAAGCCCAGCTGGACTCTCAGAAGCAGTGGGCCTGGGTGGGGAGGGGGTAGTGCTAGGCAGGTGACAGAGCTGTCCCCTCCCGAGGCCCCTCTCACTGCCACCAAGTACCTAACAGAAGAAAAGGGCTGCATCGGCCCACCCTCCATGGGGCCAGCCAGTCACAGCCACTGGACGTGGAAGCTGGAAGGGAACACAGCAGACGCGCGCCCAACCCCCTCACTTCAGAGCTGGGGAAACTGAGGCCAGAAGAGGCAGTTATTTGCCTCAGGTCACATGGCCAAGGACGGCACTTCTGGGATAAAAGGACAATCCCCGCACCCTCTGTGGGCTGTGGTAATTGCTCTTGGGCAAGTTCCTCACCCTCAGCCCTACTGACATTTTTGATCCAACAATGCTTTGTTGTGGGGGGCTGTCCTGTGCATTGTAGGGTGTTTAGCAGCAACCCTGGCCTCTACCCACTAAATACCAGTGAAATGTCCCTCCAATTCCCTCCACCCTCAATAGTTTGTGACAACTCAAAATGTCTCCAGACATTGCCAAATGTCCACAGAGGGGTGAAATCACCCTAAGTTGAGAATTACTGCTCTAGACCAGTGGTTCAACCTTACGGTACTTCAGAATCACCTGGGGAGGAGGTGGAGCCAAGAGGGTGGACTAGTCAGATGCACTAAGCCATCCTGCTGCAACAAAGACACGAAAAACCAAGTAAAATAGATGCAGACCTCAATCCTAGAACCCTGAACCTTAAATGAAGGGGTAAGTATTAGATTGGAAGCCACTGAGAAGAAGAAACTGACAGAAAATGGCAAAGGAGTAGAGGTTCCCAGCCAAACAGTATGACTCAGCATGGCCATCTTGGCATAAAGCCAACAACCCTGCACACAGAAAAGCACCTCCACAGAATTCCCAATAGGAGATAGAGGTACTGCGCGGACATACCCAGGGCTAAGTAAGACCACATTTGCTGGCTGCAACTCAAGGAAGAGCCCAGACTCTCTCACCTGGTAATCACAGGTGCGCGCTCCCATAACTTCTCCCATTGGTGAACAGCAGTAAGAACCGTCCCATCTCAGCAGCCTCAACTGCCAGGAACCACAGTACTAACCAATCCTATCCCCTTCCATCTATCCCCTCCATCTATCCCCCATGCTCCTGCCTTCACTACTCTTTCTGCCTCTCACCTCAGCCCTGCGGGCCAGACTGCCAGGCCCCTCCTGGCCGGCTCAGCCCCAACTTCGCTGTGCCCCGTTGCCCCAAGAGGAACTGGCTCAGACCCCCAGGCCCCTCCTGGCCGGCTGAGCCCCCAAGTCACTTTACTCTGCAGCCCTGAGAGAAACTGGCCTGCCCTGCCACAGGCCCTACTCCAGCCCCCAGCCCTGGTCTGGTTCACAATGCAGACAAATGACCTATCTCCACCCCTTCTCCCCCTGCTGAACCTACCCTGCTGCACCATAGCTGAGTGACTGGCCCAACACACCCGGACAAGGTGGTAAGAAATATCGTGCCAATAGATGAACGAGCAACAAAACATGCCTAGCCTGCTCACCCGGACGTAAACAAACCAAACAAAAACACAGGATGAAAAAACAAACCTATAATCAGTAAGTAAAGAAAATAATACCTAAATGTCTCGGAAACAACAGACAATATCAAAACATACAAGAAAAACAGGACAAGATGGCTACAGTAAGTGACCAAAATCAAGCACCAGATGAGCTTGAGCTGTAAACTTTCACCTAACCCACAATAAAAAAAAAAAAAGGGAGGGTACAAAATCAAAACGTTATCCCTATAGCTCAAACAAATAGAAAGAGAACAGCAAAAGAAGCCCACGGCCACCAGAAGAAAGGAAATAATGAAGACCAGAGAAGAAATAAATGAAATAGAGGAAATAATAAAGACCAGAGAAGAAATAAATGGAATAGAGAACAGAAAAACAATAGAATCAACAAAACCAAAAGTTGGTTCTTTGAAAGAATCAACAAAATCAACAAACCACTGGCCAAACTAACAAAAGAAAAACAGGAGAGGATGCAAATAACCCAAATAAGAAATGAAATGGGGGACATTACAACAGACCTAACTGAAATAAAAAAGGATCATAACAACATATTATGAAAAATTATACTCCAACAAATTTGAAAACATAGAGGAAATGGACAAATTTCTAGAAACACACTACCTACTCAAACAAAATGACGTTGAAAACCCGAACAGCCCCATAACAAAAGAAGAGATTGAAAAGGTAATAATAATAATAAAAAACTCTCAACAAAAAAAAGCCCTGGCCCACATAAACAGTATACAAAACATCACTAAAAATGCAGAAGAAAAAGCTAGGTAACTGGGAGCTCCTAAAAACCAAACACCGATGCTCATCCAAAGGCTTCACCAAAAGAGTAAAAAGACCACCTACAGACTGGGAAAGAGTTTTTAGCTATGACATTTCCGATCAGCGCCTGATCTCTAAAATCTACATGATACTGCAAAAACTCAACTACAGAAAGACAAATAACCCAATTAAAAAATGGGCAAAAGATATGAATAGACACTTCACTAAAGAAGACATTCAGGTAGCTAACAGATACATGAGGAAATGTTCACGATCATTAGCCATTAGAGAAATGCAAATCAAAACTACAATGAGATTTCCGGTGGGAGAGAGATGCTGATGAAGAGCGAGCTAATTATATCAGGTGGACACTTGAGAGTGCCATGGCAGCTCTTGTCTGGAGGGGGGATGGGAGGATAGAGAGAGAGGGAAGCTGGCAAAATTGTCACGAAAGGAGAGACTGAAAGGGCTGACTCAATAGGGGAAGAGCAGGTGGGAGTACGGAGTAAGATGTATGTAAACTTACATGTGACAGACTGATTGGATTTGTAAAGGTTCACTTGAAGCTTAATAAAAGTTAATAAAAAAAAAAAACTACAATGAGATTTCATCTCACTCCAACAAGGGTGGTATTAATCCAAAAAACACAAAACAATAAATGTTGGAGAAGTCGTGGAGAGATTGGAACACTTCTACACTGCTGTTGGGAATGTCAAATGGTACAACCACTTTGGAAATCGATTTGGCGCTTCCTTAAAAAGCTAGAACTACCACAAGATCTAGCAATCCCAGTCCTTGGAATATATCCTAGACAAATAAGAGCCTTTACACGAACAGATATTTGCATACCCATGTTCACTGCAGCACTGTTTACGACAGCAAAAAAATGGAATCAACCAAGGTGCCCATCAATGGAGGAATGGATAAATAAATCACGGTATATTCACACAATGGAATACTACACTTGGATAAAGAACAGTGATGAATCTGTGAAACATTTCATAACATGGAGGAATCTGGAAGGCATTATGCTGAGTGAAATTAGTCAGTTGCAAAAGGACAAATATTGTATAAAACCACTATTATAAGAACTCGAGAAATAGTTTAGAGAAGATAATATTCCTTGATGGCTACGAGGGGGGGAGGGAGGGAGGGAGGGAGAGGGGTTTTCACTAATTAGACAGGTAAGAACTATTTTAGGTGAGGGGAAAGACAAGACACAGTACCAGAGAGGTCAGCACAACTGAACTAAACCAGAAGCAAAGAAGTTTCCTGAATAAACTGAAAGCTTTGAAGGCCAGCGTAGCAGGCTCAGGGGTTTGGGGACTATGGTTTCAGGGGACATCTAAGTCAATTGGCATAATAAAATGTATTAAGAAAACATTCTGCATCCCACTTTGAAGAGTGGCGTCTGGGGGCTTAAATGCTAGCAAGCGGCCATCTAAGATGCATCAATTGGTCTCAATCCATCTGGAGCAAAGGAGAATGAAGAATACCAAAGACACAAGGTAACTATGAGCCCAAGAGACAGAAAGGGCCACATAAACCTGAGGCCAGAAGAACTAGATGGTGCCTGGCTACAACTGATGACTGCCCCGACAGGGAACACAACAGAAGACTCCTGAAGGAGCAGGAGAGCAGTGGAATAAAAAAAATACAGATCCCAAATTCTCGTAAAAAGACCAGACTTAATGGTCTGACTGAGACCAGAAGCAACCTGGTGGTCATGGTCCCCAGACCTTCTATTATCTCAAGACAGGAACCATTCCCAAAGCCAACTCTTCAGACAGGGATTGGACTGGTCAATGGGATAGAAAATGATACTGGTGAAGAATGAGCTTCTTGGATCAAGTAGACACATGAGACTATGTTGGTTATCACCTGTCTGGAGGGGAAATCAGAGGGCAGAGGCGGTCAGAAGCTGGTGGAATGGACACAAAAAGAGAGAGTGGAGGGAAGGAGTGTGCTGTCTCATTAGGGGGAGAGCAATTAGGAGTATATAGCAAGGTGTATATAAGGTGTATATTTGTTACAGTTGATGAACCAATATTTATCTTTTCAACAGTGCTAAGAACAAAGCACCTATTTTACTTGGCCTCCTAAGTTTTTTTTTTTCCTAAGTTTAAAACTTTCCTTTGGAAGTCAGACCCAGAAAGACAAAAGTAAAATAAATAGCTCCGCTTGCATTACCTGTGACTTGCAAATATTTCACATTTAATCAGTCTTTTAACTGTTCAGGTCACTATATTTTCACTTCCTTCTTAATTTTTCATGGTGTTTCCTAAATGCTGCTTTTTTTTTTTAATTGTGCTTTCAGTGAAAGTTGAGTTTTTGCAGTATCATGTAAACTTTCACTGAAAGCACAATTAAAAAAAAAACCCAGCATTTAGCAAACACCATGAAAAATTCAGAAGGAAGAAAATACAAAATGAGAGCGCCTGCTTTATCATGCTAGCACCTGAAATTAGAGCTTAAGCGACCCTCTAGAAATTGCAGAAATATATTTTAGCCAACTAGTTTTTTTGTGGTTTTTCTTTGTAATGCACTCTCCATGATACTGACAAAATAATTGTGCTGGTCATCCTGAGATTAGAAGAACTAGATGGTGTCCGGCCACAACCAATGACTGCCCTGACAGGGAGCACAACAGAGAACCCCTGAGGGAGCAGGAGAACAGTGGGATGCGGACCCCACATTCTCATAAAAAGACCAGACTTAATGGTCTCACTGAGACTAGAGAAATCCCGGCAGTCATGGTCCCCAAACCTTCTGTTGGCCCAGGATAGGAACCATTCCCGAAGACAACTCATCAGACATGGAATGGACTGGACAATGGGTAGGAGAGAGATGCTGATGAAGAGTGAGCTACTTGTATCAGGTGGACACTTGAGACTGTGTTGGCATCTCCTGTCTGCAGGGGAGATGGGAGGGTAGAGAGGGTTAGAAACTGGCAAAATGGTCACGAAAAGAGAGACTGGAAGGAGGGAGCGGGTTGACTCATTAGGGGGAGAGTAAATGCGAGTATATGGTAAGGTGTATATAAGTTTATATGTGAGACACTGACTTGATTTGTAAACTTTAAATAAAGCACAACAAAAATTATTTAAAAATAATTGTGCTGGAAAAGCTGGGGTGGTGGCTGGGAGCCTTTCAGAATGAAAGCATTATTTTTGGGGGGGGGGTCATGGTTACCTTCCCCAAGGAAATAAGTCTGCCTCACAAGGACAGTGTATTTTTTTCTTGTCATAAAATTTGTTGTTGGTTAGTTGCCATTGGGGAAGCTCTGACTCATGGCTGATTTTAAACACAGTGACTAGTGGCTAATGGTCATTTAGTTACCAGATGCTGAGCTTAGAAGGAAACCTAATGATGAGCGACAACTGTAGGAAAAGTGGTGTAGTGGTTAAGAGCTCCCAGTTCAAATCCACCAGTCACTTCTAGGAAACCCTATGAGATAGTTCTGCTTTGCCTACAGGATTGCTATGAGTCGGAATGGACCGCAACGACTTTATACACAGTTTAATTTCCTAATAAATTTTTTTTATACCAAAGTCACGTTCTGGGCATGCATTTATGAAACCTGGAAGAAAATCAGGAATGAGTGTGCAAGTTGAAGAAGTTAGTTGAGAATATAGTGACCTGAACAGTTAAAAGACTGATTAAACGTGAAATGTTTGCAAGTCACAGATGATGCAAGTGGAGCTATTTATTTTACTTTTATCTTTCTGGGTCTGACTTCCAAAGGAAAGTTTTAAACTTAGGAGACCAAGTAAAATAGGTGCTTTGTTCTCAGCACTGTTGAAAAGATAAATACTGGTTCATCAACTGTAACAAATGTATCACAGAAATGCAAGATATTATAGGACAAACGGTGACGTCTCTAGGGAGGTGCGGGGTGACACTGTCTGAGGAGGTGACAGCGTGCGAGGCAGCCAGGCAGTGCTGGAGCTGCGCGTCCTGCCCAAAGCGCGGATACATGCAGGCGCCGGCTTGCAAGCAGGAGCCAAGCGCGCACGCCAGCCTGGGCCCTGTGCAGCGCCCTAGTCCTCCATCTAAGGGCGCACCCGCGGGGCTCCGGCCAGGCCTCTAGGCGCGGCTTGGCGGCAGATCTCCCTCCCTCCCACCGCCCTTGAGACACTGCCCTTCCCCCGTCCGCGACTGCGCCAGGACCCGCGCTGGGCCCAGGAGTTGGGTGGCCATCTCCGCCCTTCTCACGCCAACTCCCAGGAACTGCGCCTTTCTCCAGGTGGGGCGGGGACGGGCCGCGTGAGCACTGCCCCTGGAGGGATGTGCCAATCGCATGCACGCCAGCCTGGGATGAGGGGGCGCACGGCGCGAGAAGCCCCCTCTGTTCCAAGGCCCCTTCCCCTCCCTAGCCCGAGAGCTTCGCTCTAACCCTTTCCATTGCCACCCGGAGCTACCTCGCAGCCCAACTGGCTGCCAATTTCTCTGACACGTCAAAGAGCCAGCAAATCCATGTGCCAAAAGGGAACCTCGAAGGCCAGGGGGTCTCCGGTGGAGGTACCCCCAGGTTGCAGCATGCCTCAGGTGGCCCTAGAGGAGGCCCAGCTGTTAGTGAGCGCTGAGTGGGAGTGCGGGTCCACCATCCATTCCCGGCTCTCTATCCAGGCGCCCGGGATCCTGGGGGTTGGGGCCAGTCTACCAGCGCCCCTGACGTTCCGCCCCCTTCCCCCATGACCTCAGGGCTGGGGTCGCTGCGCTTCTCACGGAGCCAGAGCAGGGACTCAGTAACCCGCAGGAAGGAGGTCATCCCCTAGCACCCCAGTCTCTGCCTGCCCGTCGGCTTGCAGAAAGAGAGGCACTTTTACGTCCAGGGAATTACTATCTACACAAGAACATTACTAAGGATTTTGTGGGGCCGGCAAGAGAAGAGGTCCACGTGTTACCAGAATAAGGTTCTTGCCTCTCACTGGTCAAGAATGAGCAGGTAAGGCACATAGTTTTCCACATGAGCAAAGCTTTATTGCAGAGCCTTGCAAACGGATAGGTGGAGGGCCTAGAGCAACGCTTACCCCTGTCTCACAGAATAAAAGACAGGCCCCAGTTTTTAAAAGTTCTTGGGCGGGAAAAGATTCATGTTTACTCATAGGCACAGGCGGGAATATGTTAACTAAGGTGCGCCTGCAGCAGCTTTCCAAGATGGCTCCCATCCTGGAGGCCTCTGGGATTCCTAGCAGGACTTATTATGGGGTGTCACGCCTGCACAGTCTCCCTCTCCCCAGGTTCGATTCCGGCTGGGGCTGTAGCCCCTCACTGCCCCTGGTGGAAGGTCACACAGTGGTCACAGGTGTATGTTCTGTGCATGTCCCTGGGCCCGGTTTTCTCCAGCTGCTTCTGAAAGGCAACTTTAAAGAAGGTTGCTGGCTATTTTTAGATACCCTGCCCCATTTTTCTGGGGAATGGCTTTGTTTTTGTGCCCTGGCCCATTTCTTGTTACTTCGTATGCAGATTTTGGGACCCCTCTGTTCTCTGTCTTACTAAGTCTCTAGGTTCCATGTTCAACCCCCATTACCTCTCTTATAGTCTATTTCTCTTCTACTTGTTTCTCCTCTAACCACAGCAGAGTCTTTGCTATTTCTCAAACAGGCGCCCTGCAATCTCAGGGCCTTTGCCACTGTCTTACATGGGTGGCGAGGGTGACACTATGAGTTAACGCGTTGGGTGACACCAACCCTAGTGACGCCACGGTGAACAGTATGGCGGGGGGGAGTGTATGGGAGCTCTCTGTACTTCCTGAACAATTTTTCTGTAAGCCTAAACTGTTCAAAAAATAGTCTACTTTAAAAAAAAAAAAAGTAAAAGGAGAGAATAAAAACAAAACAAAAACGTAAATTAGTCCAATGATTTAATTGAACTTAGTATTTCTGTAACATTTGGGGCAAAAATACAAGTTTTAAAATATATGTATGATTTAAGATTGATATTGAAAATGCAAGTGAATTATTTTCCTATAATTTGGTCTGTAACGTGCTGATAAGTCTTCTTTTTTGGAAAATAAATAAGAGATTTGGACTGGTGCCTTGCTACCGTTATTTTAGGTTTTCTATTGTATAAAGCCTAAAAGGAGCCTGGGTGGCTCAAGTGGTTTGTGATCAGTTCCTAACTCAAAGGTCGGTGGTTTGAATCCACCTAGCAGCTCTACAGAAGAAAAGGCCTGGCTAATTGCTTCTGTGAAGATTATAGCCAAGGCAACCTTCTGGAGCAGTTCAATTTTAACACAGGAGCTGGCTCAATGGCAGCTAACAACCACAACAAAAATTATATAAAGCCTAACATAATCCTAACTAATTGAGAAAATCAGGGGGGAAAGAAAATATATCAAGTCCCCAGGTAGACAATCTCTCAAGAACTAATTCTCAAAGTACAATTAAAAAAAAAAAAACTAATTCTCAGTCTTCAAAAGTTTCCTTGCTATATTAATGTTCTACCTCTGAAACACTGACATTACCAATAAGGTTTTCCTTCTGCCCTAATCAGATAAAAAGCATGTTCTCAGAGAGCAGACAGATGCACCAGGTGGTCCTTTTTGAAGAGGTGCCCTTAGGGATGAAGCCCTGAGGGTAGAAAGGGTATCATTCCACTTAGCTCAAAGTACACAGACTTCTTTAAATAAAAAGTTGGATGAAAAGCAATCTTTAATATTTGTCCAAATGTAAAATACACACAGCCTTCCACCCAGGAATTCTACTTATAGGAATTTATCCCCTGAATGTATTATATATTGACTTGCACTTACGTAAAGTAACATAGTATATTGACAACTTTTTTTTTTTTTTTTGGTAAAAGCAGAAGGTTGCAAACCACCTGAGTGTCCATAATCGGGGACTGGTGAAATTAGTTCTGACAAATCCATACAATGGAACAGCAACTAAAAACAAAGCAAATCTAAATACGCCGATACGGAAAGATCTCTAAGATATAAAACAAAACAAACCAGTCCCACTGCTGGAGAGTCGATTCCGACTCATAACGACCCTATAGGACAGAGTGGAACTGCCCCATAGGGTTTCCAAGGAGCGGCTGGTGGATTTTCACTGCTGACCTTTTCGTTAGCAGCCAGGCTCTTAGCCGCTACACAACCAGAGCTCCTAAGATACACAATTAAATGAAAAAAGCAGGGTGCGGAAAAGTGTACGTGATGAGCAGGCGCCATTTGTTTGCACCAACGAACACATACACTCATGCTGAAGGCTATCTCTGGAAGTTTCCCTAAGACACTGGTAACAGCGGTGACTGCCTGCAAGGAGGGACCTAGGGAGCTAGTGAAGGGGTCGGAGCAAGCATTCGCTGAACGTGCTTTTGTACCCTGAAAAGATTTTTTTTTTTTACCAATTGCATGTATTATCTACTCAAAAATAAAATGATTATACATGTTTTAAAAATATGAAACCATCAGGTCAAGTCTTCGCCGTGATTCCACTTTAACTGTGAACTGGATGCCTTCACCACACAAGAAAGACATGCTCAAGCAGCTGCGGCTGGGATGTCTTCTGCCTGACTTTCTCTGCCCAAGTGCCCATGGGACAAAAGGGAATCCAGAACCCACAGGCATCAGAAGGCCAGAGGCCTGGTGACAAATGTCAAACTGGGCAAACAAAGCTGGCCTGGCTGAGTGAATGGGAGAAACAGTAGGTGCCAGAAACTGGTGTTCAGATGTGGCCATCCTTTCTGTGAACGTGGCTTGTGGCCACCGCTGTGCACATGATGGACACGTGGGCGTCTCTCACCTAGACCTCCTCTGAACTAAGACCTGGATCCCCACCTGCCAACTTGATGACTGCTCCTGAGCATCTCAAAGCCTTCTCCAGTGAATCTGAAATTGTACTGTGATCCTGTCCCACTGAACGCTGTCTTCTTCTGGGGTTGTGTCTCACAGTAAACTATCTACCCTCCCACTGCCAAGCCAAAACCCGGGTGATGTCCTTCACACCCCTCTCCTCCGTCCCACCCATATCCAAGCCAACCCATTAGCAAGTTCCGGCAGCTCTACCTCAAAATACATCTAGAATCCATCTCTACCACCACAAACCAGCTCAGGTTCCTGGGGTCTCTCCCCTGGACCACACAGGTGGTCCACGCACACCTGCCCTGCCCCCTTCAACACACTTACTGCTCTGCAGCCAGGGTGAGCTTTTGGAAAGGCAAGTCTGGCCATGTTACACCTAGCCTGCTGCTAGCAAGTCGACTCTGACTCACGGAGACCCAAGGTGTGTCAGAGTAGAACTGTGCTCCGTAGGTTTTCAGTGGCTGATGTTTTGGAAGTAGATCACCAGGCCTTTCTTCCAAGTTGCCTCTGGGTGGACTGAACCTCAAACCTTTCAGTTTGCAGGCATTTGCAATACCTGGGGAATCTTGACCATGTCAAACGCCCTAATAAAACCGTAAATAACTTCCCACTGCCCTTGAGACCAAACACTGGTAACGTGGCCTTCACGCCCTGTGTGGTCTGACCTGCCAGCCTCTCTGCCCTCCGTTGTCCAGCTCCCTCACTTTCTTTCAGTACTTTATACTCACCTTGCTCCCTCCTGCCACAGGGCTTTGCAAATACTGTTCCCTCTGTCTGGAATACTCTTCCCTCCCCATCTCATTTCATTAACTCCTGCTCATCCTTCAGGTTTCAGATCAAGCAGCCCTTTCCAGGCAACCTCTCTTGGACTATTTCAGCACAGCACACCTCTTATTTCGAGCCCTTGCCACTGTCATGTGGGTCTGTGTGGTTCTGTGATTGAGACTGGCACCTCCACTAGAAGTAAGCCTCTTGTGGGCAGAGACTGTGTCTGCTTTGGCTTCCCTCTGTATTCCCAGTGCCTGGCATTTACCAGAAGCTCAGAAAATGTCTGTTGAATGAGTGAATGAATTTTAAAATTCTCTGAATAACAGCATAGAAAATTATCAGAATTCTTGAACAAAAAGATGGCTGAATTCTCCTTAAGGAATAACACACAACCGACTTCTCTGTCTAGTTTGTAGAGAGACCATAGGATGCAGGAAAGGGGTTGAGTAGATGGCACGTGGTACTACAGCAAGTTTTCCCCAAAAAGAAGACTGGCGAACCTGGACCCCAGGTGCACTGGGATATTAATCAGGTTTCTGGGTCTAAAAAGATGAGAATCAGACCCAGGAGCTTGCAGCACATGAGGGGGTGGGCCAGCCAGCCTGCTCTTGGAGACTCCCACCCCCAAACCCAGGCACATGGTCAGAGCCTCACAATTGGAAAATGCTCCTAACACTGTAGCAAGGTGCTAGCTAACGGTGACTCAGCATTTACCGTGTGCAAGCCCTGGCAAAGTGCATCACGAGGCTGAACTCCAGTGTTTTTCAAGAACAAAGACTGAGATGGTGGCACAGCCCTGAGATTCTGAGGCTCTGGCATCCATGCTAGAAACTCCTCCCTCTGCTGTGCTGTTTGCCTGACATTTTCCTGACAGTGACCCAGACTCAGACTCTCACCAGCAGGAAAGCCTGGTGCTCTGCAATGCAGTGAATTGCTTTTATATGGCTTTTCTAGTCATGATCTTGTAACTCCTACAAAATGAATTGGCTGGGACTAAGTAAAAAAGGTTTGGAAGACTCTTGCAGTGACTGGACCATTTACTATGCAAATAAGGTGACTATGCCTACCACAGGAAACCCTGGTGGCGTAGCGGTTAAGTGCTATGGCTGCTAACCAAAATGTCAGCAGTTCAAATCCACCAGGCGCTCCTTGAAAACTCTATGGGGCAGTTCTACTCTGACCTGTAGGGTCACTATGAGTCAGAATTGACTCACGGCAATGGGTTTGGTTTTTTTTTTTTTTTTTTGGTTTTATAGGCTACCACCAGACTTGTTCAGTTTTGCCACCTTGCTAGGTTTGAAAGAGCCAATCCCACAGAGGTTTGGAAGGAACCTCACTGCTATCAAGAAGAGTCTGGAATGGAGTACGTCCTTTGGACCAAGGACCCAGGAGACAGAAAGAGGTGTAACATTAGTGACGGCATGAGACAGCTGCGATGGGTTTCCAGACCCGCAGAGTGCCTTCAGGCAGGAGGCTTGTCAGGGGAGCTAAAAGGGCGGTGACACTTGCCCGTGTAGGGCAGAGGTCTAAGTGGGCCCCATGTAGGGACTGCCTCGGAGGAGCCTGGGCAGGGGTTTCCTACAGCAGGGCGAAGCTGGGCACCTTGGGGCAGGAGGCAAGCCAGCAGAGCTAAAAGGGCTATACCACTTGCTTGTGAAGGCAAGGGATTCCATGCCTCCCTCCTGGGGAAGCTCAGAGGGTCCATGTGTTCCCTCAGGCCTGTGCCCCACACCGCTCTGCCCTGCCCATTACCCCCCAGCCTGGCTGCTCCTTAGGGGGATACGGGGGGAAGACGTAGGGAAGATCGATGGAAAGAGAAAAACAGATGGCTTCCCTCCTCTTCCAGGGCTGGCCTCCCAAGGCAACGAAGAACGGGAAAGTTCCGGCCACCAACTTGCCATCAGCAGCTGCCCAAGTGATGGGGCTCCCGTGGGCTTCCCTACAACGTTCCCCCAAATTCCAGCCATGCTCACATTAGCAGAGACCAGTCTGGGAGGCAGGATGGCTGAGGACTGATGGGGTCAGATCCTCAGGGGACATTTCCTCTGACATTTGCTTGCTCACAGCCCGGCAGACTGCCAGCCTTCCCACCCTTGGCCATTTCCTTGACATGAACCTGGACTCAGGACAGGCGAGCCTGGATGCAGCTGAGCTGGGCTGTGGAGAGCACACTGCACCAGGCCAAGGGTCTTGTTTATCTCTGTTTAAGACACTGAGCCAAGCCCTGGGAGGAGGGCAGCCTAGAGCCAGCAGCCAAGGGAGAGGAAAAATGTAGCTTTAGAACAAAACCAAACTTGTTCCAATTCATGGAAAGTCCATGTACTTCAGAGTAGAACTGCTCCATGAAGTTTTCTTGGCTGCAGTCTTGTGGCAGCAAACCACCAGGTCTTTCTTCTGTGGCACACACCATGGCCAAAACCAAACCAAACCCAACCCGTTGCTGTAGAGTTGATTCCAACTCTTGGCAACCCCACGTGTGACAGAGTGGAACTGTGCACCATGGGGTTTTCTTGGCTGTAATCTAATGGAAGTAGATTGCCAGGCCTTTCTTCTGTGGCACTGCTGGGTGGGTTTGAACTGCCAACCTGTAGGTTAGTAGTTGAGTGCAAACCATTTGCACCGCCCAGGGTCCTCATGGCCAAAACAAAAGGGAGTAAAAACAGCTGGAGGTGGGGGAGCCTCTTGTAGGAGGGCCTGAGAGGCTACATCCTCACCTGTCTTGGAGGTTCTGGACAGGTGAAGGGGAGGACCCCTCGGGAGGCTGGTTGGCTCTGAGCACCTTCAGAGAGAGTGATGGCTGCTTTCAGTTTTCAAACACCTTGCGCTGGGAGCCACTACGAACTGCTTGACCACGCAGCTTTAAACTATGTAACCGAAGGTAGTGCTCTGGGGAGAGAGCAAAGAGGCTGTCTTCAGATTGTAGGCTGACACACTCATGCTCATAGGTGGGGCGGGGGGGTTCATCCAAACTTCTGCCTTATCTCACGTTCTGCCAGTTAAGGCAAAACTCCCAGAGTCTTCCACTGGTTCTAAATTCACAGAGGGAGAAAACCCAAGTGGAACACAGTTCACCATGCACAAGGAAAAAGCATCGCCTCTGGTGGAATTTTGATACTTAGCATTCTCTATTCAAATAGAGAACAACTCCTATTTCAGGGAATTAACAGGAGTGGGCCACATGATACACCGGATTTGATTTCCTTCCCGCTAGTAACTACACTCTGCACCTCCCCCGCCCTTCACCCCTGGCCTCCTTTTCCTCAACAATGTGCCCTATGGTCTGGAAGCTTCCTCAATAGCACCTAACAGGATAGCACTGTTCACTGGGCCCTCAGTTGGGTAATCGGAGAGCCAGCTTTCTTCTGCGGAGCAGTAGGGAGGGGGTCAGTGAGCTTCACTGAGAACAGCCCTAATTACTGGGCTCGGAGTCCCCAGGAATGTTCTGGCTGTCAGTGTCTTGGTGGGGGTTAGTTTGTTTGTGTCAATGTCTAGGTTACAAAAAGAAGAGTCACGAAAGGCTAAAAATACTCATAGAGTTCAATCAAACGTTCTGGGGTGACTCTGAAATGAAGATGTTCACTATTAATAGAGTATCACGGTGACTCTGACAGCAGCCCTGCTGGCAGTGTCCAGAAGTCCTACCTCTTCGGGAGGGAGGCAGATAACCCGGAGAGGAAGGGTGCACTCCCTCCCCTGGAAGCTGTGCTGACTGGGCTGCCCTTGCCTCCTCAGAGGAACACCTTGGTCCAACAAATGAGTCTTGCCACAGGCAGAAAATTCAGAAGGTGTGAAAGTATATCCTTTTGCTCCCAAAGAGTAAGAGTCAGATTTCCCTGAACTGCCCTTGTCATTGGAGTCCCAAAACCAAAGTTTACCACACTTGGCTGCTAATCAAAAGGCTGGAGATTCAAGTCTACCCAGAGGCGCCTTGGAAGAAAGATGTGGCAATCTACTTTTGAAAAATCAGCCAGTGGAAAACCCTATGGAGCACAGTTCGACTCTGATGCACACGGGGTCGCCATGAGTCAGAGATGACTCAACGGCCACTGGGCCCTTGTCACCACAGGGGTTAATCGTGCCTGGAAAGACAGCCTTTATTTTATTTCTTTTTTTTTTAATTGTACTTTAGATGAAGGTTTACAGAACAAACTAGTTCCTCATCAAAGAGTTAGTACACATAATGTTTTATGACATTGGTTAACAACCCCATGATATGTCAACACTCTCCCTTCTCAACCCAGGGTTCCCTGTTACCAGCTTTCCTGTTCCCTCCTGCCTTCCAGTCCCTGCCCCAGGGCCGGTGCGCCCCTTTAGTCTTGTTTTGTTCTGTGAGCCTGTTCAATCTTTGGCTGAAGGGTGAACCTCAGGAGTGACCTCATTACTGAGCTGAAAGGGTGTCCAGGGGCCATACTCTCAGGGTTTCTCCAGTCTCTGCCAAGCCAGCAAGCCTGGTCTTTCTTTTGGAGTTAGAACTTTGTTCTACATTTTTCTCCAGCTCTGTCCACGACCCTCTACTGTGATCCTTGTCAGGGCAGTCAGTTGTGGTAGCCAGGCACCATCTAGTTGTACTGGACTCAGTCTGGTGGAGGCCGTGGTAGGCGTGGTCCATTAGTCCTTTGGACTAATCTTTTCCTTGTATCTTTAGTTTTCTTCATTCTTCCTTATTCCCAAAGGGGTGAGACCAGTGGAGTATCCTACATGGCTGCTCACAGGCTTTCAAGACCCCAGATGCTACTCACCAAAGTAGATCGTAGAACATATTCTTTATAAACTATGTTATGCCAGTTGAGCTAGATGTTCCCTGAGACCATGGTCCCCACAGCCCTAAGCCCCGGAATTCCATCCCTCAGGGAGTTTGGATGTGTATTTTTTTTTTTTTTTTATGGACCTACCATGACCTTGCCTTGTACAGGTTGTGCTGGCTTCCCCAGTATTGTGTATTAGAAAGACAGCCTTTAGATTTGGCACTGAAACCAAACTGTTATCTTACTCTCCAAGTCTAACAGGAAGTTTGTTTGACTCACGTGACCACAGTCACCACGCAATGCAGCAAAGGTCTCTCATTCAGTAGGAAAAGTCAAGTGCCCAGGCTGAACTGCTGGGGTCAAGTCCGAGAGGGCAGCCCTCAGAGAAGGAGTGGAAGACCAATGGCCTTCTGTCGTCTGGCCTCTCAGATGCTTCATGGAGGCACTTTGATCTCCTTCCTGCAGCCCTCACAAGCCCAAAGTGCAGGCCACAGCAGCTAAAGCCAGCCAGCCAGGCCCAGGGGAGACTTTCAGAATCCTTCCAGGGCACTAGGTATGTGTCTGAGTGCCACAACCTTCTGTGAGGAAGCCCAGAGAGGCCCAGACTGTGGCACCGGGGTGAGAAGGTTCTTTAAGCATCTCATGTAATACAATAACCCTGAGAAATAAAGGGTAGTTTTTTCTATTTTAAAGAGATTTAAAAATGAAACTTAGGGAGGTTAAGTAGTTTGGTCAAGTCAACCCAGTTAGTAAGTGCCAAGGAGACACTCAAATTCAATCAGTCAGCTTACTGATGTTCTCAAATGCTAAAGGTGGCAAAAACTCCTGGACCTGGCCAGGGACAAGACCTGTGATCCCAGTTTGTGGATTAGCTAGAGAATTTTCTGGAAAATCTTTGAGCTTCTCAAAGAGAAGAGCATTTTTTCTAATGCAAACACTTTCAGTTAGGCCTTGGGGAACCTAAGAGTATGGCTTGGCAGCAGCTGGCCCTGCACTAAGTCAGCGCCCGCCCGCCCGCCCACCCACCCACCCACCCACCAGGTGGCAAAAGGAAATCACTGATGGCTGTGGGGGTCCTGTGGGCACCAACACTCCACTCCAGGCCTCTGAACCCATGGGAGGAATGCCCTGCAGGCTAGATGTTAAAGTTACAGTAGCCACCTCCTGTGAGAAAGGATGGACTATGACCTCCCCTCAGGAAGGTAAATAAACCCTGAGGGCAGAAGAGGTTGCTTTGGTTTAGAGCTTAGTTTGTACAAGCTTTCTGAGTTACATAACCATGGATAAGGTTGCACAGTTCTTGCCTCGGCAAGCGGCAGTTCTTCCTGGAGTGCCCCCAACTACTTTCTCCTCTTTGGTTCCTTCTTAATAGGGGAGCCGCTGGGACGCCTTCTCCGCGCCACAGCTTCCCACCTCACCACACACAGCCTCCTGGAAACCTGCTCCTAAGCCGCCAGGCCTGGCGCGAGAACCACCCACGAGCAGCCCACGGGTGACCCCAGGAGGCCAGCTGGGCTGGGCAGTGACCCTCCCACCTCGACCTAGGGCTGTTGCCCTCTGTCTGAGGCTTCGCCTCTGGGGCTAGGGCCTTCACTCCATGCATAGCTGCCCTCAGTAGGCCCTGCGTAGGTTGCAGGGCCAATAACCAGGCCCTATCAAAACTGACCATTCCCCACCTATATGTTTCCTTTCCTGAGTCCCCCTTGGGACTTAACCACAGAATCATCACATATTAGAGCTGCAAGCTTTGCAGATTGTCTAGCCCAAACTGCCCATTTTATAGATAAGAAAACTGAGGGAGGGGACTCATTATTGGCAGAGCTGAGACATGAGCTTGGCCTTCTGTCTAGGTCAACTCTCTTTCCACATCACTGTATTACCTCTCAAAGAAATGAATCACTAATGGTGAAATTCAGGGCTCTACCGGAAGTGAGATGTTTACCTGTGTTTTATTGATCACGCAAAGGCATTCGACTGTGTGGATCATAACAAATTATCTATAACATTGCAAAGAATGAAAATTCCCGAACATCTATTTGTGCTCATGACGAACATGTACATAGACCAAGAGGCAGTCATTTGAACAGAACCAGAGGATACTGCCTAGTTTAAAATCAGGAAAGGTGTGTGTCTGGGTTATATCTTTTCACCATACTTATTCAATCTATATGCTGAGCAAATAATCCAAGAAGCTGGACTATATGAAGAACACGGCACCAGGATTGGAGCAAGACTCACTAACAATCTGCGATATGCAGATGACACACCGTTCCTTGCTGAAAGTGAAGAAGACTTGAAGCATTTGCTGATGAAGATCAAAGACCACAGCCTTCAATACGGATTATGCCTCAACATAAAGAAAACAAATATCCTCACTAGACCAATAAGCAACATCATGATAAATAGAAAAAATACTGAAGTTGTCAAGGATTTCATTTTACTTGGATCCACAATCAACACCCATGGAAGCAGCAGTCAAGAAATCAAATGATGTATTGCACTGGGCAAATCTTCTTCAAAAGATCTCTTTAGTGTTAAAAAAACAAAGATGTGACTTTAAGGGCTAAGGTGCGTCTGCCCCAAGCCATGGTGTTTTCAATCGCCTCATATACACACAAAAGCTGGACAACAAATAAGAAAGACCAGAGAAGAATTGACGCATTTGAACTATGGTGTTGGTGAGAGTATTGAATACACCGCAGACTGTCAGAAGAACGAACAAATCTATCTGGAAAGAAGTACAGCCAGAATGTTCTTTAGAAGCGAGGATGCAAGAGTTCATCTCACGTACTTTGGACATGTTATTTGGAGGGACCAGTCCCTGGAGAAGGATATCATGCTCGGTAAAGTAAAGGGTCAGCGAAAAAGAGGAAGACCTTCAACAAGATGGACTGGCACAGTGCTACAATAATGGGCTTAAACCTAGCAATGACTACGAAGATGGTGCAGGACCAGCCAGTGTTTTGTTCTATTGTACATAGGGTTGCTGAGTCAAAATCGACTCAATGGTACCTAACAACAGTAAGCAGAGGTGGGTTTTAAACATAAGATACAAGAGGCCCCTCAAATCACACCACATGCCTACTCCGTGTTCACTCCAGGCCTGAGTGGGTGTGCTCTGAGCTACTTCTTCACAGGTGGTTATCAGCTTACACTTACCCCCCTTACTTTGTAAGCCCAGCTGTGTTGCATTTCTTTGAGCATCTCAACTCAAGAATCAAGAAATGGAATCTGGGCAGCCCCTGCCTTCACATCCTGGACCAAGACGCTAGAAAGGGAGAGTCAAGATACCAGGTGAGCAATCACCAAGCCAGGACTTGTTGGGTTCTATGCCGATGGAGTCCCCGGGGGATGTAAATGGTTAAGCACTCAACTCCTAGCTGAAAGGGGAGTGGTTGGAACCCACCCAGAGATGCCTGGGAGAACAGGTCTGGCCATCTGCTTCCAAAAGGTCACAGCTTTGAAAATCCTATGGAAAAGTTCTACTCTGCACACATGGGGTCAACATGAGTTGGAAACAACCGACAGCAACCAACAACAAATGACATGTCAATGGGGTGAGGGTGTGCTGTGCATTTGTGATGGGGGGGGCCCTAGAGCTCCAGTTGGTGCAGGATTATCAACAGGCATGAACCGGAATACCACGGCAGGAGACTCTACTTCCTCAATGGGCGGGTGCCCTTTCCCTAAGGTCCCTCAGCCCAAAAAGCCCTCATTCAGTCCCCTCCCACAGACATCCCTACCCTTAAGTCTGTGCCAGGCCGTGTGCTTAAGGTACAGCTGAGAGGCAGCAGGGTAGGCAGAGAGCATGTGGATTGTAGCCTGTGGTGTTGCGGTTCATCCCTGCTGCCTTGCTTAGCAATTATTTCCCATGGGAGGCTCTTCCCTGGAATTTGGGGGGAGGGGAATGGTAAGCAGAAAGGTTGGGATCCTCTCGCTCTCAGGCTGGCCCAGGGTTCGATTTGGGTCACTCACACCAAAGGGTACTGGTGGGCAGCTTGGCCCACGCTCAGCAAACATGAACATAAAGCACCTCCATGGCAGGCACGCTCCTGCCTCAGAACCTCTGCTCTTGCTCTTCCCTCAGCCTGGTGCCCTGTCCCCACAGACAGCACCATAGCCTGCTCCATTCCGGCTTCAAGTCTACTCCAATGTCCCCTCAGCAAGCCCTTCTCCTTTCACCTGTCAATCCCCTTGTCTCTTTCGTGCTTTACTTTTCTCCACAGCAGGTATCATCTTCTAACATCTGTTTAAAAGTTTATTCTGTTGTCCATCCCGCCCCTCCCACCACTACCAAAGTGCAAACTCCAGGAGGGGATGCCCCCTGCTAGTGCCCCAGTGCCTACAACAGTGCCTGCACTGCCCACACTTCCTCAAGGAAGCAGGAAAAAGTCACCACACTGCCCTCCTGGGTGTGGAAATTTGAGAAAGCAAAAACAAAACAAACATAAATTAAAAACTGCTGAACACTCTCGGAGCTTTTTACTGCCAAGTTAGACTCAGTGTGACTAATAAAAGGCTCCCACAACGTCCCCCCAAGCCCTGACCCCTGAAGAAAACCACCACCACACCAGAAGGCTATGGTACTTTCTGGGGCGTGTGGCTTCCTAAGAATGTTTACATTAAATTATGCTGAATTCAGAGAAGGTTGCAGACAGGTGAAGCCCAGTGTCCTCAACAGCTTCCCCCAGCAGCTCACAAATCCAGCACGCACGTACGGTACCCTGAGCTGGCGAGCCAAACGCCTGGTCGCCCCCACCGCCCGGGCAGATACTCACAGCGGTCAGACCGGGAGAGAGTGTCAGCTGATCCCGGCGCCTGAGGGCGATGCAGGCTTGCTGGCCCTAGACATTTATACAATGGTGAGTGGGGGTGTGGGGTGGGGAGGCGGGTCCCAAGTGGCGGAGCAAGTGAAGGCCTCAGAAGCTTCGAAGCCAATGAGCCCCTTCCAGGGCCCTGCGCCCGGTGCGGGAGGCGGGACGCCACGCGGGTTTCTGCGGCGCTTTATTCAACCGGATCACGTGCCTCGGCTTTTGCTATGTAGTGAACCCTTAACCGCGCGCAGGCCCACGTTTTCTCTTCTGTGCACAGAGCGGGTTGGCCTTCTCCCAGGTCCCTTCCTCCGTAAAGAGGAGCAACGGGGCGAGAGGAAAGCGAAAACTGGGGGGGTGAGGGGGGGTACAAACAGAGATGACAAGAAAGCACACTGCAACTTAAAGACCTGGAGATCAGCTTTAGAACTTCGGTGACGAACAAGTGAATTTCACTGCAGCAGTGAGATGCACCGCTCGATATTAGCTCCTGGAGGCAACATTCGCCGGGCGGTTTGGGCAAGGGAACCCCGCTCTGTCCTCCTCGGGCCACGGCCTTACTCCCGGCCATGCCCACCGCCCCCGCGGTGGGGGACCACCGGCATTCCTGCCCAAATGGCCCTAGCGCGCTCCCAGGCTGGGGTGCCGCTTCCCAAGTCTGCGTGCACTTCCAGGCCGGAGGTGAGCCGCTTGCAAGGGGTGGGCAGGGAGATGGGGGTGACAAGGGGAGGGTTGTTGTTGTTAAGTGCCCTCGAGTCGGTTCCGACTCATAGCGACCCTATGCACAACAGAACGAAACACTGCCCGGTCCCCGGTCCTGCGCCATCCTTAAAATCCTTGTTATGCTTGAGCTCATTGTTGCAGTCACTGTGTCAATCCACCTCTTTGAGAGCCTTCCTCTTTTCAGCTGACCCTGTACTCTGCCAAGCATGATGTCCTTCTCCAGGGACTGATCCCTCCTGACAACATGTCCAAAGTATGTAAGACGCAGTCTCGCCATCCTTGCTTCTAAGGAGCATTCTGGTTGTACTTCTTACTAAGACAGATTTGTTCTTTTGGCAGTCCATGGTATATTCAATATTTTTCACCAACACCACAATTCAAAGTCATCAGTTCTTCTTTGGTCTTCCTTATTCATTGTCCAGCTTTCACATGCATATGATGCGATTGAAAATACCATGGCTTGGGTCAGGCGCACCTTAGTCTTCAAGGTGACATCTTTGCTCTTCAACACTTTAAAGAGGTCGTTTGCAATGCATCTTTTGATTTCTTGACTGCTGTTTCCATGGCTGTTGATTGTGGATCCAAGTAAAATGAAATACTTGACAACTTCAGTCTTTTCTCTGTTTATCATGATGTTGCTCACTGGTCCAGTTGCGAGGATTTTTGTTTTATGTTGAGTTATAATCCATACTGAAGGCTGCGGTCTTTTGATCTTCATTAGTAAGTGCTTCAAGTCCTCTTCACTTTCAGCAAGCAAGGTTGCGCCATCTGCATAAGGTAGGTTGTTAATGAGTCTTCCTCCAATCCTGATGCCCCGTTCTTCATATAGTCCAGCTTCTCGGATTATTTGCTCAGCATACAGATTGAATAGGTATGGTGAAAGGATACAACCCTGACGCACACCTTTCCTGACTTTAAACCAATCAGTATCCCCTTGTTCTGTCCGAACAACTGCCTCTTGATCTGTGTAAAGGTTCCTCATGAGCACGATTAAGTGTTCTGGAATTCCTGTTCTTTGCAGTGTTATCCATAGTTTATGATCCACACAGTCAAATGCCTTTGCACAGTCAATAAAACACAGGTAAACATCCTTCTGGTATTCTCTGCTTTCAGCCAGGATCCATGTGACATCAGCAATGATATCCCTGGTTCCACGTCCTCTTCTGAAACGGGCCTGAATTTCTGGCAGTTTCCTGTTGATGTATTGCTGCAGCCGTTTTTGAATGATCTTCAGCAAAATTTTGTTTGCATGTGATATTAATGATATTGTTCGATAGTTTCCACATTCGGTTGGATCACTTTTCTTGGGAATAGGCATAAATACGGATCTTTTCCAGTCAGTTGGCCAGGAAGCTGTCTTCCATATTTCTTGCTGCCCCAAAATGTTAGGGGTGGCCTGTCTAGAGGCCATATTTGAGCCCCTGCCCCAGGGTGCAGACCCGACCACATCCCCCCATCCCATGGTCCACCCGGGGCCCCGCGGGGCGCAGAGGGGGTGGCTGCGCCTCAGGCGCCAGTGGGATGCGGATCCACATTGGATCCTGGGAGCGCAGTCCCTTGTCGCCCTGGCCCAGAAGCTGCACTCACAGACACGCCTCAGGCGCTCCGAGGCCCCGGCGGCAGCGAGCGCGCCCGGTCCCTCCGGCTCCAAGGCTGCTTCTGGGCACGTTTTCGCCCCGCGCGGCCGCCCCAGGCTAATCCCGCTGCTCGGTCCACTCGGGTTCAGTCCTGCCCCGCCGCGGTTTACTTGAGGAACCCGGGAGCAATTCAGCCACCCCAAGGCTCCTCCCCCGCGTTAGAAAAAGACACAGTGCCGCCCGCTGACCTGGGCTGCTGAGGTGAGTACAGAAATGGAATGTGAGCGTTTTGGAACCCTTACCAGAACCAGTTGCTGCGAAGTCACCCCGACCATGGCGACCCCGTGTGTGTCAGCGTAGAACTGTACTCCATGCGGTTTTCAATGGCTGATTTTTTCAGACATCGCCAGGCCTTTCTTCAGAGGTGCATCTGGGTGGACTGAACTTCCAACCTTTTGATTAGCAGCAGGGCTCATTAAGTTTGCACTACCCAGGGACTTACAAACCCTTATACCAATTTAATACAGCAATTTTGTCAGTTGAATCTAAAAACAAAAAAAGTCCAAGCTCGTGTTTTTGTTATTTCATTTTTCTAGCAATTCATTGCTATTGTATTTTACTTCTGCAGCACCGTTAAACCTCAGATCCTCCTGCCTTAGAAAACCTGCCCTATCCCTCTTCATTGTTAGGTGCCATCGAGTCCGTTCTGACTCATGGCGACCCTGTGCACAACAAAATGACACACTGCCCAGTTCTGCGCCATTCTCACAATTGTTGCTATGCTTGAGCCCATTGTTGCAGATACTGTCAATCCATCTGATCGATGGTCTTCCTCTTTTTCACTGACCCTCTATTTTACCAAGCGTGATGTCCTTCTCCAGGGACTGAACCCTCCTGACAACATGTCCAAAGTATGTGAGAGGCAGTCTTGCCGTTCTTGCTTCCAAGGAGCATTCTGGTTGCACTTCTTCCAAGACAAATTTGTTCATTCTTTTGGCAGTCCATGGTTTTTCAATATTCTTCGCCAACACCACAATTCATAGGTGTCGATTCTTCAGTCCTTCTTATTCATTGTCCAGCTTTTGCATGCATGAGACGATTGAAAACACCATGGCTTGGGTCAGGCACACCTTAGTCTTCAAGGTAACATCTTTGCTTTTCAATACTTTAAAGAGATCTCTTGTAGCTCATTTGCCCAATGCAATGCATCTTTTGATTTCTTTATTTTTAATTGTACTTTAGATGAAGGTTTACAGAACAAACTAGTTTCTCCTTAAACAGTTAGTACATACATTGTTCCATGACATTGGTTAACAGCCTCACGACATGTGAACACTGTCTCTTCTCAGCCTTGGGTTCCATATTACCAGCTCCTGTCCCCTCCTGCCTTCAAGTCCCTGCCCCAGGGCTGGTGCTCCCCTTTAGTCTCATTTTGTTTTATAGGCTGTCCAATCTTTGGCTGAAAGGTGAACCTCGGGAGTGACTTCATTACTGAGCTGAAAGGGTATCTGAGGGCTATACTCTCAGGGTTTCTGCAGTCTCTGTCAGGCCAGCAAGCCTGGTCTTGCTTTTTGAGTTAGAATTTTGTTCTACATTGTTCTCCAGCTCTGTCTGGGACCCTCTATTGTGATGGTTAATAACCCTTAACAACCGTTTCAGGACTGCCTACTTCATTCCCTCCTCTAATACTGGTCCCTTTAATCTTAGAGGGGTAGAGGCGAAGATGATTCTTCTGTAAGTTTTTCAAGATGTCAAGGGGCACTGGTCTAACTGAGTAAAAATCTCTGTCTGTCCTAAAGACCTGTAAGGGCCGGCGGTCTCACTGTCAGGAATGGGCTGGGAACCCTGTATAGTCTCGGAGTTGTTGTAACCTAGAGGACACAAACTGTATCAGAAGCTTGAGGAGACAAGGTTCAAAAATCAAAAGTAGAAGTATAGCAACTAGAGGGCCCCGAAAGGGTAGAAACCAAGTAATAGAGGGGAGTGCCTCCCACACTGCCTACCAAATATCTTGGCCTCCCCCTCTTTTGTTTCTCAATCTCACACTGTTCTTTTTTTTGTATTCTCTGTGTCTCTGTCTCTCTTCTCTTACGGGCTCCTTCTTCTTCTCAGACCCTCACTGTCTAGAACTCTCCCTAGTCTCAGCTTTTCTCTCTCTCTCCAATCTTTGTCTCTTCTTGTCTCTCTCTCACTAATTTTTTTCTCTTCTAGCTTCTGTATCACTTTCTCAGCCAATCTTTTTGTTCTGGAGTAAACACTGCTCCAGCTTCAGCAGTCAGCTGGTAAGACTGGTTTGTTCGTTGGTTGTTTTCTACTCTCAGCATAGGGGCTTTTCTGATGACTATCCACACAAATAACAAAGGCTTCTCAGGAACAGGACTAATTTTTTTTTTTTTTGTCCAGATGTCTCATCTCCAGAGAGACTTGCTTTATATGTCAGTCCGAGGGTTGTCGGTGGCCGGACTGAATGGCCAGGCTATTAGCTATAGCCCACGTCACAGTTTCCGTGTGCCCCTCTAAAAATGGCCCTAACTGTAGCAATTCCCATCATGACTTGGAGGCAAAAGACTACAAAGGTGTGTCTTAATACATCAACATCATCAGTACATACAATAAGGATTTGTAGGGGCCCCAAAGAGACTCATCCTTAGGCTGGAGCAAGTGTCTCAATGATAGTGACCTCAGACCCCAAAGTTTACCTCATTGAACTTTAATTGTAACACAAGGCCTTTGGCCCTCCCTGGTGACAGAGGGACCTAGGCTTAGTCTTCGGTCTTAATTGTTTCTGAAATAAGATCTGGGAAAAGTTGGCAGAGCCCTCAGTCATTTGTGGAGCCACGCCTCTACCACACTAAGTGCAAACATGGGTCCAGCCCAGCTGCCTGGCAACCTGGAGGCGGGCCCTCCTATTTTAGTTTTCCCCTTACTATTGCAGCTGCAACTATGTTGCTGCTCGGTTATCTTGGCAGGGGCCTCTATCAGAGAATTCCAGAGAGGGTTTCTGAGGACTCTTCAAGGTCGCTCAACACAAGCTATCTTGAAGGGCTTTTTATTCTTTCTTATTTCTGCTGTCTCAACTCTTGCTTTGTGCTGGGTTGACTGCTGGCGACAGCTGGGTATGTGCCAGATTTCCAGCGCCATCTCTGTGTGGTCAAGTCTAATTGCTTGGAGAAGTATCCTACGGGTCTCTGATGAGGCCCCAGACTCTGGGTAAGGATTCTCGGGGCCGTCCCTTTGCGTTCGTAGGTGTAGAGACGAAAAGGCTTTTCCAAGTCAGGGAGGCCTGAAGCAGGGGCCTTTAATAATGCAGCCTTTATTTTCTTAAAGGCCTATCGGCAGCTAGGAGACCAAATGAATGGGTCTCCATCCCCCCTTTTGTAGCATTGTAAATCCAGATTCTTTAAAACCCAGCCATACCCAAAGTCCCCTAAGTTCCCATCTGTTGGATGGTTGCCGGGTAGCACAAACAACCTCTTTATGTGTGGGTGGCAGGGTTCGAGTTCCTTGTGATGTGAGGAATCCCAAATATTGGACCTGTAGGTGGGATATCTGGGCTTTTTCCTTTGAGACTTTATATCTCAGTCAGGCCAGGAGATTCAAAGTCTTAAACGTATTTTGGTCAGAGGCCTTACGCCCTTTACTGGCGATGAGAAGATCGTCAACATATTGGAGCAGGACACCCTCCTCTAATTTGAGGCCCTGCTGATCCCGATTGGGTGCTTCTCCAAAGACGGTTGGGCTTTTTTCAAATCCCTGAGGTGGGGCGCATGGGGACTGCAGTCCAGGTTAATTGGGACTCGTGTTCTGTGTTGTAGCCTTGCCACTCAAAGGTGAACGGTGCCTGAGATTTTTGGGCAGCAGGGATGCAGAGAAATGCATCTTTTAAATCAAGCACGGAGAAGTTGTTACAGCCTCCAGGTATTAGAGCTAGCAAGGCTCCGGACAACTGGGCTGATACCACTTACGATGTGGTTGATAGCTCAGAGGTCCTGTACCATCCTGTATTCTCCAGTGGGTTTCTTTACTGACAGGGTGGGTGTGTCATACTCCGACTGGCATGCTCGAAGAAGTCCTGTTTTCAAGAATCGGGTTACCAGTTTCCAAAGTCCTTCTCGAGCCTCTCTTAAGGGGAATTGGCCCACTTCTGGATCACCCTCTTTGTCAGTACTCTGGCTAGTTGAGGAAACGGACTGTCCCTGGCCAAATGTAGCACCACTGCGGGTGTGAGGTGGGGAGACCATTCCTGTTCCTGAGGTTCCAGGATCAGCAGGGGCTGCTCCTGAGGCCCCGGCCTGGGGTTGGTGGGAACCACTTGGGGAATCTGAGGGTAAATAGGGTTATATGGAGGTGGCAGTCCCGCTACAACCTCAGACTCTTCTGTCTCAAGAACTTGTTTAGATTTCTGATTAACCTGGACCATTAATTTGCATTGCTGTTGTAATCCCTGATTCTAATACAGAGTCATGAACATTGGAACATAAAGTACTTCATTCCACTTATGGGTTTTCTTACAAAACAAATCTAACTGCAAAATGGTATTATAATTCAAACTTTCCTTGGCCAGCCACTTGTCTTGATCTTCTAAGTTATATTGAGGCCAAGCTGTGCCACAGAGGAACCTCAAACCCTTCCTCCTGGTGCCCCCAATTAAAAAAAAAAAAATCCCAACGGGTTAAGACGCATTCTAAAGGGGATGGTTTACGGGTGGACTGACCAGTGCCCAACTTGTTTATAGATGTTATTCCTTCCAATTAGTTGGTCAGGGGAAGGATGTATTCGAGAGGCCCTGGCTATTTAGAGGTACATAGCTTGGTTACCTGGATAAATAATCTCAGTGGCGCAATTCAAGTACCACACCTTCCAGAGCCAATATTTGTAAGGAGTGTACTTTGTTCTAACTGAATTAGTGTCTTATACAAGATTCAGTATCTAAAATTAGAAAGAATGTTTCAGTACACACCTCAGAAGAAAAAGGGAGAGAGAGATAAAACTGTCCCGCACAGGGAGGGTCCTGGTCTCGAGCTGGTCGAGTCTTCCTAGGAAACACATGAGACAAACGGGGGCTCAAGACACAAAGACAATTAACCAGATCCCATAACCAGATCTCAACCAAAAAAAAAAAATGCAGGGGCCAAGACAAAAGACCAGAAGGAGACCTGTGCCCTCATGCAGGTGGGGACTCAGCCCCAGAACACAGCGAGATCACCACAAGGCCTAATAACACCCATGACTGAGAACACAATCCACCACCTAGTAGCTACTCCAAAATGAAACTTAAATAGGTACCTGTTTCATGCTACTGTCAGAACGTTTCTGTTCTCCAACTGAGGACCCACAGGTTGTCTGATGCGGGGTTGGTGCTGCTTGGAAAATCCTCCTGACCCAATGGAGGGTCGAGGGCACCCTTCAGAAGAGGTTTCAGGACCTAATTTACCCTGAGCTGGAGTCTCTGCTGAGTCTCATCTCGGGTGTCAAACGAAGCAGTCAACTAATAGGTTCTTGGCAAGCATACTAGTGAATTGAAGTCAGTCAGACACAGGTTTGAAGAACAGAAAGGTTTATTCAGTTTGCAAACTGGCAGACAGGCAGGCTCTCATGACGTAAGGCTGCCAGCTCCCTGAGCCAGGGCAGATTTGCTCCTTTTAGAGGGAGTGACATACGTATGCATTAACAGTGAGGGCAGGATCTTCAGTCTTTTGATGCGTGTGTGGTCCACATAATTTTAGTGAATGGGTTTTTGCACACGGCTCTAAAAATACTGCCACAGCCCGAAAAAAACTGCGACGGCTCACTACTGCCACCCCAGGAAGGTCCCGTAGCGGGTAGATCTGCAGTCAGTGTGCCTGCGCCTCGGCCTCCTGCCGGGAGAAAACAAGAAACCTGGGGATTGAAGTGTTGTAAAAGTTGTAACAAAAATGTAGCAAGAATAGACATTTCTGGAAAAACAACTATTATGGGATGGTTAATAACCCTTAATAACCCTTTCGTGACTGCCTGCTTCAGTATCTGGCTGGTACAATAGTGCATCCTAGACTCAGGCTGTCGTCTGATGTTGTTTGTTCTCAGACTGAAGGATTCCCTTTAATAACTCTTGTAAGTTTGGTTTGGTTTTTACATATTCCCTTAATTTCTGTTTACCTGGAAAGGTCCTAATTTCACAATCATATTTGAATGTGAGTTTTGCAGGATATATTATTCTTGCCTGGCAGTTTTTTTCTTTCAAGGTTTTGTATATGTCATCTTATTGCCTTCTTGCCTGCTTGGTTTCTGCAGAATAACCAGAGCTCTTATTGTTTCAGCTTTGTATGTGACTTTTTATTTTTCTCGAGCTGCTCTCAGGATTCCTTCGTCTTTGGTTTTAGCAAATATGATTATGATATGCCCTGATGATTTTCTTTTGGGGTCTATCCTATGTGGGGTTCATTGAGCTTCTTGGGTGGTCAGCTTTTCACCTGTCATGATATTAGGGAAGTTTTCTGTTAGCAATTCTTCAATGATCCTCTCTGCGCTTTCCATTTCTTCCCCCGTTCTGGAACTCTGATTGCTCGTAAATTTTTGCTTTTGATTGTATCCCACATAATTCTCAGGATTTCTCCATTTTTCTTTGTTCTTTTTTCTGATTTTTCCTCAGAGTTGGATCCAAGTATTTGTCTTCAATTTTGCTGGTTCTGTTTTACATCATTTCAGACCTGCTCCTCAGCCCTTTTATGACACTGTCCATTTCTGAAATCTCCTTGTTTATCTTTCGGATTTCTAAGTGTTTTTGTATGATTTCTAGTTGTGAACTTATTTTGGCATTTTGTTCTGCATTATTTTCCTGAATTCTTCCAGTTTTTTGTCTGCATTTTCCATGAATTTATCTGCCTTTTCCATAAATTTGTCTATTTTTTCCTCATTTTTGTCTGCTTTTTGCTTCAACTCTTGAATAGCTCTAAATATTAGAGATTTGAATTTCCTGTCAGATAGTTCTAGTGCCTTTTCTTCTACCGGAAAGTCATCTGATGTTTTATTTTGGATGCCTGCTGGAACCATGGAAAACCTGGTGGCGTAGTGGTTAAGTGCTATGGCTGCTAACCAAAAGGTTGGCAGTTTGAATCCACCAGATGCTCCTTGGAAGCTCTATGGGGCAGTTCTACTCTATCCTATAGGGTTGCCGTAAGTTGGAATCGACTCGATGGCAATGGGTTTACTGGAACCATCCTGTCCTGTTTTTTCACGTTTCGATATCATCTGCTGTCTTTAGGACATTCAGTAGTTATTTTTTTCATTTATTGATTGTATACTTGTTTGTTTCATTTTCCTTTTTTGTTTTATTTGGTTATGTCTGAGCAGGCGGGCTATGCGTTCTTTGTTGTTTGCTTAACTGTGGTCATGATACTTTTCACCTTCTAGTCCAATGAACGGGGCCAGTTGCTCAGCTATAGGGAGCAGGGCAGGTCCAGCTGAAGGGGAGGGGCTGGGATGGGTTGTTTGTGACATGTACTAGGACCAGTAGGGCAGGTTGGGAATCAGTGCTGGGCACGTTTTGGTAGGCCAGGCCTGTGCTGCTTGGGATGTGATGTTCAGTGCACAGTGCAGGTAGGTAGGAAGGAGGGGGGATGTTGTGATATGTGGAGCTAATATGGGTATGGGGAAGAGGGGAGAGAAACAGGATCCAAAAACAAACAAACATAAAAGAGCACTAAGGGAGCTTGCCATTGGAGTGGAGAGATGGGAAACCAAGAAATGGGGGGTGGGGGGTGGGGGGAAAGAAAAGGGAAACTAGATAAAAATTTGGAGAAAAGAAAATCCCCAGGGGTCCCAGTGGTGCAGGTGCAAAGACTAGGGAAGTGGCTCCTGGTCTGCACAGTATAGCCTGGCTAGAGGTGGTATAGATGTCACATAGCACCAGGTATTCAGGAGACAAGAAAAGAAAGTAAGTATAGAGAGACAAGAACTGAGAAATGAAGAAAGACAGAAAGGAAAAAAGAGAGAGAAAGAAAAAAGAAATGCCCCCAGGGGCTGCAAAGACTAGGTAGGTGGCTCCTAAGCCGTGTGGCACAGCCTGGCTAGAAGGGGCTCCCAAGCAGCAAAAAGAAAAAAGAACAGAGCAAAGAAAAAAAGCCCTGGGGATCCCACCAGCATGGTGTCTCAGGCTGGGGGAGGTGGTGCTCCTGTCAAGTGGCGATTCACAGCCTTTCAAGAGGAAGCAAAGATGGCACATGGAGCCAGGTGTTCGAGAGAAAGGAGGGGGAGGTGGTGGGAGGCATGGAAGAAACCAAAAGAAATGGAAAAAAGCAACAGTATCAACAGACAAATGGCACTCAGGGAGCAGGCCAGTGTGGGCAGGGTGAATCCAAGTGGCCCAGGGCCAAAGCAGTTGCCTCCCAGCCAAGAGACTGTGATCTGCAGGAAACAGAGAAGGCCTAAGAGGGAGTGGGGATTAGGAAAACTTATATATCACCAGTTCCCGGGTGCTCTGTCTCCTGCTGGGAGCTCCTTGAAGCTGCTTTCCCATGCTCCCCGTCCACCAATCTCTGACAGGAGTCCAAGATGGCAAATCTGTGTTGTGTTAGCTGATAGGGGACCTCTGCACGTATCTCTCCTCGATCTCTGTTCTCTGTCAGTTTCTTATTCCATTTGCTGTTTGGCTGAGTTCTTTATCTCTTCATTTGACACTTCGGGTTCCAGGAATGATGTTTGTCTCTGTTTTACTTAGTTTTGGGGTATTTGCTGTGGAGGGACAGCAAAGTGCTTCTGTCTATGGCACCATGTTGGCCAGAAGTCATATCTTTTCATTTTTTGACTGCTGCTTTCATGGGTGTTGATTGTGGATCCAAGTAAAATGAAATCTTCAATCTTTTCTCCATTTATCATGATGTTGCTTATTGGTCCAGTTGTGAGAATTTTTGTTTTCTTTATGTTGAGGTGTAATCCATACTGGAGGCTGTGGCTTTGATCTTCATCAGTAAGTGCTTCAAGTTCTCTTCACTTTGAGCAAGCCAGGTTGTGTCATCTTCATAATGTAGGTTGTTAATAAGTCTTCCTCCAATCTTGATGCCCCAGTCTTCTTCATATAGTCCAGCTTCTCAGATTATTTGCTCAGCGTACAGATTGAATAGGTACAACCCTGATGCATACACTTCCTGACCTTAAACCATGCAGTGTCCCCTTGTTTTGTTCGAATGACTGCCTCTTGACCCATGTACAGATTCCTCATGAGCACAATTAAGTGTTTCAGAATTCCCATTCTTCGTAATGTTATCCAAAAGTCAACTGCCTTAGCATAGTCAATAAAACACAGGTAAACATCCTTCTGGTATTCTCTGCTTTCAAACAGGATCCATTGGACATCAGCCATGAGATCCCTGGTTCCACATCCACTTCTAAATCCGGCTTGAATTTCTGGCAGTTCCCTGTTGATGTATTGCTGCGGTGACTTTTGAATGATTTTCAGCAAAATTTTGCTTGCACATGAAATTAATGATATTGTTTGATAATTGCCACATTCAGTTAGATCACCTTTTTTGGGAATAGGCATAAAAATGGATCTATTCCAGTTGGTTGGCCAGGTAGCTGTCTCCCAAATTTCTTGGCATAGACAAGTTAGCACTTCCAGCACTACATCCGTTTGGTGAAACATCTCAGTTGGTATTCTGCCAATTCCCGGAGCCTTGTTTTTCACCAATGCCTTCAGGCCAGCTTGGACTTCTTCCTTCAGTACCATTGGTTCCTGATCATATGTTACCTCCTGATGTGGTTGACTGTTGTTCAGTTCTTTTTGGTATAGTGACTCTGTATATTCTTTCCATCTTCTTTTGATACTTCCTGCATGGTTTAATATTTTCCCCGTAGAATCCTTCAGTATTACAACTCAAGCCTTGAATTTTTTCTTCAGTTCTTGCAGCTTGAGAAATGCTGAGCATGTTCTTCCCTTTGGCTTTCTATCTCCAGGTCTTTGCACATGGCATCGTAATACTTTACTTTGTCTTCTTGAGCCGCCCTTTGGAATCTTCTGTTCAGCTCCTTTACTCGTCATTTTTCCTTTTGCTTTAGCAACTCGATGTTCAAGAGCAAGTTTCAGAGTCTCTTCTGACATCCATTTAGGTCTTTTCTTTCTCTTCTGTCTTTTTAACGACCCATCGTTTCTTCATTTATGATGTCCTTGATGTCATTCCACAACTCATCTGTTCTTTGGTCTTTAGTGTTCAATATGTCAAATGTATTCTTGAGATGGTCTCTAAATTCAGGTGAGATATACTCAAGGTCATACTTTGACTCTCGTGGACTTGTTCTAATTTTCTTCAGTTTCAACTTGAACTTGCATACAAGTAATTGATGCTCTGATCTGCATTCGGCCCCTGGCCTTGTTCTGACTGATGATATTGAGCTTTTCCATTGTCTCTTTCCACAAATGTAGTCAGTTTGATTCCTGTGTGTTCCATCTGGCGAGGTCTATGCATATTGTCACCGTTTACATTTGTGAAAAAAGGTATTTGCAATGAAGAAGTCGTTGGTCTTGCAAAATTCAATCATGCAATCTTCGGCATCGTTTCTATCACCAAGGCCATATTTTCCAACTACCGATCCTTCTTCTTCGTTTCCAACTTTTGGATTCCAATCACCAGTAATTATTGCTGCGTCCTGATTGCATGTGCAGTCAATTTCAGACTGCAGAAGTTGGTAAAAATCTTCAATTTCTTTATCTTTGGCCTTAGTGACTGGTGCATAAATTCAAATAGTAGTTGTATTAACTGGTTTTCCTTGTAGGAGTATGGATGTTATCCTATCACTGACAGCACTGTACTTCAGGATAGATCTTGAAATGTTCTTTTTGATGATGAATGCAGCACCATTCCTCTTCAAGTTGTCATTTCCGGCATAGTAGACCATATGATTTAAAATAATCAGTACCAGTCCATTTCAGCTCACTAATGCCTACCATATCGATCTTTATGTGTTCTATTTTATTTTTGATGATTTCAATTTTCCTAGATTCATACTTCATACATTCCACTTTCCGATTATTAATGGATGTTTGCAGCTATTTCTTCTCATTTTGAGTTGTGCCACATCAGCAAATGAAGGTCCCAAAAGCTTGACTCCATCCACGTCATTAAGGACTCTACTTTGAGGAGGCAGCTCTTCCCCAGTCGTATTTTAAGTGCCTTCCAAGCTGAGGGGCTCGTCTTCCAGCACTGTATCAGATAATGTTCCACTGCTATTCATAAGGTTTTCACTGGCTAATTCTTTTCAGAAGTAGACCGCCGGGTCCTCCTTCCTAGTCTGTCTTAAACTGGAAGCTTAGCTGAAACCTATCCGCCATGAGTGATGCTGCTAGTACTTGAATACTGGTGGCATAGCTTACAGCATCACAGCAACGCACAAGCTCCTACAGTACGACAAACTGACAGACACATGGGGGTTACTCCTCCCTGCCTCCTCCCAACCCAGCCAACACCCCTACATGTGATTAAAAAATTTCAGTTGTTTAACAAGCATCTGCAAGATCTCAGCAGGCAGACAAAGCAAGGAGGCCACATGAGGGCCTACTGCAGAGGCCATTAAATCCCTGGCTGTTGCCCTTGAATGGTCCAGGGTCATCATCACATGTCAGTTACCCTGCACACAACTTCAAGATAAGGTTCGCTCGGCTTTCTGAGCCTTGCCCCTCAGATCTCTCCATGCACTCCTCCAGCCAAGCTCAAACAAGGCAACACTGCCTGCTTGCTTCTGCTCTTATACTGTAAATAATGTCCTTTTCACCATGTTTTTCACATTTTTGTACTTTGTCTTGATGATTTTGATGTCTAAAATGGTCCCCAAGCATAGTGCTGAAGTGCTCTCTGGTGTTTCTAAGTGCCAAAAGCCTGTGATACGCCTCATGGAAAAAATACGTGTGTTCGATAAGCTTCAATTCAGGCATGTTATAGTGCTGTTAGCGGTGAGTTCAATGTTAATGAATCACAATATATATTAAGTCAGGTATCTTTAAACAGAAGCACACATAGAACAAAGTTATGTATTGGTCGGTTGGTGAAAACATTGTGACCGGGGCTCAAAGGAACCTAATCCTGTATTTCCCTTAGAGCACTGGCTCAGTATTGGCTAATTCAGTGTTTGCACTGTCTTTATAGAATGTAAATAGCACGAATCATGAGCATCCACTGTATCTACTTCAAGATTAACAGTTTATAAATCCACTGAAAGATTAAAGAGGTAGGGTGGCAATACCAAATGGCTAGGTTTACAAATGTCCTAAAGAGAGCGCTTCGTAAGAATGACAGTGACATAGTATTGTTTCACATCTGTGTCTTCTCGTCATCTTTACAATGAAGTATATTTACCAATCTCCTGTTTGCCTATGGTGATACCAATCAGCCAATTAATGGACAAGATAACTTACAAAGATTTCTGTTGGCAATATCAGGAATAACGATATTAAATAATATACACTCTGCACGGTATCACCACAAATGGAAAATAACTAGATTTTAGATTGACTATATATATTTTTTATATATTTTATAAAAAGATACAAAGAGGGAAGATGCAAATGTTGGAATTTCAAGGACATTTCCTATGTCCACAGAAAGGAGGAAGGGTACGTTATTACCATCCAATTCAGAAATTCTTTTCAGTGACTTCACATTGACTCCTCTTACCTCCCCTCCCCTTCCTCCCAGGTTTCTTGAGATCTCTGAATATACTCCCAGGATTTCAAGAGCAATGGTCAGGAACAAAACTGAGTAAATATCATAGGTCTACCAAAGAAAGTAAAGATGCTGCCTGGCCTGTAAACACGTAGTTCAAAAGCAATAAAGGCCCTCCTGAGCCCCCTATGGGCCTGCATTGAACACTACATTATACTATGCCTTATTTGAGTCAGGCATTTTGTTCTCACTCTTGTTTTGCAGGGAACTGGGAAACTCTTATTTAAACTTCACATTCTAATCAGAGTCATTCGTTCAAAGAGTCAACTCGCTCTACAACATTGTTTTTTTTTGTACTTTAGATGAAGGTTTCCCAAGCAAACTAGTTTCTCATTAAACAATTAATACATATATTGTTTTGTGACATTGGTTGCCAACCCTATGACATATCAACAGCCTCCCCTTCTCAAGCTTGGGTTCCCCGTTACCAGCTTTCCTGTCCCCTCCTGCCTTCTTGTCCTTGCCCTTGGGCTGGTGTGCCCATTTAGTCTCATTTTGTTTTACGGCCTGTCTAATCTTTGGCTGAAGGGTGAACCTCAGGAGTGACTTCATTAAAAAAGGGTGTCCTTCCATCACATAAATAAAACAAAAGATAAAAACCACATGATCTTATCAATAGATGCAGAAAAGGCATTTGACAAAGTCCAACACCCATTTATGATAAAAACTCTAACCAAAATAGGAATTGAAGGAAACTTCCTCAACATAATAAAGGGCATATATGCAAAGCCAACGGCCAATATCACTCTAAATGGAGAGAACCTGAAAGCATTTCCCTTGAGAACGGGAACCAGACAAGGATGCCCTTTATCACCGCTCTTATTCAACATCGTACTTGAAGTCCTAGCCAGGGCAATTAGGCTAGACAAAGAAATAAAGGGTATCCAGATTGGTAAGGAGGAAGTAAAGCTATCACTATTTGCAGATGACATGATCGTATACATGGAAAACCCTAAGGAATCCTCCAGAAAACTACTGAAACTAATAGAAGAGTTTGGAAGAGTCTCAGGATATAAAATAAACGTACAAAAATCACTTGGATTCCTCTACATCAACAAAAAGAACAGCGAAGAGGAAATAACCAAATCAATACCATTCACAGTAGCCCCCAAGAAGATAAAATACTTAGGAATAAATCTTACCAAGGATGTAAAAGACCTATACAAAGAAAACTACAAAGCTCTACTACAAGAAATTCAAAAGGACATACTTAAGTGGAAAAACATACCCTGCTCATGGATAGGAAGACTTAACATAATAAAAATGTCTATTCTACCAAAAGCCATTTATACATATAACGCACTTCCAATCCAAATACCAATGTCATACTTTAAGTGGATAGAGAAACAAATCACTAATTTCATATGGAAAGGAAAGAACCCCCGGATAAGCAAAACATTACTGAAAAAGAAGAAGAAAGTGGGAGGCCTCACTCTACCTGATTTCAGAACCTATTATATAGCTACAGTAGTCAAAACAGCCTGGTACTGGTACAACAACAGGCACATAGACCAATGGAACAGAATTGAGAATCCAGATATAAATCCATCCACATATGAGCAGCTGATATTTGACAAAGGACCAGTGTCAGTCAATTGGGGAAATAATAGTCTTTTTAACAAATGGTGCTGGCATATCTGGATATCCATTTGCAAAAGAATGAAACAGGACCCATACCTCACACCATGCACAAAAACTAACTCCAAGTGGATCAAAGACCTAAACATAAAGACTAAAACGATAAAAATCATGGAAGAAAAAATAGAATCTACCCTAGGAGCCCTAATACAGGGCATAAACAGAATACAAAACACTACCAAAAATGATGAAGAGAAACCAGATAACTGGGAGCTCCTAAAAATCAAACACCTATGCTCATCTAAAGACTTCACCAAAAGAGTAAAAAGACCACCTACAGACTGGGAAAGAATATTCAGCTATGACATCTCCGACCAGCGCCTGATCTCTAAAATCTACATGATTCTGTCAAAACTCAACCACAAAAAGACAAACAACCCAATCAAGAAGTGGGCAAAGGATATGAACACACATTTCACTAAGGAAGATATTCAGGCAGCCAACAGATACATGAGAAAATGCTCTCGATCATTAGCCATTAGAGAAATGCAAATTAAAACTACGATTAGATTCCATCTCACACCAACTAGACCGGCATTAATTCAAAAAACACAAAATAATAAATGTTGGAGAGGCTGCGGAGAGATTGGAACTCTCATACACTGCTGGTGGGATTGTAAAATGGTACAACCACTTTGGAAATCCATCTGGCGTTATCTTAAACAGTTAGAAATAGAACTACCATACAACCCAGAAATCCCACTCCTCGGAATATACCCTAAAGATACAAGAGCCTTCACACAAACAGGTATATGCACACCCATGTTTATTGCAGCTCTGTTTACAATAGCAAAAAGCTGGAAGCAACCAAGATGTCCATCAACAGACGAATGGGTAAATAAATTGTGGTATATTCACACAATGGAATACTACGCATCGATAAAGAACAGTGACGAATCTCTGAAACATTTCATAACATGGAGGAATCTGGAAGGCATTATGCTGAGCGAAATGAGTCAGTTGCAAAAGGACAAATATTGTATAAGACCACTATTATAAGATCTTGAGAAATAGAAAAAACGGAGAAGAACACATACTTATGTGGTTACAAAGTGGGGAGGGAGGGAGGGAGGGAGAGGGCTTTTTATTGATCAATCTGTAGATAAGAACTGCTTTGGGTGAAGGGAAAGACAACACTCAAAACAAGGAAGGTCAGCCTAATTGGACTGGATTAAAAGTAAAGAGGTTTCCGGGATAAAATGAAAGCTTCAAAGGTCAGCGAAGCAGGGGCTGGGGTCTGGGGAACTTGGTTTGAGGGGACTTCTAAGTCAATGGGCAAAACAATTCTATTATGAAAACACTCTGCATCCCACTTTGAATTGTGGCGCCTGGGGTCCTAAAAGCCAACAAGCGGCCATCTAAAATACATTAATTGGTCTCAACTCACCTGGAGCAAAGGCAAAGGAAGAACACCAAGGTCACACGACAACTAAGAACCCAAGAGACAGAAAGGGCCACATGAACCAGAGACCTACATTATCCTGAGACCAGAAGAACTAGTTGGTGCCCGGCCACAATCGATGTCTGTCCTGTCAGGGAGCACAACAGACAACTCCTGAGGGAGCAGGAGACCAATGGGATACAGACCCCAAATTCTCACTAAAAGACCACACCTAATGGTATGATTGCGACTAGAGGAATCCCAGAGACAATGCTCCCCAGAACTTCTGATGGCACAGGACAGGAACCATCCCCGAAGACAAATCATCAGGCATGAAAAGGACTGGTCAGTGGGGGGGAGAGAGATGCTGATGAAATGTGAGCTAATTAAATCAGGTGGACACGGGAGAGTGTGTAGGCAACTCTTGACTGGAGGGGGGATGGGAAGATAGAGAGGGAAGATGGCAAAATTGGCACGAAACGAGAGACTCTAAGGGTTGACTCAATAGGGGGAGAGCAAGTGGGAGAAGGGAGTAAGATGTATGTAAACCTACATGTGACAGACTGATTGGAATGGTAAATGTTCACTTGAAGCTTAATAAAAATTAAAAAAAAGGGTGTCCAGGGGCCATACTCTCAGGGTTTCTCCAGTCTCTGTCAGGCCATAGGTCTGGTCTTTTTTTGTGAATTAGAATTTTGTTCTACATTTTTTCTCCATCTCTGTCCAGGGCCCTCTATTGTGATCCCTGTCAGAGCAGTCGCTGGTCCTCAAGGCTTTTAAGAGCACAGTAGTTCTAAGCCCTATCCTCCTACGTCCCCTCCCCACTTCCCTTCTTGAGGAGCAACAACCATTTTCAACTCTTACCTGAGTCTTTTGATATTTACTTCCATGTCTCTAAATGATACATTTGCAGTGTTCTTTTGTTTTTGTTTAAACCTCATTTTAGGCATTATCTATTGAAGACCTCAACAGAAATTAGCTCTCTTCACCTAACCTCACTGTACAGACTTCCCATCCTCTGCCACATTCTCCAAATGGTTAACTTAATTTTTTTAGTATTAATATTCAGCATATTTATTAATATGACTGTAGACAATTCAAGGCTGATCGATAGTAAACTATGATTAAGTTTCTTTTCTTGTTGCAATGGCTAAGGTTGTGTGTCAACTCGGCCATGATTCTCAGTAGTTTGGCAGTTGTGTGATGATATAGTTTGGCAGGTATGTAATGATGTAGTCATCCTCCATGATGTGATCTGATGTAATTGGTCAATCAGTTGTAAGGGGAGTTACTGAAGGGTGTAGCCTGCATACAATACATATATGGACATTCTGGCAAAGCTCGTTCACTCTAGATCCTGCATCTGGCTCGTCATCATCATCTGACCTCTGGTGTCTTAGTCATCTAGTGCCACCATAACAGAAATACCACAAGTGGATGGATTTAACAAAGAGAAATTTATTTCCTCACAGTAAAGCAGGCTAAAAGTCCAAATTCAAGGCATCAGCTCCAAGGCTTTCTCTGTCGGCTCTGAAAGAGGGTCCTTGTCCTCAATCTTCCCACGGTCAAGGAGCTTCTCAGGCAAAGAGACTCTGAGTCCAAAGGACGTGCTCTACCCCCAGCACTGCTTCCTTGGTGGTATGAGGTCCCCACTCTCTGCTTGCTTCCCTTTCCTTTTATCTATTGAGAGAGAAAAGGTAGTGCAGGCCACACCCCTTCACCTTGGATCAGGGAGGTGACTTGAGTAAGAGTAGTGTTACAATACCACCCTAATGCTTTCAACATAAAATTATAGTCACAAAATGGAGGACAACCACACAACACTGGGAATCATGGCCTAACTAAATTGATACACGTATTTTTAGGGGGACATAATCCAATCCATGACGTCTGGTTCTTGGGACTTGAGCCATATTGCCATATTGCCTGCTAATCTTGGGATTTGTCAGCTTCCATAGCCCTTGAGCCAGTGGCCTGCTGTCTGATCTGCCGATTTTGGGTTCATCTGCCCCTGCAGCTATGTGAGTCAGGAGAAGCCTCTAGCCTCATGCCTGACCCATGGACTTGGAACTTGCCAGCCTCCTCAACCATGTGAGCCATTTTCTTGAGATAAATATCTATCTATCTATCTATATATATACATGCACACATATATCACTGGTTTTGCTTCTCTAGAGAGCCCAGCCTAAGACACCCATATAACGTTCTTTTTTTCCTAGAATTAATGTAATTTTAATTTGCTTAGTTTTCTCTGTACCAATCACTACTTCAACACCAACCTGACCTTCAGTTATTTAAAACACTGCATAGTAAATTCATTCACATCAATTTTTCTTCAATTTCATTTCTTTAGTGTCTCTGGAACCTTCTGACCCGCCTGGTGCATGGCTGTCATGCTGCATTCTCCCTTCACCATCTTTCTCCTCTTTCCTGTGCTGGGTATCCTGCTTTCTATATCCCACATCATCCTCTTTCTTCGTGCATTCCTTTGTTTTGAAGAAAGACATCCTTGACTGGCTTCTTGAAAAAGGGTACACGGGAGGTAAATTTTTTGAGACATTGTGTAGTAGATTACTGAAGATTTGTGAATGGCTAATAAGCACATGAAAAGATGCTTATTAGCCATTCACACATCTTTTTCGGTAAAGTTTCCAAACCTTTTGTGTATTTTTTAATTGGGCTATTTTGAGTTTTGAGAGTTATTTATATATTGTTGATGCAAGTTATTGACCAGGTATATGTGTTTCAAATATTTTCTCTGAATATGTGGCTCGTCTTTTAATTCTCTTAACAGTCTTTTGAAAAGCATTAGATTTTAATTTTGATGTTCAGTTTACCAATTTTTTCCCATTTTGTGTTTTTGGTGTCACATCTAAAAAATACTTGCCTAACCAAGGTCACAAAGATTTCCCCCTATGCTTTCTTATAGAAGTTTTATAGTTTGGGGTTTTACATTTAGGTCTCTGATTATTTTAATAGTTTTCTTTTTTTATTTCATTTTGTTGTTGTTGAGAGTATACTCAGCAAAAACATATACCAATTCAAGTTCCTACGTGTACAATCCAGAGACACTGATTACATTTTTGAGTTGTGCAACAATTCTCACTCTCCTTCTCTGAGTTGTTCCTCCTCCATTAACATAAATTCACTGCCCCACTAAGCTTCCTGCCTAATCTTTTGAGTTGCTGTTGACACTTTGATCCCATGTAGTTTTTTTTTTAATTTTTATTGTGCTTTAAGTGAAAGTTTACAAATCAAGTTAGACTCTCATATAAAAATTTACACACACCTGGCTGTATACTCCTAGTCGCTCTCCCTCTAATGAGACAGCACACTCCTTCCCTCTACTTTCTACTTCCGTGTCCATTCAGTGATCCCATATAGTTTTTAGAAGAGCATAATGCTTAAGGAAGGCATTAAGCTAAATTATTGTTTGGTTTTAAGAAGACTTCAGGGAATAGTTTTGGTTTAAGGTTTAAAGATTATCTCAAGGCAATAGTTTCAGGGGTTCATCCAGTCCCCTTGGCTCCAGAAAGTCTGGAGTTCATGAAACTTTGAAATTCTGTTCTACATTTTCCCCCTTTTGATCAGGATTCTTCTATGGAATCTTCGATCAAAATACTCAGGTAGGTAGCCAGGCACCATCTAGTTCCTCTGATCTCATGGCAAAGGAGGCAGTTCTTGGAGGGGATCAGCCACACATTCCATATTCTCCTCCTATCCCTGGCTCTCCTTCTTCCTGTGTTACACCAGGCAAATAGAGACCAATTGTTGTGCCTTGGATGACGCGTACAAGCTTTTAAGACCTCAGGCACTATATGACGAACTAGGAGGTGGAACAAAAAAACTAAACACGTTATTAGGCCAATTAACTGGGAGGTCCTATAAAACCATGACTCTAAATCCCCAAACCAAGGAACTAAACCTCATGAGGTTTTTGGTTGTTTATAAGCAGCCTCAGCAGCTACTGTTTTTGTCCAGTGTTGTTGCTGTGACTATATCCATCACACGACTTTCGCCAGTTCAACTTTTTACAGCTGTACAACTTAAAGTAATTACAATAATCAGCTATGTATATTAGTTATTTTTGTGTATCGTATGAGGTATCAAAGTTCACCTTATTACATACGGCTATCCAGTTCTCGACTCGATGGCACTGGGCTGGGATCCAGTTGTTCCAGCGTCATTTGTTGAAAAGATTATTCTTTCTCTACTGAACTGCTTTTGCACCATTGGCTAACATCAGTTGTCCATATTTGCATGGGTTTGTTTCTAAACTCTGTTCTGTTCTATCTACCTAGTTTTTGTCTTGATGTTGTCTTGAGCACTGTGCCTTTATAATAAGACTTCAAAAAAGGTAGTGTTAGTCTTTCAACTTTCTTTGTTTTAGTTGTTTTAGCTATTCTGGGTTCTTTGGTTTTCCATTACGAATTTTAGAATCAGCTTGTTAATTTCTACGTAAAAAGACTGCTGGAGTTTTAATTGGGATTGGATGTAATTTATAGATAAGTTTTGGGGGAAATAACATCCTTACAATAGATTCTTCCAACCCATGAATAAGACATATTGCTCACTTATGTCTTTTTCTCTCAGTAATGTTTGGTAGTTTTCAGTGTACAAGTCTTACATATCATCTTTTGATGCTACTATAGATGTTGTCTTTTTAATTTTAATGTATGATTGCTTATTGCTAAAAACCAAAAAACCAAACCCACTGCCGTTGAGTTGATTCCGACTCATAGCGACCCTACGGGACAGAGTAGAACTGCCCTGTAGAGTTTCCAAGGAGCGCCTGGCGGATTCGAACTGCTGACCTCTTGGTTAACAGCCATAGCACTTAACCACTACACCACCAGCGTTTCCTGCTTATTGGTATATATAGACATAAAATAGATTTTTATATACTGTTTTTATGACCTGCAACCTTGCTAACCTATTAGTTCTGTAGCATTTTGTAGATTCCATGTTGTTGTTAGGTGCCGTCGAGTCGGTTCTGACTCATAGCGACCCTCCCTATGTACGACAGAACGAAACACTGCCTGGTCCTGCACCGTGGTCACAATTGTTGCTATGTTTCAGCCCATTGTTGCAGCCACTGTGTCAGTCCATCTCGTCTAGGGTCTTCCTCTTTTTTGCGGACCCTCTACTTTACCAAGCATGATGTCCTTCTTCAGGGACTTGTCCATCCTGATAACATGTTCAAAGTATGTGAGACGAAGTCTCACCATCCTCCTTTCTAAGGAGCATTCTGGCTGTACTTCTTCCAAGACAGATTTGTTTGTTCTTTGGGCAGTCCATGGTGTATTTAGTATTCTTCGCCAACATCAGAATTCAAAGGTATCAATTTTTCTTCAGTCTTCCTTATCCACTGTCCAGCTTTCACATGTATGTGAGGCGACTGAAAATACCATGATTTGGGTCAGGCACACCTTAGTCCTCAGAGTGACATCTTTGCTTCTTAACACTTTAAAGAGGTCTTTCGCAACAGATTTGCCCAGTGTAATGTGTCGCTTGATTTCTTGACAACTGCTCCCGTGGGTGTTGATTGTGGATCCAAGTAAAATGAAATCCTTGACAACTTCAATCTTTTCTCCATTTATCATGATGTGGCTTATTGGTCCAGTTGTGAGGATTTTTGTTTTCTTTATGTTGAGGTGTAATCCATACTGAAGGCTGTAGTCTTTGATTTTCATCAGTAAATGCTTTAAATCTCTTCACTTTCAGCAAGCAAGGTTGTGTCATCTGCATATCGCAAGTTGTTAATGAGTCTTCCTCCAATCCTGATGCCGCATTCTTCTTCATTTTATATAGTCCAGCTTCTCTGATTATTTGCTCAGCTTACAGACTGAATAAATATGGTGAAAGGATACAACCCGACACACACGCTTCCTGATTTTAAATCACGCAGTATGCCCTTGTTCTGTTCGAGCGACTGCCTCTTGGCCTATGTACACGTTCCTCATGAGCACAATTAAGTGTTCTGGAATTCTCATTCTTCACAATGTTATCCATAATTTGTTATGATCCACACAGTGGAATGCCTTTGCATAGTCAATAAAACACAGGTAAACATCTTTCTGGTATTCTCTGCTTTCAGCAAAGAACCATCTGACATCAGCAATGACATCCCTGGTTCCATGTCCTCTTCTGAATCCGGCTTGAATTTCTGCCAGTTCCCTGTTGATGTACTGCTGCAACCGCTTTTGAATGATCTTCAGCAAAATTTTGCTGGCATGTGATATTAATGATATTGTTCAATGGTTTCTGATTTGACTCCTGTGCATTCCATCTGGCAAGGTCCGTGTGTATACTCGCTCTTTATGTTGTTGAAAACAGGTATTTGCAATAATTTGTTGGTCTTGCAAAATTCTACCATGCGACCTCCAGCATCATTTCTATCACCAAGACCATATTTTCCAACTACCAGTCCTCTTCTTTTTTTCCAACTTTCGCATTCCCAATCACCAGTAATTATCAATGCATCTTGATTACATATTTGACCCATTTCAGACTGCAGAAATTGGTAAAAATCTTCAATTTCTTAATCTTTGGCATTAGTGGTTGGTGAGTAAATTTGAATAATAGTATTAACTGATCTTCCTTGTAGGCATATGGATATTATCCTGTCATTGACAGCATCGTGCTTCAGGATAGATCTTGAAATGTTCTTTTTGATGAAGAATGCGACACCATTCATCTTCAAATTGTCATTCCTGACATAGTAGACCATATGATTGTCTGATTCAAAATCACCAATACCAGTCCATCTCAGCTCACAAATGCCTAGGATATCGATGTTTATGTGTTCCATTTTATTTTTGATGACTTCCAATTTTCCTAGATTGAAACTTCACACATTCCATGTTCTGATTATTAATGGACGTTTGCAGCTGTTTCTTCTCATTTTGAGTCATGCCACGTCAGCAAATGAAGCTCCCAAAAGCTTGATTCCATCCATGCTATTAAGGTTGACTTTGAGGAGGCAGCACCATATACAAAAATGTGGTAAATTCCATAGAATTCTCCAAATAGACAATCACAGTGTCTGCAAATAAAGATAGCTACTTCTTCCTTTCCCATTTGAATGCCTTATATTTCCTTTTCTTGCCTTAATGCACTAGCTAGGATTTCCAGTATGTTAGTGAATATTCCATATGCACTTGAAGAGACTGAGTATTCTGTTGGGGTAGTCTATAAAAATCAAGTAGATTCACTTGGATGGTAGTGTCATTCATTCAGTTCTTTTATGTCCTTGCTAATTTTCTACTTACTAGTTCAGTCTGTTACTGAGAGCATTGAAGTCTTCAGCTACAGCTGTGGATGTGTTTCTCTTTTCAGGTCTGTCCGTTTTTGCTTCATGTATTTTAAAGCTCCATTTGTTATGTGCAATCACATTTAGGATTGTTATGTCTTCGTGCTGAATTGACCCTTCTATCATTATATTCTGTTCCTCTTTATCCCCGGAAGTTTTCTTTGCTCTGAAGTCTACTTTGTCTGGTATTAATATAGTCATGCTAGGTTTTTCTTGATTACTGTTTGCATGGTACATCTCTTTCTATCCTTTTATTTTTAACCTACTTGTGTCATTATATTTGAAGTGTGTGTTTTGTACAGTTTGCTTTTTTTTTTTTAAGCAAAAAGAAAGGTTTTATTTGGCATACATTTGAAGAGGTAAAAGTGGAAAATGGACAAGCATGCTGCTAGAACCATGTCTGCCTGAGTCCAAGGAACATTACAGAATCATCAGTATATATTAACATTACAAACGGGCAAAACCTTCGTAAGTTTCACCTTCTCACAGATTGGCTAAAAACTGTTAAGTCACTGTGATTCTACATTTTGAATTGTCTTTTATTATTTTTTTTGTTGTGCTTTAAGGGAAAGTTTACAGCTTGTTAGTGTCTTATACAAAAATTTATACACCTTTTTATGTGACCCTAGCTGCTCTCTCTATAATGTGACAGCATACTCCTCCTTTCCACCCTGGATTTCCCATGTCCATTCAACCCATTCCTTTCCCTTTCTGCCTTCTCATCTCGCCCTCCGACAGGAGCTGCCCATTTAGTCTCATGTATCTACTTGACCTAAGAACACTCTTCATGAGTATCATTTTATGTCTCATAGTCCAGTTTAATCTTTGTCTGAAGAGTTGGCTCCAGGAATGGTTTTAGTTCTGGGTTAACAGAGAATCCAGGGGCCATGTCTTCTGGCGTTCCTCCAGTCTGAGTCAGACCATTAACTCTGGTCTTTTTTTACTAGAATTTGAGGTCTGCATCCCACTGCTCTCCTGCTCCTTCAGGGATTCTGTTGTGTTCCCTGTCAGGGCAGTCATCGGTTGTAACTGGGCACCATCTAGTTCTTCTGGTCTCAGACTGATGAAGTCTCTTGTTTATGTGGCCTTGACTTAGACTCATATTTTCCTTTTCTTTGGTGTTCTCTATTCTCCTTTGCTCCAGGTGGGTTGGGACCATTTGATGCATCTTAGATGGCCGCTTACTAGCTTTTAAGACCCCAGACGCCATCACCAAAGTGGAATACAGAACATTTTCTTGATAACCTTTGTTATGCCAATTGACCTAGATGGCCTCTGAAACCATGGTCCCCAGACCCCTGGCCCCTGCTACTCTGTTCATTGAAGTGTTTGGTTGTATTTAGGAAACTTCTTAACTTTTGTTTTAGTCCAGTTGTGCTGACTTCTCCTTGGTTACTTTTTTAAAAATCCATTCTGACAATTTGTGTGCTAAGATCATTTGCACTTAATGTAACGATAGATATGTTTTTGCATTTAGGTCTACCATTTTGTGTTTGTTTCCTCTGTTTTTTATTCCTGTGTCTCTTAACCTTCTCTTGCCCCACCCCCCGAAATAAACAATTTTTAGTATTTCATCTGTTGTGTTTTTGACTATATTTCTTTGCATAGTTCTCTTAGTAGCTGATCTAGAGATTAGAATATACATACTTTAGCTTTTTAGCTTAGTCAGAATCAGTACTTTACCACTTTGAGTGGAACACAGAAAACTTACCATGATAAAGGTCCCTTTATCTTGCTTCTTTGTTATTACATCTACATACCCTGGAAACGCCATCAGACAATGTTACCATTTTTCAATCATGAAACATTTTATAGAACTCATTATTTTTTACTCAGATAATTACCATTTCTGTTGCTTCTCCTTCATTCCTGAATGTTTCAATTTTCCTTACGGTTTCATTTTTTTTTTTATCTGAAGACCTTCTTTTAGTAATTCTTTTAGACTAGGTGACACAAACAGTTTGCTCTCGATTACTAAGCTAAAGTTTGGCATTCCAAACCCACCTCCCAGAGGTGCCACAGAAGAAAGGCCTGGCAATCTAGTTCCATAAAGACTACTGCCAAGATAACCCTATGGAGCAGTTCTACTCTGTAACACATGGAGTTGCCATGAGTTGGAATGGACCTGATGGCAATGGGTTATTTTTTTTTTTTAATGTACTAGTTACAATTTAGGTAACTCGTCCTCTTATTTAATAACTTTATTTTCTGCAGACACAAATTTGTATTTAAGAATTTTAGCCTCCCGCCCTCATAAGCACACATTCCATGGGGCAATACTGCCTTGCTTCCCATCTGTCAAAGAGGGCAGTTAAGATCTGACATTGCTCAGCAGAAAAGGCAGACATTATCTATAAATAATTACTTAATTGAAAATTATGAGAAAAGTTAGGAGTTGGTTACCCTTTCCCCTGAAATAATAATAACAATAAAAGTAAGAACAATTGCTACCATTTATGGAGTCTTATTATATTCCAGGCACTGTGCTAAGAGTTTAAAATAATTATATAACTTAATATTCCTAATAGTCCTATGAAGAAGGTACTATTTTTACCCCAATTTTCAGTGAAGTAAATGGCGGTATAGAGAAACATGTTGTCTAAAGATCACAGAACCAGGAAGTAATGGAACCAGGATTCCAGCACAGGCAATCAGACTTGGAACCTCTGCTCTTAACCACTCTGCTGTAAGGCACAATGACTCAAAGAACACAAATACCAAACTGAGCAGTCTTTCTCTTCCAGATCATCTTTATAAAGTACTGTTAAAAAGTCAATGTAAATGAGAAAGCAAAAAAAAGCCAAAAAGAGCCTCAGTGACCCCAATAATTATGGAGCAGAAAACTCCTCTCAAAACCATAAAACCCTACGTGATTTGATGTTACTTTCCTTATTCAAGAAAACAATCTTAACCTCAACATACAGCTCAGAAAATCATATAGTAAGTGCTGAGAAATAAAAATCCAAAAAGACATTTTTTTCAGTAACATTAGGCTCACATTAGACTAAACAAATACAGTATGCCCCATACAGTATGCCTCAAGAAATCATTAACTCTTGAGAAGTTAAAGACTTCAACAGAATATATATTTGTGTAATATTTTATTTGCTGACTTCTTTGATACATGGCAAAATTCATAGCGATGATAGACCTTTCCATACTAAAGTGTTGCTCGACATGACAAATTTCTAACAAAAAAATATTTTAATGTAGTTCCTTCATTTGACTCTTGAGGAATTAACCTGTGAACATTACGTTTAGGTGGTAAAATACAGGTTACAAATATAAATAAATATCAAATAATATCACACACTAATTAACTAGAAAACGAAACAGCTGTGAGTCATGCTTAACAACAAGAGAAAAAATGGGGAGGGGTGTGATGGAAATATGGAAAGACTTAACAACTCAAATAATCCTTAGCCCTTCTGAGAAACTATAGATAGGAAATACATAGTAAATATCTCTGTAATACGGTAGTTTCAGTCCATTAGAGATCATCATTCCGTTTAACCATTCAAAGTAACTGCAGTTATTTTTATCATTGAAAAATGGATTAGAGTAAGTCATAGCTCAACAAGCAATGACAATACAAATCCCTCACGTTCAAAAATATAGCCTAAATCTGGAAAGTTTAAAAGAAAGCATACTTGTCATTCAAAATTACTTTTAGATATAATTGAGATTATACTACTATACATAATTAGATATACTATGTGCATAGTTAATTCCAGTGACCACATTTTATATATGTTGGTCATTAACAGCACAAATTTTTATGCTCCAAAAGAAGTATCGATGCAGCAAAATGTTTACATGTAATTTTCTTTTAAAGACAGATTAAATCTAAGGAATAACTGGCTTTTCCTGATACCTCATTTTCAAATTATTGATACAAATTTACCAGAGAAATAATTATATATTTTGCCTAACATAAAATAATCTGCAAAGCTTTCTTAGATGAGTAACTTGCTTAATTTCCAAAAATAAATAAAGGCTCTCTCGCTCTCTAATGTAAACATTAAATAACAAAGTCCAAAAAACATCTCTCAGGTATTGATCAGATCTCGAATAGCATACTCAGTTACATAAAGTATTTTCTGTCTTGAAACTTTCTCAAATTCAAAAGATATTTACTTCCTAAAACAGGACAGTCCTCATTTTAAACCATTCAGTCCGTTTCCATGGCAACACTGCGGGATTCCTTGGCTACCATAAGTCTCATTAGTTGACTGTGGAATTTTTCAATCTTCTTTACATCTTGAGCTTGGTCTGTTCTATACACCAAACACTGTCAAAAAATTTTAAAGTACACATGAATTATGTAAAACTAGGTATCAACAATGTAGAAAACAACAGTTGGGGAAAAGTCTGAGAGCCTTCCCTACCACTGTTTTGCCCTATTCTCTCTGGAGGCCATACTACGGGAAGGAATTCCAGTTTCCAAACCTCTACCAATTATACTCCTTAAATATTGTATTTTAAATGCCATTGCTGTGGATGAAAAACTAAATGAACTTTATCAGAACCTTCTCGAAAACTACCAGTTAACGTGTAAAATCTTGCAGTGGATGAGAAGACGTATACTAGGAAAAGCATACAGATTTTAAGATCTACTTTTACTATTTGTGAAACCGGGGATTTGATAATAATAATAATAATAAATAAAAAATCTAGAATCCCCTGCTTATAGCTGTTCACCAACCCCTAAATTAAACCAGATGAATCTCTCGAATCTTGATTTTCTGAATGTATTTATCACTTTCAAACCTAGGTTGCTACAAGTCCCCAAGAGTTAACTAAATTCCTCCTTGCTCTAAGTCAGTTTCTTCATTAGATACTTAAGATCTGTTTATGGTTGGTCATAAAACCATTTCTTCTAGAATCTTTAAAACATCAAATTTAAGCCAGCAGCCCTCTTCCTCATTTTGAAATATAGGTTAATTTTTCTTTAGCCACCCCCCTCCCCCCCACCGTGGCTTCATATTAATTTTAAACATTCCTGCAATAATATTTATCAATTTAAGTAATTTAGAGTTCAATGTCATCATGTCCAGCTGATACGAATTCAGGCTTTAAAGCATTCACTTGATCTTATTTTTATCCACACAATGTACAATTGTGTGTGACAGTCTTGTAAAGAGGCTATAATAATCGTCGTCATTCAAATTTTAGTGCGTATGCTGTGAGAGAATGTATATACCTTCTCACTACAGTTAATGACAGAAAAAGATTTTAGGTCCATAAAAAACCCAGCCCAATGCCCTTGACTAGGACCATCTTATAAATCAGTATGGGATCAGAAAAAATTATGCAAAGATGGGATTATAAAAAAAAGTCAAAGCAACATGGTGATAATACTGAATGAAGTCTAAGACAGATTTCTGAAGAAATTATTAGCTATTAAAATAAGTTAGTGAGAGAAATATACAAACTTTTCTTTAAAAGGTCCATCAGAAAATAGATTTTTACTATTGGGACTGATTTATGTTTTCTATATAGGAGGATAGATTTGATTGAATCTTTGGTCCCTTCTAGACATGGACTAGTTTCTCCGTAATTTTAAGAAAGGGAACAAAAAGTATTTTTCATATTTAGATCTTGTCATAGGAACCAACGTTAAATAAAGTTCTTTCTGATACTGCCTACCATGGATTTTTAACTATATTTAATCATTACCTGGCATAAAAAAACAAAAACAAAACCTGCTGCCATCAAGTCAATTCCGACTCTTAACGACCCTACAGGGCACAGCAGAACCGCCCCATAGACTTTCCAAGGAGTAGCTAGTGGATTCAAACTGCTGACCTTTTGGTTAGCAGCCAAATACTTACCTACTGTGCCACCAGGCTCCATGTATGGTATGGTAGGGGTAAAAAAGTCATCATTTGGAGATAAAGCCTTCTGTATAAAAACCAATTCTACATTTTCCCCTATTTTTAAAACAGGATATGTCCATTTCTCTTTAGCAGATATACCTATCCACTCTGTGATGCAATGAAAATTTTCCTAAAATCATGAATGCTCATGATTCAAGAATATATTTATTAAAATCAACTAAGTGGCAGGCACTAATACTAGGTGCTTTCACGTATTTTGTTTACTTCCTACACACTATAAAAGGTTTAAAGTAATTAATCCCTTAAAAAAATGTTTCCTAAGTACCCTCTAGGTCAAGACATCATGCTAGGAGTTAGAAATACAGGTAAGAATATTACTGATCTCTGTTGTTTTAAAGCTTACAGTCTATTAGAAGAGACAAATGTGAAAAAACAATTGTGATACAGCACAAAAAGAAAAGCAAGAGAAGAAGCAATCCTCTTGAGCTGGGTTTTGAAAGATTAGCAGCAGTCTTGCCATAGTGGGGGTGAGAGCCATAGTGGGATTCAACAATACAAAGGAGGAAATAGAGACCTAAAATAGCAGGACATACTAAAGGAACTCTTAAGTAATGCAGAAAATGGATTAGAGGGATATAATGGCAGAGTTCACCTTACGGGTAACGAGCAGTCACTAAGGGTTTTTAAGCAGGGCAGTTTAAGAATCAAATTTGCATTTTTAGAAATAATTCTGGCAGCAGTATAGGATGGACTGAGGGATGAACTGGAAGCAGGAACATTATTAGGGGCCTATCCAGGCAAATGATGAGATCCTAAACTCCAGAGACAGACAGTGAGGAGGGAAAGGACATGAGAGGAAACAAGATGAAAAACTTGAATCAGTAATTCCAATTGCCAAACAAAGGATATGGTACATAGTAGGAAATCAATACAAGTTTTTCAAATGAAGCAATAGTGGACATGAGGATGAGGGAAAGAAAGGGATCAAACGTAACCCTCAGGTTTCTGACTAGCTGCATGACAGCACAATTGAGCTAGGAAACAGAAGAAGCAGTTTGAGAGAAGAGATAGTGAGTTCTCTTCTGGACAGGTTAATTATGAGGGGTATGTGAAGTTAGAATGCTTAGGAACTCAGAATAAAAATATGAGCTAAACATACATATTTGGAAATACAGATAAAGACACAGACACAGGCAGTTAGTGAACTCAGTGATTGTGAATGGATTGCTCCAAAACAGGAAGTGGTATGAAAAAATGACCAAGGACAGAATCCTGGGGAAAGCAACATTTAAGGGACCACATCAAAGAAACAGCTTATGAGACAACAGAAAAAGAAAACCAAAATAAAATGGAGCCACAGGTGCTGGAGTAATCATCTCCATTACAGAGTGGTTTTCTGTACCAAAAGGTGCAAGGAGGTCAAGTAAGATATGAACTGATGAGACCACTGGGTTTGAAAACTAAGGGGCTGCTGATGCCTCGCCAAGAGCAACGTCAGCGAAATACTGCATGTAGAAACTAGATGGCAAAAGGTTAAGGAATGAATTGGATGTGAGGAAGTGACAAGAGTGCGCAGATCAGGAAAGGAGAGAGACACCTAGAAAGCCTAGAACCTGCGTTCAAATGCCATCATTTACTTCTTACATGCCAATAATGAAACCTCTACGCCCTTATATCCAGTTTTGGTCTTTATATTCCTCTTGCTCAAGGCCTGAAGAAAGCCAATTATTAGGCTAGACTTGACATACTTCATTAATAACGCAAGTTAAATTAGTTTTTGAGAGACTATAAAAGTAGCTTCTAGAATGAAAGCTCTTGACTTTGGAATGAAATGTAAAATATGCATCCTAACGGATAATCTGCATAAATTCTATTTAAATAACTTCAAATGAATGATTGCTGGTAACCTGAAGAAATGTGAAAGTGTGCAATAAAAATGTATACTTACAACTAAATCATCTGTTACTTTAATACACAGACTTCCATCAGTATGCCTATATTTGAGAACCACACGTGCCTGAAATAAAAATACACATTTAGAAACAGTGAAGACAGATGACATTTCTCACAAGTAATTTAGTCTTCGGGCAGGCTAAAAAGGATCCCTTTAGAATTAATAACCAAAACATCTAAAGGCACCTTTACTATAAACTTATCATTACTGTAATGAAGTAGAAGTTAGCATTGTAGTTCATCCCTATTGCTACAATTTCTTTTTTAAGTCTTAAATGGCTAATTAAAAAGTCCAAGTCTTTTCCTGAGGAAAGCATTGCAGGCATAGATCAGACTTTCCCTAGGACCAAGCCCTGACGAGGTGGATTTAGATGAAAGTATCCAGCAAAATCATGTGTTTTATCATGCAAAAACCTGCTGCCAGTGAATCGATTCCAACTCATAGTGACCTTATAGGGGCACAACATAACGCGTTATTATATAAAAACAGAATTCTGTATCGAAAAGAAATCTCCATCAACAACTTTTCCAAAAACTAGAATAACACCTATATCGAATGTCATGCTACACAATACTTTTTTGTTGTTTAGTATTCTACATTTAGGTAGCCGAGACATCATTTAGATACCAGCATAATCCTATAAACCCTTTGCCATGAAGTCAATTTTGACTCACCATCACCCTACAGTAGAACTGCAGAACTGCCCTATAGGGTTTCCAAGGCTATACTCTTTACGGAAGCAGACTGCCACATCTTTCTCCTAAGAAGCTCCTGGTGGGTTTAAGCTGCTGGCTGACCTTTTGGTTAGCAGCTGAGCGCTTAACCACTGTGCCATCAGGACTCATGACCTAAGCCATGGTATTTTCAGTCACCTCGCATGCAAAAGCTGGCCAATGAATAAAGAAAAAAAAAATTGATGCCTTTGAATTACGGTGTTAGCAAAGACTTATATCATGGACTGCTAGAAGAAGGAACAAATCTGTCCTGGAAGAAGTACAGGCAGAATGTTCCTTAGAAGTGAAGATGGTAAGACTTCGTCTCATGTACTTTCGGCATGCTATCAGGAGGAACCAGTCACTCAAGATGGTTGTCATGCTTGGTAAAGTAGGTCAGCAAAAAAGAGGAAGACCCTCAATGAGATAGACTGACACAGTGGCTGCAACAAGAGGCTCAAACAGCAACGACTGTGAGGGTGGTGCAGGACTGGACAGTGCTTGTTGTGTTGTACATCGGGCCACTATCAGTCAGAACTGACTCAACTGCACCTAACAACAACATAATCCTATAAAAGAAGAAATACCCCAATAAAGTTCCCAACTTCCATGGAATTTTTTTTTCTTTTAATGATGGATTCAAGCATAGTATATTGCAGCAAAGTGAGTTTTCTGCTAACCAATATAAGTAACTCTTACTTAGCTGTTTTACAAATTGCTAATCTACAAAGCCAAGCGAAAGTAGGAACATAATTTAAAAATGGTTACAATGTAGTACCAGGAGCCTTTAGGCAATTCTGGAAACCAAATAAAAAGGGCTAACACAGTTGTAACTCATGGTTTTTCCCATTATGCTCCTTGTTCTCCTGGAATTGCAGAAAAATGTCACACCACCCTATGAGACTAGTGTTGGTCAGGAAGGAAAGGGAACTCATCAAGCATTCAAAGAGATATAAACAATAACAGCTAATTATCCCCAGGAACAGAGAGAAACTGAAACTTAAAAGGTGCTAAGCATGACAACTATGCAAAGTTTTAACTCTCAGAAGAAGACTCATTGGCTTCAAGAGAAGTGAGAGCAGTTAGAAGGTCTAAGAGTCTACAAGGGGTCATTTTGTAACTTAGGTCGCACTTGTTACTGTGCCAAGTGCCATGGAAAAGGAAAAAGAAACCAAGGGTCTTGCCCTCTTGGGTGGTAGGCTGGTTAGGTGCCACTGAGTGGCTTCCAACTCATAGCAATCCTATGGACAACAGGATGAAATATTGCCTGGTCCTGTGCCACCCTCACAATCGTTGCTATTTGAGCCCATTGTTGCAGCCACTGTGTCAATCCATCTCATTGAGGGTCTTCCTCTTTTTCGCCGATCGTCTACTTTACCAAGCATGCTGTCCTTCCCCATGGAATGATCCCTCCTGATAATGTGTCCAAAGTAAGTAAGATTAAGTCTCACCATCCTCACTTCTAAGGAGCACGCTTGCTATACTTCTTCCAAGACAGATTTGATCATTCTCCTGGCAGTCCATGGTATATTTAATATTCTTAGCCAAGACCATAATTCAAAGGCATCAATTCTTCTTCGGTCTTCCTTATTTGTTGTCCAGCTTTCGCATGCATGTGAGGCAACTGAAAATATTACGGCTTGGGTCAGGTGCACCTTAGTCCTTTGAATTCAACCAATCAAAACAACCAAAACACAAGACAGAATGAGAGTAAGTCCTATAAAGACGTATACAGATAAAATGCTGAAAGAGAAAACAAGTGTCTCCTGTATGTAAAAAGGCTTCACAGAGGTCACCTTTGAAAATGCATTTTTTTTCCTCTTTAAGGAAGAAGGCTGAAGGAGAAAAGCTGACAAGGCCTTTGGTAAAGTAGGTCAGCAAAAAAGAGGAAGACCCTCAACGAGACAGACTGACACAGTGGCTACAACAATAGGCTCAAACAGCAAGTACTGTGAGGATGGTGCAGGACAAAGATAAGATGAATTCTATAGTTTCATAAGGATAGAAGTGAGGTCCCATGAAAATGGTGGGAGACAAGGCCAGAAAAATGAGATTCCAACTGGACTGAGACTTTATCCAGTAATCAGTGAAGAACCTGTTTCTGAGTGGGAGACTGAGCAAATTCAATTTCTGTTTTTCAGACAGTTCTGGTGGAAGCATGAAGGAGGGATCAAAAAGACAGGCCAATTAAGAGGTTATTATAATGGTCCTACAGTAATACCATCTTCAGTTAGAGCAATGCAAATGAGAATAGGAAAAGGTGACAGGTGGGGGATGAGAGGGACAGAGAATTTTGGAAAACAGATTTCAAAGAGTTCTGACAGAAAGTCGTTTCTTCTTTAGCTCTGCTGGCGGCATGTACTGGTAAAAACAGCATGGTCTTGAGATTTAGAGACCTGGGTTCAAATTTTAGCTTAATCTCTCAGAGACTAGGCAAATTATTTAATGGATCTAAAACAGTTTATTCATCTGCAAAAGGGGCTAACTTCTACATCAGCAAATTACTGTACTGTTAATATAAAGACAATATACGTAAAATGCCTGTCCCACAGACAGCACTCCGTAAATCTGTCAGTCAGCTTTCCATGCGCACAGTCATCCTCTCTCTGCACCAAAAGCTCAGAGTGAAATCCCAGTGGAGGCTATCATGAGGGCGCAGAAGTTTTTAAGCCACTGGAATTTTCTGAGTGGGTAAAGGGATAAAAGGCTCTACCTCTCCTGCATATTCTAGACATGTTTGCTTTGTTCACGGCAATGCTCTACAATTACCATTTTCATTTCCCCGACCACTACCAACATACCCTAAAATATAATTATTCCTGATGTAAATTTATATATTCTTTATTGTCTTTTCAAATATGTTTGGTTTACCGTGTGGACATTTGAAGACAGGAATCCTGTATGGCCCTCACGGTACAATGCTTGGGTGAAGGAAACAAATAGACATAGGAACAAGGGAAGTCAACCAGATGGAGGAGCCAGAAATCACCGGCCAGAATCATGAACAAAGTACTCAATTTCAAAAATATCTAATTCACTTCATCATTTATTACTATATCATTTTATCGCAAAGAATGGACCTGAGAATGTTACAGCTTGTTCCTTTCCAGCGCTTACAATCTAATATTATTTTTATTTACTACATCAGCATATCTTGCTGCGGTTAAAAGTAATGCTCACTATAAACACTATGTAGCAGTGGAGTTACAGGTTAGCAGCCACTGATGTATACATTTAAACATACTTCATTTTCTTTAATGATCACTAAAAATCTCACATAGTACATCATATCCTGAGTCCTCATTTTCTAAGATTTATTAACTGCTTTTAATGTTTTTCTTTTCTGAGCGGTACATCCACTACACAGTGTAACTATAATACCCTCCAATAAAACCAGCTCCTTGAGGGCTGGGGATGAATCTTACCTTTGTTCTCTCACAGAACCTAATAAGAGTGAATAAATGCAGCATAAAGGACAAGACTGAGTTGACTAGACCGAGCTATCATAGTCAGAGAATAGGAGGATATCACATATAACCAGGACTAAGATTTCTAGTATAAAGTCTCTCTAAAAATGCTGACAGTAAAAAAAAAAAAAGCAGTAATTTTAATTAACAAGGAGTTGCCTCAAATATTTTTATATAGGACAAGGAGATAAGTAAAAACTCACGAGAAGAAAAATCAAGAGGCCTGAATGCTAAACTCCCATCAACTGGACTTCTTTGCTTAACACTGAGCTCACCTCTAGCATCGACTTAATTTTTGTGGGGCCCGTGACTGGACTTCAGGCTCCATGAGCCCCCTAAAATTGTCTGCAAACATTTACATATGTGCATTTTTCTGGAAAAAAAGCATATATACATTCTTGTATTTTCAAAAGACCGCGGAACCTCCAAAAGATTAAAAGCCACAATTCTAAGAGTGGTAAATGCTTCCAAATAGGGGCCTTTCAAAAATATCTGAGCGGTGCAAAAAACATCCTCATCGTTTTTATGGGAAGAGCCCCAAGACAAGCTTGGAACTGGGGCCGAAGCTGCACGGGGAGGAGCCCTGGCCTTAGAGACACGTAAACCAACCAAAGCCAAAAGGGGAAGTTCAGAGACTGGGGACGGAGAATGGCAGAAAGAAGAGCTGTTCAGGGCCCTGAAATGACCCTGATTTTTGTCCATTTCCGGGACTCACCGGGGTATGTCTCCACTCACTCTCAGAACTTCCTAGGGTGCTAGAGATGCTCAGAGAGGGCGAGCGAACGGAGGGAAAACACTGGACCCGGGCTGTCACCACTAGCTCCCCGCCGGCGATTTACCTTCATAGGGTCGGCGAGGTAAAGCTTCTCGGCTGCGCGACTGAACTCCTCCCAGGTCTGGAACTGCGGCATCCTGGCCCGGGGTGGGAAGGGAGAGGGAGGCAAGGCCGGGGGACTGGATGCGGAGAGGCACGACCAGTCAGCCCACCGCTTACCTATCCTCTGCGTCCACCAGCCCACTCAAGAGTTCCAGTCACCCAAAGAAAGATGGTGGTGCCGCCTTCCATCAACGCCTCACTTCATTGGGCAGCCCCGAGCATTCTCGTCCAATGGACAGGAAGAATGTTGCCAGCGTGGGGGCGGAGCCCGGACGAGCTGCTCCTGGAGCTGGCCCAGAGAAGCCGAGAGCAGGGAGACAGATGGTAGCTACCACAGCGCCACCTTTAGGTCTGGAGGAGCGGCGTCTGTTCCCGCGCCGGACTGCAATGATAAAGCCCAGGTTCCTTCAGCAAAGATTGAACGGCTTTGTATAGGCGCTGGGGATGCAAGAACAGAGACGACAGGGTACAGTCGCCACACCCACAGCCTAGTGAAGGAAGGAGGAGACATAAATACAAGACCGTAACCAAAAACTTTATATGATAGACATTTACGTCGGGTCAGTGGAGCACAAAGGAAGAATAATCACTTACAGGTCAGGCTTTGGTTTAGGGGATGGGGAAAGAGAAAATGCACTCCAGAAGCAGTATTATTTATGCCAGGCTAAGAAACTTGAACTTTGTCCTCCAGGCAATGGGGCGCCATTGAAGGGTTTCTTGCTTTAATCAAGTTTACTGAGGTATATTTTGTATACAATACATGCAAACATTTTAAGCATGCAGTTTGATGCATTTTGACAAATATATATATATACACACACATATGGAAACCCTGGTGGCGTAGTGGCTAAGTGCTACGGCTGCTAACCAAAAGGTCGGCAGTTCGAATCTGCCAGGCGCTCCTTGGAAACTCTATGGGGCAGTTCTACTGTGTCCTATAGGGTCCCTATGAGTCGGAATCGACTCCACGGCAGTGGGTTTGGTTTATATATATGTTACCAATGCCACACTCAAGATACAGAACATTTCATCTCCCCCCAAAACTGTTCCCTCATGCTCGTTTATATTCAGTTCCCTCCTTCAGTAGTCAGTCGATCACTGATCTGCTTTCTGCTATTACAATTTCTCCTGTCCGTAGAAGGGCTTTAAGAGGGAGGAACACGACCAGACAAGATAGTCACACCTCAAGACTGAATTGAATTGGTGCAAACCCAGAGGCAGGCAGACCTCTTAGGATGCTATCACAGGTAAGGCAGTAACTTAGGAATGGAGAGGAGGCTAGAGATTGGAGATTGACTTGGCAAATGATTAGATGAAGGTATGCAGGAGAGGAGAGAATAGAAGATGACTCCCGGGTCAGTGGAGGTGGTGGTGAAATTGACTCATACAGGAAAAAAGGAAGAGGAACGAGTTTGGAAGGGCTGGGGAAGATGAGTTTAATTCTGGATTTGATGAGCATCGAGTATTTTGGGGACATCCTGGTGGAGATGTCCAGTTGCTAGGTGGGTAACCCAGTCCAAAACCCCAGGAGAGGTATGAAATCATACGGTCAGCAGAAAGTCATAGGTGAACAGAAAGTCATAGTTGAGTGGACGTTGCATAAGAAGTGAAGACCAAAGACAAAACCCTTGAAAACACCCACGTGTACTAAGAATTAGGAAGAGGGAGTAGAGACTACCAAGGAGGCAGAGGAGATATTATCAGAGAAATAAAAGGAGACTAGGAGTGTCTGACTTATAGCTCTCACACAGGGTCACTGTGAGTCAGAACCAACTCAACAGCAATGGGTTTGATTTAGGAATGTCTGGGAAGTGAGGGGAGAAGAGGTCTTAGGAGCAAACAGTCTGAGTTGTCGGATGGCAGATAGGGCACAAGTACGATGAGACATGAATTGATCCATTGTAGTCTCAGGGAGGTCATTGTGGACCTCTGCCAGAGGAGCCCCAGTCAGGGTGAGGAGGGGTGGAGGTGGAAAAGTGAAGGCAATACTATTCTTCATAGGAGCACAACCATGAACCGAAGAGAGTTAAGAAGATAACGAGAAGGGACACCAGGTTAAGGAAGGGTGTTATTTTTGAGATAGAAAAGATTTTGTGAGTGCTTATAGCTTTTAGGGAAGGAATCACTGGAAAAGGAGAGATAAAATATACAGGAGAATAAGGAAAATAAGATCTTAGAGGAAACATAAAGGGGAGGGCCAAAGGCACAAATGAGTGAAAAAGAGAAGGCTCACCACTGCCTTTACGGTGGTGGGGAAGGAGGTAAAAGTGGGTGAGGAGATAGGTGAGTTGTAGACATGAGGACAAGAAGGTAAGCATTCTTTGTCACCTAAGAGATAAGACCATCTTCTACGATAGGAGGGCAAGTGTAGGTTTGGAGCCTAGGGAGGGTTTGGAAAAGTCATTGTGAGAAATGAGGAAGGAAGGAGACTAGGAACTCAAAAACTGTGTGTCAAGCAGAGCTGAAGGCCCAGCCAAAACTGGAGATTGTACCCTGGAAATAGCCCCAATCCGTACATCTTTGGAGTCTGTCTCCAGCACTGCCCATAAGCCTAGGTGTTGGAACGGAAAAGGCAGATATTAGCGGTCTGTAGGGTACATGAGGTAGGAGGACAAGGGGTCAGAATGTTGGAAGTCCTGGCAAGAGCGTGGTTGAAGTGGTAAATCATAGTATCCAGGCTAGATAGGTGGGTAATTGATGGGGTCAAAAGAGAGAGGCTAAAAGGATCAGGTCTCAAAGAAATTTGAAGTCAGGATAATAGGAAAGAGGAATTGAAATTGTAGTCTAGGGTTTAACATTTTAGAGGAGCAATAGCTGTTGGTGAGGCTGAGTTGTTATTTGGTTGTGCACACAAATATTAAAGTCACCTATGAGTAAGAAGAAGGAGCCCTGATGGCGCAGCCACTCTGTTCCGGTAGAAATTTCAGCCTAGGAAATCCACTGGGCAGTTCTACTCTGTCCTATAGGGTCGCTGTGAGTGGCACACATCAATTCTTTTTCATGTGTTTGAACTGTGGTGTTGGTGAACAATGTTGACTACATCATGGACTGCCAAAAGAACAAACAAATCAGTCTTAGATGAAATACAACCAGAATGTTCCTGTTAGGATGGCAAGACTTGGACTCTCTTTGAACACGTCATCAAGAAAGACCAATCACTAGAAAAGGACAACATATTTGGTAAAGTAGAGGCTCAAAGAAAACAAGGGAAACCCTCAGTGAGATGCATTGACACAACAGCTGCAACAATGGCCTGAAACATACCAACGATCATGAAGATGGCGCAGGACTGGGCAGCGTTTCATTCTGTTATACACACAGTGGCCATGAGTCAGAGCCAAACTGATAGCAACTGACAACAATGAGGAAAAAGGGTATAGAATAAAGAAGACTGTGAGCCAGTGACCCAAATCCTCATTTAAGGAGACAGCAGGAGGTGGAGGTGAGGTGAAGGGAGCAGCGACAGAGAGGACAGTCAGGCAGAGCAACCCTGAGGGAGGAGCAGCTTTTGCCTGAAACTGAGAACGATGGAAGCTGAGAGAATGCCAACTTTGCCTTCTTCACAAGAAGGGACATAAGAGATCAATTTCAATTCAAATCAGCAAAAAATGTATCAAGTGCCCACCCTGGGCAAGAGCCAGGAGCTGTGCTGGGCAGTGGAGATCCAGCAGTGACCCAGACAGACCTACCTCCTGTCTCCTAGAGCTCACAGCCTAGCAGGGAAGATGACAGTACAGAAGTGATTCACTGTGAGGGTCCCCAGCACTGCGAGCTCCAGCATCCCCAGGCTGAGCCCAGTCCCAGCCCCTAAGCCAAACCCACTGCTGTTGAGTTGATTCCAGCTCATGGTCACACTATGTGTTACAGATTGGAACTGAGCTCCACAGGGTTTTCTTGGCTGTAATCTTTACGGAAGCAGGTCACCAGGCCTTTCTTCTATCGTATCACTGGGTGGGTTTTAGCACCAACCTTTCGGTTAGCAGCCCAGCAAAAACCATTTGCACCAGCCAGGGGCCTTCCAGACCCTAAAGTGGGAGAGAAGTCAAGGAGGAAGTTAGGGAAATTGTCATTTGTCATTCCAATGTCCCCAGCTGCACTAGCATGCATTTTTTTTAATTTATGTGCTTTAAGTGAAAGCTTACAAATCAAGTCAGCTCTCATACAAAAACTTATACACACCTTGCTATGTACTCCTAGCTGCTCTCCTCCTAATGAGACAGCACACACCTCCTCTCCACCTTGTATTCCCCATGTCCATTCAGTCAGCTCCTGACCCCCTCTGCCTTCTCACCTCCACTCCAGACAGGAGCTCCCCACAGAGTCTCATGTGTCTACTTGAGCCAAGAAGCTCACTCCTCACCAGTATCATTTTCTGTCTTATAGTCCAGTCCAATCCCTGCCTGAAGAGTTGGCTTTGGGAATGGTTCCAATCTTGGGCTAACAGAGGGTCCGGGAACCATGACCTCCGGGGTTCTTCTAGTCTCAGTCAGACCATTAAGTCTGGTCTTTTTCTGAGAATTTGAGATCTACATCCCACTGTTCTCCTGCTCCATCAGGGATTCTCTGTTGTGTCCCCTGTCAGGGCAGTCATCCGATGCATTCTTTGTTATTATTAAAATATTTGTGTTTTCAGTGAAAGTTTACACACAAGTTAGTTTCCCTTTTAACAGTTTGTTCATTGACATTGGTTACATTTTTCACAGTGCGTCAGCTTTCTCATTATTTCTGTTCCGGGTGTTTCATTTCCAGCCATCTAGTTTCCCTGCCCCCTTGCCTTCTCTCCTTTGCTTTTGAGTAAATGTTGACCACATACAGGTGAGTTTTTAAAGGAGCACAGTACTCACGGGTGATTCAGATGCATTCTTTATGCCAGGTTATACCTTTCCATCTGTGGAAAAATGGCTTCTGCAAACCTATCAGAGAGTGTCCTTTATAAACTGCTCACACGCACAATGCCGGAAAAAAAAAAATCCCATTCCTGGTCAAGAAGAGCAAGACGTCTTGGTGGGTAGTTATCCTTTCTGCTTCATTTTCACATACACATCTCCTTCAAGCCATAAAACAACCCTGTGAGGGGGTCCATCCTCCCTGGTCACAATTCCAAACACCTGAAAAGCCCTGAAAAATGTTTTGGTAATTCCTTTGATGGAAAACTTGACCTGACCTACAGTAAGGTTGTTATAGTCTTTATCCCACTTAGTATGTCCGATTACAGGGGGAGCCCGGGATTCTGCTGGTTGCGTTAGGTAATATGTTGCATGTGTATCAGATCACCTTCCTAGAATCCAACATACTGTGAATTCCAAAACACATGTGTCCCCAAGGATTCCAGATCGGGAACTCTGGACCCATACTGCTCCAGCTTACAGGTGATGAAGAAACCAGGCCTGAGAAATAAATTATACCAAACAGATTGCCACCAGATTGTGCTCTTGATTGCCCAGCAAATGAAAGCCAGCCAATGTGAATCACAATAGGAAGTGGCGTGATTAATTTTGATTTGGGGGAAAGTAGCTGGTAGCAGTATGGAAGCCAGAGTGGTGGAGCAAAGCCTGAATGCAGGGCCCAAACCAAAAGCCTCTGCCCCTGCCCCCCCCCACGACTGTCTTCCTGTCCTCGCCTTCCATCCACAACCAGTCGCTCCACAATCTGCCTTGCACTGAATTTCCCACCCCCCAACTAGCTGCTTTCTCAAGGTCACCAGCTGCTCTCACCACTGACCTTCATAATGCCCAATCCAGCCCATAACTCTCAATCCTTTAAATATATGTATATATATAAAACAAAACATTTGCCAGCTCAACAGTTTTTACAGTGATTGATTAGATTCATCACGTCGTGCAATCATCACCACCATCCTTTTCCAGATTATTCCACCACCGTTAACAGAAACTCAGCGCCCCCCAGGCCACAACTCTCCCTTTTCCCCTTCCCTCCTGCCCCTTGTAACCACTAGTCAGCTTTGGCCTCTATTCACTTGCCTATTTCACATAGTGGGATCATACGATATTTGTCCTTTGGTGACTTTTTCAGCGTCATGTTTTCAAAGTCCATCCGTGTCATAGCAAATGGTGTATCAAGACTTTATTTCTCTTTACGGCTGAGTAGGAGTCCCTGGGTGGCACAAGCAGTTAAGTGCTGGGCTACTAGCCAAAAGGTTAGTGGTTCAAACCTTTCCAGAGGTGCCTCAGAAGACAGGCCTGGCGATCTGCTTCCGAAAAGTCACAGCCTTGAAAACCCTGTGGAGCAGCTCTACTCTGCACATATGGGGTCGCCATGAGTTGGAAACGAATCCATGGCAACTAACAACAGAAACATGGCTGGATAATATCCTGTTGTATCAATCCTTTCTTGACTAAATGTTTCAGCTGCGTTTGAGACTTCTGGCCAGCTTCTCATCCTACAAATTCCCTGATCCTTTGCTGTTTCCACCCCATTCTTTTTGTTCCTCCTTCTACCTCCCTGACTTTTCCTTTCTTGGCCCTGTCATGATCTTCTCTGCCCCCACTGGTTCTTTGGCATTGGGTTTCTCCCTTTGCTCTCCCTGAGCGATATCTTTTTGGATTTCTATTTAGTCCAGACTTCTCCCCTGGGCTTCAGATTCATAGATCCAAATGCCTGCCAGGTCCTGGACTCATCCTAGAGTTGGATTTTGGAAGATGAGAAGAATTCCTCAGAAATCTAAGCAATTTCTAAGCAATAAGTGTGATGCCTCCTCTTAAAATTATTTTATTATTGCCATTGGCAAACGTTTAGCCAGTCATATACCGTCTTTGATTGCCAGGAATTCAATAACTATTTATTGAAGACTTTTTAGGTGTCAGTCATTGTGCCAGGCAAAGCAGCTTACAAGCTAATGAGGTCGGGGCAGAGATAATAAGGTGAGTCCACAAATGCCTGTAATTGAAGACAGAAATGTGTAACAGCAAGGGGGATGGGCAGTCGAACCCACAGAATCCAGCAGTATGTGCCTGCTTTTTCTTGCCCCTTACCTCCAGTTTCTCATCTTTCCCCAAAGGGCTGCAGAGCCAGGCCAGAAAAGGAGGCTTTTGTCGTGGTGGTGGTGTTTCAGATAGAGAGAACTCACCCCTTGTTTTTGAACTCTTTTCTTCTGCTGGAAGCTTTCTGTGTTTCTTTTTCTCAGTTGTCTTCTGAAAAATGTCAGGGTCTTTCCAGACCAGGAACAGATACAGGTTCTTAATGGGTTCTTATGTTAATCATCATCATCATAAAAGTACAAAGGACCATATGCCAGGAATGTATATCATTATGTTTTTTTTCTTGCATCAAATATTTATTGAACCTGTTGTACACCAGGAGTCAAAGAAGACGCTAATCCTTTTTGTACCTTCCCAGGTTTCAGGGATTCAATGCAAGGCAGTCAGGGTAAAACAAACTTGGTAAAAGAAGCCAAACAAGAAACCGGTTTGCCCAGTAGTTGTGTCCTGAATAGGAAGGGAAGGAAATCTGAGGCCACCCTGACACCCTCAGGAGCAGCTTTGGTCAGTGTCCAGCAGAGGGCAGTAGTGTGCAGACAGTCACTTGTGACAGATGTCTCCAGGGTAGGGCTCCAAAGGAAGCCTGGAGCGTTTCCTGAAGAAAAAGATCCCCTATTTAATGTAATACCCCTGGCTTACCGGGAAATGTGTTGGTGCACTTGTTTACCTTTTGTTCAATCTCAACGCTTCCCTTCTTGTGAGAGCCTTGGATCTTCTTTGATTGCCAGGAACTTCCAGTCCATTTTAATTCATTCATTTCTAATTGAGCACCTATTCCTGCCAGTCACCCCACTGGGTGTGCAACAGAGCATACAAAGATGCACAAAAGCTTACAAGGTGTGAGATCAGAGGAGGGTGCAGGGGCTCGAAAGTTTACAAATAATACACACTGAGGCAGAAATAAGCATGTATGGAGCACTGAGGTCCCTGGGTGATGCATATGGTTTGTCCCCAACCACTAACCTAAAGGTTGGTGGCTTGAACCCACCCAGCAGCACCACAGAAGAAAAGCCTTTCAGTCTGCTTCTGTAAAGATTACAGGCGAGAAAACCCAACGGAGCAGTTTTACTCTGTAACACATGGGGTCGCCACGAGTCGAAACGGACTGGCTAGCACAGGTGTTTTGTTTTACCGGGTAAGGGTACAGTCCACTGGAGTTTCACAGAGGTATAGCACATTTCCTGCCCTTCTGGGTGTTTTTGAGGAGTCCAGAGGTGAATCAACGACAAGATAGGACAGTACACCAAAACCCAAACCCACAGCCTTCGAGTCTATTCTGACTCATAGCGACCCTATAGGACAGAGTAGAACTGCCCCATAGGGTTTCCAAGGAGCAACTGGCGGATTCCAACTGCTGACCTTTTGGTTAGCAGCCATAGTTCTTAACCACTAAGCCGCAGGACAGTATAAGGTGTTACTATATGAAGAGTCCAAAAAAGTGGTTTAGAACACTGAAGTTCTCCTTCTGTGTCTATGGCAGTGGCCCAGAGGACCCATGTTCAGCACTTCCCGGGCCCGTGATAGAAAACCCCTAGCGCACCTAAGGATTGCCTGGAGACTGGGGGGTGGAGTGGGAGGGGCGGGGAGGGAAAAAGCAGAGGTGGGGGGCAACCTAGGAAACAAAGCCCTTTCAGGAGAGCCAGCCTAAGGAGACCAGAGAACATAGGCTGTATTCACACCCTCCTGCCACCACAGCCACAAGGGTCATCTTGGAGTTCCTGGAGGCTGTCTGTCGCTGCCCCCCCACCCCTCCCCCCGGCAAGAATGCTGACATTTCCACACTTTGGGCACGTAACCATCCCTTTAAGTAAAACAAATTTCGAGCAGAATGAGCACACCTCAGAAAAAAAAAAAAAAAAAGAGGGATGGGGGTGGAAACGCGTTTTTTCCAAGGGTATTGAGAGAGAGCAGGCTCCGACAGGGCCTTGGGGGTGGAAAGGCCACCCTCAACGCGGCCTTCTCTGCGGGAGGCTGGGTCAGACCAGGTCAGACCCAGCCCAGTCCACCACCCAGGACCCTTGCTGTTCTTGAGACCACAGAGGCGGGGGCACCAGAACTCCTGAGGCTCCTGGCTCGTCAGTTTCATCTGAAACTGATTAAAATGAAATGCAAACCCAAGGAGCCCGGGAAGAAAAGGTCAGAATTTTACCCCGCCTGCTCGGCTCCCTCCTCCTCGGCGCACTGCTCCTGGCCCGCGTCCCACCCCTGCTCAGATATCCCCTCAGCCCGCAGCCCCGCACTGCCCAGAAGCCCCGGAGAATGGCCCCATTGTAGAGGAGACAAGCCAAAATAGCAGCATCCCCTGTTCTCTGCCTTGGGGAGATTCACTTAAAACCCCTAAATCCCAGATGTGAACCACAATGGAACTTGTTGTTGCCAATTAGCCATCCTGGAACAGAGGAGGGAGCAGGGAGGCAGGGAGTCAGAACAGCCGGGATGGCGGGCTGGGCTGCGGGGAGCGAGAACAATCACGCGGTCACTCTACTAACCCGATTAACCAACAGGGGCGGGAATTCTGTTCAACGCCCGAGAAGCGCGGTGGGGAACACGGACCCGGGGATGGCGAACTGGTGGGGGGTGATGGGGCAGGTGAAGGTGGGGTGGGAAGAGATTCTGCTGGGACCCAAGGGCGAGGAATAAAACTTCCATTTTTCTTTTTCCTAAGCTGGTAAATGTTGTTTTTATCATTTTTTAAAAATGTTCTGAATTTATACCATCCCCTGGAGCATCTGCATGAACGATGTTTGGCTTAATTAATAAATCAGATGACATCTCCGCTCAGCAGAGGGCTCTGCGGTGGAAACACTCCGGGTGGCCTGGGAAATGGGGACTGTGGAATCCTGATTTATCACAGCAGTCATGTCGTCAGGCATTCAGTCCAACAAATCAATTATCAATCACTTTCTGAGCAACTCTGTGGTGCAAAGGTCCACTTGGGTTCTGGGCTTAGGGTGCCGGGAGGCAATGTCTGCATGCAGGACTAGCGACCACAATCGGGCTTGACCATGGGGTCATAAAGCTCTGCTGAGCAGAGAAGAGGCAGACTAATGGGGGGGGGGTTATGGGGGAAACATTCTATGGGGCAGTTCTACTCCGCCCTATAGGGTGTCTGTGAGTCGGAATCAACTGAACGGCAACAGGTCTGTGGGGAAAAGCTGCATGGAGGAGCTGGATTTTGAAGAAAAGCTGAGATTACAAGAGATCTAAAGGCCAAATGTTCAGACAGAGAGCAGGTATGAGCTTTAGGAAGCAGGGCGCAGCCTTTCCCCAGGACCGGTAGGAGGTTGGAGTACTGGGAACACGGGGCCCCTAGAGGGTGTGAGGAGTCCCTGTGTGGTGCAAACAGTTAACATGCTCAGCTGCTAACTGAAGGGTTCCAGAGGCACCTTGGAAGAAAGGCCTGGCATTCTGCCTTAGAAAAATCAGCCTTTGAAAACCCTTTGGAGCACAGTTCTACTCTGAGACACATAGGGTCGTCAGGGGTTAGGGTCGTCTCTACAACAACTGTTTTTTTTCAGTGGCAGCGATGCCTAGAATGGCAGGTTGGGAAAGGAGGCATTGGAGTGGGCAGTTAGGATGGGAACATGGTAAGGGAAGGTCATCCCACCCCCATCTCCTAGCTTTATTTGTTTAGGGGCCACAGGGTTTGGGACTGTCCTGGGAGCTTATTGTGGCCACATGAGGCTGCAGGAGCCAGGCCACTGAGAGCCACAGCCTTCACTGCGGTAGGTAAAGGGAGAAAGGGAACCAGCCAGAGCTCAGAGTGAGGGGATTGTGGGAGGGCAGATGGGGAGGATAAGCCCACACCCGGGGGAAATAAGAACAGATAAGGGGCCTGGCCTGTCTCCTTCCCCACTCAGACCTGGGGCCGTTGTCCCACAGCTCCCCTGCCGGCATTCCGTTATCACTCCCTGCGCATAACCTTCTGCTCTCACCCAGTTTCTCTCCTTTGCTCTTGTTCCTGTCTCACCTTACCCAGCCTTCCAGCCTTCCACAGGAAGAGAGGGGAAGAGTCAAACATGCAAAGCTTTTGTTTTCAGTACAAAGCTAAGGTGTTCTGTGTCTCTGTGTTTGACCAGTTCCAAGCCCTGTGTGTCCACTTGCTCCATCTCCTGCTCAGCTTTGCCATCATTTATCATCTGTCTTCAGGATGCAGGGCCTGAGAGAGTGGGCGCTGACCTTTGGAACTAAATACCTCAGATGGGACCGTGCAGACAGTCTTGCTCAAAAAATATTGGCTGATGACCGGGATGATGACCTATGGAGACACTGCCTCCCACCAAAGTTTTTAGGGAAACATTCTTCTTAATCATGGACCAATGGAATTTCTACATTCCAAGGGATGTTATCTCAGGCATTTGTTGTTTGCTGTTAGCTGCTGGCCATTAGGCCCCTGTCTCATGCTGACCCTGTGCACAATGGGATCAGACCTTTGTGATCCATAGGGTTTTCATTGGCTGATTTTCTGAGGTAGACTGCCAGGCCTTTCTTCTAAGTCTGCCTTAGTCTGGACATTCCGCTGAAACCTGTTCAGCACTATAGTATCTATATTGAGATGTACAGGATTGTCTTATGCGGAGGGATGAAGATTGGGAAATATGTCCACAGTATTGTACCCTCTTCGCTTCTGGACCCCCTTTCTTCTGCGTACAGGTCACTAACACCCTCATGGGCTCAGCCTTCTCCCATTTCAGTTCAATACCATGCAGGCTCCTGGAAGCCCCACCTCCGCACAAAGCTGGGATCGTGTTTGTGTGTGAACTGGTGGGTATTCTATACCCCCTCTGCACCCAATCACACAATACTGGCTTGTTCTCAAAGCCCTAGCCCAAACTCACTCCCGTTTATCAGGTTTCATAACTGCTCAGCAAACTGCACCTGGTCCTTCTTCCCCTGGGGCTGCAAGGCTGGAGGCAGAGTAGATGGGCCCTGGTTTCCCTCAAGGCCAGCTCATGCATGTCCAGGCCCCTGATGCCACCAGGGTTTTGGAGGCTGACTCACTATTGTACAAGTTGGCTCAGGCCGCCCTTCAGGAGTGAGCTGCCTCTTCCTCCAGGCAGGAAGAGACTCTAATAGGGCTCAGGCTCACCTAGGGGCAAAGGTAGGAAAATTACTTTGAAAGTGCAAGAAAGCACGGAGCAGGGGGGTGGTGCCCTGAGAGGTTCCTCATGGCCCCCTCCCCCGACACCGAGAGTCCCTGGCCCATGTCCCAGCTTTGCTCAGCTGTGGGACACAACACAAGCTCAGCTTGGAGCAAGCCCTGACAGAAATGGTCCTGGAGCTTCCCCTGGCCTTGGAGCTCCTTCTACAAGCACAAACAGGCCTTGAAAAGGTCTTCTCGCTCCTTGGGGATGGTTAGGGCCAGTGGTTGTTGATTATCATTGTGTCATTTCCTGGTACGGTTCCAGGTGGCTGGCGCCACCACCTCTCTGCTGCCCAGATGCTGAGGTCAAGGGGCTCAAGGGAGAGAGTTGCTTTGAAGCTCCCGGGATTGGACCTTTGTGGCCTGGCTTGGTGTTGGGAAGCCTCACAGCTGCTCTGGGCAAGCACAGCCTCCTCCTTGCTGACTTGGGGCTTTTTGGATCAGGGTGTTGGTGAAGCAGAGTTTTGGCAAGAGCCTTGGAAGCTGCTGCCAGGAAGGAAGCTGAAGGGAGATAATTAGACCTGGTAATTGGTTGCTTTTTACTTTTTTTTGTAGGCAGTAGCGACTGTGGCTGAGAAAAGAAGACACCAGAAAGACGTTCTTCAGGACCAAGGGTAGCCTGCCCAATTCTAAAGAACATGCTGGTCCCTGGTCAGTCCCGCACTTCCTGTCCTGTCTTACCTGGCACGTCTTCCTGTCTGTGGAATGATTCTCTGAGCCTCCTGCTGCCCCCAAGAAGGCAATGTAGGTTTACGTCACCCATGCTCATGCGTAGTTATACCTATGCCTGGGACCACACATTTTAAGCCTTTGAATCCAAGAGTAGCCTTTAGCTGGAGTTACCCAACTCTAGCTACTCCAAGAAGAGATTCTGTGGGGCCTATTGCAAGGAGAAGTCCCCGGGTGGGGCAAATTGTTAACGTGCTCAGCTGCTAACCGAAAGGTTGACAGTTTGAGTCCTCCCAGAGGCACCTCAGAAGAAGGTCCTGACAATCTACTCCCGAAAAATCAGCCTTTGAAAACACTGAGCGTAGTTCTACTCTGACACACATGGGGTCACCATGAGTCAGGGGTGACTTGATGGCAACTGGTTTAATGCAAAGGACTTCATTGAAGGCTTTTGTTTCCAGGCAGAGCTGACTCATCATTTCCAGGAGATAGGTTTGCTATCTGGGCATTTTCCAGCCTCATCCACTCGAATTGGCTGTTTCATCAGACCAGATGGCTCCTATTAGATCTCAATTTGCAACTTGCCACCCTTTGTGGCACATGTCCTGGATTTGCACCAACCTGAGCAGCTGATTCACTAGGATGTTCCCGGGAAGTCCTCACCATTTGATTCCACCCCAGGAGAGAAGCTGCAGGTCAGATTTCCCATTTTGGTGGGAATCTATGGATCCTAAACCATGACACAGAGCCGTCACCCCAGGAGACTGAAGACAGACCTCGGAGCACTGGATCCCCTGACCTCCGACATGGGCCCTCAGGAGCTAGTATTGCCTTTGGGAGAGCTGGTCACTCAAAGCCCATCAAAGGCTGGACTAGGTTGGGATTGATAATATGTTTTTGTGCTTGTTTAATATCTTGGATAAAAGCAGAAGAAAGAATTCGTGACCAGTTTAAGAGCTGGGATTTTTTGTTTTAACAGGATGGCCTTCCTCTGGCTTCACTCCTTACCAGTTGTCTGTGCATTTATTTAGTAAACAGTTATTGAGAACATACTGTGTGCCCGGCAGTGTGCTTAGGGCTAGGAGAATGAGATAAAAACACAGTCCTTGCCTCCAAGGGATTTAGTGAGTAATTTGGGTTATCTGAGATAGCCGAGCACTTTCAGTAAAGTAAGTGAGAGGCTTATACTACAGTGACCAGGAGCCCAGGCTCTAGGTTTATACTCCAGCTCTGCCGTCTACAAGCAGTGTAACTTTGGGCAAATTATGTAAATACCGTGTGCATCAGTTTTCTCATCTGTAGAATGGGGGTGATAATAGTACCTGCTTTAATGTTTTATGAGGGCTAAATTCATCGATAGATATAAAGTGCTTAGGACAATGTCTCGGGATAGTGAGGATAGTTCACATCTGAGACCTTTTTAAAGCCATAGGATCCACAGCACTGATTGGATAAGGGACGTAAAGAAAGGGAGGAGTCGTGTATAGATCCCTTCTGGGATCTGGCCATGGGCAGCCAGGAAAGCTGTATTTGAGCCTAGGGGCCACCACTGGATATTTATTTAATCTTGCACAAGTAACAACTTCAGTTTGTTCTTCTGCAAAGCGGGGATAATAATATTTGCCCCTCCAACATCATAGGGAGGAAGAGAAGCCAACATTTGTATCTATCTACCGTGTACCAGACACAATTTTATTCTGACAATTGAGAGAAATAATATATTTTAAATTTACAGTTGTAAACTGTAAAGTACAACACCAAAAAAAAAAAAAAAAATTGCCGTCAAGTCGATTCTGACTCATAGCGACTCTATAGGACAAAGAAGAACTGACCCATAGGGTTTCCAGGGAGTGGCTGTTGGATTCCAACTCCTGACCTTTTGGTTAGCAGCCAAGCTCTTAACCACTGTGCCACCAGGGCCCCTCAAAGTGTAACACACAGAGTAATTATGACCTTCTCTCTGCCTTCCCCACTGCCCTGGCCAGTGAAACTCTGAGCGGGAAAACTGAGAGATAAGGAGAAGGCATGCACTCTGTCAGACTGTAACTATAGCACCTGCTGCTGTGATACCGGCTTGCCTCTCTGTGACTCTCCCGATTCTCCAGGTTATCTCGTGACTTCATAGGAGGCTGGTTGTTTTCCTTAGAAGGAGCAACTGGGAGCACCAAGAAATACAGTGAAACGGGCTGAGTCTCCCTGGGAGAAGTGCCAGAGGTGGCAGAATCAGACATGCCCAGCACAAACATTCCCTGAGAGCAGACCCAGGTGCCCCCATGCCCTGAAGGGGCTGAGTTGCCAGCTCCTAGGAGCTGGACTCTGCCTCCGGGCTTCCGCAAGGCAGACCCTACACAAAGTGCAAGCTTGTAAATGAAGGTGGGTAAGGAGAGTTTGGACCCCTGGGGGCACAGTGGTTAAGAGCTCAGGCTGCTAACCAAAAGATCGGCAGTTCAAATCCACCAGCCTCTCCTTGGAGACCCTATGAGGCAGTTCTACTGTGTCTCAGAGGGTCACTATGAGTTGGAATTGACTTGACACCAATGGGTTTGATTTGGTTTTTCATACAGAGGGTCCGTGGAGGCAGAGGTGGCTGAGTGGTAGAATTCTCGCCTTCTATGCAAGAGACCCAACGCATAGCTATTAGCTGGAATTGACTCGACAGCAGTGGGTTTATGCAAGAGACCTGTTATGGATTGAATTGTGCCCCCCCAAAATATCTGTCAGCTTGGCTAGGTGATGATTCCCTTGTATGATTGTCTACCATTTTATATTCTGATGTGATTTCCCTACGTGTTGTAAATCCTATCACTATGATGTAATAAAATGGATTAGTGGCAGTTATATTGATGAGATCTACAAAATTAGATAGTGTCTTAAGCCAATCCCTTCTGAGATATAAAAGAGAGAAGTGAGCAGAGAGATGTGGGCAACTTATACCGCCAAGGAAGCCATGCTGGGAGCAGAGCGTGTCCTTTGGACCTGAGGTTCCTGTGCTGAGATGCTCCCAGACCAAAGGAAGACTGATGACAAGGAGCTGACAGGAAGAGAAAGCCTTCTCTGGGAGCTGATGCACTGAATTTGGACTTGTAGCCTACTAGACAGTAAGAGAATAAATTTCTCTTTGTTAAAGCCGTCCACTTGTAGTATTTCTCTTATAGCAGCACTAGCTAACTAAGACAAGACCCCAGTTCAAGTCCCAACCAGTGTACCTCATCCGCAATCACCATCCATCCGTCAGTGGAAGCTCGCAGGTTGCTATGATGCTGACAGGTTTCAACACAGCTTCTAGAACTAAGACAGACTAGGAAGAAAGGCCTGGCAATCTACTTCCGAAAATCAGCCAGCGAAAACCCTGTGGATCACAACATTCCTACCAGCAACCGATCACAGGGATGGCGCAGGTCCCGGCAGTGTTGCATTCGTCGTGTATGAGGTTGCCTTGAGTTGGGCCAACTCCAAGGCAGGTTATGATAAGAAAGGTTCATACCCTTTGACTGAGGGGAGAGGCCCAACTGGCAGGGTCAGCCTTGCTGTTTGCTCACCATCACGGGCTGCCCCCGCATATCCGGGAGACAGTTTTTGGCAAGATTTCAGAGCTGCCACCAAGATTGCAGGCCGGCTGGCCCAGCAACACTGTGGGGGAGGAGGACGTCTGCAGCAGAGCGAGCAAGGAGCATTCGGGTCTGTTTGGGAGACTGGCCAACACTAACGGGATTACCATCCGCTGCCCTGATATCTGCCAGGAAGTTGTGAAATGAAATTTCAAGGACCCCACCACAAAGTCAGAGAGTGTGTGGGATAAATTGGCTGGAAGCAAGAATCCTTGGGGAAATTGGTCCATTTCCTGGTGCTCCATCGGTCTCTTTGCACAACAGAAGCTTGGAGCCCAGCACGGGCAGCTGTGTGCTCTGCAAGCTGGTCTGTCCTCTGCTCTGCCACCAGCTGCAGTGGGTGGGGGTGAGAGGGGTGTCCTCTCACAGGGTCGGGGGGATGGTGCAGTGCCATGAAGGAACACCTGGGCAGGCCATTCCCTGGGTCTCTTCTCAGCCTCCAGCAGGCCTCTGGAGCCCTGGCGGCACAGCGGTGAAGAGCCTGGCTGCTAACCAAAATGTCTGCCGTTCAAACCCACCCTATGGGGCAGTTCCACTCTGTCCTATAGGGTCACTACGAGTCAGGATTGACTCAATGGCAATGGGACCAGGCCTCTGACAAGGCAGAGAAGGAACCTACCCAGAAGACCTTTATCCAGCCCTCTCAATGGATGAGGAAAATAAGCATGAACCATGTACCCAAACTCCTAGTTGGAGGCCCTGCCTGATCACTCAACCTATTTGTGTCTCTTATTCTCTGCTTTTCCTAAAAGGCTCTTTGAGGATCAGTTGAAGTAACACCTGTGATAATTCTTTGTAAGCTGTTGTTAGCCGCTGTAGAGTCAACCCCCAACTCATCCTGACCCCACGCGCAACAGAACGAAACACTGCCCAGTCCTGCATCGTCCCCACGACGGGTTGTTGGAAAGATCGTTCTGATCCACAGGGTTTGCGTTGGCGGATTTTTGGATGTAGAGCACCAGGTCTTTCCTCCTAGTCTGTCTTAGTCTGGAAGCTCTGCTGAAACCTACCCTGTTCAGCATCATAGCAACATGCAAGCCTCTACTGACAGAAAGGTGGTGTTCGGCTTGAGGTGCACCGGCCGGGAGTCGAACCCGGGTCTCCCACGTGGAAGGCAAGAATTCTACCACTGAACCACTAGTGCTTTAAACTGGAGGTATATATATATATTTTTTTATTGCTCCAGGCACAGGAGCAAAGGCCCAGTAGGTAAGATCAGCTGAGCAGAGCCTTCAGGGCCTGGGCTGTCCAGCTCTGCCAGGCTCGCTCTTCTCCGGAAGACCAAAACAAGGAACTTTTCCTATGGACCATCTCCTGGTTCATCTAATGCAGGCTTCTGGGTTCTACAGAGCTGGCTGGTGTTCTTGTCAGGACAATGTTTACCTATGACCCCCGCTACCACTGGTCTTCTGCACAGCACCCAGCATGAAGCCTCCCCAGCCCAGGGACCCATAGGGGGCCTTTTTTTCAGCAGGATTTGTGTTCATAACATGACGGTGTCTTTACCTTTTATCTAGCAAGAGTGAGTAATCTATTTGGGATATTTAACAAAAACCAGACATTACCTCACTGGTGTCTTATCCAAAGCTGCTCCCGTCTTCCCATTAATTCCAGTGTTTGGGGTCTTTTGCCATGTTAAGCAGTATAGGGTGAAGTCCATAGACTCATTTTCCCTGAGTAAAGTTATTCACAGCACACACAAATTTCAGAAGCCCTATTCTACTATTTGCATTTAATACAATGCCTTTTCTTTTCCTGGTTAACATCTCTGTTTTCTTCATTCCTAATATATGGCAGAATTAACCCCAACCCATCCCCCAAACTACCCTGACTCTGATCAGCTTTCTCAGGTTATGAACAGTTTGATGTGAGAACTTCTGTCCTCACAGGGACACAGTGACGAAGTTGCTGTGAATTGTTGGCAACAGATACACCACCCACCCTGGCTTGCTGCTGTCTGAGGTCAATGCTATTTCAACACTAGTGTCCCAGAGATAGTGACTTACCTGGTCACAGGCTTTGTTAGCAGCTCCAGAGACCCAGACTGAAGCAGGCTTCTCACGGATCCCCCAGGTGTAGAAAGGACTGCCTGTTTGCTGAGAAAGACTTGCTGAGCATGTCAGCAATAGAACCGTCCATGGGTCACCCTCAAATGGGAAGGACAGCCATTGTAATCCAGGCTGGCAGCATCTGTGTTTTGCAATAGAAAAGTAGAGAGACCCAATTAAAACCTTCTGTGTATCCCAAACCACCAAGCATTAGGGGATACAAAGAAACAATTGTTCATTTTGATAGATGTGATCATGGCATGCGGATGACATACGGAAATGTCCCCAGTTCTGGAGATGATTGCTGGAGTCTATAGGGGTGAAAAGGCACCAGGTCTGAGATCTGCTCTAAAATAGTTAGCAAAAATATTTTAAAAAAGAAAAGGGATAGATAAGGCAAGTGTGGCAAAATCTTGTTAATTGTTGAGTCTGTGTAATGGGTATATGTGCTTGCACTATACTGTTCTCTCAACTTCAGTGGATGTTTGAACATTTTAATAATACAAAAATTAAAGGCACCGTAAATAACATTATAAGGCAAACCAAAGACTGGGAGTAGATATTGACAACACATGCAACTAACAAAGGATTCCTACCCAAAATATGTAAAGGATTCCTACAAATGAGTAAGAAAAAAGACAATCAATCCCACAGGGAAAAATGGGGCAAAGATTAGAACAAGCAATTCCCAGGAGAAACCTGAAAGACCCATGTCAACACTCACTGGTAATCAGGAAAATGTGAATTCGAAAACAAGACAACAATCTACACTCATCAGATCAGCAAAAAATGTGAAAGCCTGCAATATCAAGTATTGGTGAGAATGTAGAGCTTAAATTAATACTTACATTTAGAAAGTACTTTGGCAATATCTGTTAGAAATATATATGTCCTACAATCCAAGATTCTGCTTCTGAAGGTATACCTGTCGGAAACTCTGGCACGATTGCACACGGGAACGTATGCTTGGCCGTCCATTGCAGCGCGGGTGGTACAAACGGTTAACGTGCTCGGCTGCTAACCAAAAGACTGGGGGTTCTAGTCCTTGTCGTGGCTGTTGTGTTAGTCTATCTCATTGAGGGCTTGCCTCATTTTTTTTTGGAGGCACCTCAGAAGAAAGGTCCAGCTATCTACTTCTGAAAAGTCAGCCACTGAAAACCCTATGGAGCATAGTTCTACTCTGACACGTACAGGGTCGCCATGAGTCAGTCAAATGGACAGCAACTGGTTTTACTGAAGGTGTCTCTGTACAGATATCATTACAGGTGAATTTCCAAAGCATGACATAAATATTGAGTGCAATAAAAAGAAATTGCAAAAGGATATGTATATATTTTTGGCTTTCTCTCTATGTATTTATAAGAGTACAAAAATAATTAGAAGGGCCACACAACAATATGAAGATAGTGCTCATCTCTGGGGAAGAAGGGAAGGCAGTGGGGGTGACCTCCATTGTATCTATAATGTTTTTTTCTTTCCTTTAAAAAAAAATGTAAAAAAAGAATCTGAAGCAAACATATCACAAGGGTGACATTTGTAGATCAGGGTGGTGGGGACAAATGTTTATTATATTGTTCTTTGTACTATTCTGAATCTTTGCAATATTTTATAATGAAAAAATTTATTTTAATTCAGGCCCTAAAGTTTCTGTTTTCTAAATCACATCTTTTCCCATAACTTAAGAGCCCCTTGACTCAACTTTCATCCCTGTGACGATTTGCAAATATGCTATTCTCTCCTTTCTCTCCCCAGCTTCACTTCTATACCTCCATCCACTTAATGGCTATTTCTTCTATTATCTTAATTCCATCAACTACCCTAAGTCAATTATCTCTACCATCACTGTCTCAAAACAGCTCTTTCTTTTAAAGTCCTGTTTCTGTCAATGGTGCGCTCAGTAAATGCTACTTTTTATTGTTTAGTCCTTTCAATTCTTGCCTCTTCCTACCGTTGGCAGACTGCCAATTTATCTTCCTGAAACGTTGGAGGGCTCCCCCCGATTTGCTGTTTTACATCAACTATTCCCAAGCTCAAAAACCAATGGTCCCCCATTGCCAGCATAATACGATCCAAAGTCCTTAGCCATTTGTGAATGACGTCAGTTTCTGGCACCTGCTCTCTCTCCGGCTTTGTTGTCACCAGCACCCAGTCCTGTTGCATGTTTTCCTGCATTTGTTCAGTCCTGAGGTGTTTTTAAGGAGTCCTTGTGGTGCAGTGGCCAAGCTCTCTGCTGCTAGCTGAAAGGGCAGTGGTTTGAAACCACCAGTCTGCTTTTGTAAAGATTAGAACCTCAGAAACCCTATGGGGCAGCTCTACTGTGTCCTGTGGGTCACTGTGAGACAGAGTTGGCTTGAAGGCAGTGGGTTTGGTTAACAGGGAGGTGCTTGTAGCTGTCCACTTCTCAAGCTCAGGTCAAATGCCTTCTGCATGGAGCCTTTATCCAGCACTCACTGCCAAAACCTTTCCCATAGCACAGACTGTGTGCTACGCCAGCAATCGGCAATGGTCTTTTTGTAAAAAGTAGGTCCTGGAAGACGCCTCCTCTCTCCTTCCTCAAATCCCTTTCTGTTAATACTGAACTCAATTATTTGGCAGACCCAGGAGGAACAAGGGGCGGGGAGGGTGGGGAGCACAGGGAGTGTGTGAAACAGATGGTTTATCCATATAGTGGTCAACGAAAATGAGGGAAACCCTCAATGAGATGGATTGACACAGTAGCTGAAACAATGGACTCAAGCATGCAAACAGTCATGAAGATGGCACAGATCCGGGCGACAGTTCATTCTGTTATACATGGGGTCGCCATGACTGAATGGGAACTAACAACAACAACAGCATCCACACAGCGTCTCCTATCTATAAACGCTGAATCCATCTTCCCCCTTCCTTTCCTTTCTCCTGGTGTTTCTTCAGTGACATCAACAAGCTGGCCTCACATCACACCTGGAGAGACGGTGGGGCACTCTTCTCTGACTTATGGCAAGAACCTGGTGAAAATGAGTTTCCTTTAAGCATCAATATCGTATCAACTCTAAGATACCATTTTTTCACATTTTAATACTTCTGAGATCAGGCTGCATCTTACAATCAATGAAAATTTTTTCTTTTACTTTTTAATATTTTATTGTATTTTTGGTGAAAGTATACATAGCAAAACAGGTTCCCATTCAACAATTTCTACACATGATATTCAGTGACATTGGTTACATTCTTCACATTGGGTCTACATTCTCATTAGTATTTCTATTCAGTTGTTTCACTGCCATTAACTTACTCTCACTGCCCCTCGCCCCCTGACTTCTCATCTATGCTCTAGAGTAACCACTGCAATTTGGTCTCATACAGATAATTTCTTAAAAGAGCACCATACTTGTGGATGACATTCTTTACTTTTTGAGTTAACCTGCTATTTAGTTAAAAGGTGACTTCAGGAGGATAGTTTCACTTCAAAGTTGAAAGGCAAGAGTCTCAGAGATTCCTCCAGGCTCATTGGGTCCAGTAAGTCTGGATTCTTTGAGAATTCGACATTCTGTTCCTTATTTTTCTCGCTTTTTATCGGGATTCATCTATTGTGACCCTAATCAGAACGTTCGGTGGGAGGCAGGCACCATCTAGTTCTTCTGGTCTCAGTGTAGAGGAGTCCGTGGTTCATGGAGGCAGTTAGTTCTGTAGGCTGGTTCTTTCTCTGATTCTTGGGTTTCCTTCTTTCTCTTTTGCTCCAGAGAAATTGAGACCAATCAATGGAAGTTTTTATTCTTCCTTGGTGGTATAGAAAAATAAAAGTGCACCTTCTATTGATGGTATCTTAAATTTGATGAAATAAAATAAATGGCAAGGTATTTAAAATGCATATAAGATGCAAATAAACACATTTTATTTGATACAAATATTAGGTATTAATGTTAAAAATGAGATTTTTGAAACTCTGTTCTAAGTTTGCATAGTTTTGAGAAAATGATTCCAGAGCAGTGTTCCAGCACATGCCCTCAAAAAACAGCCCTGTGGACATGTCTTATCTCTTCTGACATATTTCATATGCTCTTAGAGGGCAGAGATCCAGGAGAGGAGACATCTTGATAGTCTCAGCATAAACCAAAACCAAAACCAAACCCGTTGCTGTCGAGTCGATTCCGACTCATAGCGACCCTATAGGACAGAGTAGAACTGCCCCATATGGTTTCCAAGGAGCGCCTGGTGGATTCGAACTGCCGACCTTTTGGTTAGCAGCTGTAGCTCTTAACCACCATGCTACCAGGGTTTCCAACCTCAACATAAAGAGCAATAAAGAACATACGTAAAACCTTACAAGCAAAAAATACTTTAAAAAGAAATTAGGTGAAAGAAATGACCAGCCAATGGTGCCAGAGATAAATGGATAACAAAGAATAGAGCCCCTGGAGCTCATGGCCCCAGTCTTGGATGAGGCTGCTACACCATGATCTATTTATGCATGCTTCTCACTGAGCGGAGAGCCAAAAGCTTGGGTTCTCAGGTAGACGGTCCAGGACTGACAACAGAGGCTGCCTGACAGCTTGGTTGGCGATTCATTGTTCCTCTACTTTCCTTATGCCCTTCCCACCTGCTCCCACATGCCTGCCACCAAGGAGTTAGACAGACCTGACTCTTCCCTTGTCTTTTGTCACCACTCCTCCCAATCCTCGCTGAAGCCAGGAGCCCCAGCTCAGGTCACTGTCCCTTACTCTTGTCCATTCTGTCTGAATGACTTAGCAATAAACCCCCCAGGGCAGTGACAAGCTGTGTGCTTATGGAGACTTTGAACGCAGTAGGGTACTCCATAAATTATTAACAGCTATCATTGTAAAATCAAGGAGCTGTGAGCGGGAGGGCAAAGAGGGGCTTGAAAACACACAACGTGCACACACACCCAGGATGGGTTTTTCAGTGGCTCTGTTACCTGGCTTTCTGTTCTGCTTTTTCTACACTTGACTGCTTTTGCAGCAGTAAATAGTGCTGCCACCAACTTGGTTCCTGGATGCTTGGACGGAGGACTGGCTGCAAAGGCGACTTTCCCTGTTTATGGAAGTAGCAAGAGAGTTGTGGATGACTTCCAGGGCTGTGCCAAGGAGCTGATGGGAGTGCAGGGATGGGGAAAGGCAAGTAAAGCAAGGAGAAGGATGTGCTGATACAAAACTTCCCAGGTCAGGAAGCCTGTTGGTGTGTGAAGACACTTCCCCTTGGTTTCCCACATGCATTCTCCCTCTCCCTCCCGTTGGCATATGCTGGGTGAATGAAGGTCAGGGAACACTATTTTGAAGTGCTTGGAGAGGGACAAGCAGGCTGCTGGGTATACAAGCCTGCTCGCTGGCGGACGAAGGAAAAAAGCTTCATCGAGGCTATGCTCAACCCAGATGCTGTTCTCTGACCTTCACGCCAGTTGCTGCATCACTCCTGGGTGTTTTATCTTTGCCAAAACCGCACAGAGAGGAAGCTGCTGAGACAAAGAGATGACCACGGAGCCAATTTCTATTCCTAGCCTGTAGTTGACCCTGGAGAACAGCCCTGAGCAGGTCATTAACCCCTCCCTAGGGCAGTTATATTGGATTCCAGCCTATGCCAAAGAACTTCTGTGAAAAGTGATAACTTGAGATTTTAAAGTGCTTTGAGATCTTAGCAGAGATAAACAAACAATATCCCTGTGTGTTTTGGGCCATGGTTATGGGATGCCCTTGAAATCTGGTTCTCATATTCTGGCTATGCTTTGTCCTTCACTTGGTGACCAAGCATAGAATCAATTTCACATTTTAGGAGTAGTAATAACAATTGGTAACACCTATTAAATGTTTACTATGTGTTGGGTGCTTTAATGCTCACAGTAATCCTATGAGGGACTATAGAGGAAACTGAGGTTCAGAGAGGTTAAGTAACTTTCCCAAGGTCACACAGTTAATAAGTCAGAGCCAGTATTTGAACTCCGGTCTCCTGAGCCCAGGGTCTGTGCTCTTAACTACTACATTGAAGTATATTTAATAACCAGAAAATTAGTCAGTGGCGAGCACTTCTAATATGCTCTGCACTCAACTGGGTGGTGTGAGAGATAAGGAACTGTATAAACAGGAACATTGCCCAACTCCCTTGCTTTGGACACGCTATCAGGAAGGATCAATCGCCGGAGGAAGACAACATGTTTGGTGAAGCGGAGGGCCGGCAAGGATGAGGGAGAGCCACAACAAAGGACTTGAACATGCTGGCGAGAGTGAGATGACGCAGTCCTGGGCAATGTTTCCTTCTGTTGTACGTAAGGTCACCATGAGTGGGAGTACACTAAACGGCAGCTAGCAACAACAAGATACAAGAGACAGACTAAGGTTTGGTGCTAAACCAGCGAGACCAAAATAAATGCTTCTGAAGGTCTAAGGAGAGCTCGGCGTGTGCTGCAGCTTTGGGGAAAACTTCACAGAGAGGATGAGGCTTGAGCATTGACTATCTGCCTTCTAAACAGAACCAGAATGTTTCCCTGGATGTGATCCCTGGGATCACAGTGTCTGGGAAGATGCTAATTGGTACTGGTTGGGGGAAGAGGGGCGTGGAGCAGGGACAATGTCATGTGAAATCTGGGACCTGCTGCACCCACTGTCTTGTGCTGATTCATAACGCACTTTGGCTCAGGAAGACTCTGCGATGCTTGGCAGTGAAGAAGCCTGCATGTTTCCCAAGTGTTTTTTGACCACTGAAGACTTTTCCACAGCACGTGTATCAGTATGTCGCCGACGTCCAGGTTTGGGAAGCGCTGATGTAGAGGGGAAAGCACCTCACTGGAAATGAGTTCACCACCCTCAACCGACATGAAATCAAGCTCCCTGGACATCCAGTGTAACTTCCGCCCTCAGAGTTGGCCCTCATTGCGTCTCACTCTTTGAGATTTGGTGATTTTTTCCCTTTGTGTACCATGTTACTACCCCAGCCCGACTGTGACAGTCTCAAATGCAAATACTTGTAAATACTTGGTTCCTGTATCTTTTTCTCTCCCAAGGATCTTAGCCTACGCCTTGCCTATAGAAGGTCGATAAATATTTGTTGGTTTGAAAACAGCAGAGGGAAGGGGGGGGAGGCGGGGAATTCAAACCACATACACCCTTGAAATGATCGCAATTATTGGTAATTTGCAACTGATTACTGAGTTGTTAATTGCTACCCATCAATCAATCCTCTTTGAAAAAGACTAGTAAGTTGTTTAGAATGCAAAGCGATGCTTATTTTGGTCTTGGTCTTGGTTAGGGTTGGATCTGCAGTTAGAGGGAGCTTGTTGGGGCATGACCTCTAAAACGCACCTTCCTTTATAAGGTCGCTGTAAGTCGAAATTGACTCAAAGGAAACGGGTTTGGGTTTTTTTTGTTTGTTCGTTTTTATTATTTAAGTTGCTTTCTGCTAACTGAAGATATGGCCCTAGCTGTAGCATTCATAGAAGGTTTGATCTCAGGCCCTAGGGATCCCAGGCCCTGAGCACCCCCTGGGTCTGAGTCCCTGGGTGGTGCAAATAGTTAACACACTTGGCTGCTAACTGAAAGGTTGGAGGTCTGAGTTCACCCAGAGGTGCCTTGGAAGAAATGCCTGGGGATCTGCTTCTAAAAAAATGAGTCATTGAAAACCCTGTGGAGTACGTTTCTACCCTGACACACGTGGGGTCCTCATGAGCCAGGATCGACTGCATTAATTGGTTTCTCCCCTGCCCCCCACCTAGGGTTAGTGTGGACTGAATGGCTGCTTGTGCTCCTGCTGCTTGGGGGGCATCTCACTGGCACCCCAAGGGTGGCAAGGAACCTGCAATTCAAAGTGCAAGTGACACTTCCAGTTTGGGCTCAGGGGCACGGTCTCAGGTGAGGTCCTCTGCCCAAACTTGCCTCCCTCCAGTTCATCTGACCCAGCTCCCAGACGTCATTTGTGACTTGAGGCTTGAAAAGCCTGGAAGTCTTTCAGGTTCTACCCACTCCCTAAGCCACCCTGGAAGCAGAAATTCATGAACCATTTGGCACTGATGCCTCAGAGGCATTTAAAGGGGAATGGGGCAGGGGCTTCAGGAGGAGGGGGAAAGGAGGGGGCTCCTGGAAGGGCGACAGTCCCTGCACAGAATAAAGACGTCTTTGAACATTTGTAGTTTTGGCTTAGGAAAATTCTGGCTACCGTGGGGGAAAAATTGATCTTGTTTTTTTTCCTCTTTTTGGTTGAGTTCCCAGTTTGGATCTTGCAGGCGTTTTGTCCTTGGTGTCAGAACCACCCAGGCTTGGTCCTCCCTGGTCCTGGAGTCTCCCACAGACTTCACTGTCTCCCTCCTAAAGAGGAGGGTCAGGGCTGCCCCTCACACAGACAGCAGGGGCTGGGTGTGGGGCCAGAGGGATTCCGGTGAGGTCCTGCTGGATGCCTGTTGCCCCCCTCCCCTCTCCCAGGTTCCCGTTAATGCGGCTATTGAGAGAGGACTGGCAAGAGGGGGTGGAGAAACTCAAAGCCTTGTAATAGGATCTGTGGTTATTTTCCTCTAAAACCAAATGGGTCTGGCCCACCACCTGGCCTGATGGTGCTCCTGCAAGTCCTGGCAAAGTGACCCTGGGAGGAGCTGCTGCTAGAGGTGGCACAGGAAGGGCTCAGCCAGGCTGCATCCCCTCAGCTTAGGAAGCTCCACGGCCCACTCTAAAGCCAGCACCAACCTCATGACTTTCATGCTGGCATTGTGCTTTGGATCAAAATAAGACCCCCATGGCCATGGCTGAGCCCTGTCTTCAATTTCCCATCTGACTCCCCACTGATTCCCACAAGGCTTTGCACACACACTGTAGGCCTTCAATGAATGCTGCTGACAGACTGTGGAAAGGGGTTGGGAGTTTGTTGTTCGTTGACATCAAGTCAGCTCCATCTCATAATGACCGTACGCACGACAGAAGGAAACGTTGCCTGGTCCTGTGCCATCTTCACGGCGGTGGTTGGTGTGTTTGAGCCCATTCTTGTGGCTATTGTGTCAATCCATCTCACTGAGGGTTTCTCTCATTTTCACTGAGATGCCTGTTCTTTATTTCCAGGGTTGAGGGGTCTATTAGTTTCCTAGATGTGCTGTAGTAAAGTACTACAAGCTCGGTGGCTTATAAGAACAGAAATTTATTATCTCACAGTTCTGGAGGCTAGAAGCCTGAATGCAGGGTGTCAGCAGGGCCAGGCTCTCTCTGAAGGCTCTAGCGGAAGATGCTTTCTTGTCCCTCTCAGCTGCTGGTAGCCCCAGGCTTCCTTGTCTTTCAGCTGCAGCATCAGATGGCTCTCTTCCCTCTGTGTCTCTCTGTGTGTCTCTTTCCTCTTTTCATAAGGACAGACACATATAGGATCAGGACCCACCTTCCTACAGTGAGATCTCATGTTAACTTGACTGTAAACACCTTTAAGAAACTCCATTTCCAAACAAGGTTACATTCACAGGTGCCAGGGGTTAGTTAGGATTTCAGCATATTTCTGGGCAAACGCAATTCAGTCCTTAACAAGGGGTAAGTGTCAGAATTTTCATCCTTATCCTTAATTTCACCAGAGCCCTCCAATGAACCAGCGTGCGTACAGCTGTCTGTCCCTATTCCTTGTGAGGTGGCCAACTGTCACACCCAATGGGGCAAAGAAGAGCTTCCCTCAGCAGGGTGTGTATGGAAGTTTGGCCTGAGACTGTGCAAAGCAGGTGCCTCCAGACTTTGAAGCCGGTTTGCACCCCGCCCGCCTAAGCACAAGCTCCCTTTCTTGTGGCTGTCCTCATCACCTGCTCCTCCTGGCCATCTGGTCAACCCCGACTGTTCTGCCTGAAGGGGAAACACTGTCTGATGGGAGGCAGCCTCTCCCCTGCATTAAAGCTCCAGCTAAGGGTCAAGGGGAACAGTAGGCTGAATTTTCAGTGTTCAAACAGCACGGCCAATTACTGAGAGGAAAGTGGCTTCCCACCCAGGAGCCCAGAGGAGATGGGACAACACAACTTTCAAACAATTCTCGTAATCCACACGCTTCCAGAGGCTTGACCACTCCTTGGGTCCATCCTATTGCACCTTGGACTTCCAGTGGTTTCAACCTTGATAGTATAGTTAACTTCATGTCTTCCTCAGAATTTCTTGATTCCTGACATATATACTGAAAACAACCCCAAACCCGTTGCTGTCAGGTTGATTCTGACTCAGGGTGACCCCATGTGTTACAGAGCAGAGCTGTGCTCCATAGTGTCTTCTTGGCTGTAATCTTCATGGAAGCAGATCACCAGGGTGGGTTCAAATTGCCAACGTTTAGGTTGGTAGTCAAGCACAAAACATTTGTGCAACCCAAGGACTCTCCTAACATGTCTGGAAGCCAACCTTTACTGCGGTCTTCCTGTGTGCTTTATGCCAAGTGCTTACATGCATTGTGTCATTTATTCTTCACGACAACTCTACAAGGAAGGTTCTATTGTCATCCTAGTCTTACTGATGAACTAACTGAGAATTGGAGAGGTTAAGTAACATGTCTAAGATTATACAGTTGGTATGTGACAGGGCTAGGAGCCTAACTGAGTCCCCAGCTTTAACAACTACACTACTGTCTCATGTATGTGGTGACTTTGTCCTGGATTAAAGCATTTACATCGTACCAAATATGGGCCTTGTGTATATTGATCTAGCACAGGGCTCAGCAGGCTGTGGTCCATGGGCCAAATCTAGCCATGGCCTGTTTTCATACGGCCTGCGTGCTAAGAATAGCTTTTACACTTTTAAAGGGTTATGGGGGAAAACAAAAAAAAAACACAAAGGAGAATATGTCTCAGAGACAATATTGGGCCCACAAAGCCTAAAATATTTACTCTTTGGCCCTTTGTAGAAAAAAGTTTCTCGACTTCTGATCCAGCACCCCGGTCAGTGTGCTCTTGCATCAGTAATGCCTGTAAGCACCAGCACCGTGTCTAATTCTCTAATTGTCTTTGGACTGACTATGCATCTTCCAAGAGTGCTCTGAACAACTACAAACTCAATGAATGCTTTCTGTACAGGGAGATGGAGGTGCCAGCAGGGATTTTTAGATCTTTGGCTGCATCTTGGAGTCTGTGTGGAAGAAAACTTGGGCCAGTTTCTGGGCAGGCTAGCCTGTGGCCTGCGTCTTGGCTTTCCTGGTTGTGAAATGAGGATGATAAATTTTGGCCTTGGAATGGAGGGACACGAAAGAGGGGAACGTGACCAAGGCTCATTTAGACATTGGCAGGGAGCTCTGGAGGCTTCTTAGAAGGAAGAACCAGTATGAATCACAGGCAACATTATTATCCTAAGACATCTTTGAGCTGCTGGCCTAAATGTGCAAGGTGATCTGCTTAGGCTGAAGGAAACATCTTTGCCCCTTTCTCACAAACACATGACCTATAGAGACTATCTAATTTAATGTGTTTTTGTGTCTCACCTCTCCACACCAGTGGTAAATTCCTCAAGTCCTGGTCTGGGTCTCATATTTTATTTGTATTTTCTCAGAGCCCTTGGTAGAGCACACAGTGGCTCTTCATGTTCATTTACTGCCTGACTCACACATTACGAAAGGCCCTGAATGGAAACAGGCCTCTAGGAAGAGTCTCTAGGGAAATAAGGGCCTTCTGTCTGCACCCCCCCCACCCCGCCCCAGAACAATCTTGAGGCCCAGAAAGCAGGTCCCAGCTAGCCAGGAGGGCCCTGCCGCCTCAGGAGAGGGTGCCTGTGGGCCAGGCCTGACCTCTCAGGTGCTGTCTCCTTTTCAATTGCTTCAGCACCCCTTGCGTCTGGTTCAGCACTCAGCCCACTTCGGTCCTCCAAGAGACATCAAGAGGGTTAATTATTTCTCAGGGCTGACTCAGACAGCGTTTTTCTGCCAAAGGATTCTGTCAGCCGAGAGCGGTCCTGCTGTTTCCCCCGGTGAGGGAGTCTTTGTAAGTCCTGTCAGAGAGGAAGCTCCACTGGCAGGGAGGCTCCAAGCACTGTAGCTTGTGGTGGGGTCCAGACGTAGGGGGGATGTTGCCGGGGGAGCAGGGAGGCCGGGTGTGAGAAGCCAGCTCCAGAACACTCTCACCACCAGGCTGCCTTTCAGCCAGTCCCTGTGGGGCTGCTCTGGCCTTTCATTTTGTTGATTAGAGATTGTGTCCCTGAATAGAGCTTAATGTCCTTTTCAAATGATCTGTTCTTTTTCCTTGTTTAATTTCTCCTGCTGTCTCCATTTGGTTTAGATTGTGGCTGTGTCCCTAGCTGCTGAAGGTGGATGATGGGACTTCCGGAGGATAGGGATGACCTGCCAAAACACGAACGGTCTGCCCTATGAGGCTGAATTGGGGCGAGGGTGGTATATTTGTCAGGAACAGAAAGTGAGCATCTCTGGGGATGAAGGACATCTGGGAGACATTTTCTCTCACATCAGAGTATTGGATGAAGGGTAGGGCAGGCTGAGGGCTCTCGGGGAGAGGCAGACTTAGAACCCAGAACAGAAGAGGTGGTGAGGCTGTGGAAGCCTCCAGCTGGGAGTGGGTGCTTCCCTGCCCTGCACCATTCTCTTCCAAGACCTAAGACCTCAAGCTGTATGTGTGAATTGATCCAGATACAACCAGAACCTGACCTTCTCTCAAATCTAATCTTGGTGCCAGATCAGACTTTCTGCTCCACACATAAAGTTTTTCCTTGCTCTAGACCCTAGAAGGTAGAAAAGACTATGGTCAAAGAAAAAGAAGGAAAAAAGGTGAACTACCTTCTAAACCATAGGTGGTTGTCAGTATTGATCACTGCAAGAGTCAGTTGCTGGGTCATAGCCTGAATGGAAAGACAACTGTAGTACCTTGAAAGGGATTGTGTAACAGCTGCAGGAAGTTCCTTATTTGACTGCTTTACTCCATCCCTGACAGGCTCCTTTTTGCCCTGCAGGCCCCAGTTTGTCCTGGGAAGTCTTCCTCAAGGATAGATTGTTGTTGTTAGCTGCCATCGGTCAGTCCCCCTCTCCCACCCACTCCTTTCCTCTTTCTTCCCCTTCCTCCCTGACACTCATGGCCACCCCATGCACGGTGGAACAAAATGCTGCCCGGTCCTGCCCCATCCCCATGACCAGTTGCAGATCAGACCATTGTGAACCGTAGGGTTTTCAGTGACTGGTTTTCAGAAAGGCCAGCCTTTTCTTCCTAGTCCGTCTTAGGCTGGAAGCGCCACTAAAACCAGTTCAGCATCATAGCAACAAGCAAGCCTCCACTGACAGACGGGGTGGTGGCTGCCCTTGGGGTGCATTAGCTGGGAATTGAACTCAGGTCTCCTGTATGGAAGGTGAGAATTCTACCACAGAACCACCAACACACCTAAGGCTAGGTAGGCTCCAACCAAACCCGTTGCTGTTCAGTTGATTCTGACTCATAGCGACCCTATAGAACAGAGTAGTACAGCCCCGTAGGGTTTCCAGGGAGAGTCTGGCAGATTCAAACAGCCAACCTTTTGGTTAGCAGCCAAGTTCTTAACCACTGTTCCACCAGGGCTCCAAGGCTAGTTTAGGTGTCTCTAATGTGTGCTTTTAAAGGTCCCACTAGGAAGTCCTCTCCTCTCTGTTGTAGCACTTCCTTACAGTACATAGTTTACTCTGTTTAAATTGCCTATAAGCTTCTTTTTTTAATGGCATGGTCAACAGGTGTTTATTACTCACGGAATAAACCAGACAGGGATGAGGAGAACAGCATGCATCATTGGCAACCATGGTTTCTCGAAGTTAGACTCGCATTCCGGGACGATGTTAGATTACATCCAAGCAGGCCCCACTTTGTGTACTGGGAGGGGAATGCCCAGGGGTGGATTAGCCAGTAAGCAAGGTACGCACAGGCTTAATTGTGTTTACTCACTAATCTGTAGTGCACAATTTCACATGGGTTTCACCACATCAAAGATGTAGTGAAAAGCAGGTGAAATTGTGCACTACAGATCAGTAGGTAAACACAAGTAAACCCGTGTGTACCTTGCTTATTGGGTAATCCATCCCTGGGAATGCCTAAGCCCCTCTCTCCCGAGGTTTACTACTAACAGGACAGCATGCTTTCAAACCAAATAGCGTGTACAGAGGACAGCTAGGAAAAAAGTGTAATAAAAAAGGCAATAAAACGCGAAAGGGTGTAATAGGAATGGAAGACCCCTGCAGGCAGTGGACATCATTTACTGCCCCTGCTTAGGGTGGGTGAGCATCTCCAGATTTACGGGCAGCAGGAGCATTCCGTCCCCTTTACTAAGAAGGTTAACAGAGGTCTGGGTTTCTTCAGGGGACAGTCATCTTCCTGTAAAGTACATACTTTACTTTGTGTCCGTTAGCGGCTATTACGTCCACTAGCAGCTAGGGAGATGGTGAGAGAATAGAGCGCACCAGTACACCCAGCAGCCCGCCTCCTCAATTTCAACATCTCCTTAATATTTTTGTCCATGTTATTGTCATAAGCTCAGCGGCTTTCACAAATATGTAGGCGCAAATCACCTTCCTCATACGTAATGATCACCTGGATGGCTATGGTCTTAGCACAGCAGCATTCAAGGATGGTGCAGTGGTTAAGAGCTTGGTTGGTGTCTTAGTTATCTAGTGCTGCTGTAACAGAAATGCCACAAATGGATGGCTTTAACAAAGAGAAACTTATTTCCCGCACAGTAAAGTACGCTAAAAGTCCAAATTCAGGGCATCAGCTCGAGGGGACAGATTTCTCTCTCTGTCAGCTCTGGAGGAAGTTCCTGTCTTCAGTCTTCCCCTGGTCGAGGAACTTCTCAGGCTCAGGGACCCCAGGTCCAAAGGACACATTCTGCTCCCAGTGCTGCTTTCTTGGTGGTATGAGGTCCCTAACTTTCTGCTTGTTTCCCTTTCCTTTTTATCTCTTGAGAAAGAAAAGGTAGTGCAGGACAGACCCCCGGGAAACTCTCTTTACATTGGATCAGGGAGGAGGCCTGAGTGAGGGTGGTGTTACAATCCCACCCTAATCCTTTTAACATAAACTTACAGTCACAAAATGGAGGACGACCACTCAATACTGGGAAACATGGCCTAACCAAGTCGATACACACATTTTGGGGGGGACATAATTCAATCCATGATAGTTGGTATAACTCCCCAGCCACTGGGTCATCAAACAGGAACTCTGTCCTATATATCTGCTGGGTCCATCAGTTTGGTTTCAAGGAAAGCAAAAATGTCCATCAGTCAAACTTGCCACCTCATGGGACAGGTCACCGAAAACCGCTGATGGCAAAATACTGCACATTGGGGCTATAGATGCGATGGACACCTATGGATGATGAGTGGCTTGCATCTCCAGCAGAGTCAAAGGAATGGTCCATAGCAGGGCGCTGATCTAGGAGGTGCGAGAGGTGTAGATGCAGACCCAACAGGTGGTCCACAACATCAGCTGCAGGAATAAATTGATGTGCTGGTGAACGCTGTGTCCATCTGATGTGCTCCATAGTTGGTGAAAACGTCTCCATAATCATTCTATTTTTTGATGTTGTTTTGTCGAGTAAGACCCTGACTCATGGCACTCGGTCCTGCACCATTAGATGATCAATTGTGGAGTGCGCCATTGTGATCCATAGGGTTTTCATGGCCGACTTTTGGAAGTAGATTGACAGGCTGTTTTTCATGCCTGAAAGCTTTTTGAGGCGTTGCTAACTGAAAAGTCAGTGGTTCGAAACTACCAGCAGCTCCACGGAAGAAAGATGTGGCAGTCTGCTCCCATACAGATGTACAGCCTTGGAAATCCTATGGGGTCACTATGATTCAGAATCAATATGACCACAGTGGGTTTTTTTTTTTTTTTTTTTAAGTTTTTCGAGAGTAGAAACCTTGTGTTTAGCTCAGCACCTGGCACATGGTAGACATTCAAGATATATTTGTTGAACAAACAAGGACTGAATTCAGGCATTAATTTAGTACCACTTAAAAAGCCTACAGATGACCACATAACTTGTGCTTCATCACTCTGTAAGGCAGAGTCCCGTGTGTGTTTATGAAGCAGATAGGGCAGATAGGGCTCAAGTGCCCTTGACTAGCTAGAAACTCCAGGTCCCTCTATCAAATAGAGTCTGTCAGTTAGGATTTAGTTGGATTTTATATAGCAGAGAGGAAGGGTTTATTATCTCAGGTAAAAGAAGTCCAGAGGAATTCAGTCCTGGGCAGGAATGGTAGCTCCATAAAGTCATCAGGAGCCCCAGGCTGCTCCAGCTGTCTCCTTTACCATCATTAGCCCTGGCTTCCATCTAAAGGTCATTTCGTACTCCAAAAGGGCTTGTGCCACTCCAGCCATCACAGCTGCATTCCAGGCGGCAGGATGGGGGGGGAGGGGGCAGGTAGGTAACAGAAGGGGCTCCCTGCCCATCTGACTTAGCCCCCTTTAAGTAGACTTCCTGAAAATTCCCATATAACATCCCCTATATCTCCATGTAGATTTTATATCTCCATGGGAGGAGTCCTTGTGGAGCAGTGGTTAAGGACTGAGCCGTTAATCCGAAGGTCTGTGGTTTAAAGGTATCAGCGGCTCCATGGGAAGAAAGATGTGGCAGCCTGCTTCTATAAAGATGGAAACCCGTTCTACTGGGTCCTACAGGGTCACTATGAGTCAGAATCTACTCAACAACAATGAGTATATCTTAATGGAGGCAGTGGTGGTTCGGTGGTTGAATTGTCGACTTCCATGCGGAGGCCCAGGTTCAATTCCTGGCCAATGTACCTCAATCATAGCTACCGTGTGTCTACTAGTGGAGGATCTTGTGTTGCCAGGGACGGATTACCCAATAAGCAAGGTATGCACAGGCTTACTTGTGCTTATTTACCGATCTCTACCACACACAATTTCATCTGTTTTTCTGAAATTGTGTGCACTAGAGATTAGTAAGTAAACACAAGTAAGCCTGTGTGTTCCTGGCTTACTGGTTAATCCACCCCTGCTTGTTGCTATGATGCTGAACAGGTTTCAGCAGAGCCTCCAGACTAAGACAGACTAGGAAGAAGGGCCTGGTGATCTACTGCCAAAAATGAGCCAATGAAAACCCTGTGGATCATAATGGTGGGTTGCCCCACCAATGATGGGGATGGAGCAGGACAGGGCCAGCATTTTGTTGCATTGTGCCTGGGGTCTCCATGAGTTGGGGGCTGACTCAATGACAGCTAAAAACAGCAACATATCTCACTGGCCAAAAGAAAGTTAGAGTTCTATAATTAGGAAGGAAGAGAACAGGTATTACGCAGGAAACTGTAGTCTCTGCCACAATCCCCAAGCAAAACTGTCAGAAAGGGCCCTCTTTTTTTTTTTTTGTAAATTAAAAAAGTCAATAGATCCCTAGGCAGCTCCAGTTTGCTCTGCATCTCAGTTTCCTTCAACACAGGTGCAAGCGATCAATATTCTCAGCTCTATACGGAGGAATAAAAGCAGCACTGCCAAGGGTCACCTCCTCTGCTCTGCGCTGATTCCCATTCATCGCTTCCCCCCAAGATGAGACCGCCAGAATCGTTCAACACAAACCAGCAGGAGAAAGGCTCTGGAGCAAGCGGAATCTCTCACGAGGCTGGAGGACTTAGCTGAAGCGGGGAGTGACAATGACACCAACTGTAGCTCAGCACGTTTGGGGACCTGTTGTACAGCTGACAGCCAGGATGCTCTGCATTCAGGGCGGCCTCTAGAGCTTGCAGGAAACACTCAGAGGGTACGCAGGCCTGGGCACCGGCCTCCGGGACTCAGAGAAGGAGGAGAGACACGTTTCACTTCACCCTCGTCCCCCAAGGCGAATTAGTTCCCAGTAACCATGCCTACGAGGGAGCCCTGGTGGCACCGTGGTTACGCACTTGGCTGCTAGCCAGAAGGTCGGCCGTTTGAACTCACCAGCCACTCAGAGGGAGAAAGAGGTGGCAGTCTATGGGGCAGTTCTATTCTGTCCCGTAGGTTCACTATGAGTCAGAATTGACTCAGTGGCAACAGTTTTTTTTTTTTTTTAATTGTGCTTTAGGTGAAAGCTTACAGAGCAAATCCGTTTCTCATTCAAAACTGCGTACACAATTTTTTAGTGACATTGGTTGCAATCCCCACACTGTGTCAGCACTCTCCCCTTTTCCAGCCCCGGTTGCCTGTTTGTATTCGTCCAGTTTTCCTGTCCCTTCCTGCCTTCTCTTCTTTGCTTTTGGGCAGCAAGTTTTTTTTTGTTTGTTTTAGCCATGCCTATGCAGTCCCTAAACCCTGGTGGCAGAGTAGTTAAGTGCTATGGCTGCTAACCAAAGGGTTGGCAGTTCGAATCCACTAGGTGCTCCTTGGAAACCCTATGGGGCAGTTCTACCCTGTCCCATAGGGTCGCTATGAATTGGAATCAACTCGATGGCACTGGTTCTGGTTTTGGTTTGGGATGGAGTCCCTGGGTTGTGCAAATTGCTGTGGCCTCAGCTACTAGCAAGAATGCTTGGTAGTTTGAGTCTACCCAGAGGTACCTTGGAAGAAAGGCCTGGCAATTGACTTCTGAAAAATCAGTCATTGAAAACCCTATGGAGTGCAGTTCTAAACTCACACACACATGGGGTTGGCATGGGTTGGAGCTGGCTTAATGGCAACTGGTTAGTTAGCTTAGCCATGCCTGTAGCCTCTTCCCCCATGGCAGGAGTAGAAGACCCTGCTTCTTCAGACTCTCCAGCTTAAACTTGCCCAAACGGCAGGTTGCTTTTCTGGTAAGTTGGAAGTGGCTCTGAGTGTACGACAACTATGATAAAGGGAACATGGGAGCGAATAATGAGCCCTGTGCTGGAATCCTGGCTCTGCACTCTTGTTTTCGTTGTTGCCTTGCTAACTTGTCTAGCTCCCCAAGTGTCCATTTCCTCGGGTAAAATAGGAATGGTAATGACACGTACCCCACAGAGTTGCTCTGAGGATTAAACAAGATAATGTTGGTGAACGCCTTTAGCAAAGTGCCTGGAGTACAATCGGTACTCAATGAAAGATAGCTAAGTTTACATCTGAGAAAACAGAATGGAAATAGATGGCAAAGGCCATTGTGAAGACTCAACCCATCAAACAAAGCTTCCTCTGAAATGAGAGAAATTTGCAACCCTGGCATCTTGGATGGCGTCCCAGGCAGGGATGGGTACTTGCTGCAGCAAAGCCAACCCCAGCCTGAAACACCAGACCCCAGAGGGCGCAGGCCACTCCTCAGCCAAAGGCAGGCCCTGCTGGGAAATTGACCCCCATTTTGTCCTGGGGACACTGCACTTGGAAAAACATTATTGATTCTGTGGCTCAGATTGTTAAAGTGGGAGGAAAGACTGAATTTCATCACAGAATGCATTTATACCCACCGAACTTTCTATTTAGAGAGGCACTTTGCAATCGTTTTTTGTTTCTTTTTAATTGTGCTTTCAGTGAAGGTTTGAAGAACAAATTAGTTTCTCATTCAATAGTTTATACACAAATTGTTCCATGACATTGATTACATTCCCGCAGTGTGTCAGCACTCTCCCCGTTACCACCCTGAGTTCTTAATTTCCATTTGTTGGGTTTTCTTGCCCCTTCCTGCCTTCTCGTCTTTGCTTTTGGGCATATGTTGTCTTTTTCGTCTCATATAGATAATTGTTCTAAGCAGCACTTTCCTCAAGTGTTATTGTTTATTTACAGGCCTGTCTATTATTTGGCTGTAAGGTGATCTCCAGGAATGGCTTCAGTTCCAAGTTAGAAGGGTGTCTAAAGTCCATAGTCTTGGGGGTTCCTCCAGTCTCTCTCAGGCCAGTAAATCTGGTCTTTTTTATGAATTTGAATTTTTCCCTCCACTCTAATTAGGACCTTCTGTTGTGATTTTGATCAGAGCAGTCAGTAGTGGTAGCTGGGCACCATCTAGTGCTTCCAGCTTCAGGCTGGTTGGAGGCTGTGGTTCCTGTGGTCCATTAGTCCTTTCGACTAATTTCTTCCTTGTGTCTTTGGTTTTCTTCACTCTCCTTTGCTCCAGACAGAAAGAGACCAGTAGTTGTATCTTAGATGGCCACTCGCAAGCTTTTAAGACCCCAGACACAACTCACCAAAGTAAGATATAGAACATTTTCTTTATGTACTATGGTATGTCAATTGACCTAGGTGTCCCCCCAGGCAATCATTTTTATTAGGGTCTCTTCTTCAAGTAGTCTTTAAAATAACTCCACAGTTGCCTCCAGGACTCACAAATTAAAAGTTAAATCCACTGGAAAGGAGTCTCTGGGTGATGCAAACGGTTAAGTGCTAAGCTATTCACCAAAAGGTCAGCAGTTCCAATCCACCTGGAGGCACTTCGGAAGAAAGGCCTGATGACCCACTTCCAACAGATCACAGCCTTGAAAACCCTTATGGAGCACCGTTCTACTCGGACACACAGGGGGTCACCAAGAGTGAAAATCGACTGGACGGCAGCCAGTAACTGGTAACTCCTTCAAACACGCGGAGAGATAACTGACCCCTACTTTATAAAGGCAGAACGTGGAAGGAGTCAGTGGCGGAAGAGCATGTGGCCAAGCAGCAAAAGTTAGAGTTTGTGACCCCAAATTTCTAGCATGTTGCTTAACTAAGCAAGCTCCCACAGTCTGCTCCACGAACCTCCAGTCATGTACTGACTGTTCAAATCAGTCACTCATCATCAGAGGAAAGCAGACGTGGGAATCTAGGCTATGTGACTGCTTTTCCTAGCAGCTGGGGACAAGAGGTGAAAAATGACTTTTCCACCCAAACCACATGTGGGTCTGACTGCCAGCAAGTCCTGGAGCAAGAATGTTGGGACCCTCGCAGGACATACATCACACTGCAGAGCTAGCAGAAGCAACGGAGGTCATGGGGGCAGGGGGAGTAGCCAGATGTGTCCCCTCTTTCAGCACCAGAAAGGAATCCTGGCTGGAGTATGGCCCCAGCGGGGTTCAGGGGCAAGGTACAGGCACAGAACAGAGGCAAATCTAGGGGTAAAAATAAAGGCAGCTGACATGGCCACTGGGTCAGGCACCGTTGTAAGTATTTGACCTGTATTAGCTCATTTCTTCTTCACATGACTCTGTGGGATGGGTACGATCATGGTATTCTTTTCATGGGGGCTGGGGAGTTGCAATCAGCTGCTAACTGAAAGGTTGAAGGTTTGAGTCCACCCAGAGGTGCCTTGGAAGAAAGGCCTGGTGATCCACTTCTGAGAAGTCAGCCACTGAAAACTTCATGGAGCAAAGATCTACTCTGACACACATGGGGTCACCTGGCACAGGGGCTGCGACTTGAGCTCAGGCAGCCTGTTTCCCAAGTCCGGAATCCTCCTTCCTCCTCTATACTGCCTCTCAGGACGCTGGGCCTGCCAAGCCCATTCAGCTCAGGGCTGGAACAGGCTCTGAAGACCAGTACCCCTCACAGAGGAGGCCTGCGTGCTCCCAAACTGGCTGTAGCCCACCCCGCTGGGGCCATTTCCAGGCTGCCCCTTAACTGAGGGAACTCATGCCTTTGATCACAGCAGCACTGAAACCTGCCCTGCTACCGGAAGGAACCGCTCTGGGCACCTACCCTCCCGGATGGCTCCATTTTCAGAGGACAGGACGTTTAGTGAGCTTGTCTGGAGCTGTGCAGAGGACATGGTGAGCCTACTCGGCTTGATTGGTGAGGAAAATTGGGAGGGCAGGGCTGGTTGCTTTCCTCCTTTGCTAAAGCCAGCTGGCACTTGAAATGAGCCCCAAAGCTCAGGCCGGAGCTCAGGCCTTTCTTGTCCTGGTAAGACATTTTATCAGATTCCAACTAACGCATTTCGCGCCTCTTTGTTTCCGGTTCTGAAGCATCTCCTTCTGCTCATTGAGGCAGAGCCCCTTCCTCTCCCTTTCCCAGCAAAATCCTGAAGAGCAACTGCTTTGGATTCCTTGTTGTTGTTGGCTGCCATTGAGTCCGTCCCTGACGCACAACAGAATGAAAACCGCCCGGTCCTGCGCCATCCTCGCGGTCAGCTGTGGCTCAGACTGTTGGGATCCGTGGGGGTTTTCAATGGCTGACTTTTAGAAGTAGATCACCAGATCTCTCCTCCTAGCCTGTCCTAGTCTAGAAGCTCTGCTGAAACCTGTTCAGGATCATAGCAACACAGACACCTCCACTGACAGATGAGTGGTGGCTACACAGCACGAGGTAGACTGGCTGGGAATCGAACCTGGGAATCGAACCTGGCTCTCTTGCATAGAAGGTGAGAGTTCTACCACTCAAGTACCACAGCCTTATTTGGATTACTTAGTTGACTCAATACGGAAGCTGCTGGTGTGGCCCAGCTCAGTGGAGGCGTTCAGACAGGGAGGCCACCTCATCTGGATCCTTTGGGGTGAGTCTGAGGAGTTACACGCGTGCATTCGCCGCAAGTTCATTAACTGCTGGGGAAAATTCTCAGTAGTCGCAGCCGACTATCGTCAGTTTTCAAGACAGGCCCCAGCAAGCCGGCAGCCTGAGGGGAGGCGTCCTTAGTCAGCTAGGAAAGTGAAGCTGACTCGCCCCCTGACCTGAGTGAGGCTTGTCTTGTGTTGTGTGCTTTCTGTTCTCTGGCATTCTTTGGTTTAACGTAAGGCCTTGTCTCAAATGGGTGCTTTATGCAGTGTAGACAGCAAAAGGACCGGGGGCTGAGAGCCACCAGGGCAGAGCTGGTTGCACCCATTGGCTTCCAAGCCCAGATGTAGGTGGCCTGCCCCTCCCGCTGGGACACTGCCAAACCCTTTGAAACATTTTAGAACAGCCACTGAAATGCCAAATGACAAAATTTCCCTTGGAGATTGAGAAATTATGATCTGGATGACAGCAGAATTCCGGAGTTTGTGACAGATTTGCTTCCTGGGGGCTAGGACGGGCAGGCTGAGGGTCCAGGCTACCAGTTCAAATCTGAGGTTACTATACTGTGGTTGGAGCCCTGGTGGAGCAGTGGTTAAGAGTTCAGCTGCTACCAAAAGGTCAGCAGTTGGAATCTACCAGTTGCTCCTTGGAAGCCCTATGGGGCGGCTCTATTCTGTCCTACAGGGTCGCTATGAGTTGGAATCGACTTGAAGGCAACCGGTCTGGTTTTTGGTTCATACTGAGGTTGGGTACAGAATCCATTTGGAAGAGGGTTCCATTGCTTTAAAAATATTTAAAAACACTGACCGACATTATCCTCACACCATCCATTAGTAGCTATACAGAGTTTCAAAAGAACAAAAATCAGAGATTTTCCTTTGGTATAAAGAAAGTCTGCCATAATTGTTTGGGCCTCAGTAGGACATCTGCGAAGGTGTATCCACAACGTCAACTACACTACCTACTTGGTTGTGTTAACCTAAAAGTTGGAGGTTCGAGTCCATCCAGAGACACTTCAGAAGAAAGGTCTGGAGATCTACTTCCTAAAAAGCAACCATTAAAAACCCCATGGAGCCTGAGACCAAAAGAACTAGATGGTGCCTGGCTACCACTAATGACCGCCTTGATGGGGAACACAACAGAAGGTCCCTGATGGAGCAGGAGAAGAGTGGAGTGCAGAACTCAAACTCTAGTAAAAAGACCAGACTTAATGGTCTGACTGAGACTGGAGGAACCCCAGAAGACATGGTCCCTGGACTCTCTGTTAACCCAGAACTAAAACCATTCCCAAAGCCAACTCTTCAGACAAAGGTTAGACTGGACCATAAGACATAAAATGATATGTGTGAAGAGTTTGCTTCTTAGTACAAGTAGATAAACGAGACTAAATGGGCAGCTCCTGTCTGGAGTTGGGATGAGAAGGCAGAAAGGTACACAGCTGGTTGAATAGACACAGGAAATCCGGGGCAGAAAGGAGGGGTGTGCTGTCACATTATAGGGATAGCAACTAAGGTCACGTAAAAATGTGTGTATAAATTTTTGTATCAGAAACTAACTTGAGCTGTAAAATTTCCCTTAAAGCATAATAAAAAACATAACAAAATAAAAAAATAACCCATGGAGCACAGTTCTACTCTGATACACTTGGGGTCGCCATGGGTTGCAGTTGACTTGCTGACGACGGGCTTAGTTGTCTCTGAAGGAGAGCAGAACCGTGGCCTGATGGATTGCTCATACTTCCTTATTTGGAATATAGAAAGATCACTATTTAAAGTTTTGATCCAAGATAATAATCACATGTAAAAGAATCCCAGAGGCTGTAAAACATGTGAAATGAAGTCATGAATAGCCTTCAAACATAGATTCTTCTAGCCTCTTCTAGTCGTGAAAGGCATCTCCAAAAGCTGCCTTAGAGTCAAGCCCAAGAATAAATAGATGTTGATAAGGCTGATTTGCCCTTTTTGCTCTTCTCCCAGTAGTGTAAACCTCTGACTACAGAGGGCTAGATAGGAGCATCTCAACCCATTTAGGTGGTGGCCTCTTTTAAAGTGAAATGTGAGGCCAGGGCTCCTGCCTTGCATTGTCAGAGAGTTCCTAGGAAGGCTTTTGTGTTGTAACCTGGATGCCCCGTCCTAATTGCCTTGGCTGGTCCTCTCACTAGGCTCTGCCTCTCTAAGGGTCCTGCCACTATCAATTGACCGTGAACATTTCCTTTCACCGCCCTTTTCGAACTGCTGGGTGAGTGCCAAGTAGTAGCTATGCAGGGTTCCTTCACCCCAGGGCTGGGAGGGAGCTTCTCAGCGGTGTAGGAAGGTTATGTGTTTGCAAATCAGCACAGGAGGGCAGAGGCACCTGGAAGCCATTTCACTTTTCAGTTCATCAAACGCCTACTCAAAACTTTAAACCAGCGACACGAAACCTTTCTGGAGTTGTGACATCCTATTGTCACTCATTTTATGTCATCAAACACCTACCCCTCTTAAAAAATGCCACGAGACATGTATTTATTTTTAAGATTAAGGTGAATTAAAATTGGAAAATTACCTGAGAATTTTCTGGCACTCTAGCTAACAGGAGATTTACCAGTGGGGTTTGGAAATCATAACTGGGGATCATTATGCTAAACAGAGGAGACATTGGACCAAACTGTGAAGGAAGGATGTCTTCACTGCTCCCTCTCCTGCCTTCAGTGCCTCCCACCCCCTTCCCTGGCATCGGTGCCCTCATGCCGCCCTCTACCTCCCTTCAGGGTATCTCACACAGGACAGACTCTTACCAACCTCCTTAGCCACCTACTCTGGACCTGTCTCCTCCCAATGCTCCTATTAACACTCACCCAGTGCCAGCTCCTTCTGCAGGTGGTTCTTGTTAGCTAATTGTTGCTTTGGAAAGGAGCTGATAATTTCTAAGTTCCTTTCCATCACTGTCTTAGTTAGCTACTGCTGCTGTAACAGAAATACCACTAGAGGGTGGCTTTAAAGAACAGAAATTTATTTTCTCACTGGTTAGGAAGCTCAAAGTCGAATTCAGGGCACCAGCTCTAGGAGAAGGCTTTCTTTCTCTGCCAACTCTGGGGGAAGGCCCTTGTCTCTTTCAGCGTATGTACCCCCAGCATCTGTGGCAGCGCCTTTCCAAGGTTCCTTGACGTCTTTCATATGGCCACTCTCTTCCCCATTTGTACTTGTTTCTGTGCTTAATGTGCTCTGTTTATGTATCTTTAAAGTGATTAGGTGTAAAACACACCCTACACTGATATGGCCTCACTAATATAACAAAGGAAGCCCCATTTCCAAATGGGATTACATCCACAGGTAAAATGGTTAGTATTCCCACACATATTTTGGGGGGACACAATTCAATCCGTAACAAGCACTAAAATTTTGGTAGGGTTAACCATGGTATTAATGCTAACAATACCTGAAGGGCTTACTCCTTCTAAGGGAGATTTGTAATTTAACTAGAGACAATATCATATCCAAAGGAATTAATTTCCAATGGGATTTCAAATAGCTGGTAAAGAGTTGAGAGTTTGGCTCGCTTTACCTTAAGGTTATGTCCACCCTAGATATGCAAGTCTAGGCTTTGGGATAGTATAAAAGGCATTGGGTAAGAATCAGAAGACCTGAATCTTTCTCTGACTCATTCCAATTCAACAAATATTTACTAAGCACCTACAATGTAAGGCGCCCTCATGGTGCCGTGATTAAATACTTGGCTGCTGACCAAAAAGATCAGTGGTTTGAACCCATCAGCCATTCCATGGGAGAAAGATGGGTCAGTCTGTTTTCATAAAGATTTACAGCCTTGGAAACCCTATGGGGCAGTTCTACTCTGTCCTATAGGGTCACTACAATTTGGAATTTACTCCACTGCAGTAGGTTTGGTTTTTTTTTTCTTTTGTTTTGTTTACCTACGGTTTGCCTGGCCTTGGTCTAGGCCCTAGGAATCCAAAGATGAATGAGACACACTCCTGATCCTTGACAAGCCCCCAGTCTATCAGGAGGCATCTAATCCCCTGATAAATGCTTCCCCGGCAATGTAGACAAAATGCTATGGGAGCATAGAAGAGAGGATGATTGATTCTGCTGAAGAAAGCTACAGAAAACTAATATTTGCATTGGGCCTTTGAGGATAAGAAGGATCTCAACAGGCTGAGAAAGGTAGGAGAAACAGAGAAAGGACAAGTGGGAAAAATTACTGGTACAAAAGCAGAGTGAGGCACTAGTTGGGAAGGTCCAAGTATGCGGAGCACAGGGAAAGGAGCAGCAGGGGTGATGCTGAAGAGCAAGCTGGGGCTGGGTTTTGTAAGGGCCTGGAATACCAAAAGGTCAACAGTTCTAATCCACCAGGTGCTCCTTGGAAACTCTATGGGACAGTTCTACCCTGTCCTATAGGATCATATGAGTCGGAATCGACTTGATGGCAATGGGTTTCAGTTGAATACCTTAAGGAGCCCTGATGGCTCAGTGGTTCAATACTCAGCTGCTAACTGTAAGGTCAGCAGTTCAAACCTACCAGCTGCTCTTTGGGAGAAAGGTGTGGCAGTCTACTTCCATAAAGATTTACAGCCTTGGAAATCCTGTGGGGTAGGTTTACTCTGTCCTATAGGGTCACTGTGAGTCAGAATTGACTAGAGGGCAGTGGGTGAATGCCTTACTGAGGGGTGGGAAATTTACCCTGAAGACAGGGTAGAGCCATTAGAGATTTCTCAAGCCTTCATAGAGAGACACATTCTCTACGTAGGAGGCTGCTACATTCTCTCAGGCAAGAGATAATGGAGGTCTCACCCAGGGCAGTGAGGATGGAAAGGAGGGGGTGAACGGAAAAGACACTTCAAGGATAAAATAGAGTCAAATAGTTGGCTGCTTACATGTGGGAGGTGAAGGAGAAGTACAAGCCACGAGTGACAAATGAGGTTTCTTGCTTATACTGCTAGGTAATGGTGGCACCATTAACTGAAGATAGCAGTTATAGGAGCACGGGCCCATGGAGGAAATTAATGAGCTTGATTTGGGGCCTTTTCGGTTAGGAGCCCAGGGTATGAAGTGAAGGTGATTGTTGATGTTCCTGCAGGGGGTTCTTCTGTTTATCATTTTGGTCTTGAGAGGACAGGAAACGCTTGTGTATGCCAGTCACATGTCCATTTCTTATCTGGCTCTTCTTCCGGTGGCATCGTTTCTTCTGTCAGCCAACAGGATGCAGATGTAGACAGGTTATAAACAAGAGCCCAGGAATCACGCTACCACCATTAACCAGAGGTCAAGCTAGGCAGAAGCTTTTGGAAGCTTAAGCCCCACTTGTGTGCAAACCTCCTTTTTTACTTTCTAGATGTCAAGCTATCCTCCCTCCGCCAATCTCTTATCCTTCTCAAGTAATACCCTTGCTTGAGGAACTAATTACTCTTAGAAAGAGAATTTCCTGATTATTTCAGCATTAAGGTTGTTGAGTGAAAACCAAAGTTCATTTATGAGCCAAAACTCTGTTGTAGAGATAAAGTAGTTGGAGAAATGTTTGGACAATTAGGAATCTATCTCAAAAACCTTAAAACTGTGCATGGTCTTTGACCCAGTGTCCACTCTTTTTACAATTAATCCTGAGGAGTAATGTATAAGTGTACAAATATGTGGGTACAGTATTATTGATAATATTTATCATATTAAAAATTAAGAAACAACCCAAAAGTCCAAATACAAGGATGTAATTAATTAAAACTATCCACACAATGGTACTTTATTATGTTTTAGGTGAAAGTTTACAGCCCAAGTTAGTTTCTCATACAAAAATTTACACACACATTGTTATGTGACCCTAGTTGCTATCCCTATAATGTGACAGCACACTCCCCCTTTCCACCCAATATTTCCTGTGTCCTTTCAAAGAGCTCCTATCCCTTTCTGCCTTCTCATTTCGCCTCCGGACAGGAGCCGCCCATTTAGTTTCATGTATCTACTTGAACTAAGAAGCACACTCTTCACGATTATCATTTTATGTCTTATAGTCCAGTCTGATCTTTGCCTGAAGAGCTGACTTCAGGAATGGTTTTAGTTCTGGGTTAACAGAGAGTCCAGGGACCATGTCTTCGGGGGTTCCTCCAGTCTCAGTCAGACCATTAAGTCTGGTCTTTTTACTAGAATTTGAATTCTGCACCCCACTTTTCTCCTGCTCCATTAAGGACTCTCTTTTGTGTTCCCTGTCAAGGTGGTCACTGGTGATCTATGGGCACCACTTAGTTCTTCCGGTCTCAGGTTGATGGACTCTCCAGTTTATGTGGCCCTTTTTGTCTCTTGGGCTAATATTTTCTTGTGTCTTTGGTGTTCTTCATCCTCCTTTGCTCTAGGCAGGTTGGTATCAACTGATGCATCTTAGATGGCCACTTGCTAGCTTTTAAGACCCCAGACACCACTCACCAAAGTGAGATGCAGAACATTTTCTTAATAAACTTTGTTATGCCAATTGAGAATGTTATTTATTGGAAATTAATTTATTACAAATGACAACATAGATCTATATTTAATGACAGCCGGAAAGCTACTTTCACCGCTGGGACAGTGGTGGTTCAGTGATAGAATTCTTGCCTTGCTTGCAGGAGACCCAGGTTTGATTCCTGGCCACTGCCCCTCATGCACAGCCGCCACCTGCCTGTCAGCTGAGGTTTCCGTGTTGCTATGCTGCTGAACAGGTTTCAGTGGAGCTCCCAGATTAAGACAGAACAGGCGATCTCCTTCCGAAAATCAGTTAGTGAAAACCCTTGGATCACGATAGTCTGATCCGAAACTGATCATGGGAATGGTGCAGGACTGGGCGACATTTTGTTCCACTGTGTGTGGGGTCCTCGTGAGTCAGGAGCCACCATGAGTGGAGGGCTGATTACACAGGAGCTAACAATAACAACATGAAAGCTAGAAGATGTTCAAGATTTATTAACTGAAAATAATAAAAAAAAAAATAGATTCTATAAATTTATAACATAAAGTTTTTTGATGAAAAGATCTAGAAACCAAAATCAGCAAAATGAGAGGACAGTGGAAGGAATCTTCAGTGCTTTAATTATTTTTCTTTCTGCTTGTCTTTATTTTTTAATCTTCCTACAACTACGTATTACTGCTGTAAATAAACACCTGTACTTCTTTCAAATATGCCAGGTCAGTTTATCTGCTGATTTCCTGGATCCTGGCTCAAGGCTAGAATGAGGAGCCAAGGGAGAACAGAAAGCCTCCAGCAGGGGCTAACTTTAAAATCATGGCACACGGAGTGTATTTTACAAAGGGGCCTCCCTTCTTTGCAGGCACCCTCTGGGGGAGTCTTTGGAACTGGACATTCTCCTTAGGTCATAGTTCATATGAATCCCATACAGGATCCTGTTATCACGCCCTCCCCTCTTGCCCCCAACTTTTCCCAAACCCTTTTCCTAAAATCTTTAGCTCTTCCACAGTCTCTCAGATAGAAAAATAACCCAAGATCTGATTTCGTATCCTAAAATTATTGTTTTAATAACTCTTTATCTAGTTATGTGCAGCTTACCTTCTAAACCAAACACGTTTTAGCAAGAGATAAGAATTCTTGATGATGGGGGTCACGTGAGGGTCATCTGATCTGAGTGATAAATACCAGCAGAAGCCAAGGGGTTGCTGGGAAGCCGACTGTTTCACAGGGTCAGATCTAACCGGCAATTATCATGTGCACAATAAAATGACTTTATTTTCACCTATGCAATTGAGTAGATAGGAAACCCTGGTGACGTAGTGGTTAAGTGCTACGGCTGCTAACCAAGAGGTCGGCAGTTCAAATCCGCCAGGTGCTCCTTGGAAACTCTATGGGGCAGTTCTACTCTGTCCTATAGGTTGCTATGAGTTGGAATCGACTCGATGGCACTGGGTTTGGTTTTTTTGGTTTAATTGAGTAGAAAGAGCCCTGGTGGCGCAACAGTTAAGCAGTCTGCTGCTGACCAAAAGGTTCATGGTTCAAACCCACCCAGTGGCTCCGCAGGAGAAAGACCTGGCGATCTGCTCCTATAAAGATTACAGCCTAGAAAACCCTATGGGGCATCTCTGCTCTGTCACGCGGGTTCACTGTGAATCAAGCTCCTATAAAGATTACAGCCTAGAAAACCCTATGGGGCAGCTCTGCTCTGTGACGCGGGTTCACTGTGAATCAAAAATTGACTTGAAGGCACCTACCAACAACAGTAATTGAGTGGAAAAAAAGATAAGACTTAGTGTTGGCAACGATGCAGGGAAATAGAATTCTCGTAGAATTTGCATTCATCGCTGACGGAAGTGTAAATGGCACGTTTCTGCAGACTGTTGGCAGGGTGGGTCCCAAGCTATATGCATACCTTTTGACCCAGGATTTCTACCTGCAGGAATCCATCTTAGGAAATCATTAGAGATGTAAGCAAAGCCTTATTTACAAGAGTTTTCATCAGTTTTATAATAGAAAAAAAAAATTTTTTAAACAAAGTTTCCATCAATAGGGATTAGTGACAACATGTGGAGAGACCTCAGCCCTTATGCTCAGGCAGTTCTACACTTAAGTCAGAACTTAGCTGAATAAACTTGGCCAAGTTACTCAACTTTTTTCAGCCTCAGTTTTCTCATCTGTAGATACAAACCAAAACCAAACCCATTGCCATCGAGTCAATTTCGACTCATAGTGACCCTATAGGACAGAGTAGAACTGCCCCATAGAGTTTCCAAGGAGCGCCTGGCGGGTTCAAACTGCTGATCCTTTGGTTAGCAGCCGTAGCACTTACCCACTACGCCACCAGGGTTTCCTATGTGTAGATAGGAACAATAATAATTTTTCTCCTACCCGTCTTCCATGCCACTACCCAGCATTTCTCTGCACCTCTTTGCCACAGAATTCTTCCAATTCCTCTCCTCCCACTCTCTTTTAAGCCCACTCCAATCAGGCTTTTGTCCCCACCACTGCAGTGAAACTGATGTTGTCAAGGTCACCAACATTGACTGAATTCAGTGGGCAATCCTTTGCTCTTTTCATACGTGGCCTTTGAGCATAAGCTTGACCCAGTTGGACCCTCCTTCCTCTTTGACATACTTTCTTCTCTTAGCTTCCAGGACTCTACACTCTCTTGGTTGTCTTCCTACCTCTCTGGTCACTCTTCTATCTCCTTTGCAGGTTCATCACTTTTTCTTGCCCTCCTAAGGATGGAGAAGGAGTCCTAGTGGCACAGTTGTTAAGTGCTCACCTGCTAACTGGAAGGTCATTGGTTTGAACCTACAAGCCTCTCCACGGGAGAAGAATGTGACAGTCTGCTTCCATAAAGACTTACAGCCTTGGAAACCCTGTTGGGCAGCTCTACTCTGTCCTATAGATTCTCTCTGAGTCAGAATTGGCTCGATAGCAATGAGTTTCATGGTTAAGTGTAGAGCACCCAGGACTTAGTCCTTGGTCTTCTCTTCTCCATATAACGCCCACTCTTGCTGATCTCATTCAGTCTCAAGACTTAAAATAACATCTATAATGCAAATTATTCTAATTTTCATCTCCAGTCCAGGCCTGTCCTCTGAAATATAGACTCATGTCTCCAACTGCCTAGCCAACTTCTTCATTTGGATATCTAACAGAATCAACTTGACAGCAACGAACAGAAACCAACAATGGACATCTCAAACTTAACAACCAAAACCAAACTACTTATTTTCTGTAACTGCCCCATCTACTCTATCCATAGCATTTCCATCTCAATTCCATTCTTCAGCTTATTTAGTACAAAAACCCCTTAGAGTGACCCTTGGCTCCTTTCTTTCTGCCATACGCTACGCCTAATCTCTCAGGAAACCTGTTGGCTCTACCTTCAGGATCCATCTGGCATCAGACCAGTTTTTACCACCTTTCCAACTACCACCCTGGTGTGAGCTTCTATCCCATCTTGCCTGGATCACTGAAATAGCCTCCTACACCCTTGTCTCAAGACAATAACCAGAATGATTCTTTTAAATTTTGAGTTAGATTATGTCACTTTTCTTGTCAAAACCCTGCAGTGGTGTCCACTTGGAGTAAAAAGCCAAAACCCAATTATGGCCTTCAGTGCCCAACATGGTCTGGTTGCCCATGATTGCTCTGGTCTCATCTTCCATTACTCTCCCATTCACTCACTCCTCTACAGCCACTCTGGCTTTTGCTGTTTCTTGACCACACAAACACATCCTTGCTTTAGGGCTTTTGGACTAGCTGCCCTTTTGCCTAGAATGACCTTCCTTCTTACTTCTTTCAAGTCTGCTCGAATATCATGGTCACAGGTTGGGTTTCCTGGGAGGCAGTTTCTGAGGTGGAGATTGGCATGCAGGAAGTTTATTAGGGAGTGCTCTTATGGTCAGCTGCCATGGGAAAAAAAAAAAAAAAAAATGGAAAGGAAGGGAAAAATGCGACCTCAACAAAGTTGTCAGCCAACTTCATGAGGAACTCTGAAGCTGGGAGGCCCTTCAGAATTGCCCTAAGTCAACATGAGGGGGCCAGGCCATTATATTCCCGATTTGACCAGTCATTGGATGAGGGCAACCTAGGAAAGGAATGTCACTTTGCACTAGCCGATGCTCTTTGGGAGAGGCAATTCCTGAAGGGGGCTGACAGCTGAGGGATGTTTGCTGGGACCACTTCCAAGCAATTGGGCAAATAAATCCATCAGTCTTAATGGGGATTCATGTGTGGTACATTACAGCATCCATTACAGTCCACCCCTTGTGCTGCTTGGATTTACTTCTTCATATAAGTCTGGGGAGCAGCTCCTCCAGGGTTCCAGTAGATTTCTTTCCTAGAAGAAACTTAAAGAGGAAGGTTAAGGGGATGCGCTACAACTCTTGACATTGCAGCTGGTCTTATTGCTACAATTAATATTTATTTTCTCCCCTCCCTTCTATTAACCATTCTAGATTCCCCTCAGCCACAAATAGCACCTCTGCTGGTCTAGGTAGCTTACCTGGTGGGGTGACCACACCTTCATCCCTGAGCGGTCGGTCCCTGGTCATTAAGCCCTCTGCAGGCCATAGCTTCTGCACTCATCTATTAAGTGTCAGAAATGGATTGCCTGCATGCCAAGTATATTTTTGCCTGCCTCCAGTGCAGAACAGGAGTCCTACCTTGTCTTGATGATCAGGGTTAATTACCCCTGTAAAGAGGGTGAATCTTCTTGCCTGCTGGTCTCTTGGCATAAATAGCCTGAAGTGCCCAAGTGGTAGCCATAACTTAGTTCAGTGAGATTTTTTCTGTGTCACCTGGTGGAAGCATTTCTCCTTTTGTCACTAGGACCTTTAATCCTCTGGGTAGAACCAGGAAACACAAAGCCCCAAGCAGGTCATTGAGAGAGATGGGAAGTAGAGCCATTACTGCTTCCGCTCCTTTGTTCCCATATTTTAAAAGTTCCTTAATTTAGAGTGTACATTGTGTCCCATCCAAGTTGATATTTCAGCAGGCTGTTCCATACTCTGTCAGACTGGGAGGTATTATATCTGATATTATGGTCAGGACACACTCTTGCACCTCTTTTGCTGTCAAGTGGGGCTCTTGGTCTAACACGCTATGTGGGATCCTGTGCTAGCTGATCAAACATGTTGTGGGCCCTTAAATAGTGCTAGTTGAAGTCCTGCAGTGAGGAAGGGCAAAACCATCCTCAGAATGTTTGTCTGTTTCTGTAAAAGTTAATTGCTACTCCTTGCTAGGTGGTTGGTTGATTTCCTCAAGGAATGATGGCAAAGACCTTACAACTAGGTGGCTCTGACAGGATCCAGCCCATGATGAGCACTTTTAGCTGCCTGGTCACTTGATGTTCCATGGTCAGGTGCTCTGTCTCTACTAGGGCCTTATAGCATACCAGGACCTGGTTCAGTTTTGGTTTCTATTGTTAGCCAGTTGGACATGCAGCAATAGTACCTAGGGCAGCCTTGGTGAAAGGAAACCCATGATGTTGGGCCCAGGCATAGCCTCCATCCCTACCACTATGGTACTTTGCCCATTTGCCTATTATGCCAATGCTGGGGTGGCCAATTACAGAGGCCGGTAGAATTCAAGTGGACAAGCCATTTTTGTCTACTTGCTTGTATAATGTTCTTCTGTGGTGTGTACTATCTGGTAGGCATTAACTTGCTAACCAAAGGTCTTTATACTGTCTGTCCATCCAAGTGCTTCTACCACAGACCTCTTTGTCCCAATTTACAGCTCTCTCTCCTCTAAATCCCTGGCCAAGCTATTCACCACTATTCATGCGTCCTTATTTATTCTAAACTAAGCCGCTTCTTTTTTCACACAAACTGGATGACCAGGTGCACTGCCTGAAGTTTTGCCCCTTAAGAGTATTTCTGATTACCACTATCTTTAAAGGTCACCCCTGAAGGGCACTGTAGTGTAGCTACCATCCATTTGTAGCTTGACCCCACATTTTGAGCCAACTACCTGTGAACCACTGTCAGGTTTTCTCCTCCTTTGTCAACTGGTTGTAAGGGACCTACATGCAGCCACAGTGTGATCCCAGGGAGAAGTGCTAGTGCAACAGTGATGGGTGACATGGGTGTCTGGACAACCAACTTGTGCAGGTCACTGTGCCCTTCACCCTTGCCTGTGGTCGATCCTGGATGTACCACCGTTTCTACCTTATGATGGATTGCTAATATGCCCACTTACCTTACAACTTGGTGGCTCTGACAGAATCCAGTTCGTGATGAGAACTTGTAGCTGCCTGGTCACTTAATGTTCCACAGTCAGGTGCTCTGTCTCTACTAGGGCCTAATAGTATGCCAGAACTTGGTTCTAGAAAGATATTTAATTCTCCGCTGCAGATAGCATGGCCTTGCTCCAGAACCCTGGGGATCTGCATTGTGATTCTCTCTCTTGGACTTGTCATAAATTCCACATGACATCTTCTCCCGCCACTGATACCTCTAATGACATAGGGTCTGCCAGATCTATGGCGCAAGCAGCAGAGCTGCTTGCAGTGCAGCGTGGACGTGCTGCAAAAGCCCTTTCCTGCTCTGGGCCCAACTTAAAGTTGACTTTCATGGCACCTGGTATATGGGTTGAAGCGATATTCCCAGACTTGGACTATGGTGCTTCCAGAAATCAGAGAGGCCTACCAGGTGTTGTGCTACCTTCTTAGTTGTGGGAAGTGCAAGATCCAATAATGTATCCTTTACTTGGAGAGATGTCTTGGCATGTCCCCCGACCATTGGAGCCCTAAAAATTTTATTGACATGGCAGAGCCCTGAATCTTCAGAGGGTTTTTTTTTTCCCTCACAGAGGCCTTCAATACACCAGCCATTTCTTGCTCATTTGGTCTGATTAACATGATGTCACCAATATCCAGCCAGTCCCATCTCCGGTGATTGTATTATACCAAGAGCAGGTAACACAGCTTTGGGGCAAATGTCTACATTGTCTGTTCCAAGTGAACAACTGTTTCTGAGCCTCTTTTTGATAGAGATGGAAAAGAACATATTCATTGGCTTAAACCAAACCAAACCCTTTGCCGTTGAGTTGATTCCGATTCATAGAGACTCACAGCAACCCTATAGGACAGAGTAGAACTGCCCCATACAGTTTCGAAGGTGTGCCTGGTGGATTCAAACTGCTCACCTTTTGGTTAGCAGCTGCAGCTCTTAACCACTACTCCACCAGGGTTTCCTTCATTGGCTTAGTGGCCACATATTATGTATCTGAGGCTATGTTAATTTGCTGTAGCAAAGATATCACAGCTGGCATAGCAGCTGCAGGTGGGGCTACTACTCTCCCTTCCCCCTTCCCTCCCATCTTTTGTAGCCTCTAGTAAACTTGCATTTGCCTATTCCAGATATTTCATATAAGCGGGATCACACGATATTTGTCTTTTTGTGTCTGACTTATTTCACTCAGCATATTGTAGCATGTTCACTCACTGTGTTGTAGCATGGATCAGGACTTCATTTCTCTTAATGGCAGAGTAAGATTCCATTGTGTGTATATACCACATTTTGTTTATCCATCATCTGTTGATGGACATTTCGGTTGTTCCCACCTTTTGGCTATTGTGAACGGTGCTGTAATGAACTTTGATGAATGTCCATCCCTTTATTTTCACTGAGTTCTATTCATTATCTCCTTAACTCTCTGAGGATCAGGGTTCCCTGCCTGCCATTCCAGTCTTGCTGCTTTTATGACAACTTCATCTACCTGGGTTTTGAGGGTTAAGCACTGGTGTGACCCCTGTGGTTTCGGGGTCCCATTGTCCCCAGTGATCTTAGTTCTGTAATGGCCTCTCCTACCCTCTGCCCTGGCCTTTGCACTCTTAGTGATACTGGCGCTCCTCTCAATCTCGCCAGTTCATTTCTTTTTTTTTTCCTACGGTAAACTTATTTTTAAGTAGGAAAAGTTCACATTAAAGTAACAATAGAAAATATAGTACAGTACATACATAAGCCATTAACATAGACCTTTATTATGACTATCAAGACATACGTGTTTAGGTTATACATGTACAGTACAGTACCATTATATACCTGGCAGCGCAATCATTTTGAATATGAGACATGAGATATACGTGTTGCTTGTGGGAAGCTGTTGCATTCGCTATGTCCAGTTACATCTGCTAAATCCTGTTCTCCGATCAGGATTTCTGAACTCTAGTAAAATCTTATGGGATCGCGGACGTCTGTGCAGTTTGACATTGCTCTCATGGACCTTACGCGGAACATGACTATATATAAAAACCAAACCAAATTCATTGTCGTCGAGTCAATTCCGACTCGTAGCTACCCTATAGTGACCCTACAGGACAGAGCAGAACTGTCCCATAGGGTTTCCAAGGCTGTAATCTACGGAAGTAGATCACTATGTCTTCTCCCACAGAGAGGCTGGTGGATTTGAACCGCCAACCTTTTGGTTAGCAGCCAAGTGCTTATTGCCAGTTCACTTCTTATAGATTTGGTGTATCCTCTGGGTCCTCTCATGGAACGTAGCCATCTATGTATAGTTCTAACATGCTCACTTCTCTGAGCGTTTGATTGCCTTCTTCCACCATCCGCGTGACAATTCTGGCATTTCCGCCTCACTTAGTGTGGGCCACCGTTTTGTCCATGCTTCTAGGAACCATCCTAGCAGTGTATTCACACTGTCTTTGGGGATTTTGCCAGAGTGCTAAACCCCGTATCCTCAGAGGGTGCTCCTTTCCCTCCTTCAGTTTTATGTTTTGCCTCCCTTGATCCCACACCTTGGGAATGTAGTCCTAGCAGTACTTTCCCAGCAGCTTCTGGTATGTATTGGTAGATCCCATAGCTTGCTTCTTTGGTGTAGAGGCCCTTTCCTCCCTCAGCTTGTCTTTGGTCAGGTTATGTGGTGGCTTTATCCTAGTTATTGGCCTAGCTGGACAATGAATAAGGAAGACAGAAAAAGAATTGATACCTTTGAATTATGGTGTTGTCGAAGAATATTGAATATACCGCGGACTATCAGAAGAACAAACAAGTCCGTCTTGGAAGAAATACAGCCTGAGTGCTCCTTGGAAGCGAGGATGGTGAGACTTCATCTCACATACTTTGGACATGTTATCAGGAAGGGCCAGTCCCTGGAGAAGGACATCATGCTTGGTAAAGTGGAGGGTTGGTGAAAAAGAGGAAGAACCTCAATGAGACGGATTGATGCAGTGGCTGGAAAAATGGGCTCAGGCATAACGAGGACTGTGAGGATGGTGTAGGACCGGACGGTGTTTTGTTCTGTTGCATATAGGGTTGCCATGAGTTAGAACTGACTTGAAGACACCTAATAACAACAACAATGGCCTAGTGGCCAGAGGGCAGATGGTGGCAGATTCTACAGGAGGTGCATGTGTGTGTTGTCCTCCAGGGGAGAGTCCTCTGCATCATCTTCAAGCAAGAAGGGGAGGAGATGTTAGCCCTTAATAGGGAGAGGTGGGCCATTTCCGCAAGCTCGGAGGGTTCAGGGTAATCTAGGGCTGCATCAACTCAGATATTCCCATCCCAGGTGTCAGGGTCACATTCTTTCCCAACCAGGACCTAAGCTTGGCATAGTAAACCAGTCTAGGTTGTAAATTTAACCTCTTTGGAGCTTTGCTCTCTCATGATTAAGTTCTATGTCTTCAGCTTTCGCTGTCTTCCAGGTGCAGGAGATGACAGCCTCTTTCTGTGCTCCCAAGGAGGTCCTCTGGCTTTCACACTAAGGTTTAAATGGCTGATTAATCTTTCTCAACATTTCATTATTTTTTTCCCACATGTTAATTATCCTTAGCAAAAGCCACCCAATTCCATTATCCTTATAGCTATTATTTTCCCCAAATTTTGCCAACATCTATATATCACATTCTCTAATGGATTTCCCATCTCCCAGAATACTATTCCAGCTCACCATCAGTCAAAGTGTGAACAATTTCCATGGCACCTTACGCTAGGGACTATCTGTATTCCACCTACTGCCAGGGATGGAGGTCTTCCTTAACAGCCAGATGGTGGGTGACCTAATTCTGAAGTCCCATTTTAGAATTAGCTTTCTAGGACCATTGCTGGTACCAACAATCATAGACTGATTCCCAAGTAAATAGGCATTGAGAAGGATATTAGCACGGAAGTTTGTAAGGAGGTGCTGTTGATAGCTACACCCATAGAAGGGAAGTGAAGGAGGCAGGATTGGGTAGACTAGAGGGAGAAGTTGGTTGGACCACAATGCAGTCTGAATGGAGTCTCACTCAACTTCACTGGGAGCTCTGAAGCTGGGGTGACCCTTCAGAGTAGTCTCAAGTTGGGGCGAGGGGTGAGGCCTTTGCATTCTCACATTGCCCAAACACTGGATGTGGGCTGTCCCAGAAGTCGGCATGATCTTGGATGAAATGACTTTCTTCATCCAAGGCAATTTCCTAAGAGGGCTGACAACTGAAGGCTGTCTGCCAGTAGCATTCCTAGGAACTGGGGGAATAGTTTTCAGTCCTGAAGGATATCTGGACAGCATCACAGCATCCATTATAATTGCAATAAATAGAAAAATAGAACTACTCAGTGAGGTAACTCTCTCCTACCCTCTGTCCTTGCACTTCTAGTCCTTATTCCTCTGAACTATTTTTCCATAATACTTACCATCTTCTAACATAAAAAAAAAAATAGTATATAATTAACATATTCAATACATCTATTGTTTATTATCAATTTCCCCTGCTAAAATGTAAAATCTAAGAGGACAGGGATTTTTATTCTTTGATTTACTAACACATCCTAAGCAGCTAGATATGGGCCTGGCACATGATAGAGACTGGCAAAATATTTGTTGAATAAATGAACAAATAAATACCTAACTCCTTGGGTTATTGTGAAGATTAAATTGAGACGATGTATAGTTTTTAAACAGGCCAGACCACGATAACCACCATGTTAACCGTTATTATTACAGAGCTTAGACTCTCAGACCAATGCATTAACAGTGATTGTCTATGGGTAGTTGGATTATGGGAAATTTTTATTTTGTCCTTTGGAGTTTTTCTATTTTCAAAACTTTCTATGGTGAGCACATTTAACTTTGCAGTTAGGAAAAGAAAAATGATAAATTATTACATTTAAAAATTTTTGGTTGGTATTTTCTGGATAGTCGAAGGAATGACAATGCCTGGTGGATTTGTTATCTCTCTGTCTCAGAAAGAGCAACTGATTTGACGCAAGCTTCAAGTGGCCTTTTCCTCAGCTCTAAATTACTCAGTGCCCAGAACTATGCCTGGCATACAGCAAGGACTGAATTAAGGACAAAGAAGGAGACTGGCATCATGTGAGTTAGGAGGCATCTGTTCTATTACTGAAAGCAGTGCTGTCAGTCTGAAGGCGATTAAAAATGCACTGTTCTGGTCTTAATTTTCCTATCTGTCGAACAGATAATAAATAGCTGTTCCTCACTCGTGACCTGTTAATGACCTCACGCAGCTACTTCAGGAGGAAATGACTTCAACGTAATCCCTATCACGATTCCAGATGACTTTGTTGCAGAAATTGACACACTGACCCTAAAATTCATATGGAAATGCAAGAGACCCAGAATAGCCAAACCGACTTTAAAAAAGAAGAACAAAGTCAGAAGACTCACACTACCCAATTTCAGAATTTACTACAAAGCTACAGTAATCAAGACAGTGTGGTATTGGCATAAGGATAAACATCTAAGTCAATGCAATTGAATCAGGGATACAGAACTAAAACCCTTAAAAAATATATATATATACGTGGTAAATTCATTTTTGGCAAGAGTGTCAAGACAATTCAATGGAGGGCGGACAGCCTTTTCAACAAATGGTGCTGGAACAACTTGATATCCACATGCAAAATAATGAAGTTGGAGCCCCAATATCAAACTACATGAAAACCTAATTCAATAGACCTCAATGTAAGAGCTGAACTATAGAGCTCTTAGAAAAACACACAGGAGTAAATCTTCGTGACTTTGGATTAGACAATGGTTTCTTAGATATAACACCAAAAGCACAAGCAACAAAAGAAAAAATAGATAAATTGGACTTCATCAAAATTAAAAACTTTTGTACTTCACAGGACACCATCAAGAAAGTGAAAAGACGGTCCACAGAATAGGAGAAAATATTTGCAAGTCGTATATAGGATACTCATAGTGACCTTATAGGACAGAGTAGAGTTGCCCCATCGGGTTTCCAAGGCTATAAATCTTTACGGAAGCAGACTGCCGCATCTTTCTCTTGCAGAGTGGCTGGTGGGTTTGAACTGCTGGACTTTCGGTTAGCGGCTGAGTGCTTAATATCTTCTTCACCAGACTCCTTATACATATGACAAGTGGCTTATATCTAGAATATATAAAAACTCTCACAACTCAACAAAAAGACAATCCAATTGAAAAATGGGCATAGAATTTGAATAGACATTTCTCTAAAGAAGATATTCAAATGATCAATAAGTACATGAAAAGATGCTTAGCATCATTGATCATTAGGAAAATACAAATCAAAATCACAATGAGATACCACTTCTCACCCACTCTTGCTAGGTGCTGTCAAGTCGGTTCCGACTCATATCAACCCTATGTACAACAGAACGAAACACTGCCTGATCCTGTGCCATCCTCACAATTGTTGCTATGCTGGAGCCCATGGTTGCAGTCACTGTGTCAATCCATCTCATTGAGGGTCTTTCTCTTTTTCACTGACCATCTACTTACCAAATGTGATGTCCTTCTACATGGACAGATGAAGTCTCACCATCCTCCCGTCTAAGGAGCATTCTGGCTGTATTTCTTCCAAGACAGTTCGTTCTTCTGGCAGTCTGTGATACCGTCAATATTCTTTGCCAACACCATAATTCAAAGGCACCAATTCTTAGGTCTTCCTTATTCATTGTCCAGCTTTTGTATGCGTATGAGGCGATTGAAAATACCATAGCTTGAGTCTGGCACACCTTAGTCCTCAAAGTGACATCTTTGCTTTTTAACACTTTAGAGAGGTCTTTTGCAGCAGATTTGCCCAATGCAATGCATTGATTTCTCAACTACTGCACCCATGGGTGTTGGTTGTGAATCCAAATAAAATGAAATCCTTGACACCTTCAATCTTTTCTCCATTTATCATGATGTTGCTTATTGGTCCAGTTGTGAGGATTTTTGTTTTCTATATGTTGACGTACAATCCATCCTGAAGGCTGTAGTCTTTGATCTTCATCAGTAAGTCATTTTTACTTTCAGCAAGCCAGGTTGTGTCATCTGTATATCGCAGGTTGTTAATGAGTCTTCCTCTAATCATGATGCCCCATTCTTCTTCATATACTCGAGGTTCTCAGATTATTTGCTCAGCATATAGACTAAATAAGTATGGTGAAAGGATACAACCCTGACGCACACCTTTCCTGACTGTATACCACACAGTATCCCTTGCTCTTTTTGAAGGACTGCCTCTTGGTTTATGTACCGGCTCTGCATGAGCACAATTAACTGCTCTGGAATTCTCATTCTCGGCAATGTTATCCATAATTTGTTATGTTCCACACAGTCGAATGCCTTTGCACAGTCAATAAACACAAATAAACATCCTTCTGGTATTCTCTGCTTTCAACCAAGATCCATCTGACATCAGCAATGATATCCCTGGTTCCATATCCTAATCTGAATATGGCTTGAATTTCTGGCAGTTCTCTGCCGATATATTGCTGCAGCCGCTTTTGAATGATCTTCAGCAAAATTTTACTTGGGTGTGATACTAATGATCTTGTACAATAAGTTCCACATTCTGTTGCATCACTCCCAGTGGCTCGGCCAGGTAGCTGTCTTCCAAATTTCTTGGCATACAGGAGGGAGTGCTTCCAGCGCTGTATCTGTTTGTGGAAACATCTCACTCTCTAAGATGGTCATAATGAAAATGAACAATAACAAGTTTTGACAAGGACGTGAAGCAATTAGAACCCTCGTCCACTGCTGATAGGAAAGTAAAATGGTGCAGCCTCTTTGGAAAACATTCCTACAGTTCCTCAAACAGTTTAACAGAGTTTATACAACCCAGCAGTTTCACTTCTTGGGATATACCCAAGAGAATTGAAAACATAGATTTACACAAAAATTTGTGCACCAATGTTTGTCGCAGCATTATTTGTAATAGCCAAAAGGTGGAAACAACTCAAATGTCCATTAGCTGATGAATGGATAAATAAAATCAATATACCCATACAATGGGTATTAGTTGGCAACAAAAAGAAATGAAACCTGATACATGCTACAACATGGATGAACCTTGAAAACATACAAAATGATAGTAGTCAGATACAAAAGGGCACATACTGTGTGATTTCATTTATATGAAATGTCCAGAGTAGGCAAATCTGTAGAGACAGAAAGTAGATTGGTGGTTGCCAGGGCCTGTGGGGCCAGGGGAATGCTAATGGGTAGGGGGCTTCTTTTTGGAGTGATGAAAATGTTCTAAAATTAGATAGTGGTGATGGTTGCACAGTGGCGCTGGTGGCCAGTGGTTAAGAGCTTGGCTGATGTCCAAACGGTCAGCAGTTTGAATCCACCTTGGAAACCCTATGGGGCAGTTCTTCTCTGTCCTGTAGGGTTGCTGTGAGTAGGAACCAACTCAACTGACAATAGGTTTGGTTTGGTTTGATGGTGGCACAACTCTGTGAATATACCAGAAACCACTGCATTGTACACTTTAAAAGGGTGCATTTTACTGTATGAGAGTTATATCTTAATAAAGCTGTTATAAAAATCAAGGAAATGACACAAGGCACTGTTTCTAGAATTAGAAAACTGGAGGGTGAACCAGAGTAAACCTTTTGGGCAAAGTCCCTGCAGGGTGACAGGGCAGGGTCTGAGCCTCCTCCTTCATGCTCCCTGGCTCTCCATGTTACACAGCTGGCTCTGTGCCCTTTATTGGGTTGCTAAGTGGCTTTCAGAGCCTGAGTAAGCCAGTAGCCCCGTGAGCTGCCAGCTATGCTGTGTGAGTGTTCCAAAACGGCCCCAGCTCTGTTCAAACAGCGCTTACAGGAGGCTTTTGTTTCCTGCCACTGGAATGTCTCTTCCGCCTACCCATACCTTGTCCCCTCCTCCTCCACAGGGCCTTCATGACTCCTGCAGGCCTCATTATGCCCCCGCAGAATCCAAAGGTCATCCACTTCACCAAGTCTGGCTGATTAGAAGCACCACCGAGGGTGCAGGGTGCTTTAAAAGAAAATGACAGGTTCCTGGGGTTCGGCCCACTGAAATTCTGAGTCGGTAGGTCTGGGTTGGGCCTGGAACTCTCGAAGTGGTTAAAAAAACTCCCCCAGGTGATTCTGATGATCAACCAGGTTTGGGAACCTTTGATCTAGTTCACCCTCCTACCAGGCTTGAGTCTGCGTCAGCGTCCCTGCCAAGCGGTTGACTCAGCTTTTCCAAGAAACCTTCCGTGACTCCCCTAGCCTAGCCGAGTGAGGTGCTCCACCCAACTCCTCCAAATACAATGTGCTCATCTTCACCCTCATTTTAGGGCGACTCATGAGTTGTCATCACCTGTTTAATTGTTTCACTCCCACCCCCACTAGACTAAAAGCTCTTTGAAGAAGGGGACTGTGTTCTGTTTGTTTTACCCCGAATGCCTGACTCATAAAAGGGACTCAATACATTTGTTGGGTGAGTGAACGAATGCCACCAGAAATCTGTTAGTACAATGCAGTCACTATCTAATAAAAAAATAAGGTGTAATAATTGTTCTTGTACAGCATTTAGTACAAAGAACTTGGAGGTGAAAATATATACTTTGATATCATATAAGGCAAATTAGAGTCTGGTGGGTATGTCAGCTCTGCAGATCTGACTGGAAGCTAACACCCTTTTGGAAAAGTCCCGTGAGCATCATTTAGAGAGGGTTTGATGGATTTCTAAACACTAAGAACAAAATTTAAACCAGTCTGTTTTCTGTTAAGCTCTAGAGAAAAGTAAAGTAGGAGCTTATTGTTCCTCAAGGAGCCCCTGGGTGGTGCAAATGGTTAGTGCACTTGGCTGCTAACTGAAAGGTTAGAGGTTGGAATCCATCCAAAGGTACTTGGGAAGAAAGGCCTGGCAATCTGCTTCCAGAAAAACAGCTGCTGAAAACTCCATGGAGCATAGTTCTTCTCTTACACACATGGGATCACCATGAGTTGGAATCCACTTGATGGCAACTGGTTTTTTATTATTCCTCAACCAACCCTGAGAGGACTTAGATTTGCCCATTCATCCAACCACATTTTGAGGGGCCAGAATCTTAAATAACTTTAGAGGCCGTCTTTAAAGATCTTGTTTCTCTACCACCCACAAACTTCCAGTGTCAGAAGCCTAGGACATGTTCATTTTGTGACACTACATCTGGCCCTGCACATCTATGTTATGATGCCAGGTGGATCTTCACAGTGGATGGGAGGCATATTCTTGGAAGTCATTCCTATACTTGGATAGCTGGTGATAACTATATGCGTAAGTGAGAGTGCACCGCATAAATGTATACCCTGTATCCCAACTAAATGTATTCCCAATGCTACTTCCTCTTAGTTGGATACCCAAAATGTCTGTGGCCACTCCAGTGTCACTTGACAAGAGGGCAAGATGATGGAGGTAAAGTTGGGGTAGAAACAGAGGTCTTAACTAGTTCAAATATCTTCTTTTTGAAATTTTTTCATGAAAACATATAACCATGACAGCACATAGTAGGGCACCCCCCCACCCCCCCACCCCAGCAGAGTCTTGGAAGGAGCTAATGCAGGTGAGGGCCTGAAGTTTAAACTCCATTAGCTTCACAAGCGTGGCAAATGTGCCTCTGCATCCAACATTTATAGAGCATCTACCACATACCAGGCACTGATTCAGGCACTAGGCATACAGCAGTAAACAAGATAAGCAAAGCCTCTGACCTCCTGGGACTTACATTCTCAGTCTGGTTAAAATAGGCGTGTTCTCCTACTTTGGAGGGAAAGGACAAAGTCTGTATTGTCTGCTACTGCCTGATTCTCCATAAATATTTGTGGAATTAATGAGTAAATGAATGAAGGAATGAATGAAACATTTCAGAACTAAAAACTTCATGCCACTGAGATTTGGTATGTCAAAAAAATCCAATTCAAATTACAAAGCTGTTGTAAAAGCTAACGAAAAATAAGAACGGTAATGACACGGGGTGTTGCGCCACAGTTTTCAAGGACCCAGCAGTACTATTGTTCTGACATGTAGTAACATTGGCAGAACCAGAGGTTCTTCTTCCTTTCTGGAGCTAAATTGGCAAAGGTAGAAACAGGGAGAGACAAGTGAAAAACCAGTCCGCAGTCCTGCATCGCCACCTCCTCCTCTGTATCTGCTTCCTGGTTTCCAGGAGCTGCTAGAGATGTGGCCTTGTCAGGTTCTCATCTGCCATTCACCACAGAGGGCAAATTTTCTTTCCTGCTGACCCCTCAACTGCTCCTTCCCACACCTCCTATTTCTCAGAGATGTAGAAGTCATCAGATGGCAATTCCCACAGTTTCCTGTCTTCAAACCTGCAAAGTTACCTGCGTCTGAATCCACCCTCTCCTCCCTCGTTTCTGTTAAGATGGAAAAAGTCCCAGCTCCATCACTTGCTAGCTGTGTGACATTGAGCAATTGTGGCAGTTGTGTAGGCCTCAGTTAAAAATTGGCCCCCACTTGCTTTATTCCAGGAATGCAGGGATGGTTCAACATTAGAAAATCAATCAACATAACACACCAGATCAATAGATCAAAGGAAAAGAACCACGTGATCATCTCTATAGATGCAGAAAAAGCATCTGATAAAATCCAGTGCCCTTTCTTGATGAAAACCCTAAAGAAAATTGGAATAGAAGGGAAATTCCTCAGTATGCCTCAGGGCATATATGAAAAGCCAATAGCCAATATTTTACTTAGTGGAGAAACACCGAGTTTTTGCTTTGGAATCAGGGAAAATACAAGGGTGCCACTCTCACCATTTCTATTCAGTATTGTATTAGAAGTCCTAGCCAGAGCAATAAGACAAGAAAAAGAAATAAAAAGTATCCAGATTGGAAAAGAAAATGTAAAATTATTTCTGTTTGCAGATGATATGATCCTGTGTCTAGAAAATCCCAAAGGATCCACAAGAAAACGTCTAGAGCTAATAGGGGAATTTAGCAAAGTTGCAGGGTACAAGGTGAACAAACAAAAATCAATTAAGTTTTCAAAAAACAGCAATGAAAAATCTGAAAGGGAAATTAGGGAATCAAGTCCATTTACAATAGCACCTAAGAGAATAAAATACCTAGGAATAAGTCTAACTGGGGATATGAAAGACTTAATACAACGAAAATTATAAAAACACTGCTGAAAGAGATTAAAGAAGACTTTAATAAATGGAAAGATGTTCCATGTTCATGGATTGGAAGACTTAATATTGTTAAGATGTCAATATTACCCAAAGTAATTTATAGATTCAACGCAATCTCAGTCAAAACTCCAACAGCCTTCTTTACAGAAACAGAAAAACCGATCATCAACTTTATATGGAATGAAACCGAAAACCAAATCCTTTGCCATCGAGTCAATTCCGACTCATAGCGACTGTATAGGGCAGAGTAAAACTGCCCCATAGAGTTTCCAAGGAGCTCCTGGTGGATAGCAGCCATAGCTGTTAACCGCTACTTCACCAGGATTTCCATGGAATGAAAAGAGGCTTCGAATAGCTAAAGTAGAGTTAAAAGAGAAGAACAAAGTAGGAAATGAAGTGTTGATAAATGCTACAATACGAATGGAGTTTGAAAACATTATGCTGAGTGAAATAAGCCAATCAAAAAAGGACAAATATTGTATGACCTCATTTACATAAAAAGGCAAATGTATAGAGACCAAAGTCTATTAGTGGTTACTAGAGGTGGGAGGGAGGGGGAAAAGGGAGGTTAACAGCGATGGAAAAATAGCATTGATTAAGGGTAGGGTTGCGCAGCCAATTATTATAATTGCTGTTAATAAGCTGCACACCCGTAAAAGGTTGGATCGGCAAAAGTTGTGTGATAGATGTATTTACAACAACGTCAAAAAAAAAAAAATCATGCTGAGGCTCCTTAGGTACAACTGAACACCACATCGGATTTGGTTCTTGGTTTGGAGGTTTAGGGTCATGATTTCATGGGATCTCCCAGTTAATTGACCTAATAATGTGTTTAGTGCTTTTTTTCCCATCCCCTAGTTTGTTGCATAGTGCCTCGGGCCTTAAAATCTTGCAAGCTGCCAGCCAAGGCGCTAACAATTGGTCTCTATTCACCTGGAGCAACAGAGGAAGAAGAAGAGTCAGGAAGAGGAGGAGGATATGGAATGTGTGGCTAATTGCCTCCATGAACAACTGTCTCCTTTGCCACGAGACCAGAAGAACTGGATGAACTGAACATTTTGATTAAAGATTCTATAGGAGACTCCTGATCAAAAGGGAGTCTCCTTTTGACTGAAAAGTGAAAAAACAGAATTTCAAATTCTCATGAACTCCAGACTTTCGGGAGCCATGGAGGGTGGATGAATCCCTGAAACCACTGCCTTGGGATTATCTTTAAATCTTAAACAAAAAAAATCCCCTGAGGTCTTCTTAAGGCCAGGCGATAGTTTAGCTTAACTAGTAAAAAAGGACAACCTTGAACATTATGCTCTTCTAAGATTTACCCATATGGGATCAAATTAACAACAGCAACTCGAAAGATTAGATAGGAACCTTAGGGGCAGTGGGTTTATGTTAATGTGGGACAAACAACTCAGAAAAGGAGGGTGAGGATGGTTGCACAACTGGAAGAATGTAGTCAATACCACTAAACTGTACGTGTAGAAACTGCTGAATTGCTGTATGTTTTGCTGTGTATATTCTCAACAACAGCAACAAAACAAGTAAAATTTAGGAAAAAAAATTGACCAACACTTAAAAGGGGGCATAGGAATAGCGCCTATTGTATTGTGTTGCTGCATACATTAAATGAAATAACGAATATAAAAGGCTCAGCACAGTGCCTGGCACAGGAAACTTTCTGTGATTGTTAGTATTACTATTATTATTTCTGTCCAAGGCTAATGCCTTCCTTGATGTTCTAAATTCTGTTCTGTCTCACCTCCTCAGGAAATGCTGCTCCTAACAGTTATTTATTCCTTCCTGTATCTTTAACCTTTATTCATAGATTCCTACCTATGACCACTTAAATTCATTTGCTACCATTAAAAAAAATGACAAGACAAAAAACTTTCTTTGACCCTACCTGCCCCTCCATCATTCTTTCTTCCTCTTCCACTTTTATTCTCCTTAAAGAGTGGTGCACCCTCATTGTCTCTCCCTTCTTTCTCTTCTGTTCCCACCTACCACCCTTTGAAAGGCAGTCTAATCAAGATCACTAAAACCTCCCTGTGGCTAGATCCAATGGACACTCTTGAGTCTTTTCCTTGATTTCTCAGCAGCTCTGGCATTGTTGATTGTCCCCTCCTTGAAATGCCTTCTCTTCCCCTGACTTCCATGACATCACACTCCTTTGTCTTTACCTCCTACCTTTCTTTCCAACCTCTTCTCCTCTTTTTTGTGGATTCTTCTTTCTATGTGGGTTCTTCAGCCTCAGCTCATTCCTAAGTGGTTATACTATCTCGTGTTCTAGCCTCAGTAGCCAGACTGAAGTTCTTCTTACTCTATCCTCTTTCCTGGTTCATTCCAATGACTCCATGGCTTCAATGCTGAAGACCTATAATTCAGTGCCTCCAGTCCAGATCTCTCTTCTTTGCTCCAGATGCATAAATCCAACTGTCCACTTGCCCTTTTCCCCTCAAACTCAACATGTTCAAAAATAAGCTCATCATCTTCCCCACCAGCTAGTTCTTCCTTCTGTTTCCCGTTTCAGTGAATGACACCACTCTCTGCGCAGTTACCCAAACTAGAAGCTTGAGGGTCTCCCTTACCCAGTCCATTAACAAGCCCTGTCAGTTATTCCTCCCACAGATCCCTCGAACCCATTCACTTCTCATTTCCACTGCCACTACTCTCCTAGCTGGCCTCCTTGTTTCCATTCTTCCTCCTGCCCCTCAGGACAGAACCCATTCTCTGGGCAGGTCAGATGGCCCTGGGCCATGGAGGGCTACGTTGAGTGTTCTGCCCATTGTGATCTGGCCCTTGCTTATTCCTTCACTCTCCAGCTTTCACCTCACATCACCTCCAACCCTGTGCTCTGGCTCTACTGGTCCACTTTCAGTTTCCAAAAATGCCGGGCTCTTTCTTGCCTCTGGGCCTTTGATCCTCCACTTTGTGAACTGGAATAATCTTTGCCGTCCTTACCCATTGCCATCCAGTTGATTCTGACTCATAGTGACCCTGTAGGACAGAGTAGAGCTGCCCCATGCGGTCTCCAAGGAGCAACTGGTGGACTTGAACTGCCACCTTTTGATTAGCAGACGAGCTCTTAGCTCTGCATTAAGATTGGGTAAGATCCCCACAGCCCTTCCATACTTACCCTATCATAAAATTCCCTGTGCTGTGTCTTAACTGCCTGTTTGCCTTCTGTCTTCCCCTCCAGTCTACAAACTCTTTGAGGAAGGGACTGAAGCTCTTGTCTCCACGGCTGTATCCCTAAGACTTTAAGGAATGGCTGGTACAAGGTAGGTGCTTGATTTATCATCACTGAAGGAATCAATCCCCTACTACACATACAAAGCCGGGTCCCCAGAGCTGCTGAGTAACCTTTCCAAACACTTTTTCCTTTCTTTCTTTTTTTATTTATTGTGCTTTAAGTGAAAGTTTACAAATCAAGCCAGTCTGTCATACAAAAACTTGTACACACCTTGCTATGTACTCTTAGCTGCTCTCTCCCTAATGTGACAGCACACTCCTCCTCTCCACCCTGTATTCCCTGTGTCCATTCAGCCAGCTCCTGTCCCCCTTGCCTTCTCATCTCACCTCCACACAGGAGCTGCCTACATAGTCTCATGTGTCTACTTGAGCAAGAAGCTCACTCCTCATTGGTATTATTTTTTGTTTTATAGTCCAGTCCAATCCCTGTCTGAAGAGTTGGCTTCGGGAATGGTTCTAGTCCTTGGGCTAACAGAGGGTCCTGGAGCCATGACTTCTGGGGTCTCTCCAGTTTCAGTCAGACCATTAAGACTGGTCTTGTGAGGTGTACATTCCACTGTTCTCCCACTCCATTAGGAATTCACTGTTGTGTTCCCTGTCAGGGCAGTCACTGGTGGTAGCCAGGCACCATCTAGTTCTTCCAGTCTCAGGCTGATGTAGTCTCTGGTTTATGTGGCCCTTTCTGTCTCTTGGGCTTATATTTACCTTGGGTCTTAGGTGTTTTTCATTCTCCTTTGCTCCAGCTGGGTTGGGACCAGTTGGTGCATCTTAGATGGCCACTTGCTAGTGTCAAACACCTTTTTTCTGATATCTCAGTACCTACTCCAAACATTCTTTCCAGTGCTATCAGGCCTCAAACTCTGAGCAAGGAGATGGAAGTGAGAAGGGTCTTCCCTTGGGAAAGAACCCAGATTCTCACCTTTCTAAGAAGATCAAGTCTATCAGCTTCCTCCCTCATCTATTTTTGTTCCACCTCTCAGCATCTCTGTGTTATCTCTTACCCACTTTTCCTTCCTTTCTATCTAGCCACGATTAACACCTCTATTGGGATCTTATTTCATCAACTGTCCCCTTCTCTCTTAACCTTCAACCGCTTCCTCCCTGTAGCCTGGTTCCTTTCTGTATAGACACCTACTCAGGCCTCTTCTCTCTTGAAGATGTCTCTCCATAAAGCCTTCCTCAGTTACTTTTACTGACAAACTCTTTAAAAAGACGTTCAACTATACTTTCTGCCTCCATTGTTTTCACCACCCTCTTGTTCGTTATTCCTTGACTCCAACTTCTTCCCATTTTATTGAAAATGCTCTCTTTAAGGTTACAAATTACCTTCTTCATCCCCAAATCCAAGGCTTACTCTAACACTCTACTGACATCTATGCCCCAGGTGCTCTGCCTCACCTCCCCCATCATCCTACAAGTGTTTATTGAAGACCTAGCCTGTGTGCACAGTCCCTGGGTGGTACAAACAGTTAAAGTGCTTGGCTACTAAATGAAAGGTTGGTGGTTTGAGCTCACCCAGGGGTGCCTTGGAAGAAAGGCCTGGTAATCTACTTCCAAAAAATCAGCCATCGAGTGGCCATCTAAGATACTCCACTGGTCTTACTGTGTCTGGAGAAAGGGAGAATAAAGAAAACCAAAGACACAGGGAAAGATTAGCCTAAAGGACTAATGGACCACAATTACCACAGTCTTCACAGACTGAGTCCAGCACAACTAGATGCTGCCCAGCTACCACCACCTTCTGCTCTGACAGGGTCACGATAGAAGGTCCCAGACAGAGCTGGAGAAAAATGGAGAACAAAATTCTAACTCAAAAAGAAAGACCAGACTTGCTGGCCTGACAGAGACTGGAGAAACTGTAAGAGTATGGCCCCCGAACACCCTTTCAGCTCAGTAATGAGGTCACTCCTGAGGTTCACCCTTCAGCCAGAGATTGAATAGGCCCATGGAACAAAACAAGATTAAAGGGGTGCACTAGCCCAAGGGCAAGGAAGAAACGGCGGGAGGAGACAGGAAAGCTGGTAATGGGGAGCCCAAAGTCGAGAAGTGGAAAGTGTAGACATGTAGTGGAGTTGGCAATCAATGTCACAAAACAATATGTGTATTAATCGTGTAATAAGAAACTAGTTTGCTCTGTAAACCTTTATCTAAAGAACAATTAAAAAAAATTTTTTTAATGTAAAGTTTCACTGTAAGTGGCCATCTAGGATAATCCACTGGTCTCACTCCTTTGGGAGCAAGGAAGAATGAAGAAAACTAAAGACACAAGGGAAAGATTAGTCCAAAGGATGAATGGACCACATCTACCATGGCCTCCACCAGACTGAGTCCAGTAAAACTAGATGCTGCCCAGCTACCACCAGTGACTGCTCTGACAGGGATCACGATAGAGGGTCCAGACAGAACTGTAGAAAAATGTAGAATAAAATTCTAACTCAAAAAGAAAAGACCAGACTTGCTGGCCTGACAGATTGGAGAAACCATAAGAGTATGGCCCCCAGACACCCTTTCAGCTCAGTAATGAAGTCACTCCTGAGGTTCACCCTTCAGCCAGAGATTGAACAGTCCCATGGAACAAAACAAGGCTAAGCACCATCCCAGGGGCAGAGACTGGAAAGTAGGAGGGAACAGGAAAGCTGGTAATACAGAACCCAGGGTTGAGAAGGGAGAATGTTGACATATCGTGGGGTTGTTAACCAGTGTTGTAGAACAATGTGTGTACTAACTGATGAGAAACTAGTTTGTTGTGTAAACCTTCATCTAAAGTACAATTAAAAAAAAAAACAAACCCTATGGAGCATAATTCTACTCTGACATGGATGGGGTTGCCATGAGTCTAAATAAAATAAAAAAAAGTGAAGGCTCAGCATCCGGGTCGTTTTTTGTTTGTTATTACTCAGGTGATATAAATAAATCACCATGTTTGAACCCAAAGAAAAAAAATCAGTCATTGAAAATCACGTGACATACATGCTCTGACATACATGGGGTCATCGTGAGTTGAAATTGACTGGATGGCAACTTTTTTTTTTTAATCCTGTGTGCAGCCCTGCACTGGGAGAGGAGGGGTTACCAAAAAATGTAAGGCGTGGTCCCTAAACACACAGGAAATGGCATTGAACGGTGGATGGCAGAGTCTAAATAAGTGCTAAATATGTGGTGGAGGCTGTTCTTTCTTTCGGGGAAAGGGGAAGCATCCAGGGTGGGACAGTCAAGGAAATCTTCAAATTTAAGGTATGAGCGAAGCTCAACTTTGAATGATGGTCAGGATGAGGGGGCTGCTAGGAGAGGTTTAGTGAGCAAGTGCCAGGTTAGGGTAAGACATAGGCAGAGGGCTCTATCATTCAAGGTTCCTTCAAATTTTTTTTCATACTGTAGTATAAATGACTGAGAAGAACTTAAAATGTAACCTACTTAAGTTGTACTCGCATTGTACAACTAAAAAGATGCAGCCCCAAGGTCAGCAGTGGTTAAGAACTCGGCTGCTAACCAAAAGGTCACCAGCCTCTCCTTGGAAACCCTATGGGGCAGCTCTACTCAGTCCTAAGAGTCGCTATGAGTGAAAAAAAAAAAAAAAATTGCTCATCCTTCCCTTTCTGTTCGATTTGCAAGCTTTTCCTATATAAGAACCACGCACAAATATACCAGCTCTGCTATGCAAATATTTTTCTTTATGTGAGGTCAGAGCCAGGTCTCAGTCTGCCTCGAGGCGCGCACAACCTCACATTCTCCCGGCAGGCTGTTTGCTTTCAGCGATGGTGTGATAACAAACTCTGTTCAGTGTACTTTTATATCCCAAGTGTTATTTTAATCAAAACCATGTTTTATTTGAAAAAAAAAAAAATCCTCCCTTATTTTGTGCAAAATGGCTTTCCCAGCCACTTCAAGTTACAGTAACGCAAACACATAGTATTTACCGGTGCCCAGTTCTGCTCTAAAGTCGTTGCAAATAGTTGCTTCATTTAATCTTTCTCAACTAACTATGAAGTAGGTTCTATTATTATCCCCCTTTACACATGAGGAAACTGAGGCACAGGTGAGTTAAATAACTTGCCCAAGTAACTTGTGGTGAAGTTAGGGAGCTAGGGTTTCACTCGGGAGGCCTGGCTGTAGGGACTCCCTCTTTGAGGTGGTTCATGCTGATGTGCCAGCTTCTGACCACCGCTGACAGTCGTCAGGGGCTTTAGAGCTGCTTACAATTTGTTAGTGTAATGATAATTTCCAGTAATCTACTGGCAATCTGCTCCGTAAAGATTACAGCCCAGACAACCCTATGGGGCAGTTCTACACTGTCGCATTGGTTCACTATGAGTTGAGAATCCACTCGACGGCAGCCAACAGCAACCTATAGCAGTGTTTCTCAAACTATCTGTGGTAAAGGACTAGATATAGACAGCTGCTGTCGAGTTGACTCCAGCTAATGGTGACCTTATACACAATGGGATGAAATGTTTCTCGGTCCTGCGTCATCCTCATGATCACTGCATTTTTGGGTCCGTTGTGGCTACCGTGTCAATCCATCTCACTGAGGGTCTCCCTTGCCCTCTCTGGCCCTCTATTTCACCAGATATAATGTCCTTCTCCAGCAATTGATCCCTCCTGATGACATAGCCAAAGCAAGCAAGCCATTGTGTACCAACACTTTTATCATTGCTAAAAAAAAAAAAAAAAACCCACTGCCATTGTTGAGTCAATGCCGCGACTCATAGCGACCCTATAGGATAACAGTAGGACTGCCCCGTAGGGTTTCCAAGGAGAGGCTGGTGGATGCAAACTGCCAACCTTTTGGTTAGCAGCCGAGCTCTTAACCACTGCACCACCAGAGCTCCATAATTGCTATAAAAGTATGTAAATGCTTACTCTCAATTTCTATACTTATGTTGTTGCAGGCTAATAATAAACAGTGTGCAGACCAGTTCTAGTTAGGGAGCCAGGGCTCCACTCAGGAGGACCACTTCAAGGACTGTATTTTGAGCAGCACAAATGCATATTATCAGCAAAACCAGCTACCTTCTTTTAAAATTTCTTTTCATTTTCTTCATTCAGTAAATATTTGTTGAGTGTTTGCCACACGGCAAGCAGCAAAGCAGGGGCTAGGAATCAAGCAGTAAGCAAGAGCATCAGGGCCTTCACAAAGCCCTGATGTTCCAGCAGGAGAAACAGACTTGAAATTATTCTCTGAAAATTAAACTTTTAGACGAATGCTAAGAAGGAGAAGATCAGAATTCTCAGAGCTTGTGTCAGGGTGTCCCCAGATAGCCTGAGAGGTCAGGGAACGCTTCTCAGAGGAACTTTTAATTTTAGTTCTGAAGAATGAACAGGAGGTGGTATGCGCAGAGTGGGCAGAGAGGCTGCCGGGCTGGAGGAAGGGCATATGCCAGGGCCCTGAGGCAGAGACACAGATAGAAGGCTGCTGAAACAGACAGGAACTGTGTCCTGCAGATCTCTGAAGGCCATGCCAAGGACTTCACATTTCCTAGTCTGTCTTAGTCTAGGAGCACCACTGAAACGTGTCCACCATGGGTGACCCTGCTGGTATTTGAAATATCTTAAGAGCTATGGAAAACTCCTAAGGGGTTTTCAGCAGGGGATTGAAATATTCAGCTTTCCCATTTAAAAATAACAATCTTTATTTCCCATTCATTGAAGCATAACAGTTTTTATAATACCTGTAGTAGCGAATTAATAGTCCATTACACAAATTTTCACATAAGAACAAAAAGTTTGGGGCTGCTTTCATGTAGCGTAATTTCCATGCCTCTAAGAGCACGTTTTATATACAGTCGCTGACATCCCCAAAAAGATCACTGTGTTTCTACTTCTGCCCCTTTCCTCAGTCCCCATCATCCTCTAAGTAGCATCTTTCTTAAGGAGAGCTGCTGTGTGAGGTATGTGATGAAACCACACCCATCCCCTGCTTTTTCACACTAACGACACAGTGTTGTTTGAGCCGGCCTAAAAGAAAAAAAAAATTTTTTTTTTATTGAGGGTGACCATGGGACGCAGAGACGACAGCATAAATATTCTGAGGGTTTAGGAAAATCTTCTGCTTTCCAGAGGAAAGGTACAGTTTGACTGGTATGGCCCTATCCCCTTCTTTCTACCTTAAAAAATCAGTTGTGAGTCCTGGATGTGCTGCAGCCATTTTGTAACCATGAGGCAACATGCACAGGATAAAATGTAACATGTTAAAGTTATTAGAGGAGAAAGAAGAGTCTGGGTCCTTGATGATTCAGCCTGGACCTCCCACTTCCAGATTTGTTTTGTGAGAAAAATAAACCTCTATATGTTGAAGCCACCGTGGGTCTGGATTTCTGATACTTGCAGTTGAAAGTAACTGAGCTTTTCAATTGGAAATGGATGGCCCACAATATCAGATCAACTTGCATAGCACCGTATTCTCCCCCTCTTGGCTGTTGCCCTCTTTGGACATTTAGATGTTTCAAAGAAAAAAGTCTTTTTTTTCATTTCTGACTTCCCTTCACCCTTCTCACCAGGAGCTGTAACAGGATAAGTAGAGTCTGCCTTGTGTCCTTTGTTTCCTAAAAGGAGAAGGGCAAGCTGCGAGGCTGCTGGTGGAAAATGATACACTACACCACATCAGAATGTGCTGTTCTCATTTATTTTTTAACACAAACCCATCTTTGCATGCGGGCACTGGCAAAGAATTGACGGTTACAAAACACTGGGCGACAGTGGTAATATAGGAGGTGAATGACACACAGCAGAGGAATCCTGTTTTCAGATTACACAGAACGCAAAACCATTGTGGTTCATGACATAGCTTCCCACATTTTTTCCATATTTATCCCACAGGGCCCCAGTGAAATGGATGGTGCATTCCATTTGCAAAGTGAATGTGTAAAGATACTAGACAGGGGTGTAAAGCAAGGTGCCAAAGCCACGGGAGGGTAAGGAAGGGTTGGCCTGCTACCACTGCCTGATGCTCATTTCCCTCAGCAACGTTTAGCTCTGTTGAGAACCAATCAAAACTGTTGGTACAAAATCAGGGATGAAGTTCCGGAAGTAGCTGCCAAAAATGATGCGTGTTTCAGTTGCTGTGTTCCGTGCCAGAGCAATTCATTTATCCATACGGACACATACAAGCAGAAAGGGTGAATTCAAAGGCGAATTCCAGGCAGAGAAGACATTACCATTCTAGACACATCCTGTCAAGGAGCCCGTGTGTCTACGACGTAAACGATTTTTTAGGATTATAAACTAAAGCAGCTTCCACTGAAAATAATTCCATTAGATCAGACAAAGTGGGAAGAATGGTACTGGTTGATATCTTAGGGGCAAAAAAAGATAGCATCAAAACAGAGTATAATCTCTCAAGGCCACAAAAGGGTCCCATGAAAGGCTATCTAGCAAAGGAGAGAGGATTTCAAAGAACACATACAATTGGAACCGCCAAGTGAAAATAGAAAATGCTGGAAAATATGAATAATAACGTCCCCTTAGTTTATAATGAGGCTGAAATCCCACTGATGAGCTCTGGCTGAAACTCCAAATTAAGAGAATGTAGCTGAAATCCCCATGACCTTGAGGTGGCTGCTGAAGACTTTAACGTACGAACATTTTTCAGTCACCAAATTTTTGTCACATCCGAAGCATGATTAATGCCTAAAGAGGTTTAAAAACTGCTGCCAGAAAAGCAAGGAGCCAAGCACTTAAACCCTCTATCAGGGTGGAAAAAGGCATTTTGCCAAATTTAGACCCCTCTTGGAAGCCACATGGCCAGTTTTCGGAAATATATTTGAACCTCAGAAGTCCATACTTGTTTCAGTGGGTAAAACAGGCTTCCTGGTATTCTGAAAAAATTTGGGAAAGTAAAAAAAAAAAACCCCAAACCTCAAGATTCCAGCTCTGGGGAAAAAAAGGTATATTATAAATATGTGCACAGAAAACTACAGAAGAAAAAATTTGAAAGGTTAGTAGCGATGTATGAATACATTATATGAATATATGAAGCAATAAATTTACTACTTTTTAATGCATTTTACAGTTTCCCAATTTTCTGTTATGAACATACATTATTATTATCTTATAAACATTTTAAGAAGAAAAAATTTTCCAAGAGACTTCTTGAAAAACCAAGCAGCCTTTTATAGAGGAAAAGGGTGAGTTGGAGTCCATCTTTGCCATTCACTACCTGTTTACCCTTGGTAGTAGAGAGATATTTTATAAGATTAAATGAAATTATACATGTAAAACACCTATAATAGTGCAAGGCATATTTCCTACTCATAGCAACCCTACAGGACAGAGTAGAACTGTCCTATAGAGTTTCCAAAGCTGTAATCTTTACAGAAAAGACTGTCATATCTTTCTCCCACTGAGCAGCTAATGGGTTTGAGCCACCAACCTTTCGGTTAACAGCCAAGCACTTAACCCCTGCACCACCAGGGCTCCGTATATTGTAGATGCTTAATAAATGGCAGTTAGCGTTATTACATCAGTCTTAGAAGAAATACAGCCAGAATGCTCCTTAGAGGCAAGGATGACGAGACTGCATCTTGTTTACTTTTGACAAGTCATCAGAAAAGACCAATTGCTAGAAAAGGACATCCTATTTGGTAAAGTAGGGGCTCAGTGAAAATGACAGAAATCCTCAACGAGGTGGATTGAAACAGTATTCAAACGTAATACGACTGGACTCAAACATACCAGCAAATACGAAGATGGTACAGGACCAGGCAACGTTTCATTCCATTGTACTTAAGGTTGCCATGAGTTGGAGATGTTTTGACAGCTACTATCAACAATGGCAGCATTATTGCTGTTCAAACAATGTTCGGCGCCAGGTGTAAAATTCTATTTTGATGAGAAATTTACCTGAATTTTAAAATGAAAGAAAACTTTCTGAAATCAGGAGAACAGAAGAGTCCTCTCCTAGCTCTAAAGTGTGGGAATCCTCAGTTTTCCCCCAAACTCCGTGGATTCCATGGTAAGGGGAGGGCTAGCAGAAGGGGAACATGACCATTTTGACAAGGTGCTGTTGTTTGGGATCCTTTCACCTCCCATCAGTTTCCAGACAGATAAAAAATGTGTCAGAGTTCCCCATCCCTGCAGTTGGGCAGTGTCGGGGTCACAGCAGCTGTCTTTGTTACAGCTGTTGGCCACCAGCCCCAGCAGAGGCTATTTTGGGTTTACTGAGTATTCCCTGCCCCACTACCAAAGCTTCAAGAAATGCTTTGAACTATTCAAGGACTAAAGGCCACAGCAACCTTCTTTCGTAGGAGGCCAGCCTTCTGCTGATTTAGCCACAGAGAGGGTAGGGTTTCTCTCCTGGGTGGAGGACTGTCTATGCCCTAGGCCATAGCTTTCGGGGAACAGATCATAAACAGCCTTCCTCCAAGTCAAAGACTTTTGTGAAGATTTTCTGCTCAGTTTTTCTAGTGATTCCATCTCAATATGTTGAGAATTAAATCTTTCCCCTCAGTGAGAGTGGTGAGGCAGTATCTCAAGAGCTGAGTAATGATACTAGAAATTAACATTGATTACCCCTTACTTTGTGCCTGGCATTGTGCTAAGTGGTTTTTGTATTGTTGTATTTAATTTGCACAACAGCTACATGAGGTAGGTACAGTTATTATTATTCCACAGATTTTTTGTTGGTGGTGGTGGTGCTGGTGTTAGCTGCCATTGAGTTGGCCCCACTTCATGGTGACCCACGCACAACGCAACAAAACACTGCCAGATTGGACTGTTGTGATCCACAAGGTTTTCACTGGCTGATTTTTGAGAGTAGATCACCCAAAATCTGAGATAGTATAAAATGGAGCTAGGATTGAAACTCAGGCACTTGACTCCAAGGGTTCCCCGGGCATCACAAATGGTTAAGTGCTCAACTACTAAGCATAAAAGTTTGCGGTTAGAGCTCACTCAGAGGTGCCTCAGAAGACAGGGCTGGAGATCTGCTTTGGAAAGTCCACAGCCTTAAAAACCCTATGGAGCAGTTGAGGTCACCATGAGTCAGCATGGACACAATGGCAACTGACAGCAATGACCGTGACTCCACAGCCGACCTTGTAATCTGTGTAAGCCTAGGAGCACCCTCTACCTACTCTCGCTCCCTTGTAAAATTTCGCAAGTGATCACCAGCTTAAAATGTGCAGGTTTGGGTCTGTATTTACTCAAAGGAACCACCCTTGTTAGATTCTCTTCCCTTTTTTCTACACTCTCTTCCCTCGATCCCAGGTACTTTTCTAGACGACCCTACATCCAGGTTTCAAATATGATTTCTTTACGGCACATCCCTAAAGGCTGCTGCTCTGAGCTGTTGTCCTCAATTCTCTCCTAAAAGCTGTAACGGTCTTTTTTTATGGCCTGGGGAACAAATGTACTTCCACAGTGACCAAAGATAGGATGGGCTAGAGAACCGGCCAGAACCATATGTACTGAATATTTGAGTGTAAGAAGAGCCCTGCTGAGCCCATTATTCATTTATGTCACAGGCATCTGCTGGGCAACAGCTGACAAGTGCAAAACGATGCTCCCACGTTCCCAGACTGTTGGGACACTTGAGGCAGCCCAGCCAGCAGCCCCTTCCTCTGCTCTCCTTCCACCCTCAGCCCCCAAAGCCCGCTCACAGCACACATATGGCAGCCATTCGGGCTTACTCCTTCCTTTCCAGTGTCCAAGTGACGCTGACAACAGGGGATTTACAGCTGCCCAAAATGGAGTGTTTTGTTTTCTTTTGGATTATTCCAAGTTTGGGGTCTGTTAAAAGTTTTGTAACTACATAAATATTTACCCAGAGCTTTTGGTTACTATACAAACATAACAAACTTGACATGGCCCTAAATGCTGCAAGTCACATCAAAGTTTTCCAATTAAGAAAGGGGGCAGCAAAAAAAGGGCTTCAGAACTTGATTACTTTTATCACGAAATATTTCTACTATTATTTTTATGCCAGGCTTTGAAAGTACCAAAATATGTTTATCCTTGACTCCGTGTAAATATTCAGATCTCACTGACTGTCCATCAGCCAACTTGCTTAAGCACACCACAGGATGGCAGAGACATGGGCAAGATTGTGGGTGATGCAATGCAAGGCTTCACCTTTATAAATAACTCGTGCTCACAGTGGGAAGCGTAAGATGAAAAATGTTGCTCTGTCGGCCATCTCAGATACTCCACTGGTCTCACCCCTTCGGGAGCAAGGAAGAATGAAGAAAACTAAAGACCCGAGGGAAAGACTGGTCCAAAAGACTAATGGACCACGTCTACCACAGCCGCCACCAGACTGAGTCCAGTACAACTAGATGGTGCCCAGCTTTCACCACTGACTGCTCTAACAGGGATCACAATAGAGGATCCCAGACAGAGCTGGAGAAAAATGTAGAACAAAATTCTAACTCAAAAAGAAAGACCAGACTTTCTGGCCTGACAGAGATTGGAGAAACCATAAGAGTATGGCCCCCGAACACCCTTTCAGCTCAGTAATGAGGTCACTCCTGAGGTTCACCCTTCAGCCAAAGGCTGGACAGGCCCATAAAACAAACCAAGACTAAAGAGGCACACCAGCCAAGGGGCAAGGACTAGAAGGCAGGAGGGGACAGGAAAGCGGGTAATAGGGAACCCAAGGTTGAGAAGGGAGAGTGTTGACATGTCGTGGGGTTGGTAACTAATGTCATAAAACAATATATGTACTAACTGTTTAATGAGAAACTAGTTTGTTCTGTAAACCTTTATCTAAAGTGCAATAAAGAATAAAAAGAAAAATGCTGCTCTGAGCTTTGCACTTTTGGAGGCAAAAGATACTACTTTCTGTTCGAATGTCACAGGTTTACATTTGTTTGTGGGTTCTAGTTGGCACTTATGGATGCTACATAGAAAGAGTTAAAACATTTAGTGACCCAGATATTAATTATTAAAGGTAGACACCGAAGTACTCAGATGTGGGAAGGCACATGCTGTGAATGAAAAGTGTAGGGGGAAATATTATTATGTGTTCTTTCCTTAACCCTTCTACCCTCTGTTTGCTGTGAAGTTAACCCTCCACACCCAAGGAGCGAGGCTGAAGTTTGTGTGTGTTTGAAGTTTGTGTTCTCAGAGCTGCTGGGGCCATCATTTTTCTAGTTAAGGAGACACAAACATAACCACAGTCTTGGGAGCAGACCCCTGGCAGGGTTCCCAACTCCTCTGTTCCGGGGAGGGAGCAGCTGCTTGGGTTAGGCCCTGTTTCCTCTGCCTTGGCCTGGATCCACCTCCTCCATCTTCCGCCTGCTCCTAGTCACCACCTCCAGTGGACTCACGTAGGGCCTATAGTGAGCTGCTGTGGAGTTGGCCTGATTCAGGATGACCCCATGCACAACTAAACGAAAGGCTGTCCAATCCTGTGCCATCCCCGCGATTGGTTGAAGATAGGACCATTGCGATACATAGGGTTCTCACTGGCTGATTTCCGGAAGCAGATCACCAGGCCCTTTCTCCCAGTCTCTCTTAGCCCAGAGACTCCTTTGAAACCTGTTTGCTCAGCATCATAGCAAAAGTAAACCTCCACTGACAGCCAGGCTGTGGGTGTGCTTGAGGTGCCTTAGCCGGGAATCAAACCCAGGTCTCCAGCATGGAAGGTGAGAATTCTACCATTGAACCACCACTGCCCCCTCAAGTAAGGCAAATCCCTTTTTATTGCTTTGCAGGAGGCTAGACTGGAACCAGGAAACAGGTTGCTTTTCTGTATTTGATGATACAAAGTAAAAGAAAGCAAATCCTAAGCTTCAGCTCAAGGTGAAATGGGGCCGTTTGCGGGCTAAGTAAACTCTGGCATAATCTTATCTGTTGTCCCAAGGCAGAGATAGAGAGGCAAGCCCTGAAAATCTTGTAGAACACTGCTCCAGCGAAGCTCACAATAGCTGCGCTGTGCCTGGTGCGGCAAACCCCAGGGCTTGCTGATTTCTTTAAGGGACTCAGCTAGTGGGCAATTACTGTGGTTAGAATGTTATTATCTCCGTTCTGCATATAACTTGACAGTAAATGGTTTAATGACTTGCTCCAAGTTGTATAAGCCAAGATCATAGTTAGAGAAAAAAAATAGTTGGAATTTCTGATTTTCAAACATGCGTTTTAGCCAGGAGGCTCAGCTCTGAACAAACATGCTGGAAATGCGAGCGTAGAAAATCTGAGAGAAATGAAGTTGCAGAATTTAGTATCTTTTAGAACCTTTACATGGGAGCTCTTAAAGCTCCCTGCTCACAGTTTAACTCTCTCACCTCTGTATGAACCTTGTGAGAGAGTCATTGTTTTCTTTCTCCCACTGAGGACCTGAGGTGCAGAGAGCTTCAGCCACTTACCCAAGGACATGTTTTTAGTTACTGGTAGAACCATGACCCGTAATTCTTGATCTCCTGATACTAGATCAGAGCTTTTCCCATGAAATCAGAAACTGACCAGATGAGTTCTAAGTGACTATTACCTATCTCTGGGGTCTTGGTGGCACAGTAGTTAAGAGCTCAGCTGATAACCAAAAGGTTGGCAGTTGAATCCACCAGCCGCTCCTTGGAAACCCTATAGGGCAGTTCTACTCCGTCCTATGGGGTCACTATAAGTCACAATTGACTTGATAGCAATGGGTTTTTTTTTTTTTGGTTTATTGCCTACCTGTACCACCCTTCTAGAAACCCTGGTGGCATAGTGGTTAAGTGCTACGGCTGCTAACCAAAGGTTGGCAGTTTGAATCCATCAGTTGCTCCTCACAAACTCTTTGGGGGCAATTCTACTCTGTCCTATAGGGTCAGTATGAGTCAAAATTGACTTGACTGCAATGGGTACCATCCATCTGTCAGTCTGTTTTACTGTGGTGACTGGCATGTTGCCAGGGTGCTGGGAGCTGTGCCACCAGTATTTCAAATACCTGTAGGGTCACCCATGGTGGATAGGTTTCAGCAGAGTTTCCAGACTAAGACAGGCTAGGAAGAAAGGCCTGGTGATTGACTTCTGAAAATTAGCCAGTGAAAACCTTATGGATACTAATAGAACAATGTTCTATACAGTGCTCAAAGATGAGCCCACTAGGTGGAAGGCACTACACAATAGCCCCAACAACTGACTCAGACATACTAACGACCATGAAGATGGTGCAGGACCAGGCAACATTTCCTGCTCTTATACATAAAGTGTGGAAACCCTCGTGGCGTAGTGGTTAGGTGCTATGGCTGCTAACCAAAGGATCAGCAGTTCGAATCCGCCAGGTGCTCCTTGGAAACTCTATGGGGCAGTTCTACTCTGTCCTACGGGGTCGCTATGAGTCGGAATCAACTCGATGGCACCGGGCGGATACATAAAGTGGCCACGATTCAAAGCAGGCTCGATAGCAACGAACGACAACATTACCTACCTTCGCTGATTTTGTACTGTATCGAGAGGGTTAAACTGGGACTATGTTTCCCAGAATCCCCTTCTCTAAACAATCCTGGGTTAAAGTTGGCAGAAAAGGAAATCTGCGCAAGATTAAGAAGGTAAAAGGAAAGCAGCAGCCATTGCTCACTGAAGGCCGTTGTGGTTAGATGCTGTGACAGGTGCAGGGGTGCCGGTGGGTCCCAGGGTGTCTGCTCTTTCCCATTCCAGCAATTTTCTCTGACCTCTGGCCCTGATGACCTGGGTAGCCCCTGGCCTACCACCAGACACAAGGCAATAGTTTTCCTAGTTTTCTCTACCAGCTTGGTATGAATTGAATTGTGTCCCCCCAAAATTAAGTGTTGTAAAGACATGTTATCAGGAGGGATCAGTTCCTGGAGAAGGACATCATGCTTGGTACGGGGCCAGAAAAAAGGGGAAGACCCTCAAGGGGACGGCTTGACATAGTGGCTGCAACAACAGGTCCAAGCATAACAGTGATCCCGAGGATGGTGCAGGACCAGGCAGGGTTTGTTCTATTGTGTAGGGTCGCCATGAGGCGGAGCTGAAATGCCTGTGGAAGTAATTCCATTCGGGAACAGGGTTTCCTTGTTATGTTAATGAGGCCATGTCAGTGTGTGGTGTGTTTTAAGCCAATCACTTCTGAGACACAAAAGGAGCAGATCAGGCACAGAGAAGGAAGCACAAATGGAGGGGAAGATACCACTTGAAGATCACCAAGGAACCAGGGAACAGAAGCCGAAAAGAGAGAAGGACTTTTACCTAGTGCCAACAGGGAGAGAAAGCCTTTCCCTAGAGCCAGCGCCCTGAATTCAGACTTCTAACTCCTGGGTAGCCTCCTGAAGTGTGAGAAAATAAATGTGTTTGTTAAAGCCACTCACTTGTGGTATTTCCGTTATAGCAGCACTAAGACGCTAAGACACGGCTCCACTTTTACAGTCCCACTCCAGCAGCTGGACGGGCCTGGCTTCCCATATTCCTCCACAAACTGTGACTTTTCCATTCACACCAGTGCTTCAGGAGGGCCGGTGAGCGACTCTGATCCTCCCTCACAGACCCTTACTTCCCCCAGCTTCTCCCACGATTGCCAAATATATCCTTTAATATTTACCGCGCTTCTGCTTCGCCAGTTGAAGCCTGACTGGTAGACTACCCAACATGGCACACTACGGGAGCGGCAGAAGAAATATGAGTCCCTGCCCTGGAGAGGCTTCTAGCTCACTGGGGAGATGAAGCATTCTAACCCAGTCTGCTGGGGGCCCGTGGCGGCTCTTGGCCAAGGGTCGAGATGCAGGACACAGTCATTGCCTTGCTGTCCTTGCCATCCCAGGTGTCTGGTGTCTTTTACAGCCAGGCATTAGGAGCTGGTTGAGATGGACACGGTCAGCATTCCCCGGCACTTGTGGCCACATTTAGTCCTAAGTGGATACAGACTTTTTCCTTCTTTGTTCCAGGCTTTGGGCTCCTTATCAACACAAGAATGGAAAGAAAGTTTCTTACACATGGGGTGAAAATGTTGAGTACGGATGAACATAAATGCTGACGCTGAAGATTTCCCAAGCAGCCAACAGAAATTGCCCTGGTCTGCCACACTGGAGTAACTTGAGTTCTGGAATTCCAGCCTCGGTTAACCCAAATCCACAAACCTGCGTGAGTTATGAAGCTGAGTGAGAGCACTGTTTTTCTATTATTCATTCCCAGTCTGTTGTGTCCTGAGCCGACATCACTGAGTTTATTTCCCCCACATGTTTAACCCTCTGTGTGTTGGTCATCTTTTGGTATATTTGCCAAAGAAAAACTGATAAAAGCGTGCATTCCTGGGTTTTCCAACAGCATAGATTTTATTTCTGACTTTGTTGGAAACTTCCCCAGCCAGTCAAGTTGCCTCAAAAAGTTAGGCCTCAGTTTCCTTCTGTAAAAACAGACCTACCAATACTTACCTCCGAGGGGAGGCGAGAGTATCAATTCTTGGCTGCAATCGAGGTAAGATGCAGCAGCAGTCTGGCTGCACACCCCCTGGAAAAGCACGGGCCTCGGGCCATGGCGATCCCACAAGCTTCCGAAAGCTCCTTGTGAGCTGAGGTTTTATTGTGTGTGTGTGTCTACATGCCTATGTGTCTGGAGTGTTGGCTCTGGAGACCTAAGAATACAGTCAATGACATCATAGGTAGCTCAGGAAAATGAGGATTTATTTTTAGCTATGACCCTTGTCTGTTACATGATCTGAATTCGCAAAAGAAAGAGGAAAGGGGGAGAAAGAAAGTAAATATAGAAGGGAATGAAAGAATGTGAGATTTCTGCTCGATCTTAAAAAGCCTAGGAGTGAAACTCAATGAAGCATATCTTTCTTATTTCTTTTCAACAAGAAAAGTGTCAACAGGAGAGATGTATGAACAGTGGAGGGTACGCTCATTTGCTTGGATTACGTGGTTCCAAGAGTCTACAGTGGAGGTTATCGTCTTTTCTAGATACTGAGCCTTTTCTTGTTAATCATTTGTCCCTGGGCCTCCTAAGATGGCGCTTCCAAGTAATCTGTCCTGTTTGTCTTGGCATCATAGGGGCTGACATCCAGGGGTTCTTGCTCACTCTTTGCATCCATGCTGTGCCAAGGAAGGGCAAAGAGCCGGAAGGAGCCAAGAAGTAGGATCAGAGAGAAAGCTGGGTCTGCTAAGAGGGGAATAGCAGAGTGGTGGAGGATTGAGAAGATGGGGACTCGAATTCAAATTATTTCTTGTAAAATATCCAACAGAAAAATAGGCAAAAGGCACTGTTAGGCACTTCACAGAGGAGGTAAATAATGTAATAATAAAAAAAAAGATATCCAAACTTATTATTTCTCAGGAAACTGCAAATGAAGGCCACAGTGAGATATCATTTTACACCCACCAGGTTAGCAAATATTAAGAACTCTGATAATACCAAGTGTAGGAGAGGATAGAAAACTACAACTATAGGTGTTCATTTGTTCACTTTCCTAGTGAGAGTGTAAACTGGTATAATCACTTTGGAAAACAATTTGGCATTTTGTTGTAAAGTTGAACCTGTGTATAACTAAGACTTGGCAGTTTCACTCCTCTGTACATGCTCTAGATCAGGTTTTTTTTTCAAACATCGATCTGTTAGTAGGTTGTGAAACCAATTTGTTGTACACTTTTTTCCTAAATTTTATCTATTTTGTTTTTGTTTTTGAGAGTATACCCAGCAAAACATACACCTATTCAACAGTTTCTACATGTACAATTTAGTGACATTGATTATGTTCTTTGAGTTGGGCAACCATTCTCGCCCTCCTTTTCTGAGTTGTTCCTCCTTCATTAGCATAAACTCACTGCCCCTAAGGTTCTCTTCTAATTTTTTGAGTTGCTGTTATCAGTTTGATTCCATACAGATAGTTCTTAAAAGAGCATAATTCTCAAAGCAGGCCTTTTTTACTAGTTAAGCTACACTTGCTTAGTTTTAAGATGACTTCAGGGGCTATTTTTGGTTTAAGGTTTTTTTGTTTGTTTTTAACATTTTATTGTGGTTTGGGTGAAAGTTCACAGAGCATATTAGTTTCCCATTCATCATTTCATACATATTTTGTTTCGTGACATTAGTTGCAATCCCCTCAATGTGACAGCGCCCTACCCGCTTCCTCCTCAGGTTCTCCATTTCCATTTGCTCATCTTTCCTGCCTTCTGAACTTTTTTGGGGGTGCAGATGCTGCCCTTTTGGTCTCTTATGGTTGATTGTTCTCATAAGCATGTTCCTCACGGGTGTTATTGTTCACTTTATAGGCCTGTCTATTGTTTGGCTGAAAGGTGATCTCTGGGAGTGGGTTCAATTCCAGGTTTGAAGGGTGTCTAAGGGCCTTGGTCTCAGGGATTCCACCAGTCTTTATCAGACCAGTAAGTCTGGTCTTTTTGTGAATTTTAATTTTGTTCTACATTTTTCTCCCACTCTGTCATGGACCTTCTACTGTGATCCCACTCAGAGCAGTCGTTAGTGGTAACCAGGCACCATCTAGTTCTTCTGATCTCAGGCTAGTGGAGGCTGTGGTTCTTGTGGTCCATTAGTCCCTTGACTAATTGTTTTCTTGAGACGTTGATTTTCTTCACTCTTCTTTGCTCTGGATGGGAAGAGATCAATTGCTGTATCTTAGATAGCCACTCGAAAGCTTTTAAGACCCCAGTCGCTACTCTCAAAATTAGGATGTAGAATGTTGTCTTTATGGACTATGTTATGCCAATTGACCTAGATGTCACCCAAGACTATGGTCCTAAGCCTGCAAGACCAGTGACTCAGTCCCTTCTGGGGTTTGATTACAGCTAAGAAGTTTTCATAACTGTGCCGTCTGTGTGCTCTACTCTATATGAATATATTTGTAGTACATACATAGAAATATCCTCTGCAAAACCTATATAGGCTCATGAATGTAGTCCATATGCCATCCCCCACCTGTTCGGCTTACACATCTACCTATGTATCCACTTGTAAATTATCGTTTGCTATTAACTGTTACTGCAAACAATAATTTGCAAGGATTGTACTGAACTCAGTCTGGTGAAGGCTGTGGCAGTTGTGGTCCATCAGTCCCCTGGACCAATCTTCCCCCTGTGTCTTTAGTTTTCTTCATTCTCCCTTGCTCCAGACAGGGTGAGACCAGTGGAATACCTTAGATGGCCGCTCATGAGCTTTTAAGACCCCAGACACAACTCACCAGAGTAGAATGTAGAACATTTTCCTTATAAACTATGTTACACCAGTTGAGCTAGATGTTCCCAAGACCATGGTCCCCACAGCCCTCAGCCCAGCAATTCAGTCCCTCAGGGAGTCTGGATGTGTCTATGGAGCTTACATGACTCTGCTTTGCACAAGTTGAGCTGGCTTCCCCAGTATTTTCTTACCCTTAACCAAAGTTACCACTAATCTATTGTCTATTTAGTGTTTTTCCATTCCCATCCCTCCCCTCTTTCTTAACCATCAAAGATTGTTTCTTTTTGTGTATAATTTTTTTCATGAGTTTTTATAGTACTGATCTCATATAATATTTGTCCATTTGTTACTGACTTATTTCACTCAGCATAATTCCCTCCAGATTCATCCACGTCGTGAGATGCTTCGCAGAATCATTGTTGTTCTTTATCGTTGTGTAGTACTCCATTGTGTGTATGTACCATAGTTCGTTTATCCATTCATCTGTTGATGGGCACCTAGGTTGTTTCCATCTTTTTGCTATTGTGAATAATTCTGCAGTGAACATGGTGTGCGTGTGTCTATTCATGTGACGGCTCTTATTTCTCTAGGATGTATTCCTAGGAGTGGGATTGCTGGATCGTACAGTATTTCTATTTCTAGCTGGCTAAGGAAGGGCCATATCATTTTCCAAAATGGTTGTACCATTTTGCATTTCCACCAGCACTGCACAAAAGTTCCAATTTCCCCGTAGTCTCTCCAACATTTGTTATTTTCTGTTTTTTTGATTTGTGCCAGTATTGCCAGGTATCTCATTGTGGTTTCGATTTGCATTTCTCTAGTGGACAGTGATCTCGAGCATTTCCTCGTGTGTCTGTTAGCCACTTGAATGTCTTCTCTGGTGAAGTGTCTATGCATTTCCTTTGCCCACTTTTTAGTTGGATTATTTGTCCTTTTGTTGTAGAGGTATTGGATTTTCCTGTAGATTTTAGAGATTACACCTTTGTTGGACTTGTCATAGCCAAAAATTTTTTCCCAGTCTGTAGGTTCTCTTTTGGTGAAGGCTTTTGATGAGGATGAGTGTTTAATTTTTAGAAGATCCCAGTTATCTAGCCTATCTTCTGAAGATTGTGCGTTGTTAGTTATGGCTTGTATCCTGCTAATGCCGTGTATTAGGGCCTCTAGCTTCGATCCGATTTTTTCTTCTATGATCTTTATAGTTTTTGGTTTTATGTTTAGGTCTTTGATCTATTTTGAATTAGTTTTTGTGTATGGTGTGAGGTATAGGTCCTGTTTCATTTTTTTGCAGACGGACATCCAGTTTTGCCAGCACCATTTGTTTAAGAGACTGACTTTTGTCCCCCCAAAAGAAATATGGAAGTCCTAACCCCTGTACCTATAAATATGCCTCTATTGGGAAATAGAGGACTTTTTGTTATGTTAATGAGGTCATACCAGAGTAGGGTGGGTCCTAAACCCAATCACTTCTAGGTGATGTCTTGTCAAAGGAGCAGAATGGACTCAGAATGGAAGAGACCATGTGAAGGTCCATGTACAAGCCGAGAAACCAAGGAACACCCAGGGCTACTGACAAGGAAGGACCATCCCCTAGAGCTGATTCCCTGATTTGGACCGCTAGCCTCCAAACTGTGAAACAATAAACTCTGTTATTTAAAGCCAAAAAATAAAATAAAAGACTGACTTTTCCCCATGCAATGGACTTTGGGCCCTTGTGAACCTGTGTTTTAAGCTGTATGACATTTCTTTGGTGATTCTGTTTCTGTAGCAGACTGACCCCTGAAGCCCTGCTCATGCCTTGGTGCTTTGACGTTATCTCCTGAGAAAGTAATATAGCAATGACCTATATAACCCGCTTTCAAGTTCCCCTCTTTGGAGTGCCTTCCCCACGCTCAGGTTGACACTGCCTAATTTGAATTGTATCTACTCACAATAAATATATTCTATTACGTGAATTTTTGGTATTTCTCTAAGCATTTTAGGTTTTGACAACTGTGAACACCGGAATAACTCAGGTTACTTTTTTCTTTATTGTGGTAAATATATATAATGTGAAATTTGCCATTTTAACCATTTTAAATGTACAGTTCAGTGTCACTACTTACATTCACAATGTTGTACAGCCATCACCACTATCTCTTTCCAAATTTTTTCATCATCCTTAACAGAAACTCAGTACTCACCTTAACAGAAAGTCAGTACCCCTTAAGCCATACCTCTCCATCCCTCCCTCGCACTCCCCCACCTGCCACCTGTCTCTCATGAACCACTAATAAACTTTGGTCTCTATGTTTGTCTGTTCTGTATGTTTCCTATCAGTGGAATCATAAAAGATTTGTCCTTTGGTCTGACATAAGTCACTCAGCATAATGTTTTCTGGGTTCATCTGTATCATAGCATATATTACATTTAAAAAATATTTTGAAGACCAACGCCCTGTAGCACTTTTGCACATATGCACTGAGAGACGCATACGATGTTCATAACTACGGTTATTCATAAGAGCAGAAAAGTGCAGATGAATCAAATGTTCATTGCCAGGAAAATGGATAAAGAAATTGTAGAGTATTAACACAATGGAGTATTGCACAGCAATGAAAAAGAATGAGCTATAGCTACATGCAAAAATGTGGATAAATCTTAGAAGCCCAATAGTGAGAGAAAAGAGCTGGTCACAGAAGTCTATACACAGTATGTTATTTTTATAAAACCCCCAAAGAGCAGAACAAAATGAAACAACATTACATATGTGGCTAAACATTATTTTTAAAGCAAAGAAATCATGAAAATGAAATTTAGAATAGTGGTTAATCCTGGAAGAGAGGGAAGGGAAGAGATATAGGTAATGTTCTGGTTCTTAAGTTGGGTAGTAGGTTAGGTTTCACGTGTGTTTATTTTATTATTAGAATTTATAGCTAGATCTCATATATACTTTGAATGCTTATAATACTACATAAAAACAAAGTCAATGTCTCCATAAATACTTCTAATGCACTATTTTTTAAAAAATCTGTTTACAATAAGCAAATATACTTTGACCCCTCAAAATAGAGATTTCCATCAAAACCAACCGAAGAAAAAGACAAACTCCTTTAGGCCATCCTCACTTATCGTTTTAGAACATTGACTACATGGATCAGTACTTATTTTCATAGGTGGTAAATGAATCAGGCAAGACCCTGGTTGTGGAGTAGAATGTTTTCCGTGAAGGTTAGCCTTTGAGTGTTGAAGCAGAAAAGGTTTCCAGAGTAAATTCACCCAAGTTAGTAACAGACCATGTCCCCTGTCTACTTTGGCCGGACATTACTGCTGATTAAAATAGATTATTTTCTTCAAACTCTATTTTTGCATAACACACAAACTCATTTTACAGTGAGAGTGCAGCATGCAGCAGCGTGGACTGGGCTCTTTGGTCAACAAATTCATTTGCTGCTCTCACTCTCAAAATTCAACTGAAATGGATGTGTCCCTTAAACTGGACACAAGCAATGGCTTCCAGGCGTGCATTTTGCTCAATAATTCACGAAGCATTCACGATTACTTATCTTGGGGAATAAAGTAAAACTAGCCACATAGCAGCCCAGGAAATGTACCTGCTCTAAGGTAATAAGTGTCATAAAGTTTGTTGTTGGGTGCTATCGAGTGGATTCTGATGTATAGCAACCCCATGTGACAGAGTAGAACTTCCTTAAAGGATTTTCTAGGCTGTAATCTTTATGGAAGTACTAGGCTGCTAACTGAAAGGTTGGCAGTTCGAACCCACCAGCCAGCCTCTGTGGGAGAAAGATGTGTCAGTCTGCTTCTGTAAAGATCTACAGCCTTAGTATGGGGCAGTCCTACCCCGTCCTACAGGGTCATTATGAGTTGGAATCAACTCGACGGCAGTGGGTTTGGCTTGGTTTGGGAATCTTTATGGAAGCACATCCCAGGAAGCAAATCTCCAAATCTCCCCCCTGCCCCACAAAGCCACTGGGTGGGTTGAACGGCTGCAACCAAGTGGTTAGCAGGTGAGAGCTTAACCGCTATGCTACCAGGGCTTCTTTTGCAAACTTTACTGTGTTAAAAAAACATTTCTTGTCCCAAGGATTTAAAATAAAACTAAGAGTTTGGGATAAAAACATTGAATACAAACTGTTAGACTTGCAAAGGTAGAACAAACTCTCAAATCTTTGCTTCTTTAAGATTTAGAAAAATGCTTAGCCAAGTATATACTAAGTGTTGTAATTACCACTTCTGTAGGGTTGCAATCAGCGTTTGAAATCAGGAGACTTGATATAAAGATTCTGCTCTGCCTCTTAATGGCTGTTCAACCTCAAATGAATCACTTACCCAATTTGGTCTTGTGTTGTCATGTGTGAAATAGTGGCGGTACTAATGTTTGCCCTACTTACTTCCCACAGGGGTAAATGAGCCCAGTAAAATAATAGGTGGGAATGTGTTTTGTAAATTGTAAAGCACTATATTATTGTGTAAAATATATTTTTCATCGATTAAAGTGATGCTAGTGGTTATCAACTAACCTCCTCGTGTATTGTGAATATTAGCATGTCAAATCTGGATCCCCAAATGTCACCAATACAAACTCGATGGAGCTTTGACAGTGTTTCAGAGGGAGAAAGAAAGGTCAGAATTTATTGAGAATTTGAACTTTGGTTTAAGGCTGGTCTTTCAACTTGGTTAGGACTGGATAAGGATTGTAATAAAATGGTTAAGGATTAGTGGAAATACTCGGGCAAGGATTTTGAGACAGGGATTCAAAGAGCCTTAGGTCAGCTGTTAGCTGTTAGTAAGCTGTTGACGCTTTCTGTTGAAGAGCTGGAAGTTCCTGTAATGAACAATGAAGTCATTTGCCTGGGAACAGTCTCCTGGTGTAGTAAACCTAATCTAATGAACACAACGGGAAAGTAAAGTCATGTTGATGGAGACAGTCCACCACTCACCTCTCAGTCTGTTGTACTCTGGTGGCTTGCCTGTTGCTATGATGCTGGAAGCTATGCCACCACTATTTCAAATACCAGCAGGGTTGCCTGTGGTGGACAGGTTTCAGCAGAGCTGTCAGACTAAGACAGACTAGGAAGAAAGGCCTGGCAATCTACTTTTGAAAATTAGCCAATGAAAATCCTATGGATGATAACAGAGTGTTTTTCAATATAGTGCTGGAAGATCAGCCTCCTAGGCTAGAAGGCACTAAAATACACAGTAGCCACAACAGTGGACTCGAGTGTACCAACGATCATAAAGATGGCTCAAGACGGGGCAATGTTTCCTTCTGCTGCACGTGTGGTTGTCGTAAGTCAGAGCAACTAACAACAACAACACTGTAGGCAGTAAGTGGTTTTGGTCCTTGTGTCCAAACTGTATGGGCAAGGGAGGAGATAGTTTCTGTTCTCGTGGATAAAATGCCTGAGTTAGTGATGGGTGTCTGCTCATTCCCACTCTGTGGGCAGGCTCATCTTGCTGCCCTCCACTTGTGATCTTTCTCCCAGGGTCAGTTCTTCATTAAGGCTGGCTCTCTCTGCCACAACTCTCTCTTATCCTCATCCAAAAACTCATTTCTTCCCACCTGAAAACCATTGCTAATTTTGATTAGTAAGACCATGTAACATGACAGGTCCCTCAGGTTGATATGAAGGCCTCCTGAACAGAGTGGTTTGATTTGAAGGAGGATTCATCCAGAGGAATAACGCTATGTAAACAATTTTGGAGAAAAAATGTCTTCTGAAGAGGATGAGTAGATGCTGTCCTCCTTCCACCTCCCACTCCTACGCCAGGCCCCACCATGGCTTCCATACTGACTGGCAGAGGGGGTTGCTTGGCCTGTTCAGCTTTTGCTCCTTGTGTTGAGCCGACGAGGTAAAAACTTCACTAGTACGTTCAGCGTGATGAGAATTTCTTTGCATTCAAAACAGGAATGGGACCACCAGTTTAGAACTTAGATAAAAGATTTCAATTTGCAACTGGCGCCTAGGTCCTGGGTGGCCCAGGTCAAATTAATCTAGATCCAATTTCCTACCCCCTACCAGTTCTCAGCCCTCCTCACCACCTAAGTTTTTGCTTTAAAAAACCACTTTGAAGAACCTGTAATTCTCTCCTTGTAGTGCAATCACAGTGAATGAATGGTTCATTGTTAAAGAAGTAATTCCACTGAAGAAGGCAATCTCTCCTTCAAAGAGGGTTAGGAGTGTTGGACCAAATGCTATAATTAAGTCAAGTATTTGTCTACATTTCTTGTTATGTAATCCAGTGAGTATAAAAAAAAAAAAAAATCCAGTGAGTATAGATGTTTCAAATTACTGAATTTTGGGATTCCATCAATATTATTTGTTTCTTAATACAAATGAATTTATAGATGGATATGCAGTAAAGTATACCAATACTACCTTACTTTTCTTAAAGGGTTCACAGACATCTGAGATTTTTTAAAACTTCTACATTTTATGAGGGGTGGTAGTTAACAGTTTTCTAAATTGCTAAGAGTATTCACTAGACTTTGGATTACCAGTGAGATTATACTTTCAGTATATGCCCTAAATCCTACTTATCTGCTTATAATTCCTGTTGTGAGTAAGAAATAAAGATATAATTTATGGGCTAAGCCAGTCCTACAATGAGAAGATTGAAACAGAATATATCGGAGAAGTAATGAGCACTTGTCTTTGATTTCTGATACTCTGATCAGGGAACTTGAATTGGTTGTGAGTTAGATATTTTGGGGGAAAAAAAAATGTCACCGGGGTCCCTAAATTTTTTGCTAGGAGATGTTACTTTTCCTATCTTCATTTTCTGACACTTCCAGATCACCAGCGAGAGTTGGGGGGTCTGGGGAAGGAGGTGAAGGTGAAGGTGAAGGCAGGTAAGGGGGAGAGGCAGTGTGGGCAGCCTAGTACCTGTGCAGAGTGAGGCAGAGAGGCCAAGCTTGCTTCAGCCCACGCTTTCCCGAGAGGCTACACAGACAGTGGCTGATAGTTCTACCAGCAGCAGTTCTTCAGAGCTTTAGAAGTCTTTGATCCCTGCGTTCAGAATTTCTGGTTTAAAGAGAGATTCAGGTACAGCCTCTGGAATGTGTCTCTAGGATTACACTAAAATTGCTAAATACATTTCCAACAAAGTCTACCAGAAAGACCTTTGACAGAACTTAGAAAGCCAGTGTGATCATTTGATCCAGTCCAGATGAGTGGTTAGGAGATGTAAGTTCCAATCCCCTTATTACCTCTGAGCAGCAATGTTTTCAACCTGAGTTTTCAGTTTGACTGAAATGGGGTCACGTTACAAGTTTTTCCTGAATTTAAAATAAAGTGGGGGTGCATTTCATAGCATCTGGTCTTGGGCATTGATATACAAGTATCTGTTTGAGTTCCTGTTTTCAGTTCTTTTGGGTAAACATCTAGGAGTGGAATTGCTGGAACATACAGTAATTTTAGTTTTTTGAGGCGCCATCAAACTTTTTCACAGTGGGTACACCATTTTACATTCCCGCCCGCAATGAATGAGGGTTCCTCCCATTTTGCCATATGCTTACCAACCCTTATTATTTCCATTTTTCTGATAACAACCATCCTAGTGGGTGTGAAGTTGTAACTCATTTGAGGTTTTGTAATAGCCTTTCTTATGGTTAAGTGCTATGGCTGCTAACCAAGAGGTCAGCAGTTCAAATCTGCCAGGCGCTTCTTGGAAACTCTATGGGGTAGTTCTACTCTGTCCTATAGGGTCGCTATGAGTCGGAATCGACTCGACAGCAGCGGGTTTGGTTTTTCTGGTTTATGTAAGATAAAGGAGCCCTGGTAGTGCAGTAGTTAAAGTGCTCTACTGCTAACCACAAGGTCAGTGGCTTGAGCCCACCATCTGCTCCGTAGGAGAAAGATGTGGCGCCCTGCTTCTGTAAAGAATTACAGCCTTGGAAACCCTATGGGGCAGCTCTGCTCTGTTCTGTAGGGTCGCTATGAGACTGAACCGGCTCAATGGGTTTTGTTTTTTTTTGGTCTTGGGCAAATTAGGGTGTGAGACATTCTGTAAGTAAAAATGTTGATAATTTCAGTACTTCAACACATTTAACATAAATATTTTTAAAATCATGTGGATACTTCATTTGATTTTCACAATCACCCTGTAATGTGTGTATTAACATACACACATTACATGTGAGGAAATTAAATTTCAGAAGAACTATGTGACACATCCAAGGTCAAGTACCTAACAAATGGCAGCATTGGAACTGGAAACCGGGTCTTCTGAATTAAATTACACGCTCTTTCTTCAAGTCAGCTGCATTGGATACTGGGAAAAGAGACAAGGGTACCTTAAGCTGCACTGTAGACTGGGTGAAATATTCATAATCTGCAGGCTAGGAGTGCTGGCTTTGCTACTAATAATTTGATTTTTGGACAAGTTATGGATTCTCCCCATGTCTCACACGCTGAGTGATGGTTTTTAAACTTTTAAAAATAATGAAAGCTATTGCCTGTTGAATATTTACTATAAACTAAGCAACCAACTAAATGCTCCACCTGAATCATCACAACCTAGGAAGCCAGGACATGAGTAGGTGACTTGCCCAGGAACTAGTGGGCATAGGATTTAACCTAAGCAGCGGTCTGAAGTGTCCTCAGCCTTTACCTCTCATCTAGAAGCAGAAATATGCTGTTTCCACATTTATGGTTTTGGAAGGAAACATGTAATCTAAATTTAAAACTAATCAAGGCAAAGTGGCTGTGATTGCAGGGGGTGAGGGACCAAGAAGTTTCTCCTGTGGTGGAGGGCTGTCCACAGGTTGACCTTTACAAGACCTTATAAACTTTGCTTAAGTGTACCTTGACACTGTCTCGTTTTGGCATAGTCTTGTTTGTTTGTTTGTTTGTTTTTCCAGCCAGAAGAGTGGAATCTACATTTTGTGAGAAAAAGCTGGTCATTTTTTCCCCCTACCTCAACCCTGATTTCTCTAAGAAAAGTTGTTAGCTCCCGTGGAGTCTACATGACTCATGGAGGTCCCATGCACAATGGGATCGGACCATTGTGACCCATAGGGTTTTCAATGGCTGATTTTTCAGAAGTAGATCTCCAGGCCTTTCTTCCTAGTCCATCCTGTTCTGGAAGCTCTACTAAAACCTATTCAGCATCACAGCAACACACAAGTTTCCACAGACAGGGGTGGTGGTGGATCTCCTGTGTAACACCCTGCTTGGAGCCTATTCCGACTCATAGCTACCCTGCAGGACAGAGTAGAACTTCCCCATAGTGTTTCCAGGACTGTAAATCTTTACTGGAAGCAGACTGCCACATCTTTCTTCCTCCAAGTGGAGGCCTTTCAGTGCGCAGCTGAGTGCTTTAATCATTGTGCCACCAGGGCTCCAGGGCTTCAACATGCAAGGTGAGAATTCTACTACTGAGCTACCGATTGTCTGCCTGAGAAAGTTATCCAACCTTAAATGGGGTTGTATCTCTCTGCTTCTGGTGATCACTGGAGGACTAGCCAAAAGTGGTTATTGAGCACTTCTTAAATACCACCCGCTCCACGTGGTTGGAGCCCTGGTGGCTCCATGGTTAAGAATTTGACTGTTAACCAAATGGTCTGCAGTTCCAATCCATCAGCCCCTCCTGGGAAACCCTATGGGGCAGCTCTACTCATTTTTATATGCATGGGAGTCGGAATCCACTGGATGGCAGTGGTTTTTTTTTAAGTACACAGTTAGTGATCTGTGGCCCAAGTGGGGAGAAAGGAGAAAGAAAAGGATTCCCTTTCAATGAGAGCTGAGTGATAAGGTGTTCGGTTTGTGATCTCAACGTGTACATGAATTCCCTTCTTGAGGCCGGGTCTGGCCGGCTCCCCAGAAGCCCCAGTGAGCGGAAGGGCACATCACACGTGATGCAGCTGCGACTTTCAGGTCTCCAGAGAGGATGGTTCATTTCAGGAAGGGTCTGTGTGTAACAAGTCCAAGGCCGAGATCTGGAGTGCAAGACACTGGCCTGGAGAGGAAACGCTGCAAGAAAGCCCAAGTGAATGACGCTTCGCCTGAGAGACTGTAACCAAGGCGATGGCACGGCTTGCCTCAGTGTGGAATTACTCAAATGACGGCAAGCAAGCGTGTTTACAAATAACACCTCCTTTGTCTTGCTCTGGGGAGGACGATAAACTCAATGTTGGAGAATTTTCCAGGTAAACGGAACTTATTTCTTCAAGAGCCCAAACTGCAAATTTAAAACTTTTTGTTGTTGTTTTTGAAACTTTCAGGGAATAGCTAGCTGGTGGATTCAAACTGCCGACCTTTTGGTTAGCAGCGGAACGCTTAACCACTGCGCCATGAGGGCCTCTTATCCAGGGTAATCATGTGGAAACAAACTCCTGGACTTAGGGTTAAAAAAAATAAGAATAAGATAGATAATTTGCATTATTTAAAATGATATTTGTCATATCCCATATGGAAAAAATTCTTCATCCTATATTTTTCACTTGAATACTTGAGTAAACAATTTTTTTAGAGTATAAAAATTATAAGTTACAATTTAAGTAATAATTACTAGATTGCTTCAATTCCGACTATACAGCTAAATAGTAGACTGTATTTTCCTAAGTAGTATCGTTCTTCCTTTTGTAAATTTTTTTTTTTTTTTTTTTTACTGACTGTAAAGGAAACACACACAATATAGAAATGTAAAGGCAGATACTTACAGGAAAACGTGAGACAGTACTGCTGCTCCATTGTAGATTTAGACGGAAACGGTGCTGCTCTTCATTATCACACCTGGTGGCAGAGTTAATGAGAAATATATTTTGAGAAGAGCCCTGCTATTTTCATTTTATCACTTTATAGTGAATAAGGTGCTGCCCCTCAAAGTGTCAATGATAATCCAGCGTTATCTAATTAGCACCCTTTGATCCATCACCCAGTTTTGAAATATGTAAACTATATTATTAGAAATCAGCTATTCTTACTCTCTCAGTTTACAGATTAAAAAAACAGAGGCCTAGGATGCCTTCACTGCAGAGTCCTACCAAACTTTCAGAGAAGAGTTAACACCACTACTACTAAAGGTATTTCAGAGCATAGAAAAGGACGGAATACTGCCAAACTCATTCTATGAAGCCACCATATCCCTGATACTAAAACCAGGTAAAGACACCACAAGGAAAGAAAATTACAGACCTATATCCCTCATGAACTTAGATGCAAAAATCCTCAACAAAATTCTAGCCAATAGAATTCAACAACATATCAAAAAAATAACTTGCCATGACCAAGAGGGATTCATACCCGGTATGCAGGGATGGTTCAACGCTAGAAAAACAATTAATGTAATCCATCATACAAATAAAACAAAAGGCAAGAATCACGTGATTTTATCAATTGATGCAGAAAAGGCATTTGGCAAAGTTCAACACCCATTCATGATAAAAACTCTCAGCAAAATAGGAATAGAAGGGAAATTCCTCAGCATAATAAAGGGCATTTATACAAAGCTGATAGCCAACATCATCCTAAATGGAGAGAGCCTGAAAACATTCCTCTTCAGACTGGGAACCAAACAAGAATGCCCTTTATCACCACTCTTACTCGACATTGTGCTGGAGGTTGTAGCCAGAGCAATTAGGCTAGATAAAGAAATAAAGGGCATCCAGATTGGCAAGGAAGAAGTAAAATTATCTCTATTTGCAGATGACATGATCTTATACACAGAAAACCCTAAGGAGTCCTCAAGAAAACTACTGAAATGAATAGAAGAGTTCAGCAGAGTATAGGGATACAAGATAAACATACAAAAATCAGTTGGATTCCTCTACACCAACAAAAAAAGAACATTGAAGAGGAAATCACCAAATCAATACCATTTACAGTAGCCCCCAAGAAGATAAAATACTTAGGGATAAATCTTGCCTGAGATGTAAAAGACTTATACAAAGAAAACTACAAAACACTTCTGCAAGAAACCAAAAGAGACCTACATAAGTGGAAAAACATGCCTTGCTCATGGATAGGAAGACTTAACATTATAAAAACATCTATTCTACCAAAAGCGATCTATAGATTTAATGCCATTCCAATCCAAATTCCAAAGACATTCTTTAGTGAGACGGAGAAACAAATCACCAACTTCATAGGGAAGGGAAAGAGGCCCCAGGTAAGTAAAGCATTACTGAAAAAGAAAAACAAAGTGGGAGGCCTTACTCTACCTGATTTTAGAACCTATTATACTGCCACAGTAGTCAAAACAGCCTGATACTGTACAACAACAAATACATAGACCAATGGAACAGAATTGAGAATTCAGACATAAATCCATCCACATACGAACAGTTGATATTTCACAAAGACCTCAAAACAGTTAAATGGGGGAAAAGACAGTCTTTTTAACAAATGGTGCAGGCATAACTGGATATCCATCTGCAAAAAAATGGAACAAGACCCATACCTCACGCCATGCACAAAAACGAGCTCAAAATGGATCAAAGACCTAAATATAAAATCTAAAATGATAAAGATCATGGAAGAAAAAATAGGGACAATGTTAGGAGTCCTAATACATACCACAAACAGTATACGAAACATTATTAACAATGCAGAAGAAAAACTAGATAACTGGGAGCTCCTAAAAATCAAACACCTGTGCTCATCCAAAGGCTTCACCAAAAGAGTAAAAAGACCACTTACAGACTGGGAAAAAGTTTTTAGCTATGACATTTCTGATCAACGCCTGATCTCTAAAATCTACATGATACTGCAAAAACTCAACTACAGAAAGACAAATAACCCAATTAAAAAATGGGCAAAAGATATGAACAGACACTTTACTAAAGAAGACATTCAGGTAGCTAACAGATACATGAGGGAATGCTCAGGATCATTAGCCATTAGAGAAATGCAAATCAAAACTACAAAGAGATACCATCTCACCCCAACAAGGCTGGCATTAATCCAAAAAACACAAAATAATAAGTGTTGGAGAGGCTGTGGAGAGATAGGAACCATTTATATACTGCTGGTGGGAATGTCAAATGGTACAACCACTTTGGAAATCGATTTGGTGCTTCCTTAAAAAGCTAGAAATAGAACTACCATACGATCAATCCCACTCCTTGGAATATATCCTAGAGAAATAAGAGCCTTTACACAAACAGATATATATATGCACCCATGTTCATTGCAGCACTGTTTACAATAGCAAAAAGATGGAAGCAACCAAGGTGCCCATCAACAGATGAATGGATAAATAAATTATGGTATATTCACACAGTGGAATACTATGCACTGATAAAGAACAGTGATGGATCTGTGAAACATTTCATAACATGGAGGAATCTGGAAGGCATTATGCTGAGTGAAATTAGTCAGTTGCAAAAGGACAAATATTGTATAAGACCACTATTATAAAAACTCAAGAAATAGTTTAAACAGAGAGGAAAATATTCTTTGATGGTTACGAGAGGGAGGAGGGATGGAGGGAGGGTGGGAGAGGGGCACTCACTAATTAGATAGTAGATAAGAAGTACTTTAGGTGAAGGGGAAGACAACACACGATACAGGGGAGGTCAGCACAATGGGACTAAACCAAAAGTAAAGAAGTTTTCTGAATAAACTGAACGCTTCGAAGGCCAGCGTAGCAGGGGTGGGGGTTTGGGGACTATGGTTTCAGGGGACATCTACGTCGATTGGCACAATAAAATCTATTAAGACAGCATTCTGCATCCCACTTTGGAGAGTGGCGTCTGGGGTCTCAAACGCTAGCAAGCGGCCACCTAAGATGCATCGATTGGTCTCAGTCCACCTGGATCAAAGGAGAATGAAGAACACCAAGGACACAAGGTAATTATGAGCCCAAGAGACAGAAAGGGCCACATAAACCAGAGACTACATCACCCTGAGACCAGAAGAGCTAGATGGTGCCCAGCTACAACCAATGACTGCCCTGACAGGGAACACAACAGAGAACCCCTGAGGGAGCAGGAGAGCAGTGGGATGGAGACCCCAAATTCTCGTAAAAAGACCAGACTTAACGATCTGACTGAGACTAGAAGGACCCCGGTGGTCATGGCCCCCAGACCTTCTGTTGGCCCAGGAGAGGAACCATTCCCAAAGCCAACTCTTCAGACAGGAATCAGACTGGACAATGGGTTGGAGAGGGGTGCTGATGAGGAGTGAGCTGCTTGGATAAGGTGGACACTTGAGACTAGGTTGGCATCTCCTCCCTGGAGGGAAGATGAGGGGTAGAGGGGGTTAGAAGCTGGCGAAATGGACACGAAAAGAGAGAGTGGAGGGAGGGAGCGGGCTGTCGATTAGGGGGAGAGCAGTTGGGAGTATGTAGCAAGGTGTACATGAGTTTTTGTGTGAGAGACTGACTTGATTTGTAAACTTTCACTTAATAAAAATTAAAAAAAAAAGAAAGCAGAGGTCTAGAGAGAGTAAACACTTGCCTAGTCATCCTTCCACACATGCAGTTAATCAATATGTACCAAGCAAAAGTTAATACAAAAACCAAAACAAACCTGCTACCATCGAGTCTATTCCGACTCATAGCGACCCTACAGGACAGAGTAGAACTGTCCCATAGGATTTCCAAGGCCGTTATCTTTACAGAGGCAAGCTGCCACGTCTTTCTCCTGTGGAGCTGCTGGTAGGTTCAGACCACTGATCTTGCAGTTAGCAGCTGAGCACTTTAACCACTGTGCCACCAGGGCTCCTCGAGTTAATAAAAGGCCCTCAGAATTCAAAGAGTAAAGTACCTTCGCTGTCCTCAGGAGTTAGACTCCAGCAAGGAGAGGCAGACACACCCACAACCAATCACTACAGCAGACTGCAATGAGGAGGTTGTTAGCACTATGGACTGAGTACTACCAAAGCGCAAAACTAGCTGTTAATTCTATCTGATGAGGTCAGGAAAGGCTTGTACATGAACCAAGAGGCAATTGTTCGAACAGACTAAGGGGATACTATGTGGTTTAAAGTCAAGAAAGGTATGCATCACAGTTGTATCCTTTCACCATGCTTATTCGATCTGTATGCTGAGCAAATAATCTGAGAAAATGGACTGAATGAAGAAGAACTCTGCATCAAGATTGGAGGAAGACTCATTAACAACCTGCGTTATGCAGATGACAAGACCTTGCTTGTTGAAAGTGAAGAGGGCTTGAAGCACTTATTGATGAAGGTCAAAGACTACAGCCTTCAGTATGGATTACACCTCAACATAAAGAAAACAAAAATCCTCACAACTGGACCAATGAGCACCATCATGATAAACGGAGAAAAGATTGAAGTTGTCAAGGATTTCGTTTTACTTGGATCCACAATCAACACCCATGGAAGCAGCAGTCAGGAAGTCAAATGATGCACTGTATTGGGCAAATCTGCTGCAAAAGACCTTTTTATCGTGTTAAAAATCATAGATGTCACTTTGAGGACGAAGGTGTTCTTGATCCGAGCCATGGTGTTTTCAGCCACCTCATATGCATGCGAAAGCTGCACAATTAATAAAGAAGACCAAAGAACTGACGCCTTTGAATTATGGTGTTGGCAAAGAATATTGAATATCCCGTGGACTGCCAGAGGAATGACCAAGTCCGGCTTGGAAATAGCACAGCCAGAATGCTCCTTAGAAGCAAGGATGGTGATACTTCGTCTCATGTACTTTGAGTTGGAATTGACTGAACAGCACCTAACAACAACAAAATGAGTGCATTTTATTGCATAGAAATCATACCATAATAAGGTTCATTTAAAACATAATAAATTGAACTTAGGTGGTAAGTGAAATAAATGAAAACATGGCAGTTGATCTGATTTTACAGGATTTTCCCTTGGTTGTATTTAAGACATAAAGTAATGTCTTAAATACAAACCAAACAGACAAACACAGAAACATAGAAAGGATTCTCACTCCTTGTAGCCAACATGAGAGGAGAGACTTGGTAAAATTCAGTAGCCACTAGGATACAGAGCCCCAGTCCCACAGGTTAGCAAAAAGCAACTCCACTAGGTGTTATGTGGTATTGATAAGCTCCAGTAGACTTGAAAATAATTTATTCTAAGGGCTTTGTGCATCACTTTTCACCTTTGGAAAGTTATTTGTCTATGTTTTAAATGCATTGCTGCTCTATGTTTTTAGGTGTAAAAAAATGACTGGGTTATCTTTTTATACTAAGAATTTGAGTTTTGGTCTACGATTTCCTCCCATTGTATCTGGGAACCATCTGTTGTGTCCCTGGTCAAAGTGTTCAGTAGGGGCAGCCAGGCGTCATCTAGTTCTGGTCTCAGGATAGATGAGGCTGGGTTATATTTAATACTGATGATTTTTTACAATTTTATTCCTTAGTATTTTTATTTCCATTCTTATTTTCACAATTTTTATTTCACATTCATGGGAAAAGAAAGTGAAACACGGAAGGAGATAAAGTGAAAAGAGAGAGAGAGATTGCCTAGAACTCATTGCAGAGCCACTATACCATTTAGATTTTTCTCTATTCTTTTCCACCTTCCTCCTTAAAAGAGTGACCCACTGGGAAGCAGCAGAACTTGGTAAGGAAGACAGAAGAATTTAGAACTGTTTTCTGTCTACCTTCAGGGAGTAGCTTCTCCCATCTGTTGAGGAGCCTCTCTTCCTTCCCTCCTGGAGTATGGCTCTAGGAGGGTTCTCAAACTGGGCATGAGACCCAAGCTTGATCAATTAAGGTACTTCATCCCTTTGACCAGTGTTTGGGTCAGATATGGGGAAATGACCCAAGCAAGTCAATCAGAGGCTCTCCTCCTTTTCTCCCACCGAGAGTTTATTGAGGGGCCCTTTATGGTGCAAACAGTTAAACACCTGGCTGCTAACTGAAAGGCTGGAAGTTCAAGTCTACCCAGAGGTGCTTTGGAAGAAAGATCTGGTGATCTAATTTAGATAAACCAGGCATTGAAAACTCTATGGAGCACAGTTCTACTCTGACACACACAGGGTCACCGTGAGTTGGAATCAACTACACGGCAACTGGTTTATTGGAGAGGAACCTGTGCCTCTCTGGTAGCCAAGTAAGAGATGAGCCCGGAGCTGCTGATAGCTGTGGTTACAGCTTTGTATAGAAGCCAATCTGAAAATAAAAAGCTAATGCTCAGAGGGAGGTAAAAATGAAAGACAGAGAAACAGTACAGACCATGTTTGAGATACCGCCATATTTGGGATGCTAGTCATCTCTGAAGTTTTATTACATGAGATATAATTCCTTTCTTCCCATGGACTTGGGACCAGCCTCTACGACGTGGTGAGCTATTTCCTTGAGATAAATTTCTCAGTCGGAATCGACTTGATGGCAATGGGTTTGGTTTGGTGTCTCTGTCTATATGTATACACCTCAGTGGTTTTGCTTCCCTAGAGAACCCAGCCTAAGACATCCATCTTGGATTTCCTGCCTCCTGGAGGATGAAGTCCAAAGTACATTAAGCAACCAACTATTTGTGAGTAGTTGTATCATATTAAGACTCATGGACTCTGAGAAATATTCAGAGCATCATCTGATACAATATCCTGGGCAAAAGTAAACATCTTCCAACTGGAGCAAGAGCTTTGACCCAAGTTTTCCCCTCAGTGGAGCAGCCACTGCTCTACTCAAAGACTTGTGGGAAGTTTTTGAAGAAGGGTGTTGGTGTATCAGTTAGTTTTTGCTGTATAACAAACTACCCCATAACTCTTAAAACATCAAACATTATTTCTCATGATTCTTTCAGTTGACTGGGCAGTTATTCTGGTCTGCATCAGCTCAGCTGGGGCTGGATGGTCTAGGATGTTGTGATTCACAGTGTGGGGTTGGCGGAGTGTTGTTCTGGGACTTCAGCTTGGATGACTTATTTCTACTCCATGTGGTCTCTCATTCTTTAGCAAGTCATTCCAGGCTTCTTCCCATGGCCATCTCAGGTTCCCAAAGTGCAGCAAGAAAGGCCAGGTCCCAATGCACAGGCCTTTTACAAGTGTCTGCTTGTGTCACATTTGCTATTGACCCATTGGCCAAAGCAAGTCACATGGTCATTTTCAGAGTCAGTGTGGGAGAGGCCAACCCAATGTCATGGATATTGAGAGGGTAATTATGATGATCATTTTTGCAAAAAAATCTATGACAGTGCGGGGGAGGGGGCGCGGTAAAGAGAAAGAGGAAAAGGAGGGAGATGGGCTCAGTGGGGCTGCAGCCTCTGTTACCCTGGCCTATTCTGTTTAGGACAGCAGGCTGCTGGCACAAGCTCAATTGCACAGCGGCTGAGGGCATCTGTGGAAGAACGTACGGGTGCATGTGGGCCTGAAGAAACACTACACTTAGAGGCTTTTGCTTCTGTTCTTTGTAAACTGGCTTCTAACACTGAAGAAAAACCATTGTCTCACCCATTCTCCTCATGCAACTTGAGAATTTGTCCTAGTTTAGTTATCAAGGATACTCTCCCACTTACCCACTACCCTTCTGCAAGTAGCTTTGCATTTGTTTGCCCAGCTATTATTTTCTGCCCCAAGTCCTTGGAGTCACAGAGCTTTCCTTACCAATGGGTGGGCCCATGACTTGGTCCTGGCCAGTTGGAGAATCTCTTTACCCTGGCCATAGCGATTGGTTCAGATGGCCACGTGAATCAAGCTTAGCCAATTTATTTTTGTTAAAACTGATTGACAAACTCTGCAGCTCTGGGATCACAGTGCTGGTAGAACAGTGAAGTTGGAACTATGTATAGTAGGAGAGAAAGGGGTCAAAACACAAACACAAAGATTAGCAGAGCCAAGAGATAGAGACAGTGACCTTGATGAGCCCCTGGATCTAGCTAGCCTGAAGACCACACCTGAAATATACAGCTACATACATGAGGAAATCAGTGCCTTTTTTCACTTATGCTACTTTGAATTGAGTTTCTGACACTTGTAACCAGTGGCCTGAGAAAAGACCCTACTAGAAGGTCAAAACAGAAAAACCTTTCTTTGATGGGGTGGTGATAATGGTAGGAGTAGTTAAGATAGTTTTAGCATCAGGGCCTTGTGTTACCATACCCCACTGACTGCTCACTAGGAACCCCATCATTAGGAAAGGGTTAAATGCCTTAGATTTTATGGATTGCAGCCAAATGAGTTAACCAAGAGATCAAATTACCCCATGTAAATAGATCTAATGCATTTATAATCACTACTGGACTGCTCGGTTAAGTGCTCAGAAGCTACCCGAAAAGTTGGCAATTCAAATCCACTCAGTGGGTCTGCGGGAGAAAGACCTGGCTATCTGTCCCCATAAAAATTACAGCCTAAAAAAAACCCTCTATGGTAGTTCTCATTTGTCACATGGGATCTTTGAGTTGAAAATCAACTTGGCAGCACCTAACAACAACAAACAATCACAATAACTAGTCTGCTTTATTTCTTCCTTCTCTACTTGTATCCCCCCATCCAATCTTAGAACAGAGTTACTCTGGAAACCACCTATTGAGCTAAACCTGACATAAACAATGAAACTTGGCTAGTTACATCAGCTTTCAACATTAAACAGACTGTCCAGTGCTTGGGACACTAGAAGAACATGAATCACAAACCAGCTTTCTTAGGAATTGTTTCTTAACTTAATTTGGGCATCACTTAGTAGGAAAAGAACGCTGAACCAGACTTGATATTAAACAGAGGCCTGATGATATAAATAACTCAAAAATAAAACAAATGAAGAATCACCATCTCATTAGTAGTAGGAGAGAAAATAAAGTGAAAAATAAGAAGGAAAAGACCAGACTGTGAACTTTTAAAAGGAAATATCATTTGCAAGTGAGAGTCACTGAATAAAATCAAGTACAATGAGATGCTCAGTGAAGGCAACATGAAAAAAAAAATATGTACAAAACAGAAGCTACTTCAGGAAAAACTATAAGATGCTTGACAGATATGAAATACCACCTGAGTTAGACAAGAAAACCTGAACGGGAAGCTAAGGTAGTAGAGTTCTAGTCAGGGCCTTTCACGGAAATATCATAACCATATCCATTGGTGATGAGTTTTAAATATGAATGTTCAAGTCTTTTCATAAGAGGGTAAATGAAGAAATGGCTGAGTCCTTTTCAGAGGTTTTGGTGACACTCTAAAGTACCAAGAAATAAGTTTCATTCTAGACTGAGTTATGTCCAACTGCTTAGCAAACGACTAAATAACATGGTAGCACAGGGTCATCTTGGTAGTATTCCTCAGCTAGTCTCTCTGATACTAATTAGAATAATCAGTAAAGAAAATGTACACACTTCTCTAACCGTCTTTTAAAACATGCATGGGCTTGGCTTCACTTTATTTATCACCTTCCGTTCGTTCAACAAAAAATGTTAGCCAATACGCTCCAAGCATCTCTATGAGAGTTTTTGGTTTACTGAGTTGATTTAAGAATATCTCTGCAAGTTCTAGAAACCTCTACTAGTTATATGCCTGGGATATCTAAGCTGAAGGAGTGATGAATGAATTGCCATTGGTCACTTCTGAAGAGCATGACTATTCTAGAAATGAAGTCCTAGCTCCTCATTTGGAGACATCATTTAACTCATTTGCACGAGGCACAAGTCTCAGGATACAAATTTCTGCCTAAAGGAGGAATTTATCAATCTTCCTTTGGCAGAATGAGGAGTTAAGTGACTTGAGTCTTCCCCCCCTCCCCACCAACTATGTCAGTTCCATTTCCTTGACTCTCCTTTTTTTAATCAGAGAAAAGTAAAAGTAATAGAAGAGACGATATGGGGCAGAGATTGAGTGTGGCCTGTGGAACTGGCCTTTCTGACTCCCTCTTTTACTAGCTATGTGGCCTTGGGCGAGTCTCTTAGTCTTTCTGTGCCTTACCTTCATGAGCAAGGATGACCATAATGGTACCCGTGTCACAGGGATGTCATGAGGATTAACCGACAGGTGTAAACACTTAGCAGGGTAGCAATTATTATTACTATTGGCAACCAATCACTTTTAGCTACATTTGTCTCGCGTGCCTGCAATGAACATTATTTCTCTCAAATATAAAACTTGTATATGTCAAGTTCCATCTAAACTCTGTATTCATACATGGGGGCTGGGAATGAGAGTCTAAATTCTGCCATCAACTGCTTTTATTTTTGATTAGCACTTCAGTTAATTTACTACTTAGCTGGAGTCCTAGTGGCCCAGTGGTTAAAAGCTCAGCTGCTAACCAAAAGGTCGGCAGTTCGAATCTACAAGCTGCTCCTTGGAAACTCTATGGGGCAGTTCTACTCTGTCATATAGGGTTGCTATGAGTTGGAATTGACTCAACGGCAGTGGTTTTTTTTTTTTTTAACAGTATTTAGCCACTGGCTACATTGATCGAAGGACTCAACTTCTACATATATAAGTAAGCAATATCATTTACCCTTTTGCTTCATCACAAGTTAGTAATAATGATAAGTTAAGGGTATTAAAATATTTAGAGGCCAAATGAAAGTATTATAACTAATGACACAGCAATATTATTACTTATAATTGCTGCTCTTCTTTCCTTTTAACTTTAGGGACACTTGACTAGAGATTGAATTTTGATTTGAAAATAATTTTCTCAAGCTAGCATTTGGCTAGGTCACCATGCTTAGCAACAGTTTTGCAAGAGAGAGATAATTGGGATTTTCAATGATCTTTAAAATTTACCTGAAAGGTGAGATGAAAGCTACAAAAGATGTGGTGTTAAGCAGTGCAAATTAATTTTGGACAGTTTGTTCAGGATACAATCTAACAAAGTAATATCTTTCTCTACTAATAATCTTTTCTTTATTAACGTTTTCTTCTGACTACCTTTGAGAAAATACTCCAAGGTCAGTTGTGACCTGATCATAATGTCCGTAAGAAAATTGACGGGTGTTCTCAAGTTTTATTACAGCAAACAGGACAAGAAAACCAATTCAATGCAAGAAAGAGGGCAACTACACCATTTTTTCTTCCCACACCACCAACTAGATTCTCTATGTTTTCAGAATTAGATTACGGCCATGCTTCTTTTCAATCCAATTTCTAAAGCACCATGATTTGATCGTTATCTAGAAATGGAACACACCTGTTATATTCTTAAATGGCAGACAGGACTGAATTTTGTAAAAATAATGTATTGCATTTTATAGAATATGGCTTTTACTGATTAATGTTACTCCAATACCATTGAGGCTTTGGGAATCTCTGCCAAGTTTAAACTGTGTAGTGCTAAGAAAAGAAAGAGACTCTGGGAAAGAGGAAATGAAATTAACTGAATAAATCCTAATTTGGAAGGGAGAAAAATGACAAATAGAAGAAAAATGCAAATGGCAGATAGACAAATAGTTTCCTTTAATGTCTACGTCTCCTGATAATATTTTAGTAGAGATTATATATGGGCAGCTAAAGCTGAAAGATGAGTAATAAAAATATCTTGAATCCTGCTGGAATATCACATTCTACATTATCTTTTTCTATTCTTGGGGAGATGAAATTACACTGTGAAGTAATTGCCACAAAAGAAAACACAATGCTGTTACATGTAAGTGGAAAATGTACAATCAAGTTCACTCCACACTACCTTTTCTTCCTCTCCCATCCCCATGTAACACCTCCCTTTTCTTTTGGGGTGACAGGAGAGACCATGCCTACATTGATTTCCTAACTGCCGGGTAGCATTAGTCATGCATCCTCCTTATGCCCATAAATGGAGGACAAGCCTACACTGATGCTATCACAAGGATTTAAACAAGGCTTGTTCTGAGAGACTCCTCAGAGTCAGACTGACGATACCCCGGCAGCACATCCATCTTCAACGGGAGCATGTTTTGTCTCATCTTACGCCTGGGCGCACACAGCTAACAGATGTGTGTAGACCAACTGGAGATGGCTGTGCACACTGAGGGCTTGGAGCAGACCTCGTACTGTGGGAGTAAGCTGGGTGTAGGTCTGCCAGAGAAAGCTGAGGTCCGTGTACTTGGTGTTAAGAAGTGTATATTTCTTTTGATGAATTGCTTCTTACTCATGTTAGATTAGAGCAGTCATTCATTCAAGCATTTACACTCACCTTGCAAACATCTGAGTGCCTACATGGGCCAGGCATTTGGACTGTGGTCTGGGCAACCCTCATGAAAGAAGAACTCAAATGATTTTCACTATCCAGCCAAGCCAATACAATTTCAGTGAACTTTCTTAAACAGGGTCTACGGGAACAGAATCAGCTTTCATTTTTACAGCCTTAACCCCACTCTTACTTATGTCACAGGAAGGTAGTGTGATGCAGTGAAAGACGCAATAGACTAAGAATTGGAAATCCTGGGTTTAAGTTTCAGTTTTACCACAATGGGACTGAGTGACCGTGGGCAAGTTACTTAACTTCTCTGGGCCTCACTTTCCTTTTCTGAAAAACGAGTGGGTTGGCCTTGATTGATAAGAGTCCTTCCATCTCTAAAAGGCTTTTTATTCTACATGGCAACACATTCCACAAAGTTTTCCTTTGTGACCACAAGTAGTTTCTGATTTTCTAGCTGAAGTTCCCCTTTTGTTCTCTCTGATTGTTAAGCCAAATATGAACAAGAAGCAATAACATTTTGTTATAGCCAACAAATTGCCCTTCCACAGAATAACCTTTAGAGGTCAGGCCACCCATTACAATGTCTAAATCCAAAGGCAATGGTATGACCAACTTGTGAGCTGGCAGACTGCCATCCAAAAGGATGGAAATGATTGTAGGCAGCCAAATTCTTGGCTGGTACATTTTTAATAAACATAGAAAATAAGAACAGCCTTTTCCACTTGGATTGCTTAATTTGGTGCCCATACCATCGGAACATTTGCTGTTAGGATAAAGATGATGTGGTGGATCACTTATTTAGCGCAGCCTGGATTAACTTTCACAGATGAGAAGTAGGTTATGGAGTCATCTGTAAGGAATTTTTATCCTTGCCTCTTGTCTCTCTCTGGCAAGGGATAGTTGAGCTATTACAGCAAAATCTCCACCCCTTTTGGATCTTTGTAAGAGTTTTCCCTGAAACATAAGCTCTGCTGGATTTATTGTATTGCTATGAATGGACTAAGGCAAATTGGTATGACTTCTTTGTGGTTGAATATACCTTATCAATCCTTTTCCAAGATGGTCCAATATGTCTTACTAATACTCTTCCAAGAAAAAAACCTCCATAGCAAATGTTTTTCGGTTAATTTGGAGGATAATATTTGAGGTCCATGTGTTTTAACCTACAGTAAGTAATTCATTTACAGTGCACCTCAGAATTAGTACTTACGGTTTTTAATCATGCCTGTTCACTAACGCATCCAGTAACGTGAGCTCTGTTATTTCCCTGTCTCTACTGGTAATATGACAACAAGGACATTTGACTGGCAAGGGTATTTTGTCTCCAGGCCTTGGCGATTCTTGAGTAAAACGCTCTCTGTGATGGTAAGCTGTAATTAGATCTGTGGGTGGAAATTAGCCTTCTTAAAGTACACCATGCATAAGGCAGAGGCACCGTGCTTTTTATTACCTGAGGCCACCCTGGGCCTGTGCCATAGCTCCAGGTCACTGCTTCTATAAGGCTATTGGTCTGAGGCTGCAGATCTGAAAAGGAAAATAACTCGGTACATCCCTCTGAAAAGAAGCCTTCTTTATAGTTAAAACTGGACCACACAGCTCTATTACAGACAAGACAGGCATCTGACCAAGGATGACTATAACTTGTTCACTTGTCATTTGGAAGTGTAGATTATCTTAATCTTCATAACCATTATTTGAATGGTACCCCCATCTTAAAACAAAACGCCAACACTTTTGAAAGGGTTCCTGGAGTAATGAACGGTAGGTCCTCCATTTTGGATTAGATCTTTCAGTTTCTACTACAGAAGCAACAGAGCTTTTCCATTCTAGTCATCTTTCACACAGAAAATACATCCTCTTCCTGAGGACTACAAAAGCTGCTTTTTGTTCAGTCTGAATTTTAATTTGATTACTGAATTTACTTTTGGATACTGAAAAATTCCCACTTAACAAATTTAGCCTCTGAAATGACCCCAACTTAATGAAGTTTAAACAAGTTCGCTTCGCCAGTCTTTTTAATCTACCTTTTAAAGGACGTGATTTAAAGAGCATGTGAATGGCGGAAAATTAAAAAATATCATTAGTTCACATCGCCCCCCTCCCGACCCGGAATTCCCTTTTTGCTAATGACGATGTCAAGTGGTTTCACCGGCTGCGTTTCTCCTTCCACTCTGGAGGCCGCACACGGTTCCTCCCGCGTCTCCCGGCGGCTGCGTTTCCCCAAGAGTTGGCTGCGTTCGTTGGGGGGATGAAGTCATCCCTATACATAGTGTGCATATTAGCTCGTTAAATTGGTACTGCACGCTGGGATTCCTCGGCGAGAAGAGGAGCGAAGCGAACAATGAGGTCCACGGTTTACATTTATAGGCCCCCCCACCCAACCCCGGGGGGAGTCGCTGGCACCAGGATGCCCGCCGCCCCCCTCTCCCCCGGGCTTGCATAGCAACAGGGCGCGCCGCGGACGGGCCCCGAGCGGAGTCCCCGGCCCGGCCCGGCGCCCGGCCACACGGCCCGGCGCCCGGCCACACAGCCCGGCCGCTGTCTCCCGGCTCCCCACGCCTGCGCCCGCGGGCCTCGCGTCCCGGAGGTCTCGGCGCCTCAGCCTCCGCATTCGGGCCGCGGGGGAGGCCTGGGAGCTCCCCGCCGGGAGCGGGAGCCTCGGGGAGGGGGCCGAGCGCCAAGGACGCCCCGGGCGCGGAAGCCCCGGCGGCGAGCGGGCGGGCGGGGGGAGGGCAGCCCCAGTCCCCAGGCCCGGAGGGGCGGGGCGGGAGGCAACAAAGAGCCCTCGCTGGCTCCACGTCCCGGGGCCCGCGGCCGCCCCGCCCGCTCTCCGCAGTCCGCCGGGGGCCCGGCACCCCGGCGCGCGCCCGCCCCCGGCTCCCGCCCCCCGCCCCCGCGCCGCCCCCTCGCCCGGGGGAAGGAGGGGAGGAGGGCGGCGCCTGCGTGCTCCTCGGCCGCGCGCCCCGCCCCCTCCCGGCTCGGCGCGGCGCTGCCGACTCTCCTCCCGCGGCGCTGCAGCTGCCGCTTGCACACGGCCTCGGCGGCGGGGCGGCGGGCGCGGGCTGCGCGGCGGCGGGGAGCGCGGGCCTGTGGCGCGGCGGCCGGGCGCGCGGCCCGGGCGGGCACCCCTCCGCGGGCGGCCGAGGAAGCTCCGGGAGGAGGCGGCCCAGGCGGAGGAGGCGGTGGGAGGCGGCGGCCGCCGGGGACCCTCTGCGCGCGTCGGCTCTCCGCCCCCTCCCCAGCTTTTCTTTCGCCCTCTTCTCGCGCACTCGCGGCCGGCGCCTCGGCTTTGTGCGAGGAGATGGTGTAGCGCCCTCGCCGCCCGAAGGAGGAACCGGCCGCTCGTCTCCCGTCTCGGAGCTGCGTCCCCGCCCCTGGAGGCGAGACCCCCTCGGCTCGGCGCCTGCCGCGTCTCCCGGCTGCTGGGGAAGCCTGGGCGCCGCCGGCACCATGAGGTGAGGGGCGCGCGGCGCGGGGGCCGGCGGGCCATTGTGCCGCGGGAGCCGCGACCCCGCTTCCCCGGACCCCGCCTTCGTCTCCCGGCGCGGCGCGGCGCGTCTCCCCCGGTCTCCGGTCTCGCCTTCCCCTCCCCCTTTTGTCCCTTCTTATTTCTTTTTCTTTCTTTTAAGCCTCCTCAGCCTCCTCTTGTTTGGGGGCCTCGCCCCCCGACCCCGTCCTCCTCAGTTCCTCATGTCCTCGTCTTTCCCCCAGGATTTCCCTTCCTGAATTTAATTTGCTCCCGGCTCCCTCCCCCAGCCTTTGCAAGCAAAACCTGGGAGATGGGGAGGGGTTCGAGAATCGAAGCGTGCATGTTGCTGGGAAACAGGTATTTTTCCGGGATATCTGTTAAAATTTCATCCTCTTTTCGTTACAACACTCTCAGGTTTAATTAAAAAAGGAAGAAAAGTTTGAAAGATCTGAAATCCCTGCGGGTAGTAAAGTGCTTTGGTCGGGGTAGGTAAAGGAGCCATCAAAGGTGAAATTTCACGGTGGTGGGGGAAGGTAGATAATTGATCAGCTTTAAATTTGTTTTTTTTTTTTTTGAGGGGGCAGTAAAAGATAGGACAAAGTTGTTTGGGGTGCGTAGACGAAGTGGGGGGGGGCGGGATTTGTTTGGAAAACCTTGTCCCCCTTCCTCTGTAGCATTCTGTGTTGCATTGCAGCAGCTGCTTTTCCCCTTTTCTCTGTGTAATCAATAAAACAGAAGCTACATTTTTTTTCCGCCCCAAAGAATTGAATGTACCGTCGTAAAATTATTTTTAATTGCAACAATGAAACATATGGTGTGTTTTTTTTTCTTTTTTGTTTCTCCAATTGTGTAAGAGAATAAAGCATGATGTGATGTATCTTTCATTGGAGATTTTTTTCCAGCCTTCCCTAAGCCTGTTTTGTGTCCATAACCTTCTCTTTTCGGATTGGTGCAAGACTTGGTGAGAAGTGGGACTTGGTAGACCGAATGCTCATCCATTCTGCGTTATCATCCTTATAGGCCCTCCCTTTTAGGTTAAACAATTGTGGGTAAAGAAAATTCCTCCATTTCTCTCTGGGATTTGAATCTCCTTTGTGTTAAAGATTAATGGCCAACCATTGCGAAGACTTTTATAACGTAATACAATGAGATTGAATGATACAATCTACAGATTCCTTTGCTTTGGCAAGAAAATGTCATGTCATCGAAATTCTTTCTCAATTAAAGAAATTTGTTTTAAACTTTTAGTTTTCATGTTTTTTCTATCAAGGTTGACCACTTACCCATTTCGCATTTTAATATATATTTTTGTGATATGTCTGCGTTGCGTTTTCAGTTCAGCTTACTGTGAGTTTGAATTATTCTTTTTCTCTCATTCCAAGTTACAGAGCTCTATTTACGATAGCCTTAAAATTTTTGTTTAATGCTGTGTCTCTAAGTGAACGCTTTTTCTTGGGCATCTCACACAGATTTTCAGATGTAACGGATCAGTTTAAAATTATGGCATACCGGTTGACATTGAGTCGATTCCAAAAAACATAGTCTTTATAAACTGCGGTTTGAAAAACTTGAGTCATGTGTTTGAACATGGTGTTTATCAAGTTACTGATGTCCCTGAAAACTCAGGAACTATTATAAAATTTAGTATTATTTCTTACTATGCCTATGTATTGTTGCCGTTTGGGCGTAGTGGTTAAGAGCTGGGCTGCTAACCAAAAGGTCGGCAGTTTGAATCCACCAGCTCTCCTCCCTCGGGACCCCTATGGGGCAGTTCTACTCTGTCCTATAGGGTTGCTTTGAGTCAGAATCGGCTCAGCCTCAGTGAGGTTTATGTATTGTTGATGTCTTTAGAGAATTAATGCTGTAAAAATCTTGTAGCCAGAAGTTATCTGTGTTTTCCAAACGTTGGGTAAATTAACTTTAACATTAAGAAATGTATAATAGTGAAAGTGGGGGTATTTTAACTAAAAATGTCTAATTCAGAGGTTGTGAACAAAATACAAAAGGTAAAGTTTTGGGTATTCAGTGAAGTTTAATCACTATCGTGTATAGTTGTCAGTCTGTCACTGGTAAATGATGTCTGCATTTAAGAGTTCCTTTGCTAGTAAAAAAAAATAACTTCTCCGTTTTCAGCTCTTTTCCTCAGTTTTGAGTGTAGAGAGGGAGGAGGACTCACTGATGCTTTCCTGTAGCATAAGTATGGAAGGTGGCACACAAGTCTGAAAAGTTTGTTCAAGCAGCCTCCAGTAATTCTTTGTAGGCTCATTTTGAATAATTTAAGAGCAGAAAAGAGGATCAGCTTTTCACTTTGGAAGGCATTGGATTATTTGGTAGGTGGTTTGTGCAATTTGGGTGTATACACATTCGCTCACGTACCTGTAAAACTAGGTTGGTCTGGTGATGATGTGGGTAAAATGTTCTTGAGCTGGTGGCAAAAGCTTTTGGGGTATTTTCGTGCTTAAAAAAAGGGGCTTTTCAGATTGTATTAATATTTGACTCTGTCTCTATGATACTTTCAAGGACTATAGGACATAAACGTTAGCCTACTAAATTAAGCCTTTTTTAGTTATATTAAGAGATAGGCCATCCAGAAATAGCCATGTCTGGGCAGGAATTTCTACTTAGGCTGGTCAGAATTCTGAAGAAAACATGGTAAGTATTTTGCGGTTTAAGTGTGTGTGTGTTAAGATCTCTCAGATGACTTTAATATTAATAGCATAGTCACTGGTAGAATGACGTAGTTTTTCTACAGAAGTGAACTGAACAATACATTCCTGAAACAGTCATAAAGGCATTTTACACGTATATATGGAATTGTTAATTCCTTGCTTCAAGATAAGAATAAAAAATAAAAATTCTTCTTATTCAAATCATTGGCAGCAGAGATCCTCCCCCCAAAAAACTGCTCTTAGTGTCATATCCAACTTTTTAGTTCTATTTTTGTTTTTCATTTATGTAACATTTCAGAAGTATAAGCTGTTTTGTGATTGAGGTAGGTTAATATATGTAAAATTAATATTGTGTATGCCTTTAAAGTGAGTGCATTTTTTAGATCTTGGAGTACTGTCTTACCCTTCAAAGTTACCACTTGCTGTCTGTTTAGTGTTTTTTCATTCCCACATGCGAATGCATTTTTTATTAGTTGGTTAATTACTCAAGATTTTTAAATTTTTTTTAAAGAGGAGTTTGTCTGATCTGCAATAGTTGGATGTAGCCTAGTGGCTAAGAACGGCTCTGGAGATTCTGGATTGACATACTTGGGACTATATCAAATGATCCAGGCTTCCGCTCCCTGCTATGACTTTGCTAAGGCTCTGTTCCCTCATGTAAAAAAGCGTAATAACAAGCCACCTACAGGTTGGATGACCTTGAGCTAATCCCATTATTTCAGGGATCCAGGGTTTTTTTTTTTTTTTTAAGTATGTAAAAATAGGGATAATTATTTACTGGGTCCAACCAAAAACCAAAGCCACTGCCAAGTTGATTCGGACTCAGTGATCCTGTAGGACAGAGTAGAATTGTCCCATAGGGTTTCCAAGGCTGTAATCGTTAGTGAAGCAGATTACCACGTCTTTGTCTTGTGGACCACTGATGGGTTGGAACGGCTGACCTTTTGGTTAGCAGCTGAGCACTTGACCACTGTGTTACCAGTGTTCCTCCGTTACTGGGTAACCGAACCGAACCTGTTGTCATTCGAGTCAATTCCGACTCATAGCGACAGTGAGAGTCAAATGATAATAGAAGAGAAAGTGCTTCGTAATCTTGTAAGCATTGTAGTTGTGTTAATCCTCTTGTTTCTAGGCCTAGTTTTGTTTTAGACTAGCTGTGTAAAACTTTTGGGCAATTTGCTTCACCTTTCTGGGCCCTCTCTAGTTCAAGGATGGCAAATAGTTTACATTTTGCTTACCTACTCCAATTGGTAGTAGCCACCATCTTGATAAGGACCAATGTCTGATTTCTGGGCTTGGTGTGAAAGAGTGTCATGACTAATTAGTAATGTTTTGTCGGGACATGGATCTCAGAGAGTGGTATCGGAGGGTGTTTCCAGAAATGCTACTAATTAGCCATCATGATCTAGTCCAGCCTTATTTTTAGAAGAGGAAAGCAGTCTTTAAAGCTCCTTCCTACAGGTATATTTAGACTCTTGAAAAACTTACTGTGAGTGGTTTTGTTAACTTTCATTTGTGGTAATGATACACATTTTGAAGTGTGATAACAGTGAAGGGTCAGAAGATCCAGGTTTTATAGGCCGACTGGTTGTTAACTGAGCAAACTGGTAAAAATGGAAATAATCCTATTATTTAACAAGGTTGTTGTGTTAAAGTGTCAAGTGAGATACCCATGCAAAGATACAAATGGTAGCCTTCTGTTCCCATGGGTCTTCACTTATACCTGTTGTAGTTGTTGAATGTGTGACTTCCCCAGAGATTTATCTTAGGAACAGGAGCCAAATCTTCATTTTTTTGTATGTGTCAGTACCTTGTATCTGGATATGGTGGTTGTTTAGGAAGTATTAAGTGGATAAATCTTGAGTATGGACTAACAGAAAATTTACTGAGGTTTATATTGTACTCAGGGTTTTTGATACTGAGTTAACCCTATTGGAATAAGCAAAATAATCAAGCATTTCCCATTTGACTTGCATAGAAGAAATTACATACTGGACTGGTGTTTTTGGTAACTTATCCTAAACACAGTTTAAATATGAGGTGATTGTATAACTTGTAAAACACCCAGTCTTCACCATGACTGTAAGAAGGACTTGAAAAATGTGATTCATTTTTGGAATCTTCTTCTGCCAACTTAAAGTTCTCTTTGCCTTTTCCTTTCTGTCCCCCTCCTTTGAAATTGATGGATGGAATTGGGTGGAAGTAACATTGGTGATTCAGTGGTAGAATTCTCGCTTTCTTGTGGGAGTTTTAGTTTTCAGCCATGCACCTCATGTGCAGCCCCAGTTGTTTCTGGATGGTGGTTTTCATGTTGCTTTGGTGCTAAACAGGTCTCAGCAGAGCTTCCAGGCTAAGACAGACTAGGAAGAATTGCCTGGTGATCTACTTCTGAAAATCAGCCAGTGAAAACCCAGTGGATCACAATGGTTGATACATAGCCGACCATGGGGATGGTGCAAGACCAGGCAGCATTTCATTCTTTGTGCGTGGGGTTGCTCTGAGCGGGGGGCTGACTCTGATGGCAGCTAACAACAACAATAATAACAAAAGTTAAAGAATCTGAACTGAGGCATACATACCTCCATGGCTGCTGCTTCAATTCAGGGTGTATACAATTTTCTGGAATAGAAAGCAGGAAAGGGACTGATTCCTTTTCAGATCATTGGGGTCTGAAAAGACCAGTATTCTTCTGTGTCCCTATACACTCTGCAAAACTTTTGCATCTACTAATTGTGTAGTTTTCTGTGTCCGTCTGTCCGTGTTCGTTGTAAGCTCCTTGAGGGCAGGAACTGCATTTTTATACTCATGGTACCAGCACAAAGCAAAGCGAAACCCGTTGCTGTCGAGTTGAATCTGATTCATAGGAACCCTATAGGACAGACTAGAACTGTACCATAGGGTTTCAGAGGAGCGGCTGGTGGATTCAAACTGCCAGCCTTTCAGTTAGCAGCCAAGTTCCTAACTACTGCACCACCAGGGCTCTGGTACCAGCACCCCCACCCCCCAAAAAAACCAAATCCGTTGCCATTGAGTCGATTCCGACTCATAGCAACCCTGTAGAACAGAGCAGAACTGCCCATAGGGTTTCCAGGGAGCAGGTGGTGGATTCAAACTGCTGACCTTTTGGTTAGCAGCCAAGCTCTTAACCGTTGTGCCAGGTTGGCAAATAGTGGTTGTCCATATAGATATTTGTCTTTGACTCTGGTGTTCTTTTCCAGAATCTAGTCACTAACAATAGCAGCCACCATTTTTGGAGCACCTGTAATATTCTAGAAGCTGTGCTGGGTACTGTAGGGGGTAATATAGTATATTGCATGTAGTAAATGTTAAATGGTATTTAATTAAAAAAAAAAAAAAAAAGGCAAACCAAAGCTAGCATCCTAACCAAGAGTAGGTATAGAGTTTGTTTCTTCGTCCTTTGCCAAGCTGAGAAGTGACCAGGGTGTCAGACCCCACGTTTCTCTTAACTCCAAACCCAAAGAAAGCCCTTTCGAGGATATCATGTTTCCTTGACTTTTTCATTAAATCCTTAATTAATAGATAAGCTGTCATTCTGTTTTTTTGTATCTTTAATCCTAGGGTGCATAAATGTTTTTGAGCAACAAGTTTATGCGACTCTATTGGTTTAGCTTATCTTGATTCCATTTAATGCCAGCTTTGTTTTGATTCTAAACACTGCTTAAAGTACCAGTAAATGAGTGGTTTGAGATATTCATGAAGAAACATAGCCAGATTTTTTTGTCAGTTCATGTATCTTTGATGGAAGAAGCTAATCTATATATGTTGTCGTTAGGTGCTGTCGAGTTGTTTCCAACTCATAGCGACCCTACGTACAACAGAACAAAACACTGCCAAGTCCTGCACCGTCCTCACAATCCTTGCTATGCTTAAGTCATTGTTGCTGCCACTGTGTCAGTCCATCTCATCGAGGGTCTTGCTGTTCTTCCCTGACGCTCTACTTTACCAAGCATGATGCGTTTCTTCAGAGAATGGTCCCTCCTTATAACATGTCCCAAGTATTGAGGTGACGTCTTGCCATCCGTGCTTCTAAGGAGCATTCTGGCTGTACTTCTTCCAAGACAGATTTGTTCATTCATCTGGGAGTTTGTGGTATATTCAGTATTCTTCACCAACACCATAATTCAAAGGTGTCAATTTTTCTTTGGTCTTCCTTATTCATTGTCCAGCTTTCACATGCATATGAGGCAACTGAAAATACCATGGCTTGGGTCAGGCACACCTTAGTCCTCAAAGTGACATCTTTGCATTTTAACACTTTAAAGAGGTCTCTTGCAGCAGATTGCCCAGTAAAATGCGTCATTTGATTTCTTGACTGCTCCTTCCATGGGTGTTGATTGTGGATCCAAGTAAAATGAAATCCTTGACAACTTCAGTCTTTTCTCTCTTTAGCATGATGTTGCTTATTGGGCCAATTGTGAGGATTTTTGTTTTCATTATGTTGAGGTGTAATCCATACGGAAGGCTATAGACTTTGATCTTCATCAGTAAGTCCTCTTCGCTTTCAGCAAGCAAGATTGTGTCATCTGCATATCGTTCTTCATATAGTCCAGTTTCTCAGATTATTTGCTCAGCATATAGGTTGAGTAAGCATGGTGAAAGGATAGAGTCCTGAAGCACACCTTTCCTGCAGCATCCCCTCGTTCTGCTCGAACAACTGCCTCTCGGTCTATGTACAGGTTCCTCATGAGCACAGTTAAGTGTTTTGGATGTTATTCATAATTTGTTATGATCCACACGGTTGAATGCCTTTGCGTGGTCAATAAAACACAGGCAAACATCTTTCTGGTATACTCTGCTTTCAGCCGAGATCCGTCTGACATCAGCAGTGATGTCCCTCATTCTACGCCCTCTTCTCATTCTGGCTTGAATTTCCGGCAGTTCCCTGTTGATGTATTGCTCCAACCATTTTTGAATTATCTTCAGCATAATTTTACTTGCATGTTATATTAATGGTAGTGTTTGATAATTTCCCCATTCAGTTGGATTACCTTTCTTTGAAATAGGCACAAATACAGATCTCTCCCAGTTGGTTGGCCAGGTAGCTGTCTTCCAGATTTCTTGGCATAGACCACTTGAGTGCTTTTAGTGTTGTATCCGTTCTTTGAAACATTTCAGTTGACATTCTGTCAATACCTGGAGCCTTGGTTATCACCAGCACCTTCTGTGCAGCTTGGACCTTTTCCTTCGGTACCATGGGTTGTCCATCATATGCTGTCTCCTGAAATGGTTGAATGTCGACCAGTCCTTTTTGGTACAGTGACCCTGTGTATTCCTTCTGTCTTCTTTTGAAGCTTCCTGCATCCAATTTTTGCCCATTTAAAAAAAAAAAAAAACCTATAGCCGTCGAGTTGAAAACTCATTGCCATTGAGTTGGTTCCAGCTGACAGCAATCCTGTAGTATCCTTCAATATTCCCACTCAAATCTTGACTTTTTTCTTCAGTCCTTTCAGCTTGAGAAACGCCGAGCATATTCTTTCCTTTTGGTTTTCTAATCTTTGCATGTGTCATTGTTATTCTTTGTTTTCTCAAGCTATTCTTTGAAATCTTCTGTTCAGTTTTTTTTACTTCATCATTTCTTTCTTTCACTTTAGGTACTCTGTGTTCAAGAGCAAGTTTCAGAGTCTCTTCTGACATCTATTTTGGTCTTTTCTTTCTTTCCTGACTTTTTAGTGACCTTTTTCTTTTTTCATGTATGATGTCTTTGGTCATTAGCGTTCAGTGTGTCAAATCTGTTCTTGAGATGGTGTCTAAATTCAGGTGGGATTTACTCAAGGTTGTACGTTGGCTCTTGTGAACTTGTTTTAATTTTCTTTGCCTCAGCTTAAACTTGTTAGGTGTCATTGAGTTGGTTCTGACTCATAGTGATGCTGCGTACAACAGAACGAAACTCCTCTTGGTCCTGTGCCATCCTCACAATTGTTTTGTTTGAGCCCATTGTTGCAGCTACTGTGTCAGTCCTTGTTGACGGTCTTCCGCTTTTTTGCTGACCCGCTACTTTACCAAGCAGGATGGTCTTTCACCAGGTAACAACCAAAGTACGTGAGACAAAGTCTTAACCATCCTTGCTTCTAAGGAGGGTTCTGGCTATGTTTCTCCCAAGACAGATTTGTTCGCCTTTCTGGCAGTTCATGGTATATTCAGTATGCTTTGCCAATACCATCATTCAAAGATGTCAGTTCTTCAGTCTTCCTTATTGATTGTCCAGCTTTCACATGCACATGAGGCTGTTGAAAATACCATGGCTTGGGTTAGGCGTTCTTTCATCCTTTTCAGCATTAACTTAAACACGTATGAGCAAATGATTGTGTTCTGCAGTTGGTGTCTGGCCTTGTTCTGACTGATGATACTGAGCTTCTCCGTCTTCTCTTTCTAAAGATGTAGTCGATTTGATTCCGGTGTATTCCATCTTTAAAGTCCATGTGTATAGTTGCTGTTTATGTGGTTGAGAAAAGGTATTTGCAGTGAATAAGTTGTTGGTCTTGCAGAATATTATCTTGTGATCCCCAGAGCTGTTTGTCACTAAGGCCATGTTTTTAAACTACCAATCCTCTTTGTTTCCAGCTTTCACATTCCAGTCACCAGTAATTATCAGCACATCTTGATTGATTAATTTCAGACTGCAGAAAAAAGTCTTCAGTTTCTTCATCTTTGACCTTAGTGGTTGGTGTGTAAATTTGAATAATAGTTGTATCAACTAGTCTTTCTTGTAGGTGTATGGATATTATCCTGTCAGTGACAGTGTTGTACCTCAGGATGAATCTTGAAATGTTCTTTTTGACAGTGAATGCGATGCCATTTCTCTTCAATTTCCCATTCCCGGCGTAGTAGACCATATGATTTTCCAATTCAGAATGGCCATTACCAGTCCATTTCAGCTCACTGATGCCAAGGATATCGATGTTTATGTGTTCCATTTCATTTTTGACAACTTCCAATTTTCCTTGATTCATACTTCATACATTCCTCATTTCAGTCACTAACAGATGGCTGTTTGCAGCTGATTCTTGTCATTTTGAGTTGCGCCACATCAGCAGTGAAGGTCCCGAGAGGTTGACTCCATCCATGTTATTAAGGTCGACTCTACTTTGAGGAGGCTGCTCTTTCGCAGTCGTATTTTGAGTGCCTTCCAACTTGAGGGGCTCATCTTCCAGCACTGTTTCCGACAGTGTTCCGCTGCTATTCATAGGGTTTTCACTGGCCAGTTTTTTCAGAAATAGATCACCAGGTACTTCTCAGTCTGTCTTAGTGGTATCTCTGCTGAAACATCCACCATGGGTGACTCTGCTAGTATTTGAGATACCGGTGGCGTAGCTTCCAGCATCACAGCAACACACGAGCCTCCACAGCGGGACAGACTGACAGATGAGTCGTGGAATCTGTATAAGCTCAGGTGAATTTTAGGTAGGTTTTGTTTTAAGTAACTCTATGGATGGTGCAAACACTTAACACGTTCGTCTGCTAACCAAAAGGTTGGAAGTTTGAGTCAACCCAGAGGCACCTCAGGAGAAAGGGCTGGTGAATTACTTCTGAAAAATCAGCCATTGAAAACTATGGAGCATACACGTGGGGTCACCATGAGTTGGAATCAACTCGAGGGCGACTGGTTAACTGGATTTATGTAGAAGTCATTTACTAAAGAAAAGTTGGTAGTGGGGCTGATTTATGCAAAAGATCTTTTATCTTTTCTAGAAATGGCTTTACATAGGAAAGCTTCTGGCTCTTATAAATTTAATTAACATACACCTTTTCTGAAGAATCCTTTCTGATGTGAAGCAACTCCACTGGAGAAAGGCCTGGCGATCTGTTCCCTTAAAGATTGCTGCCTAGAAAACCCTGTGGGACAGTTTCACTCCATCACAAGATGTCTCTATGGGTTGAAATTGACATGACAGCACTATAGGGTCGCTATGAGTCGGAATCAACTTGATGGCAAACAAGCTGAGTTTTTTAGTTTTGGCAACAACCGGGTGAATATACCTAAGTGTAGACATTGCATGGCATAGGGTAGAGTCCAAGCTTTGGAGTCAACTCTGGGTTGGAATTCTAGTTTTGACATTTAATAACAAATTGATTTTTGAGCAGGTTACAAAAATTTTATGAGCTTTGAATTTCTTCTGTAAAGTGGAGATAATTTCTGCATTATAAAGCTGTTGGGAAAATTAAATCAGAAATTATATAAAACCCTAGCATAACACTTGGCACATAAAATGGGCTTGGTAAGAGTAAATCCCTTCTAGTCCGATATCTTTTCTTATGTTTATGTTAAGAATGTGGAAAACCATGTAAAATGGTGCAGCGATTTTGAAAAACAGTTTGGCTGTTCCTCAGGAAGTTAAACATAGTTACCAGTTTCACTCTGGGGTATATACCAGACAGAAATGAAAACATACCTTAAAGCAGCAACTTGTATATACAAATGATTATAGCAGCATTGTTCATAATAGCCAAAAAGTGGAACCTATAACCATTGCTATGGAATTGCTTCCAACTCATAGTGACCCTATAGGACAGAGTAGAACTGCCCCACAAGGTTTCCAAGGAGCGCCTGGTGGATTTGAACTGCCAACCCTTTGGTTAGCAGCTGAATTCTTAACCCCTGTGCCATCAGCATTTTCAAAAAGTAGAAATCACTCAAATATCCCACAGCTGGTGATTAGATACACAAAATGTGGTATGTTGATGCAATGGGATATTATTTGGCTATAAGAAGGAACAATAACATTCTACAATGGATGAACCTTGCGACCCTTGAAAAGTTAAGGATCACTAAACTTCTTAATTTCCTCATACTGAGTACTGCCTATACATAACTCATAATGCACCAACTTTCTGTCGCTAGCATGTATAAGAGCTTTTATCATAATGATACCACTATATGGTCTGCACCTTCGATTACCTAAAGGTCGTGTAGAAGCCCCCATTGCAGGCTCTATAGTCAGATACAAAAGACCACATATTGTATGATTCCGTTTGTATGAAATTTCCAGAACAGACAAATTGTTAATGACAGAAAGTAGCTTGCTGGTTGCCAGGGGCTGGAGGGAAATGAGCAGAGAACGGGAAGTGACTGCTAATACGGGTATAGGGTTTCTTTTCAGAGTGATGAAAATATTCTGAAATTAGGTAGTGGTGATGGTTGCACAATTTTGTGAATATATTAAAAACCACTGAATTTTACATTTTAAGATGGTAAATTTAATGATATATGAATTACGTTTTTTTTTAAAAACCCACATACCTCCCCCAAAAGTGAAGAACCTGTATTTTATCACCCCTTCCCATCCTTGGATTGTTATTTTCGCTTATTTACTGAAATAGATAATATCACGCCACACCAAACCTGTTTCCATACAGTTGATTTTGACTCATGGCGACCCCGTGTTTCAAAGTGTAACTGTACCCCATAGAGTTTTCAGTGACTGTAATCTTAGTGCCTTTGCTTTACATTTGTTGTTTCTGGCATTTTTATTACATTATATTGTCATCTTCAGACTTTCTAAAGAAGAAAGCTTGAAGACAAAACCATTGAACTTTTCTCCGTAGGGAACAAGGCAGGTTGAGTGCGTAAGTGACACGGTGACACGGTGCCTTCGAGAGGCCTGAACGAATTTTGGAGCCACACCTCCGTTCTGAGGGAGAGGCCACCTCTCTGGTAGCATTGTCATAATTTTATTCCTTTCTGTCAACCTTCTTAGCTGTTAATTAGTGGGGTAAGGGTGGCTAAGGTCACCAATGAAATGTGATGAAGCAAATCCATTGGCATTTTCAGAAAGGTGATTTATCTGGGTAGTGATTTTCTTGGCCTATTTATAATATATCTCAAACACCAGAGGAAGTTTGTCTTTGGGGAATGAAGTAGCCTTGACGATGCTTTAAAGGACTCAGTAACCAACTTGTGCTATGAGGCCAGAATGACTGCCTTTAACTGTGCTTTGAATTTGCTCAAACTCCTGTTCTTTTTGGTATCTGTGTGAAATATTTCAACTTGGTAGAGGAGAGGCTTTATAAAGAATGCAAGAACACAAGTGAAATAAAATAAAGAGCCTCTTCAGGGCAAAGCTCAAGGGAGTCCAGATTGCTTGTTTAGAGTGCCCCAAAGAGTGCAGGTTTTATAATTAATGAGATATTGGTTACATTCGAGTGTCTGATTTGTTCTGCAATCCTGAGATGCCCCCCTCTGCCCAAATTCTTATTGCATCTTAGATTAGTATTGCAAGCAAAATTGTGACTGTAGAAATACTGACTTTTTAAGACTTATGAATCACAACTTTGCATTCAAAAGTTATTTTTATTTATTTGTAGTCTCTTTAATCATTGCATTTGCAGTATTTTATTTTTGGAAAAGGAGCCAATTAATGTCCTAGTAAATGTCTGGTCACTGTTTTTTAAAAAATGGCTTTTTTCCTTCCATTATAAAGCAGTACAGATTTTACAAAGATTTCAGAAGGTATGGAAAGTATCAAATGTTAGTAACTCAAATCCAGACCATCTAGAAATACAATATTTTGATGTATCATTTTCTAATTTTCTTTATAATGGATACTCAACCACAAATAAGCTGAGTGTATATGAGTACATGGAAACCCTGGTGGCATAGTGGTTAAGTGCTACAGCTGCTAACCAAGAGGTCAGCAGTTCGAATCCGCCAGGCGCTCCTTGGAAACTGTGGGGCAGTTCTGCTCTGTCCTGTAGGGTCGCTATGAGTCGGAATCGACTTGACGGCAGTAGGTTTGGGTTTTTTTTATATGAGTACATTTTAAATAAAAGTGAGACTGTACTATTTGAAAGTGGAATTATACTACATTGTATTATATGTTTTGCAGCTGGCCCTTTTCCACATAATTCTTGTCACTAATTACAGATGTGTATAATTTTAAGTGACTGCATAGCTCATTGCTTTAGATGACCTAAACCTGCTTAATTAATCTTTTAGGGATGAACTTTTAGATTTTTTTCCACTATTTTTGTTATAAAAGACAATGCTATAAATATCTTTTGGGTATATGTTTTTGTGCAGGTATCTGATTATATTTTAGGATAAACTCCTAAAAGTAAAATCAAGGAGTAATATTTAATTCCTCCCTTTCTCTTACTTTTCTATATCCGGTCTATCAGCAAGTATTACCAGTTCTGTCTCCGTTTGCTTCTCTCCATCTCGCTCATACCACTCAAGACCCCAAAACCAAACCTATGCCAAATTGTGGCGAACCCCATGTGTTACCAAATAGAACTGAGCTCTCCATAGGATTTTCTTGGCTGTAATCTTCATGGAAGTAGATTTGTCAGCCGTTTCTTCCCTGGGACTGCTGGATGGATTTGAACCGCCAGCCTTTTGATTAGTAGCTGAGCACAAACCACACTACCCTACTCAAGTCGAGGTCACTGCTGTTTTCACCTGAACCATTATGATCTCCTCAATTCCATTTTTGACCCAATTTCTCTTTGCTCAGCCAGAAGGATTTAAAATTGGAAATTATTGTTAGGTGCCATCGAGTCTGTTCCATCTTATAACAATTAAATATTGTTATTTCCCTGCTAAAGCTTTTAGTGGCATCTTATTGCTCTTAGAATAAATCCCAAATCAATAATAAACTAGAATTATTAAGGTACTGCCTGATCTGGCTCTGTATACCTAGTTCTAGCACAAGTCCCTGAGAATGCACAATAAATATTTGAGTGAATAATAATTGAGATGATGAGACCAAAGGAAATTTTATCAGTTTTTGTTACGCATTACCAAAGGAGCAACAGTAGCTTCCCAACATTCTGGCGGTTTCTGCACATTCTGGCCAACTCAGGAGATTATCAGCCTCTTTCATCTTTTCCAATCTGATAGACAAAGGATGTCATCTCATTGTTTTAATTTGTATGTCTTTGATTGCTAATAGGGTTGAACATCTCTTTTTGCGTGAATTGTCTGCTCATGTGCTTTTTGTCTATTTTCCCAATAGGATTTTTAGTTTTTTCCCCTGATGATTTGTAATATTTTTAATAAGGATATTAACCTTTGGAGCACAGAAGTATTGGTTATCTACTGCTGCATAACAAACCACCTGAAACCCTAGTAAAACATGTATTTAAAAACAAGTGTTTGTTATTACGTGCAATTCTGTGGGATGGGCTTGTCAGCTCTTATGCTGGTCTCACCTGGACTTAAACATTTGCAGCACTTGGTAGGTTGGCTGAGAGGCTGGGTTCACTTGGAGTGTTTGTTTCTCTTAGTCGCTGTCTTTCTCGTTTCCGTCTGGTCACACTTTCCTCAAGGAAACTAGACCAGGTTTCTTCACAGAGTAATAGTAGCCTACCGTGAGAGCATTCCCCAGTGCACCTCAGTTTGGAAGCTCTTACCAAACTTCTGCGTGCATCCTGTTTTCTTATGTCTCCTTGGGTAAAGCAAGTCACATGGTGAAGCCCAGAGGCAGTATGGGAGGAGACGATCAAGGACTTACCAAGAGGTGAGATTCATTAAGGGTCATGATGTAAAATCTGCCCCACACATTATATTTTAAGTTTGTCACTTGTCTTTTAATTCTCTTTATTTTCATATAGAAGTTTAAAAATTTCATGTCCGACCGAGCAGCCTTGACCTTTACGGTTTCTGTCTTTGGCTTCATGCCTTCCCCAACCTAAGATGACGTGCATATATGTGTACCTACATTTTCTTTTGTTAGGTTTATAACTTCATTTATGTTTAAATTTAATCCACCTGAAATTTATGTCGGTGTAAGATGGGAGGTTAGCATCTAACAAAATATCAAATATTTAGTCATTTGTCAGCGTCATTTGTCCACTGATTCGGAGTGTTGGTTTCATGATACACCGAATTCCCATAGATAACTTAGTTTTTGCTCCTGGATGCATTAATTTTTATTTATCTGTATAATTCTACGCTAGTATCTCACTTTTAATTACTCAACCTTTATACAGTAATGTCTAATAAGGCAAATTACTGTTCATTTTCTTATTTTTCAAAACTTTATTTTCTAGTCTAATATATTCTAATATTATATATTAGAATCACTTCAGTAATTGATATAAAAAAGAAAAATTATACCCCCCAAGCCTGTTACGGTTTTAATTAGAATTATGTTAATTTAATGGATTAATAGAGTAGGGAAGAGAATTGACCCTCTTAAAAACAATACTAAATTTTTCATTCTTTTTTCTCCATGTATTCAGATTTTATTTCACCTTTATTAAAGTACAGCAACACGTTAGTCTCTAGTTTGATGTGGTACCTTTTAAAAACTTTCATTCGTGAGTACTGGTGAAGGTGGTATTTTCTTTTCATTATTTTCTCTGATGAACTGTCTGTACTCAGATCTTTTGGAGGTTTGTCCACTAGTTGTTCGCTTATACTCTTATAGATTTATTAGGCTTATTTGTTGCATTTGTTAAAAGATTTGAAGTTATTTTTACAAATTAACTTTAAACTTGTTTTTACTGTGAATGCATCATCTCATTTTTCTGTGTCTTAATTTTATTTAAAATGTGTGTGCTTGTATTTAAAGCATTAATCTTCTGTTTTAAAATTTTTCGTTCACCAGTTAGCTTAACTCCAGTGATGGCATTCCTCAGTTTTCTTAAGAGTTTTGGAAATGTGATAACTAACAGTGAGCACTTACTGCCTGAAGCATTTTAGGTATTAACTCACTTAATATTCCTTATAAGTTAGGAATTGTTGCTACTCCCATTTTAGAGATGGAGAAACTGAGGCACAGAGGGCTAAGTGCCTTGCCCCAGGGTCACCTAGCTAGTAAACAGTGGAATGTGGCATTGTGTTCTAGGTCACCTGGTTCCAGAACCCATGCTTTTTACCAGCACAACCTAGGGCTTCTCTGTATTGGTTAACTTACATGAACTGAGGTCTGTATTTGAATTTTCTAAATGTTGATGTATAGGGGAGTGATTTCTTTTTCCTTATGATTTCCTCATATAGAGATATTTATTTTCTGAGAATAATTGGTACATGGAACAAGGCCATGTAGAGTGAATTAACCTAGAATAGGAACAGTGTTTCGGGGATAATAGTACATAGCAGGAGTAAGGAGAAAAGGTTTTATTTTGGATTTAATCTTGATAAATGAAACAAAATAATGAAAACATTCAAGTTACTGTTGCAATTATGTGTTAAATTCTTAGAATGGGAGAATGAATCAAGCGTTGTTGTTTTCTTCTTTTTTTGGCATAATTTTTCTACCAAAATTGTGAGATAGCATGAAACTGTACGTCTCACATTATGATGGGCTTTTCCAGTATGATTATAAAGAGAGTCATTTTTGCCAGAATTTCAAGGGCAAAGTTTTAGTTTTCCCAGGGACCTCACTTTGATCTTCATTTTCTTTTGATGTCTTATTAGTTTTCTGCAATTATTAAATGATTGTATTTTCAGCTGCAAGTAAGAAACAGACTTAAAGTGCTTAAGTAGACATTAAGACAGTGTACTGTGTCATGCGTTTGGAAGTCCAGAGGCAGGGTGAGCTCTCGGCACGCGTTAGGCAGTGGCTCACTGAGGTCTTTGAGCACCCAGATACTTTGCCATCTTTGGTGTTGGCTTTGTCTTCACACTCGTAGCAAGTAGGCCATAGGAGTTCCGGGCTTAACATTCAGATCCAGTAATTCTTGGAAGGAGAAGGACCATCTCTTCCTGTGCTCTTTCTCCCCCCAAGGTATAATTTACATATAGCAAAGTACACAAATCATAAGTGTACCTACACCTTGATGAATTTTTACTATAAATACACACCTGTGTAACTACCAGTTAGTTCAGGATGCAGACCATACTTAACTCATCACCCCAGAAAGCTCCCTGGTGCCCTTTCCCAGTCAGTGTCCCTCTCAGGTTTCATTTTGTCAGCGGCCTTGCTGGTGGTTGGAAACAGTTGTAATCATTTTCATTAGCTTCATAAGGACCTGCGTGTTGTGAAAGATTTGCACTTCCAGTTTGTTGGTGATTTGGATTGTGTTGCCTTGTAACGGAAATACCTGAGAGTCACCGAGAGACTTGCAGGGTAGAGGTAGAGGCTAATTCTACCTTGAAAGGAATGTTTGAGTGGGCACTAACTTTATAAATGGTCAGTTCATTAGTGGTTATTTTTGTGTTAGGATTACTTTGCTTCACCGGGCAACGTGGCAACTTCTGGGAGTCTTGTCAATGAATATTCAGGTTAGGACCCTTGTACCTACTTTGCCCTATATTTCATATTTACATATTGTTATTTCTGGATTCTCTATTATATTGGTCTGTTACACCCTTCCTTTTGTTATCCCTGCAGCAGCTGGAGAGAAAAAAAAAAAAATTGAGCTGGAAGAGAGCGCTCTGAAATTCATACTGGACCAGTTCAACCTCATGTCTAAACACTTTAATGGCTTCCCATTGCTCTTAAAATTAAGACCAAACTCCTCCTTACCATGGTCTCAGCCCTGCATGATTCTCCTTGCTTTCTGATTCTAAAGTTAGTAAAATGGCCCCATAAGAGAAATTTTCAAAAATCACTGATAAATAAGTGATGTGCATAGACATGACCCATTCCCACATCGTGCTTATAGCTCAGTGGGGGAGGAGGCTTTACTCAGTTTTCAAGGGCTGTGCAGAGTGGCATGAGGGCAGGGACCATTTCATATCATTTTGGTTGATTCCTTCCTAAATAACGTCATCTGGAAATAAGATTTTAAACTTTCCTCTAGTATTTATGCCTTTTAGTAATGGCAGATTGCCAGTGTTATTTTATATTGTTTTAGTAGTCTATTATTTTGTTCTACTTTAAGAGAAATCCCTCTGAATGTCTTCTTATTACTTTTATGTTCCTTTGGATATGGAAGTTTCTTAAGGTGTTTTCATTTTGGGGGGAGGTAGTCAAGTTTAATAGAATCAGCACTGGTTTTAAAGCTGTTTTATTTACTGACTCTGAGACCTCAATTTCCCTATCTGCAAAATGGGATTAATTAATAATTCATTGCCGTCTTCTGAGGTTTGCCATAATTCACTTAGGATTTATGGATTTGGTATATTCTATTTATTGTGTTCTTTTTTAAAGAATGAAGTTTACAGAGTGAGCTTCTTGGATCAAGTAGACACGTGAGACTATGTGGGCATCTCCTGTCTGGAGGGGAGATGAGAAGGCAGAGGGGGACGGAAGGTGGCTGAATGGACACGGAAATACAGGGCGGGGAGAAGGAGTGTGCTGTCTCATTAGGGGGCGAGCAACTAGGAGTATAGAGCCAGGTGTGTATAAGGTTTTGTATGAGAGACTGACATGATTTGTAAACCTTGACTTAAAGCCTATAATAAAAAGTTTTTTTAAAAAAGAATAAAGTTCAGGTTTCTGAATGCTCTTCTGCTTTTTTTAACTTTTAATATGAAAGACTTCTCTTTTTAGGCACTCTAAAAGCAAGGAGCCAGTTAAATTCTGAAGAGTACCTATATTTTAAAACGATGTTTAAAAATCTGTTAAGATTGAATTTTTAAATTCAAAGGAGTCCCTTGGACTGTAGAACTCCTATTTGTGTCACTAGGAACAAGTGTCCTCTCTCCCCAGTGCCTCCTCAGCTCCTCAGATGTCTCACTTTACCTTTTCTTGTAATGTCTAGTCCCTCCTCGGTCATCCGTTTTCCCTAAACTTCCTCCTTACCTTTGCCTGCACCCTGGGGAGCACAGAGGAGAGTTCAGCTGTTTGGCCTGCATTCAAAACCCTGGTCAAAGCTCTACGCAAAGCAGGCCAGCCGCGCTGTTTCATGGTCCCGCCGTGAATTTACACCAGAACGTACCTATGGAATTTTAGTCTCATTTCCTTTGCTCTGTCTGTCTTCTCCTGTTCTCACCTCAGTCCTACCCTTGTTTCAGTTTCCTGTTTGAGCCATTATTCCTGGCCATGTCTCTCTCCCTTCTTGAACTCATAGCATCTGTTGACCATCCAGCTTATTTGGCGCTCCAAACGTAAGCTGTTCCTCAAAAAATGAAATGTATGCTCTTTTTACCTACAGCACATTTCCCTAAGCACTGTGCATTATGTGGGTACAAAACAGGGACTTTCAGGAACTTTTGAATAAATTAAAAAAAAAATTGTTTTTGTAGGCCTTCTCATTTTAATTCTTCAGATACCCAAACAAACAAAAACCCAGTGCCGTTGACATCTGATTTTCATAAAGATATTGGAACAGTACTTTGAACAATTTTATACTATACGCAGTATGTTTTAGTTATTGCTGTAAAAACGGTTTGGGGGCAGTGTCTGACCGCCTCTAACTTCACGAGGGGGAAGGAGAACCAAGATCAGCAGCCCAAGGCTGATTCTTGTGAGGTGGAGGTTGGATACACATCCTGTCTCCACTCTTTGCCAATTCTGGCACCATCCGTCCCTCCCATAGCGCTCTCTACTGGGTTCCATAATTCATTGCAGTGGCCACAGAGAGCTCACAGATAATACTCAACAATTACAGAGTTTATTAGGGAAGTAACCATTAAAATTCAGGCTCAGGAACACTCAGGATACAGTTCTTCCATTAGGATAGCCTCTTACTGGCCATGCTCACAGGCATGCCTCTCCCTGGTTCTCAGTCTCTGCCCAAAGACACTCAACGTTCTCGCTCCATGGGCGGGGAAGGCCACTGTGTGTTTCCTGCAGTCTCTCCTTCCTTGATGGTGGTGGGTTCTTCTCCTTCCCCCCTCTGGGGTGGCTCATTTCAAGCCCAGCGGAATGGCAAAACTGACCCATCCCTTTGGTGGGCCACAATTACTGTATTACACAGCCCTGTCCAGTCACCTGGGTGGGAGTTACAAAACCATGGCAAGAAAGGCCACACACAGAAGTAATCAATCACACCACAAATCCTTGAATAAAGTTACTTCAGATTATAAATAAATGACGAAATGGAGATGTTAGTGGATAATAAATGTGTGTTTTGTTTTTTCCTGCCTGGAAATCTTATAAAAAGTAACTGTCCTATCATTCAAACAGCAGTCCTCTTTCCCTTTAAAAGTTTAGCTGTTGCAGTTCTGAGTCTGTAAAAAGTACTAAAATTAAAAACTGGTTCAGTAAGGTTTTTTAAATGAAAACTTACGTATGCAAACTTAATATACCTTGGGTATAGTCCTAAAGTATGCAGTTAATTTTTTGTGACTTCCAAACTTCTCTTCCTCTTCCCCTTCCCCAAGTGTGCCCATCATTTCCAAACCCCACCAAGGCCTTTCTCCTGACACTATCATCAACATATGTTTACTGAGCTCCTGTTTGTATGACCCTGTGCTAAATTATAGGGATAAAAAGAGGAGATGAAGTACATAGAACATTGAGTTATGAACCAGGAGCTCTGATAACTTTGTGATTATAAATAAGCCACAACAGCTTTTACTCGTCTGAAATAAGGGCGTTGGACAAGACCTGTATGTCCCAGCCGTTTACTGCAGTGGAGCCCCTTCAAATGAAATCTTGGTTGAAACCCCAATGTGTAAGACAAATGAAAGTGGACCTGCTCTGGTACAGTCAGGGATATTAGGCCTGGGGTCTCGCCATATTTCTCTTAGCAGGCTCTGGACCACTTCGGAATGCAACTTGAGAAATATTTTAATAGAAGACAATCTAGGAGAATGCTGCTTTGAGAAGAACAGCTGCAGGAAAAGCTGCGTTTTAAAGAGCTCTAGTTCAGTTATAGCCACATTCTAGGCCTTTCCCAGGACACGGCTTTATTCTACGTATATGAGGAAGAGACCTTACATAGACAGAGCTGCCGGGTAAAGGCTAGGTCCTAGGTCCTCTGAAAGAGAGTTTAGTGTGTTTTCCACAGCATCATTGTCGGTCTCTTTATCAGGGGATCTCAGCCTCGACACTGTTGACATTTGAAGCTGGGTAGTTCTGTGTTGTGGGGGCTGTCCTGTGCACTGTAGGATGTTTAACAGCATCCCCGGCCTCTACCCACCAAAATGCTTAAATGAATCACTTAGAATGCTTGTTAAGTGACTTGGCTAAAGTCACACTGTTGGGAAATGATGGCTGAGATTCATACCAAAGTCCTGCGTGACTACAGTGACCTTGCATCCAATACTTTAAATGGCCTCTAGTTGTTCAGTGCTGCCTAATAATTTCATCCTTAAAATGACATCTGATGCTGTCTGAACTCTCCTCTCAGAGGTTGTCTAGGAAGTGGTGGGAAATAAGGCGGACTGGGCTGGATTGTGTAAGGCATTGAATGACAGGTAAAGGAAAGAAACTCATTTACTGAGCCCTTACTGTGTGCCCTGTACTTCATATACAGTCGTTAAACAGCCACCTTGCAAAATAGGTATTATCTTCACTAATGTACTTGTGTGAGGGTACATGGTGGAACCTGGACTTGAACCCAGCCTTGTCTCACTTCCAGGCCTGTATATGCTTTAACCTATGTCTGTCTTTAAAATGATTTGAAGTTTTACAGTAGATTAAGCAGAAACCAAACTGGTTGCTGTTGAGTCAGTTACAACTCATGGCAGCCCCGTGTGTTTGAGTAGAACCGCACTCCATATGGTTTTCAAGACTGTGACCTTTTGGAAGCAGATCACCAGGCTTTTGTTCCAACATACCTCAGGGTGGGTTCGAACCACCAACTTTTCTTTGAACTGTTCGTGCCACCTAGGGACTCCTTTCCAGTAGATTATCGACTTATAATTTGTGGGTCCCAGAGGCAGCTGTGGAGTTATTTTAAAGGCTGTTTGAACCCCTAGGTTCACCAGGTGTTGTCTGTAATCCAAAAATGCCAGCCTTAATATGCATTGTATTCCAGTATATGTAGGTGCCATTGTGATTACGTGTACCAGTACCAGTTGCCATGATGTCGATTTTGATTCATGGAGACTCCAAGTTTGTCAGAGTAGAACTGTGCCAGATAGGTGTTTCAGAGCCTGATTTTTTGGAAGCAGATTGCCAAGCCTTTCTTCCGAGGCACCTCTGGGTGGACTAAAACCTCCAGTCTGTCGGTAACTAAGTGGATTGAAGCTGTTTGCATTACCCAAAGATACCATGGTTATATATAGATCAGTTTAAAAGCTAATAAACTCAAAGTGCCTTTAAATAATTTTCTCAGTCAACATATATTAAAAGTAGAAGTATTCATGAAGTATTCACGAGGCCTTACCTTAAAAAAGATTGAAAACCACCATTGTAATTGATCTTATCTGTATTTAGTCTGCAGTTGATTCCTGTGATTCACAGGTTCCATATTTGCGAGTTCACCTTGCCACAATTTTTTCGTTAACTCCAAAATCAGTACTCCTGGCACTTTGACAGTCAGTCGCGGATGTGAGCAGAGTGGTGAAAAGTTTGAGTTGCTGAATGTGCACCTTCCCAGCTGGGGTGGAACAGGGCAGTATTCTGCCCTCTTGTTTCAACTCTCATGCTGTAAACAAGTGTCATTTATGCTGTTTATTGAATGCCATGCTTTTTGCATATTTACACTGTTGGTTGGTAACTTTGCTGTTTAAAAGTGCTTAAGTGCTGTCTGGTGTTCTTAAGTACAGGAAGGCTGTGTTGTGCCTCAGAGAGAAAATGCATGTGTTAGAATAGCTAAGCTTCTTTCATGTATGAGTTATACTGCCGCTGGGCATGAGTTCAGTGGTGATGAGTCAACAAGGTGTATTAAATAAACTAAAACCAAACCCGTTGCTGTAGAGTCGATCCCGTCTCATATCTACCCTGTAGGACAGAGTAGAACTGCCCCATAGAGCTTCCAAGGAGTGGCCGGTGAATTTGAACTACCAGCCTTTTGGTTAGCAGCCAAATGCTTAACCATTGTGCCACCAGGGCTCCATATATCAAATAAGGTGTCTTAAAACAGAAATACACTTTTATGTTGGATGAAAATGTTGTGACCAGAGGCTCAGAGCAGTGGTTTGGTATTGGCTAATTCAGTATTTGCAGTAGCTTTACAGAACATTGTTACCGTGAATAACGAGAATTGACTGTACTACCCTGATTAATGAGAACTGACTATTTTTTAGGTGAGCCTTGGGAGCCATTTAACTTCCTCAAAATAAAGAGGAAACCCCAAGACAATGAAAGTATGTAAAGCTATGCAGGTATAACTATAATCTTTTATTTTTTTTTCTTTGGATAGAGTAGAATTCTGTTTAAAAAAAAGTTTTGTGAAATGTTAGTTACCTGTGTAGACAATCCATAAAAATAGTGCAAACAAATTTTAAGTAGGAGAAAGACTTAAATTGTTAGGAAATTACAGCCCTTGCTTCTAAATTATAATTAAAAAAAAAAAACTGAAGGGTTCAAATTACTTTAAAATTATGACACAAGAGATATGTGGGTATGCTACTTCCTAAGATTTTTTTTAAAAAAACAACTCTTGCAGATGATGCTTTTAGAAGAAATGTGGGCCAAAAATGAGCTTTTGCAGTTTTTTGTGTTTTTTTTTTACCAGTACATAGAAAAACGTTGAGAGTGAAGGCATGGCAACACTTCAGATTGTAAACAGGTTAGAACTTGACCTTGTGGTTTTATAGTTTATAGTTCTATGGTTTTATGTCATTAGATGTCTAATGTTGGTAGTTTCCTCTGCAAATTTGCTTTTGCGTATTCTCAGACTTGATGGGGTTAACTGTGGCTTGGCAAATCAAGAAAAGGAGTTCTGTGCTGTTTTCAGACTGCAGAACCCTGTTGCTATGCAACAAACATTGTCAGTCAGTATAGGGTATAGTAAATTGGTATTCTCTGTCCATTTTCACCACATGCTCATTTTGTAATCTGGGAGAAGTGGTTTGGGGGCTATTTTGTGAGATTTTATTTTAAAACAGGCTTTTAAAGATTTTTATTGCTATTTGTAATTGCTTATATTTAAGGTCTGTGAAGTCTTTCTGTTCTTATGTAGAAGATATACTAAAATGCTTGTGTTCCAAGAAAGGGTTTATAGGCCTTTATTTCCAAGTGGTTTCATGTTAGAGCAGTGTATTTTGGTTTTGTTATTGTAAAAGTAAATTTTTGCTTGAGTATATTACTTTGAAATTTGTTTTTGAAAAGTATGGCCTAGATGTTGGTAATTTGTGTCCTAAAAATCCCTTAATAAGAGTTAATTTTAGAGAAACTGTATGTTTATAGAGTCTCACGTAGAATCCGGTGGTTTATGTTTTTACTGAGAGAAATTAAAATGTTTTAATAGAAAGTAGATGATAGATAATAGCCTTTTGCATCCCAATTAGTAACTTGGTCTGATGACTGCTTTAGTAAATTAACTCTTTATAACCCTGCGAGGTAAGTACTACTGTTTTATTCCATAGGAGGAAACCGAGGCACAGAGAGTTCAAGTAACTTTTCTAGGACCACAACTAGTATTCGTGGAGCCAAGATTCGAACCCAGCAGTCTGGCTCATCTGCTCTCAACCATGGTGCTACGTTGCCGTCTTTTGGAGCTACTTTCTTTTCTGTTCAGTGATAGGAGCGATGGTTATTTTTAAAATTAAGTTTTCAAGGCTGTAACCCTTTGGAACTAGACGTCAGGTCTGCTGAGGCACTTCTGGGTGAGTTTGAACCTCCAACATTTCGGTTAGCAGTCCAGTGCTTAACCATTTGCATCACCCAGTGACCCCTATATTAAAAATTGGAGCCCTGCTGGTGCAGTGGTTAAGAGCTTGGCCGCCAACCAGAAGGTCAGCAGTTCAAATCCACCAGCTGCTCCTTGGAAACCCTATGGGGCAGTTCTACTCTGTCCTGTAGGTTTGCTATGAGTTGGAATTGACTCAACGACAATGGGTTTCTTTTTTTTTTTTAAACGGGTTATAAAATTATACAAATGGTGGTTAATTATATATAAGGCTTTAATTCTCTTTTTCAGTTTATTTCTGGACCATTTTCCATGCTGTTCTGTCTAGTCAATTGTACAGAGAATACAAATTATTTTCTAGTAGTTTGATTCAGGTATAAATAAGGTGCATTTATTATCAGAGAGGAGACCCTGGTGGCATTCTTTTTTTTTTTTTTTGGTTTTGGTATTAGAGAATTCAGTATGGGACTGCCCAGAGTCTCAAGGCAATTGGCATTTGAAACATCTGCTTCTTAGTATTTCCATATTAATACTCTTTTTTTTTATGTGTATAATCTGGAGTTAATTGTAATATTGGCAATCTAGAAGAGAGCAGTAGGCAGGAATGAAAAGGGAAAAAAGCATTGCAAGGAGTCATTTGAGTTTTCAGTGAATACAAAGGGATGGGTTTTTGCGAACTCTGCCTTCTTTCTGCTGGGCAACATATCTCTGTTCCCATTCTTTAAGGAACTTACTTTCCCTCTCTGATTTTTTTTTTCCCTCCACCCTGACTATGCTGCTGGGGAACATATCTCTATTCCCTTTCTTTAAGGAATTTATTTTTCCTCTTTGATCTTTTTTCCCCCAACTCGGACTATACTGGTAATCTTCTCCCTTGATAATCTGGGTTTTGATCTTCCCTGAATTTATATATTACCCATCTTAACCAGATTTATTCTGTAGCCTGATTGCTTTTCATATCTTTTCATCACTGTACCATCTTTTAAAAATCCCTCCTTTTATATTTTGTGTGTTCATATACGTTTGTGATGACCCAAAAACCCAGTGCTATCGAGTCAATTTGTGATTATATCCTGCATTTTTTGTTTTTGTTTTTACTTGCTATGTTTTGTATTTTCTGTGCTTTTAAAAAACACTGCTCACAATTTTATTAGTTGCATATTTCACTGAAATTTACCTGTTCCCTTTTAAAATGATTGTGTATAATAATACTTTTGAGAACCCAAAGAATATTTTTTCCTCCTAATCGTACACCAATTCTTTAAGATGGATTTCCAGAAATAGCGTTACATCTCTGAAGAAATAGAAACAGTTTAAAAGCTCTTGAATCATATAGCCAAAATGCTTTCCAAAAGCTTGTGCCAGTTTTCATGCCAACCAGCAAATACGTGGAGTGTCCATTTCACCATAACCGGCAGCGGCGGCGAATGTTTTCATGTTGACCTTTAAATCTAAGAAGAGTTGATTTATGGCTCTGCTGGGCTTTTATCCTGAATTACACCTAGAATTATAATTGTGGTTGGGAGAAGGAAGGCCTGGCTGCCAGTTTTGGCTCCTTGAACTGACTTTTAAGCTTTGCTTTGATGCTGCCATACCCCAGTTAGTTTCATTTAGCTTTGCACCCTTTTGGATGCATGAAATTGCTGACTTTCTGCCTTTTAAACCCTCGTATGTAATTATTTTTATAAGTCGAATGGTAGAAGACAAAGCAGTGTGTGTTTCAAACGGCGTTTCCTTTGAAAGTGGGGCAGGGACAGGTTTGACTCTTTCCTCGTCCCTGCCAGTGGGCTCTGTGTTCAGTGGAGACACTTGACATCAGGTTCCCTGGCTACTTTGTCCAGGAGGTGCTGCCGAGTCCCTGTTACTTCTTCAGCTAGAAAATCACTAATAACTCCGGAGGTGAAGTGACTTTTTCCTAAAATTTTAAAAATAGAATTCACGAGTATTAAGTACGGATGAGGGGGCGGTGGAGGTTCAGTGGTAGAATTCTCACCTTCCACGCAGGAGACCTAGGTTCGATTCCCAGCCAGAGCACCTCAGGCACAGCCACCATGTGTCTTTCGGTGGAGGCTCGTGTGTTGCTATGATGCTGAGCGGGTTTCAGCAGAGCTTCCAGTCTAAGACAGACTAGGAAGAAAGGCTCGGTGGTCTACTTCGGAAAATCAGCCAGTGAAAACCCTGTGGATCACAGTGGTCTGATCCTGTTGTCTATGGGGTCTCCATGAGTTTCGGCTGGCTCCTTGGCAGCTAACAACAACAACACATACTGATAAAAACCCTCCTTTCCCCCTCTCTCCGATGGAAGATGAAGGGAAAGCATTCCTGTTGAAATTCGATCATGTGGAGGCTTTCTCCGTCCCCCTCTGGCCTCTCATAACAGCATTCTGCACAGTTGAACCACTCTCGGTTTATGTGATTCTGAGCTCTCTCCTTGTCTCATTAGCCTACATCTCTTGGTCCTCTTCTCCATCTCTAGATGTTGGCTCTCGTCTTTACCCCCTTTTCTTTCGTTTCCTCCTACTCTGCCATCCCCTCCCACGCTCCTCCCCTGATTTTATTCAGCCCCTAGCCTTTGCCATCTGTTTGCTGATCCCCAAATTCATATTTTTTGGCTAACTGTCTCCCCTGAAGTCCACATAATAAGCTGACAACTTGTTATCTTTTTCTAAAACAAGTAGGTACCTTCAATATCACGTGTCCAAATTAGAGTGTGTGATATGTCCATACAGATTTTTATTCTTACTGATAAATAAGTATTTTGGTTAAGTTCTTCCTCAGACTTTCAACTCTAAAAATAATGTAGTGGGCTAAAGTATAAATGATGTCAATGTAAGACTTGTAATATTGAAACTGATGTCTTCCTCTCTCATTTTGTAAGCTTTAGATCCCATCAGTTTTCTTCTAGTAGGCCAGAAGAAAGTTACCATTTCCTTTTCAATGACTGGGTAGAAAAATTCTCATCACAGGTAATTTTCAGCTTTCTGTGTGAGCTTCCATATGCTGTATGCTTGTACCATTAGATACCATTCCTTTTTCTCAGTTCAGCATTTCATGTGCCAGCTGACAAACAGTAATTTCAGCTATTTCATGGTGGTATAACCTGTCTCCTCAACAGTTCAGTTTCATCAGTGTCAGTGTCTTTGTAGAGCTTTGTGTACATTTATTGGAATATTATTGTATTTTTTTTCTTCATTAAAATGAAGGGAAAATAAATGAAATGTTGATAATGCAGTTGAGCATTAGGCATTCCAAAAGCGATAAATCTTCAGCCTCAGTGGGACTGGATCCTGCTTGTACTTGACTGCTAGTTGATGTCTGTGTATCAGATGAGATTCTTTTGTGTCACTGACAACAACAACATCAACAACAAAAAGCCAAACCCATTGCTGTAGAGGTGGTTCCGACTCATAGTGACACCATGTGTTACATAGCTGAACTGCACTCCGTAAGGTTTTCTTGGCTGTAATTTTTACAGAGCAGATCACCAGGCCTTTCTCTATGGCGCCACTGGGTGGCTTTCAACTGCTAACCTTTAGGTTAGTAGTCTAGTGCAAACCATTTGTACCACCCAGGGACTTTCACTGATAGAAACTTGACTCAAATTAGTTTAAGAAGGATCCTAGTATAGCTCACAGAATCAAAGTGAGAGCTGCTGGAGCCAGTCAGCCGAGCCAAGTCTAGGACATCAGGGACTGAAATGGAACTGACGATTTCGGTTGAATAGGAGTCACTCTCTGGCTTATTTTTGTTTGGCTTTGTTCTTTGTCCACAGTCTTTCTTCACATGGTTTCTGCAGATTTCCATTCTTGGAGCCTTTGGGAGTTGAGAGTCAAAGGATGTTTGCTGTAATATTTTCAGATAGAAAAATTGTGGAAAAGACTGGTGACAGGCCTTGCATGGATCACTGTGCTTCCTCTCCAGTGGGGGTTGGGGTCCTGATAAGCACCAGTGGGTAGTGAGGGAGGAGCAGTTTTCTAAAGTGGTGGAAGCAGTGCTGGCACCAGGTATCCATTATGGGATTCAACTATGGACGATAGCAAAATTGAGTTACATATTAAAAAAAAAAAAAAAAAAAAGTTTTAAAGGTGTGAAGTCTTGTGATGGAAGAAAGTCAAGATTAATATTTTAGTGATCGGTTAGATTTCTAGGACCTAGAGCTTGGTGGAGGGTAGAGCTTACAACATGCCTTTCCTTTAGAAGAAGAAAAGAGGCTGGAGTTCAACTTTATCCTCAAAAGTTTTTTTTAACAAAATTGGTAAGACAACATCTCATTTTTTGCCAAATCTGTGAGCAAGTGGATTTTTTTTTAAAAAACATCTTACTTCTAAAGTTTGCTTTAGGTAACCCCCCCCCAAAAAAAGGTAAACCAAGAAAACTAGAATTTGAGATAAGAGATTAAGAAAATTCATCTTTATCTTACTTGAAGTGGTTGGCTATACATTAGTCTTTAAAAGTAAACATTCATCTCCTAAGCAGGGGTAGTATATTTTTTATTGTGATGGAAGCATATATAACACAACATTCGTCATTTCAACATTTTTTTACATGTACAATTCAGTGATATTGATTACGTTAAACACGTTGTACAAACATCACCACTATTCGTTTCACATTTTTTATCACCCTTAACGGAAACTCTGTGCCCCGTAATCAATGACTCTCCCTCCCCCCCCTTCCCCTGTAACCACTAATGAAGTTTGGTCTGTATACATTTGACCATTTTAGATATTTCATCTAAGTGGGATCATATAATCTGTGTCCTTTTGTGACCAACTTATTACTAGCATGATGTTCTCAAGGTTCATTCATGTGAAAACCCAGTTTGAAGACTATGACTCACCTCTTACATGCTCTGCTCTCACATGCCTCTCAGGAACAGATCATGTAGGAGAGTAGGGATACGGGAATCCCATGGCTGAGCCTTCCACCATGTTGACCACAATACCATACCATCACATACCAGCCAGACTAAGAAGTCACTTAACATCCCGCCAGGTTAGGTGGACAGTTGTTCCTTAGGTTTCCCACTTACCTTGGTGATGCAGTGGTGTAGATTGTGGCCTGGGGAGGATCAACCCTGTGGCAAGTAGTATCACAGACACCAGGATCCTGGGAGGTATTTCCTTTTGGGGAGATGACCTTAATCTTGGCTTCCTCATCTCCTGCAGTCCAAATGTTGAGGAAATCAGAGCATCCTTTCATTGTCCAGCCTCCACTAAATTATGCAGCTTTTAACATTTAAAGTTTCTATATTTTCCAAGGTATTTGTTAATGGAAATATTGTACTTTGAGTTTACAGGCGAAATTACAGGTCTTTGGTCAGTGCTAAAAAAGATTTGTTAGCTATTTCCTTTTCTCTTTTCTCAGTCACCAGGTTAATGCAGGTGTTTTTTAGAATAGCTAAACCAACACAAAGGGCTTGCCTTTAATCTGAAAGCCCTTGAGGGAAAGTGTTTTGCCAATATTAAGCAAGATAAAAACTGGGAAAAATAGCTTAGAAAAACAAATCAAAGGACTAATTTACTTTGCTAATTATAGATTAAAAAAAAAGGACAACAGAATATAAAAGCTAAGCTCAAGGAGCATATATACTTTAAAAATGGAAAAAAAGAAGAAAAAACTCCCATTTGTTTTATCTTGCTCCTTTTTCTTAAGACCATGGAAAGAACTTTACTGTCTTGAAAGTTCTTGGCTGTTTTCTTTTTGGGTTTTATTTTATTTTTATTGTGCTTTAGGTGAAAGTTTATAGCTCATCTTAGTTTCTCATATAAAAATTTACACACACATTGTTATGTGACCCTAGTTGCTATCCCTATAATATGACCACACACTCCCCCTTTCCACCCCGATTTCCCGTGCCCACTCAATCAGCTCCTGTCCCTTTCTGCCTTCTCATCTCGCCTCTGGACAGGCGCTGCCCATTTAGTCTCGTGTATCTACTTGAACTAAGAAGCATGCTCTTCACGAGTATCATTTTATGTCTTGTAGTGCAGTCTGATCTTTGTCTGAAGAGTTGACTTCGGGAATGGTTTTAGTTCTGGATTAACAGAGAGTCCGGGGGCCATGTCTTCTGGGGTTTCTTCAGTCTCAGTCAGACCATTAAGTCTGGTCTTTTCTTACTAGAATTTGAGCTCTGCAACCCACTTTACTCCTGTTCCATCAGGGACTCCCTGTTGTGTTCCTTGTCAGGGTGGTCATTGGTGGTAGCTGGGCACCATTCAGTTCTTCTGGTCTCGGGCTGATGGAGCCTCTGGTTCATATGGCCCCTTTTGTCTCTTGGGCTAATATTTTTCTGTGTCTTTGATATTCTTCATTCTCCTTTGCTCCAGGTGGGTTGGGACCAATTAATGCATCTTCGATGGCTGCTTGCTAGCTTTTAAGCCCCCAGACGCCACTCATCAAAGTGGGATGCAGAATGTTTTCTTAATGAACTTTGTTATGCCAGTTGACCTAGATGTCCCCCAAAGCCATGGTTTCTAGACCTCTGCCCCTGCTGTACCATCTCTTGAAGAGTTTGGTTGTATTCAGGAAACTTTTTAGCTTTTGGTTTAGTCTAGTAGTGCTGACTTCCTCTGTATTGTGTGTTGTCTTTCCCATCACCTAAGACAATTCTTGTCTACTGTCTAGGGTTGTTGGAAACCCTGGTGGCGTAGTGGTTAAGTCCTATGGCTGCTGACCAAAGAGTCGGCAGTTCAAATCTGCCAAGTGCTCCTTGGAAACTCTATGGGGCAGTTCTACTCTGTCCTGTGGGGCCGCTATGAGTTGGAATCAACTCGACGGCACTGGGTTGTTTGGGTATCTGGGGTTGTTATGAATCGGAATCGACTTGACTGGCAACAGGTTTTTTTTTTTTTATCTAGGTAGTGAATTCACATTTTTAACAACTTTTTTGAGATATAGTTGACAAAATAAATGCCACATATTTAAAGTATTTAAGTTTTGACACACACACACATACGTAACACACACGCATCTGTGAAACCATCACTGTACTCAACATAGTGAACATATCTATCACCCCAGTTAAAAGATAACATAAACATGTCAACAAGAACTTGGAAAATAGGAGGAAAAAAGGGTTGGGCGGGGAGGTCATCCATAACCCTAACACTTAGTTTCCATACCCTTTGGTGTACTTTTTCACTTAACATAGTACTGTGAATAGTTGTCCATATTGCTACATGGTCTTAATAATAGCATATCATTTTACAAGAGTTGAGGATTGACATGTTAAAACACCCTCTTTACATGTCTATCGTAATAGTACACAGATCGTCTCATGTTGGAGTGGGAACAGATTTTCATTTACTCCTGAATTAAGGCATGTGAGGAGGGAGACAAGGAGAGAATAAAGGAGAACATAAGTGGTTCTGAATGGCACCCTCTCTCCCAAAGCAAATACTCCTGCCTCCAAGGGCTGTTAGCATAGAGCTTTGAGAGGGAGGACAGGTATGCTGCAGAGAGCTTGTGAGTTTTAATTAAGTGAAACTGAAGCTGTGGGCTGAGGTAAATGGTAAATGAGACATCTGGTTGAGATGTATCAGTTGTTAAGGCCCGTGTAGCACATGGAAAGAGTTTGCATTTGATCTACTTAATTTAGGAAAAGCCAGTGAAGAGTTTGGGAGGTAAAGGAACGGGATCCTCATGTTATCAAACCAAACCAAATCAGATCCACTGCCGTTGACTATAGAGACCCTGTAGGACAGAGTAGAAGTGCCCTATAGTATTTACAAGGCTGCAGATCTTTATAGAAGCAGACTGCCCCATCTTTCTCCCATGAAGTGGCTGGTGGGTTCAAACCACTGACCTTTCAGCTGGCAGCCAAACACCAAACACTGTACCACCTGCGTCAAATAATTTTAATGGTTGATTAAGAGGTTTAAAGAGGCAGTAATCACAAGTGAGATCGTAGATTGGTGGTGGGAATGGGAAGATTTTTTTTTGTGGATAAGCGAGCGTTGACATAGTAATGACTCCAGTGTGGCAAGGTGGAAACCAGTGAGGCCTGGGATTCAGTGATAGGTAAAATGATAGAATTGTCTCTCCTAAAAAGATTTTAGGCAGATTGAAAGAGGCTAGGGTTTTCTAGAGATTTGTTTTAATTCGGAACACATTTTATTGTTTGATAGTGCAAGATCGAGCAAGGAAGTAGGTTTTCAAGGATTAAAAAGGATTGTTTGCACTGTTAAAGAGCTTATGATTTGCTGTTTTGAGTTGAACATATTTTCAGAAAATAAGATAGGACTGATAGTAGAGGACAGAAGTTGAGGCTCCAGATTTGATAATCTTACAGGAACAAGAAGGAATCAAGTATCCCAAGTTGCATGGAAAAGTAGTGGACTTTTAATATAGACACTTGGTACTTTTCTGGATGGTAAGAAGAGAAACCAGTAGTATCTTTGAGAAAGCATTCAAAGATACTAGATCACATCACAGCTTTATTTCAGACTCTGAGCTTTTGAAATCAGCTGTTTGCGAAGAGATTGGCACAGATCTTTTGGTGGAAACTATTACAGTGAAGGAGCCCTGGTGGTACAGTGGTTAAGAGCTCGACTGCTAACTAAAAGGTCAGCAGTTCAAATCCACTAGCTACTTCTTGGAATCCTTAATGGGGCAGTTCTACTCTGTCCTATAGGGTCACTATGAGTCAGAATAGACTCCACAGCAGTGGGTTATTATAATGAAGGCTGATCAGGTTCTCAAGCCAGTATGCACAAGGTGATTTAACACCTCATGTGTGTCCTTGGAGTATGGATTACACTATTAGGTTGGGCCATATGAAATTGCTGTGTTTGGACTCAAAACCAGTTAAATAATGGCAATTTATATCATTCCAACCAAAAAAAAAAAAAAAACCAAGCCCACTGCTGTCGAGTCGATTCCGACTCACAGCGACCCTATAGGACAGAGTAGAACTGCCCCATAGAGTTTCCAAGGAGTGCCTGGCAGATTCAAACTGCCAGCCTCTTGGTTAGCAGCTATAGCACTTAACCGCTATGCCACCAGGGTTCCCTTATATTGTTCAACCTAGCACAATTAATTATCACTAGACATTTATGATATCCATAATTTGTTTATTGGACAAGCATTTATTTTTGCCAGGCCTCATGTTATGGGCTATGACAGCAAAACTGACCTGACGTCCATGTCTTAAAATCACTTTTCTGGAACATATATTTAGAGTTTCAAATTGGGTGGCTAAGGTAAAGGTTCCCCCTTTTCCCTTGTTTGGTCTCCTCTTTGCTCTCTCATCTGCTCTGAGAACAGGGATTCTCTTAGTCCCACAATTCTGATGGACCTTCTCTCTAATAGTCATCCTCCTTTCCCCTGTCTTCCAAAATAAGACTAGGGAATAGGGAGAAGAGGGAAATGTTTTAGAGTAGTGTTTTTCAAACTGTGAGTTTTTAATGGCATTTATCAAAAATGAAAGAGAATAGAAATAGAAAATATCAGAATACATTGCAAATAGTAAGGGCAAGTATTATTTCATGAAGCTCATTCATTTCTTTCAGTTGTGTGTGTGTACAGTGTGTTTATCATTGGTCTTAAACATTTGAGAAATGTTTTGTTAGTAGATGAATTGGTGTGGGTGGGCATCCCAGGAATTGAGGCCAAGCCATTGTGGTGGTTCTGGGACTTCTGACTGACCCCTTCTTGTTTCTAACCTTCTACCTGATAGCCTACACTCTTTTCACTGGTACCACCAAACTCTAAACTCTGGCACATACCCTTCCTTCACCTGCTGTGTAATAAAATGTAGTCTAGCACAAGATAGAACCTTTTGGAGACTTTTTTCAAATGGAATTTCTAGCAGCTGCTGGTATGTTGTTAGTTGCCATTGAGTCACTCTGATTCATAGCGACCTATGTATAACAGAACAAAAGGTTTCCTGGTCCTGTGCCATCTTTATGATTGTTGGTATGCCTGAGTTCATTGTTTTGGCTCTTGTGTCATTCCATCTCATTGGGAGTTCTCTCATTTTTGCTGACCCTCTACTTCACCAATCATGATATCCTTTTCTAAGGAAAGGTCTTTCCTGATGATTTGTCCAAAGTAAGTGAGCATTCTGGTTGTATTTCTTCAAAGACTGATTTTGTTTGTTCTTCTGGCAGTCCATGGTGTAAAGGTAGTTAAAAAGAAAAACAAAAACTAGTCTCTCTGAGCCTTTCATCTTTTTCTCTTCAGTGTTGCAAGTGGAAATAAAACTTTGTAAATTGAGTTTTTGTACAGAGATTGCTAAGGATTCATACATTGCAGAAGGAAGCAAAATTGAATAGTGCCTAACTTGTAGTAGGCACTCAGTACATATTTGTGGAATGAGTGAATGACTCGAGACAGTTTTGAGCACTTTTTTAAGATGAGATGGTTCTGAGCACTTGTTTAGGATCAGTGAACTACTTCTGGTGAATGATGAAGCAGAAACGATGGGGGAGGAACTGAGAGGTGATTCTCTTCCCCTTATGTCTGTGTTACACTTTCTTGGAAAAGAGAAAGATAAGGAGAAGGGAATCCCAAATTGACAACTGGGTGATTAAAAGAAGTCCCTGTGGCAAGTTTTCCATCTGGATGGCCATAGTTTTTAAGAGACAAGGGTAAGCTGTTCATGTAAAGAGCTGTACCATCGGGGCTGGTGGTTTTCATTTTTAGGGATATTGGCTCATGGTTCAGTTTTTCTTTCTCCCCAGTTTTTGGAGAAGTTGATTGTTACAAAAGCTGATTGCTTTCAGGGAGTTGTCATTTTTCTCCAGGGGGATGTTTGGATGAGAATGGAGGCTGCTTTGGCAAGGGCAACAGCTGCTGAGCAATCTGTTTGGGGATTAGGTGCAAGTTGGTATGCAGTTGAAATCTGCCTCTGGTTCCTGAAATTATGGTCCTTTGCCTCAAGGATAAATGTTTTCCTGTTCACTCTAGTTATGTTCACTTAGTTCTGGCTGGTAATGTTTCTAACTTGATAACCCTTTTTGTTAAGGGAGCTTCCTTGAAAGAGTATTTGACAGCTACTCTAAGCAAATTAAAAACGTTGGTTCTACCTTCACATAGTTTTTGCTACCTTTAATCATAAGCCGGTGGTAGCAGAAGATTTGAGTTAAAAACTTATCTGTATATTATCTGTTTCAGTCATGGTAAAGACAGAATTCCTTCAGTTTGGATGGCAATGTCAAACAAGATTCATAAGAAGAAAAGAATTCTAAATTGACAACTGGGTGATTGAAATTCTAAAAACCTTTAGAAGCATTATTTGTAGAGTTTGCCCCAGACTAGTGGGTTGGGGTTGTAAATACAAATTGTATTATCTGACTAGTTCTGATGGTACTAATTACCTTAATAGTTTAGACAAGAGACTAATTTAATTGCTAGCCTGTGACCATTGCCTGCTTAATACCGTTTGGCTAAGATCCTTTTGATTATCTGAATGAATTCTTATTTAATACTACAGAGTTGAGAATTTGCAATGGATACATTTTATTTGGGTATATGCTGACCTTTTTACCGTAAAACCTGTCAAAGCCGGAACCTGTGTGTCATGGATCAAATTATGTCCCCCCAAAAATGTATCAGGTGGGCTGGGCCCAGCTGATTCCTGGTATTGTGTGATTTCCCTATATGTTGTAAGTCCTGCCCCTATGATGTTAATGAGGGAGGATGGGCAGCAGTTGTGTTAGTGAGGCAGGACTGAGCCTACAGGATTGGATTGTGTCTTGAGGTAATCTCTTGAGATGTAAAAGATAGAAGCAAGCAGAGACAAGGGACCTCATGCCACCAAGAAAGCAGCACCAGGAGCAGAGCACGTGCTTTGGACTCCAGGGTACCTGGGCCTGAGAAGCTCCTCGACCAGGGGAAGATTGAGGACAAGGACCTTCCTCCAGAGCAGACAGACAAAAAGCCTTCCGCTGTAGCTGACGCCCTAAATTTGGGCTTGTAACCTACTAGACTGTGAGAGAATAAATTTCTCTTTGTTAAGCCATCTACTTGTGGTATTTCTGTTGTAGCAGCACTAGATAACTAGGCACTATGTAAGTTGACAACCTGCCAGAGAAGAAAAACTCAAATATTTTCCACTAATACGAGCAATAGAAAAGTGATAAGACTGCACCCTGTCAAAGGCAGAAATTTTGCAAGGCCTGGAAAAAAAAGGCAGTCCCGTCAAGTTCCAACTGTCATGAATTTTACTGTATATCTGATAAAGTGTCTAGGTCTTGAGCCAGGATCTTAATAACCCCAATCTCTAGTCTTGGCCTATAAGCTGCCAGCCATTTAGCTAGAGGATCTTCTCTGGTATCTGGAGCATAGAATGTAGGTACAAGGGTTTGGAGGTATATTTGCATATTTGTTTATTTAGTTTGGTTGTTCCTTTGTGAGTAGAACTTAAATTCATTTTAGAATTGATATCACAGTTGGCAGTGGACAGGTATAGTTCACCTAACTGTAGGGTAACGGATGGAAATGTTGTTTTTTTCTGGTCTACAAAGGTGATTTCTTTGGCCCGAGTTCAGTGGATGTTCCACGTTTAACCCGAGCATCTTTGGATCTTGATTTAATGGCTGGGCCAAGTTTTCCAATCATTATTGGAAGTTTAGTGACAGTAAATTTTGAATGCTTGTGTTCTGTTTGAGTCTGGAATTATCACCTCCAGAGATGGTCAGATTGAATTTGTAGTGATACGGTAATATCACTTCAGATTCTTGAACCTCAGCTAGCTCTTCCCATCAGAAAATATTTCTCTTCAATTTTTATATGTGGATGCAATATAAATACAGTTATAAATACTATATATAAATATGTACGTGTGAAACTCCATTTCTTTTTCTTTTTGAACATTTTATTGTGGTTTAGGTAAAAATCACAGACAAATCAGCTTCCCAGTCAACAATGTATACACAGCTTGTTCTGTGACACTGGTTGTGGAACTACATTTCAAATATGGTCAACGTAGAAGCGTAAACGGGGTTAGCCGGTGGTCAACGTAGAAGCGTAAACGGGGTTAGCCGGTGGTCAACGTAGAAGCGTAAACGGGGTTAGCCGGTGGTCAACGTAGAAGCGTAAACGGGGTTAGCCGGTGGTCAACGTAGAAGCGTAAACGGGGTTAGCCGGTGGTCAACGTAGAAGCGTAAACGGGGTTAGCCGGTGGTCAACGTAGAAGCGTAAACGGGGTTAGCCGGTGGTCAACGTAGAAGCGTAAACGGGGTTAGCCGGTGGTCAACGTAGAAGCGTAAACGGGGTTAGCCGGTGGTCAACGTAGAAGCGTAAACGGGGTTAGCCGGTGGTCAATGTAGAAGCGTAACTGCGGTTAGCCGGGAAACCTTAATCTGTTTTTCTGTTGCATTTTAATTTGAAATTCACTTCTTGGAGTTAAAAAAAAAATCAAATTAAAATTTATTTACATTTTTTTCTCAACACTATTTAATAATGGCATATTGTCTCTAGTGTCTCAGGGAGTTTTGAAATCTCATGTCTTGGATACAACTTTTTAAGTATTACTCAAAGGGTTTGTGTGGGGTGGAATGGCGTTGGGGTGGTAGAATAGAGGACGAATTTGTATTGGAAGAGGGGTTATTAAAGTACCTTATGGCATCAGAAATTTGAGACAGGTCTCTAAGTTTCTGAAAACTGATAAGGTATGCTGTAAGGTAGACTAGAGTTTTCTCTTTTATTAAGAACGATTTATAATTACAGTTAGTTTTGTTGTTATGATTGAAAACCTGAACTTCCTGTTGTCTTGAGGAAGTATCCAGCAAAGTTACGTATTTTCTCTGGTTTGGTAAGTGGTATTTGCCCACTGAAATAGTTTTATATTTAAAAATAGAAAACTAATATGTGCTTATTATGGAAAATTTACGAAGTATGGAAAAGTGGAAGGAACAAGTTAACTAGTCAACAAATATTTATGGATTAGCTGTACAAATATTATTAGTGCCAGGTATTGTTCTCTGGCCTGGGGGTATGGAGGTTAAACAAGTCAAGAGTCCCTGTATACAGGGGGCTTGTATTTCTAGTAGGGGTTAGGAGAGAAAGATATACCAGTAAGTCAGTGATTCTCATGTTAGAGTAAGTGCAAAGATGAAGATAAAGTGTGTGGTGGGAAAAGGGTGGGGGGGGATAGGGCCTGACTTGGTTAGAGCAGTTCACGAAGGCCTTTCTTAGGGGTGACGTTTTGAGTAGACCTGAAAGATGAAGAGCACTTCAGAGAGAAGGAACACTAGGTCTAAAGGCCAGGCCTGAGCTTTCTTTACGCAAGGACAGAAAGCAGAACGGAAATAAATTGTCTGTAGGCAAAATCGTAGTAAACGTGCTTTGAATCTTTTTTGATGCATAGCTTGGCTTGTGTTTATAGAATTTATATTCTACTTTTTTCACATTTGCCTTAGAACATAAACATTCTTCATACAGTGAATGCCTTTAGTAATCATTTTTAGTGGTGGATTAATTAATTTTGTAAATGTATCAAAATTTACTCACTCTTTGCCTTATAGTTTGCATTTAGATTTTTCTTTTGCTATTATAAAAATTGTAAAAATGATCACTTTGGCTCTAAAGCTTTTTTGTATTTCTGTCTCTTGGGGTTGGGTCTCAGAATGGAAAATATGAACTGGGATAAACATGAATATTTTAATTCATATTTATTGCTGAAATATATTGCAAAACGGGTTGTTTTTTAGATTGTTCTAGTGCTTGGAGAGAGTGCCTTTTACTGTATCGTGGTCAGTGTTGAGTATTACCTTTTATTTATTTTTTTTATTGTGCTAAATATAACATAAATTTTACTTACTGTAACCATTTTAAAGTGCACAATTCGGTGATACTAAGTACACTCACAGTGTTGTGCAGTCATTACTGCTGTCTAGTTGCAAAACTTTTTAATCACCCCACGTGAAAACCTCATTGGAACCCTTTAGGCAGTCATTTTCCATTCTCCTCTCCCCTCAGGTCCTGGGAACCACTGATCTGCTTTGTGTCTCTGTGGATTTGCCTGTAGTGGACATTTTATATACGTGGAATTATATAATATGTGGCCTTTTGTATCTGGCTCTTTTTACTCAGCATAGTGTTTTCAGGGTTCATCCACGTCCTTGCATGTATCAATACTTCAGTCCTTTTTATAGTGGCATACTAGTTCCACTGTGTGTGACTGTACCACGTTTTGTTTATCCAGTTATCTGCTGGTGGACGTTTGGATTATTTCTGCCTTTTGGTTGTTGTGAATAGAGTTACTGAGAACATTTGTGTGTAGTATTTATTTGAGTACATATTTTTAATTCTTTTGGGCACATATACCTAGGAGCAGAATTGCTGGATCATCTGTTAATTCTAAGTTTAACTTTTTGAGGAACCACCAGACTGTGTATCACAGTGGCAACACCATTTTGACATTCTACCGGCAATGCATGTGGGTCCCAGTTTCTCAGCATTTTTGACAACATTAGTTATTTTCTGTTTAAAAATAATTTAAAAAAAATGTATATCCATCCCAGCAGCATTGCAAAAGAAGGGCCTGGCTATTTACTTACATAAGATTACAGCCATGGAAAACCGTATGGGGCAGCTCTACTCTGTCACATGGGGTCGCTGTGAATCTGAATTGACTCCACGGCACCCAGCAACGGTGACTAATGACATTGAACATACTTTCATGTGCTTGTGGACTTGTGGACCATTTGACTATCATCTTTTTTTAATTTGAATTTTTTTTAAGTGTAACATATGTTACACATGTATAGAAAAGTACACATACTGTAAGTGTTTCACTCAGTTCTCACTAACTCAGTACCCTCTCGTTACCAAGACCCAGATCAAGAAACAGAAGATTGTCAACTCTCCTCTTACCCTCCTGCAGTAAGTATCTCTCCCCCAAGGGTAACCACTGTCTGACTTGTAGCAGCATGGAGTTTTATGTTTTTGTATTTATAGAAATAGAATACGGTGTGTATTCTATATCTGGCTTCTCAGTAGGTTTATGCCATTCATCCATATTGTTCATTTTATTCAGTTTTATGAAATGCTACTTTATCCAGTTATTGTTGATGAACATTTGGATTGTTTCCAGGTTTTGGATGTTATGAACATTCTTTTATTGAGCATATGTATACATTTCTGTTGGGTATACCTAGGAGTGGAGCCGTGGTGGCACAGTGGTTAAGAGCTACGGCTGCTAACCAAAAGGTCAGAAGCTTGAATCCACCATCCGCCCCATGGAAACTGTGGGGGAGTTCTACTCTGTCCTATAGGGTTGCTATGAGCTGGAATTTACTCGACGGCAACAGGTCTGGATACCTAGGAGTGGAATTTCTGGGTCAAATTCAGCTTTGATAGTGGTTGTACTAGCTACAGGTGGTTGTACTAACTTCAGTTTGAGTGTTTCGTTTACAGTGCTGCCATTGGCATAAATATTTCCTCAAGCTTGCTGGTTGGCTTTTTTTTTTCTTCATTTAATTTTAGTTTTTGGGGGGCATAGAGAAGCATTAAGCAGTTTCTTTTTTCACTTCTTTGGTTACTTTTAAGTTTAGAAAGTGACTTTTCCATCCAGAGTTTTGAAATTTGAAGTTCGTTCTCTGAGTCAGATAGTCTTGATATGAGGCTTAAGATTAATGATACAAGCATACTTGAAAAAAATTGAGAATATTTTTCCACGTGGGGACTTGTCATTTTTTTGCTTTCTTATTGGATTTTAAGAGTACCCCTCAGTGGTTTTATGGTAATTATAAAAATCACACATTTATTTTTAACCTCACAGTGCATCCTAAGTGACATACTGGTTCAGGAATGACTATTGCTTTAATTCTTTGGTCGTTGAGTTCCACTAGTCTTCTGCTTCTTAAATTATTTTCTTTTAAAATTATAAAATAGTGCATGCTTATTACAGAAAATTTTAAAAAGAGAGAAATACTTGCATAAAAAAAAGAAAATACCTCCACCAGACTGAGTCTACGCAACTAGATGGTGCCGGGCTACTACCATCGACTGCTCTGGCAGGGACCACAGTAGAGGGTCCTGGGCAGAGCTGGAGAAGAATGTAGAACAAAGTCCTAACAACAACAACAAAAAAAAAAAACCAGACTTACTGGTCTGACAGAGATCGGAGAATCGCAAGAGTATGGCCCCTTCAGCCAAAGGTTAGACAGGCCCATAAAACAAAATGAGACTAAATGGGCACACAAGCCAAGGGGCAAGGATGAAAAGGCAACAGGAGACAGGAAAGCTGGTAATGGGGAACCCAAGGTCGAGAAGGGGAGAGTGTTGACATGTAGTGGGGTGGGCAGCCAGTGTCACAAAACAGTATATGTATTGTTTAGTGAAAAGCTACTTTGTTCTGTAAACCTTCATCTAAAGGACAATTAAAAAAAAAGAGAAAAGAATGCCAGAAGAAACCACTACTCACATTTTGGTATGTACACTTTCTGTTTGTTTTTTTTTTTTAATGCATTATTGGTTTTATAGTAAATGTGCTATCCCCTTGAATTTTATGCTGTCAATGTTTTCCTGTCTAATTAATATTATTCTAAAGTGTGATTTCTAAATTTAATTTTTATCTAAGTAGTACACATGTACACAGTTCAAAAAGTCAAATAGCTCTACAAGGCCTATAATTAAAAAAAAAAAAAGATACCGTGTTCTGTTCCTCTGATCCAGCTGTCCAGAAGAACCACTGTCAAATTTTGCCTGCTGCTTTTCCACTTTTCCTGTATTTCCAGACAATATGCTTAAACCAGCATGTCTTTTTTTTTTTTTTTGTCTTTTTTATTTACTATTTGTTCCCAATTCCTGGTACATAGTAGTTGTCAGTACATATTTGTTGAATTATAATCTTTGTTTATAATTTCCGTTTTTAATGACAGTTTTAAATCTACTAAAAAAAAAAAAAAAGCTATGCAAAAGTAAGACTATAACAAAGAATTTTGAACCCAACCCAAGCGCAGTGAAATACCAGTTTGGGAACATGTCTAACATTGTATAAACAAACCAAAAAAAAGGAAAGAAACCCGTTACCGTTGAGACGATTCCAACTCATAGCAACCCTGTAGGACAGATTAGAACTGCCCCATAGGATTAAACCAACATTTCTCGATTTATTCTTATTTTAGATTTATCCATTGACTTCCCACTATGGAAAATTTCCAGGTTTTTCCATCACCCTTAACAGAAGCCCAGAGCCCCCCTGAGCAATGACTGCCTTTCTCCCCTTCTTTCTGTCACTGGTGACCATTAATACTTTGGTCTCTATACATTTTCCTCTTGTAGATATTTCATGTAAGCGGGATTATACAATATTTGTGACTGACTCATTTCACTCAGCATAATGTTTTCCAGGTTTATCCATGTTGTAGCATGTATCAGAACTTCATTTCTCTTCATGACTGAGTAGGATTTCATTGTATGTATGTACCACATTGTATTTATTCCTTCATCTGCTGGTGGACATTTATTTAGGTTATTCCACCTTTTGGCTGCTGTGAATAGTGCTGCAATGAACGTTGGTGTACAAGTGTGTGTTTGCATTACCGCTTTCATTTTTGGGTATATACCTAGTAGTGGAATTGTTGGCTCCTATGGTAATTTTTATGTTTAAATTTATGAGGAACTTTTATGTTTAAATTTATGAGGAACTGCCAAACTTTTCCACAGCAATGTATAATTACATTTTCTTTTGAAACAACTTTTTGTTCTATGTAGAATTCTTGGTTTACATTTAATTAATTTTCCATGCATGTGTCACTTACCCAGCTGCAAATTCTCCTACTGAAATCTGACTGTTTTAATACAGTCCAGGACATCAGATGGTCTTTCAGTTTCTTTTTATTTTTTTCTTGGATACCTCTAACCTCTTGCTCCAGTCTGGACTGGTTGCATTCTTGGCCTGCTTCTTTTAGTAGAGTTTTCACCGTCCTCATGGGAATTTTCTTTTCCATTCTTCTGTTTGGTTGCTCCCTTGTAGCTCCCTAAGAAATGATATATGGAGAGCAAATTTCTTTTAGATCTGGAATATTTAAAGAATATTTAAGAATACCTTTATTGTGGCCTCTTTTTAAAAAATTTTTTACTCTATTGTTGTTGAGACTATATACAGCAAAACATTACCGATTCAACAGTTTCTACATGTATAATTCAGTGACATTGATTACATTCTTCGATTTGTGCAACCATTCTCACCCTCCTTCTCTGAGTTGTTCCTCCCGCATTAACATAAACTCACCGCCCCCTCAGGTTCCTATCTAATCTTTTGAGTTGCTGTTGTCAACTTGATCCAGTATAGATAGTTCTTAAAAGAGCATAATGCTCAAGGCAGGCTTTTTTTATTTTTTTACTGGTTAAGCTAAACTGTTGTTTGGTTTTGAAAAGACTTCTCAGGATATTTTTAGTTTAAGGTTTAAAGCTTATCTCAGGGCAGTAGTTTCAGGGGTTTATCCAGCCTTCATGGTTTCAGAAAGTATACAGTCCCTGAGATTTGGAATTCTGTCCTGTGTTTTCCCCCTTTTGATCAGGATTCCTCTATAGAATCCTTGATCAAAATGTTCAGTAATGGTAGCTGGGCACCATCCAGTTCCACTGGTCTCATGGCAATGGAGGCAGTTGTTCGTGGAGGCGGTTATCCACACTGCCGTAGCCTTTTGAGTGGCAGTTGGGCTGTGTTTAGAAGTCTGGGCGGGAAATTATTTTCCCGCAGAATTTGGAAGGCATTGCTCTATTGTCTGCTAGTTTCCAGTGTTGCTGTAAAAAATCTGATGTCATTCTGATTCCCAGTTCTTTGGAATGAACCTCTTTTTTCTTTTTGGAAACCTTTAGGATCTTCACCATATTCCTGGTGTTCTGAAACTTTATCATGATGCACCTTAGTGTGAGTCTTTATAAAAAATTACTTGTGCTGGGCCCTTTCAATCTGGAAACAGATGCCCTTCAATGCTGAGAAGTTTCTTATTTCTTTGATAAGGGGCTCTTAAAAAGAATAATTCCTGTTTTTTTTTTTTTTGGACCTTCTGAACCAATTTTTAAATTACCTTCTCTTTCCTTTACCACCTTTTTTCTTTTTGTTTGGATTAGAAATTTTTTTACTGGTTTTTAAAAATTTTTTGTAAATTTTAAAAATAATTGAAAGGTCTTTGGACAGAGCTTTCCTCTTTGAAAGGTGAACTGGTGGATCTGACTTTTTCTGGGAGACCCGCAGCTGTTGGTGTCTGTAGGTCTTTTAGACCGTTTCATTTTCCTATAGAGATTTTCCTGAGAGAATAAACTTGATCGCCATGTGTCTGTGGCTAAATTGGGAAAGGGGAGGGGAGTGGGTGGGATGATGGTTACCATTCACTATTTATATTTGCACTTAATTCCCATTATCATTTCCCTTCAGAAATGAGTTTACAGAGTGTATACTTTCCAGAGGGAAGGGCTGTGCCTGGATGGGTTGCTTGGGTTATAGGATCTGGGAGTTTGGTGAATGACTCCTTATATAGAGTTTCAACCAGTTCACTTCTTTTTTAACCTACCCCACTCATGATTCCTGAACCTTCTAGGCTTTCTTCTTGGCACCACCCTCATCAGCACCTTTGCCAGACATTTAGTTTCCATATTCTTTAGCTTAATAAGTCAGTTAACTTAATCTCTCTGCTTTCCAGCTTCCAAAATTGTGGTGACATCTGTAGTCAACTATAATATCTTTTTGTTTTTGCTTGTGGACTCTGCCTTTAAAAATGATTTAATATTTAGTGTTGGACTTATAAGAAACACCACAATCCCATGTGGCCAAGGAAAGTGTGAGCTATTGTGGTTGAAGCCTGTCTTGGTTATCTAGTGGTGCTGTAACAGAATTACTAGAAGTGGATTCTTTGAACAAAGAGAAATCTATTTCCTCACAGTTAAGTAAGCTAAAAGTCCAAATTCAGGGCATCAGCTCCAGGGGAAGACTTTCTCTCTCTCTGTCGGCTCTGGAGGAAGGTCCTTGTCTTCAATCTTCCCATGGTGGAGGAGGTCCTCAGGTTCAGAGACCCTGTGTCCAGATGACGCACTGTGCTCCTGGTGCTGCTTTCTTGGTGGTATGAGGTTCCCATTCATTCTCTGCGTGCTTCCCTTTCCTTTTATCTTTTGAGAGGGAAAAGGTGGTGCAGGCCACACCCCAGGGAAACTCCCTTTTCGTTGGCTCTGAGTAAGGGTGGTACTACAATCCCACCCTAATCTTCTCAGTATAAAATTACAATCACAAAATGGAGGACAACCATAGAATACTGGGAACAATGGCCTAACCAAGTTAATACACACATTTTTGGGGGGTCATAGTTCAATCTATGGCAATGCCTTTGTGCTTGGCATTCTCAGTTGCATTATTCAAGACCTTCGTGCATCCTTAGTTGATTTGTTGATTAAGTGTGAGAAGGGCTAGATTTCTGACTGGGTATGGCTTAAAAAGTTTACTTATTTTGACAGGACTGCATTATAGCCAACTAGACCCTACCAGTGCTTTTCAACTAATTGGTAAGGCATGGTAGACTTAGTAGGTTAAATGTAAATGTATTTTTTAAATGGTCTGATATTGCATTATAAAGTATTGGTGAAAAAATTCTATTTTGTTTTTTTTTTTATGTATCTATCAAAAACAGTGTATTTTCTTATTGAAAAGTTGATGTGAGGTTTCAGTTTTTAAGGTGTTCAATGTTTTTAGACTAAGAATATTTTTATTATTTATTATGCTTTGAAAGCAGTATTATAGCTGATATACTTCATATATGGTGTGACCTGGTAGAAATAATTCCCTAAGTTGTTTAAACCTCTCTGAGATTTGTTTCCAAATCTGTGAATTGGGAGTAACAGTTCATCATAGGGTGATTGTCAGAAATTAGATACAGAGTTGACCTAGAGCTGACATAAAGCTATTCCCTTCTTACTGGTATTTCCTTTCTTTAAATTCTAAAACAGTATGTTTTGTAACCCGTATTTTCCTCCTCTTTAATATCAGAAAATGTCAATTTCAAATGTAGGTATCTGTCATTTACAAAATTATTGTATGCTTTTTTATTCACAAGTGGTTGGGTATTGTCAATTAATAAGATGCAACCTAAAAATGTATTTTCCCTGATCTTTATTGTTGGAATTTTCCATCGTCATGCATAGTTCTTGGTTTAACATCCTTGTACATACGTAAGATTTCTATGAAATCTACGGAAATGTAATTTGCCGAGTTAATAGATACCTATGTTTCTTTTTTTTATGTTTCAGAGGCTTTTGACATATAAGGATAAACCAGCCTTCAACAAAGTTTATGCCATTTCACTTTTATCAGCAAGATATGAGACTGCCCTTTTCCCACACTATCGTTGCTGTTTTCTCCAAGTTTAGAAGAATATCTTGCTTTAACTTGAATTTCTCTGCTTACTAGTGGGCCTGGCTATTGCTCATATGTTTATCAGCCTTCTGTAAATTTTTTTGTGTAGTATCCATTTTTGTATTGGGGTGTTTGTGTTTTTCTTAATAATTTGAAAGATTTCTTACACATTGCTTTTAGATTTGTCGCGTTTAAAAATTTGAAGCTTTATTGCTGCTTTCCCATTTGTTAATTTAACTGATGGGAATGGAACCTTTCCTTTCGTGAATGAAGTTGAGAGAAAAAAAGGCCAAATGCATTCATTCACTCTTGTTAGTTAAGGAATGGATTCTGGGTTTGAATCCTAGTTTTATGGCTTTTTATCTTTATAACCCTGGACAAGCTATTTAACCTTTAAGCCTCAGTTTCTTCATCTGCAAAGTAGGAACAATCGCAATACTTATTTCATATGATTATTACAAGAATTAAATGAGACAGTGGTTGTGCAGCTTCTAGTGTGGCACTAGGTACTAATGGGAGGTTACCTATCACCAGTACCATTAGCTAATGGCTGTTGGAGTAGAACTCTTGACTCTGTGCCCTTTGTTTCTTGGCACTTCTAACCTTTTCTCTAGAAATCTCATCAGCGTTTGATTAGAAAGTATTTATCCTAAAGAGTGTTTGTCATTTTTTATTTCAAGACAGAGTGTTCCCAGCTAATCTTAAAATGATTTACTGAATACATTTATTTAGTTGCGTTTGTTTTTCTAATTATCTAATAATAGTTCAAAAATAGTATGGGATATAATACACCATTTTAAAGAGGGAGACCTGTTGTAAATCAGCATTGGTTTCTAGTAGATAGCAGTAGTTGTGATGAATCTTTATGACACTGCTTGAGTTTTTCTCTGTGCTTGACTATAACAGAAGAAAACAACACGACATACACGCCATCAATGCATCTTGATTGTTGGGAGAATTAAAGCTTTTACAAATTACAAGAACTGTTTGACTAAAGGAGCCCTGGTGGTGCAGTGGTTAAGAGCTTGGCTGCAAACCAAAAGGTCTGTAGTTTGAATTCACCAGCTGCTCCGTGGAAGTCCTATGGGGGCAGCTCTACTCTGCCCTGTAGGGTCCCTGTGAGTCGGAATCCACTTGATGGCAACAGGTTTGGCTTTTTGGTTTATTTGACCACAAGGCTAGTTTTAACTGTTAGGTATTGCTTGATTAAATACTAAAAAAAGTGCCTTTTTTTTTTTTTTGCTGTACAACTTAAAAGCTACTCACTGTTTTAAAATTAGACTGTAATACATTGACTACTTGGCTAGCAATCATTAGTACTTTTTGTGGCATAGCAAGACTAAGTGTCTGGAAGGGCAGGTGGAGCATTTCTGTTTCACATCTGTTTTAAGCTTTATTTAGTCATATTCTCTATTCCACCATCTTGGCTCTGCCTCCTTTATTTTGTAATATTCTTACTGTCTTTTAGAAGTAATACGTTTTGCTATTTAGAAGCTTTTTTAAATTTTCATCTGGTATTTTCTATTTGATTGTCAAGGATTAAAAAGCAGCTTGATTGCTCTAGGTTCATGTTTCTGGAATTGTTTTTCTCTTCTACAGATTTTCTTTCATAAGCTGGGTGAGAAATCAGCATTCTAGCTGGCCTCATCTCTATCGAATATAAAATGTTTAACCCTTCACAGCCCCTGCTTTAATGTCTAATTAATGTTGACTAAAGTATGCTTGAAAACAGCATATGATCTTTTCTCTTTTGGGGCTTACTAAATAATCTCAATTATGTTTATTTTCAAATTCATTTTTCCCCCCTTTAAAAATATTGTTTTTCTGTTATATTTAGCTGAGTAAAAGAGGAGGATTTATACTGTTTGGTCTTTTCATACTGTTATCAGTATTTTCTAGTGTTTTACGTTAACACTTGGACACTTTTTAAACATGTTATAATTCTTTGTGGATAAGTGACCGGATCGCAATCCTGTTGTTTAAGAGCTGTCCGACACGTATTGTCCCAGCTCCTCATACATCCCCTGTTACATGAAAGCCTTAGCTCTCGTTGCCCATTGTCTCCCAACAAGTCACTGATATTATCCAAGGTAAAAATCAACAGTAGTAACTTCACTGGCCAAAAGTCGGGAAACAGCATAGCTTAATTATGCCTGGAATACTCCCTAAGAGTTCGGCTTTTTAAAAATGACAAGGAATTCCAGTTTTTAGGTCTACCACTAAAAATAGCCCATGTTTCAGAGTTTATTTAGTCAAATGACAAGTGGTTTTATTTTACTCATAGCCCTTGCTGTTACTAAAGATTTTTTGCATACATGCAAGTTTTTGCTTATTAGAAGTTTTTTGCAGAAATTATAGTACTCACAAAAAGTTTTACAGTGTGTTGTAGTTGAATAAATATGATGTAGAATAAGAGTGACACCTCAGAAGCGTGATAGGTGAAAGGCTATTGGATAATATTTTCATTTATCTTATGGAACACATTTTTTATTTGACCATAATTTTTTTTCTTTATGATCCTAAGTATCAGCAATTTTCATTTTGACCATTTAAGCCCATAGCCATATGTTGCTTAAATTTGTGAAATTTTATATAAAGTGATTTCAGTTTATATATTGTACACTGGCTGATGTTCTACTTTTTAAAATTTTGTATTTGGTAAATAATAATGTCAATTTTTTTTAAACTACTGTCTTTCTCCACAGTTATTTTGATCGATAATTTTCAAGAACCCTTTTATCTTAGAAATCAGGAAATTGAAGCCCATAGTGGGCCAGACTTAACTTGAGCCCTCTTGGTGATCAGACGCTAGATCTGTTACAGGCATCAGGTAGGTGGGTTTGCCTGGCAGGCTTACCCTAAGTAATCTCTTAAGTCCCTGTTGTGGTTGTGACTAAGAGGAGAAAAGTATCTGAAAATTGGGTATTTTAATGAGGTGTACTTGGTGTTAGACACAGCTGTCTGTCTCACTAGCAATGGAACTTCATGGAAAGAGTCTTAAAAGTATTAAAAGGTGAGCCATTTGCAGCTAAGTGGCTTATGAGGTCTGTCAAGGAAAGACAAAATAAGCCAGCTTCAGAAACGTCTCCTCAATAGCAAAGATTGTGGGAGAACATATGATTATGTCAAGATACTGAGAAAACTAGTCTTTAGTTTCTAAAATTTTAGCCAAAAAGAATATCCTCTTTAGTAGTAGGGAAGTAATAATAAAAAGAATGCTTATGCAAAGAAGTTTCCGGGATAAACTGAATGCTTCAAAGGTCAGCGGAGCAAGGGTGGGGGTTTGGGGAGTATGGCTTAAGGGGACTTCTGAGTCAATTGGCAAAATAATTCCATTATGAAAACATTCTGCATCCCACTTTGAAATGTAGCATCTGGGGTCTTAAATGCTAACAAGTGGCCATCTAGGATGCATCAATTGGTCTCAACCCACCTGGATCAAAGGAGAATGAAGAACACCAATGTCACACGGTAACTATGAGCCCAAGAGACAGAAAAGGCCACATGAACCAGAGACTTACATCATCCTGAGACCAGAAGAACTAGATGGTGCCTGGCCACAACTCATGACTGCCCTGACAGGGAGCACAACAGAGAACCCCTGAGGGAGCAGGAGAACAGTGGGATGCAGACCCTAAATTCTCATGAAAAGACCAGACTTAATGGTCTGACTGAGACTAGAAGAATCCCGGCAGTCATGGTCCCCAAACCTTCTGTTGGCCCAGGACAGGAACCATTCCCGAAGACAACTCATCAGACATGAAAGGGACTGGACAATGGGCTTGGAGAGAGATGCTGATGAAGAGTGAGCTACTTGTATCAGGTGGACACTTGAAACTGTTGGCATCTCCTGTCTGGAGGGGAGATAGGAGGGTAGAGAGGGTTAGAAACTGGCAAAATTGTCACGAAAGGAGAGACTGGAAGGAGGGAGCGGGCTGACTCATTAGGGGGAGAGTAAGTGGGAGTATGGAGTAAGGTGTATATAAGCTTATATGTGAGAGACTGACTTGATTTGTAAACTTTCACTTAAAGCACAATAAAAATTATTAAAAAAAAAGAATGCTTATGTACAGTTGCAGTCACTGCATATCTTGAGGAAAAAAGGATACTTCTAAAATTAATGTAGCCATAAACATTTATTTTTTATGAATTGGATTACTCATCATTTTGCATCTTGCCTTCTGCTAAATTACTCCTTTGACATGAATTGACTGTATTTTATTCATACTCTTAAATGTTAGATGAAATTCATTTAATGTTTTTGAACTTCATATTTTTAGATATGCTATAAAAATCACACAGCTGTCACTTAGAGATGTATGTGAATTACTTTAAGCGATAGGGTGTGATTTAGGTCTTAAGCCAGCTGATAGTCAGCTGCTACAAAATTAAAAGGAGCTAACATGAAAATAAAAGTTCCTAACGGGTATGGACATGGTCCTTCAGGATGTTCTGTGTAACGCCTGCCATGTCTTAGTCACCTAGCTGTTTGTCATGATAAAGCATACTTCATGATTACGAGACTGGCTTTAGGTTTTCTGTCTGGAAAGCTTGGAGTATTTCCTTATTTCATTAGGAATTACAGTTTAGTGTGACCAGCTGTGCATTCAAGATACAGTTCATCAAATCAACTTCAGTTTCATATTAATTGGTTGGTACAGATATTTAGTTTGAATCTTTGTGCCATGGTTAACTCGGTAGTTTTAAGATTTAGTTGCTTCCATACTTCAGTTAAATAAATCTGATCCTGTTTGTGTTGAGTTTTCTGTATGCCTGTTGTTCCCTTAATGGTATTGATTTTGTATGTTTATTTAATACATATGTAGTTTCTAACCTACATTGATTGCTCTTTTAGCAAAATGTCATAAAGTGAATACTTACAATGAGAAATTTTCCTACTGACATCAAATACAAAACTGTATATTATTTCCATGGGAAGGATCTCTAACAAAGATTAAAATAATGGTTGACCCCATTTCATGTTGGGCATTGTGGTACATTTACTCATTCAGTCAGCATATACTTGAATATGCTTCAAGTATTAGCAGTAGATAGAGATGATACAGTTCTCTATACTAGGAAGCTTACTGTCCCCTAAGCAAATTGTAGTGAGAATCATGCCGTGATAGGAGCATACATGGAATTCTGTGAGTGCAGGGAGACCTATTTGAGGGGTGGTTTGGGGAGAGGGCAGTCGGAGAAAGCTACTTGGATGTGAACTGTGAGATGGAGACGGAACAGTAACAGTTAAGGAGATGGGGCAAAGGAAGGCTTGGTAGACATTCAGGACTAACGTGGTTAAAGGAATGGAGAGAAGACTGTTGCCCCCGTGGAAACAACAGGATTTGGTAGATTGTGATGGTGTAATTCTTTGAAGCAGTCGCCAGAAACTGAGGCTTCCTGCAGTACTTGAAGAAGATGCCCTCACTTAAAGCAGAAATTAAAAAAAAAAAAAAAAATGCATGTGCTCGTTGCTTTTCACAACCATTTAAGAGCACACCACTCCTAAACTGAAATCTAGCAGTGTACCAGAGGAGCGATGGAACTGGGTCTGAAGATAACTGTTATCCGTGAGTTTCTAGCCTCACCTCAATTTTTATTGCATGTGCACTGATTTCAGCTTCTTTCTGAAGGTGGATTGAAAGGAGAATTTTTAAAAAAATACTATTTTACTGTGTTTTAGGTGAAAATTTACATAGCAAATTAGATTTCCATTTCATATTTTTTATACAGAGTGTTCCCTGCCATTGATTACAGTTTTTACAATGATTTAGCGCTCTGATTGTTTCTGTTCTGTTTCCATTGATGTAGCTTCCTTTCCCCTCCTTGCAGTCTCATCTTTGCTTTTGGGTAAATGTTGAGTGTTTGGTCTCATATCCAACCAACCAACCCAGTGCCATCGAGTCGATTCCGATTCATGTAGTATTGTGCCGTCGAGTCGATTCTGACTCATAGCGACCTTATATATAATTGTTTAAGGGAGCACATTACTCACAGGTTATGTTGATTATTTTATGAGCCAATCTGTTATTTGGCTGAAAGGTGACCTGCAGAAATGACTTCAGATCCAAGTTCAAAGGTTATCTTGGGGCAGTAGTCTTGGGGTTCCTCTAGGCTCTGTCTGAAAGGAGAATTTTTACACCTGATACCATGTAAGAATAATACACGTACTCTAAAGGCACAGCAAGTTGGTTACTTCTTCAGCAAATTCCAGCCACAGCTTCCCTGCAAGCAGCCATTGATTGTTAATAACTTCACTTTATTGATATTATCTAAAAAACCCGAACCAGATCCAGTGCCGTCGAGTCAGTTCTGACTCACAGCAACCCTATAGGACAGAGTAGAACTGCCCATAGAGTGTCCAAGGAGCGCCTGGTAGATTTGAACTGCTGACCTCGTGGTTAGCAGCTGTAGCACTTAACCACTACTCCACCAGGGTTTCCAGTTGTCTAAAAAGTACAGCTTAATTAAGACTACCTTCTAGTTAGGCAGCTTTAAAAAAAGTAACAATGACCATTCCACCTCGTTGGAGCATCTTGTAGAAGCACTGGCACTGTCTCCGTAACATAACAAAACCCATTCCCAAATGAGATCGTAACCACAGGCATAGGGTTCAGGATTTACAACACATTTTTGGAGATACAGTTCAATCCATAGCATTCCACCGTTTGGCCCCCAAATATTCATGTCCTTCCCACATGCAAAACACATTCACGCTGTCGTATCATCCCAGAAGTCTTAAGTCAACTCCAAGTCCAAAATCTCATCTTCTGAATCACCTAAGTCAAATATGGGTAAGACTTGAGGCATATTTCATCCTGGAGCAAAATTCCTTTTCATATGTGAACCTGTGAAATTCAGATTACAGGTTATTTGCTTCCAAAATACCGTCATGGAGCCAGGTTGACGTTGCCATTACAAACGGAAGAAATTGGAGGGGAAGAAGGGATAACTGGCACCAAGCAAGTCCAAAACCCAGTAGAACAAACTGCATTAGCTCTCAAGGCTTGAAAATAATCCTCTGATCCTCTGAGGCATGGATGAATGCCATGCCGTTTGTATTTGGCTGAAGATGAGTGATAAAAAGTGGGCCGCTATTTTTCAGTTTCCGACCAGTAATTCTCTTCAATTATGCTGTGCTATAATTACTTTCTGAACACACTGCCGAAGTGTGTGAACAAAACATCATATGCTAGTGATTCCTAAACCACTCTTAGCTTTCATCATGTTTGTTCTCTTGACAGTGACGATAGAGTGACTGCTGATTTTCCATTCTATATGTATTTCTTCAGTCAGAGGTAGTATATTGTTAATTGTGTGAGACTCAGACTCATCAATCTCTGTGCAGGCCTGTAAAGCGATACGATTAACTCATGAATCCACTGTGCTGTCAAGCCTGGCAGACTTCTCATTACTTCCACATGATGTATAACAGGTAGCAGCTTTAAAATTATCACTCACCTTTTTTTTTTTTAATAATTTTTATTGTGCTTTGAGTGAAAGTTTTCAAATCAAGTCTGTCACATGTAAGCTTACTACATACTTAATACATACTCCCATTTACTCTCCCCCTAATGAGTCAGCCCACTCCCTCCTTCCAGTCTGTCCTTTCATGACCCTTTTGCCAGTTTCTAACCCTCTGTACCCTCCCATCTCCCCTCTAAACAGGAGATGCCAATACAGTCTCAAGTGTCCACCTGATACAAGTAGCTCACTCTTCATCAGCATCTCTCTCCAGCCCATTGTCCAGTCCCTTTCATGTCTGATGAGTTGTCTTCGGGAATGGTTCCTGTCCTGGGCCAACAGAAGGTTTGGGGACCATGACCGCCGGAATTCCTCTAGTCTCAGTCAGACCATTAAGTCTGGTATTTTTATGAGAATTTGGGGTCTGCATCCCACTGTTCTCCTGCTCCCTCAGGAGTTCTCTGTTGTGTTCCCTGTCAGGGCAGTCATGAGTTGTAGCCGGGCACCATCTAGTTCTTCTGGTCTCAGGATGATGTAAGTCTCTGGTTCATGTGGCCTTTTCTGTCTCTTGGGCTCATAGTTATCGTGTGACCTTGGTGTTCTTCATTCTCCTTTGATCCAGGTGGGTTGAGACTAATTGATGCATCTTAGATGGCTGCTTGTTAGCATTTAACACCCCAGACGCCACACTTCTAAGTGGGATGCAGAATGTTATCATAATAGAGTTTATTATGCCAATTGACTTAGAAGTCCCCTTAAGCCATAGTCCCCAAACCTCCGCCCTTGCTCCGCTGACCTTTGAAGCATTCAGTTTATCCCGGAAACTTCTTTGCTTTTGGTCCAGTCCAGTTGAGCTGACCTTCCGTGTATTGAGTATTGTCCTTCCCTTCACCTAAAGTAGTTCTTATCTACTAACTAATCAGTAAATAACCGTCTCCCACCCTCCCTCCCTCCCCACTCTCATAACCACAAAAGAATGTGTTCTTCTCAGTTTATACTATTTCTCAAGAACTTATAATAGTGGTCTTACACAGTATTTGTCCTTTTGCCTCTGACTAATTTCACTCAGCATAATGCCTTCCAGGCTCCTCCATGTTATGAAATGTTTCACAGATTCCTCACTGTTCTTTATTGATGCATAGTATTCCATTGTGTGAATGTACCATAATGTATTTAACCATCTATTGATGGACACCTTGGTTGCTTCCAGCTTTTTGCTATTGTAAACAGTGCTGCAGTAAACATGGGTGTGCATATATCTGTTCGTGTAAAGGCTCTTATTTCTCTAGGGTATATTCCGAGGAGTGGGATTTCTGGGTTGTATGGTAGTTCTATTTCTAACTTTTTAAGAAAACGCCAGATAGATTTCCAAAGTGGTTGTACCATTTTACATTCCCACCAGCAGCGTATAAGAGTTCCAATCTCTCCGCAGCCTCTCCACCATTTATTATTTTGTGTTTTTTGGATTAATGCCAGCCTTGTTGGAGTGAGATGGAATCTCATGGTAGTTTTAATTTGCATTTCTCTAATGGCTAATGATCGAGAGCATTTTCTCATGTATCTGTTAGCCGCCTGAACATCTTCTTTAGTGAAGTGTGTGTTCATATCCTTTGCCCACTTTTTGATTGGGTTGTTTGTCTTTTTGTGGTTGAGTTTTAACAGAATCATATAGATTTTAGAGATGAGGCGCTGGTCAGAGATGTCAAAGCTGAAAATTCTTTCCCAGTCTGTAGGTGGTCTTTTTACTCTTTTGGTGAAGTCTTTAGATGAGCATAGGTGTTTGATTTTTAGGAGCTCCCAGTTATCTGGTTTCTCTTCGTCATTTTTAGTAATGTTTTGTATTCTGTTTATGCCTTGTATTAGGGCTCCTAGGGTTGTCTCTATTTTTTCTTCCATGATCTTTATCGTTTTAGTCTTTATGTTTAGGTCTTCGATCCACTTGGAGTTAGTTTTTGTGCATGGTGTGAGGTATGGGTCCTGTTTCATTTTTTTGCAAATGGATATCCAGTTATGCCAGCACCATTTGTTAAAAAGACTATCTTCTCCCCAATTAACTGACACTGGGCCTTTGTCAAATATCAGCTGCTCATATGTGGATGGATTTATATCTAGGTTCTCAATTCTGTTCCATTGGTCTATGTGCCTGTTGTTGTACCAGTATCAGGCTGTTTTGACTATTGTGGCTGTATAATAGGTTCTAAAATCAGGTAGAGTGAGGCCTCCCACTTTCTTCTTCTTTTTCAGTAATGTTTTGCTTATCCGGGGCTTCTTTCCTTTCCATATGAAGTTGGTGATTTGTTTCTCCATCTTAAAAAATGACATTGGAATTTGGATCGGAAGTGCATTGTATGTATAGATGGCTTTTGGTAGAATAGACATTTTTACTCTGTTAAGTCTTCCTATCCATGTGCAAGGTATGTTTTTCCACTTATGTAGGTCCTTTTTAGTTTCTTGCACTAGTACTTTGTAGTTTTCTTTGTGTAGTCACTGACCTTTTTGAAAATAGCAAAATATAGTTTAGGCAAGGGCTTTGCAACAGTTTTTTTTTTTCTAGAGGACTCTTGTACCTAGGATTTATAGATTTATGTCTTTAGGGAATTAACGTAAAACATTAAAGAGCTCTTAATTAATAAGAACAAAGTGTGTTTCGGGTGGTTATTTCCTGTAGCACATTCTCTTCATAACCTTCGTATTGTTCATTGTGATTGGGTTGAAGATGTTTTATCATGGACGTTGTTGTACATGGTTTTGGAATTTTTTTCTTCTTGATGAAATTTGACATGCCAAAGTTGACCTTTTGGTTTTTAATTCTTCCTCATTTCTAACATAGCACTTTTTATTGAAATGTCTGTTGATCTGTTGGATTCTTAAAGGCCTTATCATTTAATGGTGTGGTTATATGTGAACAATTCTCAAAAAATTACAATTATGATATCCCTTTTCATCTTGTTTATTAAAAAATGAAATGATTATGTGGAGTCAGAAAGAACACAGTTTACTTCTTAAAGCGCTCAGTATTTGTTTTACCTGTCACTTGCTTTCCACATTTACAAAATATATCTCCAGTGCTTACTTTCATTTGAAAATAAACATTCAGATATTACTAAATCCAAGTGACATGCTTTATTCCTGTAATGACGTTGGCTGCACCGATTAGCTATGATGGCATCTCTGCCAGTGGCCTTCAGACTCCTTTGTGTGTGTATTTCCTTTAAAAAAAAAAAAAAAAAAAAACCAAAAAGAATTTTGAAAAATTTTAGCTGACGTCTAAAAATTTCTTCTTTTAAGCATAAAACATTTGTGAAGTATGGAATTTCCTGAACAGTGTAAATGCTGATATTATAAACGGTTATATCATTATTTTGAATATATCCAGTGGAGCCTAAACAAAATAATTTATTTTTAAAATATCTGAACAAATTCTTATTTAACATTTTTTCTTTTTTCTCCATAAATATTTTAAAATGTTTTCCTCCATAAATGTTTTTAAAAAACCACAGTGTTGTATATATATATTTTTTATCTCTGATAGTCTTCTATTATTTTTTACTCCATAAAAAATATATATGAATTAAATTTTTATTTCCTGTGACCGTAAGCCACTAAGAGGGGGAAAAAATTCTTCAGGATTAAATTGTCATTACAAATGGTCATAAAAACATAGAAATATAATTTTATTACAAAATGTGATAAGTAATTATTGAACATGAAAATTAACATTTTATTTGATGTACGCCCCTTAATAAGTCTTGATCATATTTACTATGCATTTATAATAAGAGGGAAGGTATATGTTGCTAAAATCTTAATCATTTTGACAGCTAACATTTTATTTTCCTTTAAGATAAAGTAAGTGAAGATTGATGGTAACTACTGTAAAAAAAAAAAAATTTCAATATGAGTTGATAAAATGGGTTTAAACTAATCTTACTCAATAACATGTGCATAGAAGTTTCTTTATATATTTTATCCATTTTATCTTGATAATTCTGAAAAGAAAATATTAGCAGTCCCAGAAAAAAATCCAGAATTAACAGCACGGCAAAAGCTGTTGCTAGCTTTCAGTATTTCTTTCAGTATTCTCTTGGGAGTCTCTCTTAAAAATGATGGCATTTTTGGACAGAGGTTGGGAGAAGGGAACGGTAGAGATAATTCAATGAAATTCAAATTCAGAATATTCAAACAGGCTAAAATGTCACAGTTCTAGCAGTAGCTTCATCCTTAACAGAAAGATGTATGCCACAGGGAATACCATAATTATGACTTCATGGAATCCTTCTTAAGTATTTTTAGATTTTTCCTCTTTTTGGCATAGGTAGTCCACCATGGTAAGAGTTGGAATGGGTGAAGGTGTAGTTTTCTTTGGTAATGTGGGAGAAGGTTATTATTAATTTAAAGGTTTTCTTAGGCAAACCAGCTTTAGAAAAGTCTTCAGATAGAAGTAGAAGATGTGGAAATTGGTCCCTTCCAACTTTCCACGCTCTGGTACCTCCCCTGGAGAGTGTGTATATCCCCCAGGGATATGTATATGCAGTTGCCAGACAATTGACATGATCATGCAGTCATTGATCAGGCACTAGTGTTGGGATACTATTTGGGAAATGATGTTAAGGTAGGGTTTTGGCTATTTAGCTTTCTAAAGACTGAGACTGCAGCTAAAGACGGGTAGTACATTTTGGCAAACTTTGCTGCTTCTCCAGTTGTTTGTTTATATGTATTAAATATATGTCCGTGTAAGGTGGCTGTTTACCCCTTCTTAGCAAAGACTATTCTTTATTCTGTGATAATTTCCTAATTGTCGTTGATGCCAAACTGTCCTTTGTTTTACATTGATTTGGGTTAGCTTTTTTTTTTTTTTAATATGTCCTTTCTTAGAAGAGTAAAGTTTCCAAATTGTTTTTGAACCAGTGGTATAGACAGTTCTTTCCAGAAATAAGTCTGAGAAAGGAAGAAAACATATTTTTAGTTGGAGAAGGCATGGGGTTGAAGAAAAAAATCTCTCTTTAGATGGGAGAAACTTTGAGGGTGTTTAATACTGATGAGAAAGTGCCAGTAGAGAAGGGAGTTTGAAGATCCAGGAAGGAGAAAAATTAATATTGAGAGACCTTTGAAGATGTAGGGGTGTTTATGTTCCGAACGTAGATGGAAGAATGAGATTGGGAGAGATTTTCATCTTTTCTGCTGTGGCAAGAGAGTAGGCGGAAAGAATGGTCCAGATCCAGGTTAGTTTGCGCATTTGCTAATAGGAAAGCCAGGGAACACTTACTTATGTAATGGCTTTTATTTTCTGCCTAAGGGGGAAATTGCTTACGTAGGTTGGTAGAAAGTGGGGAATTACATGGGAAATGGGAAATAAAAGTGATTTCACACAAGATTAGCTTACTGGGAATTGACATGAGGGGTGGTGGGTGGGTGGGTGGTAAGCATGTCCCACCCCTGAGCTACGTAAGTGTGGCAGAAGGAGCAGGGCAAGTGTCCTTTGTCCTTCAAGGGGAGCCAGTTCAGGCGAGGATATGGAAGTTAGGTTTAGTGATAAGGCTGAGGATTTAGGAAAATGCTAGCTATGAAATGCCATTCCAGAGATCATAGTGGAAAAATTTGGGAGGGAAGGGAGACGAGAGGCTGGGCTAGGAGACAAGAAACAGTTATATGGAAGTGAGAGTATGGAAAAGGATGAGTTTTGATAATTACGCACTGTATACGTTTGTAGATTAGTCAGATTATTTTACAGATTCACTGCAAGGTATACCCAATAATTGACTTCTAGCAGAGTTTTGGGCAGAAGCAAAAGGAGCAGAGAGATGGATCACTCTGTGGGCCCCGGTCACCCAGACCTTCCTGTTATCCTTTGAATGTGTCCTCCTCATTCCTCTCAGGATGGTTGCACTTGGTATTCTCGTGGCTGAGAACATTTTCTCCCTCAGGTTTTATGTGTTTATTACCTTCTAAATCAGGCCTCAGATCAATTGCCATCTCTCCAGAGAGGCTTTCCCTGTCCATCCTACTATCTGAAGTAACCCCCTCTTTATCCCCTTTTCTTTCCATATGGGTCATTTTCTCATATTACATTATGTATTGTATGTATATATGTTTTCCCTCTCCTGTTTAGCTGCTGTACCAGAAATAAATTTCACAGAGGCAGGAGATACTATGTTTCTTGTTCATTGTTGTAACTCTGGTGTCAGACAGTGCTTGGTTCACCCCCATTGCCATCAAATCAATTCTGACTCATAGCAACGCTATAGGACAGAGTAGAACTGTCCAGTAGGGTTTCTGAGGAGTGGCTGGTGGATTCAAGCTGCCAGCCTTTTGATCAGCAGCTGTAGCTCTTAACCACATCACCACCAGGGCTCCGCTTGGTTTACAGTAGATGTTTATAATAAATGGCTCTCAAAAGGATGGCCACTCTGGAAGGCTTCCAGGGAGCCTGGTCAATATGAGTGGTCAGCAGGTGGAAGTGACCTATTACAAATGGATATTTTTATTTATTGGATCTCACAGTAAGTTATTGCTTGTATGTAGAGATGCTGTTGATTTATGAATCTTGGTTATATTCTGAGATCTCCTGTATTTTCCTGTTAGACAATTATATTTGTATAAATATCTGTGTTATATCTTTATTTCCAAGTCTTACTCCACTTATTCCTTTTTCTGATCTTACTACATTAGCCAGGAACTCTAGTTCCATATTGAATAATAAGAGTCATATGCAAACATGTCTGGTATGTGTACTGTTTTAAATGTTGATTGTTGTTGTTGTTGTTAGGTGCCGTCAAGTCGGTTCCAACTCATAGCGACCCTACACACAACAGAATGAAACAGTGCCCGGTCCTGAGCCATCCTTACAATTGTTGTTATGCTTGAACTCATTGTTGCAGCCACTGTGTCAATCCACCTCGTTGAGGGTCTTCGTCTTTTCTGCTGACCCTGTACTTTGCCAAGCATGATGCCCTTCTGCAGGGACTGATCCCTCCTGACAACATGTCCAAAGTATGTAAGACGCAGTCTTGCCATCCTTACCTCTAAGGAGCGTTCTGGCTGTACTTCTTCCAAGACAGATTTGTTCATTCTTTTGGCAGTCCATGGTATACTCAATATTCTTTGCCAACACCACAATTTAAAGGCGTCAACTCTTCTTCGGTCTTCCTTATTCATTGTCCAGCTTTCACATGCATATGATGTGATTGAAAATACCATGGGCTGGGTCAGGCGCACCTTAGTCTTCAGGGTGACATCTTTGCTCTTCAACACTTTAAAGAGGATCCAAGTAAAATGAAATCCTTGACAACTTCGGTCTTCTCCATTTATCATGATGTTGCTCGTTGGTCCAGTTGTGAGGATTTTTGTTTTGTTTATGTTGAGGTGTAATCCATACTGAAGTCTGTGGTCTTTGATCTTCATTAGTAAGTGCTTCAAGTCCTCTTCACTTTCGGCAAGCAAGGTTGTGTCATCTGCATAACGCAGGTTGTTAATGAGTCTTCCACCAATCCTGATGTCCCGTTCTTCATATAGTTCAACTTCTCGTATTATTTGCTCAGCATACAGATTGAATAGGTATGGTGAAAGAATACAACCCTGATGCACACCTTTCCTGACTTGAAACCAATCAGTATCCCCTTATTCCATCCGAACAACTGCGTCTTGATCTATGTAAAGTTTCCTCACGAGCGCAATTAAGTGTTCTGGAATTCCCATTCTTCGCAGTGTTATTCATAGCTTGTTATGATCTACACAGTCAAATGCCTTTGCATAGTCAACAAAACACAGGTAAACATTCTTCTGGTATTCTCTGCTTTCAGCCAGGATCCATCTGACATCACCAATGATATCCCTGGTTCCACGTCCTCTTCTGAAACCGGCCTGAATTTCTGGCAGTTCCGTGTCCATATACTGCTGCAGCCGTTTTTGAATGATCTTCAGCAAAATTTTGCTTGCATGTGATATTAATGATATTGTTTTATAATTCCCACATTCGGTTGGATCACCTTTCTCGGGAATAGGCATAAATATGGATCTCTTCCAGTCAGTTGGCCAGGAAGCTGTCTTCCATATTTCTTGGCATAGACGAGTGAGCACCTCCAGCACTGCATCTGTTTGTTGAAACATCTCAATTGGTATCCCGTCTATTCTTGGAGCCTTGTTTTTTGCCAGTGCCTTCAGAGCAGCTTGGACTTCTTCCTTCAGTACCATCAGTTCCTGATCATATGCCACCTCTTGAAATGGTTGAATATAGACTAATTCTTTTTGGTATAATGACTCTGTGTATTCCTTCCATCTTCTTTTGATGCTTCCTGTGTCATTTAATATTTTCCCCATGGAATCCTTCACTATTGCAACTCGAGGTTTGAATTTTTTCTTCAGTTCTTTCAGCTTGAGAAATGCCAAGCGTGGTTTTCTCTTTTGGTTTTCCATCTCCAGCTCTTTGCACATGTCATTATAATACTTTATTTTGCCTTCTTGAGAGGCCCTTTGAAATATTCTGTTCAGTTCTTTTACTTCATCAATTCTTCCTTTTGCTTTAGCTGCTCGACGCTCAAGAGCAAGTTTCAGAGTCTCCTCTGACATCCATCTTGGTCTTTTCTTTCTTTCCTGTCTTTTCAGTGACCTCTTCCTTTCTTCATGGATCATGTCCTTGATGTTATTCCACGACTCGTCTGGTCTTCGGTCACTAGTGTTCAATGTGTCAAATCTGTTCTTAAGATGGTCTCTAAATTCAGGTGGGATATACTCAAGGTCATATTTTGGCTCTCGTGGACTTGCTCTGATTTTCTTCAGTTTCAGCTTGAACTTGCATATGAGCAATTGATGGTCTGTTCCACAGTCGGCACCTGGCCTTGTTCTGACTGATGATGTTGAGCTTTTCCATCGTCTGTTTCCACAGATGTAGTCAGTTTGATTTCTGTGTGTTCCATCTGGTGAGGTCCATGTGTATAGTCGCCGTTTATGTTGGTGAAAGAAGGTATTTGCAGTGAAGTCATTGGTCTTGCAAAATTCTATCATTCGATCTCCGGCATTGTTTCTGTCAGCAAGGCCATATTTTCCAACTACTGATCCTTCTTCTTTGTTGCCAACTTTCGCATTCCAATTGCCAGTAATTATCAATGCATCGTGATTGCATGTTCGATCAATTTCAGATTGCAGCAGCTGATAAAAATCTTCTATTTCTTCATCTTTGGCCCTAGTGGTTGGTGCATAAATTTGAATAATAGTCGTATTAACTGGTCTTGCTTGTAGGCGTGTGGATATTATCCTATCACTGGCAGCGTTGTACTTCAGGATAGATCTTGAAATGTTCTTTTTGATGATGAATGCAACACCATTCTTCTTCGAGTTGTCATGCCCAGTGTAGTAGACTGTATGATTGTCTGATTCAAAATGGCCAATGCCAGTCCATTTCAGCTCACTAATGCCTAGGATATGGATGTTTGTGCGTTCCATTGCATTTTTTAACGATTTCCAGTTTTCCTAGATTCATATTAATGGATGTTTGCAGCTGTTTCTTCTCATTTTGAGTCGTGCCACATCAGCAAATGAAGGTCCCAAAAGCTTTACTCCATCCACGTGATTAAGGTCGACTCTACTTTGAGGAGGCAGCTCTTCCCTGGTCATTTTTTAAGTGCCTTCCAACCTGGGGTGCTCATCTTCCAGCACTATATCAGCCAATGTTCCGCTGCTATTCATAAGGTTTTCACTGGCTAATGCTTTTCAGAAGTAGACTGCTGGGTCCTTTTTCCTAGTCTGTCTTAGTCTGGAAGCTCAGCTGAAACCTGTCCTCCATGGGTAACCCTGCTGGTATCTGAATACTGGTGGCATAGCTTCCAGCATCACAGCAACACACAAGCCCCCACAGTACGACACACTGACAGATGTGGGGGAAATGTTGATTAGGGAGGACTAACTGTAGATAGATAATAGTACTAGTTTGTGATTTCCTGAAGAAAAAGAAATGAATGAGTTTCTGAATTATGGGAAGAATTAGCTCTGTCAGGGGCAAATCTTTGACCTCCCAGCATCTGGAAAGCTCTGGTATTCACCTAGACATTCCGGCATCCTTTTACAGCGTTGCTGACACCATTTGGTACTAATGTTTTCCCATGCTGGGGTGTTTGTATCTCCCTCAGGGGCAAGTTGCAGCATGCTAACCTATGGAGCAGACATAAGACAAATGTGGCATATTGACTTGGAGAGTCAATTTTACTGGAAGATTTTTGGGGAGAACATTATATTAAAATGGTCTGTAATGGATTGCAAGTGACTCATTAATAGGAAATTTGTTTGCTGTAGTCTCTTCAGGGCTCCTAGACTTCTTTTGGGTGGCGTAGTGGTTAAGTGCTACAGCTGCTAGCCAAGAGGTTGGCAGTTCAAATCCGCCAGGTGCTCCTTGGAAACTCTGTGGGCAGTTCTACTCTGTCCTATAGGGTCACTATAAGTCGAAATCGACTCGACGGAAATGGCTTTGGTTTTTTTGGTTGGTATTGAAGACCTACTGTGTGTCATCTTAGGTAATCTTCAGATAACCTTTCTGGAGTTTTTACTATATGGAGTCATCATAGCTAGTCCCCAGAAGTACAGCATGCTGAACCTTGTGCGATTTGGCGAATATGTGGCGACAGTGATCTTTTGTGTCGTGTTCACCGTTTAGATTCCTGGTCTGTATGGAGGAACTGTGTGAGGAGAAAGCAGAGAAGTGTGCTTTTCCAGCTGTAGTGGACAGCCTGCTTTTCAGGACAGAATTTCACAGCTTATGAAGTAGTTTTGAGCAGGAGTTGGCAGCTGGTGGATGTTGAATGTCTTTGGCAAACTATAAATATCTGGTCTGGAACCACGCGGACATCCAAGAAACAGTTTTAGAAAATAAAGGGTTTCTTAGGATAATAGGAAATTCAGACTTTCCTCAAGCAGTTTTTCTTAAGCATGGGAAGCCTCAGTTGACTGAGTATCCAATGTACCCAAATATTATATTCATTTATATCTTGTGGACTTTAATTCAAATACTAAAAATTAGCAGAGCTGACTATCTTTTTAAAAAAAATAAAACAAAAAAGCAACTTATTTTAGGTCTTGAAGAGTCCATAATCCTTACTAGGTCACATGCAATAGTGGTTACATTTAAACAGGAAGTTAAGAATTGTATTCCTGTTCCATGGAGATGTGCTAAACACCAACCATTTGTAGCATACCTGCAACATTTCAAGGCCATCATGAATTTCAGACTCACAAATAACCACCGTAGCTCATAATATCCACATAAAATGGTCCCCAAGGATGAGTAGAAACGGAGAAAGCCCTGTTGGAATGCAGACGATGGAGCTGACCAAAGTCGCTCGCTCACTGGCAGTGCGGTGTTCAGATTCTTGCACCAGAGGATGCCTTGTGCATGCCATGGTCTTCAGGTTTGCTTGTTAATACTTCAAATGTTGTTTGTAGTATTGTACTGTCTTGTGATCCTCGGACTCCAATTATTTACTGTCCCCATTTACCAAAACGCTGTTACTGCTGGTGATAATGTGACTGACTTTTATTGAGCGCCTGCCATGTGCCACATGTTGGAAGTGCTTTATGTACATAGTCTGATTCTCACAAGAGGTAGGTGCTATTATTATTCCATTTTAGAAATCAGGAAACTGAGGCTTAAAACCAAAATCAGACCCACTGCCGTCAAGTCGATTCTCATAGCAACCTTGTAGGTCAGAGTAGAACTACCCCCGTAGGGTTTCCAAGGAGAGCTGGTGGATTCAAACTGCCGACCTTTTGATTAGCAGCCGAGCTCTTAACCACGACACCACCAGGGCTACTGGTTAAGGTTGCAGAGTCGGAATGGAAACTCAAGTTTTACTCCACATTCTTTTCCTCAGAGCATTAACCACTATGCACTAATGCTTCTAAAAATACCCACTCTGTGCCCTGTAGAATCTAGTACTGATGTTAAGATCTCAGAAAGAAATTTAAAGGCTTGTTGAATTACAGACTGTATAAGAACAAACAAAACAAAACTGTAGTCCCTGTCTGCATGCTTTTGAGACTGTATATATGCTTAGTGACAGCTCTAAAATGCAATCTAAAATCATTATTGTCATCAGGTCTTAACTACAAAAGTCATGTGGTAATGTGATAGAAGCTTACCTGAAAATGAGATTAGCAAAGCCAGCAGAAATGTACATCTATTTTGTTAAAGTCTTAATTAGAATATTCTTAACTAGATTCTCATATGTCGAAATAATAGGACTTATTTTCTAGGTAACATTAAAATGTTTTATCCTCGTTCAGGAAGTGCTGATGGGGCTTTTCCTAGCAGGAGAGGCTGGGGATAAGAAGGGTATTTAGGAGACCTGTACAGTAATCCGGGAAAGAAAGAATGCATTAAGACTGCAGCAGTGGCCAGAGTGGAAGGGGGATTAGTGGAAATATTTGGTTGTTGGAATTGACAGGGCTTGCTTGGTGCCTGATGTGGGGATAGCAGAGGAGGCATTCTAGGGTAGCACGCAGGTTTCTTGTTGGTGCCAGATGGTAGAGTTGATGGTATCCTTCACCTGGAATGGGAAATGAGGAAGGAGCAGATAGGGCGAGGGAAGAGAGTAAGTTGCTTGTGTGGTATGTATGTGATATCTAGGTGAAAATATATATAGTAGGCAGTTGTCTTTGTGGGTTTGGATCTTAGGAGAAGTATGGGTGTAAATACCTTTTGGCACTTTTCAATAGGTGTTAGTTGAGACCGTGGGTATGACTCTGGTTTAAGCCTTGGTGTTCTGTGTGTGAGAGAGAGAGACAGAGAGATGGAGGAGAGAGAGGGTTTAGTCACCACGCTGTCTACCAAACTTCGATTATTTTCATCTACATTGTTTCAGAACCCAATTATTTTTTTTAGAATTCTTACTTGAATGAATATGGAGTCTTTCATGCCAGTCTTTTGTCTTTCCCTTTTATTAATGAAGATACAAAAATATTCTGTATTACATGATTACTGTTACGGTGTGAAGTCTGTGCATAATTAGCCTCTTTACGGAGAAGGCTGCGCAGGAATGAACGTGTGATTAATTTCACTCCCAACATTTTATTATGTATGAAAATTTTCAAACATACAAAACAATTGAAAGAATTGTATAGTGAACATATGTGTGCTGACAATCTAGATTTCTGTCAGTTAACATTTTACTATAATTGTTTCAGCAACGCATCTATCCATCATTTTATTGACCTGTTCCATGATATAGATGCCCACGTGAGTGCATTTCATACCGATAAGTTACAGTCATCAGCATACTGTACTGTTATTTCCGTATGTATGTCATTAACTAGAGTTCAGTAATGTTGACGGTTTTGGTTTGTGTTTTTTTTTTTTTTTTGCTTTCGTGGTAAAATACATACAAAGAAACGTGCAGACCATTGGGTGAATTTGATAAATGCATACCATAAACCACTTTCAAGATACAGAACATTCTGGGCTGATGGCAGAGTTATTTCAAGCCCTCCTGAGTCACGTCTTGCTTTCAGTCCCCATAGACAATCACTGTTGTGATTTATTTCCAGTGTAGATTAGTTCTTCCTTTTGCAGATGTTCACTAACTGTTAGGAATCGTGAAGTGTACACTCTTTTGTGTGCAGCTTCCTTCACAGCATAATGTTTTTGCTATTCACCCATGTTGTTGCATGTATCGGCCTTTTTTTTAATTGCTCAGTGATATACCATAGTATGAATATACCACAATTTATCCATTCTTCTTCATGGACACCTGGACTGTTTCCAGTTTTGGGCAATACCTATCATTGGAGTTGAAGAGTCAGAGGATAAATGTATGCTTAGTTCTATAAGAAACTACCAGGTCTTCTTTCAAAGTAGTTGAATTTATTTATACTTCCACAAACAATGCATGGCCGTCATGGTTGTGCCATATTTTAGCCATTCTGGTGGGTGTGTAGTGCCATCTCATTGTGATTTTAATTTGCATTTTCCTTATGATAATGGTGTTTAGCGCTTTTGTAGGAATTTACTGACCATTAGCATGTCGTGTTTTGTGACATATCTGTATAAATTATTTGACCAGTGTTTTATTGGTTGTCTGTCTTTTAATTACTGGGTTGTAGGAGTTTTTTTTTTTTTTTTTTTTAGGAGTTTTAAAAGTATATCCTGGGTATGGAACATGTTCGATTTGTGTTTAGCAAATATTTTCTCTGGTCTGTGCCTTGCTTATATGCATTTTTCTTTCTTTGCTTCTTGTTTTTTGGTAGCAGCTTAGTTTGAGGTATTATTCATACACGATGCACATGCATTTTCTTAAAGGTGTCTTGATGAGCAGCACTTTTTTGTTTTTAACTTTTAATTTTATGATTATTGCAGAAACCTTTTCCTATCCCCAAGTCATGAAGATATTCCTCTGTTTCTTTCTCAAAGCTTTATGAGTCTAGCTTTTATGTCTCAGTCATGATCTCTCTTGAATTACAGGGAGTTTTTTTGGTTAAATCTGAAATATTGAGGTGAGATTCGGTTTTTTCTACATGTATATTCAATTGTTCAGCATCATTTTTTGAAAAGACCATCTTTTCTTCACCAAATTGCCTTTGTATCTTTATTAAGAAGTCAGCTGTCCATATATGTGTGTATTTCTGGACTCTGTGGTGTTCTGCTGATATAATTGTCCCTCTTGACGCCAATACCATACACTCCTGATTGCTGTAGTTTTATAGTAAGTCTTGAAATCAGATGGTGTTAGCCACATTATTCTTTTTTCAAAGTTGATTATTTATATTCTTTGCATTTTCATATGAATTTTACAGTCAGCTTATTGATTTCTACAGAAAAAAAAAAAAAGCCTTCTGGGGTTTTGGTCGCAGTTATGTTGAATCCAGTGATTAATTTGAATGAAATTTAACAACATGGAGCCTTCCACTTCATAAACATGGCACATCTATTTACTTAGGTCTTATTTAAATTCTCTTAGCAATATTTTACAGTTTTCAGTACAGAGGTTTTGCACATCCGATGTTAAATTTATTCCTAAGTATTTCATGTTTTTGGGTGCTTTCGTAAATGGAATTAAAAATATTTATCTTCTAATTTTTTGCTGCTACTGTATAAAAATGCAATTTCTTTTGTTTTTTAAACTTGTATCCTGTGGCCTTGCTAAACCTGCTTATTAGTTGCAGTAGCTGTTTCGTAGATTGCTTAGGATTATCTATATAAATAACTGAATCATCTATAAGAGATAGTTTTATTTGTTTCTGATTCCATTTCATTCATTTCCGTTCTTTATTTTTTCTTTTCTTTCACTTATTTGGAGTTTTCTTTGCTCTTTTTTAGCATCTTAAGGAAGAAGCTTAGATAATTGGTCTAAGACCTTTCTTTTCTAAGCATTTACGACTATACACTTTCTACTAAACACTGCTTTAGCTGTGTCCCATGATTTTGATTTGTCATATTTTTATTATGACTTTTTTGAAATATTTCCTAATTTCCCTTGTGCTTTCTTCTTTCAGCCTTGGGCTACTTGGAAGTGTACTTGAAAGTTTCCAAAAACGTAGTTTTTTTTTTTTTTAAATCTAGATATCTTGTAGTTAATTTCATTGTGGTCAGAGAACATACTCCATATGCTTTTTTTTTAGTTGTTTTTGAGTGAAAGTTTACAAATCAAGTCAGTCTCTCCTATGAAAATTTATATACACACCTTGCTGTATATTCCTAGTTGCTCTCCCCATAATGAGACAGCACAGTCCTTCTTACCACCCTGTATTCCTGTGTCCATTCAGCCAGGTTCTGTCCCCCACAGCCATCTCATCTCCCCTGGAGACAGGAGCTGCCCACAAAGTCTCATATGTCCATATGCTTTTAATTAAAAAAAAAAAAAAATTATTGTGAATTGTTGATCATACTATGTGTACTTGAAAAGAATTTCTCTTCTGCAGCTGTTGGGTGTAGTGTTCTTTAAATATCAATTAAGTCCAACTGGTTAATAATATTGTTCAGATTTTCTATGTGTTAACTATGTTTTGTCTGCTTTTATCAATTATTGTCTAGTTCTGTCAAGGAGCCCTAGTGGGGCAGCAGTTAAGCACTTGGCTGATAACTGAAAGGTCAGTGGTTCAAACCCAACAGCCGCTCCGTGGGAGAAAAATGTGGCAGTCTGCTTCTATAAAGATTATAGCCTTGGAAGCCCTATGGGGCAGTTCTACTCTGTCCTATAGGGTTACTGAGTCAGAATTGACTCAATGGCAACGGATTAGGTTTTGGCTGGGTTCAGTAGTTCCCTAGAATGACTCACAGAACTCAGGATAGCGCTAAACTTACAATTATAGTTTTATTATAGCAAAAAGGATACAAATGAAGAGATGCATAGGGCGAGGCTCTGGGAGGGTCCTGATGTCCTAAGAGACACACCAAACCAAAAAAAAAAACCAAACCCACCGCCGTCACCTTCCTGTATATTGATAACTTTCGCCAATCAGGAAGCTCACCTGAGTTTCAGTGTCCACAGTTTTTATTGGGGTTTCATTACATAGCCATGGTTGATTAAATCATGGCCCATGTGGTAGAACTCAATCTCTAGCCTCCGCTCCATCTCCCTGGAGGTTGGGCTGATTCACATGGTAGGTCTTCTGAGTCCCATACTCTCAGTCACCTCATTAGCACAACAAAGATTCCAGTCACTGGAAATTCTAATGGTTTAGAAGTTACCTCCCAGCAACTAAAATTTGGACAAAGACCAAATTATTTGGGTAAAGTAATTCTTCGCCTCCCACGTGGTATATTTTTTTTCTGTTCATTTACTTTTAACCTCTGTCCTTGTATTTAAAGTGTACATCTTGTAGACAGCATGTACTTGGGTCTTTTTAAAAAAAATTCCTTACTAAAGTCTCTGCCTTTGAATCAGTGTTTAGCCATTAACATTTAATGCAATTATACATGTGGTTGGACTCTCTGCTGTTTCAGTGTTTGTTTTCTGTACATCATCTAGAGTTTTGCTCCTGTTACTCTTTTCCTGTCCTCTTTTTTGTATAAATCACATACTTTTTAGAATTCCATTTTAATTTGTCTCACCATAAGTGGGAACCGACTCAATGGCATCTGGTTTACTGGTTTATTGGCTTTTTAGCTGTACCTCTTTGTATTGTTTTTTCCTTTAGTGATTATTCTAGGGCTGGTAATATACATTCCTAGCTTTTCATCATCTACTCAGAGTTAATATTAGAGCACTTCACATAAACTGTAGGAACCTTGCAACCATACATCCATTTTGCTGTAGATGTCACATGTGGTCTTTCTGCATGTTTGAAACCCCATAAGATAATGTAACATTTTTGTTTTAAAGTCATAATTTATATTAACCCTTCTATTTACCATTTTTGATGTTCTTCATTCTTTACTGAGGGTTTGAGTTTCCATCTACTACCATTTAAACTTAAGGAATTCTCTTTTCTTTGATCTGAAAATGTCTTTATTTTGCCTTCATCTCTGAAGAATATTTTCCCTAGCTGTAGAATTCTAGGTGGACAGTTTTGTATTTTAGCACTTTAAAAAATGTTGTATTACTGTCTTCTGATCTCTGTTATTTTTGAAGAGCAGTCCATGGTCATTTGAAACTGTTTTCCTGTATGTAATGTTCCATTTTTATCTGGCCATTTAAAAATTTTTTTTAGTTTTCAGCAGTTTGACTATTGCCTTAGTTATCTAGTGCTGGTGTAATAGTGGAAGGCTTTAACAAAGACCAATTTATTTCCTCACAGTAAAGTAGGCTAAAATTCCAAATTCAGGGCATCAGTTCCAGGGGAAGGCTTTCTCTCTCTGTTGGCTCTGGAGAAAGGTCCTTCTAACCAATCTTCGCCTGGACTAGGAGCTTCTCTGCACAGGAACCCTGGATCCAAAGGACTCGCCCTGCTCCTGGCACTGCTTTCTTGGTGGTTAGAGGTCCTCGTGTCTCTCTGCGTGCTTCTCTCTTTTATAACCAAAAAAAAAAAAAAAAAAAACCAAACCCATTGCCGTCGAGTCGGTTCCGACTCATAGCAACCCTAAAGGACAGAGTAGAACTGCCCCATAGAGTTTCCAAGCAGCACCTGGTGGATTCGAACTGCCAGCCTTTTGGTTAGCAGCTGTAGCTCTTAACCACTATGCCACTATCCCAAAAGAAATTGGCTCAAGACACAATCCAGTCCCATAGATTGAGCCCTGCTTCGTCAACGCAACTGCCACCCATTCCTCCTCATTAATATCATAGAGGCAGGATTTACAACACATAGGAGAATCTCATCAGATGACAAAATGTTTGACAGTCACACAATACTGGTAATCATGGCCCAGCCAAATTGATGCACACATTTTTGAGGGACACAATGTAGTTCATGATAACTATGATGTGCATGGAAACCCTGGTGGCGTAGTGGTTAAGTGCTACGGCTGCTAACCAAGAGGTCGGTAGTTCAGATCCGCCAGGCGCTCCTTGGAAACTCTGTGGGGCAGTTCTACTCTGTCCTGTAGGGTCGCTGAGTCGGAATCGACTTGACGGCACTGGGTTTGGTTTGGTTTTGGTTTATGATGTGCGTACCTGTCATTGTCTATTTATTCTGCTTTGTGAGTTTTTTTTTTTCACTCATATTACATGTATTTTAGACTTATTGATGTTGTCTGCAAACCTCTGTGTTCATTTACTGTTCATTTACTTTTCAGTCTGTTTCCCCCACTCATCTTTAGCTTGGAAAATTTCTGTTGATCTGTTGTGTAAGTTCACTGATACTTTCCTATTGGCTATCTCCATTCTGTAGTTAAGCCCATCCAGAGAATTTTTAATTTCGGATACATATTTTTTCATAATAGAATTTTTATTTATTTATTTATTTTAAATTTCTCTGCTGATATGTCTTTTCATTATGACTGTGTTTTACTTCACATTACTGAACATAGGTGTAGTAGCTCCTTTTAAGTCCAGCATTGTAGCATCTTTATCTTGGGGTTGGTGTCCATTGACTGTCTCTTCTTTTGAGAATATTGAGTCATTTTTTCTTATATTCTGGACCTTATAAATGATATGTGTAGAGCCTCTGGATTCTGTTATGGTCTTCTGAAGAATATTAATATTTTTGTTACGGCAGGCAAGTAACTTGGTTGAATTCAAACTGCAAGCTCTGTCTCTTGGGCAGCCACTCAAATTCTTATTCAGTTCTTGTAGTCTTAGCCAGGTTGCTTGGAATCTGCCCTGCACGTGTGTAGTTCAGGGTCATCCAGATATTTAGACTGTTCATATACAAAATTTGGGACTCTTCCTCTTAGACTCTCTTTCCCCTGGGATTATCCTCTCATTTCCTGGCAGCTGTGGATTACCTTGAATTCTGTCTTTTGATTCTTTAAGCCAAAAAAAAAAAAAAAAGACTGGAGTTTTCTCTCTCATGGAGCACAGGTTAGAGTCTGTCCTCAGACTGAACCCCTTGCCCCCTTTCCATTGAGTTGGTTCTTACTCATAGCAACATAAAGGACAGAGTAGAACTGCCCCATGGTGTTTCCAAGGAGTGGCTGGTGAATTCAAACTGCCGACCTTTTCTTTAACAGCTGAGTTCTTAACCACTGCACCACCACGGCTCCCTAGACAAAAAGCTCTAAGTAAAAAAAGGTAACTGATCCCATAGTGTTCCTTTGTTAAAAAAAGTTGACTCTCCCTTCTAATCATCCTCCAATGTCTTCATGTAGTTTGTTCATTTTTGTCCAGAGTTTATAGCTGTTATTTATGGGAGGGCCGTTCGGAAAGGAGCTGACGTGGCTGTTACTTAAGAAAGACAGAGTTTTTCCAGGTTAGTTTTTTTTTTTTTTAAATAGAAAGTTGTTCAGGAAAAGGTTTCTGAGATCCTATAGTACTTTGCTTCAGTTTTTCTTTCTTGATCTCACACGGCACTTGTCTTTTACCTTATTGCTCACATGTGTTCATTGAATTTTAACTCAGGAAATTAATAATCTTGCAAAGTGAGAATATAAAGAAAAAGAAGTGACTACCCTACCCCCCAACCTGTTTTCGCTTCCACGTCTGTCCTAACCTGGCCCTGTCTGGTGTCTTTATAGCTAAAATTAGCCACACTTGGTATTTTTAACTTAGCAATGCTTGGAAGTACTTTGGGCTGCTTTGCTGTATAGCTTGATGAAAATAATGTATAGCAGAAACCTCAGCAAATAGATGGAATAATTTCTGTTCATTTGCTCCAAGAAAATTTTGTTAATGGCGGGATTTACTGTGATAAATGTTGCCAAGTAAAGTGTTTTCCTCATATTTTTTTCCTTCTGTGACCATTTCTAGATGTTTATACTTTTCATGAGCTGTCATGCTATTAATTGAGGGTTTAGGTTTGCTAGAGCTTTGAGGATTGATTTTTGGGAGTTGCAAATCCAATTTAAAAATGATAGGTGGCTAGATGATGTGTGCCTGTACTTGTGCTGAGTGCTACAGGGCATATGAAATCTGAGATTATTGTGCCTTTTAGGAAGTTTAAGGCCTTAGAGGCAGACAAGGAGGAGAGGAGGGGTGGTTTATTGTTATCTATGGCTGCACTGTAGATTACCCCAACACTTAGTGACTGGGCACCAACATCTGTTACCTCACAGTTCTGTGGTTAGGAATCTGCGGACAGTTTCGCTGAGCCCTCTGGCTCCAGATCACTCACAGGCTGCAGTGCAGCCAAGGCTACAAATTCCAGTCTCAGTCGAAGGCATCATCAGGGAGGAGGAGCTGCTTTGAAGCCAATTTACATAGCTGGTAGCATTCAGTTACTTGCAGGTTGTTGTGCTAGGGCCTCAGTTCCTTGCTAGCAGTTGTCCTTGTTGTGTGGGCTTTTCCATAAGACAGCAAGCAAGATGGAAGCCAGAGTCTTTTTGTAAATTGATTTTGGAAGTGGTATTCCATAACTTTTGTCATATTCTGTTTCATAGAAGCAAGTCACTAGGTCCAGCTCACAGGTGAGGGCAGGGGGAGGGATTTCACAAAGGTGTGAATACGAGGAGGGTAAGGGTCATTGGAACCCTGTTTACACAATGGTTAATACCTTGGCTGTTACCTGAAAGGTTGATGGTTCGAACCTGCCCAGCGTGGAAAAATGATTGTAGGGGAGAAAGACCTGGTCTCCTGTGAAGATTACCGTCTAGATACCCTATGGGGTAGTTCTGCTCTGTCACATGGGCTCACTGTGGGTTGAAAATCAACTTGATGGCACCTAACAACAACAACGGAGGGGTCGTTGGGAACTATCTTAGGAGCTGCATGAAACTAAAACCACTGCCGCCAAGGTGCTTCCAACCCATAGCAACCCCATAGGACTGAGCAGAACTGTCCTGTAGGGTTTCCGAGGCTGTCATCTTTACCAGCAGACTGCCGCAGCTTTTTTTTTTTTTTTTTTTTGTGGAGTGGCTGATGGTTTTGAACCGCTGACCTTTTGGTTGACAGCAGAGCGCTTTAACCACTGTACCACCATGGCTCCTTTACCACAGGTGAACATGGGAAGGAATTATCTTTAGTTTAATTTTGAACAAAAAGCTAAGCAGATGAGAGATTTCTACTAATTTAGAAGTACAGATGGTAGACACCTAAATAGTTAATTGTTTTACCAAACTTCACTGAGTTATAAGTTATTTTTTAGTTTTTTGTTTTTGAAAGACTGAACCTTTCATAAAGAATCTTATCTCAAAGATTGGTTTAAAGATTAATGCAGTATTGTAATTTAAGATGCAGGGAAGTTTATAATATTAAAAAAATTAACAAAAATAAATTACCATACCAGATTTTACTGCATGTTCTAATATGTCATATTTTATACTTGTTTTGGGTTTAGATTGTAATTAGAGGTATGTCTAATTTTAGGAAAAGCAGAGACAGTAAAATAGTCACTTATTTATAGATGAGATTCCTGGCAACTTCACCCTTAGCCATAAAACGAAGCTTTCTTATTGTGCAATCTTTTTAAATGATCCCTTTGTCCTACACCCAAGTATTTGATTCAGCAGAGATTTAATGAACTCCTAGTAAGTGGTAAGCACTCAGCTAATGTAAGAAATATATGTCAGTAGTACGTGGTTCCTGCTGCCCCTATCTAGTTGGGAAGAAATTAATAAATAATTATAGTGCTGCCCCTTAGTTGAATCTATATCCATATTCAGCCCTCCCCCTTATTTTTGTTTATTTGAAAGGATCTTTTTTCTGTAGTCATAGTTTGCAACTTTATCTTAATTTTCTATCCAATACTTTTCTACACTGACATGAGTGAAAATAACTGAAAGTATCATATATTATTTCTTTTAACTTTGTTCTTTTTGGAAAAAAGGGGAGCCATATTCTTCAAATGGGGTAATATATTTTAAAATTCATGTGCTCTTTATAATGCTAAATTTATCCATCATGTAGTAACAAAATTAGAGAGATAATGGAGTCATGGTTGGCCTTTATGACTTGTTTTAAAAACCATGTTTAAAAAACACCAACGCCAAACCCATTGCCAGCGAGTAGATTCCGACTCATAGTGACTCTGTAGGACAGTAGAGCTGCCCCATAGGGTTTCCAAGGAGCAGCTGGTGGATTCCAACTGCCACCTTTTGGTTTACAGCTGTAGCTTTCAACCACTGCATGACCAGACCTCTAAAAATCATGTTGGTCTTTATATATATTTTTTGTGTATGTATGTCTGTAGTTTGAGGCCTAAGATATTTCCTACATATTTTTATCTTTCGTCTAATTCTTTGAGGAAGGTTGAGATTCTATTTGAAGGAAACTTTCCCTGGGGTATTACTTTTATGAGTAAGTTTTTTTTTTTTTTTTAACCGCTATCTTAAGAAAAGATCTATGGTAGTCTAGACATGTTTTTGTTATAGTTCAACATATTTTCGTAGTAAAATCTTCAAAGAACTTTTGCTTTCTTTTTTTTTTTAAAGAACATCAGTGATTTCAGTAAAAAAAATCCCTTAGCTTCAAATTAAATATAACATGAAGTATAACATGCAAGTAATAGAAAACTTGTTATGAAGAAATTTTGTGGAACTAATACAGTTGATAGGCAGATCTCTCTCATTAGAATGAAGTGGCCCCAAGGCCAGACACTGTGGCGGGCTGGCGAGCTTGAACCTATTTCTGTCGTTTCCTGTTATGTCCTTGGTCAAGTTCCTTCACTTTTTTGTGTCTCTCAATTTCCTATCTGTAAGATGGGAATATTAACCTAACGAAAACAAAACCAAACCAAACTAGTTGAGTCGGTTCTGACTCACAGTGACCCCATGGGATAGTAATAGTTGTTAACAAATAGTATTGTTGAAGAGATTAAATGAATTAATAAAGGCAAAGCACTATATCCGTATTAGTATTTCTTTCTATTTTTAGTATCAGTAGCATCACATCACTGGCTCAGTAATTAATTACCTGTGTCACTTAACGTCTCTGGGTCTTAGGTCTCATAATGTAAACCAAGAGATTTGGATTCTTTGAGGATATGTCGGTCTATATTAGATAATATAGATAATAATCTACTAATATATGTTTCCTCATTGAATCTCCGTTTTGTTAGGGTTTTTGTGCCTGCAGTAAAATAATACTTCGGAACATCGGCTCTGAGAATATTTATTGTAGGGTTCAGCCTCTTGAGACAGGGTTTTTGCTTTTGAAGTAATGTTTGCTTTAATTTTGTTCTTATTCATATGTCTCACAAGAAAGACTGGGGGGTGTGAGTTGTCAGTGCTCCTTAGCAGCAGGTCACGTCTCCTTCAGTGTGTGCTCAGCCAGACTGCACATGTGAGCAGGATCCAATCCAAGACATTCTCAATCTTACATGTCTTTTATATCCCTTTTACTTCCTGCCTGGTATGGTAGGTACATTTTTCTCTTCTCTGCCAAACTCTTGTAAATTCCATCCCAGTTTTTCCCTCTCTCATGATTCTAAGAATATCAGAGTTGTGTGTTTTCGTTTTTTTATCATTCCTCTGTCTTTAGGTATGTTATCAATGACAGGGACAGATTCTTTTTGTCGGCCGATTCATGTTTATTAAAATTTGCAGGTTCTATAATTATTTCTTTTTAAAAATTTTGTTTTTATTTTGATTCAAGTAAGAGATACACCCCATTAAAGTAAAATAGTACCATATGGATTTTTAATAAAGGTTACTGTCACCATTCCTGTGACTGCATTTAGTAAGTCCTTTAAGATACGTTTTCCATGTATTATTTAACTCGATGACTTGTCCCTGTTTTAAGAGATTTTTCTCCTGGGTGTTATGACCCAACAGTTTTGCTGAAATGTTTTCTAAAAGATGCTGTCCTTAGGTTTACCGATCATTTTATCAGCTTGGGTGATTCTGATCAGTTATTATACTGGATGGCATTTGTAGTTAACATATGAATATAGATGTAGGGCAAAGAGTTTAGTAGTGACATATTGGCATTTCTACTATTCTTTTTTTTTAACCTTAGTATCTCTCAGAAAGATGAATAATATACAACTGTGTAGTCTTCAGGGGAAGCTTTGCCTTTCTGCATATCTGGAGCTGTTGCCTTCCAGATGGTTTTCTTACCTTGCAGAAAATAATGTTTGCTGCCATTATTTGTATCTGCTGTTTGTCAGTGGCGTTCACAGTGTTTTCGCTGTATCCCTTAAGCGGTGAGCTGTGACAGCAGGACCTAGTTGTTACTAGCAAGGAGCTCCTTTTTTCTGATTCTTAGCAATTTTTTTTGAAGAAATATGAGTGGATAAAAGTTAGTAAATTTATGTGATAGTAGAACCCTCGAATCTAATGTGCTTTATACTGGCCATAACGATTGGTCAATTGAAAGAGTTCAAGTTTGGAATCCTTTAAAAATGACATAAACCTTTAAACATTTTAGTCTACTTTGTAACATATAAATGTTAATTCTCTAGCCTTTTGCTGTAAAGCCTTTTTTTTTTTTTCCTAGCATGATTCTGGTAATAAGAGTTCTACATTATTTTTTTTTTCCTAGAACATACCCATGTTTCATCTCCAAAGTTTCAGCTTTGGTTTCTTTAAAGTGGAGAGGGTACTTAGACATAAGCAGAATATTCTGAATATAGAATTCCACTAGACTTGTATGATCCCCCCCATCTGTTACATATGCCTTACAATTTTTCAGTGACTTACCTTAATAGAGACTTTCCAAAGCACAAAACTTAATTTTCATTGAATTTTCCATATACTTCTATTGTGTCAGTTTACGTACTGTTTAAATCGCATAATTATAAGTACAGTTGGAATGAATACATTTTGGCACAAACACAGCTGTCTCTGACAGCTGTTATGGATTGAACTGTGTCCCCAGAAAACATGCGTTGTAACTTCTAACCTCTGTGCCTCTGGAAGTCCTCTGGTGTGTAGTAGTTAAGAGCTACGACTGCTAACCAAAAGGTCGGCAGTTCGAATCCACTGCTGCTCCTTGGGACCCCTATGGGGCAGTTCTGCTTTGTCTTACAGGGCTGCTATGAGTCAGAATCAGCTTGATGGCGGTGATTTCTTGGGGGTTTTATGCCTGTGGATAAAATCTCATTTGAGAATCGGTTGTTATGTTAATGAGGCAGGATTAGTAGAGGGTGTAATATCTTGAGTCAATCTCTTGAGATATAAAAGAGTAAACTCAAGCTAGCAGGCAGTGATGGGGAAGAGACATGCCAAGTCACAGGAAAATTGCCTAGGAGCAGAAGCTCAGAAGAGATAAGGACCTTCCTCCAAAGTGACAGAGAGAGAACGCCTCCCCTAGAGCCAGTGCTCTGAATTCAGACTTCTAGCCTCCTAAACTGTGAGAAAAGTAAATTTCTTTTTGTTAAAGCCATCCACTTGTGGTATTTCTGTTATAGCAGCACTAGATGACTGAGACGATTTGATACTGAGAAGTAGGGGTGCTGCAGTAACAAATACCTACAGCGTGGAAGTAATTTTGGAATTGGGTAATGGGTGGAGGCTGGAAGGATTCTATAGTAAAAGCCTCTTAGATGGTCTTGAAGACACTGTTTGTAGAATTATGGATGTCGAAGACAATTCTGATAAGGACTCACAAGAAAGTGAGGAGAGTGTCTTAGGCTGGATTCTCTAGAGAAGCAACACCAGTAAAGCATATAAATATATCTAGAGAGATTTATGTCAAGGAAATGGCTCCCGCGGTTGTAGAGGCTGTAACCTCCCAAGTCTGTGGGTCAGATTGGCAGCTTCTCCTGATTCACGTAGCCGCGGGGGCTGGTGAACCCAAGATTGGCAGGTCAGAGGGCAGGGCTGTTGCTCACAGGCTGTGAATATCGACGAATCCCAAGATTGGCAGGTAAGACCACTGGCAAACTGCCAGCTCAAGTCCCAAGAACTGAAGGTCAGACAAACAGGAGCCAGCTACAGGATCCAGAATGAGCAAAAGCCCCGAGCTGTGTCAGGACATCCAGCTACACTCAGTGCAAGAAACTCCCTTTCAGCTGATTGGCTACTCATAGCAGATCCCAGCAAAGGGGTGATCACATACTAGATTTCAACAGAGAAGTGATCACATTATATGAATGCCAAAACACTGAGGGTCATGGCTCAGCCCAGTTGACACACAATTTTAACTATCACAGAGAGCTGTAGATAAAGTCTCTGTCATCCTAGGTAGGACATGTGGTGCCAGCGACAGAATGTTGCTAGTAATGTGGACATTAAATGTGCTTCTGGTGAGGCTTTAAAAGAAAATGATGAACATGTGGTTGGTTGGACAATAGAAGGGAAGGGTAATGCTTTTTATGTAGAGGCAGAGAACTTGTCTGAATTATGTTCAAATGTTTGGTGGAAGGTAGAACTTAAAAGTGATGAACTTGGATATCTGGCTGAAGAGATTTCTAAGCAAGACCTCATAGGGGCTGCGTGGTTTCTCCTTGCCTCGTATAGTACAACGCAAGAAGAAAGAGATGGACTTAAAAATGAACTGTGCAGAACGAAAACAGAACTTAAGAAAATTCCATTGTTCAAACTAAGGACATGTGTCCTAGAATGTTCACCAAGGACATGGCCATACAATCTTTTGTTAAAGAGATTAAGCCTGTGACTGATGGATCTAACCAACTGCTGCCAGAAGAAATCCCATCAGCTTAGACTGAAGGGGACAGAGAAAGAGCAAAAGGAAAAAACACTGCCTCTTGGAATTCCACAGACAGGCCAAAGTAGCTACATCTGTTGTCCTCCAAGAAAAGAAAAGGACATCCCTGGAGCAGCTCAGAGATTTGCAGAACTGTTAGAAGGGGCACAAGAAGCAGGGCCTTCACGCTTTCAAAGGGCAGGGCCATGGTTTCCTGGCTCTCAAAGGGCGGGGCCCCAACCTCCTAGGTTGCAGAGAGTTGGATCTTTGCCACCTCTTGCCAGCTGGGTTCTGGAGTGTGGGGCTGCCATTAAGATGTGCCAGGGGGATGGAGGGCAAGGTTGCCATGGCCAAGGGGCAGAAGAAAGGGCCTGCTGGGGCCAGGGAGGATGGGTTCACTACTCAAATGAACTAGGAGTGTGGAGCGATCCAAAGCCAAGGGAGCAGAGTTGTCCCAATGAGCCTAGAAGATGGAGCCGAAGCCCAGGGCGGAGGGGCCTCCGCCTGAAATCCAGACAATGTGGCCAACACCCAGAGTCTGGAGGACAGGGCCATTGCCCAGGTGGTCTCAGAGAACAGAATTATTTTCAAGTCTTGAGAGCTAATATAAATTTTTCTGCTAGGTTTTAGACTTGTTCGGTACCCTGTTACCATTGACTCGGTCCCTGGTGGGGATGAGAGAGAGCTGGGGTCTGAACTGAACAGGAAGGGAAACTGAGATTTCCAAACTACGCAGCTGGTGTGTGCAGTGGAATTTGTCATCCACCACACAATTTGGTGTCAGAGGTGGTTGATCTTAGTTTCCCTGGACTGGCTTGATACAGTTGGTGACTTTGCAAAGACTTACTTGAGGGGTCCTGACTGCACAAGGTTAGAAAAGGAAGTTTCACTGGCATATTTTGGGGCTCTTTAAACTTACAGATTTTTACTTTTTACATTTAATATCTCTTACTACATTTCAGATCACTTCTTTAACAAATATTAGGAGACATGAACAATGCCAACCCTTTAGGGATTTAACATCTGATGCTGGTAGAGAGATGGTATGCATAGTGTTTTGGACAGTACAGAGAAAGGAGTTCTGTTTGGGAGGGGGAAGGAGGAGAAGCTTTTAAGAGGAGGCAACACTTGTTTCTAAATTTTGAAAAATCAGAATTAGGCAGAAGATATTTGGGAGAGGAAATGGGGCAGATAGTCATCTAAGGGAGACAAGGCATATGTGTGTATACAGACTTGGAGGTCTGAATGCATATGGCATAATTGTTACTTGGAGTGATGGATTTTTGGCCTGTTTGAACGCTTATGTGCCCCCAATACTAGGGTGGCGGAATGGTGTTTGGCACACATTGTGTCCTCAGTAAGTATTTGAAAAAATGAAAAGGTCAAGGCAAGCGGAGGCCAAATCACAGTGGGTCTTGTTTAACATGCTGCAGAGCAAGAGTTTATCCTGAAGAGAGCCTTTGAAGTACTGGGTCTTAACCAGAAAAGTGACATGATCAGATTTGATTTTGAAAAATATTCTTCTGGCCGCATGTTTAGAATGGATTATTGGGACGGGGGGAGTGAGATTGGAGTCAGAGATACCAGTTAGGAGACTGTTGAAATAATCCAGTTGAGAAAATAGGGAAGGCTCAAATTAAAGAGAGCTTTATGAGCAAAGGGATAAGGAATCCCAGAAGTCTTTAGGAAGTTGAATTGAGCAGCCTGTGACTGAGTGCATGGGGGGAGGGGAAGTGAAGGGCAGGGAAGATTCTAGACTGGCCCCTAGGCTTGCAGCTTAGATGACCAGGTTCCAGAGTGGTAGTGGTGGTGCCATTAACTGAGAGAAAGCACTCTGTGAAACCTAACACAAGACATGCTATTTTTAGCTTATTTTCCTATTTGAGGAAAATATATGTTTAATGTTTCTATTTGAGTATATAATCTCTTATAACTGAGATGGCCTAGCTCAGTTTCACCGTATGCCAGGAGCTGTAGACCATCAACTTGAACATATTTGTAGAATTGAGTTGAAACCTAACATTGCATTTACACCAAGCCCCGTTAATGATTCAAATATTTTAAAATTGTAGGCTGCAACAAAACATTTGACATCAGAATAAAATGAAAATCCTATCTTTAAAATTCCCAACTTTTTTGTGTACTTTCTTAATATTTTATCTTCTGAAGAACTGGTACCTCAGTTCGTGGAATGATTCAGTAGCATAACAAATAAGAGGTTCATTCTCTTTCTTTAGGGTAAACTCTCTAAGTGCCTGGTAGTATGTTGTTAGTTGCCATCAAGTTGATTCTGACTTACGTTGACTCCATATGTGCAGAGTAGAACTGCTCCACAGGGTTTTCAAGGCTGTGACCTTTTGAGAGGAGATTGCCAAGTCTTTCTTTCAAGGTGCCTCTGACTGAATTTGAATGGCCAACCTTTCGGCTAGTAGCTGAGTGCTTAGTATGGTAGAAGTTACTGTGCAAACTTTGGTAAATAACCACAGACTAGGCTCTGTGCAAGGGGCCCCGGTGGCACAATGGTTAAGCACTTGACCGCTAACCCAAAGGTTGGTGGTTCAAGCCCACCTGCAGCTCTGTGGAAGAAAAGACCTGGTGATCTGCTCGCATAAAGATTGCAGCCTAGGAAGCCCCATGGGGCAGTTCATCTTTGTCCTATAGGGTTGCTATGAGTCAGAATCAGCTCAATGGCACACGACAACAAGGCTCTGTGATGCATGCCAGGGGTTCAGGGATGAATGACATGCTCTCCATGTTCATATATATGCGTGAAAGAATGAGTTGGAACTATGACTTTCCAGAGTGATACAGTTTACCGCGTGTCACATGCTATTTTGAGAATATTGATAAAATGCTAGGTGTTGTCCAAAATTTTTCTCTTTCCTTCGGTTACCTCTTCACCCTCTTCTCTTCATACGTCTATCAGCAAATTCTGATGGCTGTATTTGCAGTGTACATGATACATGCGTCCCACTTCACTTTTTCTCCTTTGCTTCTAGTCCGGTCCAAGTCTCAACATATATGCATTTCACACTGTCTTCCTGCTTCAACTCTTACTTTCTGTGCCGCCTTTTGAAATCCCTTCTCTACCTAGTAGCTAGAGTGAGCTCTTAAAAATTGAAGTCTTGTTTTGCTGAAAGCCCTCTCTTGGCTTCCTAGTACACTAGGAAGCTCTTTACCATGGCTCACGTATTACCCCCTCAGTCTTGCTTGCTGAAAGATTAGTGACTATTGTGGGACCTCAAAAGAGGGAATGATTAATTCTGATTTTGGGGCCCTGAGAAAGGCTGAAGGAATGGTATTTGATCTAGGTCTTGGTAGATGAGTAGGATTTTGTTAGGTGAAATTATATGTTGAACAAACATGAAAAGAATGTTTGCTGTGTGCCATTGTTGTTGTTAGTTGTTGTCAAGTCAGCTCCCAACTCATGGTGACTCCGTGCACAACGGAGCAAAATACTGTCTGGTCCTGTGCCGTCCCCATGACTGGTTGTGGATGCAACTGTTGTGATCCATAGGGGTTTCACTGGCTGGTTTCAGAAGTAGATTGCCGGCCCTTCCTTCCTAGTCCATCTCAGTCTGGGAGCTCTGCTGAAACCTGTTCAACATCATAGCAACACGCAGGGCTCCACTGACAGATGGGTGGTGGCTGCACGTGACGTGCACTGGGTGGAAATTGAATCCGGATCTCCCGCATGGAAGGTGAGAATTCTACCACTGAACCAACACTGTGCTAGGCACTGTCTTTTTCGTGCTTTCTCTTGAAAAGCCATGACTAATATGTGGTGTCTCTGAAAGGAAGTAGCTGTTTGTCATAGATTTAGTTTCATTGTAACCTCAATAAATAGCGTATACAAGAAAATCCAAGCAGCCATTACTCTGCTTAAATACCAGGAAGCATTTTTTTCCAAGAATAGAATTTGGCAAGCACTGCTTGACCAGTCTCATTCTTAACCATCACATATACCTGTTCAAGAAATTTGACTATATTCAGAAATGCCACAAAATTTTAATGCAGTATTATGATTTTTAGACTTTTTTTTTTTTTTTTTTTTTAAGGCCAGCTGTCTCTAGTCTTCTAATACCAATTTTCATTTTAAAATGACAAAAGTAACATCAGGAAGATTTAAGTACAGCCAACTATATATACCAATAGGATTTGGTCATAAAATGAAGTTTTTGTTTGTAACTAATTTAGGACCAGATCTTTACAAAAATACAGCTTCGTAATTTGCTAATTTAATCTTTTGCGTAGTTCCTTTACTGACTCAGAATCTTGAAGCCTTTGACTAGGTGTTCTTTTTGAGACTTGTCATGGTGCAGAGAGAGCAGTACTATAAAGATTATAACAATTTTTGTCCTTTGCTGTGCTTGTTTAGATCTTCATTTTCTTAAATTTTTTTTTCCTTTTTGGCTCTCCAGTAGCTGTGATTTTTAACTCCTGCCTCACTTCCTTGTCATGAGCTGTATTTCCCTGAAAAACTGCACATATGTGCATAAAGTCAGGAATTCCAAAGTTCATTTTACTTGTTGACATTTTTGGCTAAAAATTCTCCTCTCAAGAGCTGGAAATTCTTAATCAGAAGAATTTCTGTTCCTAGCATTGCTTTATTGCTTGTAATACATGCCAACATAAGGCAGTAATACTTTTTTTGCTTGTGGCTAAAACCAGTTACATGTTGAAGTAGGCCCTTGATTTAAGGTTTTTACTGGAACGGAGAGATACGAAAAAAATATGGAAAATGTAGAGAATTGTCCAAGAAGCTAAAGTTACTACATTTAATGATTTGTTCTTTGTTTTGAGATTTTTGTTCCTATTTTTAGGTACCAAAAAAAATCCTCATTTTAACAAATGATGGCGGTCCTCTCCCATCCCCTGTCACCACCACCACCTCCCCCAAATTTCCTAAAATATTCACTGCCAATTCTGTATTGATTCATCCAATCTGTTTTTGAAGTTCATAGTTCTCTGAAACCCAAAACTGGGTACCGTTGGCTTATTTTGTGTATCACATCCAAGATTAGAGTTGATAACGTCTGCCCTAGTGAAGAGATGTCCTCAGATGCTGTGGAAGGGAACAGAAGGGCTTCAGTTTTTGCCCCTGAGAACCTTAGTGGGCAGTGCTGTCCCTTTCTGGCTGGGCCTTGATGTGTCCTCTCTGAGGGCCTGATGTCTTTCTAGGACTACAGAGTTTTAGGGCTTATCTGTCCCTTCACAGGTTGCCGTGACTATTACTACTTCTCTAATAACACCTTAGCTCTTACCCAAATTTTATTTTTCTCTTTATTCTTGGCTTCTCCTTGTTCTTCTTGGCTTTGTTTAGAGCTGGATTTGTATCCTTAGCATTTCATTTTGAAAATTCCTTTCCATCTTCTTTAGAAAACTAATGAATTAACTTCTGTATCGTTGGCCTTTCTTGGCTACTTGGACATATTCCTTTGAAATGTCCTTGTTTCTATGGTTATAGCATTCCCAGGGGAAGCTGACCAGACGTTTGCTGACTGACTAGATGGTTTGTATATATCTTGATTAATTACGTGCCAGTCAAAGCTATTATTCAATTAACGTGTTTCAGTATTTGGGGATGTCTCTAGCAACTTTTCTAGCAACACACTGTACAGCAGTAGGGAAGAAAATGGTGAAGGAAAACATTAGGGCGCCCTATATAAACCTCCTAGTTTTAGATTTCCAGTATTTTTTTTTTTTAATCTTTTTAAAACATTTTGTTTCATTTTTTTCTGAGGCATGGAGTGACCCTATTTATAAAATGGGAATTTAACTATTGCTTTTTTTTTTTTTTTTAGCTTATAGGATCCCACTGGGACTTCTCAAAGAGATATTATTTCTTGAACCTCGGGAAACATTATGAAGATCCAAATATTTTAAGTTTTGAAAAATGGAAAATACAGTTTTGTATTAATTTGCAGATTTGTTTATTGAATTGTTATTTATAATTAGTACTTTGCATAGGGTTCTATAAATGCCACGTAACAAACATTTCTTTTGTGAGCAATGAAGAGATTTCAGCTGCTCTGCTGACAAATGCCCTTTAATCAGTCTTTTGAAAATAATCAAGCTTTAGTCATTGACTTGTTTTTATTATCAGAAATATTTTACCAAAACATTTCAGTGTAGCATAAAAATTTAGGCAGCGCCACTGGGCTTATTTCACTGTTTGTGCGGCACAAATACAAGTTAGTTAGTTTTTTTTTGGTATTACATTCTTTTATTTTCCATCAGTAAAGGAAGCTGTTGGTACTCGTGAGGTCACTATAAGTTAGTTTTTGTAAAATTTCTCTAATGGAAATTGTAACCCAACTGTTAGCTTTAAAACAATTTTATGGCTTGATGCTGTGACCTCTGTAGTCCTCCGATGGTCTGTCATCGAGTCACGCTATGAGAGTAAACACATACCACCTCTGCCAAAGCTGCTTTATCTGTCCTGGGTGGGCTTAGAGAGGGCACAGAGGCAGGAGTCTGAGGGCAGAGTGCAAAAGTGACTTTTTGCTTCTGAGGACATGGGGGGAAGAATCCACATTATTTATTGTTTAAAATCTTTGAGGCTAAAATTGTTAGAGTGAGCAGTACTTTGGTCAAAGATGGAGTTGGATGAGCTAGTTAACTACTGCTTAAGCATCAGATAAGCCTTCTATGTGGAGGTTGAGTTCTTTCAATTGAGTTAATAGCACAGAGTTACTAATGTACCTACTTTTGTCTGTTGCTCACTTTTGAATAATAATTTTATTATTCAAAATGTAAAATTCAAATCAGTCTTTTTCCCAGCAGTATTACAGAATGTTCAAAAGGTTGAAGCTATTGTTTAATATGAAATTGAGATCACCTCTCCATTTTATTTGTGTATCTCAGTATTGCTTAGTAACAAATAATTGAGATGAAGCTGAGATTTAAAGATTCTTTTTCATGGAATTGGTCTTTTCCTCTTTAATATTTATCTCTAAAGGTTCTAGATAGGTCCTTAGAAATCATTTTGTCTTGCATTTTTGAATGAGAAATTTGAAATATAGGATGTTAAGTATTTTGTCCAGAGTTTATAATACTCTCCTGTTGTATGAATGAGTGTGTTGTGTGTGTGTATCAGGGGAATCAAAGAATTAGTCACGTTGCCATCCATTCATTGTTAGTGGTCACCCAGTATCTCAAGGGGCAAATAGTGCTTATAATAAAAATAATCTTGCCAGCGAAGAAGGAGAAATCACAGACAGGTCACCAGTGTAATAAACACATATGTAATTAAACATGTGATGATGGATTTAAATTTGTAGTTGTATTAGGTATTCAGTGTAGTAAATGAAGTAGATACTCAACTTTGGAGAAAATATTTCTTGTGCTTCTTATGCTTTTTGTGGCTCTTGATCTCCTCCTCCTGGTCCCTCATTACATTTCATTTTTTGGTCTTTTTTTTCCCCAGTAGACTCTACTTAAAAGGGCAGGAAGCCTCTGTCTTGTTCACTGTTGTCTCCAGCACTGAGTAATAGCAATAAGTTTGATTGACTGCCAGATTGTCTTACCCTGCTTTACGTGGCTATGTGGGGCACTCACCACATTTTACAAGTCTTAAGTTTGAAATATCTAAATTTTATTTTCACAGTGAACAGAGTATCTGTCAGGCAAGAGCTGCTGTGATGGTTTATGATGATGCCAATAAGAAGTGGGTGCCAGCTGGTGGCTCAGCTGGGTTCAGCAGAGTCCATATATATCACCATACAGGCAACAACACGTTCAGAGTGGTGGGCAGGAAGATTCAGGACCATCAGGTAAGGGTCTGTTGAAATTCTTATTTAAAGCTTATCAATGTAGTATTAAAAGAGGACATGGTGTATTCAGTAAAATGCTGTAAAACTCTCATCAAAATAGTCTGTATGAGAAAAGCTAGGTTTTGCCTTTCCATCTTACCCCTTTCTACCTTTTATGAAGTATGGATTCAGATGAAGATTTAGAACTAATTGTACAAAAATATAAATACTCCTTTTTGTATTATGACTCTTAGATCCTCTGGCCTTCCAACTTGGTAGTTTTGGGGATCTAAAGTAATTTAGGACAAACAAAAATGAAATACTACTTGTCTTAGTTTTCTAGTGCTGCTATGACAGAAATACCACAAATGGGTGGCTTTAACGGACAAATTTATTTTCTCACAGTTTAGGAGGCTGGAAGTCCGAATTCAGAGTGCCAGCTCTAGGGGGCTTTCTCCCTCTGTTGGCTCTGGAAGAAGGTCCTGTCTCTTCTGAGCTTCTGCACCTGGGCATTCTTCATGTGGCTTGACATCTCTCTATCTCTCTTCCCTCCCATCTCTGCTTGTCTGTTCTGCTCTTTTTATATTTGTAAGAGATTGGCTGAAAACACACCCTACACAAATGCTGTCTTATTGACATGACAAAGACAACCCATTCCCAAATGGAGTTATAACCACAGGCATACCTGTTGCCTTCAAGTGGATTCATAGCAACCCTATAGGACAGAGTAGAACTGCCCCATAGTTTTTCAGAGGAGCAACTGGTGAATTCAAACTGCCAACCTTTTGATTGGCATCCCGAGGCAAAATTTCCCTTCATCTGTGAATCTGTGAAATCTAGAATACAGGTTACCTGTTTTCAAAGTACAGTGGTCGAACAGGCACAAAGTAGATATTTCTATCACAAGTGGGAGAAATTAGAGGAAGAGAAGGGATGACAGGCAACAAACAAGTCCAGAACCCAGCAGAACAATTTACATTAGCTCTCAAAAAAAAAAAAACAAAACGAAACCCAGTGCCGTGGAGTCAATTCCAACTTATAGTGACCCTATAGGACAGAGTAGAACTGCCCCATAGAGTTTCCAAGGAGCACCTGGCTGATTCGAACTGCCGACCCTTTGGTTAGCAGCCGTAGCACTTAACCACTACGCCACCGGGGTTTCCTACATTAACTCTCAAGGCTTGAAAATAATTCTCTGTTCTCTGAGACCATCTGGGCAGTGGCCCTGCCCTCCAAATTCTGGGTGTTGATCACACCCTCTGGGTTCTGGGTGGAGGCCTCTCAGCTCTGGGCTTCAGCTCTACCTTCCAGGCCTATTGGGATGGCAACTCTGCTACCTTGGCTTTGGCCCAAGGCCCCATTCCTCTAGTCTATTTGAGTGGCAACCCCACCCCCTCGGCCCTGGCAGGCCCCATTCTTCTGCTGCCCCCTTGGGTGTGGCAGGCCCACCCCCTCAGCTTTGGGCAGCAGCCCCATCCTCTTGGCTAAACTGAACGGCAGCTGAAGACTACAGAAATGAGTTGGTGAAGATGTGACTTTTTGAAACCTAAGAGGCTGTAGCTCTACCTTTTGAGACTCCAGAGGCCATGACCCCACCCTTAGATACCTAGGCAGCCCTATTTCTATGCTCCTTTCAACAGTGCGGCTGCTCCAGGGATGGTCCTTTTCTTTTCTTAGAGGACAACAGATGTAGCTCCTTTGGCCTGTTTCCTGCCTGTAGAATTCCAAGAGGCAGACAGTGTTCTTTCCTTTTGCTCTTTCTCTGTTCCCTTCAGTCTGAACTGATAGCTTTCTGCTGTGGTAGTTAGTTAGATGCAATTCAGTCCGTAACATAAATAGCGGAGTACATATTTTAGAAATTGTTTTCCTGCCAAAAGTATGGAATGCAGGAATTGAAGAAGGAGTTAAAGGTATAAATAATGCCAGAGAATATTGTTAAATTTATATATCATAGGAAAATAGTAGATATTAAGGTTGCTAGAATAGTTAGGCTTTTGTAATTCACGTCAAGGACAACAGCTAAGCTTTTACTAATCCCTGCTCTGGATTTCCTACAAGGTGACTGGATTATCTGGTTACTTGATTTCTTTGGCTTTAAGAGATTAGGAGCATAGAGGAAAATGTAGGTTGGGTCTTACTAGCATTAAGTACAGTGAGAACTGTGAGACCTGGAACTCGATGGGACTGCCTTGTTTTTCCAGGTCTTGCAAGCTTTCTGCCTTGGACAGGGTGCAGCCTTATCACTTTTCTGTTGCTCTGTATTAGCGGAAAATATTTGAGTTTTCCTTCTCTGACAGGTTTCTGCCTTTCCGGCTTTTGCAGATTTTACTGTATATGATGATAGCAGCAAGAACTTTTAAAAAGAGTAAATTTATGAAATACTTCTGGTTTTGATAAAATGGTAGAATCAATCAGTGTTAAAACAATCCTGCTACAAATGTAGGAGGATGTAACAAATATTCATTTTCAGTTCCTATCCGAGCTCTAACAGAAGGAAAGGAGATAACCCTAGGTTTCCTCTAGGAAGCGCAGGGGTGTGGTGCGTAAACCGATGGGATGGTAGGAGTTGATGGACTGGTAATAGCAGCTATAGACTTAGGGTTGTTCTCCTACAGCAGGGACTATGGGCCTGGGAGAGGTGGGGTTTCCAAGTGCTGTCTCCGCATAGAGCTGTGGCTCTTAAAGGAGCCGTGTCTCTTAAAGGAGCCGTGTCTCTTAAAGGAGCCGTGTCTGTCAGCACAGGGAAGCAGAGGAGTTTGTTTCTGTCTGAGCTTGTTTAGGAGCTACCCTGAGAAATGGGAATCTCAAACTTCACTCACATAACTTCAGTCTGGAAATTAACGAAGACAATTCCAGGCCAGTGAAACTCCTGGCGCATGTGGCAAAAACACAGTGCTGCCCTGGAGGGGAGCTTTCAGTCACTCCACAGAAAGAGCAACTCACAGAATTTACCAAATTATTGATGAGATAAAACTGTCCCAGTCTGCCCCTCTTTCTGCCTTCTCAGATTACTTCTCTCTGTCTGTTCCCCATACCCTGACCCCCCACTCCCCAGTCTCCCTCCTTTTTCCTCTGCACCCCCACTTCCCCCCAGTCTCTGAGGCACATGCCCGTCTCTGCCCCGCTTGTGCTGCGTGCTTTCTCCACACTTTGTCTTTGCTGCAGCAGAGTCTCCCAGCAACGAGTGAGGCCAGAGACAAACCAAATAGTCCCAAAGATACTGTTACAAAGAAAAAAGGAAAACTGGACAACTAAAACTTTGTCAGTTTGTTGAACACCTTTAACACATTCTAAACAAATAGCTGTAAAATTTTGGTAAATTTGGCAAACTGGTCATTTGAGAGTATTGATTAACAATCCTAAAAGTATCTAAATGTTGGCAAAAAGGAAAATGAATATTTAGAAATAATTAGAAATAAACCTGTATAAGCCAGAAAATTTCCACAGGGAACACTGAAATTTTTATTCAGAAGAGAATTAAACCATTCCATGACCCCTCGCTTCAGACATATGGAGTGTTTCTTAAAATGTTTGGAAATTTAAATACACCCTTCTAAATAATTCATGACACTAAGATGAAATTGTTACAAAGATTAGAAAATATTTAGAAATTAAGAAAATAATTAGACCTGAATGACAAGGTTGTTACATACAGAAGTTTGTGAGATGAAGCTGTGGCTCTCCTCAGGGAGACAAGTCTTAACTGCATATAGTAGGAAAAAAGGTAGAATAAAAAGTAATGAGCTTAACCCAAAGAAAACAGAAGGAAATATTAAAGATAAGAGAAGAAATTAAGTAAAAAAGAAATAAAGATCGTTAACAGAAAAGCTGCTTCACTGAAAATACAAACCAGGCGAGTAGCAGAATCAAGTGGGAAAAAACGACAAGGCACAAATAAAAATGTATTAGGAATTAAAAAGGATACAACTATAGTTATAGTAGGGAAATGAATTAGGAGATTATGAACAACTTTATGCCAATAAAAAGACCACCTTATAGAAAAATATAATTTTTCAAAACACAGAAAAAGTAAAAAAACTTAATAGATCTATAATCATAAAATAAATCAGTAGTTAATAGTCTATCCCCAAAACTTAAGCAAAGGACGGGAGAGGGTTCAGAGCATTTACGAACAAAACCTGAAAAACGTCAACATATCTGTTTCATGCAAACTGCTGTAGAGAATAGTATGTTCTGTTGTTGTTGGGTGCCATCGTTAGGAGTTGTTGAGTCGATTCTGACTTAAAGCAGCCCCTATGATTTTGCTACCTAACACATAGAAGAACAGTTTGAGAGAATAAAAATTAAACACATCTAAACTTCCTGTTAAAAAAAAATTATCCACCATTTATTTGTATAATTATATACAAGGTATATAAATATAATCACCACCAATTGCTGTTGAGTCTGTTCTGACTCCTGGTGACTCCATGTGTTTCTATTTAATTATGTGTGTGTGTGTGTGTGTGTGTGCGTATATATATATATAGTAGAACTGCACTCTAAAGGGTTCTCAGTGGCTGTGACGTTTAAGTAGATCACCAGACCTTTCTTCCATATAGAAGCAGATTACATTAAAATATTCTAGTTCTCTACTTAACACTTAATAAGTTCTAGGTCTTGTACTTAGGTTTCGTATTGTTGTATTGTAGGTGTCCTTGAGTCAGTCCTGACTCATAGTGACCCTAGGTACCACAAAAAGAAACACTGCCCTGTCCTCTGCCACGCTCACAATCGTTATGCCTGAGCCCACTGTTGCAGCCAGTCAGTCCATCTTGTTGAAGGTCTTCCTCTTTTCCGCTGACCATGTAGTTTACCAAGCATGATGTCCTTCTCCAGTAACTGATCCCTCCTGACATGTCCCAAGTATGTAAGGAGTATGTCTCGCCATCCTTGCTCCTAAGGAGCATTCTGGTTATACTTCTTCCCAGACAGATTTGTTTGTTCTCTTGGCAGTCTGTGGTATATCCAGTATTCTTCACCAAAACCACAATGCAAAGGCGTCAATTCTTCGGCCTTCTGTATTCATTGCCCAGCTTTCGCATGCATATGATGCAGTTGAAAATACCATGGCTTGGGTCAGGCTGCCCTTACTCTTCAAGGTGACATCTTTGCTTTTCAACACTTTGAAGAGGTCCTTTGCAGCACATTTACCCAATGCAATGTATCTTTTGATTTCTTGACTGCTGCTTCCATGGGGGTTGATTGTGAATCCAAGTAAAATGAAACCCTTGGCAACTTCAATCTTTTCTCCATTATCATGATGTTGCTTATTGGTCTGCTTGTTTTTGGTTTTAGATAATTATATATATACATAAAACCAAACCCAGTGCCGTCGAGTCAATTTTGACTCATAGCGACCCTATAGGACAGAGTAGAACTGCCCCATAGAGTTTCCAAGGAGCGTGTGACCGATTCGCACTGCCGACCCTTTGGTTAGCAGCCGTAGCACTTAACCACTACGCCACCAGGGTTTCCATACATATATATACTTCTAATATATGTATTAGATAACTTGGTTTTATTTTAGAAAATATAATTTCTGACCTCAAAAGAGAGATGCAGGTAAGAATGGAGATGCTAAACATGTAAGCAAAGAAGTATAATAGAGTGTTTCAGTTGCTTTGGTAAATCTGAACACATAGTACAGTGAAGGCAGAAGCCATCACTTTGTGGGGAAGACGGGAGACTTCATAGACAACGTGAGATCCTGAGCCAACTCACACGGAAGAATAGCTGTTCCCTGCACTGTTTACTTCGTTATAATCAGGCTAAAAAAAAATAGATGGGCATGTGTAGGAGAGGGATCCCTGGTGGCACAGTGGTTAAGATCTGTGACTGCTAGTCAAAAGGTCAGCAGTTCGAATCTGCCAGTCACTCCTTGGAAAACCCTAAGGGGCAGTTCTACTCTGTCCTGTAGGGCTACTGTGAGTCTACTGGACAGCAGCAGGTTTGTGTGTAGGATAGAACATAAACACTAATGAAGACATAAAGGGGCCCTGGTGGTGCCATGGCTAAGTGCTCAGCTGTGAACTGAAAGAGTGGCAGTTCAAACCCCCCCATCGGCTCTGCAGGAGTAAGACCTGGCAGTCTGCTTCCATAAAGATTAGAGCCAAAAAAATCATATGGGGTAGTTCTGCTCTGTCACACGCGGTCGCTACGAGCTGGAATAGACTTAAGGGCAACGAACAACAGTATAGACCACAGAAGCTCATTGGGTTTGAAGTACAGAATTTAAGATTATGATAAAGCCCAATCCTGATAACATGGACATTCCTGTAAGTAGTTATTATTAAATGAAAATACATGCTTCTTCCTGACTTGTAAAGCTTTTTGAGATTAGTAGCAGTAATGTTAGAATGAGTGAAATAATTGATTCACATTTTAAAATTTCTTAAGATTAGAAAAAGGGAATCATTTAAATAATGTCATTTTGATCTAGTAATATTTTCTTCAGCTTTTACTAAGATTCTGTGCCTGAATAATTGAAAAAGCAAATTTTCTCTTGTTTGCCCTTTTAGGCAATTTGGCAAGCAGGGATACACTTTTGCCTTGAAGTAGGTTTTATAATTTTCTAATAATGTTAAATTCTAGTAGCTTTGGGTTTCTAATAGCTAAAGATTTATAATTTCCACCCCTAGTTTGACAGATCACCATATTTTTAGGTATTTGATAATTTTTTGTTGCTATTGTAGATAGTATTTTTTAAACTTTTATGTTCTACCTCTTTAATGGTTGTACATAAAAAGGCTGATTTTTGTATAATAAGCATGTATCCAGAAACTTGTTAAGCTAATTTATTAACTCTAATATTTACATGCATGTTTTTATTACCCTAAATACACGAGCATGTCAGTGTAAAATGACAGCTTTATCCTCTTTTCCAATTCTTGCATATTTTATTTGTTTTTATTAGACTTGTCAAAGACAAATATAAATCAGTACCTTTACTTTTTCCCCAGTAATACAAGGACCTTAGAATACTTTATCTCCAATAACACCCCCTTCTCCTGTGCCCATCCCCAAATTCCAGTGCATTCCTAGCAGATACTTTAATTCTATATGTATTTTAAACCCCATAAAACATTATTATTGTTAGTTTTATACAGTCAGCGTTAATTTAGGTATACTGAATATTTACCCCTGGTGACATAGTGGTTAAGAGCTACGGCCAACCAAAGGTCAGCAGTTCCAATCCACCAGGCGCTCCTTGGAAACACTACGGGGCAGTTCTGCCCTGTCCTCTAGGGTCGCTGTGAGTTGGAATCGACTCAACGGCAGCGGATTTGGTTTTGATTAATATTTCCCCTTTTCTCTTGCTTTTCATTCCTTCTGCCCTTTGAAGCTTTTGTAAGGATCATTTTTAATCTTGAAGAACATACTTTAGAATGTCTGTCAATGCACATTTCTTTTTTCTTTGTCAGAAGTGTCTTCATTTCAGCTATCAGACGTTTAAAAAGATCTAAATGAATGGCAGTGTGTGATATCCATGAATTGGGAGACAGCCTGATGGTATCAGTTCTCCATAGATGGATCTTTTACTTTCAGTGCCACCTCAATCAAAATGCCAACAATTTTTTTTGGTGTTAATTCACAAGCTGAATATATCATTGTAGCCACACATAAAGGACCAAGAATCTCCAGGACAATGATGAAGAACACCCAAGTGGAAGGACATACTCTTGTGACTATCAAGACTTGATATAAAGCTATAATAACTAAGACATTATGGTATTTGCTCAAAGATAGGCACATTGAGCAGTAGAACAAAATAGAATCCATTTGGACACCTGATGTAGGAAAAAGGTAAACTCCAAGCACAATTAATAGATGGTGCTGGATAAATTGGATAGCCGTATTGGGAGGTGTGAGAGTTGAATCATGTCTTACACCATGTGTAAGCGTCAATTCCAGTTGGATTAGAGATATAAATACGAAAGGTAAAGCATCTGTGAGATAATATATGATAATATTTTCATGACTTTGGGATTGAGAAACATTTCTTAAACAGGATATTAAAAGCACTAACTGTAAATGAAAAGATTGCTAATTTGGACTGAATAAATTTTGAAAACTTTTGTTCATCAAAAGACACCATTAAGAGAATGAAAAGATAAGCCACAGAATGGAAGAAGATACTTGCAACACGTGTAACCAACAGCGGGGTCACATCTGAAATATAAAGGAGCCTGCACATCAGTAAAGAAAAAAAGGACAACTTGTTAGGAAAATAGGCAAGAAATTTAAATTAAGCAGATATTCACAAAAGATAGCCAATAAAACATATAAAAAGGTACTAAATTCTTTAGTAATCAGGGAAATGCAAACTAAAACAACAATATAGTATTTATACCCATCAGAATATTTGAAATAAAGACAGGCAGCCCCAGTTGTAATACTGCATAGTATATGGAGTAATGGGAGTGACCAGACCCTCCTGTGGAAGTGTAAATTGGTAATAACCAATTTGGTAAGCCGCTTGGTGTTATCTACTAAAGTTGAACATAAACATAGCCATGACAAGTCCATTCCTGGGTATATTCCCAACAAAAAGGTGTGCTTGTGTATACCAAAGACCCGTAGTAGAGTGTTCATAGCATCACTATTTGTAATAGCCCCAAACTGAAAATAACCCAAATGTACATTAATAGAATGATGGCTAAGTAAACATGATTTATACAATGGAATCGGATTCCCCAAATGAACGCGAATGGTTAAGTGCTCAGTTACTAACCAAAAGGTTGGTGGTTCAAGTCTGCCTAGAGGAATCTCAGAAGAAAGCCCTGGCCATCTACGTCTGAGAGATCACAGCCACTGAAAACTTTATGGAGCGCAGTTCTACTCTGAAACCCAGAGGTTACCCTGAGTCAGAACCAGCTCGAGGGCAGCCGACTTTGGGGTTGGTGTACAGTGGAATGCCGTAGTGAAATGAAAATGACCACACTACAACGACATGCAGTAAATGGATATTTTTCATTATCATGAAATAATATTTTGAGGGAAGGAGAGCAGACTCCTTATAATATGTATTGTGTAACTCCATTTAATGAAAATACAAAGACTGGCAAAAACCTTTTGGGAGGTGGAAGGATTTACGAGAGGGGCTTGTGTTAGTGTTCTGTTTCTTAATCAGGAAATTGTTTATATGGGAACATTGACTAAGATATACACTTAGGTTTTATATACTCTTCTGTATTTGTAATACTTCAGCAAAAAATTTAACATGTGTTTAATAAGGAATGTAGGTTTTCTTTTGATTTGTTGTTTCACTGTTTCAAGGTCAGACCTCCGTAATCATCAGAGTTTAGCTTCCATCATCTTTCTGCAGACTGATTTTATCCCGAATAATTGTTCTAGCCACTTTTGCCATAATCTGTCAGGAGCAGGTTTGAATGAATATATTCAGCATTTGTTGATTCTTCCTTGATTTTGCCATTTATTGGCTTGACTTTACAGAGAATTACTGTCTTTTAGGTCGTGATAAATTGTGCCATTCCTAAAGGGTTGAAGTACAATCAAGCTACACAGACCTTCCACCAGTGGCGAGATGCTAGACAGGTGTATGGCCTCAACTTTGGCAGCAAGGAGGATGCCAATGTCTTCGCAAGTGCCATGATGCATGCCTTAGAAGTTTTAAATTCACAGGAAACAGGTAAGGTATCCCTGGTTTATTTTTACACTTGAAGTGCTGTGTATATGTTATAGTTAATCTTTTTGACCAACTTTTAAATCATATATCTTCTTGAAGGAATTCTTGAATTTCTTTTGCTTGCTGTGAAAATGTAGACTTGTTTGTTGATAATAAACATATAATCTGGAAGGATAATTCTGTGAGATCAGTTAGTTTAATAATTTTTTTCACTGTCTCATTTGAAATTATTTAGTTGTGTTCATCCTGCTCCAGAAACAAGTTTTGTGGCAAGGACTTGAGGCCCAGAGAAGATGCAGTGGGTAGAAATTGATTCTAGAAGTTGTTTAAAGGTTTTAGAGGTGCCCTCAGGTGGTAAAAGCTATGAATTGCATCTCCTGATACTTTGCGTGTTGGTTGGAAAGCTGATACGTAGAAATAACTCACTTAAAAAAAAAAAAAACCAGGATTTAAAACTGTATACATGTTAGAGGTGAGCTCAGATTTATTCTGGTTTAAAAAAATAGAAAAGGAAATACACAAACCAATGGTTACCTCTTTCAGGAGATAGATTACTTTCATATTTTACTTTCCAAACTCTCTAGAATGAACTTGAAGTACTGTTCTGTCCTATAGGGTCACTGTGAGTCGGAACCAACTTGATGACACCTAACAACAATACATATACGTATAAATACACAAATACTATTCTTGCTGATGTTGTATATTTAGTAGCTATTTTGATGATATAAATGTGGTATAAACAAAATTTATATATTTTAAAAGGAAGAAGTTGTGGTCAGATTAAAATTTGATACTTTGTTGAAGGTATAGAATTTCAAAACCCACTGTAAATATTATAAAAATTATATTTATCCCTTGCCATATTCTAAAAAGGGTTTGAAGCATCTAGCTCATTATGTTAGTCTATTTGAAGCATGAATTATTAGAGCAAGAAGGTATTTTAGGGTCTTTTGAAACTTTGATATTATACCTATGCATGTTTTATAATAGACCTTTTGAGGAATTTAGGAGCTCTGTAAATAACTTGAATACATAGTTATTATACGTTATTTTGAGAAAAGGAACCACTGGAACTCTTTCTGTTTGCCAATAAGTACAGAAAATAGCACAGAAAAGGCTGTAGTCTGTACTCCGTGTGTAGATAGTCTAAGTCACTGTCTTTTCTTGCAGGCATCAATATTTTGTCGGCATTCTGTTGTGGGTATACAATTGCTTTTCTGTCACCATAGCTGTACCATAGGGAAGAAGGTAGAATTGTGGTTCTTAGCATCTTATTAAATAAGTGAAATACATGATAAATATTAAAGGACCAAAGTTTGGTGAATTTATTTATGACAGTAACACTTGGCTTCCCCACGTCTGGAACAAACTAGCATTATTTTTATTTCTAAAATAAGAGTATCAGCAGATGTTAGGAACTAAATGTTAATACTTTAAAGTCGTTAAAAGTGCTGTTCATCTTTCCAGTGTGTGTTTTTTTTAACCAAATGGAAAGGATTGTTTTCATCAGTGAGTAGTCATATCATTTGCTTTCAAAATGCAAATGCTAATTAATGTTTTTTTGTTCTGATGTTAATCTTTTGAAATTAGTGAGTCCTAATGTGGAGAGACTGTGGTAGAGAATGTGATTCTCTATTATAATAAAGTGATAAGCATTAAGAAATGTTCCAAATTATAGCAAGTTTGGCAAATAGGAAAATCGCCCATCACCTCACTAGCTACACAAGAGTTTTGATATGACAAAAAAAATTTTAATAGGATTCTTGGATGATTTTGAAACTATCTCCTTCTCTTGTCATACTCTCCGACAGTCATGCTGTGGGCTGAGAAGAGAGAGAGAGAATGGTTTGTCCTTTCTAGCAGCCCCTTTGCTTTGTGGACCCATTCACTGGCAAAGAAGCTTTTGGTTCTGTAGTTTTTTCATTGGAATAAACAAAGCACATAAAATATGGCTGATGTTCTAAATAGTCTAATTTCTTCAGGAAATGACTGTTTTCAGAAATTACTTGTAGTTAAACACTAATTTCTGATTTATTTTGGATGACATTAGCTGGCTCAGAAGTGGAGGCATGGGAGGAGGTAGATGCCAAGCATCACAAGTATCCTTGGGAAGGGATATAATGTCCTGTGTAGATTCTCAAAGTATGGTAGGTATTTACCCACCCAGGTATTATTTTGTTAGCCTTTTCCCGATCCACCTAAACAAACATATCCCAAAATGCAGCCTTTCAGCTTGATCATAGCTTCCTCTGCCAAATCGGTTTGTTTTGGGCTCATGGCCAGTTCTCTGCTAAAATCATCTACTGTCTTCCTGCCAAAACCGAGTTGCCAAAACTTAACTTGATTGTCCCCTCCCTTAGCAAACAATGTACCCAATAAAATTCTAATCAGAAGCAAAAGAAACAAATTTATTCATAAAATAAAGTAACTACAGATATTAGTCTTCACTGTTTCTTAACATTTTACCACTGAATTATGGTTATTCCATATTGAATATTTTTATTTAGTTTTTATCACTAGGTGTTACTGTCAGTATTATCCATTGAATACCATTATTGATGGAAACCCTGGTAGCGTAGTGGTGAAGTGCTATGGCTGCTAACCAAAAGGTCGGCAGTTCGAATCTACCGGGTGCTCCTTGGAAACTCTATGGGGCAGTCCTACTCTGTCCTATAGGGTCGCTATGAGTCGGAATCAGCTCGACAGCAGTGGGTTTGGGTTTTTTCGTTTACTGTTATTGATAAAAATGTTTCTCAGTGATTTTCAAACTTTAACTTGTGGACAACTTTGTTCAAACAAAAGCTTTTGCAGACACTCAGTGTATAAACAAAAAATGGTGCTTCTCTGATTAACGTGGGGGCTGGAGGCCCAGGGCCACTGAGTCACCCATCATGGTTCCACGACCAACCCGTCTTTCTTGTCAAAACCGATAAACACACAATTCTATCTCCCTCATCCTGCAAGTCCCCCAAATCGCCAACAAAGGTTTTTTGTTTTTAGTAATCAGCTTTCTTTGGGGCTAGTCATACTGACCTTTATTAGGTGCTCTGTGTGCGTATTTAATATTTCCATTTCTTTTATGTAAAGGGTGGGTGGCAGAAATGTTTTCCTTTATTTTGTTTTTAACTTCGTGTGCAATTATCTAATATACTGGAAAGTACAGGAGGTGCTAAATACAGTGAGTTATATTTGGAATAAAAAAAAAAAACCACACACATTCACATGTTCTAACATTTTTTAACAAGAGCTGAATTAGTGCTCTTCCTTTCATACCAGATGCTACAGTGTATGTTTTCTTTGTCTGATGGAAATTGACTTGATTTTAAATGAGTACATTCAGTATGCATTGAGACTGATATTTTTGATTCTGTATTATTTAGCAAATACATTTATAGCATTTTTGTGGATAATAGTTATGGATTATATAAAATATAAAGTCAGTCCTTGTGATGATTGGCGGAGGTAAATTTGTCCAGTCTATTTTATTCTGGAAAAGGTTTAACAGTCATTTGAAAGTAGGAAGTAAATTTTTTAAATCCTTTTTTTTTCCCCAAAGAAAATAATCTGCTTAGCCAGTGATACTGTTCTGCTGCTTTTGTTCTAATCAACCAAGATTTAAGCATATCTTTCCAAGAGGAAAGATATGAGTCAAACTCAGCATTTTGTCACTAACTAAGACTGCTTTTGCTAGGTTTTATCTATTGAATATGAGAACACAATCAAAGGACTCCTCTTTATGTTTGATATTTTCTTCAGATTTTATAATTAGTATTAAAGTTTTTTTTTTTTTTTTAATGAAAATTTGACCTGGCATGCCTTCCAATATAAACATTTCTGTAAATCTTACCAACATTTTTAAATCTTATTGTGATTTATGTTTTGGAATTAATTGGGCAAAAAGAAGACAAGAATCTCGAAAAGTTTCTAGAAAGACTTTATAGTGACACTTTCATTTTTCAGTCTTCCAGATGGCTCATATTTATGGGAGCAGTATTAACTTTACAGCACAAAAATGTCATGAAATAAACATGTTTTGAGCATAGGTCCTATGCTAAGTACTGAAAATAATATTAGCAGAAGGTATATCACTTGCCTTTCAGGCAAAATTAGAATAGATTTTGTGAAATGTTATGTGTTGACATAGTAAGGCCTTTGGAGTACCAAAGAAAGTTCTAGGATCAGAGAAAGCTTTGAAGAGGGAGGTGATGCTTGAGTTATGTTTTGACAAGTGAGTAGGCTTCATCAGCGATAGCAAGAGCATTCTAGATAGGCTTGGATCTATGAGAGTTAGGAAAAATTGGAAAACGGGAACTAGACCGTGCTTGAGCGTGAGAATTTATTTGGAGGCAAATGGCAGGAGATAGACCAGAAAGGTTGGGAAGGGTCTTTTTGTTCTTGCTGAGGAGGATAAATATTATCACGTAGGTGGCAGAGAGTCATTGGAGGGTGATAAATGTTTGATTTGATCAAATGTGTGCGTTAGGACAAATGTGACGGATTGGTGAACATGCAGTTATAGGCATGACGATCAATTATGAGGCTTTTGCGATAGTGTCTGTGAGAAAAATGAGGCCTGAATTGACACAACAGAGACAGAAAAGGAGCAGAGTGAAGAGGAGGTGACAAGCGTATTTAGTGCCAGCCCTACCCCTGGGTGGTACAAATGGTAAAGGCACTTAGCTGCTAACCTAAAGGTTGGAGGTTCGAGTCTACCCAGAGTTGCCTCAGAAGAAAGGCTTTGGCAGCCTGCTTCCAAAAAATTAACGACTGCAAACGCTATGGAGCACAGTTCTACTCTGACACACATGGGGCTGCCCCGAGTTCACTTGAGACGGCAACTGGTTTTGTTGGATGGCTGCTGTGTGCCAGGTTTTATTAATCTGGCATCCAGATTACTGATAATCTTTATGACAGTCCTGCAGGGTTGGTGGTATTATCCTTATTTTTTAGATGAGATTGGGACTTACATAAGGTCACTGGACTGGCCAAAGGCCCTGCAACTAGGTAATGGCATAAGTAGCATTTGTATCTGGATTTATTTTTAGAATTCACTCTCTTTCCACTACGTCAGTGAGATTTAATGGGCAGGCCAGGAAAGAGAAAATGGAGTTTCAAGATGATTTCCATGTATGTCAGTTTGAGCCACTGGTGAAGATGGTACTATTAACCAGAGACAGGTGAGGATGGATGATGGGAGGGGGCTTTAGAAGAAGTAGTGGAAAACAAGTGCCAAATTTGGCTCTGGACAAACTGCACTGAGGACATTGTATTAATGCTTTCATAAAGTCATGGAAGTTTGGATCTGAACAGGGTCCCAAAAGTAATCTTGGACAGTATTTTTCAGATTCTTTTAACTTTACCAAACCAACTGACTCTAATTGAAGAAATTCCATTTTGAAACAAACAAAACATAGCTGTCATCAGTATTCAGGTTTGGGATTCAGGTGGCTGGGACAGTCTGATGGTTGCCGTAGTGTACTGCATTATTCTCATACTTACCTTCTCCAAAGTCCCCCCCATTTTTAAACTCACAGTCTTCACAATAATGTGAGGTTGATCTGTCAGTGCTTGTCACTCTCCCCTTTCCAGTACGGAGTTGGACTGCAGAAATGGAACTTCTCAAGGTCACAGTATTTACCTAGAAAGGGAGGCATAAGGGTTCGGGTCTTTTGGCCTTTTAGGCCATTTTGTTTTAATATATTTTTCTGTCTGCACTGCCTCTTAATTCAAGGTCTTCAAAACATTTTTTTAAAAAGGCTTTTAGGAAGTAAGAGTAAAAAAGTAGTAAAGAGAAGAACGTTTATTTTTTGTTGTGTAGGGTTTTTGTTTTGTTTCTTAAGTTAAATGTTAAGGTCTTTATTATGGGGTCCTTGTGGAGCAGTGGTTGAAGTTCAGGCTGCTAACCCAGAAGGTTGGCAGTTTGAATCTACCAGCTGCTCCTTGGAAACCCTGTGGGGCAGTTCTCCTCTGCCCTGTAGGGTCACTATGAGTAGGAATTGACTCCACAGCAACAGGTTTGGTTTGTTTATTTTAATTGTGAAAGAACTTGAATTTGGAGTCAAAATACCCTTGTTCTACTCTTCTTTCTGCTGGTGGCTGGTTGCCTTCTCTAAAGCTATTTTTTTCTTTATAAAATGTGGGTCATGATAATACATGTGTTAGGATATTGTTACAGCAGTTAAATGAGGTCAAGACTTTAGTATTGTTAAACTAAAATAGCAATTTTGAAAGTTAATGTTTTAAACGTTTTAGGAAATTCTAATGTGTGGGAGGAGCTCTGGTGGCACAGTGGCTAAGTGCTCAGCTGTGAACCGAAAGTTCGATGGTTTGAACTCACCAGCCACTCCATGGGAGACACGTGTGGCAGTCTGCTTCTGTAAAGATTACAGCCTTGGAAACCCTATGAGGCAGTTCTGCCCTGTCCTACAGGGTTGTTAGGAGTCGGAATCAACTCGATGGCAACAGTTTTGTTTTTTGCTACTGTGTGCATTAACTTGCTTAGAGAAAAAAGTGGAAGAGAGACTTTCACATTTTCTGTAAGTTCTTTTTCATTACTACCGGGTAAAGGCATATCTTTATTTATTTGTTTGTTTGTCTGTCTGTGTATCTGTCGAAAGTTCATTCATCATTTGAGTGCATCTGTATGCAAGGGAAAATCAGACCGAATCTTGCCTTCAAGGATCTTTTACTCTTGTAGGGGAAATAAGACACAACTTTAATACAAGCGCCCTGGTGACACAGTGTTTAAGAGCTTGGCTGGTAACCAAAAGGTCTGCCGTTCGAATCTACCAGTTGTTCCTTGGAAATCCTATGGGATAGTTCTACTCTGTCCTATAGGGTTGCTATGAGTCAGAATCAACTCGATGGCAATGAGTTTGGTTTTTGGTTTTATAATTCAAGAGAAAAAGTCACCCCTGAGGTACAGGTAAAAATACTATGTGGGTATAAGGGGATGAGATTTCTTCTAACTGGAGCAATTAGGGAAAGTTTTAACGACGAGGTGGCTTTTTGAGCTGGATCTTGAAAAATGGATAAAATGTAGGCATGGGGAGATAAAGGGGAAGTCATATCAGGCCAGGGGGTAAGACACCTGAGTGCAAAAGTGGAAAGAATGGGAGGTGTTCATAGAGCAGGGAGTTTTTTGGTTGGGCTGGTGGAAATAAAGCCACAAAGATGGGTCTAATCAAGAAGGACCTTTGAGAGCTGTGGGTGTTAGAGATTTAATATAAGTTTTTGAGCAAGTAGAATAATAAGAGCAAAGCTATACTTCAGAGATCCAGTAGTGTTTTGAAAGGAAGAGCTACTGGAGTCTGAGAGATAAGCATTAAGTTCCTGAATGGAGGCAGAAATAGTAAGAATGAAGTTCAAATGGGACAGAGATTACAGTGATAGAATCAGGTGAGTTTAAACAAAAGCTGTTATTGTGTTGGTTGTTCTTTATCCCCTTGGGTACCTTTTTTCATTGAAAAAGAATTCTGGCTACTCATTCTCATATGACAATAATAGAGCTCTCTAGGAGAGTATCATATTTGTTTATAGATGATGTGATACCTAAAATTATATGTGCTGTATCAAGGAAATACATAGTTTTGGAGAAATAGATGAAAAATGAAAATGTAGTTCAGCGTAAGTTTTGAGTTTTTACTGTGAACCTGAGTCCTAGTTTTAGAAAGAAAGGTGCATAGACACAGTATTTGCTTTAAATAGCTCATAGTTTAGTACAAGAAACTCCATTAATGTCTTAATTATTAATTAAGGTGAAAGTAGTGTTAAACCCAATGACTTACTAACAGTTATCATACGTGTTATGTTTGAATGTCTTTTTCCTTGGGAGGTTATTCTGTTCAGATTGGAGCAGTGATTTTCAGCTCAGTACCCACAAAACGCTGGTGGCGTAGTGGTTAAGTGCTACGGCTGCTGACCAAAGGGTCAACAGTTCAGATCTGCCAGGCGCTCCTTGGAAACTCTATGGGGCTGTTCTACTCTGTCCTATAGGGTCGCTATGAGTCGGAATCGACTCAATGTCACTGGGTTTGGTTTTTTTTTTGGACCCACAAAACTGTTCAAGTAGGCCTGAGATCGTTTTTAGTATTTTGGGAAGCTAAATAAACAATGTGTACATCATGCAGTCCAGTGATAGAGCTATGCCTGTTAACTCAAATATTAAGCTTTTTTGTTTTGGCCTGAAATTGACCAGCTCTTTGTAGAGATATGGTTGTGTAGGGTTTTATCTTAGAAATTAATAGAGGTAGTAGGATTTGTCATGCATAAACTTGTTTATGTTAAGGTAGTCATGGCAAGGCACTCAAGTAAGACCTCACAACATTCATTCAGAGCTGGAGAATCAGACTTAGCAAAATACAATAACAGTGTTGTACAGTGGTTAGAGCCCAAATCTTTAGGCTTCCTGCTGTTCCTTTAGCAAGAGGTCTCCGGAGGAAGGCTTAACCAAGGCTCCAACTCGGCAGAAGTCCCTCCTAGATAGGGTCCAAGGCCAGAGGCAGCGAACAGAATCTCAGTTCCATCTCTGCCTTCTTTCAGGGAGTGAGCAGAAATTCAGGATTTATATGTGAGTTTGTCACCTTGGCTCCACACAAGGGCCAGTGTGATGTTCTGTCTTTTCTCCAGGGCTAGAGAGTAGCTAAATGATACATCTTCTCTTCAAGGTTAGAAATTGGGGAGGTCGTTTAGATTTAAGCTATTTTCACGTGTCACAGCATGCCGGGTCAAAGTGAACTTAAAGGTTGTTCATGTTCTTTACATATTTCACTTAAATCTATGTTTCTATGTCTAAGTTCAGTTTTCTAAGTAATTTTTAGTAACTTACAGGTTTGTAATGATTTATAGTTGATTTTAGAGAGCCTCACGAGGGTTGACATATTTCTAATTTCATATTATAAGTGCTCATACGTACGTTTTTGAAAGCATAATAGTGACATATATCTTATGTGATTTGAGATGATTATCAAAACATACACAACAGATTGCTATTTAAAACTAGTGTTTCCATCAAGTTGATTCCAACTCTCAGTGACCCTATAGGACAGAGCAGAACTGCTTCATAGGGTTTCCAAGGCTGTAATCTTTACGGATGCAGACTGCCACATCTTTCTCCCACAGAGCGGCCAGTGGGTTTGAACTTGCCAGCCTTGTGGTTAGTAGCTGAGCTCTTAACCATGCACCACCAGGGCTCCTTATCCAAAACTAGTCAGTTCTAATTAACTGTTGTTGACATTTTAGGAATTTTTGGATCCTGTGATTGTGCCAGATACTGATAAGGAAAGTTAAATAGTCACAGTACCTGAATTGAGCACTGCCAATTATATATCTTTGCTTACTTATGAAAGAACAAAGAGTAAAAATAAATACAGTTTCTTTAGACAGACTTACTCAATACTGAGTTCAAGAGGGTTAGTTAAAATAGTAACAGGGTTTCTCGCTGTTGAGAAGGGTGGGGGATGCTGAATTAGACTTCCAGTTCCTTACATTTGCAGCCTCCATTTCCAGCCTCTTGCCTAGTTTTCTCATCCCGGGTTCCACGAGAAAATTCAGCCCTACAGAAAATGGTTTGGGTGACTAATCTCTCATTTCTTCCAAGGGTGGCACAGAGCTAGTACCATTCTAGACTCTTAGGAGAGAAGTTGATTCTTTACGTACTATGGATGCCTTAGGGTATTAGGGCATACATCTCTTGAAAGACTCCTTCTCTTCTGTTCTTTTCCTTTCTGTTTGCTTCCTGATCCCACGTTCACCCAGGAAAACTGCTTTGTAGTCCAGGCCTGGAATTGGGACCAGAAAATAACTATGGATTTTTCCATAGTGAGATGTAAGATTACCTACATATAAGTGAGACTCTTTTATATCTCAGATCCTTCTCTTTGTTCAGTATAGCTTTATCTTCTAATATTGACATCGATTAATACTTGAAATTGCAAGCGTTCTATATCTAATTCTTAATCACAAAAGGGAAAGTTTGCGTGAATATTTAATAGTGGCTGCTATTCTTAAAGTTTACAAACCTCTTCATCATTAGAGGGATTAATGCCTGGATTACTGTGTACTTGGTTGCTCTCTGTATTCTCATTTTCCTTTGGGGCCAAACTAGATGCAAAATCAAGAATCTTGAGTTAAAATCCTAACTTCAGAGATTCTCAAAGTGTGGTTCAAGGACTCTCAAAGTGTGGTTCAAGGACCCTCAAAGTCCCCCTTTGGACTCTTTCAGAGGGTCTACAAGGTACTCTGTTTTCTCCATGCACTTCAACCAAAAAAGATACTTTGACATATTGAATGTGGAAACAGATAAAATTAATCTGTCTTCTCTTAAGCCAAACATTAAGGAAATTTGTAAAAATCTGATTTTTTTTTTTAAATTGTAATTTTTCATAAAAATGTTATGTATGTTAGCATGTAATGGCTTTTTGGTAGTTATTTTTAAAATGAATCAATAGAAACTAAAACTGAAAATTTTAATTATTTATTGTAGTGAATACTGATAGGTAAAACCCACAAGAACAGAAGTTCTTCAGGGTCTTCAATAACTTTTAAGAATGTTTGGATGTCCCATTACCAGAATGTTTTAGAACTGCTGCTCAGACGTGTCAGGGAAAGCTGTTGCCTGAGAACAGAATTTCTGTTTTGTCTCTTTTTCAGACAGCCTAGCAGAGAACCTTGAAGGTTGTCTGTTGGATGGGAATTGATTATTCCATTTTTTTTTTTTTTTAATCTGTTTTAGGTAGGTGGACATGCTCTGCATTGACTATACAGAGAAACCTTCCTTCCTCTCTTTTTTATTCCTTTTCTTCGTATTTTTCATCTTCTCTTCTCCCCATGAAGAAGACTTCATGGAGGGCTGCCATTTCAAAGTGGGAAGTTGCCAGTCACAGAAGTGGGCAAAGGTTATTCCTAATTATTGTTAATACCATCATTTTATCACTGAAAGGGAAAATGTAGGTCCGGTGGCCTCTTTCGTGCTGAACGTAGAAAAATTAACCAATAATGAGGTTTGTAACATCATCCAAAGTACTTGTTGCTGCCTCTAGTTCTACACTTAAATTCAGGTTCTTCTGGATTCTGGTTACTTGGTATATTTGTGTTTTCTCTTGTGATTTTCACAGTTAAGTTGTATTATTTATACTGTGTAAATGGATTTTAAAGTATTAACTTCCTGATCACTGGCTGTTTGGGAAAGCTGATTTTAGCTCAGGTTTAATACTGTATTTTTGATGAGCATGACTTCAGCCTTATGCTCTGAGACTTAGGGATATCTTGTCTGCCCCAAAGTAGAAATGATTAAATGACCAGAAAAGTCAGATAATATTTTTGTGATAAGTCTAGGTTTCATAATCTTATAGAAAGTTATTTTACCCTGAAGTTTTTTGTTATTTAGGTAATGTATTCTGTCTGCCTCTCATTTTAGCTTCTCTGGCGGCTGGACATCTTAACACTATTGCATTGTCTGACACAGGTCTAGCTGGTGACCTCAGTTCCCTTCAGGCTTGCTTTACAGTAAGCTTGAAATTTAATTATTGAATTTAATTTAGTGACAGCCCAGGTGTTAACCAGTTGCACCACCCAGGGACTCCCCAGTCAGCCCTTAGACCAAATATATTTAAATGATAATGTGTGCAAACACTTAATTCAGTGTTTTTCTCCTGTATCAGGCTCCTAAGTTCTGTCAGGCCATAGGCCACTTCTCACCCACCATGTGCATAGTAGGCAGGCAGGGAGTGGGACTACCATCAACATTTACACCAAGACCAGAGAGATGGAGTTTTAGCCAGGCGGAGGAATTGTGTTTCAGAAAAAATGGAACAGGAAGTGCAAGGGCCCGGATACAGGAGAGAGTGTGTTTATTTAACCTAGAGTCAGTAGGGGTCAGGTCACTTAAGAAATGTGAGTTGTGTTAAGGAGCTTGTTCTAAGAGCAGTGGAAAGCCATTGCAGGGTTGGTTATCTTGTACACACTATCAAAGGTATGCAAAGCCTACCTCCGGTCAGTGTAAGGTTGATTCCAAGTATTATCTGCAGAAGAGTCTAGGGACCTATTTCCCAGGAATTAATGTCCTTTCCAGTCAGTATCATCCAATTGAGGGTGTGTGATGTTAAGGCTGGAGGAAAATTCAGTGGACAACAGCAATTCTGATTTTGGATGAGAAAAAGTAACCCTTTGTGTTTAGTATAGTTTTATCACAATGAAGATCAGGATGGCAAAGGAAGCTCAATTCCTATGTGAATGGCACTGTCATAGTTAAATACTCTGAAAACTTCCAGAAAATAGAAGTGATTTGTTTTCTAGTGTGAGTCATCTCAAAAATTGTAAAAATCCACTGAAATAGCAGACCTACCTTGTAAGTGTTATTTTGGTATCAAACAGTGAATGGGCTTGGCTGCTAGCTGAGAAGTTGGAGGTTCAGGTCTACCCAGAGGCACCTCTGAAGAAAGACGTGGTGACCCACTTCCACAGAACCGGTCCCTGAAAACCCTGAAGAAAGACGTGGTGACCCACTTCCACAGAACCGGTCCCTGAAAACCCTGAAGAAAGACGTGGTGATCCACTTCCACAGAACCGGTCCCTGAAAACCCTAAAGAAAGACGTGGTGACCCACTTCCACAGAACCGGTCCCTGAAAACCCTGAAGAAAGACGTGGTGATCCACTTCCACAGAACCGGTCCCTGAAAACCGTGAAGAAAGACGTGGTGACCCACTTCCACAGAACCGGTCCCTGAAAACCCTGAAGAAAGACGTGGTGACCCACTTCCACAGAACCGGTCCCTGAAAACCCTGAAGAAAGACGTGGTGATCCACTTCCACAGAACCGGTCCCTGAAAACCCTGAAGAAAGACGTGGTGATCCACTTCCACAGAACCGGTCCCTGAAAACCCTGAAGAAAGACGTGGTGATCCACTTCCACAGAACCGGTCCCTGAAAACCCTGAAGAAAGACGTGGTGACCCACTTCCACAGAACCGGTCCCTGAAAACCCTGAAGAAAGACGTGGTGACCCACTTCCACAGAACCGGTCCCTGAAAACCCTGAAGAAAGACGTGGTGACCCACTTCCACAGAACCGGTCCCTGAAAACCCTGAAGAAAGACGTGGTGATCCACTTCCACAGAACCGGTCCCTGAAAACCCTGAAGAAAGACGTGGTGACCCACTTCCACAGAACCGGTCCCTGAAAACCCTGAAGAAAGACGTGGTGACCCACTTCCACAGAACCGGTCCCTGAAAACCGTGAAGAAAGACGTGGTGACCCACTTCCACAGAACCGGTCCCTGAAAACCCTGTGGACGCGGTTCTGCTCTGACACACGTGGGCCGGCGTGAGTCCAGCCGACTGGACGGCAGCTGGTAGTGGGAGTGCTGAGAGGAGCACCCAGGATGTTATGAAAACCTGTGAAAACCTAGTCTGAGGAATCTAAGAAGGCACCCCTAGGGAGAAGAGTTAAACTTAGACCCCTGAAAATAGTTTATCTTTTTTTTTGAGGGAGCCTGAGGGAAGTAGAGTGCAGCAGTGTTTAAAGAAAGTAATATTCCTGTTCATGGGGAGCTACATACCAGTATTTCTTTTTTTCTTTGCATTATTAAAAAACTTTGCCTATTGATGGCATGCTTTTCTGTGTAGTTTTATGTCTTGTTTGTTTTCACTTTACGTGATATCACAGTCTCACTTTGACACAAGAATGTATTATGATTTCCCTTTTTAATGTTCAGATAATATTCTGCTATATGCATATACTATAACTTAGTTGTTCCCCTAATGATGGTTTTTAATTATTTAATTTCATAAATAATACTTCAGTGGATGTTTTTGTACATAACTCTTCTTTCATTTTATGACTTAGAATACGTTTCTAAGAGTAGTATCATTGGATCAAGAGACATGTATCATTTAATTCCTGCTACCAGACCTTGGAAACTCTACGGGGCAGTTCTACTCTGTCCTATAGGGTCGCTATGATTCGGAATCGACTCGACGGCACTGGGTTTTTTGGGGTACCAGACCTTACCTGACCTTACCAGATTACTTTCTGAAATAGCTGCACCAATTTGCTTTTCCTGTGAAAGTTTGTTGAAAATGTTTTCAGGTCTTAGAGCTCTTAAGTAGTTTTTCTTGGCCCAAGCAGGATCCCTGGTGGTGCAATGGTTAAGAACTCAGCTGCTACCCAAAAGGTCGGCAGTTGGGATCCACCAGCTGCTCCTTGAAAACCCTACGGGGCAGTTCTACTCTGTTCTCTAGAGTCGCTGTGAGTTGGAATCGACTTGACGGCACTGGGTTTGGTTGGCCCATGTAGCTCTCTCCCCCAGACTCTTCTCTTCTTCAGCTGTGCAAGACTTCTGGTATAAGTCTTTCCCTTCATTAACTTTTTCTTAAAGCTCCTGTAGCTGTTGATTTTTAGACTGTATAAATAAATTTAGCAGAACCAATATTAGTGGCAAAGGTAATATAGTGGCACTTACTAGTAGATTTTATTTGTACATAAAGATCAAATTACTCAAAGTATTTCAGCAGACCAGAAGACACATACATATATTTATTTTAAAATGCAGCCTACAGTCCCATTCCTCCAAACTAAGAAACTTGTGATACATAAATAACTCTCAAGTATCTCTAATGCAATAATAGTAATTTATAATTTGTTTACATGAATAGATGTTTGAATCTCTATAATTTTATTCTTAGGTACCGTTTAAGTATTTTACTGCTCCAGGGGGATACTGTTCTTTTGGGAAATCTGTGTGAATTATATCTGTTCCCTCTTAAGTGGTTATTTTTGCCTCAGACCTTAAATAGTAAAGTCTTATTTTCAAGTTTCACATCCCTATCAAGAGCTAGGTTTTCAGGACTCCGTGATTGTCAATTAGCCCAGCATATTTCTCTGCCCAAGTTTTCTTCTTTATTCATTTAAATATGAATTTGAGTTTCGTTTAAGACTTTTTCACTAGCATTTCTGGAGCAGGTTTCTCCCTGTGGATAGTGATGATACTGTCCCTGCAGCTGGCTTGTGGAGCCTTGACTTGCTTTAAACAAGTCCTAAAAAAAAAACAAACAACAAAAAGGCCCACTGCTGTCCAGTGGGTTCTCACTCATAGTGACCCTACAGTAGGACAGAGTAGAGCTGCCCTATAAGGTTTCCAAGGAGTGGCTGGTGGATTCAGACTGCCAGCTGTTTGGTTAGCAGCCTCACTCTTAACCACTGGACCACCAGGGCTCCCCCCTCCAGAAAATAAAGTCCAGCATAAGCTAACTGCCAGATGGAGAGATGGTCAGACAAATATGGCAGAGATTACCTTTGAGCACCTTGATGTCTAGTGAGACAGCTAACTGTAAGCAGATATCTTGATATTAATTTAGCAATCACATGATAAATTGGAAAGCGCTTAGGCTCAACCAGTTAATATGGGGAGTTTATATTGTGTTTCCTTCTGGGCTTCTTTTGTTGATATTGAAGTCCCTTCCCCCTTTGGTGTTTTGTTTTGATTTTCAGTAAAAATAAATTGCTGCTTTTGTAGTTTATCAGGGTTGGCAGTAAGAGACTAACATGGTGTTTAACATGGTAAATGTCTTAAGAAGAAAGTAGGACAATATAAGCATATAAATTGAAATAAAATACTAAAAATATAATTTAAATATTTTAATAAGTATTTTGTGCACGATTTTCCTGAAGAAGAAGCACTTTATTGACTAACGTGTGTTCTTAAGTAAGAGTGGGGACATTACACTCCTAATTTTTTCTTAATTTTTATAAGTTTGGCGATACCTTTTTTTTTTTTCTCTCTCTCTCTGTTTAAATATACTGGCATCTCACCTAAACAACATACTATCATTGTTTGAAATGGCATACCAAAATTTTATGGCTTGCTCATTATAAGGCACTATATTTTTAAAGGAGTAGGGAAAAAAAGATGCATATTGTTATGGATATAATTACATTTCAGAGACTTAAGTTAATGATGTTGAGTTTGTAGAACATTTATTTTTATGTCTTTGCTGACATCCTACACCAGTTCTTTACTGATTTAACTCTTTTAATAATAAACCCCATTTGAGCAAACAAGTCCAGCTTATTTAATTTTTTTATGTATTCAACAAAATGTTTTTTAAATAAAATTTTAAATATTTTTCAGTGTCAAAAAGTCAGTTTGGATGCCTCTGTCGTTCAGATACTGGTTGTCCTGTGTTATTTTATGTAGAGGTTGCTTCTCGGTTTCGCTGATGAGACATCATGAATTATCGTGCAGAGAAAAAGAAGGGCAAGGGTAATAGGGTTCCCAAGGAAAAGGAGGCAGTTGTTGTGGTTTAACTAGGACAGTCCTGGTTTTCGATGAACCATTGTGAATGCATGAGTTTTCAGAGAGCCATGACCTGAGAAATGCCTTGAGTTTTGATTGCTGTTGGAGAGCAAGCCAACAGCAGGCAGAGGAGCTGCTGTGTGCTCACCTCTATGTGCCCTGGTGCTTGAGAAGGGCACGCGTGTCCTGGCTCTGCAGTCCTTCCAGGCGCTCAGGGTCCCGTTGGTGTTGGTAACGGAGTCACTTCGTTCTTTGTTTATGTCCAGTTCCCAGTCAGAAACTAGAGCCATTTAGAGCATTGCCTGACAGGAACTCCTCTTTGTTAATAGAACTCTAATGTCCAGCACAGCATTTTTTTTCAAACATAAGTAAGGTTTTTTTTTTTTATTATTATAAAGTTCTATGCTTATTCTAAAAATGTCAACAGTACAGAAAAGCATAAGGAAGAAAGTAAACATACCTAAAATCTCACCACCCAGAAATAATCAGCTTTAATATTCGTAGTGGAAAGGGTTGGGCATTTAGATCTTTTTCAATTTGGTGTTATAAACAATTCTGAGATGAAGAGCACAACACAAGCACAGTGTGCTTTTTTTTTTTTCTGCAGCAGCTTCATTGAACTATGCTGCATACACCATACAGTTTACCCCCTTGAAGTATATGAATCAATGTTTTTTAGTATATTTCTCAGATTGTGCAACATCAGTACAATCAATTTTAGAACATTTTCATCACCTAAAAAGAATTGTCATAACCCTTTAGCTGTCACCTTAGAACTTCAGCCCCTCCCATACTTTGTAGTCACCAGCAACCACTAATCTGTCTGTGGATTTACCTATTCTGACTATTTCATATAAATGGAATCACACAATATGTGGTCTTTTGCAACTGGCTTCTTTTACTTAGCATGATGTTTTCAGGGTTCCTCCATCTCCTAGGATGTATCATGCTTGGTATTTTGAAAACTGAGTGTGGTGTACAGTGAGAGTAATGACTAGATCCTAGGAATACTTTTTAAATTAAGAGATTAAAAAACAAAGCAAAAAGCCTTTCTCAGATCCTTTAGTTTTAAAAACACCCAACATTTTAAAACTTGGTAAATAGTTTAAAGCAGAGCTGTATTGCAATTTTCTATGCCATACTGAAGATAGAAATGAACACTTGACGAAATCGTGACGCCTCCGCCGTTTATTCTCTTAGTCCCAAGGCTCAGCTTTCTTGTCCAGCATCGCCCTACCTCCACTGCCTTCAGCTTTTCCACAACCTACAACTTTTGTAGCTCGGAGTGTTAGAAACTTCATACTTCATGTTTCTCTGATTTCTTTCTTCTCTTAAAGAGGTAGGAAAGGACAGATACATGGTTCTTGAAAGTATCTACACCTTTAGAGTGAAATCTCTTTTGGCTAAATGAATTTCAGCTCTCTACATGTGGGTGATTTGAAATTGTGTGCTCTTTCTTTAATAGTGATCTGAGGCAGCCTCAGATCATTGATCGACCCCCCCCACTCCCCCCACCCACAACACAGTGAGCTTTCCTCATGGAATTGGGTGTCTTTATCATTTTTCCCCAAACTTCATTTGTAGGCTGTTGGAATTCTGTTTTCTGTCTCCCACTCCCATTCACAGCAAAAGGAACCAAAACAAACCATTTTTGAACCCAAAATATTAGTTTGGACCACTTTGCCTAGAAATTTTCATATTATATAATTTTACATTATACTTACCTTTAAATTTTTTCTAAATGGCTAATAGAAAAAAGTATATATAAACACAGTGCCGTCAAGTCAGTTCCGACTCATAGCGACCCTATAGACAGAGTAGAACTGCCCCATAGAGTTTCCAATGGGCACCTGGCGGATTCAAACTGCCAACCCTTTAATTAATTAGCAGCTGTAGCGCTTAACCACTACACTACCAGGGTTTCCAAATATTATATATACACACATATATAATAAGACTGTCAAAGTAGAGAATAAGAATTCCTAGTGAAACCTCCCCCCCACACACACACAAAAAAAACCTGTTGCGGTCAAGTCGATTCCTACTCCTAGTGACCCTATAGGACAGGGTAGAACTGCCCCATAGGGTTTCCAAGGAGCCCTGGTGGCATAGTGGTTAAGAGCTCAGCTGCTAACCAAAAGGTTGGCAGTTTGAATCCACCAGCTGCTCCTTGGAAACCCTGTGGGGCAGTTCTGCTCTGTCCTATAGGGTTGTTATGAGTCGGAACTGACTCAGCGTCACCTGACAACAACAGTTGAGTGTTGGCTGCCAGAAAGTTCTGATTTGTGCAAAAAGAAGCATACCAGTTGACCAGTATCATAGGCAGGAGGCACATGCATATGTACAAAAGGCCCTCCAGCGGGAAAGAACATGGAGCACATTTGAGAAGTTGAAAGACCAGCGAGCGTAGCTGTGGGATAGAGAGTGACAGCGTATGTATTGGGTGGGCTGTGCAGTGATCAGGTCGTGGGGAGAAAGCACTGAATTTTGATGTTTATCTTAAGAGTAATGTAAAGCAATTAAAGAGCATTTATTAAGAGAGATAATTTGATCTGGTTTACTTATTAAAATACCACTCTGGTTGCAGTGGGGAAAAGAAAAAAAAAAGAAGAGGTGCCAAAATTAGAAGAAGGGGTGCTATTGTAATAGTTTAGGCTGGTGGTCTCCTAATGTCTGAGCTTATCCTCTAATACATGTTAGTGTATAGTTTATATATGTACTTCGGTACTGAGATATCTTGCATACGCTGTAAAACAAGAAAAGACGGGAATAGAAGAAGGATGAGAAAAAAATTAATGGAAATAGAAATGCTACTAGTATTTTCTTCCCTGCCTCAATGTTTTTAGACCTTCTGGGATATATGCATCCCATTATGAAGACTACTGGAGCCCTGGTAGGCCAGTGGTTAAGAGCTTGGCTGCTAACCAAAAGGTCGACAGTTCGAATTCACCAGCCACTCCTTGGAAACCCTGTGGGCAGTTCTACTCTGTCCTGTAGGATCACTATGCGTCCGAATTGACTTGAGGGCAACAGGCTTGGTTTTTTGGTTTACGAAGACTACTAGTCTTCAAGAGAGATAACAAGCAGAGTGCAGTGGAAATAGTTTGAGAGAGAAATTAGTTTTTTTTTAATGGCAGGAAGTGGAAATTGATTAAATAGTCGGAATCAACTGTTAGCAGTCATTTTCAGTATTTATTTAGGAGAAAGGAATAAAATGCATTGGAGCTCTGAAGTTGGGAGGAAGGGTTCTCAGAGTATCAGAAATGAAGGGGTGGGGGAGGCCGGTTATATACAGCTTTGCCTAAGATTGAGTTTTTTAAGAAAAGTACTGTATGATTATATTCTTTTATTGTGGCTGTCAATGCATGTTCTATTTCCTAAAATAAATAAATATTTTCTCTTATTAAAATTATGTATATATGTATCTATACAAAGGGTTGGCAGTTCGAATCCGCCAGGCGCTCCTTGGAAACTCTGTGGGGCAGTTGTACTCCATCCTGTAGGGTCGCTATGAGTCGGAATCGACTCGAGGGCACTGGGTGCTGGGTATGGAGCCCTGACGGCACGGTGGTTGAGAGCTCGGCTGCTGATGAAAAGATGGGCGGTTCAAATCCACCAGCCACTCCTTGGAAACACTTCTGCTCTGTAGGATTGCTATCCGTCGGAGTCAACTCGACAACAGTGGTTTTTTTTTTTTTCCGATATATATTAAAACAAGATTTGAAATAATACTTTTGAAAATGTTTCAAAATTCTGCTTTGAAAATACCATTGCTTTGGATAACATTTATGGTTTGTAATTCTTGTGTCTCCTAGCACGCTGCCCTGCAATATGGTACCTGTTTTTTGGATGCAGGCAGCCATGCCACTGCAGTATCTTCCTTCTCTCTATTCTAGATACCTTAGGAAAAAGCAGACATGTTTTCCTTTTCACTCTCTAAAATGTATACGTAGAGCCTGGCAATCACGAGAGAAATATCTGGGGGCCTTATGGATGCTCGAAAGTGTGAAAACCACTAGTTCTGTTGCTGCACTGACTGAGTCACTCAACAGACCAGCTTTCCGCAGAGGCAAATCAAATTCAAACCAGCCTTTAAACAAACATTGTCTCCTTTAGTCCTCAGAAAAATGCTGAGGTGAGTAGTGTCCCATTACAAAGGGCGTTGGGACTAACAGCTAATAGTGGAAACATGAATGCTGAGGGTCTACATAGTAACTTTCCAATGCTGAGCAAATCTAAACAGCCTGTCACTTTCTGCTAACATCCCACCCCAGATTTCTACATTTTCCTGCTCGTACAAACCCCCTAATGGTGAAATACAGGAGGAAAAGCCCGGAAAATGACTGTTTCTCAGACTGGATGAGAAATAAATGACCAGCCATGACTAGACAATTTTAGTGTCCGAGTAGCTGATGGAGAGGATCATTTTTCTTCTGTAGACATCTAATATGTTAAATTTTATATTTTTGGTACATCTCACCCCTAAGCCTATTTTAGTATGCCTTTTTGACTTAAAGAGGAAGGAGCCCTGATGGCACAGTGTTTAAGTGCTGGACTGCTAACTGAAAGGTTGGTGGTTCAAACCCCCAGCTGCTCTAAGGGAGAAAGATGTGGCAATCTACTCCTGTAAAGGCTGCAGCCCTGAAAACTCTATGGGGAGGTTCTGCTCTGTCCTGCGGGGTCCCTCCCTATCAGTCGGAATTGACTGAACGGCAACCAGTTTTTTTTTTTTTTTCCTGGTAACTAAATGAGAAATGTCCTTTCATAGGTAAAATGTAAGGTATTTGGAACATCTGTGCTAGTTCTAAAAGTAATTATGGTGAAATTACCGTATTACTGAATGTTATTCAAACCTGGACAATGAATGTTCTTTCCCATTTTCCGTCCCCACCCCCGCCACTGGTTGAAGAAAGGGTTAATTGCATCAGTATTAAACAGGAAGTGCTGTTAGCCTTATGCATATGATAGAATAAATAATTTAGTGTCTTCAGGAAATGCAAACTGCAGTAGAATTCAAGCAGCCTTATCAGAATTTCAATCAGTATTTTACCTGATAGTATGAAGTAAAAGTCAGTAGAAAGAGGATGCTTAGGGTTACCAAGTGCGAGAATGTTGTATAATAGTTTAAACTGTGAGAAGATGGAGGGTTGGTTGCAATTGTTTGTCTTACGCAGTGATGATGGTTCACCTGCATCCTGACGATTGTCAGGAGGAAGGCGATGACTTTTTGCCAAAATGATTGGTAACGGGGTGTGGCAGTTTCTTTGCTGTCAGAGACGAGATAATTTCTCAAGTTTTTCTTGTAAGTTTTTATGTTTTCCTTTAAATATGGATTAAAAGAACTGTAAAACCTGAAAATTAGGCTTTTTTTTTTTTTTACGTTGATAGATGTTATTTACAAACATTCGTAAGATGGATATAAAAAGCAGTTTAAACTTAAAATACAGTTATTCTAGATTGTTTCTCTCCTTAGCTCAGAAGTTTTATCGGCATGCCTGTGGTCTTTTCTGTATCTTACGTCAGCACTGTAAATATTTCTGTGCATGTGATTTTAATGATGGGGTAGTTGGAAGTACTTAGCAAAAGTGATGTTTATCAATCTTAATTATTTCCTTGTGTTTGAAAATATCTGCTGTATGTAATATTTTTAAAATTGAGACTTCAGTTTGATGGGGTTATATAAATCTAATTTCTATCAAAAATTATTATTTAAGACTTACTACCATTTTCAGATGTATGCATCTTTTAAATGTAAATTGGTTTGGATCTATTTTATGGAAACTTAGTTAGCATAAGTTGTATTATTTAAAAAATACAGTTTGGGGGAGGGGAGTCAAAATACTGTCTTGTTTGCCTTGATGTGGTCTTTCTTAACCCAGTATATTTTTAACCCATTAACTATTTCCTGGTTAATGTCAATGAAAAAAGAAAACCTTTCCAAAGCTGAAAATAATTTTCTTGGGGTTTTACTGAAATTTATCGATGTATAAATTCTTTGATTTTGGATAAACCCTTCTCCTTTTCATAAATTACCACCTCCTTCTCATTGAGTTTTCTGCTAAGGAGAATATACTTCATTAAGAAGTAAGCTAAATATTAATGTAGATAACCTAAATATTAAATGACTTTTGGAACTGGCCACACATTTTAAATAAGGTATTTTGACAGATATGTATATAAAGAAAAAAAGGAACAATCCAATGTAGCGTGGAAGAACAAAGAGTAGCTTTAATTTTCCAAAGTTCAAAGCAAATGAGAATATTCTCATTTTACCAGTGAATATAAAACTTCTTAGTTCAGTAGGCTCTGTTTACCAGTAGTTTCGTTTGGTCTTTTTTCAATCAGTAGAAATCAGTTATTTTCCAATTAGTGTTAAACATTTCCCCTAAATTTTTTTTTTCAAATGCAAACTCTACTAAATGAGCAATACTAAAAAAAAAAAGGGTAGTAGCTATCATGAAATTAACTCTAATGGCCATAAATCTTGACTTCCTACACCTCGTCCCAGCTTACTTTTTAAAATTATAATCTTCAACTGTGGATTGCATTCTTGGATTGTGTAACTCAGGAAACAAATTAAGCTATCCACTAATGCATGATTTGATCTGTGGCTTATTTAGGGTTTTTCCACAAATAATATACAACATTTCTTAAAAGGCTTATGTTAAAGGAGAAACGTTTTGTATTAAATTACAGAGCTTTCCAGGATGAGGATCTAGATAGGACGTACGTATAAATACATTTTGAACATTTCAAAGCACCTTTTAGTTTACGTGAAGTTCTTCAGATGGCCCCGTTGTACTTTGAAGCTTCTAACACCAAGGTGTCTGTTGCAGCCCAGAGCAAGGTTACTGCTACGCAGGACAGCACTAATTTGCGATGTATTTTCTGTGGTAAGCAACATTATGTTTACATTCCTTTTTCAAGCTGTGCTACATACTACTTGCACATTTCCATAACTTTTGTTTCCTTAGGCCATAGTCTGATTTGTGGTATTCGGGATCTAGAGCAAGCTACTGTTTTTATGTTGTAATATTCGTTGTGGCTCATGTAGATGATTTGGTCAGCTTTTGAGTTGGCCTGTTAGTGAGGATTAAGTTAGAATTAAGATCTTATAATTAATTCTTGTTCACCTGTCCAAACACAAATGAGAGGGGTTTTTATTTTTAACTATTTTGTTTGGAAGCAAACTTTTAATTTAGAATTTAAAGAAAAAAATTATATCCGTCCTAATGTAATTTGGGAAATGTAAATGTGCTCCGTTTGGAGGAAGCTTCTGTATAACTTGAGTTAATTTTAGGTGTGCATGTTGTGAGGCAGATGTGAGCTATTGTTTTAATGGGTGATTTCTGATCGATGGCCTCCTTTATTCACTAGGTTAGGTACCTGTGGCTCAGGAGTGAATTTAGGCCTATAGAGTCTTTGCTTTTCACCCCCGCCTTCATACACACACATGTGCACATGTGTGTGGTTTTTGCATGGACAAACTAGATCTGTTACTTAGCCACTCCAAATTAGAGATAATTAATCCTTGTCTATATTCTTGTATTTTTATCCCTATTTAGTTTTAAAACTTTGTTTTGAAAACCCAAGTTCCAAAAAGCAACTTTAATTCTTTGACCCTTTTTTCTTTTGACTCATGTATTGCTTGACTAACCCACTACCCAGTACAGCCAGGTTATTTTATTAGGGAGTTATAAAATTATATTCTGCTAAAATTTTATACCAACAGTTTAGAATATTGCTGTGTGTATTCACTTTGTCCTGTGTGACTCAGTTTTTAGTATCAGCATTACTGATACTGTTTCTTTACCTATGAAGAGAATTATTTTTAAAATTTATGTACCTACTTGGTTTACTGGTTTAGGCAAAGAAACTTGTGTTGTAAGTTTCCCCCCCAAATTTAATGTCTTTTGAAATCAGTCATCTGAAGTTATATTTTAGGATTGTTCCAGGTAACACAGTTACAGCAGTGAGCCTATGCCTGGCTCTTTATAAGTCCTCCTTGCCTCCCAGTTCTGCAATTAAATGTTGTAGATTAAGTTTTTAATCAGTGACTTTCTGCCTCCTCCTGGGGGTTCTTCCAGGCCTTAGCTAGCTGTGAGTGATTATTTGTGTTTGTGTTTATTTCATTTTGAAAACTTCCTTGATGTTATTATATATTTGCTCCTTAATATGTTGATATTCACATATAGAATAATAGTTCACCCAGTTGCAGAGAAAAGATGGATTTGACCTTAATAAAGGTGAAATTTTAAGTCGTTAAATATTATCTTAATTGATTTAATCTTCATTTGCCAATATTACCTTAATTGATTTAACCATGTATAAGCAATAATATAATTACCACTTTGCGAAGTTTAAACTTGATTGCATTGTGTATTATACCCTTATTTGTTGTCTAGTCATGTGTTTTTAAATAATCTGTGGCTAAGTGTGAAACTAGATTTATTTGTGAAAATTAAAATGTGGCATAAGTGAAATGTGCATTAGCCAAGACTCAATATTAAAGGCAAGACTGAAATGCCATACTTGGTGTAGAGATCTTACTACCATCCTTTATAGGATACCAGGTCAGTCGCATTGCCACGCTTTATTAGAAACAGTAAGGTAATTCAGATGATTTGCTATAGGGAAAAAGTGCACATATCTGTTTTTTCTAACCAGGACAAATTAAGATCGACCATTGTCTTTAGGGTCATAGAACAGGGAGAAAATTAAGCTCCAAACAGCTACTGTCCTTGATGATAATAGAGTAGGAACAAAGCAGGTTCACTTATTTCTTAACCTTGGTTGTTTCTTCTGTTTTTCCCCATTCCAAAAAAGGGCTATTAATCATCACATGGTGCTCATGAAATATTGTCATTTGCCCACTGAAATGGTTAGGAAAGTACCTTTTTTTGTATTCTATGAGAACACAGATACTCATTTAGGTATATGACTTACGTGAAGTAATATTCTAGCAAGCAGTGGCGGCTGACAGCCTTGCCTAATATTAGTTGCTGCTTCATGCTGTATGTGGTGTCTTTGGTATTCTTTGCCAGTTTTCTGACCTATTAGAATGTTCCATAGGAGGGAAAAAATGTGTACCTGAAATTCATGATTTATTTGGAACTTTTATTTAATGCTTAAAGTGTGTTTATATTATTTTTAAATGCACGTGGTTTCAATGTGCTTATCATTGTAATTTGACAATATTAAAGAAAAAACAAAGCAACCAGATTAAATATAAATGTGAGAAAATGCGAAGGGGAACCCCCCACCATCACCGTTTAAAAAATGTTTATGGAAGGACAAATAACCCATTATCACAAAGAACCAGGTAGAAAGGAATTAGAAGAGTTTTTCTTTGAGAAAAATTCCTCCCACTTTATAAGGACCTTCTTTGAAATTTCCTTCTCAGCTGTATGAATAAACTGTAGGAATTATTTTTATAATGATATCACCCATAAAATATTGCTCACAGTTTTTAAACCTTGATAAACAAGTTGGCTGAATAAGCTTTTAGCTTAAAAAAAAAAAATCTAAAGGAGTTTCTGTAAATTGCTAAATGATACTTTTTCTTCTCATTTAGTTTTTTGTTTGTACGAGTTATTTCACACTTTTTTTAGGTTTTTTAAAAATCTGTTGAATAAAAGCAGTAGGGTTGAGTTGAAATTTTTGACATCTTTTTATTGAATTTATATGTTTGAATTAAAACTTATATTGCTAGATTTAGTTGGTGAATTTATTAATCCATTAATATTATCATTGAGATAATGCCTTTTCTAGATAGTATGATTACATTCTTGATTGATGGAATAGTAAGATTGTATTTTTCTTTGAGAGAGATGCCAAATAACAGGTCTAACTCACTGGCATTCAGCTGTTTAAGTATTTAAACATGAGGTTTTCACTTAAATACTCAAAAATAAGTTATTTTCAAAAGTAGTTAGGCCAAAATGGTCTCATGAGTTTTTCATTCTAAATGTTTGCATTTAATTTTTTCGATAAGTGTAACTTTGACTGTATAAGGTACTTCCTTTAAATATACTACATTTTCTCAAATTTACTCTGTCCACCCCTTCCTGCTAGAATAGGCAGACTTTCCCCTGTGAAGTATTAGGCATTAGCGTATGGCTTCAAATGACAGTCTGTTTTTACATCATTATGTTAATTTCCCAAGGAAAGAATTCCAGTCTGTTTACTTGACAACAGCTATATATTTTCATTTATGCAAACATTTAACTGTGTATGTATTTAATTTTTTAAAGTTTTTGTGTTTTTTATTATTTATTAAATGGGATTAATATATTTTTATATTTCTTTTATTTGGTTACTCAAAACAGCAGACTCTTTTAGGAAATCTAATTAAGCATATTACTGCAGTTGTCATCTAATTTGTCTTTGGAGGACAAATTAAATGATTAAAAACATTTATAAAGAGGTGAGGAAAAAATTTATTAGGTAAGTTCAGATCAAATTATTTCTGATGTCCTACACTTGGGATCTACCAGTACTGCATTACTTCCTAATGAATCTCATCCTTCTAGTTGTGAAGTCACTCCCACTAGTATAAAATAAATACTCGGTGCTGTTGTCTTCGATAGAATTACAAGGATTTGTTTTAGTGTACAGCATTTATTTACTTACTGCATCTATTTATTCACTATTTTTTATACTAGTGGTCTACAGAAAGCTTTCCAAATATCTGCTAAGGGCATTTACTGGCACATTAGAATTCAAAACTGTGTACAGTATATCATGACTCACTTTCTTCTCCAAGAGTGGAAGATTACTATTTCTCTCTTGTTTGTTGGAGTAGATTTCAGGATTGTTTTATTTAAACTCTAGGAATTATTTGTTACGTCCAGTATTTATCTCATTTTATGACACAGTTCTTAAAACCAGTGACATTAAGGTATCCCATAGTTTAGTGGCATTCTAAGATGCTGTCACTTGGTTGGCATCGTATGAGTACATGGCAATGGCTGGGCGTTAGTTTCTCGGGACAGAACCATGTTGTGGGTGTAGGTGTTCTCGTTACCCCAAATGAAAAGTTATTAAGATTACCCCTGTTGCATTAAAAATGTAGCTGGGTAGGTTAAGTATTATATAGAAGTTTAGCATATGTTTGTTTTCACCAGTCCTGGAAATGCCAGGCCTTAAACAAAAATTGCAGCTTAAATTGGGCAAGTTTGTTAAATACATTAGCGTGCTTCAGTCTAGTAATAAGGTTCTCATGCTTTCTCTCTCCTGTTTTTCATTTCCAGTGTTCTATTTAGGTGAGTTTTTGAATTCTGATTTTTCATTTAAGTTTTCCCTCTTCACTTCATGAATAATTACACCAAAAAGAACGTCTCATTGTCTTAGAAAATGTCCAGCTTAGGTGCCTATTCAGATGCTCATTGAACACTTGTTTTACTCAAGCTCTTCATATATAAATGTTTATTTTCCTTTATTGTTGATGTTTTTCCATTTGTTTCAAGTAAGCCTTCTGGAGATGATGACAGTATTATGTTGCAGCCTTTCATTTGCTGTGTGTTATGTAAAGCTTATATTTTATTTTGCTAGACAAAAAGAAGACACATTTGTAAATATGTGGTGGTTTTATGTTATTCTCATGGTTTTACCTCCATTGTCCAACTAAACGTAAAGCTAATATTCATCTGAATGTTTTCCTCCCTTTATAGGGCCAACATTGCCTAGACAGAACTCACAACTACCCGCCCAAGTACAGAATGGTCCTTCACAAGAGGAATTGGAGATTCAAAGAAGGTAAGCTTACATTATTGTTTGCACCTTTTCTTTTTACTCTACAGGACTAAACTATGAACATACTAATGTTAAAAGTAGATTGTGTCTTGTCAGCCATTTGAAAGGCAGAACTTTTATTCTTATATTACTAAATATTTGGAATAACCATTAATAAGTGAGGAGATACTTGTTATGCTAGACACAAAATGTTAAAGTTTCTTGTCTGTTCTTTTGTAAAAATCACACTCATGGTAAATTTAAACTATTTTCAATGGACTTAATGGCATACAAAATATCTTTAGACTTCAAGGAGTTTTATTTTTATACTGATGGTGTTGGTTGTCATCAAGTCTGTTCTGGCTCGTGACAACTCCACGCATGCAGAGTAGAAGTGCACTCCACAGGATTTTCAAGGCTGCCATCTTTGGGAAGCAGATTGCCAAGCCTGTCTTCTGAGGAGCTTCTGGATGGGTTCAGACTACCAACCTTTTGGCTAGTAGTTACAGATTAATCTGCAACCAGTATGACTTTACGTGATTAATTTAACTAGGAAGTTGAAATAGTCTTGGCTGGTTCTGTAAGATATTGATCTTGAGATATTACCATCAGGTTTAATAGTGTAATATAAGATCATTCTGTTTATATCTGAACTGCTGATTGAATAAAATTGTTAACATTGTCATTTCAGTGGAGTTTAGAACTTCACTCGAAATTATAATATAGCCTCATTTGGGGGTTAGCGTGCTCAACTGCTAACCAGAAGATTGGAGGTTTGAGTCTATCCAGAGATGCCTCCAAAGAAAAGTTTGGCAATCTACTTTTGAAGAATCAGCCATTGAAAACCCTAATGGAGCACAGTTCTAATCTGACACACATTGGGGTCTCCATGAGTCAGAACTGACTTGACAGCAGCTGTTTGTTTTTTGTTTTTGGTTGTCATCATTATTTTTCTGAATTAGCGGAGACTTTGTAACAAAAGTTTTACAAAATTCAAGTACATTCAGTAACTAAAATGGAGCAAGCCAAACTAGATATCCCATTTTTTAAACAAAATGATAACTTTTTAGAGATGACTGATGCTTTTAATCCCTGTTTTGTTCTGTTGATAACCATTGTTAGATGGACCTCTGTATGGGTGAACTTTTCCAGTTGAGAAGCATTTGCTCCACAGCAAGCCAGTAATTCTAATCATTTCTTCATGTGAGCTTTGATTTGGATCTCACGTTTGAAAACGTGCTCTGTTTTCATTTTCTGCGTCTATATTGTCTTAATATATGTGTCAAGTTCCCCTGACAGCAGGCAGTCAGAGGGGCCTCTTGTTATTGTTTAGTCTCATCTGCTCTGAGGAATAGCTACTTAGCTCTTGAGAAAGGGTCTCCTGGGATCTCCTCCCAAAATGAATTTTGTTTTTCGCACAGAGCCTATATATTCAGTCAGATCACTGGAAATATCCACCAAGTATGATGATAATCCATCCAACTTTTTTGAGTCATGTCCTAACAGATACAAATAAAATTTTCTGTGGATAGAAATATGATAAGTTTAAGGGATATAATTGTTTTGGTTCCATATTTAAATTTAAACATACAAGGATAATTCCAAGAGTTAGAAATTGTAATTATACTGTACACAACTTACACACACACTCCGTAAAACAGAAGAGTAATTAATAAAAGGTAGTTTTTTTTTTTTTAATAGTATTATTGAGTGTAAAACACATTTGTAGATAATAGGAAGAACCAGGAGAGAACCCAAAACATAATAGGTAATCGCTGCTAAGAGTGGACAAACAAGTAACCCCTGAGGTAGTTGCCAGAGGCCAGGAAAATAAAGGACAGACACAGAAACCATGTCCGGTTACCACTGCATTGTGATGGAGGGCACAGATGGGTGACCCCCTGCACAGACGGCCATCAGAAACTAGCAGCTCCGCAGTTTTGGTTGGAAATGGGTATTCAGCGAAGTTTCAGTAATTGTTACGAAAATTACGCCTCATGTAGATTATTTCTGCTGTCAAAGTGCTTAGCCTTAGCAGTGCTCGTCTGAACCTGAGGTTTCCATGTTTGTATGTAAGTAGTTCCTTCTAAAGGGTTTGAATATTTGAATAATCATTATTCGTGAATTCTGTCAGTATTTGCGAATTTTTCTACTCGCTAAAATTTGTTGGTAGCCCGAAAGTCAGTACTGTGGTGCATCCTAGTATTCACAGACACACGCATGTACAGAGCAGTGGAAAACTTAAGTGGCCCAACATGCATGTTCCAAGCTTATCCAACAAGGCTGGGTCTGTGTTTGCTGGCTCAGTATTCCAGGCAACAGAACAGAACTACTGCAAATAACGGGAGTGAACTGTAGTTTGTTGGAAGTTGGGGTGTTGTTTTATACTACTTCATCGTTCAGTTGAAGACTTTAACTCAGTCATTTTGAAGAGTGAAATCCAAATTTCTGAGAAATTTATATGAATTTTAAGAAATAGTTTCTGTCCACAGTCCTGCACAAGACTTCTTTTTTTAAATAAACCTTCTATAAGACATTGATCAATTTCTCTCTCTCTCTCTTTCATTATTAATCTCAACTCCATTCCTTTTTAATCTCATGATGTAGGCTTTTTATCGCCATAAATCTATCGGATATGCTGCTTCCACCATTGACTGACTCCAAGTTTAAATTCCTTTTCTTATGTAATCCTCATCTACCACTTTTCTGCCTTCATTTTGGTATTCTCTAGAGTTTCTTCTTGTTGCTAATGCTTCTTTCCTGTACCACCTCTTTTTTTTTTTTTTCCTTATACAAAACTCTGCACTTAGCTGTCTTTTTTATTGTTATTGTAATCCTCCACTTTTTATCCAGACCCATATTTTCAGCTAAATAGAGTAGTATCTTAGACACTTCTGAGAATTTCAAGAAAGCAGTGGGCTATTGCCCACCCCTAACCTTCCCACCCTTCAACTGCATATGTGCGCTTACATACAAAAATTGGCATATCATTTTAGAGGGTCACCAAAAAAAAAAAACAAAAAACCAAACCTATTGACTTCAAGTTGATTCTAACTCATAGCGACCCTATAGGACAGAATAGAACTACCCCCTATGGGATTTTCAAGGAGCTGCTGGTGAATTTGAACAGCTGACCTTTTTGTTAGCAGCTGAGCTCGTAACCACAGTACCACCAGGGCTCTGAGAGGGCCACGGACCCCCTAAATTCCAATAATGGATCCTCACTGCGAATTCCTTTTGTAGAACTCATCCGTTCAAATGTACTCAATTTAAACTGTTATGATCTCATTCGTCATGTCCGTTCCATCTTCTCTTTAGTATTTCTCCCAAAATTTCAACTTAGAAATTATCTTCATTCAAGATATCTATTCAAGCACATCTTGTTATTCCTTTCTCTAAAAGCCTAGTGGCTTTACTCTTCTGACATTCCCATTACTAATAGTTTTCTTCAGTATTTCCCCTATTCTGCATGTATCATTGCTGTAGTTTCCTAGTTGATTTTTCTGTTTAGCATAGTTCATTTTCAGTTCTTCCTACTTTATTACTGCCAGATTAATTTTTTTTAACTCTTTTGCATATGGCAAAGAAAATCTCAAACTGCACAGAAGGGCATAAAATGGGAGGAAAGGGTGGGATCTCTTATACAATTGTACTTTTCTCCTCATTCTTATTCTCAGAATTAATTACTTTTAACCATTTCTGCTTTTAGTACTTTTGGTGGCTCCCTCCATAACACTAAATAACGTTTCTGTTTCGTAGTTATAACCATATTAAGTTGTTGTGTGCCGTCGACTCAATTCTGACTCAGCAACCCTACAGGATAGAGTAAAACTGCTTCATTGGGCTTCCAAGGCTCTAATCTTTATGGGAACAAGATCAACAGGTCTTTTCTTGTGCAGAGTGGGTGGTGGTTTCAAACCCCTGACCTTTCTGTTAGCAGCTGAGCTCTTAACCACTGTGCCACCAGGGCTACAGATTATAACTCTTGACTCTCCACCATGAAAAATGAAGACTTCTTCCCTTCCCATGCCAGTTCTTGATAGTTATTATTTGTATTTCTGCTGTTGGTTTCTTTTTATAACTTAAACTTGTATCTCGTTATATTAACTTCCAACTGTATCTCTTCACTGCCCATTTGTTAGAGGAGTTAGTTTTGCACCTCCCTATCCCTCTTCATCCATTCCACCGTGTGGTTTTATTTTCAAGGTTTATACACTTGCAGTCTTTTCTATACCAAAAACCAAATCCAGTGCCGTCGAGTCCATTCGGACTCATAGCGACCCTGTAGAACAGAGTAGAACTGCCCCATAGAGTTTCCAAGGAGTGCCTGGCGAATTCGAACTGCTTTTAGCAGCGGTAGCACTTAACCACTACTACACAAATCTCTGCCTTTATGTTTGCAGGTGGTCTTTTTTCTCTCTTCTCTAGAATTCTTTTAAACTTTATCCATAGTAGTCTTGAATATTTACAAAGATAATGGCTGGATATGGTTCCCCCCCACCCCCCCATTTATCTAGCTCAATACTCAGTGGATTGTTTGTTTGAAGACTCACTCAAAACTCTTTTTTAAAAAAAAAAAAAAAAAATTTTTTTTTTAATTAATTTTTTTGACCTGTCTCTGTGCTATTTTTTGGGAGCTCCTAATGGTCAAATGCTACACCTTCTGGGTGATTTCCTTATGACCTTTCTCTTTTCTTTGATTTTCTGCTTCTCTTTTCTTGTTCTCTCTTCTTGGCAATTTTCTTTTTTTTTTTTTGTATACTAGACCAGCACTATTCAGTAGAAATATAACGTAATTAAAATTTTTCTAGTGGCCATATTAAAGAGGCAAAATTAATTTTAGTAATATATTTTATTTAGCCCAGTATATCTAAAATATTACCACTTTAACATGAAGTCAATAGAAAATTATTAATAGGCTGCTTTACATTCTGTTTTTCATACTAAGTCTTCAAAATTTGGTGTGTATTTTACAGTTACGGGCCACTTCTGTTCAGACTAGCCTCATATCAAGTGCTCAGTAGCCACATGTAGCACACGGCTACCTAGTTAGGCAGCACCATAGATCTTCTGTTGAAAATTTAGTTTTAATCTCTGAAAGCTTTTTGTTCTGTAATTCTTCTTTCATAAAAGCCTGTTTCTGAATTTATGGCTGCATTTTAAGTCTCCCTTCTTTCTCGTTCTTTGCTTGGATTACCTCCCTCCTATAGAGTTTTAGCAGTTTTGTTTGTCTTGTTGGTTTTACGTAAACATCTGGCAATCTCTAGTCGTCCATTTATTTCTAAAAAAGAATTAGGTTGAGTGATACCAGTCCTTGGCCTAGGTTCCTCTTTCACTGTGGAGGTTCATTCCCTACTGCTCAGGACCCTTCCCTGACTGAGAGGGCTGTTTCTCGGGCTGTGCCAGTGGTCACACAAGTTGACTGACCAGCATTCCTGTAGAGTACAAGGTTGGGGGGGACCAGCAGGCCTCAGGACCCACAAATGCTGAGCTACCTATAGTTTCGCCCAGAAGCCCTAGTTCTTCTGAGGCAGTCTTCTGTGGTAAACGCCTTTCCATCTACTCAGGTAGGGTTGGGGAGGAGATGGATGACTGGTACAGAGGTTCTTTCAGACAATGAGTGTGTTTATTAATCAGCTTGATTATGGTTGCACTCCCCATTCTGGACTTTGGATGCTGCCATTGTTCAGGTCACACATTTATTTTAGCTATTACTATGTTCCAAGCGCTATTCGTTCTAAGTGCGTAGGACAAGGGGGGGCGGGGGGGGAGAGGCAAAAAGCCTTACTCTGATGGTGCTTACATTTCAGTGGGGAAGAATCAGACAGTAAACATGACAATACATAGTAAAGCAAAAAAGTGGAGTCCCTGGGTGGTGCAAATGGTTAAGTGCTCAACTAGTAGCAGAAAGGTTCAGATCATGTAGGACCCTGCAGGCTGTTGCAAAGAATTTCACTTTTATTCCAAGAGAAATGGGAAGCCATTGGACATGAGCATAGGAGTGACGTGACCTAACATTTCAGAAGAATCTGTCTAGCTGCTGTCTTTAAACTAGTAGGAAGGCTGGGGTATGTTAACTGAGATGGGAAAAACTGAGGTAGAACAGGTTTTGTTAGGGGATGTTGAAAATGAGTTTTAAAGATGGTAGGTTGAGATATTTAGGACATCCAAGTAGAGATATGGGATAGGTAGTTGAATACTAGTCCAGAGATATCCTAATTCTAGAGATTGGGAAAATCATAGACATGTGAAGGTAGACATATGACTCCTCCCCACCTTTTCTTTTAGAAACGATAAATTTAGTCTACTTATGACCACCTTCTTCACTGTTCTACTTTGCAATGGGTTTTAAACATTTTTATGATTTTTTTCTGGAATTTGGGGTTGGAGAGGATAGTTTGCCTGCTCAATCTACCAACCTGAACAAGAGCCCAGACACTCCAGTCACGTCAGTTCCCTGCTCAGCATCCTAATGACCAGCTCGCCTCAGGTCTGGCTTAATTCTTTGGCTGGCGCGTAAGAAGAACCCAGCATCAGTACCTCCTTCATCTCTCACTGTGGTCTTTCCTTTTGTCCTCTGTGCTTTTGTGTGTGGTGTTTACCTCTCCTGACATGCCTTTCTCACCTGTGTTGTCATTTTCTGTAGACTCTTCTCCAGGTCCATTAAAATTTTCTTTTACTGAACTCCTGTAACTTAATCGTATACCATTTTATATTTTCTTCTAATTATTTATTTACGTATGAGTCTTACCTCCAGAGTGAAATTATAGACGACATGAGAATAGAGACCTGAATAAAGTTTCTAATAAAAAGCCAGAGAGTTTCTGCTATTGTATTAACTTTATATGCAGGTGTTGGTGCATAGAAGCAAGGAGTACATGAGTTTTGGACTTTAATGTAGTAATTTCTCTCACTTCCACCTAGTTTTTGTTCATTCTAAACCATGACTCGACTGGTAAAATGGCCTGGTGCTGCTGTAACATGGAAATAATGAAAACATTACCTCATAAGGTTGTTGAGAAGATTAAATGAGATAAAACGAACCCTTCCATGCTGCCGAGGCTTTTCTGTCTGTGTAGTTCGGGAGATGGGCAGGTAGGCTCTATGGAGAAGGTGCCATTTGAGCTGTACCTTCAAGAGGAAATGAGGTAGAAGCTTCCGGTCTCTGAAGGAGCCAAAAAAAAAAAGACATTCCATGAAGAAAGAGTAGACGTGTAAAGGCAAGGAAATTCAAACAAACTGTGCACTTGAGTACTGTACCTTTAAATAAGTAGGGTTATGTCTTGCTTGTAAAGGGCTTTATATGCCATGCTGAGAAATTGCTTTTTAAAACTCTTCTCCTGAATTGAACCTATAAATAAAACAGCATCTTATCTTTTGTCACTTCTTATAATTTCAAATTATAAGAAAAGTATATGCCATTTGCCTTTGACCTCTATCCCAGACAGTCTGTTTTTGCCTGTGATTAAACCAAAAAAAATACTACAAAACCCGAGAGTATATACTAAATTTTATATAGACACTTGTTACTCCTGTTCACTTTATCGCAGCTAGCAGTGGCTTGTGGCTCGATCTAGCTTTGTAGATTAGAAAACACAGAGGCAGAGAGAGGCACAGCGTGAGAAGTAGATTCCCAAATAGAAATATATTTCCAAAACTTGTTTGATGTGATTATTTATATTGAAATAGTTTTATTTTACTTTATTTTTAGAGGCAGAATAAAACACCCTTGAGCCAACTTTCATTTCATAATCTGTGTAACTTTGTCCTGTTAACTCCAGCTATGTAACTGACTCTTCTATTACTGAGAAGTGTCATAGAAAAAAAAATTTTTTTTGCATTGTATTAACCCAGAAGATTTTAGTAATATTTTAATATAGAGTTCATATTATAATGAATACTGTTTCATTTGTGTTACAACTTTCAGGCAAGCTATTGTTAGGGAATATCACAAATTGGTTTTTGAAAACTGGCAAATGGCTTGTATTTGATGAGCTAATAAGGGATGGAGTGAGAAGAGAATGGTATGAATAACATGCTCCTTAAGCGTATATGTGCGTATGTATTTGTGGTATCTATAACAAACTTTTCTTGATACAATTTTAGCTTAAAACTATAGATTAATAGATTGTTTGAATTAATAGTGTAAATTTTTTATATTTTCCCTTGGCTTCTGACTAGTCACAAAAAAGGAAAATGAAATATTTCAATAAAAATTTAACATATTTAGGGCCTGATTTTGTTTAGGAAGATCAGTTACATGCTGAAGAACATTGTTTGCCTTTTAGGGACATCAAATGCACATGACAGACAAGAAATGGTTATCTACTTCTTAGTTTCCAAAATTTTGTTGATGAGCGGTAACTAACTTAGTAGACCAGAGAGAGCTTAAAACTAAGCCAAGACAGGGAAGAAAATGGTTTGGACTGCTATTGTGCCCTTTCAATAGCAAGCCATTTCAAAATGTTGAAAGCGAGAGGATTGGCTGAAAGTCTGTATACAAAATATTTACACACCGCGCCCCCCCCCCCCCCAAAAAAAATGCAACCTGTTGCTGTCGGGTCAGTTCCGACTCATAGCAACCCTGTAGTACAGGGTAGAATTGACCATAGGATTTCCAAGGCATGGAAACAGATGGCTACAACTTTCTCCTATGGAGCGGCTGGTGGGTTTAAACCACTGACCTTTCGGTTAGCAGCCGAGTTCTTAACCACTGCACCACCAGGGCTCCTAAGGAGTGTTTAGATACCCAGACTTCCTCCACCACACCAAACAGAAGACTAGTTTATTCTTTAGAGGGGCTGAACCAGCACGGCTCTAAACCAGTGCTATCTAATAGAGTACAAACCACATGGGATTTTAGATTTTCCAGTAACCACATTTTAAAAAATATAAAAGAAAAAAACAGGTGAAGTTAAATTTGGTAACATATTTAATTCTGTCTAAACTATTATCATTTCAACAAGTAATTGATTAAAAAAAAAATTTTAGTGAGTATTTTACATGCCTTTTTCCCTTCTGGGTCTTCAAAATCTGGTATGTATTTTTATACTTTAGAGTACATCTCAATCAAACTAGCCACATTTCAGGTGCTTACTAGCTACATGTGGCTAGTATCTACCGAATCAGGCAGCATAACAGTCTAGGCCACAGGTCAGCAAAGTACATCTCATGGCCAAATCTGGCCTTGCAGCCTGTTTTATACAACTGAGAGCTAAGAACAACATTTACATTTTTAAAGCGTTGTTCGAAATGTAGAAAAAGAAAGAAGAAGAAAAAAATGTAACAGAGATGCTATCTGACCTTTTACAGAAAAGTTTCTCAATCCCTGGCCTAGACTGAGGGTTATCAGGCACAGCTGAGGATGTGGGGTAGGTGCCATACTGAAAAGAGGGATTAAGTGAAAGCTGGCCAAACTGATATCTTTTCATTTTGCTCAGCTCCTAGACACTGGCAGCAAGCTCTCTAGGCCCCAGGCAAGAAATTGAGGGATCCCTCTTTGGGAAATTGCCTTGGCCAACAGAAAAGACTTGGAGATGTTGACCCTCAGTGTCCCTGCCAGAGCAACCTACAGTGAAGTCCGTTTACTTAAAGGCTTCATCAACTTTAGTGCCACTTATGAATATGACTGGACAGCCAAGAATCATCAAACCATCAGAACAGACCAAAACAAAAAATTAAAATTGGAGGAAATACCAAGAATAGCTTGCTGAAAGCTTCAGTGAGCTAAGAAACTATATTATATTCATGAAGCAAAAATTGGTAGTTACTTATAAAGAATCAGAGAATAAGAAAGTGTACTTAGAAATTTTTTAAGAGCAGGATTCATTAAAAAAAAAAAAAAATTGAGGAATAAGGTTGAGAAAACTGCCCTGAAAATAGTCATGAAATTAGAGATGGTATATGAGAAAGAAAATAAAATAAGATTCAAATTGGGAGGCCCAACATCCAAGTAATGGAGATCAGAGTTGGGGAGAGGGGGAGATTAAAAAAAAAAAAGTATGAGGAAGCAATCTTCGAATAGGTAACATAAGAAAATTTCCTAGAACTCAGTGACTTGATCCTCTAGATCAGAGGTCTGCATGCTCTTTCTGTAAAGGGCTGTGTAGTAAATATTTTAGGCTTTGTGGGCCTTAAGTCTCTTTAGCAATTGCCCGGCTCTCCCTGTAGCTTTCCGTAAACAATATTTAAATGAATGGATGTGGCCGGGCTTCGCCCACAGGCTGTAGTTTGCCAGTCCCTGGTCTAGATTGAAAAGGCTCACCAAGTGCCCAGCCCAATAAATGGGAAGAACAAAAAAAGACCCATCACCAAGGCATATCACTGTGGAATTTCAGAACATTATAATTCTAAAAAGATTCTAAAAGCGTAGGGGGTGAAGGAGGAAATGGGTCACATACAAAAGATCAGTTATTAGACTGACACTGAATTTCTCAACAGCAGTCCTGAGTGCTAGAAGATGATAATAGCCTTCAAAATCCTGAGAGAGGTGATTTCCAAACTAATCTTCTCATCTAAAACCTCTTCTGCACTCCTTCCTAGGAGACTACTGGAAAATGTATTCTATTAAAATGAGAGAGTAAACCAAGAGTGATGAAACCTTGTGAGGATCCAGGACACAAAGGATCCAACTCAGGAAAGAGAGAAGGGGATTCCCAGTCTGACCCAGGTGAAAGCAAAGTTTAGGGAGCAACCCATCAGATTGGAGCGAAGAGATACAGGGCTAGAAAACACTAGAAGCAGAACCAGTAGACCTCCTGATGTGTTTGACCATTTCGAGAAGGTTTACAGTTGCAATGGCAAGCTTGGGCTGAAATAGGAATCACCCACTATAGAAAAAGAATCATTCTGCATCCCGTTTTGGAGAGTGGCATGTGGGGTCTTATATGCTAGCAAGTGGCCATCTAAGATGCAACACTTGGTCTCAACCTACGTGGAGCAAAGGAGAATGAAGAACACCAAAGACCACAAGGTAAGTATGAGCCCAGGAGTCAGAATGGGCCACATAAATCAAAGACGATGGTACCCGAGACCAGAAGAACTAGATGGTGCCTGGCCACAACCGATGACTGCCATGACAAAGGAGCACAACAGAGAATCCCTGAAGGAGCAGGAGAGCAGTGGGATGCAGACCCCAAATTCTAGTAAAAAGACCAGACTTAATGGTCTGAGACTAGAGGGACTCCAGAGGTCACAATCCCCAGACCTTCTGTTAGCCCAAGACAGGAACCACTCCTGAAGCCATCTCTTCAGACAGGGATTGGACTGAACTATGGGACAGAAAATGATACTGGTGAGGAGTAGGCTTCTTGGATCCAGTAGACACATGAGCCTATGTGGGCAGCTCCTCTCTGGAGGAGAGCTGTGAAGGCCGAGGAGGACAGAAGCTGGCTGAATGGACACGGAAACACAGGGTGCAGAGAAGGAACGTGCTGTCTCATTAGGGGGAGAGCAACTAGAAGTATATAGCAAAGTGTATATAAGGTTTTCCCCCACGTGTCTATCAGTTTGTCGAACTGTGGGGGCTTGGGTGTTGCTGTGATGCTGGAAGCTATGCCACCGGTATTCAGATACCAGCAGGGTCACCCATGGAGGATAGGTTTCAGCTGAGCTTCCAGACTAGGAAGAAGGACCCAGCAGTCTACTTCTGAAAAGCATTAGCCAGTGAAAACCTTATGAATAGCAGCGGAACATTGTCTGATACAGTGCTGGAAGATGAGCCCCCCAGGTTGGAAGGCACTCAGAAGATGACTGGGGAAGAGCTGCCTCCTCAAAGTAGAGTCGACCTTAATGACATGGGTGGAGTAAAGCTTTCGGGACCTTCATTTGCTGATGTGGCATGACTCAAAATGAGAAGGAACAGCTGCAAACATCCATTAATAATCGGAACCTGGAATGTATGAAGTATGAATCTAGGAAAATTGGAAATCGTCAAAAATGAAATGGAACACATAAACATCAATATCCTAGGCATTAGTGAGCTGAAATGGACTGGCATTGGCCATTTTGAATCAGACAATCATACAGTCTACTATGCTGGGAATGACAACTCGAAGAGGAATGGTGTTGCATCATCATCAAAAAAAGTTTCAAGATCTATCCTGAAGTACAACGCTGTCAATAATAGGATAATTCCATACACCTGCAAGGAAGACCAGTTAATACGACTGTTATTCAAATTTACACACCAACCACTAGGGCCGAAGATGAAGAAATAGAAGATTTTTATCAGCTGCTGCAGTCTGAAATTGATCGAACATGCAGTCAAGATGCATTGATAATTATTGGCGATTGGAATGCAAAAGCTGGAAACAAAGAAGGATCAGTAGTTGGAAAATATGGCGTTGGTGATAGAAACAATGCCGGAGATTGAATGATAGAATTTTGCAAGACCAGTGACTTCTTCATTGCACATACCTTCTTTCACCAACATAAACGGCAACTGTATGCATGGACCTCGCCAGATGGAACACACAGAAATCAAATTGTCTACATTGTGGAAAGACACAGTGGAAAAGCTCAACATCATCAGTCAGAACAAGGCCAGGGGCCGACTGTGGAACAGACCATCAATTGCTCATATGCAAGTTCAAGCTGAAACTGAAGAAAATCAGAGCAAGTCCACAAGAGCCAAAATATGACCTTGAGTATATCCCACCTGAATTTAGAGACCATCTCAAGAACAGATTTGACGCATTGAACACTAGTGACCGAAGACCAGACGAATTGTGGAATGACATCAAGGACATCATCCATGAAGAAAGCAAGAGGTCATTGAAAAGAGAGGAAAGAAGGAAAAGACCAAGATGGATGTCAGAGGAGACTCTGAAACTTGCTCTTGAGCGTTGAGCAGCTAAAGCAAAAGGAAGAATTGATGAAGTAAAAGAATTGAACAGAAGATTTCAAAGGGCCTCTCAAGAAGGCAAAATAAAGTATTATAATGACATGTGCAGAGAGCTGGAGATGGAAAACCAAAAGAGAAAAACACACTTGGCATTTCTCAAGCTGAAAGAACTGAAGAAAAATTTCAAGCCTTGAGTTGCAATAGTGAAGGATTCCATGGGGAAAATATTAAACGATGCAGGAAGCATCAAAAGAAGGTGGAAGGAATACACAGAGTCATTATACCAAAAAGAATTAGTTGATATTCAGCTGTTTCAAGAGGTGGCATATGATCAGGAACTGATGGTACTGAAGGAAGAAGTCCAAGCTGCTCTGAAGGCATTGGCGAAAAACAAGGCTCCAGGAATTGATGGGATAACAATTGAGATGTTTCAACAAACAGATGCAGCGCTGGAGGTTCTCACTCATTTATGCCAAGAAATATGGAAGACAGCTTCCTGGCCAACTGACTGGAAGAGATCCACATTTATGGCCATTCCCAAGAAAGGTGATCCAATCAAATGTGGAAATTATAGAACAATATCATTAATATCACGCGCAAGCAAAATTTTGCTGAAGATCATTCAAGAACGGCTACAGCAGTATATCAACAGGGAACTGCCAGAAATTCAGGCTGGTTTCAGAAGAGAACGTGGAACCAGGGATATCATTGCTGATGTCAGACGGATCCTGGTTGAAAGCAGAGAGTACCGGAAGGATGTTTACCTGTGTTTTATTGACTATGCAAAGGCATTTGACTGTGGATCATAACAAACTATGGATAACACTGTGAAGAATGGGAATTCCAGAACACTTAATTGTGCTCAGGAGGAAACTTTGCATAGATCAAGAGGCAGTTGTTCGGACGGAATAAGGGGATACTGATTGGTTTAAAGTCAGGAAAGGTGTGTGTCAGGGTTGTATTCTTTCACCATACCTATTTAATCTGTATGCTGAACAAAAAATAATCCAAGAAGCTGGACTATATGAAGAAGAATGGGGCATCAGGATTGGAGGAAGACTCATTAACAGCCTGTGTTATGCAGATGACACAACCTTGCTTGCTGAAAGTGAAGAGGACTTGAAGCACTTACTAATGAAAATCAAAGACCACAGCCTTCAGTATGGATTGCATCTCAACATAAAGAAAACAGAAATCTTCACAACTGGACCAATGAGCAACATCATGATAAATGGAGAAAAGATTGCAGTTGTCAAGGATTTCATTTTATTTGGATCCACAATCAACAGCCACGGAAGCAGCAGTCAAGAAATCAAAAGACGCATTGCATTGGGCAAATCTGCTGCAAAGGACCTCTTCAAAGTGTTGAAGAGCAAAGATGTCAGCCTGAAGACTAAGGTGCTCCTGACCCAAGCCATGGTATTTTCAGTCACGTTATACGCATGTGAAAGCTGGACGGTGAATAAGGAAGACCGAAAAAGAATTGACGCCTTTGAATTGTGGTGTTGACGAAGACTATTGAATATACCATGGACTGCCAAAAGAACAAACAAATCTGTCTTGGAAGAAGTGCGGCCAGAATGCTCCTTAGAGACAAGGATGGTGAGACTGCATCTTACATACTTTGGCCATGTTGTCAAGAGGGATCAGTCCCTGGAGAAGGACATCATGCTTGGCAGAGTACAGGGTCAGTGGAAAAGAGGAAGACCCTCAATGAGGTGGATTGACACAGTGGCTGCAACAATGAGCTCAAGCATAACAACAATTGTAAGGGTGGTGCAGGACTGGGCAGAGTTTTGTTCTGTTGTGCGTAGGGTCGCTATGAGCCGGAACGGACTTGACGGCACCTAACAACAATAATAACATATAAGGTTTTGTATGAGAGACTGACTTGTTTCAGTCAAAGCACAATTAAAAAAAAAAAATCAAAAGACGCATTGCATTGGGCAAATCTACTGCAAAAGACCTCTTTGGACTTTAAAGTGTTAAAAAGCAAAGATGTCACTTTGAGGACTAAGGTGCACCTGACCCAAGCCATGGTGTTTTCAGTCGCCTCATATGCGTGCAAAAGCTGGACGATGAATAATGAAGGCCGAAGAAGAATTGATGCATTTGAATTATGGTGTTAGCAAAGAACATTGAATATACCATGGAGTACCAGAGAATGAACAAATCTGTCTTGGAAGAAGTATAGCCAGAATGCTACTTAGAAGCAAGGATGGCAAGACTTCATCTCACTACTTTGGACATGTTATCCAGGAGGAACCAGTCCCTGGAGAAGGACATCATGCTTGGTAAAGTAAAGGGTCAGTGAAAAACAGGAAGACCCTCAACAAGATGGATTGACAAAGTGGCTGCAGCAATGGGCTCAAGCACAACAATGATTATAAGGATGGCACAGAACTGGGCAGTGTTTCATTTTACTGTACACAGGGTCACTATGGGTCGGAACTGACTCAAGAGCACCTGACAAGAACTACGGTAGTCATATCATTTGTGAATTATATTTTTACATCTTTTTGATCGTTATTCCTATTGTTTGTTTTATGGTCTTAGTGTATTTTTCAGAGCCTCCAGTCTAATTTTGGATAATAGTGGCACTAGGATGTTTACTGTAGGCTTTGGGTAGATACTTCATCTCTGTACCTGTTGTGTTTTGTTTGTTTGTTTTTAAATTATGAATGGATGTTGAATTTTATCAGTTGATTTATTTGCAACTGAGATCATTATTTTTCTCCTTTTATCTATTAATGTGGTGAATTACATTAACAGATTCTCTAATTAAACCACTCTCGAAATTAAAAAAGAAAAAGAACCAAATGGAAAAAAAGAAGTAATTTTCAACACGGAAGTGAGAAAGAAATTGTTCTGGAAAGTAAATGTGATCAACCATGAGTCACTTGATAAGTAGATACTGATGTAGCCATAGTGGTGTTATGACTTTATTGGGAGAATGGGGAAAAAAAGCTTTTTGGGATGAGGCATATCTTCACGTGTCGTAGGAAGTCAGTGGACAACGTCTAGATCTGAAAAATCCAAAGTTCTAAACAAATTATATTTAGAAACGTGAGTTAAATACCAGAGTGTCGAAAGGAGATGCTTCTGGGGAACAGAATTAGAAGTGGTGAGAGCTGGGAAGAGGATTACTGTTTTGATAGAAACCTTGTAATACCTTTAGATTTTTTAAGCTATATATTACTTTTTGTAAGTTTAATTTTTATTTTTAATCAATGTGAAGTTGAGTTGATGAAACAGATGAGAATTTAAGTGTTAAATCTTAATAGTCTAATACCTTTACTATATTAACATGATGATAGTATAGTTTAGTTACCTCTTCACATGTGTATCATTTGTTAATATCATTTTTGGGTTCCTACTCATTATTAATGTTGGCTTCCTCGGCTAGCTGTAATGAAAACAATATATTCTAAGAAACATGAGTCAGTCCTTGTAGTCTTAATGTAGAACCTGATTTAGTTAATATCTATAAATAGTTTATAAATCACTGTTACTAGACAGAAGTTATAAAAGGGGAGTAGTAATCCCAACACAGAACAAGGGAGTTGGAACAATGAAAGTGTACAGCCCTCCACTTAGCTTTCAGAGACAGGATGGACCGAGGGTCGACCGCCTTCTGCTGTAAGTATTGCCTCTTGTCTCAGGAGCTTTGTCAGACTAAACCTAAATTATCTTACGTAGTTTTCATCTGTTTGCAAACAGGATGAAATGCCCACATTATACAATCAAAACGTTTCTGCGAATTTATTTTTTGACACGTCAGTACCATCAAAGTGTTACTATAGAATGCTAAATGTTACCAGGAAACCCTGGTGGTGTAGTGGTTAAGTGCTACGGCTGCTAGCCAAAGGGTCGGCAGTTCGAATCCGCCAGGCGCTCCTTGGAAACTCCATGGGGCAGTTCTACTCTGTCCTACTGGGTCACTATGAGTCGAAATTGACTCGGCGGCACTGGGTTTGGTTTTTTGGTTAAATGTTACCAACTCAGAACATTTTCCTAGTCTGCCCTCTTACTTCATTATGTCAAAATTTAAATCACTGTTCATTTAACAAACACTATTCATTATAGGTAAGGCAGAATTAACTGTATTTTGAATTTTATTATTTATATTTGGCTTGCTTCAAAAAAATAAGCCTTTGAGTCAACATAAACTACTTATTTCAATATATTTTTTTAAAAGCTAGTGATCTCATTGTGGGACAGTGGTTTGTGCATCTTATTATATTTGGGGATAGCTCTCTTGGTTTGTGCATCTTATTATATTTGGGGATAGCTCTATTTTGGAGATGGAATTATTTCTGATATTCTTTAAGTGCTCTCGGTGGTTATAATATTGGTCATTTGTACTGTGTGTCTGAAAAATTTTACAAGTTACAAGTCCAAATTCAGAGCATCACCTCCAGGGGAAGGCTTTCTCTGTCAGCTCTGGAGGAAGGTCCTTGTCGTCCATCTTCCCTTGGTTTGGGAGCATCTCAGTGCTGGAACCTCAGGTCCAAAGGATGCGCTCGGCTCCCAGAGCTGCCTTCTTGGTGGTGTGAGGTTCCCAACTCTTTGCTTAATTTCTTTTCATCTCTTGAGAGATAAAAGGTTGTGCAGGCCACACCCCAGGGAAACTACCTTTCTATTGGATCAGAGATGTGACCTGGTAAGGGTGTTACAATCACACCCTAATCCTCTTGAACATAAAATTACAATCGCAAAATGGAGGACAACCACAGAATACTGGGAATCATGGCCTAACCAAGTTAATACCCATGTTTTTGGGGCATAATTCAGTCCGTGACAATTATGACATGTGCAACAAACTTAAGGCAGGACATCCTAGTTGTAAATGTCATTATAAGTTCAGTAATTCCTTCAGATTCACCGTACTCAAATCTGCCTGTGACTTAAGCTTATTTTTTGTATTACAAGTATTGTATTGCTTAGAGAAGCAGCCATTAACTTGGGAGTAAAAAAAAGCTAAGAACATGTGTAAGAAATGAAATGCGGTCATAGAATGCTATGTGATTCACCCTCAAAACAATATTTACGTATCATATTAATAACGTACACCCTGAATATTGATTGACCCAGAGATGAGCATGCTCCCGTGACTATACTGGGAGAAGATTATGTGGTGAGGGGTTTGGGGGAAGGCATCTTACTGTTAGAAAGTCAGTAGATAATGTCCAAAGTTTAAAAATAATGAGAAACAGCCAAAGAGTTGGTAGTAGTTGCCTCTGAAGCATAGGAAACGAGGTAGGATGGCTGGGGTAATGAACTGCTGGGTTTTGTTACAAACTTCTAAAAAAAAAAAACTGTACTTGTATTATTTTGACGTAAAAAAAAAAAAAAAGGTGACAGAAATGCAAAAGGTACCTTTGTACGGCCTGGTAAGTTGGATCTTGTCACCATACGTTCCTTGGTGCAGCTGCTGTGCTCTGAAGTTAAATACTTCCCTTACCTTCTGTATTAAAATATATTCTGATTAGAATAGTACTGGTGTACTTTTTGCCCTCTGTGCCAAACTGATTGTTTCCAATATTACGTCTAAAATAGCCCTTATTTTTTTATAGGTTGGGTACTTTAAATTTAATATAATATTAAATTTAGTATAAACCTAGGTGCAGATTATTCAGTAAATAAGAACTGAACTTCTTGTGTATAGTTCATTATTAAAAAATTCTTCTGAATACTATGAATTTTTGCCCTCATCCCTGTACAGAGGTATTGCTCTCCCTCAGAAACTGGCAGCTAGTGCTTTATCAAGTGGTGAATGAAGCCCAAACAATGTACTAAAAATTGGATTTTATCATATAAGTGGTTAAGAGCTACGTCTGCTAACCAAAAGGTTGGCAGTTTGAATCTACCAGGCACTGCTTGGAAACTCTATGGGACAGTTCTACTCTGTCCTATAGTGTCACTGAGTCGGAATCGACTCAGCAGCAATGGGTTTGTTTCTTTGTTGTTGTTTTACCCATAATAAGCACTGCTATAGTTACCTTCTGTTTTTCTCTTTTGCAGTCGTTGTTAGATACGGTGGTAGGTCCAGAGAGAGGCTCTGTGTTTTTGTGAGAGAAGGAGAGTTGATTTACTAGTCCAAACGGGCTTTTTCTTTTGTGGCCAGCTTAGGAAACATGAAGGGGAGAGATTTTTGGAAAGGCCAATTAAAAATCATCATTAATACCATGAGAGGGACAGAAAGTATCACATTTTGTCATTCAGGTCTGCCTCTAATTAGAGCCCAACCAGTTTGTTTAGCCAGTCCAGGGAAAGTCCCAATTTGAAATTTCCAAGTAATAATAATCATTTAGCTCACATTTATGGTTTTTGTGTACCAGATGCTTTTTAAAGAACTCTTAAGGGTTTTCCACATTTAATCCTCCCCGCAGTGCTATGAAGTATATGTTTGTTTCAAATGAGGATAGGTTTTTTTTAATTGTAGTTAGAGGTTCACTTTCACAGCAGGGCTGTCTTTTCTGTCCAGGTGGATACTTAGAGACCTTTTCTTGCTCTGTCATGGCAGATGATAAAGCAGACTGTATATTTTAGCGCTACATACCTTAGGCCTCTGTAAGTTTTAATGTAATCACAAAAAGATTCCATAATCCTCCTTGGAAATTGGAAGTCTTAGAATTAAAAGAAAAAACTGTTAGGGCATAAAAGAACAATTGAATAAACACCGAGACATTCTCTATTTTCTTAGATGTGGAGATAAAAAGATGTGAATGTTTTTCTGGTTAATCTTAAAATTTATTAAAATGTCCTAGAATTGAGAGAGGATAGGTGTTGCACAAAGGGTGAATTTAACAAAGTGATTCTAAAATTTACCTAGAAAAAGCTAACTGTGTGAGAATCACCTGGAAAAACCCAAAAAGAATAGTAATAAGGATGGATGCAACTTATTAGATACGAAAGTATGTTGCAAATATCAAAGCATTGGGATACTGTTGCCACACTAAACAAACAGATCTGTGAACCAGAGTATTCTGGAAGTTCAGAAGCAGCCCAAACATGTTAAGGTGGCATCATAAATCAGGGCCATAACCTATTCAATAAATGGTGTCTTGACAATTGATGAACCGTTTGGAGGAGAAGAGAGGTTGATTACTATTCAAAACTCATACCCAAGAGGCATTTCAGATGAATTAAGGATACTATTATAAGTAAATAAAACCATAAAAGTATTAGAAGAAAATATAGGTAACTATATAACCTCTTGTAGGAAAGGACTATGTGAAAAAGGTAGCAAAGGAAGATCACAGAAAATAATCAAAGAAATAGAAACTTGAGAGTGCTACCAGTCAGTTTAGCAAAGATTAAAAATGATCACTTCAGTGTTGGTGAGGGGAAAAGAAGGTGGGCTCATCAAATACTGCTGGGCTGCTGGGGAGTGTTAATTGGCACAACTCTTCCTGTAGATAGTTTGGAGCCATGTATCAGAAATCTTAAAAAATTTATACCTTTTCACCTAGCAAACCTTTGCTTCAGTATTGGTCCTAAGGAAGGAGCTAGAAAAGAGTTCAAAGGTAGATAAAGAGAAATTCTATTGCAGTGATAGTAATAGTGTTAGGATAGTTTACATCCTACTGTAAGAGACTGCTTCAACTACGGACAGTGAAACGGTGGAATACTATATGCTCGTGAAAACAAAGATGTAGAACTGTATTTATTGATTAGAACTTTACAATATATTAAGTAGGAGGGAAGAAAGCAGATTTCAGAGTAGTAGGGAAATAGGATTTCATTTGTGTTTGTTTTTAAATGTTTATATATTTATATTAAGATGAGAAAAGATCTGTAAATATATACCTCCAAAATATTAATTGTAGTTGGCTCTGGATATGAGACAAGATGAATGAAAGTTTATTTCTTCTTGCTTGTGTTTTTCTTCATTCAGCAAACATTTATTGAGCTGTTGCTAAGGCTAGCCATTGTATGTTTTGAAATGATAATGTACAATTAAAATTTGATGTTATATTTTAGGAAGGAAATTACAGTTTAGAAATGTTTTCATTAAATTATTCAGAGACTTGGTTCTTAAAGTGTTGTGTTCAGTTATTTGGAAAATACATTCATTTTCATGAAAAGTAACGGAATAAAATGAGGCGTTATTGTAATATGCTGAAGCATTCGGCCTGAATGATCTGCATAACAAATATTTTTGCTTTATAAAACTGTTGTCTCTAAGATATCTTTTCTTCATGTGAGAGAATAGATGTTGATCTAGCTCTGCATTGCTTTGTATTTCAATCAGAAAGAAGCTTCATTTGTTCATTGTAAAAGGAATAATAATGATTTAACCATAATGCTTTTTTTTTTTTCTTTTTTCAGGCAACTGCAAGAGCAGCAACGACAAAAGGAGCTGGAGCGGGAAAGACTGGAGAGAGAAAGAATGGAAAGGGAGAGGTTGGAGAGAGAGAGGCTAGAAAGGGAAAGGCTGGAGAGGGAACGACTAGAACAAGAGCAGCTGGAGAGAGAGAGACAAGAAAGGGAACGTCAAGAGCGCCTGGAGCGGGAGAGGCAAGAAAGGCAAGAACGGGAGAGACTTGAGAGACTAGAACGGGAAAGGCAAGAAAGAGAGCGACAAGAACAGTTAGAAAGGGAACAGTTGGAATGGGAGAGAGAGCGAAGAATATCAAATGCTGGTAAGATGTTTACACACTGTTCTGTGTTCTCGATATAGCTGAGCTTGGACAATGTGTTGTATAGTCATATATTAGACTGTTTCACCTTTGAGATGCTTGGGATTAAAAATAAGTCTGAAATTATGAAAAATAAGCAGCAATTACTATTCTAGCATTTTCTTTATGTATTGGCTTTTATTGCTTGGAGACTTAGAGAAAGCTCCTGGAAATTTTTATTCTGGCATTCAAATTCTGCTAACTGCATATAAATTGGCTATAAAATGTGTGTTTTTATGGGAATTTTTTTTAATTGGATGAATTTAGAATATATTTCCTCAGGAAATTGCTTAACTTTCCTGAAATACTGTAGTATTACCACTCCACAAGAAATTTGCATGATTGTATTCTAAAGCTTATGAAGGAGAAATTAAAACCTTGGGTGAAAAATATCCTCTCTAAACTGAATGGTTATTTAAATATATTTTCTCATATTGTGAAAATAACTAAATCTGATGGGATTTACTGAAAAACTTGAGAGTTAAGGTATAGCTGAAAGTTTTAGGTGTTTCAACATTTTTTTAAATTAACATTCATTATAGGATTTAAGAATTATTTTTTATTCCATATGGCCTGTATCAAAAGTCTCAGTGTTCATTGATTAAATGTTGGTCTTTTGTTGTTATTGTTGGAGTTAATTCATTTGTTTTTAAATGTTTAGTTATTTTCTGGGGTTATGGCCAACAAAATATAACTTTTTCACAAATAACCTTTGAATAAGAGTTCTTAGCTTTTTATAATAAATGTTTTGCCAGTTTTGTTGTTGCTTTAAAAAAAAAAACACTTCTGTTTATAGTTCTATTCATATAATTTGCATGTCCTAGTGGACTAAATAATAAAAATTTAGGTCTGTGAACTGGTTTCTCATACAGGATAAATTGATCAATTTAATTAATTCACTTATTGAATAAAAAGGTTACTTCTGAATTTCAAAATATATTTATAGATTATTCTCGAGTAAAAAGATTTATTTGTACATGTGCCTAATTCTCTGGTACTAACTGTAGTCTACGTTTATACATTTTGTCTGAATGCTGGTTTTGTGGCTTCACTAGCTCCCTTTTTCTCTCTCCTTTTTTATCCTGTCTTTTGCTGCTGCTTTCTACCTCTGTCCAGCTTCATCTTCAGACAGCTCCCTGTATAGTGCTCCACTTCCCGAGTATGCCAGTTGCCAGCCTCCTTCAGCACCTCCTCCATCATACGCTAAAGTCATCTCCGCTCCAGTGTCAGATGCCACTCCTGATTACGCTGTGGTGACCGCTTTGCCACCTACTACCACACCCCCTACACCACCACTTCGACACTCAGCGACACGTTTTGCAACATCTCTAGGTTCAGCCTTCCACCCTGTTCTTCCCCATTATGCTACAGTTCCTCGTCCTCTGAACAAAAACTCTCGACCTTCTTCTCCTGTGAACACACCCTCTTCTCAGTCTCCAGCTACGAAGCCCTGTGCCTGGTCTCCTTCCGGTTTTTCACCCCTCCCTCCATCTCCTCCAGTAATGATTAGCAGCCCCCCGGGCAAGGCTACTGGTCCAAGGCCTGTCCTCCCTGTGTGTGTTTCTTCTCCTGTGCCCCAAATGCCTGCATCACCAACAGCACCCGATGGGCTGCTTGACTCTGTAACATACCCAGTGTCTCCACCGCCTACCTCAGGGCCAGCAGCTCCGCCACCGCCGCCGCCTCCACTGCCTTCCCTTGCATCACTGTCACACTGTGGATCTCAGGCTTCTCCTCCAGGCACCCCTCTTGCCTCAACTCCCTCATCCAAGCCTAGTGTTCTCCCTTCTCCCTCTGCAGCTGCCCCTGCCTCTGTTGAGACTCCTCTAAACTCTGTGCTGGGAGACTCCTCTGCTTCTGAGCCAGGCTTGCAGGCAGCCTCTCAGCCGGCCGAGACTCCAGCCCAACAGGGTAAGGCATTCCTTACTGCTACTAACAACTAATCCCTTGAAAAGATTATCTATGTCAGCAGCTTTAATTGCCTAAAAGAATGGATAAGATGGTTTTGAAAGTTGAACATCTTAGTGCCATATTTTAATTAAAGAAAACCTAAAGTAGAAAATAATTTTTTTTCTTTCCCGTGTTGGGATTAATTGCCATCAGAGGGTCGATATGAAAAATTGCCATGTTGAACTAGGTTTTGTTGTCTTCTGCAGTTGACGATGTTTTTCAGTCCATAATATTTTTCTTTTAAATCTCACTAGGAATACACATTGGACCTACTGCACAGTAAATGCATGATATAACTTGTTTTCCCTTAATTTCTGGGAAACGTAGTGACATATTTAGTGCTCAACTATAGTGATTAGATAGATAATCTTAGAGTCTCATCTGAAACAATTCTGATCTTGGGCCCCATTCTATTTCGGCTTCTCCCATATTGAATTTCCCTTGTCGGACTTAGAGGGTTGGGAACCACCCCGAATCCTGTGGAGCAGCCTGACTTTGCAGGAGGGGTGAACCAGTTGGTGGGCTTAGTATATTCCACAGAGTTCCACCGTCCAAAATGATGAGAAATAGTGGGCTGAAGAGATAGTTGAGAGAGAATAGGATCCCCTAAATTACCTGCCCCCCCCCACACACACACACATATCTTACTTTCAGGCTAACAGAGAAAGGAGAATATTCTAAGTATGGGTTATTTATAAGTAGAGAAAGACCTGATTTTATAAGTAATTTATTTTTTAAAAATAGGATTTAAGGAGGATTACAGGGGGAGTCTGACAACAAATTTGCACTAACAAGGAAACAGTGTTATAGTCTAGATATGAACATGCCTCTTTAAAAAAATCTTAGTTCTTAAAGTAATAAGGCTTGTTATTGGTCTCTGTGTGTATTTATATATATATTTGTTATTCATGTAATGAATTTGCCTAAACGTTGAGTGAAGACTCTAGGTGCAGTTGGGAATCTCTGGGACAGGAACACTGTAAGAGGCACAGAGGCCTGGTGAGGTTAAAAGACCTACCTGGCTTGCCCTTGAAGATTGACGGCCCACAACTCTGTGTTCTTCCTTAAGCAAGTGATGTCTAGCTTGTGTGACTGCTCAAAGTTAGCAATTTAAAAAAATTGACCACCCAATGTGCAAATAGCATTTTATTTGTCCTGAGATACCCCTTCAAAGCATAAGGAAGGGAACCCACTAGTTCAGTATTCTAATGTTAAATAAGTTCTTCTTTTTACTCCTTTTGTGATTTTACAAGATTGGAACATTTTCTTTTTACTGCCATCTTCTAAGCTTAAAAAAAAAAAAAACTCTGTACATCAAATGCTATATCATTTATTTCTGAGAGCTATTTTGAGGTCTTACTTTGTACCAGTAGATCCTTTGCTTAAATGGTTCTCAACCCTGGCTGCATGTTGCATTTCAATGAGAAATATATTTAAAATGCAGACGCCTGGGACCCATCCCTTCCTCATGTTCTTAACCTTTCCACTTTGGCTATCTGTAAACAACTAAATGTATTTCTTCACTTTTGTAGAATTTATTATCTCAGAACTTAAGGTTTACATGGATTTCTTGGTTCTATTATTTCAGATAGTACCTACTGTCATCATTAGTTGTTTTTTTGGGGGGGGGCACTTCCTTCCTTCCCAATTTTGTAAGCATTTGCTTTGCTTATTTACCAAATCTCTCTGAACAAAAAATCTTTAATTTGGTACACAATTTTATTAATAAAACTCTAATATTAAAAGTAAGTAGTTGTACGCTTTGGTTTTACTTTTTAAGTGTCATTTTTTATATTGATCTAAACTTCAAACATTATAATAAATTGAACTTATTAATATGTACTCAGTGTTTGAGTTGCTTTAATTTATCATGGCATTCATACATTCCTTTCTACATAAAATCATACAATTTAGCTCTGTTGTTGATGGTCTTATTTAACATTCTTTCTCACAGGCATTGTCTTGGGACCACCTGCACCTCCACCCCCTCCTCCACTCCCACCAGGTCCTGCCCAAGTGTCAGCAGCACTCCCTCCTCCCCCAGGACCTCCTCCACCACCTCCACTTCCATCCTCCGGTCCTCCACCCCCACCCCCTCCACCCCCTCTTCCTAACCAAGTACCCCCTCCTCCTCCACCACCTCCTGCCCCGCCCCTCCCTGCATCTGGATTTTTTGTGGGATCTATGTCAGAAGACAATCGCCCTTTAACTGGACTTGCAGCTGCAATTGCTGGAGCAAAACTAAGGAAAGTGTCACGGGTAAATACGTTTCTGAATTCCATGTTTCTTATGTATGTCTTAGTCTTTATGAGTTGGAATCAACTCAATGGCAATGAATGTTCTTTCTAAATGCCTAAAATAATGGATTTGTGGTACTCTGATTTTATGAACCCTATGTTACTAACTTCACTGATATTTTTAAAAATTGGAATAACTTTTTATAAAAGGTTGCAAGAGTAGTGTAAAGAATTTCTGTAAACCATCACCCAGATTTACTCATTAACATTTTACAATATTTGCTTTATTTTTCTCTTTGTATGAGTCTTTCCAGACACACACACGTATTTTTTTTTCCTGAATTATTTGCGAGTAAGTCAGAGGCATTGTGCCCATGTTCCCCTAAATACTTCAGTGTGTATTTTGTAAGAGCAAAAGCATCACCTACGTAACCGCAGTGTAATTATCAAAATCTGTAGGCCTCATGAGAATTTCATCTATTCTCCAATAATGTCTTTTATGGTAATTTCTTTTTCTAGCCCAAGATTACCCATTACATTCAGTTGTCAAGTCTGTTTAATATGTAACAAACAATTCCTCTGTCTTTCTTTGATGATATTGAAATTTTTGAAAACTGTAAGACAGTTATTTTCTAGATTATCTTAGTTATCTAGTGCTGGTATAACAGAAATACCACAAGCAGGTGGCTTTAACAAAGAGAAATTTATTCTTTCACAGTTTAGGAGGCTAGAAGTCCAAAATCAGGGCACCAGCTCTAGGGAAAGGCTTTCTTTTTTGGCGCCAGAGGAAAGTCATTGTCATCAATCTTCCCCTGATCTAGGAGTTTCTCAGCACAGGGACCCCAGGTCCAAAGGATGTGCTCTGTTCCCGGTGCTTCTTTCTTGGTGATATAAGGTCCCTCTCCTCTCTGCTCACTTCTCTCTTTTATATCTCAAAAGAGATTGACTCAAGATACAACCTAATCCTGTAGATTGAGTCCAGCCCTATTAACATAACTGCCTCTAATCCTGCCTTGTTAACATCATAGAGAGTAGGATTTACAACACATAGGATTATCACATCAGATCACAAAATGGAGGACAACCACACAATACTGAGGATCATGGCCTAGCCAAGTTGACACACATTTTCTGGGGGACCCAATTCAGTCCATAACATAGATCGTCCCTCAGTTTGGGTTTATCTGATGTTTCCTGAAGACTAGATTCAGCTTATGTGTTTTGGGGAGTGGGGGCAAGAGTACCACTGAAGTAGCACATAATATGGTGATGTTAACTTTGATGAAACTGGTGTTGGTATATAAAGTCAGTGCTGTTCACTCCATTGGTTCTTAAGGTTAAAAAAAATACTTTGGTATTTTTATCTAAACGAATGCTTGGTGTGTCCTTCTGTGTTAAATGTAGAATGTGAGTAAACATGGCTGCCTTACACAGGAGTGTATTAAGTATGTGTATTCTTATTAAGATGGAGGATGGCTCTTTCCCAAGCGGAGGGAATACCATTGGTGTGAATTCGGCCTCATCTAAAACAGAAACAGGTCGTGGAAATGGACCCCTTCCTTTAGGGGGTAGTGGTTTAATGGAAGAAATGAGTGCCCTGCTGGCCAGGAGGTGAGTGAAAAATTCCATTATAGTGAACATGTTCAGGGTCGAGAGGCTTTTGTTCCTTTTACTCCAAATATAATTTAACTGTGTGCAGTTCTTCCCCCTTGGAGAAAGAGTCGTTTTTATGTTAAGGATTAGATTTTTTTTTTTTTTTTAAACCCCGTTTGCTTCCTTTCTAGGAGAAGGATTGCTGAAAAGGGATCAACAATAGAAACAGAACAAAAAGAGGACAAAAATGTAAGTTAAAGGGATAGACTGCCGCACCTTAAAATGTAAAATTGAAGCACAGCTTATTCAGGAAGTTGTGTGACAGATTAATTCAGGTTGAACGCAATTAATTTGAACTCAAATTTTCTTATTTTTAACTCCTCACATATTAGAAATGGCTTGTTTTGAGTGGTATGTATAAATTGTAATGGCATTCCTAGTTGAATGTGTGGGGTTTGGGGAAGACACTGAGCTTCAGTTTTGTGGATCTTTACCTAAACCTGCCATGAAATGAGGGCATGACCTTCTACTAGTTTTCTCATCTCTTAGGGTCTCAGTTTTCTTGCATTTGAAACGAGGGAATTAGACTAAATCCACAGTTTCCAGATGTTTCCCTTAGGAGTCCTGTGTTTAATAGATGTGCCCCCAAGAATGTAACCCTCATGCCCTCTTCCCCGATTCAGCTGGGGAAGGTCACCTTTGTTCTAGATTTTGGTGTCTAACAAATAAAGTGGTTGTTTTGTCTGTTATGTTTGGCCCTATTTGATGTCATGCCTCAAAGTTATCCCATATTTTGGCCTCATGGTATTGACTAATGCAAGTTCTTGATGAGAACATAAGAAGAAAGGAGCTGTGGGGGAAGGAGAGGGACACACTCAGAAGGTAAAAGGAAAACTGGAATGGAAGGGAGAAAAGATAGGGAAAAGTGGGAAGTGGCACAGAGAATATTGGAAATGGGAATATGAAATGGGAACTGTGTATATATGACTCCTTTCCAGTAGATGTGATATTATTAACATATATTTCCGTATGTTTAGGAAGACTCAGAGCCTATAACTTCTAAGGCCTCTACAAGTACACCTGGTAAGTTAAGAGAAATATTTTAATGTTTATAAACTTTCAGTATATAATAATACTCACCAATTAAAATTTTCCCACTTTCCCATGTTTGGACCAAGTGACTTCTGTTTTACTTAAGTTCTTTGTTCACACTGTAGAAAGTATTGCCTTTTTCTTCTGCCTTTTGTGATCCCAGAAGCGACTGTAACTTTCTTCCTGATATTGGGAGATCCGTTCAAGTCCGAAATTTTTTTCTGCTGAAACAGGAAGAGAACACATTACTAGATGAAAGGAAACTTTAAGTAATAATTGGTAATTAAAAGTACAAATTAAGCAGGCATGTTGTAGCTAGCACTGAAGTCTATTTGCAAACATTCTCAAGTGAGAAGATTGTCATTTTAACTGTGTATTTAGTTTAGATTGCTCCCCAAGCAGGTAAAGTTTCTAATTCATAAGCTAAAAGAAATCTTAAAAGTTTCGGAAAGCATCCTTGAATTCAGTGAAATTTCTGACACTGGGAACTCATGAGCATAGATTATACTATTTAGAATGTTAACAAAATATACTTCACTGGAGATACTTAATGAGTACTATGTCACAATGAGAATATGAGATCAGTACAATTTTGCATGTTATTTCCTCATAGTTGACTACAAGACTGAGAGTTGTACTGTCTCTTCACCTCCCTGGCTATTTTGGAATGAGGTGGTATAAATAAATTTGAATTAATTCCTAGAATGGTCCCTAGGAAATCATTATGGAGAAATGTCTACATTAATTCCTATGCATTTTGATTTGGAGACTAGCAGAGGCCTCTAGAATTCAACTTTTTAGATAAATATATTTTTTAGAAAACATACTTTTGTTTTTTTGTGACTGTAACCCATTTGCACATAAAAGAAATCCGTTTTCATTATTGAATAGCGCTATTCAGTAGTCTGATTTGCCAGGTTATAAATTACATTGTGATTTTATGACTGTTTTTCCTTGGCCCGCCTCGTTGTCCCTCTGAATGGTATTCAGATCACCTTACACTTGCTTCGTGAAAAATTCTCTGTGGTTTGTGACCCACTTAATTTAGCTTTATCTTTCTTCCTGTAAGTCAGAATTAGTTATAGATGTTTTTATTAGAGCCATAGATATTTTAGACTGAACAGCACTTAGAGTCACCAAAACTTTTTAGAATTTGATGAAAGATACGAACCCTCTCCCCAGGGAGGAGAAATTGTATTTTTATACAAATTTATTTATACTTTAAAAATATTCATGAATTTCCTAAAGGTTATCCATGGACCTCAAGTTGAGAAGCCCTTATCTAATATATATTCCTAGTTTTAAAATATGACAAAGTAAAGCATGGGGCTGCGTGTGCACATATGTATAAAATCAAGGGTGCGTTCACAGGGGCCAGGGACTTGTTTTTTTCACTTGTTTTCATTCAGTTGTTTTTTGTTTTAAGTGACATCGTATCAGACACTTGAGAAGTGTAGCATGAACAACGATAGGCGTTATAGATCAGCAAGAAGAGACTAGGAGATATTAAGTAGACTCACCTGACTAGAATGGAGAGTTGGTTTTTGAGGAGTATTGGCAAATAAGGTTGGAAAGGCAAGTTAGAGTCTCAAAATGTGGGACCTTTTATGGAAAGCTCAGGAGTTTAGACTTTATCCTGCAGGCATCAAGGTGACATTTAATCAACTGGAAGTCTTTTAGGAACATTGAAAAGGCTGTCGTGAGCAGCAGGACATGGAAGTCAGAGAGACCTAAGACGGGAAAAGCGGTTTAGAAGCTATGTACTAGGGTCAGTGAGGATCTAGTGTGTTCCTGAAGACCCCTGTAAAGCAAATCCTCTGTCCTTCCTTCGGAAATTGACACGGCATTCCCTTTGAGAGAAGATGACCTCACTGCCTCTGTTCCTGACAGAAGCCACTCTTCCGTGAAACCAGATGCGCCGTTAAAGCTTGGCCTGGTTCGGTGGATTGAGAAAAGACCTTGACATTTGTTACATCTTACTCATTTTGGAATTACTTCCTCATCTTCCCACCTGCCTCGTTTTTGACAATGTTCTGATGACCGTTCCTCTGCCCATCTAGTTGTCCATCTGTCTCACTCAGGGCTGGTGTCCGCTGGGTAGTTCTGGCCATCCTAGACCTCTGATTATTTGATGTCTCCTGTCCAACTCTAGAAGCTGCCACCATTGTGGTAGTTGTTGAGAGAATGTGTTTACTATTGAGAAACAGAAGAAGGAATAAGAAGGCATAATTAAAAAGGAAGGAATTGATTGATGAGCAAAGCATGATCACACCTACATGCCTGGATGTGACAGAAATCCAGGATAAAAGCAGTGTTTCATGGGAGAGTTTGAATATAGTTTCGGATATGTTAGTTTGAAGAGAGAGCAAGCTACCAAATGAGAATGTGCAGAAGCCATCTGAGGGTTAGAGTTAGGGAATTCGGAGCAGAGTTTCTAGTTAAGATTCTGTACGATGGGATCATGACTCCCATAGACTTAGGCTGTCTTCAACAAGATTCCACTCTTAATTTCACCCAGTCGTCTCATGAGGCCAATGACAACATCAGTGAGTCAGCCCAAATTGGAAAAACAGTTCAAAGCACTTAATAGACCGCCAACGGGCAAGTCACTACATAGTGTCTTTTGTAATAAGAGCTTGTCGTCGTTGTTGTTAGCTGTCATTGAGTTGGTCCCTGACTCATGGCGATCCCATATGTTACAGAATAGAACTGCTCCACAGAGTTTTCTTGGCTGTAACCTTTATGGAAGGAGCTGCTGGGTGGGTTTGAACCACCAACTTTTGGGTTAGCAGCTGGTTGCAAACTGCTTGTGCCACCCAGGCTTCTAAGAAGAGTTTAGAGTGTACTTAAATTTAATGGAATCGTTTGCTAAGTCCCAAGAATTGGTGGTTTGAGAAGCAAGGGGTTCCATAATTCTGAATTTTTTTTTTTAATTATTTGAATTTTTCTCCAAGAGGACTATTTGGATTTAGATTAAATGTTGAAGTACATGAACACATTAAAGATTATAATTTTTAAGCCCTCCTTATTAAATTAAAATAATATAGTTTGTACTGCTCCATTTTAATGAAAATTAGCTACCTTGACCTTATTATACTGTCATCATTAGAGAAACTTCGTACCAGCTGGTTCACAGAATTACAGCATTTTAGATTTTCCTATGGAAGCTTGTCACACTTGCTTAGAAATTATTTCTCATTTTAAGGTCTGAAGCTCAACAAATTAAAATCCTTATAGATTTTAATTCAAGTTTAGATTTTAAATTTAAAAAGTTGATTTATGCATGATGGCATTTAGTTATTCACTTTATAATAACTCCGGATGCATTATGGTATTTAATAGCTTGTATCCTTTATTTTTAAAGAACCAACAAGAAAACCTTGGGAAAGAACAAATACAATGAATGGCAGCAAGTCACCTGTTATCTCCAGGTATCAGTTTTTTCCTAAGTTTTATATCACACTTGTATGTAATAAGAAAATAAATTTTTATTGTAGAAAATTTCAAATTGTAAATTTAGAAATTACATATGTGTGTATATATAAACGTTTAAACCGTTTTACATGTATAGTCCGGTGATGTTAGTTACATCCACCATGTTGTGCAACCATCACCACTATCTATTTCCAGATTTTTGCATCATCCTTAAAACTAACTCTGTACCCCTTAAGCAATACTTGTTTATTCCCCACCACCCCCAACCCGAGTCCGTTATTTTATTTTATTTTTTTAACTAATGACTGTCTGATAAGTAATACCCTATCCTTACTAGTCAGGTTGTCTGAAATTTTTAAATAGTTTTTATTTTTTCCTTTTTTTTTTTATTTTGAGATATTAAAAGCTACAGAAAAGGTGAAGGAATAGTATAGCGCACCCCCTTCGCTTTTACTTGCCAGTTCTTAGCGTTTAACTGCTTTTGCTTTCTTTCTCTCTCTCTCTATTTATACACGTGTGCGTGTGTGTGTACACACACACACATACACTTTTTTTTCCCTCCAGACAATTTGAAAATAAGTTGCAGACATATGCTGCTTCACCCTGATCCTAAGCACTTCGGCATTTTATCCTAAGAACTAGGACACTCTCCTATGTAACCATGATACCATTACCACTCTCAAGAAATTTAACACTGAACAATAATATTACCTAAAATAGTATATATTCAGATTTCCCCAATTGTCTCAATAGCATGCTTCATAGCTGTTTTTTAAATATAATTTTTAGAAGAAAGATAGCTGGAGAGAAAAGACTAATGTTTAAGCAAGAACAAAACAAAACCTAAAAGTTTGAATTTGTCAGATAAATTTATTTCCGTTTGAGTTGAAACTCCTGATCATAATGAAGTTAGAAAAGATAGCGCTCGGAAACGAGGCTGGTTAACGTGCGCTTCTGTGCGTGGGCCTGGGGGCATGGCCAAGCAAATTTGGCATCCCTTAGCCAGGCGTACTGTGTTACGACTAAATTTATATCAGAGGTCTTGAACATGGATGAAACTTTTTCCTGGTTAATGAGAAAGTTTAAAGGACTCATATTTTCTCAGAAAAAAAAAATACGTATTTAGAGACTAAAAAGTTCTTTGCCTTTTCTTTCTGAACTGTTTGTCTTATTTTTGCCTCACAGAAACCTACCTTGACTCTGATCTTAGAAACTTCATAAAAGTACAAGGATAAACCTCATATTATCACAAATCCATTCTGTGTTAGCCTGCATCTAAACCTGGGTTTGGATTTTGTGTAGTTCTTTCTGTTAGGAAAGAAGGTTTGACACAGTTGTTTAAGGACCACAAAAAAAACGAGGCCTTTTTGAATGTATAGAAGCTTTTAGTTTCTAAGAAATTGAAAAATGTATATTTGATTTTAGAAGAAAATAGAGGAATTGCTAGTGGTGGTCACGTTTTTACAGTAGAGTAGAAAAATTGCACATTTACATTTCCCAGATACCGTATGGAGGTGGTCTTTGAACACACAGTAGCATATTGTGAGGCCTGATTTATGAAGTGAGTGTCAGGGAGCAGAACTGTGATGTGCCGTTTGCTCTTGGAAGACATGAACGTAGTGGGGAATAATTCCTCCTCCAGCCTGCGCCGCTCTCAATCCCCACCCCATCGATAGGAACTCCATAGTGAGCTTTCTTAATTAAAGCGAAACCTCAGCTGATGGCAAAGGCTATCCTAGACAGGACATGAAAGAAGTTTGCCAAAGAGAACATATTCCTTGATATGTTTGCGCCCATTTAGTGAAGGAAAAAGTATTCTGGGAAAGATTTTTCAGCCTTCTAAATGAAGTTCAGGAAGTGTTTTAAAGGTCACCAGTTTGAAATTATATTTTATGTCGATTAGTCTAACCTTGATTCTGGTTATTATCGAGTAGTGCGTTGTAATCGTGGTTTGACTGTGGTAGAAGGTTTTTTTCTCCTTCTCCCAAATAGAAATTCTTTACAGATTTCTTTATGACTCTCATATACCTTTTGATAGATGTGATCCAGCCAGTGATACATTCATCCCTGACACGTGTCACTGAAAACAGCTACACCAATAATAAAACAAACATGCTTAAGAGACTAAGAACTAGATTGCTTTTCTTCCTAAGTTATCTCCCAGGATCCTCCTGAAAGCAGATATATTGGCCATTTATTTCATGCTTTTATTTAAGTGTACCTCATCCTTGTACTGAGTAAAAGTGCCCATTTCTCGTGAATGTCCATGTCAAAATTACATTAGTGGTAAGATGGATTAATATCCTGTCATACACAAGTGTTTGTAATTGTATTATACTGTTATTTGTTACATGAAGATGCTAGGTAGTAGAATAAGAGCAGGGATATTGTAGTTAAAAATGCTTCAAACTATGACTCAAGTGTAACATATTGGAAAGTTTGCAGATTCTTCCTCTGGTTTGTATTAAGAGATTACATAGAGATCTTGTATCCAAGACGGAGAAGAAGTTCTGTTGGTGCCTCCTGAGAAGAGCTAGCTTTGTATGCTTCAGGCCACAGCGATTTGATGGGTGCTTTTAATTTTAGCCTGTGCCTTCAGACTCACTCTAATAGAAGTGTCTTCGATGTGTTTTGGTACTTGTGGAATCTTTGTGGTTGGTAAGTTTTACTGCGCCTGCAGCCTGTAAAAGTAGCCACTGCATATGATTTTTTATTTTTTAGTTTTCTGCAGTTGTCAAGTAAACAAAGTATTCATTCTCACAGAACTAGAATAGTCTGAAAATATCTTATTTTAATTTTTGAAAAATGGTTGTTTTAAGGTTAATGGACTCCTTTGACTCTTTAGTTTGCCGTGACTAAGAAGCCTGTAACACAGTAACATAATGAGAATTATTTTTAAGTTCTATTGTGTACCCCTTTAAATGGTTTTTCCCCTTCATAGACGGGATTCTCCAAGGAAAAATCAGATTGTTTTTGACAACAGGTCCTATGATTCATTACACAGGTATCATCCTGCTGGGACTTTGTGATTTGAGACTTTGGAATAACATATTCAGGATAGGGCTGAGCTTTTTCTACGTGGATTGGTAATCACCACAAGGTAGATACTGAGGAAGACGGAATCTTACCTTTCATTGTTAGCTTCATTTAGAAGGCTTTAAAAAAAATCCTAAGAATTTAACTTGAATTAGAAAAATTTAATAATATCCATTTTCTTGCCATCACTTTTTGGTTTGCTTAGGGTAATATAAATGGTAAACATATGAGAAATACTAGAATGGGGACCTAAGGGGTATATAATCTAGACTGTAGCTTCAGCATTTTTTTAAAGACTGTTCCCTTTATGATTTTAAGAATGAGACTTGGCTTTTCAAACGTGAGGCAGAAGGTCCTGTACTGTTACTGGCACGCAGGACAGTATAACCACAACTGGGTGATTTATGTTTTCAGGAAAATCTGTGTTTCCTAGGTACTTTGTAATAAATTGAGTATCCTTCGAAACCTAGCATCTCACATCCTGAATCTGAATCAGCAGATTATTTGTTTTCTAGGATGAGCCCTATTATAATGTTTTTTTAATTAAGAACTTAAGATATGAACCATGTATTTCTTTTTTAATTCAAAAGTGGCAATTAAAAAAATCCTTACATGCTTAAGCTATTTTTAGAATTCATTTGGCAGAATAGGACTTGCCTGTGGCAGCAGGTTTGTTTTATGGGAAAGTAGAGATAGCACTCTCATAAAGTAATAAAAACCTCTGAGAAACCCTCATCATGTTTTCTCATCAATTACAGTGAAAACTCATAGGTTAGAAATAACTAAAATACTACACCCATGTTGTCATATGCATCTATTTTTAAAAATACCATGTCTACTAGGAGCATGAATTAAATAGCGTGTGAAGGGGAGGAATGCCCAAGGCAGTGATTAGAGAGTTTTATAATCAGACTATTTGGCCACATTCTTACTTGCCAAAATTATTTTCATGCCACTGATGATTAAAACGTTTGATAAGGTTATTTTGTGGGTGGCTTTAATTTCCCTAAGGTGTTTATTGCAGTACTGAGAGTTTTGCATGCTTTTTTTGGAGATGTTTTAGTTGTTCTGACCAAAAGACTTATGTAGAAAATTTTCTAGTGCAGAGAGGGCTAAAGCGGCATTTCACAATGAGATTCTCTGTAGTAAACCTTCTCAGTTACCTGGCTGCCTTTAGAAACAGTGCCCCCTGGGATAATGTTGTTGATAAACCTTAAAAACAGTGTGGTGATTACTTCTTTCCTTCAGTATGAAAAGTTCCCCCCTTTAGCTAATTATCATGGTGGTGGTGGTGATGGATTGCATGTTAGCATGAATTAAATTTTATAAAATTGCATGTTTCCATGATTGTTTATTATGTAATAACAATATGTTTTTGCGCTGTTGAGTAAATACGGATATATTCATAATATAGTACCAGGTTAAGTAGCAGACTGTAGTTGCTCACTTGAGTTTATGTCAGAGGTACTCATTATATAACTTGGGAGGAAATAATTAATAGTTGTGCCACTTGAATGTGAGAAGTAAAAGAGAGCAGACTAATTAAAACTCCTTAATTCTGGAAAAGAGAATGGATGGCATGGGTATATGAAATCTGCAGTGTGTCAATCTTCAAAGACAGTTCTAGACCTGACTCTGTAGAGAGCATCCTGACTTACGGACTGTGGAGCTCACTAAATCTTTCGTGACTTAGCAAAGTAAAAAAATGTGTCTTCACAAGAGGGTAGGGAATGTGTCATCTGGATTTTTTTTTTTTTTCCTTTTTTCTTTTTTTTGGTCTCCCACAGCTCCTAGCCCAGTGCTTACTGGATGAAGTGTTCTGAAAGTTACTTATTCATATAAATACAGAAACAGATAACTAACAAAGTAAAACTGATGGACTTGCTTCGTAACAACGTTTTAAGCAGTAGTATGTTTTGATAATAAATTAATTCAGTACTTCATCTTCACAAACAATTCCTGTGGGTTTGGAGTATAGTATGTCATGTAAGAATTATGAAGTTATAACTGAAAAAGTTATACCTATTAAGTGTCTTGGTTCAGATTTCTAGTATTCTCTGGTACTGTGCAAAATTGAAGATATAGGAGTTGACTAATGGTTTCAATTTGCATTGATTTCTGGACCTTAAATAGTGGCCGCTGTACTATACTGTATGCTAAGCCAGAATGGAGAAAATTACCCAATAAAAACATAAGGTTTTTCACCAAGGATTTTATTGCCAGAATTGGAGAGGGAGTCATGACTAATTTATTTGGTATTGGAACTTTTGCTTGAGATACCTAATCTATAAAACTTATTACTTCATATAAAAATTTTAATAAACTTAACTGTCAAGAGTCCAATCTTAATTGACACCTGCTTCCGTCTGGCATTTTCCTTTTTTACAAAATAAGTTTATGAAGTAGCTAGCCTAGAACATGCCATTCCCGTAACCTCTCCAAAAAATAGATTGCCAGTGGGATCTGAATATGCTTCTAGCCTAATCATTTTTCAAAAATTCTTGTTTATTTTGATGCTTCCTAAAATGTTTGATTTTCCTCTTTCTCCCAAACTGAGATACAGGATTTATAAACTGACTCAGAGTAAAATATTCAAGTCTATATGTTTTTCCTTCTATTGGTTTGCCAGGTGTTTAGTAGATAATGTAAAATTTCAAAAGAAGGGAAAAATAAGATTGTGTTACTTGGGCCTCAGTTGTTCCAGCTGGCCTTTTCATTTTTGTCTTGATCAACATGCCACACATGGTCACCTGCCTCATACCCAGAGAATGTTGTTTTCTCCACTTCCTGAAGAAGTCTGGTCATCCTGCCACTTTTTTCCAGTTTCTTTATAAATTATAATCAAAAATACTGAGAAAAGTGAAAAATATTTTCTGCTTTATGTTCTAATCAGTCCTGTAATTTTGACAATTAACTTTTTAACAAAATGTGCTTTATTTAAGAAATGTATTTAAATCTGGTGTTGGGTTGGTAAGTTTGCAGTTATTTATAAACTCATTAAATATTGTAAGTGCTGTTTACCTGTTCTGGAAATTTCATTTGTACAGACCAAAATCTGCACCCTCATCACAGCCCAGTGCCAATGGAGTCCAGGCAGAGGGGCTAGACTACGACAGATTGAAGCAGGTATGCGTTCAATAGCAACTTTCCTTTATTTGTACTTGTTTCTTTTTAAAATACCTCTTATGCATATTTTTGGCTTGGATCATGATTGTATTTGAAAAGAACATACAGCTGGAATATCTTTATACAAATTAAACTGTGGCGTTAGTTTTGAGTTATTTTTGCAAACCCACATTTCCAACATTGGTAGACGGTGAGGGAACCATTGTTTGATGATATCGTATAAAAATTTCACTCTTGCGTCTGGTGTACAATTGTTAAAAAAACAATGGGCTCCCTGCTTTTTACTTAACAAATGGGCAAAAATAAACCAAAAAATGATTTTGGCAAGAAATGGCGCTCCTGTATACTTATAGTGCTTTCTGAAGGGCAGTTTGGGAAACAATTCAAAAGCCTTAAATAAATTTTCTTCTTGGAACCCAGCAATTTCACTTCCAGGAATTTATGCTAAAATAATACTATAGAAGCATAGAGTTATACTGGCCACAGGGTTGATTGTTTGAACCCACCCAGAGGTGCCTCAGAAGACAGGGCTGATGGCGATCTACTTCCGAAAGGTCACAGCCTTGAAAGTCCTGTGAGGCACAGTTCTGCTCTACACACGTGGGGTCGTCCTGAGTCAGAATCTACTCAACAGCAGCTGACACCAACCACACACAGTTACACAGTGGGGGCTCTGCCATCAGGACGTTACAACTCTGATAGATACTTAACAGTGAACTGTGAGCGCCTGGCCAAGTTAGGTGAATCGGATGGTAACAAAACAATGCGTACAGTGAGCTCAATTAAAAAAAAGAAAGATGCTGTCCATATTTTGAATGCGTGTGCATTACATGTAATACCTACATGCTCAAAAAAAAAAGAGTGAAGAGTAATGGTGGCTGCAGGTGATAGATTATGAACTTAAAAATTTTATTCCCAGAAGAGGTTTTTTTTTTTTTTTTTTAAATAGTGTGAAAAAGATTCTAAATTGAAACCAGTGCATGCTAGTAAAACTATTATTGGTGTACAGATGGGTCTGAAAAGAAAATTTTACTCCTCATCTTCTTACCCTGAACTTAAGAATAGTGCCAGAAAATAAATATCAAATATGTAAAAATAAAAAATATATAGTAATTAAACAATCATGTACTGAATATCTGATAGACTTAATTGCCGGGCTAGGTTCTTAGCATGATACTGTCCCCTGGTCCTCGTAGTATCCATATAGTACAGTGCTTAGACGCGTATTCTGCACACTTGTGGTCAGAGACGTCCCATTATACACCCAGAGTCTCATAGCCGAGTGAGTGGTTGAGTCAGAATCAGAACCCTGATCTGTTTACAAAGCCCATGTTTTTCCCATTCTGTTAATTCATTTTAAAAAATGCTAGGAAATGTTTGAATGGGGCTCAGAAAGAGACCAAAAAATAACTGCAATAACATGAGTTCAAAATTAAACTTATATAGAAATTAAAGAGAGAAATACTAGCAATAATTTCCAATAAACCTAGTTTTTATAGTGCAAAGCTGTTTGAAAAGTCAGATTGAGTTATGTAATACGAATTCTGTTCATTTCTGTTGTTTTGGAGATTGTCATTACTGAGTCACATTTAGTCGACAGTAGGGTTGATGCACTAACTTTGTTTCCAAGCCTTTAATCGCCTTTAAACAAAAAGTGTTTATTTAAAGCTGACTTTTTTAAAGGAAGCTGTGGTCACTGATACTCAAGCTGTTGTTTTCCTCTGTAATAAATGCGGATTTCATTAAAAAAAGACAGAAAGCAGCACATTAGAACACATTTAAAATATAGTAAATTCTTGGTGTCTGAAGTAATGAAGAGAGGAATAGATTTGATTTTGGGGATGGTTTTAAGTTTCATTTGAGTAAGGGTATCTGTTAGTTCCAGAGGCCATACAGTAACTTCACATGCCTCAGTTTCCTCATCGGTAAATGGAGTAATTAAACTAATTGAAATTGATAGTTTCGACCTGATTTTAAACAAAACCTTTTTTTAAAGGATCTCAACACAGAACAATTTCATATTATCTGAAGTGTGCAGTATTAAAGAAAATCCCGTAACTGAGCCTAATCCCCACCAAGGAGAGCTGTTATTTTTACCAACAAAAATTGCACTGCATGTCCTAGTCCTTTTAGCTTTGATCTTACAGAGTTTGTGGTAACTTTCTAATGGGGAGGGGGTATGCCCATTATTTCTAATTGTATTTATAAGTAGAGATTATGTGAAATATATATAAAGATGGGGCGGTTTTTGTTGAAGGAGAGTCCAGAGCATCACTGCTCAATAGAAAATAAGGTAATTAAAGATTTTCTAGTCTTCACATTTAAAAAGTAAAAAGAAACAGCTGAAATTAATTTTACTCTGTTTAACCCAATATATCGAAAATAATATCACTTCAGTGTGTAATCAGTATTGTAAAATTATTAATGAGATAGATACTTTACATTCTGTTCTTCATACTAAATCTTTGCAGTCTGGCTGTGCCTCACACTTCCTGCACATTTCACTTCAGACCAGCCGCATTTCAGGTGCTTAGTACCTGTGGCTGGTGGCTGTCGTACTGGACAGTGCAGGTGCGGAAGGGTCTACTCCCTGCTTTTCCACTCATGGGGCAGCTGCGAAGGCCCCTCCGAGAGAGTCCTGCAACTTCTTGAAACATAGTTTGAAAGACAAGGACCCTTTTAATTCTAGACTTTAGTTTTACGACTTACCCCCACACTTCAAATCAGATGACAGATTTGCCAAGAGCTGACTGTCCAATTTACCCTTCTTCCTTGCAGCTTTTTTTTTATACATCATCTCTGAGACTGGCACCAGAGGACAGATGGAAAGCAGAGCTGTGAACTTTTGTAGAACGTATCTGAACCTTAACGTTCACTAGTTGAGAACAGTGTGTTTAGAAAGCGTTCTGTTTTCTATCTTGGTAGTCTAGAGTAAGTAGAGATAGGGTTTATATCAACAGGGGAGAGTAATAAAAATTTACCAGGGCTAGTGTTTCAAGACATAGAATTGTGACTGAGACGCAAAAGCCACACCTCCTTTTTCACATTCATAAAATTTTATATCAGCAGTAATCTTTTCAGCAACATTTTGCTTTTCAGCATTTCTAATGTGGGTCCCCCCCCCCGATATTTCAGGATATTTTAGATGAAATGAGAAAAGAATTAACAAAACTCAAAGAAGAGCTCATCGATGGTGAGTATCTAAATCAGATTTGCTGTTCCTTTAAAATAATGTGTAAGAATAACCACTTCAAAGAAAATGCCGGTAAATTAAGAAATACCCAGTTCCTTACTCGAGGGCCTAGAACAGTTTCCTGTAGTATCCTGCTCTGCAGTTTGTGTCTGGTGTCAGAAAATGCTATCTCCTTCGTACAGTGGAAACTGGGTGTGAAATTAGGGATAAACAGCACCCTCCAGTTCCAGGTGTGGAGCAGTGCTAAAGGGAAGACCAGGTGAACAGGTCATTCTGAAGGTTACCTCCGCTCAGCCATCCCACCGCCCTCTTGTTATTGAGCCCATAGGATTCATGTTTCTACACTGTTCTAAAAGGGTGACTAAATTAATACACATATACAGAATTAATATTCCTCTTAATAATAAGAAAGCAACGATATATGCTGTGAAAGATGCCAAGTCTTTTTCTTAATTCAAGTTTGAATACAGCCCTTAAGGTTGCTTGAGAATAATTCGCTCATTTGTTTTACCTTATCATGATACTTACTTTCTGTACTTTTCTTTTCTACCCAGCAATCAGGCAGGAACTGAGCAAGTCAAATACTGCATAGAGAAACAAACTAAGGAGAGACAGGACTTTAATCTGAAGAAAAGAAATACCCCAAAACAACAACTGTTAACAACGAGCCCCTACAGTTCGTGAACTGTAAGAAGAACGTGGAAACAGACAGTTGGAAGGAGGGAAAAACCAACCGATTTTGAAAGCCTTCAGACATATCACTCTGGCGATAAGCTATTTCCCTTCTAGTGTGCTGCTTTTTTCTGACCTTTACAGCAGAAGGAAAGACAGTCTTCATGTAAGAGTTTCTGTAACAGTTATGCAGAAAATACTATACCTGTCAGGCGAGATCACAGTACATTAAAATATTTTCATGTCAAGATAAAATCGCACATTTTACACAATCCATTGCTAAAATAAAGAACAGAAAGGTTTAACAAGTTTTTTTTTTCCCCCCCAGAGAGCGCTGATGAAGAATTTAGCAAATTACGCTATTGTAAATGTTTCTCTCAGGTTTGTCTTCCTATCATATTTGATATTCCAGGAATAACTGAGATCAGCCCTGGATAGGTTACAATCAGAAAATGTGGAACAAATGAAATTATGTGTGTTTTCAAAGGGTGATATTTATAAGAAAGTGTCCTGAAAATGATATGTTCAGCTTGAGGAATTTTAGATGATAGGAAGCCTCTCAAGTTAGCCTTCATGCAATTTTGTAGATTAAAACATAAAATTCATCCAGAACTTAAAGATTTAGATGCCTTCCTAAATTGTTACAATGCTTTTACCAAATCTATGACTCCTATGTAACACAAACCAGTGGTCAAATGTAAAACAATATATTGTAGATTTACTGTAGGTTTTCAGCCTTTTTTAGATTATGCATGTGGACATTTTTATAATGTAATTACAATCACCACAAAACTAGCTTTTTTAATTGCAGACTATAATGCATGTCACACTAATAGGTAGTGAGCTTTTCAAAGCTGAGTCCCAGGGAAAACATTTTGTAGAGTCTAGGGGAGCGGGAGGAAGGGAAGGAATAACTTTTTATTTAAAGTTAATATCTGCACTATCTTTTTCTCAATTACTTGCATGAATAATAATGAGAAGTCTTTTGTGACTCTAATTGGTAAATACGTTAACAAAACCGAGTACTTAATCTTTTACATCATGTCTTCGGCTATCTGTAGTCTAACTTCAGTAATCTCAATGACCTGAAACTTGATTCCGAGCTTCACGAGAAGTATACCTTGTGACTCAAAAGTTTGATCACTGAATCTGGCAGTTACTATTACCCACATGCCCCTGCAGTTATCCAGGTGTTCAGGTGCATGCTCCTGACTGAAACTGCTTTTGAATGTTGTGTTGAGAGAAGAGAAATAACAATGATGGCAGCAGTTAAAGTCACAGAAATCATTAAGTTAAGGGAGTTCTGCATAATTTTTTTTAAATAGATAAAGTGAGACTTAGGGGGTAGGGAGAAGGAGTTAGATACTCTCCTCACCACCGTGTGTGTGTATGTGTGTGTGCGTGTGCAACAGAGTATATGTGGATACCTGATCTGCTCCCTTTTCTTTTCTTTGAAACTGGTAAGATTAAAATAGGGGAGAAATACTATATGTTGCAATTACAGCTTTTTGGAAAATTTAGAAAATCAGAAACTCTCCAGGCTCTCCATCTTGATTAATGCTTGAGTTGCTATAAGTGCCACGTTTGCTTTGGACTCTTTATCAGAAGTTTTACTAAAGTTTTGAAGAAATAATCCATTTTCATTGGCTTTCTAGATTTCTTACATCTTGGTTCATTAGACAGTAGCTTTTGTTGATAGCAGAGTTTTCTAAATGCTGCCGTATTGCAGCTGTTACCACTTCAAAGAGATTTGAATGAGGGAATTCTTTTCCTTGTTAGAATAGTTCCTGTTTCTGTAGAAACTTCATTTTAAGATGAAACTGTGATGGATGAGCTATCATAATTCAAGTATAAAGTTCTTTTTTCTAGCCACTGTTCATTGTCATGCAATAGTAGTAAAGGAATTAAAGATGCAGCAAGCTTATAAAAATACTGTTTTCTAAAAGAAATAGGAGGCATTTTCATCTTTATTATTGTATTTCTGGTTATACAGACACTGACGAGATACGAACGGTTATGTCCCCTATAAATCTGGTCGGAAGCCGCTTTTGTTGCTTAAGCGAGGTAGTCTGTAGTAGGGTAGAGTACTGGGTACAAGTGGTCCAAAGAAAGATAAAGACTACAATAAAATGCTAGATCTTAAAAGGAACTGGTTTACGCACTAAACGTTTTGTGCCTTGGTCTAATGTTAACACGATGTCCTGTGTACAGTGACAACAAAGAACCAGTGTTGAATCACACTGTATTTTCCACCGTTTTGCATTAGTATCCCAGATCTCTCAATGTGTTCTTTCTGAGAAGTTTGATTGAGTTACTGTATACATTTGCTGTCATACATGACAGTTGTATTATTGTTAAGAGATTTCAGTAAATGAATTGGAAACAGAAGCTTAAGTTATTTCCCTGATGATCAAAACTCTGTCCCTGGACCCATATTATCCTGATGGTTTCTGTGCGTTTGTACCTTGGATGTCTTAAGCTGAGTGCAGCTTGGGGGATCCTTCCCAATTACAGGAAGCACTGCTTTCCTCAACACTGTGATCTGACCTGTGACAAACCTGTACTCTACACTCTGTCAGTGGCTAACGAGTCAATTGCAAACAAACTGAATGTACAAATCTTAGTGCTGGTGCTGAAATCTCTTCAGAATAGTCATCATGATTTAAAAGTTTGTTTAAAAATTTGCAAGCATCAAGTGTCAATCAAAACTGAAAATGAAACACTAATGAATGTTGAATTCTCATGCTTTAGGTGTACTTCCTTTTTAGTTTTTTTTTTCCAGTTCTCTGCGATTTTTACCGTACTGTTTCATTTAAGTTTCCTACACGCTAACTTCGTTTGTGCGATTGAAATAAAATTGCAGTACATACATGTTGCTTGTTTGTGACACTTAGATAATCTCCTGAAATCATTTCTTGGTTCTAAAAATGTTATATTGAATGTGAAAAACACTTTTTAATGTCCACGACTTCACTACTTCTCAAGGTTTACATATTGCTTCACTATTCTTTAAAGAAATATTTCCTAAAGTTCATGAATACTTAAGTAATGTATACAAAGAGAATGTGTGAAAATTAATGTATCTGCCTTTGGTTTGAAATAACTGTTCAGTGATCTCTGTATGTTGTTCTTAGTTTCTCTCAGCCTAGCTTGACACAGTGTCTTAGTCCTGTAGTCAAGAGAAGGAAAAATTTTAAATTTTACTCCGTTTTGTTCTGCAATATAGTCAGATACTTAAACTAATTCACGCGGTTAGAATTTTTCTTTATAGAGTTTGCAGGTCAAGGACATTGTATGGGAATGGGCATTAGCAAGTAATGAAGGTCGCGTTTCATTTTAAAATACTAATGTTTTCATTAGAGGGACAACAATCTTTGTTTTTTTCCTTCCATTTTCTTCCCCTCATGGAATGTGTGTTCCTGTCATTCATCCACGTTTACACCCATTACACAGTCCACAGTTCTAAAACTATCACGAGGTTTTTTTCTCTGGCCTGTCTCAGGTGCTTGCTTGTCTTCATATGTAAATCAAAATGTTTGTCTACAAACTGAAAGTCACTTCTCATTCAAAAATGAATGAATAGACGGTAACCTTTTAAATTTGCCTAGCTATAACGTGTTTATACATCTCCTAAACTTGCACGTCCTCTCTGTGCCATCGTGAAGAATTGGTTTTTAAATTCTAAGTGGTGTTACCTCATGAAGCACAGTCTACAAAGGTATGCCACAGGGTCTCTCTGATTGTATTTTGTAGTCATCGTAACTTCGTAACCCCATTACCCTTTAAATCCTGTGAATTATAATCATAAAAATGGCATCATATAAAGCAGTGTGAAGGAACTCTCCAGAAGCTCTTAATTGCTTTAGGTAGCTCTCATAAAATCTGCTTTCCTAAAGACATTTACTGCACAGCTCACTGCAGAAGCCCACACCTGTCCCTGATAGTACCATTTACGTTAATAGAAAGATGACTTAGTTATCACTGCATCTTCCCAAAGGGGTAAGAATGAAGAGGGATTCTAAGGGCCCATTGAAACCACTGATGCTTAATACCTCTGATTTTTCACTAAAAAGCCATTCACTATAAATTTAGATACTTTTGAAGTCAAAACTTGGAAGTATTCATAAGAAACCTTCATGAATCTGAATGAACAAAATTGTTGTAGATATCTTTGGCTACATAAGGACGTGTCGCTGCTGTTGTTGGGTGCCATTGAGTCAATTCTGACTCATTGCGACCCAGTAGGAAGGAACAGAACTGCCCCAAAAGTTTCCAAGGAGTGGCTGGTAGATTCAAACTGCCAAGCTCTTAACCACTGTGTCACCAGGGGTCCTTCAAGGCACGTAAACGTGTTGCCGTTGATACAGTAGACCTCAAATACTTCTGATTAGTTTCACACAGAATAAAGGTAAAACCTCAGTTAAGAGTTTAAAAGATCACAAACACCGAGCAGCACCCTAGGTCCTAAGTACTGAGAAAATGAATAGAGGAGCCTCTAGAAGCTTCTCTCATAAAGAAGAGAAACGCTAGAGGGAGAAAATCAAGGGCCCAGGTAGACAGCTGAGAGTAAGGAGAATACACCATCTGAAAGTGCTCTTCTTTTATCTCAGTGTTTTAAGGCATATAACTTCTAGTAGTTAGGAAACTCAAATATACTACTTAGCTGGTCACTAAGTTCAAACTTCTCAGCAGAGAAATTCTCTCACCAATAGAATACAACTTTCCATTTTAATAAAACAATACTAGAAAAACAGATTACGCTGGAGGACTGTTTGCTAGACTGCGTGTATTCCATAACAAAACATCTGTATACAGATGACGGCCTCAAGGTTTATCATGTTCCCAGATTTAATTTTTCCCGTTAAACTCCAAGAAAGAGTTCTTGAGCAACGCTCCCCCCCCCAAAAAAACATTGCTGTTGAGTTGATTCCGACTCATAGCGATACTATAGAACAGAGTAGAACTGTCCCATAGGCTGCAGATCCTTGTGGGAGCACATCTTTCTCCCTCAGAGCGGCTGGTGGGTTTGAACTGCAGACTTTTGGTTAGCAGTTGAGCGTTTAACCACTGTACCACACAGCTCATCTCTTTTAGCGAAAGGTAACAGAGTTTTTAAGTATATAAAAATAAATCACTAATACAGGCAGTGAATAATGTTTTGGGTTTGTTTTAGGTTGTCAATGTTTTTCTTTAAGAAGGCTTTAGAACATAGAAGAGTATGCAGGTCCTACCTTGGATTACGTAGAAGGTAGCACTTAGAAGAAGAGAAATTTACACTGATAGGTGTTTACGTTAAGGGGTATTTTTAAGGAGTTTGCTTTAAATGTGAAGGAAATCAGTATCACTTCAGTATTAGTCAAATTTCAAAGTAAGACCAGTGTCTTTTATTCCTGAACATAAAATGTGTGTACCCATTCTGAAGCAAGACATTCAGAAACGTTTGTAAAATTCTCTATCAGGTCCAAAAGTTTCCATTCCCATCTGTAGACCCTGAGGAAGGAGGTTCTTTGCTTAGGTTTAAAGTATACGATATTGTAACCATATGAAAGGACTACGCAGCCACAGAAGGGTTTTAAGATCTGTCCCTAATCTAGCATTCCACGTCCTTAGTCACGTCTTGTGGAACCTCTAGGACTCTTAAAGTCTAAAAGCATATTTTAAAAAGTTTTCAACTTGTTCCATTTAAATCTTAAGTGAGAAATCTCAGTTTAGGATTTTGTCATTGCCAGGTCGAACTTTGGTAAGGACTTGATTTTGTTCTGGCCGTGGCATAAACCCTTTTACCATCAGGCTGAGTCTGACTCATAGTGACCCTATAGGACAGAGTAGAACTGCCATGTAGCGCTTCCAAGGAGTGGCTGGTGGATTTGAACTGCCATCCTTTTGGTTAGCAGCCGAGCTCTTAACTGCTGCCCCACCATGGTGTAGATAATCAAAACGTTACCGAGTTTCCCTAAATCTGTACATTCAGGTTTGAGCTTTGTCTATTCTTGGTGGTAGATAGATTCAGCGGTGTAATTTAGAGCCCCCCTCCCCTTTTTTTTTTTTCTGATTGCTGTAGCTGCAGAGCAACCCTGTGCTGATGATTGGGCATCAGACCGAAAGTTAGCTGGTAAACCAGTAGTTGGTGAGTCAGCTCTGCTTCTTGGTGACCTCATGTATCAGAGAAAAACTGTGCTCCATAGGATTGTCAGTGGCTGATTTTCCTCAAAAATGCCTCTGGGTGGACTCGAACCACCGGTCTTTAAGTTAGCAGCCAAGTGCTGTTAACTCTTTGCACCACCCTGGGATTCCAAGTGAAAGTTAGGTGTGTTGAATTTGTGTGAACCTAAGCCAGTTCTACACCTCAGCTACAGCTCTTGAAGGGCTGGTAGTCACTGTTATGAAAAGTTTCAGGGAGGGGAATATTTATCTCTGAGAAAAGTAATTGGAAAGGTTGAAATGTTCAGAAGAAAACAGTATTAAAATCTAGACATCATTTTCCATTCTGCTGCTTTGTCACTGAGGGGGTGGGAGTTTAAGGCCTGGGCCAGGAATTTTAAATTTGAGGCCCTTATTGTAGATGTTCCATGGGTCCTCATTACAAGTTTTCAATTGCTAAAATTGAATTTTGGGGGTAGTTATTTGTTAAGTGCTACGGCTGCTAACCAAAGGGTTGGCAGTTCAAATCCGCCAGGCGCTCCTTGGAAACTCTATGGGGCAGTTCTATTCTGTCCTATAGGGTTGCTATGAGTCGGAACCGACTCGACGGTACTGGTTTTACTGGGTATTTGAGATAGTGAAAACCCTGGTGGCATAGTGGTTAAGTGCTACGGCTGCTAACCAAAAGGTCAGCAGTTCGAATCCACCAGGCACTCCTTGGAAGCTCCTAGGCTTCCAAGGTAGTTTTGTTTTGTCCTATAGGGTTGCTATGAGCTGGAATCAACTTGACGGCAAGAGATATGGCTTTTCTTTTTTTTTTTTTTTTTGGTTATTTGAGATAGTATTTTCTGAAAGAAAACTTTATTTCTTTAGTCTACTTGTTTGCCACTTTAAATGCAGCATTTAATTGGTTTTAAATCTTAGACCTTATTCACTGAGTAACATTTGTCCTAGGTGTGAACAGTAAGAAAAAATGGGATGCTCATTTGAAGTAATTGGTGTTGTATACATACTAGCCAGTGTGTTGGTCTGCTGCCCAGCTCCATTTGCATCATTCATGAGCTTTTACAGTGTGCACTGGGTGTCCCTAGGGAGCGTCAGTGCATCCTTCCCTGGGCACCGCCCTCCACCTGGAAGTGCACACCACCATGCAGAAACTTCACTCAGCTCCAAAGAGGGTAATAGGATCACCTGAGACCCATCCATGCTTCAATGTTGATGTTTCAGTGACTGAAAGTCATTTTGGCTATTCTGGTCAAGGAGCTATTCTAAAATAAGCGGACTCTGTAGAGCTGGGTGAAGAATGCCCTTCCGCGTTCTCATATCCCCTAAACCTGGTATGCTGTCGCTGACTTCATTACTGTCGTCCTGGGGAGGAGAAAAGGAGTAATATTACCTCCCCTCTTTACCCTTCTTATTTAAAAAACCCAAACCTGATGCCATCAAATTGATTCTGACTGATAGCGACCCTCTAGAACAGAGTAGAACTGCCCCAGAGAGTTTCCATGGAGCAGCTGGTAGATTCGAACTGCTGACTTTTTGGTTAACAGCCGGGCGCTTGACCACTGTGCCAGTAGGGCTCCTCCTATTATATAAGAATACAAATTGTCATCCCTTCTGGGTTCCTTGTTTTTAATCCAAAAGACCACATCGCAGCCCTTTTGCGATAGAATGACTCTTCTATGCCATTTGGGACAGCCTTACTGTACCTTGGGATGAACGGAGTTTGAAATAGAAAGTCTGGGATTTGAAAAGATGGGCGCTGTTTTGCTGACATTCTTTTACTTCAGTTATTGGGGGTGTGTGTGTATGGATTCATTTTTCACTGGCAATGAGGCTCATGCCTCATTGTGTGTTTTCCCTCTTTTCAGGGAAAATAGAGTGTTTCTAACGAGGGAGTGAGCGAGAAATTTTTATCCTGACATCTGTATTTGATGCAAAACATTTCTATAATATTTAATCACAGTATTTACATATTTTCATTGAAATTCTTTTTTTGGTTTGCTTGATAAGACTGAATGAGGAAGCATCTCTGGTCTATAATTATAGAAACACTGACATCTTCATTCTGGCAGGGAGAGAGAGAGAGAGAGTGAGCTGGGGTTAGCGGCACCCGTGCTGCCGTGAGCAGAGCAGGCTTCAGGCAGGGCTAGGGCCTTGGCAGCTCCGCTTTAAAGCCTTCCATTGCCTAGTCTATAGGAGGAGATTTCAAAACCTTTTCTTTTACTTGACCTAAATGGAAACTAGTTCCCTTGTGCTTTCTGCTGACCCTCGGGCGTGTCGTAAAGAGCAACGTGAATGAGTATCAGGAACACTTTTTTGTTTTGATGTTTTTGTTTTTTTGATGGGCAAGGGAGTTAGCAATGAGCCTTTCTGGTTCAAGAACAACATACACAGTTTACACTCTAAGATTTTGAATGTTTAATACATTTTCTCTTTCAGACCTACTAAGTGAATAGACCAAAAAGCATACAGTAGGATAGCACAGTAGATAAAATGTAAGGGTGAATTTCTTATGGTCCAAGGGTTCCGTCACGGCCCCGGCCTTTCGTAGTATACGTGGTGTAGACTTGGCATCGCGTGTCATTTTGCTTTGCTCCAAATTTTAGAACTAGAAGTGTGCCTGTGTGCCCGCACGATTATCATAGCCTTTAGGATCTGAGAGGCAGCCCACTGAGGCAGCATTTACTGAAGTCACATCTTAAAAGGTAAAGTGACCTAAACATGTACAAGGCCATATTTTAACTATAATTAAGAATTAGTGAATATTACTACAGAACCTCGTGTAGCTTATCTCATGGAACTTTGGGGCAGTTGGGGGGGCCTTGCTAAATTCAGGAGTAAAGGAAACTGGTAGGAACTTCTGGCTTTAAAGCAAAATATTGCAAATTGCTGCCTGATTCAAATAATTTGAAAACCCAAATAAGGATTTTATTATCAGGAAATACTGTTTTCTAAACTTGGCGTCTACCTTTCAGACGGGGACGTAGAAGAGAGGGTGGAAGTAGTTGAAAGGGTAGGATCAAACAGCACCTGGTTTCTGCACCAAAGTTTCAAATAGGAGTAAATGAAAAGGAAGACCACTTACAAGCCAGCCTAGGGAGGACTCGCCAGAAAGCAGCAGCCCCTGCTGCACAACCAGTGCCTTCAAAATGATTCTGTGTGAACTGCATGCAATCTCGTGTAACCATAAAGTGTAACCTGTATGTGCATGACATGTTTCCAGAATGTGTAAAGTTAAGATTCAGCAGGAGAGGGGCCTAGCCCTGTCATTGGATGTATCGGCAAACCTGCTGGAGTTGATGGCTACAGTGTGACTTGAGTTTGCAGCATCAGACCCCTGTGTTTGCGTTAAGCAACCGTATCACGAAAATCAGATCTGTCTCCTTGCCTCCCTCTCTCCTACTCTGCAGCTTTGCTGGTTTTAACTGCTTCATTCTTCTGCTTCTTGGTATCTTTTCTTCTTTTGAAATAAAAAGACAAAATAATTCAGAAGAGGCTTGTATTTATTTTACCAGTTGCCCATAATGTACCAGGGGTGTATGTGACTTGTAAAAAAAGAGTTTTGTGTTCCACTTTCTTGGTTGTGATTCTGAGCTTAAGACATGCTCCGTCGTTCCCAAAACTCAGCAGTTACCCTTTTGCGCTTCCGATCTGTCACTAAGGAGAATGCCAGGCAACCTGCTGCGATTACCCTGAACGCGTTCTTCACCACGGCCTTAGCAACGCCGACTGAAAATCCAGTGACATCTTGGCTGTAGGCGTCCAAGGTTACAGTTGCAGACCCTCCATGGGCGGCTGCTGCGTGTGCTGAGCGCCATGTGCGCTGCATTCCCGGTGACTGTGGTGTGATACTCTCCACTTTTTACTGTCAAGTACAAGCTTGATACATCGGGAGTGCTGGTGGTGTGTGCCTTCGAGTCGATTCCGAATCCTAGTGAGCCCATGTGACAGAGTAGAACTGCCCTATAAGGTTTTCTAGGCTGAACCCTTTATGGGAGCAGATTTCCAGGTCTTTTCTCCAGCAGAGCCATGGCGGGGGGCAGTGGGGGTGGGTTTGAATCTCCAACCTGGTGGTTAATGGCGAGGTGCTTAACCATTGCGCCCCTGGGGCTCCTTCCAAGAGTGGCACTACCTCACAGTCCCTCATTGCTGTGAATGCTTTGGGGTTTGCAAGAACTGCGGGCACACGTATGACTTGATGTAACCATCTTGTTCCACTCTGGATTCCCTCAGAGGCCAGGTGCCTTTCAGCCCAGAATAGCTGTGAGTGTGTCTGTAAAGGTGAGGGCCTGTCCAGGAAGGAGCTTGCTGGTGCCTGAGTGGAAAGGATGTGACCATGTTCGAGGTCTGTCCTTGGAGACGTCTTTAACACTGAAGTCAGGGAAGTGGAAGGAGGGCGGTCCCCTTCCCTCATTTCTCAATAGTAGAATGTCTGCCTTACCTCTCCTCCCCTCTTAAATATCTGAGAAGCACAGGGGTTGGGAGAGAAGAGACTGTGGGGGAATGAAAGCACTTTGAAATTGTACCCTAGAGCCCCCTCCCCCCCAGGCTTCCACATTCTTTGATGTTTTTCATGCCAGTCTAAATCCCATTCCAGCAAGGAGGCTACGCTCCAAGAGACCGATAAAAGCTTTACAACGGCCCTCCTTTCCAAGTAAGCTACTCTTTGGAGCTGGTTGTCATGAGGTTTGATATCCTGAGATGGTGCCTTAATAACTGGCAGCAAGATGACCGGTGGCTGCTGAGCGGTATCTCAGGAGAAGGCAGTCCTGGGGCAGGCTGGGCACGGACCACGTGGCACACAGGAGGGGGCCTGTGCGAGCTTCGGGGGCTGTGTTTTAGCCCTTCTGTTCTCCCACTGTAAAGCGGAGGCTCTGGGTCTTTGAGGTCATTCCAGCTCTAGCGTTCTGTGGTTTTAATATGCTGAGAGCCTGCCACCACAGGCCAGCCAGGCTGACAGGGACACTCAGGATCCCAGGGCTCTGGAAACGGCCTCCTCTGACCCCCGCTGACAGATGGGCACAGAGAGGCCCCATGGGTCAGGGGCAAAGCTCCTCTCTGCAATCTGGGTAAAAAGAACCTCAGGTTGTCCTTTCTCATTGGTCACAGGCGCTGCTGCAGTGTGGGCCTTTGGCTGAGGGGTAAATTAGCATTGGGCTGACTTTAATATCTGTGTAGCCACTCCTGTGGAAAAAGGAGGCACTGAAGATCTATCCTTCAATACTTTGGGGAAAAAAAGTCACCTGGGATATTCCAGTGATTCCTGTCATCCTCGGATGATTATAGGTATGAGCCATCACCCCGACCCCCAAGGCAAAAAGGAGCCCAAGAAGGCATCGTGACGATTACCCAGAGGTTTGCCTCTCTGTCCCGCTCCTGAGACAGGCAGGGGTCGGAACCCTGCAGATGGGGGCACGCAGCTAGCCTGGGACTGACCCTGCAGGGAGGCCTGATCCGCTGAGGTAAGGACGGAGGGATTCCAGCTGACCAGGCCACCACGGAAGAGCTGCTGTGGGGAACCCTCACAGCCTGGATTCCCCACCCCAACTCTGCCAGCTTTTTTTTTTTTAACTTCTAATTGAAGGAAAACTTTAAGACAGAAAAGAATACATACGGGTACAGCTCACTCAACAACAGAAATACACCCATTTGACTAGCACCCAGATCAAGAAACAGGATGTTGCCAGGACCCCAGAAGGCCCCTGGTCCTCCCTTCCAGTCTCTGTCCATACCCAGGACAGCACTTCTGATCTCTGAAGCGACAGGTTAGTGTCGCCTATTTCTGGGCTTCTGGGACCCTCCCCTTTCTTCGTGTTTGGCTCCTCTCAGTCATACGCGAGATTCCTCCACGATGTGTGTGGTGGTGAATTCTTGTAGTGTTCAGTTTGGGGCGCTGTTATGCAGAGTACTGCTATGAATATTCTGGCCTGTGTCTTTGGTAAGGGAACCCTGGTGGCATAGTGGTTAAGTGCTACGACTGCTAACCCAAGGGTCAGCAGTTCAAATCTGCCAAGTGCTCCTTGGAAACTCTATGGGGCAGTTCTACTTTGTCCTGTAGGGTCGCTATGACTCAGAATCAACTTGACAGCATTGGGTTTGGTTTGGGTTGGTCTTTGGTAAGCATATATATGGAAGCGTTTCTTTTGGATAGATAACTAGGAACAGGATTGCTGGGTCATAGTGTAGCCTGTGTTCAGCTTCAGTAGATTCTGACCCACTTTTAAAAGCACTCCTACATGAAAGGGACTGGTCAGCAGGGGGGAGAGAGATGCTGATGAAGAGTGAGCTAATTAAATCAGGTGGACACTGGAGAGTGTGTTGGCAACTCTTGACTGGAGGGGGAGGGGAAGATAGAGAGGGAAGATGGCAAAATTGGCACGAAACGAGAGACTGAAAGGGCTGACTCAATAGGGGGAGAGCAAGTGGGAGAAAGGAGTAAGATGTATGTAAACTTACATGTGACAGACTGATTGGAATTATAAATGTTCACTTGAGGCTTAATAAAAGTAAAAAAAAAAACAAACAAAAAAAACACTCCTAGCAGTGAGAGAGAGCCATTTACGGATGCGTCAGCTGGAAGGGCCTAGGGTGCTTCCGTCCACTAGAGCTCACTGAGTAGCCAGCGTCCACAGAGGAAACATCAAATGGAAGAACCAGCCTGCTGCAGACCACCAACTTGAATTTGCTTCTATTTCCCTGTAAAACGGAATTAAGACGTTTCTGACAGAGCTTCCTCTCCTCTTACTCATTGAAAATACTGTTCATGTCTACACTTATTGGTTTGGAAGATAAATTTTTTTTTTTTTCCCTCAGATGAAGTGTTTATACTCAGTGAAATTCATTTTTTAAAATGAGTTCATTTTAAATTGCCACCTCACGACGTACAGATCTACAGAGCAGTTGTTACTTCCTGATCTTCAGATTATAAAAAAGGTGTAAGCCAGGTCCCACTCTCAGGACAAAGGCAAAGAGGCCCCTGCCCAGTGCCCAAGAAAGGAGCCTGCCTTTTTTTGTTCTCCTAAAGGGCGCCATCTTCCAGCAGAGTTAACACGGCCTCATTATAGCTCAGGAATTTGCTTCACTTGAAGAGGTGATTCCCCAGTCAATTCCAGGATTAGGGCATAAAGTGAATGGTAAAATACAAATCTAATGCCAGTATTTTTTGGCACTAGGAGAAATTGCTTTTTATTATTTTTTTAACTGAGAGCTGTTCAAATTTCTGAAACTTCTTTCCTCTCCTAAATTTTGAGAAAAGGGACTTTTTCAACTTTGTATCACCCTGCATGAGGAAGTTTCCATCTGGGCAGCAGATGGAACTAGAAGTGGGATTTTTGCCCCTTGCGGGTCTCTGGTCCTTGCCAAACACTTGATGGCAGTGTCTCTGTGTCTCAGAGGTGCTTTCTGGCAACTTGGTGATGTGCACAAAGGATAAAAATAGCTACCCCAGGGGGCCAAGATGGCTGACTAGGTAGAAGCCACCTCGGATCCCTCTTGCAACAAAGACTCGGAAAAACAAGTGAATCGATCACATACATGACAATCTACGAACCCTGACCATCAAACACAGATCTAAAGAGTTGACCTGAATGACAGAGACTGAGAACAAACAACCAGGGGGAAGCAGTGGCTGTTTTCGGAGCCTGAAGCCAGCGTCCCAGTCAGGAAACCTTGGTGCCGGGCTTTGGACTGGGCGCAGGGGAGCTGAGCACAGCATCCTGAGACGGCGCAAACACGGGACACAGCCCTAGCCCCCAGAAGTGACCTCGGGGGAAGCCCAGCCAGTGCATGCAGGCAACGCAGCGATGCGGCTGACAGGAGGAGAAGTCACCGGGAGGCAGTGACTGGTTTTGGAGCCTGGAGTGCAGTGTCCCAGCTGGGGAACCTTGGCGCTGGGCTTTGGACTGGGAGCGGAGGAACTGACCACGGCTTCTGAGACAGCACAAGCACAGAACGTGGGCCTGACCCTCGGGGGCAATCTCGACCCAGCCAGCTGCACACAAGCTACACACCCCTCAGGAATCTCAGATAAAACAGTCATCACCAAGCAAGATAAGTAACTTTGTCTATATTCCCGGATGCTACTCTCTCCTATCTATCTGATCCCTCCCCTCCCTTTCCCAGGTGGTTTAATTAACATTGGAATTTCCTGGGCCAGAGAGTGAAGTGCGCTGCAGTTTTTCCTTCTTTTTTTTTGGTCTTTTCCTAACCCATTCTCCTGGCCTGAGAGAAGCAGCTACAAAAAACCCAGGGACCAAAAATTCTTCCCTAATTGGACTAAAAACACAGAACCAGCTCCAGCCAAACATATGTGATCCACAGTCTTGGGCTTTCATCCCTACAGGGAACAAGGTGGCTATTATAATGCAAAGGCAATTCTGATAGGGATGTGACTGTAATTGTTTTAGCAGATTACTGGAAAGACAAGTTTCCCAGGTCTGATATCTCTGCGTATTCAACAGAGCCCTCACTGACCCACAACAGGGAACTGAGGGCTGAAGCTCCCCCCAGACCACCTAGCCTCCTGCCTTAGGGGTCTAAGGAGGGTGACACCTACCAATCTGTAGAGGTACTTGCATTGGGGGCCTAAGTTACAGCTGCAGAGCCCACCCACCAAAGTGCTTTAGGAATAGAGACACACCTACCTAACTGGCATTTGGAGGAAGCCTGTCAGCATCCTGCCCCCACTGGAGTGTGAAGCCCTGCTGCTACCAGAATCTGGTGAACACAACTATCACCACTACTTCTGTAGGTGGATAGGAGACAGTCTGCACCACACACTTGATGACCCCAAATCAGATTCTACTCAAGAATAGTGAATGGACTCTTAGGCTTATATACCTGGTAACAGCCCAAACCAGCTGGTAATAGGACGTAAGTGATTAAAGGGCTACAACAATCAAGACCGTGCAATCTAGTAGCCCATGTACGTATATTGAAAGAAAACAAAACAAGATAAGACTCAGTGAGCAAATATAGAATAAATCACTACAATATCTTAGAGATGGCTCGGAGACAGCAGTCGATATCAAACCACATAAAGAAGCAGACCATGATTGCTTCTACAACTCCTCAAACTAAAGAATCAAAATCTTTCCCAAATGAAGATACAATCCTGGAATTGCCAGATGCAGAATATAAAAAACTAATTTACAGAATGCTTCAAGACATCAGGGATGACCTCAGAAATGAAATAAGGCAATCTACAGAAAAAACCAAGGAACACACTGATAAAGCAGTTGAAGAACTCAAAAAGATTATTCAAGAACATAGTGGAAAAATTAATAAGCTGCAAGAATCCATAGAGAGACAGCATGCAGAAATCCAAAAGATTAACAATAAAATTACAGAATTAGACAACGCAATAGGAAGTCAGAAGAGCAGACTCGAGCAATTGGAATACAGGGTGGGGGATCTGGAGGACCAGGGAATTGACACCAATACAGCTGAAAAAAAATCAGATGAAAGAATTTAAAAAAACGAAGAAACCCTAAGAATCATGTGGGACTCCATCAAGAAGAATAACTTGTGTGTGATTGGAGTCCCAGAACAGGGAGGGATAACAGAAAATACAGACAGAATAGTTGAAGACCTGTTGGCAGAAAACTTCCCTGACATCATGAAAGACGAAAAGATATCTATCCAAATGCTCATCGAACCCCATATAAGACTGATCCAAAAAGAAAATCACCAAGACACATTATCATCAAACTTGCCAAAACCAAAGATAAAGAGAAAATTTTAAAAGCAGCCAGGGATAAAAGAAAGGTCTCCTACAAAGGAGAATCAATAAGTTCAGACTACTCAGCAGAAACCATGCAGTCAAGAAGGCAATGGGATGACACTACTCAGCAGAAACCATGCAGTCAAGAAGGCAATGGGATGACATATATAGAGCACTGAAGGAGAAAAACTGCCAGCCAAGGATCATATATCCAGCAAAACTCTCTCTCAAATATGAAGGCAAAATTAAAACATTTACAGATAAACACAAGCTTAGAGAATTTGCAAAAAACAAACCAAAGCTACAAGAAATACTAAAGGAAATTGGTCAGAAAATCAATAATATCAGATACCAGCACAACACAAGGTCACAGAACAGAACATCCTGATATCAACTCAAATAGGGAAATCGCAAAAACAAATGAAGATTAATTTTAAAAAGAAAAAAATGCTCAAAACAGGGAATCATTGAAGTCAATATGTAAAAGATCACAATAATCAAAACGAGGGACTAAATACAGAAGGCATAGAACTGCCATATGGAGAGGGAAACAAGGCGATATAGGACAATAGAAATCAGGTTTTTACTTAGAAAAATAGGGGTAAATATTAAGGTAACCACACACACAAAAAAAAACCACAAAGAGGTATAACAATTCCATAACTCAAAATAAAAAACAAGAAAAACATAACGACTCAGCAAACATAAAGTCAAATACTATGAAATTAGGAACACACAATTTACAAAGAAAAATGTCTCAGCACAAAAAAGTAAGTGGAAAAATGAAATTGTCAACAACACACATAAAAAGGCATCAAAATGACAGCATTAAACACATACTTATCTATAATTACACTGAATGTAAATGGACTAAATGCACCAATAAAGAGACAGAGAGTCTCAGACTGGATAAAGAAACACGATCTGCTTATATGCTGCCTACAAGAGACACATTAGACTTAGAGACACAAACAAACTAAAACTCAAAGGATGCAAAAAAATATATCAAGCAAACAATACGCAAAAAAGAGCAGGAGTAGCAATATTACTTTCTCACAAAATAGACTTTAAAGTTGAATCCGCCACAAAGGATAAAGACGACACTACATAATGATTAAAGGGACAATTGACCGGGAAGATATAACCATATTAAATATTTATGCACCCAATGACAGGGCTGCAAGTTACATAAAAGAAACTTTAACAGAACTGAAAAGTGAGATACACACCTCCACAATTATAGTAGGAGACTTCAACACACCACTTTCGGAGGACAGGACTTCCAGTAAGAAGCTCAGTAGAGACACGGAACACCTAATTGCTACAATCAACCAACTTGACCTCATAGACCTATACAGAACACTCCACCCAACTGCTGCAAAGTGTACTTTTTTTTCTAGCACACATGGAACATTCTCTAGAATAGACCACATATTAGGTCATAAAACAAACCTTTGCAGAATCTAAAACATTGAAATATTACAAAGCATCTTCTCAGACCATAAGGCCATAAAAGTGGAAATCAATAACAGAAAAATTAGGGAAAAGAAATCAAACACTTGGAAACTGAACAATACCTTGCTGAAAAAAGACTGGGTTATAGAAGACATTAAGGAGAGAATAAAGAAATTCATAGAATGCAACGAGAATGAAAACACTTCCTATCAAAACCTCTGGGACACAGCAAAAGCAGTGCTCAGAGGTCAATTTATATCCGTAAATGCACACATACAAAAAGAAGAAAGAGCCAAAATCAGAGAACTGTCCCTACAACTTGAACAAATAGAAAGTGAGCAACAAAAGAATCCATCAGGCACCAGAAGAAAACAAATAATAAAAATTAGAGCTGAACTAAATGAATTAGAGAACAGAAAAACAATTGAAAGCATTAACAAAGCCAAAAGCTGGTTCTTTGAAAAAATTAACAAAATTGATAAACCACTGGCCAGACTGACTAAAGAAATACAGGAAAGGAAAAAAATAACCCGAATAAGAAACGAGATGGGCCACATCACGACAGACCCAACTGAAATTAAAAGAATCATATCAGACTATTACAAAAAATTGTACTCTAACAAATTTGCAAACCTAGAAGAAATGGATGAATTCCTAGAAAAACACTACCTACCTAAACTAACACAATCAGAAGTAGAACAACTAAATAGACCTATAACAAAAAAAGAGATTAAAACGGTAATCAAAAAACTTCCAACAAAAAAAAGCCCGGGCCTGGATGGCTTTACTGCAGAGTTCTACCAAACTTTCAGAGAAGAGTCAACACCACTACTACTAAAGGTATTTCAAAGCATAGAAAATGACGGAATACTACCCAACTCATTCTATGAAGCCACCATCTCCCTGATACCAAAACCAGGTAAAGACATCACAAAAAAAGAAAATTACAGACCTATATCCCTCATGAACATAGATGCAAAAATCCTCAACAAAATTCTAGCCAATAGAATTCAACAACATATCAAAAAAAATAATTCACCATGACCAAGTGGGATTTATACCAGGTATGCAAGGCTGGTTTAATATTAGAAAAACCATTAATGTAATCCACCACATAAATAAAACAAAAGACAAAAACCACATGATCTTATCAATTGATGCAGAAAAGGCATTTGACAAAGTCCAACACCCATTTATGATAAAAACTCTCACCAAAATAGGAATTGAAGGAAAATTCCTCAACATAATAAAGGGCACCTATGCAAAGCCAACAGCCAACATCACTCTAAATGGAGAGAACCTGAAAGCATTTGCCTTGAGAACAGGAACCAGACAAGGATGCCCTTTATCACTGCTCTTATTCAACATTGTGCTAGAAGTCCTAGCCAGAGCAATTAGGCTAGACGAAGAAATAAAGGGCATCCGGATTGGCAAGGAGGAAGTAAAATTATCTCTATTTGCAGATGACATGATCTTATACACAGAAAACCCTAAGGAATCCTCCAGAAAACTACTGAAACTAATAGAAGAGTTTGGCAGAGTCTCAGGTTATAAGATAAACACACAAAAATCACTTGGATTCCTCTACATCAACAAAAAGAACATCGAAGAGGAAATCACCAAATCAATACCGTTCACAGTAGCCCCCAAGAAGGGTCTAGCCCCCAAGAAGATGAAATACTTAGGAATAAATCTTACCAAGGATGTAAAAGACCTATACAAAGAAAACTACAAACCTCTACTACAAGAAATTCAAAAGGACATACTTAAGTGGAAAAACATACCTTGCTCATGGATAGGAAGACTTAACAGAGTAAAAATGTCTATTCTACCAAAAGCCATCTATACATACAATGCACTTCCGATCCAAATTCCAATGTCATTTTTTAAGGTGATAGAGAAACAAATCACCAACTTCATATGGAAGGGAAAGAAGCCTCGGATAAGCAAAGCATTACTGAAAAAGAAGAAGAAAGTGGGAGGCCTCACTCTACCTGATTTCAGAACCTATTATACAGCCACGGTAGTCAAAACAGCCTGGTACTGGTACAACAACAGGCACATAGACCAATGGAACAGAATTGAGAACCCAGATATAAATCCATCCACATATGAGCAGCTGATATTTGACAAAGGCCCAGTGTCAGTTAATTGGGGAAAAGATAGTCTTTTTAACAAATGGTGCTGGCATAACTGGATATCCATTTGCAAAAAACTGAAACAGGACCCATACCTCACACCATGCACAAAAACTAACTCCAAGTGGATCAAAGACCTAAACATAAAGACTGAAACGATAAAGATCATGGATGAAAAAATAGGGACAACCCTAGGAGCCCTAATACGAGGCATAAACAGAATACAAAACATTACCAAAAACGACGAAGAGAAACCAGGTAACTGGGAGCTCCTAAAAATCAAACACCTATGCTCATCTAAAGACTTCACCAAGAGTAAAAAGACCACCTACAGACTGGGAAAGAATTTTCAGCTATGACATCTCCGACCAGCGCCTGATCTCTAAAATCTATATGATTCTGTTAAAACTCAACCACAAAAAGACAAACAACCCAATCAAAAAGTGGGCAAAGGATATGAACACGCACTTCACTGAAGAAGATGTTCAGACAGCTAACAGATACATGAGAAAATGCTCTCGATCATTAGCCATTAGAGAAATGCAAATTAAAACTACCATGAGATTCCATCTCACTCCAACAAGGCTGGCATTAATCCAAAAAAGACAAAATAATAAATGTTGGAGAGGCTGCAGAGAGATTGGAACTCTTATACATTGCTGGTGGGAATGTAAAATGGTACAACCACTTTGGAAATCTGTCTGGCGTTTTCTTAAAAAGTTAGAAATAGAACTACCATACAACCCAGAAATCCCACTCCTCGGAATATACCCTAGAGAAATAAGAGCCTTCACACAAACAGATATATGCACACCCATGTTTATTGCAGCACTGTTTACAATAGCAAAAAGCTGGAAGCAACCAAAGTGTCCATCAACAGATGAACGGTTAAATAAATTGTACATTCACACAATGGAATATTACCCATTGATAAAGAACAGTGAGGAATCTGTGAAACATTTCATAACACGGAGGAACCTGGAAGGCATTATGCTGAGTGAAATTAGTCAGAGGCAAAAGGACAAATATTGTATAAGGCCACTATTAAAAGATCTTGAGAAATAGTACAAACTGAGAAGAACACATACTTTTGTGGTTACAAGGGGTGGAGGGAGGGAAGGTGGGAGAGGGTTATTTTCTGATTAGTTAGTAGATAAGAACTACTTTAGGTGAAAAAAAAATTTTTTTTTTTTAAAGGGAAGGACAATACTCAATACATGGAAGGTCAGCTCAACTGGGCTAGACCAAAAGCAAAGAAGTTTCTGGGATAAACTGAATGCTTCAAAGGTCAGCCAAGCAAGGGCGGGGGTTTGGGGACTATGGCTTAAGGGGACTTCTAAGTCAATTGGCAAAATAATTCCATTATGAAAACATTCTGCATCCCACTTTGAAATGTGGTGTCTGGGGTCTTAAATGCTAACAAGCGGCCATCTAAGATGCATCAATTGGTCTCAACCCACCTGGATCAAAGGAGAATGAAGAACACCAATGTCACATGATAACTATGAGCCCAAGAGACAGAAAGGGCCCCATGAACCAGAGACCTACATCATCCTGAGACCAGAAGAACTAGATGGTGCCCGGCCACAACTGATGCCTGCCATGACAGGGAGCACAACAGAGAACCCCTGAGGGAGCAGGAGATCAGTGGGATGCAGACCCCAAATTCTCATAAAAAGACCAGACTTAATGGTCTGACTGAGACTAGAGAAATCCCGGCGGTCATCATCCCCAAACCTTCTGTTGGCTCAGGACAGGAACCATTCCCGAAGACAACTCATCAGACATGGAAGGGACTGGACAATGGGTTGGAGAGAGATGCTGACGAAGAGTGAGCTACTTGTATCAGGTGGACACTTGAGACTGTGTTGGCATCTCCTGTCTGGAGGGGAGATAGGAGGGTAGAGAGGGTTAGAAACTGGCAAAATTGTCACGAAAGGAGAGACTGGAAGGGTTGACTCGTTAGGGGGAGAGCAAGTGGGAGTATGGAGTAAGGTGTATGTAAGCTTATATGTGACAGACTGACTGGATTTGTAAACGTTCGCTTAAAGCTCAATAAAAATTATTAAAAAAAAAAAAAATAGCTACCCGGCATGCCTACAAGTTAGGAAAAAAACAAGAGTCGGAATTCTGGATTGGAGAGCTGTTTTCTGGAATCCTCATGGATTAATGTAGCAGGAATGGGTATTCAACAGCAGCGCTGGGATTGAGGCTATCAATTCCTAAAAGATGGTTATAGAGAGGGTGTGCCAAAGGGCCAGGACCCAAGAACCGTCTGTTAGGGTTTAGCATCAGAGTAACCACGGAAATCATCTGCCCCAGACCTACAAGACACTGACAGTTCAAAGACGCTCCCTCCACAGCTGTATCTCCCTGCCTCTAATAGACGAGTTGACCAGTTGCCATCCACTCCAATTCATGGTGACCCCATATGTGTCACAGGAGAACTGTGCTACATAGGATTTTCAATTGCTGATTTTTCAGAAGTAGATTGCCAGGCCTTTCTTCTGAGGCACTGCTGGGTGGACTCGAGTCTCTAATCTTTCTGTTAGCAGCCAGGTGCTAACCATTTGCACCACCCAGGGACTTAACCCGTTGCTGTCGAGTTGATTCCGACTCATAGCGACCCTATAGGACAGAGTAGAACTGCCCCATAGAGTTTTCAAGGAGCATCTGGTAGATTTGAACTGCCGACCTTTTAGTTAGCAGCTGTAGCTCTTAACCAGTATGTCACCAGCGTTTCCCAGGTACTTAGTCCACCTCTAATAGAGGAAGTGAGCAGGGATAGAATACCGTTAGAATTCAGCCAGGAACGAGATCCAATTCATTTGTAAATAATGCGAATGAGCTTGAAAAGATTATCTTGCCCAAGATGGTAGCTCAGCTTAAGGTTCTCTTTCCACAATAAACCCTATCACAAATGCACAAGAGCCTCAACACCTAGATTAGAACGGAATGATACAATCCACGGTGCCAAATTTCTGGAGGTGGCCAACTTCTGATGCCTTCTGTTGTTAGGTGCTGTCAAGTCAGTTCCGACTCGCAGTGACCCTATGTATAACAGAACAAAACGCAGCCCAGTTCTGAGCCACCCTCAAAATTGTTGTTATGCCTGAGCCCATCGTTGCAGCCACTGTGTCAACCCATCTCATTGAGGGTCTTCCTTTTTTTCGATGACCCTCTATTTACCAAGCATGATGTCTTTCTCCAGGGACTGGTACCTCCTGATAACGTGTCTAAGGTATGTGAGATGAAGTCTAAGGAGCAATCAGGCTGTACTTCTTCCAAGATACATTTGTTCATTCTTTTGGCAGTCGATGGTATATTCAATATTCTTCCCCAAAACCGTAATTCAAAGACGTCAACTCTTCCAACTTCCTTATTCATTGTCCAGCTTTCACATGCATATGAGGTGAGTGAAAATACCATGACTTGGGTCATGCGCACCTTAGCCCTCAAAGTGACATCTTTACTTTTTAACACTTTAAAGAGATCTTTTGCAGCAGATTTGCCCAGTGCAATGTGTCATTTGATTTCTTGAGTGCTGCTTCCATGGGTGTTGATTGTGGATCCAAGTAAAATGAAATCCTTGACAACTTCAATCTTTTCTCCATTTATCATGATGTTGTCTTCTACCCACCCCTAACATTGTGAGGCAAGAGAAGAGGGAAAAACATTTATTAATCGCCTTTAAGATGTGGCTTCAGCCCTTAGGTCTGAGTATTGGTGGGAGGGAGGAGAGGAGAATATTGGTACAATATTTTGGCTTGAATTAGTTTACAAAACAAAAATTACAATGCAAGTGTGACATTATATACAGTAAAACCTGGGAAAGCCAGAACCTGTTAAGGTGGAAAACTGTCAGAGAAGGAAAATTCAAATATTTGCCACTAAAACAAGGGATAGAAAAGTGGTAAGACTGTACTTTGTCAAAGACGGGAAACTTGCGAGGCTTGGAAAAACAAGTGGGTCTTGTCTAGTTCTGGCTTTCACAGGTTTCGTAATGATGGGGAAACATGAAGAAATAATATCTGCTGCCTGGGGGTAATGGAGAAGCACAGCTGCAGTGTTAACGGAGGAGCTGGGCTTGCAGGACGACTAGGTAGTGTCATGTGTCAAAGGGCATTTCCAGCAGGGAGAGCAACCATCTGGCCTTGGACTTGTGAGAGCGCATGAGCTGGTCAGCAGCAGCCCCATCAATTGGCAAGGCCAGAGTCCGGAGCCATGGGGTGGGGGCCTGGTGGGAGATGGTGTCAGGGGGAGGAGGGGGAAGAATTGGGGACACTGATCACTTTCCTCTGAAATCGCTCCACATGCTACCTTCAACCTCCTGGTTTTTAGGTTCAGAGGTCCTGTTTAGACAGAGCGAGATTGATTCTGGCTTTATGGAAGAAAAAGATCTTAAGGCTCTAGCACTGTGGGACGTTTGCGGAAGATATAAAAATGTGACAGGCTCCCCATCCTCTAGAAACCACAACGGTGTCTGGGTTGACATTCTTCCACACATTTAGACCCTGTGGGAATAACATAGCCACTTAAAAACTTCCGTTCGAATCATTTTAAAGCATTCAGAGGGAAAGTAAAAATTCTTGGCCCCTGTAGGAAAAAGAACGGCTTCTCATTTAGTAGAAGATGGCAGTCACGCAGACGATGAGGTGAAGTTATCTGACACATGAGGGATACAGGAAATAATAAACCCCTTGGATCTGCTTTCCTGAGTCTGCTGAGTGAGAGCCAGGGGGAGACGCTCAAGCCAGGGCTCACTGGTATTATGGGAGCCATGGGCCCCATCTGGCGGGACACTCTGGGCCATAAGTAACAGAACACCCAACTTAAAAGTGGCTTAAATAATGGGTTTATTAGCCCACGTGACAATAAACCCTGAGGTGGGGGGCCCAGGGTTGTTAACTAGACAGCTTTTGATGTCACTGCTTTGTTCCCTCAGCCACCTAGAGGCCGGAGACCATCTGCCCCAGCTGCAGGGAGAGGGTGCTCTCCTGAGCACCTTTCCCTTTATTCTCAGGGAGGAGAACTTTTCCCTGGTCCCAGGTGGGTTTCTCTCAGGCCTCAGACATAGCTGGTCCTATGCCCACTGCTCTTCGTCAGCAGAGGGGACTGTTGTTAGCTGCCATCCCGTGGGCAACGAATCGTCCCCCCTGAATTATGGCGACCCAGGCACAACAGAACGAAATGCTGGTCCTGCGCCCTCTGCCGGCCGACGGTTGTATTTTCTTCCCCTCGGTCGGTGGCAGATCTGACCCGTTGGATCCATAGGCCGACTCCAGGGCAGCCAACAAACGCCCGAGAATGAAATCTCACTCCAGCTGACCTGGTCAAATCACTGGGGCCAGGTGCGTGGCTGGCCCGGCCGGAGAGCTGTCGCGAGGGGGCTCCTGAGGACAAGGGCACTGTGTGTACAAAACACCCACCCATCAATTTGGACGCCACAGAAGAAATGTTGACTCGACAGAAGCACACATGTACGACTTTCCTACATGTTCCCAAATGACTAGTCTTTGCCGGTGGGAGTGAAGGAAAAGCATGGCACTGTGCTGCTGTGTTGGTTTGGGGCTGTCCTCCTGATCGTCCCTGGCTTCCAAAGACCTGGCAGACGCTTTGGCAATGGGAGTTTTTCTCTGCTTTAAAAAATCCATCGCCGTGGAGTCCACTCCGACTCATAGCGACCCTATAGGACAGAGGAGAACTGCTCCATAGGGTTTCCAAGGAGCACCTGGTGGATACGAACTGCCGGCCTTTGGGTTGGCAGCCTTAGCTCTGATTAATCACTGTGCCGAAATGCCAGCTGGCTTCCTCCCCCACGGGTTCGCCCCCTCCACCGCCTCACCAGAAAGGTGTTGTTCCCATTTATCACCAAGGGAGAGAAGCAGAATTCATGGGCGTTATCACCAAATACCTGCTTTGAGCCACATTTGTCATTACCCGCCCCTCTCGTTCAGCAGCCTGCCCTCAGAGGGCCCCGGGTGCTCCATAAGCAAGACATGGGCTTGGTGTCAAGGGGTGCGCGGGCTTCTGGGGGCCCAGTGCACCAGGCAGAGGGTGGGGCGTACCCCACGGGCGGCTGGCCGGGGCCCAGGCGGCCTCCAGGAGCAGCGACCCGCAGAGGCTCCTGCGGCTAGGAGCCGAACTCGGCTCGGTCTTCCTCTTGGCTGTGGCAGGCCCCACAGGGCTGTGTTCTGCGTCTCTGCGCAGTGCTGTTTCCATTTTCAAAGGCTTTGCATCACTCCTGGTTACCCCGTCACCGGCAACACCTGGGGTTTGATTCGCACCAGGGGGTGGATGGTTTGCGGGGAAACTACCCAGGCCTGACTCCAGCAGAGCCTTCCAGGAAAGTGAGGTGAAGGGCGGGGAAGGGGCAGCCCCTGCGCCCGCTTTCCTGGGCCCCGAGGGCTGCCGGCCCACTGATGCAGGCGAGGGCCACCCGGGGCGCTCTCAGGCCCCAAGGAGCTACGGCGGCGGGTCGCGGAGCTCGGGCGACCCCTGGCGGTCGCGCTCGATGGCACTTTCCTCTCATCATGGTGCGCAGCGCCCTCTGCCGGCCGACGGCTGTACTTTCTTCCCCCGTCTTGGTTCGGGATGAGGACTTGATGTTAATATCCCTGTTTTACAGTTGAGAAAACTGAGACACAGAGGAGTAATCTGTCTACGGTGAAATTGGAAGGTAGGGGATACGGATCAAGGAGTTTTTTTTTGGGGGGGGCGGGATCCAGGAGTTTTGACTGCAGAGTCTGCGTTAAGTTCAAGATTGCTAATATGACCTCTTTACGTACCAAAACGTGCTGTCTGCGGAGACCTCCCCTGTGCCCAGCTGATACGACCGCTCCAGGATCACCCACTTTTGGAGGGTCATCAGCAAAACAGAACGCGTCCTGATTGCGTGACCTGAATGGTGGGGGACTCAAAAGCCAGTCTGTGAAGAATAATGGAAAAAATGTGGGTTTTTAGCCTGGAGAAAGAACTTAGGGGACATGAGAGCACTCTTCACACACCTGAAGGACTGCCATGGGGAGGTTACTCGAGGACTGGGAGTGCCCTGGAATTCTGTGGGGGAGGCTGCAGGCAGATTTCTGCAATCCAGAATGTTCCACTGGTCATCTCTGTCCTCCAAAGAGAGGGGCAGCCTGGAGATGGCTCACTGCGGGCCTGCGAGCATGCCTGTTCTGCCACTTGCTGGCTGCCAAGGAAAGATTTGGGTGGATGTGGGATACCCTTTAAGGTGTTTACAGCCTCTTTGGAGGATTCAAAATCAAAACACAGATGCTTTGCTGTAGAATTGAGTAGAACTGTCCCATAGGGTTTTCTTGCTGTCATTTTTTACAGAAGCAGATCGCCAGGCCCTCTGAGGTGCCCTAGGAGGATTTGAAAGGCCAAACTTTAGGTTAGCAGTTGAGCACAAACCGTTTGCTCAGGGCACTAATAAATTAGGAACAAGGCGGAAGGCCACAGCCAGCACTGTGGAGGGGACATGAGGCTGTCTTGTATGAATGGGGTGGGGATGCTCACTAGAGGATGAGTGCCACAGGGAGGTGGAGGCTGGACATGTCATAGGGCAGGACATGCCTGGGACAGCTGAGCCATGTCAGTGGGGCTGAGGGCTGACAACCTCTGATGAGGAGGCGCAGAGCTGTGGGAGGAGATGCTGGCAGGTAGAGGTGTGTTCCCGAAACCGCAGGTGGTGACTAAGGAGGAGTGCCCCGAAAGTCAGAATATAGCACCCCACCCACTGCCCAGCCCTTCTGCCACACAGGAGTCAAGGAGGAGGTGGCTGGCTATCTGACTGTGAGGTGGGGTGATCAAGGTAGGGGCGGAGGCTATGGGACCCCCTGGGTAGGTGGGAGGGGGGCCCAGTTCCCACCCCATAGGCTCCTTCTGCCAACACCTCAGGGATCTTTAACTCCTGGTGCAGCCTCTTGGGAAATCCCTGAGTGGTACAAACGATTAACAGACTTGGCTGCTAACTGAAAGGTTGGAGGTTCAAGTCTACCCAGAGGCACCTCAGAGGAAAGGCCTGGTGATCTGAAAAGGCAGCCACTGAAAACCTCATGGAGCACAGGTCTACTCTGACACACATGGGGTCACGGAGCTTACTTGGCAACTAATTTTGTTTTGCTTTAGACAGCCTCATACCAGGCATCATCCATTGGGCACAAAACAAGGGAAGGTTCTGGGGAGGCTGGTAGCTGCCCCAGCGGACTCTTTCATTTACAGAGGAAACCGAGACCCGAGCGTGTGGAAGAGCGTTGTCCGCGGCCACCCAGCAGTGGTAACAGCATCCAGATTTCTGACACCTAGTCAGGGTATTGAAAACGCGGGATCAAATTCCCCACTACCAAGCTGCCAAGTTCACCAAATTTATCTCCTTTCGTTTTAGGACGTCCTTAGCACTTACCGATCACCTACAATTTGCTGGGTGCTGGGAACACGAAGAGAAAAAAAGCAGCCTCTGCCACTGGCAAACATGTTGCTTCAGCGAGGTTTGGCTCGAGAGCACGGCAGGTTGGAGACCAGAAAGTTGTTTCATTTATGTGGTTTAATTTCTGAGCGCACGAGCCCTTCTCTAACCCTGAGCCTGTCTCGTTTTTCTTCTCCTCAAGGCTCCCCGGGGAGCTTTCTGCAGCCAGCGCCTACATTTTCCCAGCGCGGCTGCCTTGTGAAAGCAAGCGCGCTCCAGGCGGAGGCCTGCCCGCAGCCGCCACCCGCCCTGTTGGGCACCCAGCTCCTTTCTCAGCCAAACCTGTTGCTTCTAAGCCAAGGAGCCCAGGGTGAGCTGAGGCTTCATCACGACCTTGTCCTAGTGGAGACCCCCGCCTGGAAACTGGCTGCGAGCAGGGGCTGGGGAAACCCGGGCAGGAGAGGGGCTGGCCCAGAGAGGGCCCAGAGAGCTCTGGAACCCAGCACCCTCTCGGGGTTGCTATGGTGACCCGCGTTCCGGGCGGACCTCATCTCCTATTTCCCCTGCGTCTGCCCCGTGGCGCCTGTTACCTGCCACGGGGCTCCGAGTCTACTGATTGGTGAATGTTGTAGGTAATCATTTGGGACCTTAGGCAAAAAGTTGGGTGTTTGGGGTCGGAAGGGGGAGTGTGGTGGGAGAAGAACAAGATGGAAGAAGAATGCGCTGAGGTTTCGGTTCCTGGTCCAGAAATTTCTACTCACCTCTGCAGGTACAGGACCCTCGGAAGCCACTGCCTTAAATGCCTGGTGGCAGGGGCGGATTAACCAGCAAGCACAGGTATGCGCGCCGGCTGGCTCGCAGCGAGCAAGGTATGCAGGGCTTCCTTGTATTTACTTGTTAATATGCGGTGAGCACTTTCACAGGAGTTTCACCCAGTCTTTGATGTCGGGGACAGGTGAAACTGTGCGCTGCAGATTGGTGGGAAGGCGCAGCTGGGCCCCTGCAGCGTGTACCTTGCTACTGGGTAATCCGGTGATTTAGAAAATAACATCGGAGTCATTATTCCTGACCTTGAGCACAGAGAATGTGACCCAGCTTGAGGAGGGCTCACAAGGACACATCAAGTGGGCCCTGAGGTATAAATAGCCAGGATAATCTTGTAAAATATCTTTTAGGAAACCTTTCACATAAGCCAATCGAAGACAAAAGACTTTCCACTCTTATCTTTTTCTATTAGCATTTAGTGAATAGAGAATTTGTTGGACGAATGAAGACCCCCGACTGTCGTTACTGAAACCTCTACCAATGATAAAGACAATTCAAAATGTAGGATCACAGTTTCTAGCCAATCTGTGAAAAGGTGAAGCTTTCAGTGGTTTTGCCCATTTTCTAATGTTAATATATACTGATGATTCTGTAATGTTCCTTGGCCTCCGGCAAACTTGGCTGTGGCAGCATGCTTGTCTGTTTCCCACTTTTGCTTTTCTGAATATACGCTGAATAAAACTTCCTTTTTGCTTTGGTAAACTTGGTGTTGTTTTTACCCCAAAATACAGGCCCTGCCGGGAGGGTCCCAGCAGTTTTGGCCTCTTTCTGGGAGGGGAGCAGAGTGCAGGACTGTGCAGGGGTAGCAGCTGTGGCCCTACCTGCAGCCACCAGGGTGGGGGTGGGGGTGCCCCATGGCGCCAGTTACCTGCCACTGGGCTCTGAGTCAGAGAGTTCCTCTGGCTTTCTAGGGTCATCAGATTTAGCAAACAAAAATACAGGGTCCCCAGTTACATTTGAATTTTAGATCAGTAAATTTTTTAGTATAAGTATTTCCCAAACATTGCATGGGACATACTTACCCTAATCAAAACCAAACTTGGTGCTGTGGCGTGGATTTCAATTCATAGCGACCCTACAGGACAGAGTAGATCTGCCCCATAGGATTTCCAAGGCTGAAATATTTAAGAAAGCAGACTGCCATGTCTTTCTCCTGCAGAAGGGCTGATGGGATCGAGCTGCCAACCTTAAAAGCCTAACAATTAACCACTGGGCTACTTATACTAAAAATGTATTAATTGTTGATTTGAAATTGAAAACTAACTGGATGCCCTGTATTACTGGAATCCTGGTGGCACAGTGGTTAAGCGTTTGACTGCTAACCAAAATGTCAGCAATTGGAATCCACCAGCACTTCTTGCAAACCCTGTCCTATGGGGTCGCAATGAGTTGGAATCCACTCGATGTCATCAGCTTTGTTGTTTTTTTTCACTTTCGGTGATGCAAACAGTTTATGCTTGTCTACTAACCTGAAGGTGGGTGATTCAAACCCAGTCAGCAGTGCCTTGGAAGAAAGGCTTGGCATCCTGCTTCTGTAAAGATTACAGCCAAGAAAACCACATGAAGCAGTTCTACTCTGTAACACATGGAGTCGCCGTGAGTCGGAATTGGCTCTACAGCAATGGATTTTTTTTTTTTTTTGGTCCTGTATTTTATCTGGCAACCCTACGCTGGCTACAGGCACACGGATGGAGGAGTCTGTTCTAGGACGGAGGTTGTGACTAGACGCCTGGGCGAGGCTCTTTCACACCTTCAGATTGCTGGATTTCAAAAAAGATGTCTTTGCCTATAGCTAATTGTGAAGCAAAGAGCAGGACAAGTGGTACTTCCTCTTTGAATTGGTAAGAATCACCTGAGCACTAATTTAACACGTGTTCCTGGGTCCTCCTCTTCAGAGTGGAATTCACTGGGCCAGGGATGGGGCCAGGAATCTCCAATTTTAACAGCCAACAGGGAATTCCTGCTTTGGGGCAAATTTGGAAAATACTGCCTTGGGACGTTGTTGTTTTTCATTCATTCATTCATTCACACAGCAAATATGCACTGAGTACCTGTAACATGTCAGACACTGATCTAGGCACTTGAGTAAACAGCTTGAAGAATTTGCAGGGCCCCAACCCTCATGGCCTAGTAGTTAAGAGCTATGGCTGCTAACCAAAAGGCCGGCAGCTCGAATCCACCAGGTGCTCCTTTGAAACTCTATGGGGGCAGTTTTACTCTGTCCTATAGGGTCGCTATGAGTCGGAATCAACTCGAAGGCAACATTTTTTTGTTTTTTTTTTTCCCCTGCCCTCAAAGGGCTCGCATTCCCAAGGGAGAGGCAGATAAACAAGTAAGCAACTACGTGTACACTGTAATGCCAGCCGTGGACGCTAAGAGAAATAAAGCTGAGAAGGGCAGAGTGGATAGGGGTGGGGTGGGCTCTGTTAGATGAGGCGGCAGGAGGGGCACCCCTGAACAGAAGTCGGGCAGAGACCTGAATGAAAGCCAGGAGAGCAGCGACCGTGGGAGGGGGCATCGGGCAGGGTGAGGATGGAGGCAAAGGGAGCAGCAAGTGCTAAGGCCACTGCTGAGGAACCGCAGTGTGGTCTACCCTCAGATTTTAGTGTGAGCTTGTGAAAGTGCCCTGTCTCTAGATAATCTAACTTTGTGGGTGTGGGGCAGGCAACAGACTTAAGGTTTTAAACCATCTCTCCGGAGAAGCACCATCTTGTGTCAGTCTTACCCCCTACCCTTTCTCGAATTTCCCCCAAACCACCCAGGGGATTAAACTCATGTTCCTGGGGGTCAGAGCTGGAAAGCCCCTCTGAGGTCACCTGGGCCAAATGTCTCCTTGTATTGATTAAGAAACCAGTTCCAGGGGGTCTTTAAGGCCTTGCCCAAAGGGTTTGTTCCAATAAGGGTGCAGCTCTTTTGTGCCACAGAGAAGTGCCCTGTGGTCAGCTCAAGCATGTGGCTGAAAGGAGTCTGAGGAGCAAGAAAGTGGTTTTAAAGGTGCCCCCAGTCACTGTTGCTTTTCAGACTGGGACTCCTTACCACACCTCCTGCTGGGTGGTGTCTAACCTCTGTCATCCCCTACAAAGACATCGCCCACCTCCTGCCATCACCATTTCAGCTCTTGGTCCCCTGAACTTTGGAAGCACTTGCAGGTCTACCTCAAGCTAGAGTTCAAATTCGTTTCTTCTTTGAAAGAATAAGCGCCAGAGAGAAAGAACAATTAGAATTACCCTTGGAGCTATAGACTTAGCTCATTGTCCTTCTCCATGTGGGACAATTGTAGGTCTAACTTTCCCAGCGGAGCCTTGCTCTCCAGCCCCCAATGGTGTCTGAGAGCCCACGGCTGTGGAGACCTTCACCACAAAGGCCTCTCTCTGAGGGCACCTTCGTCACCCTGGGCTCAGCACCTCCCAGGCCTGGGGTGGCGGGAGGGGGAGGAGGAAGGTTGAGGAGCAGGAATGACAGTGTAGGGGGCATTGCCCTTGCCGGCTGAGGCTGAGGGAGAACAGCTTCTCCACAGCCTACGTGTGGCCTTGCCCTCTGCCCAGCACCCTCCTGGTGAAGGATACACCACCCGGCATCAGGCATCTCCCCTCCCAGGGAGCTGAGGTAGAAGCAGTGCCAGGCATGAACGCACCCAGAGCCTCACCCAAGAGTGAAAACGGGAACAGGAAATGATCTCAGTCACCCAGGCCACAGAGGGGTAGGTCCCTGAAAGCAGGGGCCTGGTCCCCTGTTCCACCCTCCTCCTCCACCAGGCTCCATAGCATCAGGACCTGGATGGCTTGATCAGAAAGACCCTGCACATAGTAGGAGCGTGCCTGGTGGCTGTGGACTGCTGTCTGTCTTCACCTGACCAGTGCACCCCCTAGCCACCCTGCACCTGCAGAGGTGGAGGTGAGGGAAAACACTGGCACACCAGAGCACGCCCCAGCTCTGGCAGCTGCAGTGGGGCCAGGCCAGTCATTTACACTCTCTGCACCTCCAGTTCCCCAGGCGGCTGTGGTGAATTTAAAGCCAGGACATGTGCCTGAAGGTGCCTGCCTTCTTGCCTGCCCTCCCTGGTGGCCGGTAGGTAGTTATCGGGAGTTGACATGTCCAGGGAAGAAGGCACATTTCGGGTGTCTGCCCAGCTCATGATGACCCTGTTTCTCTGGGGGCAGCACAACACAGTGAGCTGAAGAATCCTGGCCCTCCATGTGGCCGTGTGACCTTGGGGGCAGTAATTCAACCTCTCTGTGCATCTTTTCCCACATCTGCAAAATTGGAATAATAATACCTACCTCATGGGGTTGTTATAAGGATTAAATAATGCATCAGTACTGTGCCTGTGCTTAACAAAGATCAGCTCTTATTATGCGCCCAAGGGGGAATGAAGCAGAGACCAGTGGATGGGGTGGGTTGCTGGGCTCTTGACGTGTCCCAGCACCCCGACACCATGTGCCCTCTCACCTTTGAGTTCTTTGTGTTTTCTCATCCTTATCCCAGTGGATTGCCTGTTTTGTATAAATTATCTTAAGAGGGTCTTTGTTACTCATGTAACCGCTTCATAAGACTTGAATGTAAAACAAACAACTTTATTTTTCTAAACTAAATGAAATCTGACTCCCAGCCCACACCTTCTTTGGTTGTTTTTGGGGCTCCCCACCCCATGGGCCCAGGTTCCCAGGGCACAAGAGCACAATGAGGAGGCCCGGGCCCTAACCTGGGGGAAGGGGTGGGGGTGGGTAGGGGGCTTTGCAGGGCTCCTTCTGCTCCCTGAGCACTGCCTCCACCTCCAGGGCTCAGAGATGCCCCAGCAGGTCCTCCCAGGGGATCGCAGGCTACACAGCATCCCCCCTTACTGCCCTTAAGACTAGGGGGTGCTGTGGGCATTTGGCTGCCCCAGTTATGGCATTAGGGCTGCTGTAACAAAGTGCCACTAACGGGTGGCTTTAGAACAGAAATTGATTGTCTCACAGTTGGAAGTCCAAATCAGGGTATTGGCTGTGTTGGTTCCTTCTGAGGAGCCTGTTAGTGTAGTGGTTAAGCACTTGGCTACTAATTGAAAGGTCGGTGGTTTGAACCCACCAGCTGCTCTGAGGGAGAAACACCTGGTGATCTGCTTCGGTAAAGATGACAGCCTATGGAGCAGTTCTACTCCATCCTATGTGGTCCCCATGAGTCGGAATCGACTCGACAGCAATGGGTTTGGTTTTTTTTTGGTTCCTTCAGAGGGCAATGACTGTTCCATGTCTGTCTGCTGGCTTCTGGTGACACCCAGAAATTCTTGGTGTTCCTTGTCATTCCGGTCTCTGCTTAAGGGTCTTCACATGCCCTCTTCCCTCTGTGTTTGTGTCTCTTCTATTTTATAAGGACACCACTCAGATTGGGTTAAGACACATCCTACTCCGGTGTGACCTCATGTTAACTGATAACATCTTCAAAGGCCTTATTTCCAAACAAGGTCACGTTCAAAGGAACCAGGGGTTAGGACTTCAACAAATCTTTTCGGGGAACACAGCTCAACCCATTACACAGGCCTTCCCACTGGAGGAACCCCAAGCCCTAGCCTCCCTCCCTGCCTGGCCTCCAGTAACCTCGGTGGATTCTTCCAAGGGCCTGGCTGGTGGTTTTCTTTCTTTTCTGGGCTGCCCCTGAAACACAAAGGATCAGTTCACATTCCCTGTCCTCATCGCTCCTTCCCACTCTGCAGAGTCTGGTTGAGGAGGACAAAGGCCTGTCTGTCCTTCCAGGGTGGGGGCAGAGAATATTTCCTTCATTCTGTACCGGGGTGCAGACAGTTAATTTCACAGCTCTGCTGCACACTTGCAACCAAAGACGTCTTAAAGGAGGAAAAACGATGCGGTGCCAAGCCTTGGTCACAGCCCAGGGTGGCCCATCTGCACCTCTGTGTTCACATTGGAACAAGGGGACTTTCCCACGTCTATCTTCGTTGCACAGAGATGAGGTTTTGCATTTGCTTCTCAAGACCTGGGTGAGCCGGGCACTGTTACATCATCTTTGTGGATTCTACTTCCTGTCCCACCCACATACACATGTTCTCTGAGCCTGCCCCATCAACCACATCACCTTCTGTCTTAGTTTCCTAGTGCTGCTATAACACCAATATCACAAGTGGGTACCTCTAAAGTGTCTAGGAATGCTCACTTTTCCGTTCAAGTAAAAGCAAAGAGATTTATTGAGGGTAATACGATTCTCGAACTGGGGAAACACAGGCAGAGAGAAATCTACCAAGTGCTTCCACCTTCTGAGAGATGAGCCTTTTATATGTTAAGATGGGGAGGGTAAATGTGTGATAAGCCCCAAACCCATGGCTGTGGAGTTGATTCCTATAGAGACCCTATAGGACAGAGTAGACTGCTCCATAGGGTTTCCAGGGAGCAGCTGGTGGATTTGAACTGCCAGCCTTTTGGTTAGCAGCCATAGCTCTTAACCATGAGCCACCAGGGCACCAAACATGTGATAGCACATGAAAAAAAAAATTTTTTTTGCACATGACTAATAGTAAAATGGGGCAGAATAGCAAGAGACCATCAACACCATAATCTCTTTTAACATCAGCAAACCTGAGAGGGGCAGTGAGAGACCACCAACATCCAGGCGCCTCAGTTTGGAGTACTCCTACACATTCCCCCCTTATGATGATGAATCTCTGTAGAGATTCCTTGATCATGACAGTAAGAATGTTTTCTTCTGCAGGGGCTTCTTGCTGGAAACTTTTAGATGGCTGGTCATTGAGCTTTTAAGATCCCAGACACTGCTCACCCTTCTAAGTGTCAGCTGGGCACCATCTGGTTAAATGGATTACTTCACTATGTGATAGCTTAGACACTTTGCTATGTTTGAGCGTATTGTTGCAGCCACTGTGTCAATTCATCTCATTGAGAATCTTCTTTTTTCTAACACCCTACCAAGCATGATGTCTTTTTCTAGGGACTGGTACCTCCTGATAACAAGTCCAAAGTACATAAGATGAAGTCTCACTATCCTTGCTTCTAAGGAGCATTCTGGCTGTACTCCTTCCAAGACATATTTGTTCAATCTTCTGGCAGTCTGTGGTATATTCAATAATCTTTGCCAACATCATAATTCAAAGGAAGCAATTCTTCTTCTGTCTTTGTCATGGACTGAATTGCCGTTGTTGTTGTTAGGTGCCGTTGAGTCAGTTCCGACTCAGAGAGACCCCATGCACAACAGAACGAAACACTGCCTGGTCCTGAGCCATCCTTACAATTGTTGTTATGCTTGAGCTCATTGTTGTAGCCACTGTATCAATCCACCTTGTTGAGGGTCTTCCTCTTTTCTGCTGACGCTGCACTTTGCCAAGCTTGATGTCCTTCTCCAGGGACTGATCCCTCCTGACAACATGTCCAAAGTATGTAAGACGCAGTCTTGCCATCCTTGCCTCTAAGGAGCATTCTGGTTGTACTTCTTCTAAGACAGATTTGTTCGTTCTTTTGGCAGTCTCTGGTATAGTCAATATTCTTCGCCAACACAACAATTCAAAGGCGTCAATTCTTCTTCAGTCTTCTTTATTCATTGTCCAGCTTTCACATGCATATGATGTGATTGAAAATACCATGGCTTGGGTCAGGCGCACCTTAGTCTTCAAGGTGACGCCTTTGCTTTTCAACACTTTAAAGAGGTCCTTTGCAGCAGATTCACCCAATGCAATGTGTCATTTGATTTCTTGACTGCTGCTTCCATGGGTCTTGATTGTGGATCCAAGTAAAATGAAATCCTTGACAACTTGACTCTTTTCTCCATTTATCATGATTTTGCTCATTGGTCCAGTTGTGAGGATTTTTGTTTTCTTTATGTTGAGGTGCAATCCATACTGAAGGCTGTGGTCTTTAATCTTCATTAATAAGTGCTTCAAGTCCTTTTCACTTTCAGCAAGCAAAGTTGTGTCATCTGCATAACGTGGGTTAATGAGTCTTCCTCCAACCCTGATGCCCTGTGCTTCATATAGCCCAGCTTCTCGAATTATTTGCTAAGCATACAGATTGAATAGGTATGGTGAAAGGCTACAACCCTGGCGCACACCTTTCCTGACTTTAAACCAATCAGTATCCCCTTGTTCTGTCTGAACAACTGCCTCTTGATCTATGTAAAGGTTCCTCATGAGCACAATTAAGTGTTCTGGAATTCCCATTCTTTGCAATGTTATCCATAATTTGTTATGATCCACACAGTCGAATGCCTTTGCAAAGTCAATAAAACAAAGGTAAACATCCTTCTGGTATTCTCTGCTTTCAGCCAGGATCCATCTTCCCGCACTATATCAGACAATGTTCTGCTGCTTATTCATAAGGTTTTCACTGGCTAATGCTTTTTAGAAGTAGACTGCTGGGTCCTTCTTCCTAGTCTTAGTCTGGAACCTCAGCTGAAACCTGTCCTCCATGGGTGACCCTGCTGGGATCTGAATACCGGTGGCATAGCTTCCAGTATCACAGCAACATGCAAGCCCCCACAGTACGACAAACTGACAGGCACGTGGGGATGGATTGAATCATGTCCCCCCAAAAATGTATCAGCTTGGTTAGGCCATGTGTGGTTGTCCTTCATTTTGTAATTTTCCTGAGTGTTATAAATCATAATCTTTGTCTGTAGTTAAAAGGATTAGGGTGGGATTGTAACATCACTCTTACCCAGGTCACCACCCTGATCCAATGTAAAGGGATGTGGCCTGCACCACCTTTTATCTCTCAAGAAATAAAAGGAAAGGGAAGCTAGCAGAGAGTTGGGGACCTCATACCACCAAGAAAGCAGCACCAGGAGCAGAGCACATCCTTTGGACCTGTGGTCCCTGTTCCTGAGAAATTTCTTGATCATGGGAAGATTGGGGACAAGGACCTTCCTCCAGAGCCAACAGAGAGAAAGCTTTCTCCTGGAGCTGACACCATGAATTTGGATTTGTGACCTACTAGACTGAGGAAATAAATTTCTCTTTGTTAAAGCCATTCACTTCTGGTATTTCTGTTATGGCAGCACTAGATGACTAAAACAGTCTTTCTTATTCATTGTCCAGCTTTCACATGCATATGAGGCGATTAAAAACACCATGGCTTGGGTCAGGCACACCTTAGCCCTCAAAGTGACATCTTTGTTTTTTAACACTTGAAAGACATCTCCTGCAGCAGATTTGCCCAATGCAATATGCTGATACCTGTCCATCATGGGTGACCCTGCTGGTATTTGAAATAACTGTGGCATAGCTTCCAGCATCACAGGAACACACCAGCCACCACAGTACGACAAACTGACAGACGAGTGGTGGTTTGAAAGCATAATGGTGACTTACACCTTATGTGATTTGAGAACATTATAGAAAAAACAGCCTGTGGGCTGCAGTTTGCCAATTCCTGATGTACAGAATGAGCTGTGGCCTACTCAGCGTGCTCTGTGACAACATTCCAGGTGGTGTTCCCTCTGTGTCTTTGCATCTGATGTTTCCTCAATCGGGATGCCTGGCCTCCACTCCCTCTCCACCTGAAAATCTCCCATTTGTCCCTTAAGATTCAGCAGCAGCCCTCTTGAGAGCCTTTCCCTGCCCACTGTACTTCCAGGCTGGCCACCTGGCAGCGAGATAGCTTGACCTCTGAGCAACACTAGACCCTGTGACCACACTTTCCTCGAAGAAAACACTGTCTTGCCCCGTTTCCCTGGTTTTCCATCTGCCTCCTTGTTCTCTCCTCCTCAGACTCCTTTTCTTCTGTCAGTCTCAGCTGCTAAGGTGTCTTGCTGCCCCTCACTCACCCTGGGTGCACTCCACCCCACGGCCTCAGGTGCCACCCGAACGCCAATGACTCCCGGGTTTACGCCTCCAGCTGGACAGCTCTGCTCTACATGAGGTTCTTGACTCCAACCAGACACCCACACCTGAATACTGCACACAGCCCAGATTCAGTGTGTCCACACCTGATCTCATTGTCTTTCTCCCCAAGCCCTGCATCCCCTTTCTGTCACACACTCGGCCAAGATGAGCATGGTCCCAGCTGGGCCATTCAGTCTCTTCCCTGGAAATCTGATACTGGGTGGAGTGGGTCTTTCTTTAGGCGGATGGGCCCATACTGTGTGGGTGAATGCTATGGGAGAGGTATGCTCCACCCCACAGGGCCTGAGGAAACCACTCCTGACAAAGGGCTGAGGGCAGGGTGGGGCAGGACTTCCCTTCTGGTCCAGGTGGTTTGGACTAGGTCATCATTACCCTGGTTTTCACAGGATACTGTGCGCTTCTCCAGGCAAAGGGGCTGGGGACAGGGGAGACTCCTCCTGGTGTCTCTGGCCTTGGGACAAAACAAGTGTACCCTATGGTCTCTTCTAGCCTAGCCTGGGAGCCCAGCAGGCCCGAGACATTGCCACCTGGACTGGCTGTTTGTGGGCAGCAGCAGGGATTGCTGCCTGGTCTGGGTAGAGTAGCGGGCTGTTTGCCAGAAGCCTCTGACAGGCTGACTGCCCCAATGCCAGGAACGCTCAGAGAGAGGCAGTAGGGGCTCGGAGCGCAAACAGGCTCTCCTGGGGGAATTTATTGTGTAAGGCGTTATTTTATGCAGAGGTCCCCGGGTGGTGCAAATGGTTAGCACTTGTAAAAATGGCCTGGAGGCAGAGTCTGACCTCCTCTAACTTCACAAGTGTGAGAAAGAGAATCAAGATCAACAGCCCAAGGCTGATCCCTGTGAGGTGGAGTTCAGACATGCCTGCTCTATTCGCCATCTTTACCACTTCTGACACCAACTGTCCCTCCTATGGCACTCTCTACTTCTCTGCCAGGTTGGATAATTCATTGCAATGGCCACACAGAATTCATAGACAATACTCACGATTATGGGGTTTATTAGGGAAGTAACAGACTACAATTTAGGTTGAGGGACGCTCAGAATACAATTCTTCCATCAGGACAGCCTCTTCCCAGCTGTGCTCACAGGCATGCCTCTCTCTGGCCTCTGGGCCTCTGCCCCGCTTGGGCAAGCGTTACAAAGCCCTTTTAGCTCTGCTGCTAAGTGCCCGGAAACCCTGGTGGCGTAGTGGTTAAGTGCTACGGCTGCTAATGCAATTCGAATCCGCCAGGCGCTCCTCGGACACTCTGTGGGGCAGTTCTACTCTGTCCTATAGGATTACTATGAGTCGGAATCGACTGGACGGCACCAGGTCCCACCCCATCAGTAAGCCTCCACCTAGCATCCCACCCCATTAGTAAGCCTTGGCCTAAAAGCTCTTAGCTCTAGCTTCGTGGGTAGAAAAACTTAACTCCAACAAGTGCCTGGAAGCACCCTACTCCTCCAGCAGACCTCCCTCCCCAAGTCACTCAGCTTTCTTGCTCCTCGCTGTCTTCAGTGTTACAGCTCTCTCTCTTTCTGTCTCCTGGTTCCAGGAGCCTCTCCGTGCAAGAATTCTGGCTCCAAAGAACACACTTCGCTCTTGGCTGTTCTTTCTTGGTGGTGGTGGAACCCTCCCTTTCCTGCCTCTGGAATGGCTCATGTCAAGCCTAGTGGGATGGCAAAACTTACCAATCCTTTGGTGGGCCACAGTTACCCTATTTGCATAGTCCCACCCAATCACTTGGGTGGGAGTTACAAGACCATGGCGAGAAAGGCCACAGAAAAGTGATCCATTGTACTGAAGCACTCAACTACTAACCTAAAGGCTGGCAGTTCACACCCATTCAGCAGCACCATGGAGGAAAGGCCTGGCCGTCTGCTTCCATAGAGATTACAGCCAAGAAAACCTTATGTAGCACAGTTTACTCTGTGAAACACATGGGGTCACCATGGGTTGGAATTGACTTGATGGCAATGGGTTTGGTTTTTTTAATTTGGATTTTCTGTGTCTTTAGTCCATCTAGGTTTTAATGTGTTTGAAGTTGAGCACTGAAGCCCCGTGACCCTGTCTGTGACCTGTAGTCCCTGGGCCAGCCACCCCTCTGGCCCACTGTCCTCCAGACCCCAGCAAATATCATCAGACCTGGAAGGAGGAGGAACAAAGAGTGGATGTGACATGAAGGAAGGAGTGGGCAGGCCCTCCAAGTCCTTCAAAAGCAGCCCCATCCCAACAGTTAGCTCAGGGCAGGGGCAGCAAGCCCCCTTTTCTCTTTCCGACAGAGAGGGGAAATGGCACAAACACTCAGGGACACTGAAAGCAGAGAAAAGTGGCTCAAAGGAGAAGTGAAATTACCAGCTTTCTTTCACTTGCACCCACTTGATCCTGGTGGGCAATGAGAGTGGGGTAGGGGGGGTTTGCTTGTTGAACTAAAATCCCTGAGCCAGGCCCTTGTTGGGGTGATAAGGAGAGGTGTGAGGGTGATGAGAGGTGGGGGGCTGACACTTCACATCCACATGAGGAGTTGCTCACAGGCTGGTGGATTTCTCACTCAATTAGCAAATATTTACTGACACCTACCACGTGCCACAGGAGGGGAAAGGGGCAAGCCCTGAAGGAGAGGTGTTAGGAGGTGGTATGGATACAAAGGAATGAAGCCTGAAGAGGTTAAGGGGGAGGTGGGGGGATGATTGGCAGCAGGTGGCCAGCTGCTGTGACAGCTTTTACCTTAGATTGGATTTTTCTTAAGCATGACAAGAAGAAAGTGCATTGGGACAGGCTGGCTTTCTGAGCAGAATCCAGACTTTGGCCCATTACAACCAATTTTGTTTCATGACAAAAATACTCTGTATCTTTAAAAAAAAAAAAAAAAAAAACCCAAACCTCAGCTAATTATTCCTATATTGCTGAAACGCTTATTATTCTCCTAAACCAGTCCAACAGCTCTGCTCCTTGCCCTTGGCTGAGAGGTCTGCTTCTACACCTCAGCTGCAGGGAAGGGCTGCCCTGACCACAGGCCCCACAGAGGTGTGGAAGTGCCTGGAGGCAGAGCTCAGCATGATTTTAAGAGAATATTCCCTCCCTGGAAACCCTGGTGGTTAGTGGTTAGGTGCTGGGGCTGCTAACCAAGAGGTCCGAGGTAGTGGTTAGGTGCTAGGGCTGCTAACCAAGAGGTCCGCCGTAGTGGTTAGGTGCTGGGGCTGCTAACCAGGAGGTCCGAGGTAGTGGTTAGGTGCTGGGGCTGCTAACCAGGAGGTCCGAGGTAGTGGTTAGGTGCTGGGGCTGCTAACCAGGAGGTCCGAGGTAGTGGTTAGGTGCTGGGGCTGCTAACCAGGAGGTCCGCCGTAGTGGTTAGGTGCTGGGGCTGCTAACCAGGAGGTCCGAGGTAGTGGTTAGGTGCTGGGGCTGCTAACCAGGAGGTCCGCCGTAGTGGTTAGGTGCTGGGGCTGCTAACCAGGAGGTCCGAGGTAGTGGTTAGGTGCTGGGGCTGCTAACCAAGAGGTCTGCCGTAGTGGTTAGGTGCGGGGGCTGCTAACCAGGAGGTCCGCCGTAGTGGTTAGGTGCTGGGGCTGCTAACCAGGAGGTCCGAGGTAGGGGTTAGGTGCTGGGGCTGCTAACCAGGAGGTCCGCCGTGGTGGTTAGGTGCTGGGGCTGCTAACCAGGAGGTCCGAGGTAGGGGTTAGGTGCTGGGGCTGCTAACCAGGAGGTCCGCCGTGGTGGTTAGGTGCTGGGGCTGCTAACCAGGAGGTCCGCCGTGGTGGTTAGGTGCTGGGGCTGCTAACCAGGAGGTCCGCCGTGGTGGTTAGGTGCTGGGGTTGCTAACCAGGAGGTCCGCCGTGGTGGTTAGGTGCTGGGGCTGCTAACCAGGAGGTCCGCCGTGGTGGTTAGGTGCTGGGGCTGCTAACCAGGAGGTCCACCGTTTGAATCCTCCAGGCGCCCCTCGGAGACTCTATCAGGCAGCTCTACTCTGAGTCGGGATCGACTGGATGGCAGTGGGTTTACCCCCTCTCTTGCTGTGGCTGCTGCTGTTGGTTGCCGGGGAGTGGGTTCTGCCTTACGGTGACCTGATGTGGACAGAGTAGAGCTGTCACTGTCCTCCCAGGGTATTCGAGGCTGTGCCCTTTGGGAAGCAGGTCACCAGGACTTTCTTCTGCACACCTCTGGGTGGGTTCTAACCACCAACCTTTCTGCTAGTAGCTGAACACTTAACTGCTTCACCACCAAAGGATTTTCACCACCAGCTGCCCATAAAGAGATGACCTTGGGCAGGAAAACACAGGTCTGTGCTCCCTGTCCTCTTCCTCAGCCCTCATTCATTCCTCTGCGTTAACACTGGTCCCTCACCACCAGCATCTTCATCCGACCTGATTGCCAAGACCTTGCACCCTTCTATTCCTCTGCTGCCAGGATGTCCCTCCCTCTCACCTTTCCTTCACCTCTTTGTTCTCTGTCCCCTCTGCTCGGTCCTCTTCCTCTAACCCCTCTTAAGAATTGGGGATCTCAGGTCTTCATCTTGTTCCTCTTTTCTTCCAGCTAGACTCTGGCATGCGACTGATGCACAGGCAAGGACAGGTATGTGCCAATGACCCTGAACTCTATTACGCCCAGTCTCCTCTCTCTAAAGCTCGTTTCATGTACGTTGTTGTGGGCATCTTTACTGGGTATCTCAGCGGCATCTCAAATGTGTCATGTCCATAACTGAACCCCTTCCCGCAACACACACAAATCCTTGCTCTTCCTTTATTATTCTCTCTCTCTTAATGAATGATGTCACTCTCCTCACAGCCAAGCCCAGAAGCCTCGGGGTCAGAGGGATGCAGGCTTTGAAATTCAATCACCTGTGCTAAAATTCCACTTCTACCATCTCCTGTGTGATCCTGGCAAGTTCTTGAATCCCTCTGTGCCTCAGTTTCCTGGAATAAAAATAGTGTCCTTACTATATAAATATGTTGTTGTTAACCGGCCCCTGACTCATGGCGACCCCAGTGCACAACAGAATGAAATGCTGTCCAGTCCTGTGTCGTCCCCACAATCGATTTCGGATCAGCCAATGTTCCGTTGTGATCCACAGGGTTATTTTTGGCTGGTTTTCGGAAACAAATCTCCTGGCCCTTCTTCTTAGTCTTAGTGTAGAAGTTCAGCATCGTGGCAACATGTAAGCCTTCAGTGACAGACAGGTGGCGGCTGCACTTGAGGTGCATTGGCCCGGAATTCAGCCCAGGTCTCTCACATGAAAGGGGAAGGATTCTACCACTAAACCACCAACGCCTTTTGTAGAGATATTGTTGTTGTTGTTGTTAGGTGCCTTCAAGTCGGTTCCAACTCAAGGCAACCCTGTGTACAACAGAATGAAACACTGCCCAGTCCTGTGGCAAATTGACAAACATGTGGTGATATAGAGAAATAATGAGGAATAAATGAGATATTCCATGTGAAGTGGAGAGATATTCCATTAGAAGTTGATGTATAGATGAACGAACCAAAACCAAATCAGTTGATGTCCATTCTGACTGATGGTGGTGACCCACGGGCGTCACTAGGGTTTGTGTCACCCAGTGTGGTAACTCCTGGTGTCACCCCCTGTGCTAATTACCACAATATTGTAGCTAAAATGCCAGAAAATTTGACCAAATCAGCGACTATAAAAACTCCAGCAGCAACAAAAACCACAGTGTGTGCTTGTAGCAGGGGCAGACAAAACTGCTGATTGGAAGCATCACTGTAATTGGGGAATAACGACAGCTCTGACCAGAGCCCAGGAGGAGGTTCAAAAAGTAAATCAGCATAGAGTTTTAGCCTTATAGGTATATTGATACATGTAAGCTGGGATTACAAAAAATTTTTTTTTGTTATTACTAATTATTTTTACAGAAAATAATAAATTTCTGCTGAAACAATGCACAAAAATGTTATAAACAGTCATTTTGGCTGCTAACTGGAAGATTGGCAGTTTGAACCCACCAGCTGCTCCTCAGGAGAATGATGTGGTGGTCTGCTTCCGTAAAGATTTACAGCCTTGAAACCCTATGGGGCAGCTCTACTCTGTCCTATAGGTTCGCCATGAGTCAGAACTGACTCAACAGCAATGGATTTGGTTTTGTTCTTTTAACCTTGTTTTATTATTACTCACTAATGGGGGTGGACTTGTAATTGAATGGGGGTTCTGTCCTATTAGCCGAAGGAAATAATACAGACATACACCACCAACTGCAAGGGAAACAGAAAGTGGGAATTTATTGTTTACATAAACAAGAAGCAACCCTGGGGCCTAGCAGCCAAAAGACCACAAGCTCCCTGTAGAAGGGAAGCAGGGAGCTTTTACGTTCTAGAGTCCCCAGGATGCAGGGACTGGTTCCCGAAATCCAAAGCCCCAAGCCCTCCCATAACAAACTTGGAAATCTGGGTGCTGAGTCATGTTGCAAAGGAAGGAACCTGTTGCTCTGCAAAGAGGCTGGGGTGCTGCAGTGTGACAGAGAATATCTTCCCCTCCAGCAATGCTCAGGTCCGGGGTCAGGTAAGCACACGATTCTTTAGGTCCTGCTCATGTGCCAAGGTGCTTGTTCACACAGGTGCAGGGTTCTGGAGCCAAATTCAAACCACAGTTAGGGGCCGAGGTGGTGGGGGGGGCTTGGGCCAAACCACGGTCAGAGACAAAAGGGGGAAACCGCAGAGGAGCAGGGGAAGTCTCTGCAGAGATGTCGGGCTCACTTTGTTACTTGATCTCTGCTCACTCCCACTAGAATGTATGCTCCCTGAGGAGAGGGTTCTTATCTGTTCTCAGCACCCAAATCATGTTCTCTGATGAACATATGCTGAAATACATGGTGCTGTGTCAACCGCTACTCAATTTAGTTATCGCCAGCTGCCCGTGAGTTGATCCACCCCTAGTGACCCCACGTATGTCAGAGCAGAATTTAGTTATCGCCAGCTGCCCGTGAATTGACCCACCCCTAGTGACCCCACGTATGTCAGAGCAGAATTTAGTTATCACCAGCTGCCCGTGAATTGACCCACCCCTAGTGACCCCACGTATGTCAGAGCAGAATTTAGTTATCACCAGCTGCCTGTGAGTTGACTCACCCCTGGCGACCCCCACGTATGTCAGAGTAGAATTTAGTTATCCCCAGCTGCCCGTGAGTTGACCCACCCCTAGTGACCCCAGGTATGTCAGAGCAGAATTTAGTTATCCCCAGCTGCCCGTGAGTTGACCCAGCCCTGGCGACCCCATGTATGTCCGAGTAGAATTTAGTTATCGCCAGCTGCCCGTGAGTTGATCCACCCCTGGCGACCCCACGTATGTCAGAGCAGAATTTAGTTATCCCCAGCTGCCCGTGAGTTGACACACCCCTAGTGACCCCAGGTATGTCGGAGCAGAATTTAGTTATCACCAGCTGCCCGTGAGTTGACCCACCCCTGGTGACCCCACATATGTCAGAGCAGAATTTAGTTATCCCCAGCTGCCCGTGAGTTGACACACCCCTAGTGACCCCAGGTATGTCAGAGCAGAATTTAGTTATCACCAGCTGCCTGTGAGTTGACCCATCCCTGGTGACCCCACGTATGTCAGAGCAGAATTTAGTTATCCCCAGCTGCCCGTGAGTTGATCCAGCCCTGGCGACCCCATGTATGTCCGAGTAGAATTTAGTTATCGCCAGCTGCCCGTGAGCTGATCCACCCCTAGTGACCCCACGTATGTCAGAGCAGAATTTAGTTATCGCCAGCTGCCCGTGAATTGACCCAGCCCTGGCGACCCCACGTATGTCAGAGCAGAATTTAGTTATCCCCAGCTGCCCGTGAGTTGACACACCCCTAGTGACCCGAGGTATGTCGGAGCAGAATTTAGTTATCACCAGCTGCCCGTGAGTTGACCCACCCCTGGTGACCCCACATATGTCAGAGCAGAATTTAGTTATCCCCAGCTGCCCGTGAGTTGACACACCCCTAGTGACCCGAGGTATGTCGGAGCAGAATTTAGTTATCACCAGCTGCCTGTGAGTTGACCCATCCCTGGTGACCCCACGTATGTCAGAGCAGAATTTAGTTATCCCCAGCTGCCCGTGAGTTGACCCACCCCTGGCGACCCCATGTATGTCAGAGTAGAATTTATTTATTTCCAGCTGCCTGTGAGTTGATCCACTCCTGGTGAACCCATGTATGTCAGAGCAGAATTTAGTTATCGCCAGTTGCCTGTGAGTTGATACACCCCTAGTGACCCGACGTATGTCAGAGTAGAATTTAGTTATCGCCAGCTGCCCGGGAGTTGACCCACCCCTGGCGACGCCGTGTATGTCCGAGCAGAAGTGTGCTTCGGAGGGTTTTTCACAGCTCATTTTTAGGAAGTAGATCGCCAGGGCTTTCTCCTGAGGCGCCTCTGTGCAGACTCAAACCTACAACCTTTGGGTTAGCAGCAAGCCCGTTAAGCTTTTGTACCGCCCCAGGCCTCCTCTAAGTTCAGTTACTGACTCTGCCCGAGATGTGGCCCTGCCGCTTCCTGATGGCTGTTCTGTTTAGTGCAAACTCCAGTCGGTGAGGCCTCCTTCCTGGACTCCGGATTTTGGTAACTGCTTCTCCTGTGACGTACTGTGTTCTTTTGTGTACAGTTTATGACATTTAATGAGAGCGAACATTTGTTCCAGGATTTCCTATCTGTCAGGAGCTGTGCCAAGTGCTTCATGCATTATCCCTTTTTACCTTTATTACAAGTGGTACAATTTAGGTACTGTCGTTATCTCTGTTTTACAGATGAAGAAAACAGCCACTGACTTGCCCAAGGTCACACTGCTGCCCAGTGGAGAATCTGGGACTCCCGATCCAGGAACTATGACTCCGGACACTACCATCTTGACCACGATGCTATGCCCTCCCCCCAAATAAACCCAGTAATATGCTGTCCAGTGGATTCTACAGATGAAGTGCACCCAAATACATCTTTTCTTATGTAACTGTTATTGTTGCTAGTTGCCATCTAGTCCATTCTGACTCATGGCAACCCCATGTGTGCACGGTAGAACTACTCCACAGGGTCTTCAGTGGTTGTGACCTTTTGGAAGCTGATTGCCAGGCCTTTCTTCTGAGGTGCCTCTGGGTGCGTTCCAACTGCCAACTTCTCTGGCTAGTAGTCAACACAATGAGGAGCGTGTTTATATCATACATTGACTAAGGAAATAAAGGCCTCAGTGGGGCGGGAATATGTCCTCAGGCTGTGGCTGCGCTCCTTCTGTGAGGTTGGGCCAGGCCAGTGGGGGTCCTCAGGCTAACAGGTCCTCCGGGGGGTGGGGGTGGGTAGAAGGCAACCTCATCTCTGCACCCCTTGGGCTCTGGTACCCACCTCTTTAGGTGATGTCTGCCTCAGCCAACGGACAAAGGCTGTTTTATTCATCTTGTTCCACTGCTCTATTGTACCTCTTCTCACCCCTGAAAACCCTAGGTTCTTTTCCCAGAGCCCAGGCGCACGGACATAGGTGTGGGCACGCTGGACCCAAACCTGGGCGCACACCCCCGGGCTCCCACAGGGCTCCAGGAGACCCTAGGAAAGTCCTGGCCTTGCCAGCCACCGAACTGTGCCCAGCGGGGCCTGGTCTCCGTTTTCTTTCCCGTGGCAGAGCGCGGACTGGGGTTCACTGAAAATGGGCCCCGGGCAGCAGGGCGTAGGCAGCGCTCAGACTCTGCCTTCCTCTTCCAAAACAAGACCACCATCCTGGGAGCTCTGGGCTGCGTAGCATCCACTCCTGGGGGTCTTCAGTGGCTTCTGCTGCTTGCCGCCAGAATGGTTGGTTGGACGGAACTCCACCAACCCCAGAAGACAGCTACACCCTGGCACTCCAGCCTCCCCTGTCTCTTTCCCTGGTGCCTCTTTTTTTTTGTCTTCTTAGACCATCTCAGACAGGTGGGGACAAAGTGACGGGAGCCTGAAGATTTCTGACAGGCACAATTCATGGAAACTTTCTTTCTTGCTTTCTAATAAAGGTGCTAGGAGGTACTGTCCTGTCCTAACAATGGAGCCTCTCGGGGTGTCTGTCTGCAAAAGACCAGCAAGTTAAATTACTCAGCTCCCCCAGGAGCCGGGGAAGGCGGTAACTGAACCACAGCGGACTGCAAATGGCGACCACTCCGAAACCAGACATTCTTCTTCCTCCACATTTGCTGTTCAAAGGCTATCTTATTACAACACAGCTATGCCTTTGCTTGTGAAGAAAGGACTGCAAGGGGCCTTCTGTGATGTGCTTTACAAGGTAGAGTCTACAGAGTCATCAAGCCCCCCACCCGGACCCCCCGCCCAGCATTTAGTGAGCGCCTGCTAGGCCCTGCCAGCTTGTTCTAGGGCTGGGACTGAGCAGGGAACAAAGACAAAATCCCAACCCTGAAGCAGCTATTTTTCTAAACATAAAAGGATCCACATATATATGTCTGGTGGAAAGTGCTAAAGGAAGTGTAGAGTGATGATGGGTTGTAATTTTCAATAGAGTGGTCAGGGAAGGCCTGACTGAGAAGGTAACATCAGGCAAGACCTGAAGAAGGAAAGGAGAGAGCCATGGGGGACTTGAGGATGTGCTCTGGCCGGGGAGGCAGCATGTACAAAGGCCCTGACGTAGAAGCCAACAGCAAGGAGACCAGTGTGGTCCAAGCTGAGTGAGCAAAGGGAAGGGTGGCAGGGGGCGAGGCCAGTGACAGGCACGAGGGACAGGCAGATCCGAAGGGCCTAGTGCATCTCTGTGAAAGATGGAAAGCCATGGGAAGGTTTTGAGCAGACATATGACACAACCTCACTTGCATTTTTTTTTTTTAATAACTTTTATTAAGCTTCAAGTGAACGTTTACAAATCCAATCAGTTTGTCACATATAAGTTTACATACCTCTCACTCCCTACTCCCACTTGCTCTCCCCCTCTTGAGTCAGCCCTTTCAGTCTCTCCTTTCTTGACAATTTTGCCGGCTTCCCTCTCTCTCTATCCTCCCATCCGCCCTCCAGACAAGAGTTGCCAACACAATCTCAAGTGTCCACCTAATATAATTAGCTCACTCTTCATCAGCGTCTCTCTCCCACCCGCTGACCAGTCCCTTTCATTTCTGATGAGTTGTCTTCGGGGATGGTTCCTGTCCTGTGTCAACTGAAGGTCTGGGGAGCATGGCCGCCGGGATTCCTCCAGTCTCAGTCAGACCATTAAGTTTGGTCTTTTTATGAGAATTTGGGGTCTGTATCCCACTGATCTCCTGCTCCCTCAGGGGTCCTCTGTTGTGCTCCCTGTCAGGGCAGTCATCGATTGTGGCCGGGCACCAACTAGTTCTTCTGGTCTCAGGATGATGTAGGTCTCTGGTTCATGTGGCCCTTTCTGTCTCTTGGGCTCTTAGTTGTCGTGTGGCCTTGGTGTTCTTCATTTTCCTTTGCTCCAGGTGGGTTGAGACCAATTGATGCATCTTAGATGGCCGCTTGTTAGCATTTAAGACCCCAGACGCCACATTTCAAAGTGGGATGCAGAATGATTTCATAATAGAATTATTTTGCCAATTGACTTAGAAGTTCCCGCAAACCATGTTCCCCAGACCCCCGCACTTGCTCCCCTGACCTTTGAAGCATTCATTTTATCCTGGAAACTTCTTTGCTTTTGGTCCAGTCCAATTGAGCTGACCTTCCATGTATTGAGTGTTGTCTTTCCCTTCACCTAAAGCAGTTCTTATCTACTGATTAATCAATAAAAAACCCTCTCCCACCCTCCCTCCCTCCCCGCCTCGTAACCACAAAAGTATGTGTTCTTCTCAGGTTTACTATTTCTCAAGATCTTATAATAGTGGTCTTATACAATATTTCTCCTTTTGCCTCTGACTAATTTCGCTCAGCATAATGCCTTCCAGGTTCCTCCATGTTATGAAATGTTTCAGAGATTCGTCACTGTTCTTTATCAATGCGTAGTATTCCATTGTGTGAATATACCACAATTTATTTACCCATTCATCCGTTGATGGACACCTTGGTTGCTTCCAGCTTTTTGCTATTGTAAACAGAGCTGCAATAAACATGGGTGTGCATATATCTGTTTGTATGAAGGCTCTTGTTTCTCTAGGGTATATTCCCAGGAGTGGGATTTCTGGGTTGTATGGTAGTTCTATTTCTAACTGTTTAAGGTAACGCCAGATAGATTTCCAAAGTGGTTGTACCATTTTACATTCCCACCAGCAGTGTATGAGAGTTCCAATCTCTCCGCAGCCTCTCCAACATTTATTATTTTGTGTTTTTTGGATTAATGCCAGCCTTGCTGGTGTGAGATGGAATCTCATCGTAGTTTTAATTTGCATTTCTCTAATGGCTAATGATCGAGAGCATTTTCTCATGTATCTGTTGGCTGCCTGAATATCTTCTTCAGTGAAATGTGTGTTCATATCCTTTGCCCACTTCTTGATTGGGTTGTTTGTCTTTTTGTGGTTGAGTTTTGACAGAATCATGTAGATTTTAGAGATCAGGCGCTGGTCGGAGATGTCATAGCTGAAAATTCTTTCCCAGTCTGTAGGTGGTCTTTTTACTCTTTTGGAGAAGTCTCTAGATGAGCATAGGTGTTTGATTTTTAGGAGCTCCCAGTTATCGGGTTTCTCTTCATCATTTTTGGTAATGTTTTGTATTCTGTTTATACCTTGTATTAGGGCTCCTAGGGTTGTCCCAATTTTTTCTTCCATGATCTTTATCGTTCTAGTCTTTATGTTTAGGTCTTTGATCCACTTGGAGTTAGTTTTTGTGCATGGTGTGAGGTATGGGTCCTGTTTCATTTTTTTGCAAATGGATATCCAGTTATGCCAGCACCATTTGTTAAAAAGGCTATCTTTTCCCCAGTTAATTGACACTGGTCCTTTGTCAAATATCAGCTGCTCATACGTGGATGGATCTATGTCTGGGTTCTCAATTCTGTTCCATTGGTCTATGTGTCTGTTGTTGTACCAATACCAGGCTGTTTTGACTACTGTGGCTGTATAATAGGTTCTGAAGTCAGGTAAGGTGAGGCCTCCCACTTTCTTCTTCTTTTTCAGTAGTGCTTTGCTTATCTGGGGCTTCTTTCCCTTCCATATGAAATTGGTGATTTGTTTCTCTATCCCCTCAAAATATGACATTGGAATTTGGATCGGAAGTGCATTGTATGTATAGATGGCTTTTGGTAGAATAGACGTTTTTACTATGTTAAGTCTTCCTATCCATGAGCAAGGTATGTTTTTCCACTTAAGTATGTCCTTTTGATTTTCTTGTAGTAGAGCTTTGTAGTTTTCTTTGTATAGGTCTTTTACATCCTTGGTAAGATTTATTCCTAAGTATCTTATCTTCTTGGGTGCTACTGTGAATGGTATTGATTTGGTTATTTCCTCTTCAGTGTTCTTTTTGTTGATGTAGAGGAATCCAAGTGATTTTTGTATGTTTATTTTATAACCTGAGACTCTGCCAAACTCTTCTATTAGTTTCAGTAGTTTTCTGGAGGATTCCTTAGGGTTTTCTGTGTATATAATCATGTCATCTGCAAATAGTGATAACTTTACTTCTTCCTTGCCAATCCGGATACCTTTTATTTCTTTGTCTAGCCTAATTGCCCTGCCTAAGACTTCCAACACGATGTTGAATAAGAGCGGTGATAAAGGGCATCCTTGTCTGGTTCCCGTTCTCAAGGGAAATGCTTTCAGGTTCTCTCCATTTAGAGTGATATTGGCCGTTGGCTTTGCATAGATGCCCTTTATTATGTTGAGGATTTTTCCTTCAATTCCTATTTTGGTAAGAGTTTTTATCATGAATGGGTGTTGGACTTTGTCAAATGCCTTTTCTGCATCAATTGATAAGATCATGTGGTTTTTGTCTTTTGTTTTATTTATGTGGTGGATTACATTAATGGTTTTTCTGATATTAAACCAGCCTTGCATACCTGGTATAAATCCCACTTGATCAGGGTGAATTATTTTTTTGATGTGTTGTTGGATTCTATTGGCTAGAATTTTGTTGAGGATTTTTGCATCAATGTTCATGAGGGATATAGGTCTATAATTTTCTTTTTTTGTAATGTCTTTACCTGGTTTTGGTATCAGGGAGATGGTGGCTTCATAGAATGAGTTGGGTAGTATTCCGTCATTTTCTATGCTTTGGAATACCTTTAGTAGTAGTGGTGTTAACTCTTCTCTGAAAGTTTGGTAGAACTCTGCAGTGAAGCCGTCCGGGCCAGGGCTTGTTTTTGTTGGGAGTTTTTTGATTACCGTTTCAATCTCTTTTTTTGTTATGGGTCTATTTAGTTGTTCTACTTCTGAATGTGTTAGTTTAGGTAGGTAGTGTTTTTCCAGGAATTCATCCATTTCTTCTAGGTTTTCAAATTTGTTAGAGTACAATTTTTTGTAATAGTCTGATATGATTCTTTTAATTTCATTTGGTTCTGTTGTGATGCGGTCCTTCTCATTTCTTATTCGGGTTATTTGTTTCCTTTCCTGTATTTCTTTAGTCAGTCTAGCCAATGGTTTATCAATTTTGTTAATTTTTTCAAAGAGCCAGCTTTTGGCTTTGTTAATTCTTTCAATTGTTTTTCTGTTCTCTAATTCATTTAGTTCAGCTCTAATTTGTATTATTTGTTTTCTTCTGGTGCCTGATGGATTCTTTTGTTGCTCGCTTTCTATTTGTTCAAGTTGTCGGGTCAGTTCTCTGATTTTGGCTCTTTCTTCTTTTTGTATGTGTGCATTTATTGATATAAATTGGCCTCTGAGCACTGCTTTTGCTGTGTCCCAGAGGTTTTGATAGGAAGTATTTTCATTCTCGTTGCTTTCTATGAATTTCCTTATTCCCTCCTTGATGTCTTCTATAACCCAGTCTTTTTTCAGGAGGGTATTGTTCATTTTCCAAGTATTTGATTTCTTTTCCCTAGTTTTTCTGTTATTGATCTCTAGTTTTATTGCCTTGTGGTCTGAGAAGATGCTTTGTAATATTTCGATGTTTTGGACTCTGCAAAGGTTTGTTTTATGACCTAATATGTGGTCTATTCTAGAGAATGTTCCATGTGCGCTAGAAAAAAAAGTATATTTTGCAGCAGTTGGGTGGAGAGTTCTGTATAAGTCAATGAGGTCAAGTTGGTTGATTGTTGTAATTAGATCTTCCGTGTCTCTATTGAGCTTCTTACTGGATGTCCTGTCCTTCTCCGAAAGTGGTGTGTTGAAGTCTCCTACTATAATTGTGGAGGTATCTATCTCGCTTTTCAATTCTGTTAAAATTTGATTTATGTATCTTGCAGCCCTGTCATTGGGTGCATAAATATTTAATATGGTTATGTCTTCCTGATCAATTGTCCCTTTTATCATTATATAGTGTCCTTCTTTATCCTTTGTGGTGGATTTAAGTCTAAAGTCTATTTTGTCAGAAATTAACATTGCTACTCCTCTTCTTTTTTGCTTATTGTTTGCTTGATATACTTTTTTCCATCCTTTGAGTTTTAGTTTGTTTGTGTCTCTAAGTCTAAGGTGTGTCTCTTGTAGGCAGCATATAGATGGATCGTGTTTCTTTATCCAGTCTGTGACTCTCTGTCTCTTTATTGGTGCATTTAGTCCATTTACATTCAGGGTAATTATAGATAAATAAGTTTTTAGTGCTGTCATTTTGATGCCTTTTTATGTGTGTTGTTGACAATTTCATTTTTCCACATACTTTTTTGTGCTGAGGTGTTTTTCTTAGTAAATTGTGAGATCCTCATTTTCATAGTGCTTGACTTTATGTTAGTTGAGTCGTTACGTTTTTCTTGGTTTTTATCTTGAGTTATAGAGTTGTTATACCTTTTTGTGGTTACCTTATTATTTACCCCTATTTTTCTAAGTAAAAACCTAACTTGTATTGTTCTATATCGCCTTGTATCACTCTCCATATGGCAGTTCAATGCCTCCTGTATTTAGTCCCTCTTTTTGATTATTGTGATCTTTTACCTATTGACTTCCATGATTCCCTGTTATGTGTATTTTTTTTTTAAATTAATCTTAATTTGTTTGTTTTTGTGATTTCCCTATTTGAGTTGATATCAGGACATTCTGTTTTGTGACCTTGTGTTGTGCTGATATCTGATATTATTGGTTCTCTGACCAAACAATATCCTTTAGTATTTCTTGTAGCTTTGGTTTGGTTTTTGCAAATTCTCTAAACTTGTGTTTGTCTGTAAATATCTTAATTTCACCTTCATATTTCAGAGAGAGTTTTGCTGGATATATGATCCTTGGCTGGCAGTTTTTCTCCTTCAGCGTTCTGTATATGTCGTCCCATTCCCTTCTTGCCTGCATGGTTTCAGCTGAGTAGTCAGAACATATTCTTATTGATTCTCCCTTGAAGGAAACCTTTCTTTTCTCCCTGGCTGCTTTTAAAATTTTCTGTTTATCTTTGGTTTTGGTGAGTTTGATGATAATGTGTCTTGGTGTTTTTCTTTTTGGATCAATCTTAAATGGGGTTCGATGAGCATCTTGGATAGATATCCTTTCGTCTTTCATGATGTCAGGGAAGTTTTGTGTCAGGAGTTCTTCAACTATTTTCTCTGTGTTTTCTGTCCCCCCTCCCTGTTCTGGGACTCCAATCACCCGCAGGTTATCCTTCTTAATAGAGTCCCACATAATTCTTAGGGTTTCTTCATTTTTTTTTAATTCTTTTATCTGATTTTTTTTCAGCTATGTTGGTGTTGATTCCCTGGTCCTCCAGATGTCCCAGTCTGCATTCTAATTGCTCGAGTCTGCTCCTCTGACTTCCTAGTGCGTTGTCTAATTCTGTAATTTTATTGTTAATCTTTTGGATTTCTACATGTTGTCTCTCTATGGATTCTTGCAACTTATTAATTTTTCTAGTATGTTCTTGAATAATCTTTTTGAGTTCTTCAACAGTTTTATCAGTGTGTTCCTTGGCTTTTTCTGCAGTTATCCTAATTTCATTTGTGATATCATTAAGCATTCTGTAAATTAGTTTTTTATATTCTGTATCTGATAATTCCAAGATTGTATTTTCATTTGGGAAAGATTTTGATTCTTTTGTTTGGGGGTTGGAGAAGCTGTCATGGTCTGCTTCTTTAAGTGGTTTGATATGGATTGTTGTCTCCGAGCCATCACTGGGAAACTAGTTTTTCCAGAAAATCCGCTAAAAAAAAAAATGCAGTCAGATCCCTATCAGAGTTCTCCCTCTGGCTCAGGCTATTCAGATGTTAATGAAGCCGCCTGGGGAGGGTGGGGGAGGGAACAGAGAGATAGGAGAGTAGCACCTCAGAATATAGCCAGAGTTGCTTGTCTTGCTTGGAATGACTATTATATCTGAGATTCCCGCGGGCGCGTCGCCTATGTGTGCTGGCTGTGTGGAGATTGCCCCCGGGGGGTCTGGCCCGCTGGAGTCACGGTCAGATCCTCCGCTTCCAGCCCCACGCCCAGCGTCAAGGCTCCCCTACTGGGACGGTGCAGTCTCGACTCCAAAATCAGTCGCTGCCTCCCGGGGACTTCTCGTCCCTCCAGCCGCGTGGCCGTGCCACATCCGAGAGCCAGTTGGGCCTCCTCCCGGGGTTAGTTCAGATGGGTGGAGCAGCTCCCCGTGCTTGTGCCGTGACCGAGTGTCCCGGCTGGGACGCTGTTCTCCCCGCTCCAATACCAGTCGCTGCCTCCCGGGGACTTCTCCTACCGGCTGCGTCCCACGCCGCCCGCGCGACCCGGCTGGTCCCCTTCCTGGGGTTAGTTCAGGGGGGTGGAGCAACTCTCCGTGTTTATGGCGTACCTGCGTCCAGTCCAAATCCCTGCGGGACAGTTCCCCGGCTCGGACGCTGCTCTTTCTGCTCCAAGACCAGTCACTGCCTCCTGGGGACTTCTCCTACCGGCTGCGTCCCACGCCGCCCGTGGAACCGGCTGGTCCCCCTCCCGGGGTTAGTTCAGTGGGGTGGAGTAGCTCTCTGTGCTTGTGCCGTACCTGACTGGTACACTGGCTCCAGGCTCTGGAAACAATCGCTGCTTCCCCGTATTAGTTCGTTCTCCATCTCTAAATCTGTGTTTGTTGTTCAGGGTTCATAGATTGTTATGTATGTGATCGATTCACTTGTTTTTCCGTGTCTTTGTTGTAAGAGGGATCCGAGGTAGCGTCTGCCTAGTCCGCCATCTTGGCTCCGCCTCCTGCTCACTTGCATTTTAAGAAAATAAAAATCACTCATGGCTGGCAGCCTGCCGGGCAAGGGTGGAAGCAAGGAGTTCAATTAGGAGGCAACTGCAATAGGCCAGGCAAGAGACGGTGGCAGTGAGGTGGTGAGAAGTGGTGGGATTCTGAATATTTAGCACTTGGGTGGTAAAGCCAACAGCATTTATCGACAGGTTAGATGTCTCTCTTCTGGTGTAGAGTGTGAAAGAATAAAAAGAGCACTGGATTAGGTGACAGCAAGCGTGGCTTCCAGTTCTGGCCTGCCTCCTACTAGCCATGGGACGTGGATAAGTGAATCAACCTCAGTTTCCTTATTCGTACAAAGGAGGTTATTTGTGAGGTCCAAAGGAGAAACCACAGGTGACAGCACAGACTGCCAAGAGAACACAGGCATCATTTAGGGCCCTCCACTGAGACTCCTGTCAAATAAAGGCCAACACCCCAAATTTGAACTTCTAGCCTCCTGAACTGAGAGAACACGAATTTCTGTTCTCTTAAAGAAAGTCACATACTTGTGGGATTTTGCTACCGCAGCATGAGGATACCAAGACACAGAGGCTTCCTGCTGGGCCCAATGACAGTAAGGATGGTGTGAGTCTTGAGCAACAGGGCCTGGCAATGAAACCAACACAGAGAAGGTAGAGCCAAGAGATGGGGAAGATACTGGATCAAGCTGTACCAGAAACACCACAACTCCCCCTGGACTTCCTGGTTATGAATCAGGAAGGTAGTATCCTTTTTTTTTTTTTTTTAATAAGTGATGTTGGGCTTTCAGCTTACTGAAAGGGTCTTACTACGCAGCTGCAGTTCAGAGAGGATCACTGCCTACAACTCTGCCAACAGAGTGAGGTCAAGTGGGCCAATGCGATCTTCCTCTTGACATGAAACCCCAAAGACTCCACTGGGAGGAGGCTGAGATATAGTTATGGATTGAATTGGGTCCTCTGAAAAGATAAAGTCCTAACCTCAGTACCTTGAAGGGAACCCTGTTCAGAAACAAGGTTTTTGAAGACGTTATTAGTTAGCGTCTTAGTTATCTAGTGCTGCTATAACAGAAGTGCCACAAGTAGGTGGCTTTAACAAAGAGAAGTTTACTTTCTCACAGTAAAGTAGGCTAGAAGTCCAAATTCAGGGTATCAGCTCCAGGGGAAGGCTTTTTCTCTCTGTTGGCCTTCTCATCAATCTTCCCCCGGACTAGAAGCTTCTCTGTACAGGGACCCTGGGTTCAAAGGACGCCCTCTTCTCCTGGCACTGCTTTCTTGGTGGTATGAGGTCTCCCTGTCTCTCTACTCACTTCTCTCTTTTATGTATCAAGAAATTGCCTCAAGACACAATCCAATCTTGCAGGTTGAGTCCTGCCTCACTAACACAACTGCGGCCCATCCTCCCTCATTAACATCAAAGAGGCAGCATTTACAATGTATAGGAAAATCACACAATACTGGGTATCGGCCCAGCCAAATTGATACACACATTTTTAGGGGGGACATAATTCAATCCATGACAGTTAGGTTAACATGAGATCATACTGGAGTAGGGTGAGTCCTGATCCTATTATGACTGGGTCCTTATGAAAGAGAAGACGTGATGCAGAGACAAGGAGACAGAAGGAGGAGGCCATGTGGTCTCCTCAAGCCAAGGAATGCCTGGAGCCTAGAAGTGAGGCACAGGACAGGTTCTCTCTCAGGGTTCAGAAGGAACCAACACGGCCAGTACTCTGATTTATATTTCTAGCCTCCAGAACTGTGAGATGACGCCTTTCTGTTACATATATCCCAGTGTGTGGTGTTTTGTTATGGCCACACTGAGAAATTAAGACAGTTGTTAAAGCTAGAGTTGTGCTGACTGCTTGAAGACTGGCACGGCTCGGTTCTTCAGGAAAAAAATTGTATTTGTATGGACTCTCGGGGTGGTGCAAATGGTTAAGTGCTCACTGTTAACTGAAAGGTTGGAGGCTTAAGTCAACCCAGAGGCACCTTGGAAGAAAAATTCAGCCATTGAAAACCCCATGGAGCACAATTCTACCCTGACACACATGGGGTCACCATGAGTCAGAATCAACTCGATGGCAGCTAACGATAACATACATTTTAGTTATCTCAATATTTGGCACACCTCATAGCACCTGGTTGACTGGCAAAGTGTGCCCTGACAAATCCTGGATAACCCAGTGCCCAGTGCCCTCAAGTCGATTCCGACTCATAGAGACCCTATAGGACGGAGTAGAACTGCCCCATAGTTTCCAAGGAGCGCCTGGCGGATTTGAACTGCAGACCCTTTGGTATAATCATGAGAAATGTGGCAGGAGTTTTCCCTTCCTGGGGGAGGGGCTGGTGGGCTTGGACAGAGGGCTGCCTTCCCCAGGGAACCTGCTGCTCACCCTGGATTATCAACTGCTCCTTGACATGGCTGGCACCTCCCTGCCTCCCTGATTTACTCTCTCTGTGCCTCTGCCTGGGACAACCTTCCCACCTTTCCTGTTGTCTGCTGAAATCCCGCCCACCTTCAAGGCCCATTGTGAATGTCACCTCTTCCTGCCACCCTTCCTTGCTTGTCCCTAGCGTATGAGATCTCTTACTCCTGTGGCAACAGGTACTCCCAGGAGGCAGCATGGCAGAATGAAGAGAGGCAGGCAATTGAATCTTTGGCCCTGGAGAGGCAACAAGATTCCAGGGCAAGGTTGGGTCCAGGTAGAGTGGATCCAGATCAACTGCCAAGAGACGCCTGTGCTCTAGCGTGGGTGGAAGAGGTGGAATGATTCCCTTGGATCCATCCCCTCCATACCTACTCGCCCTCCACCCAAGGTGTTCCAGGGGGCCCAGGAGGACAGGATGGAGACAGATTTAGGTGAGAAAGTGTAAAAAGGGCTTGGCAGGGGCATCTGACCTTCTCTAACTTCACAAGAGGGTAGGAGAATCAAGATCAACAGCCCAAGGCTGATTCCTATGAGGTGGCGCTCAGACATGCTTCTAACCACCAACCTTTTTCCAACTCTGACATCAACTGTCCCTTCCACAACACTCTCTACTTCTCTGCTGGGTTCGATAATTCTTTGCAGTGGCCATACAGAACTCACAGACCATACTCAGGGTTATGGGGCTTATTAGGGAAGTAACAGGTTAGAAGTCAGGTTGAGGAACGCTCAGGATCCGGTTCTTCCATCAGGACAGCCTCTTCCCAGCCACCTCCCTCTGGCCCCTTGGCCTCTGCCCTGCTTGGGCAAGTGTTACAAAGCCCTTTTAGCTCTGCTGATAAGTGCCCTGAGGTACACCACTCCACCAGTAGGCCTCAGCCAAAGGTGCCTGGGAAGCCCACCTCGCTGTCTCCTGTCAGTCTTTTGGTTCTGCTGCTGCTGCCGTTTCTCTGCTCTGCTTCTTGCCATCTTTGGTGTTACGGCTCTCGTCCTCTGTCTCCTGGGTCTAGGAGGGACTCAGTTCAGGGACCCCAGGTCCAAAGGACGTGCTTTACTCTTGGCTCTTCTTTCTTGGTGGTGGTGAGATCCTCTCCTGCTCTAAAAGTGGTTTAGCATGAGAGAGCTGGGGCTGCAGGCTCTCACATGCTTACGCTGTCGCTCTGGTAATAAAACCAAACCAAACCCCTTGCCATCTAGTCGATTCCAACTCATAGTGAACCTATAGGACAGAGTAGAACTGCCCCATAGGGTTTCCAGGAACGGCTGGTGGATTTGAACTGCCGACCTTTTGTTTAGCAGCCTGAGCTCTTAAACACTCTCTCCAAATGCTCCCATCAGAGCACCTGGGAATGGGAGCCATGGGAAGCCTCCAGGCTGACTTTACACTGGGAGGTAACTTCTACGCCTCTCCCTCCAGACTGACCGCACCCTAACCGGGACAACGTGACAACAATCCCTGAGTTCCGCTTCCTCTGCTGCGTGCTTAGCACAAGGCGTTCATGTTCATTATCAGCCATTCGGATGGTGCAGAGAATAAATACTGTTCCAGCCTCAAGTAATGAAATGTCCAGAGGCAAGTGGCAGAGAAAGCTGAATGTTTTCATCAAATGTTGTGGGTTTCCATTGATCTCTTTTTCCTAAAGACATGCATTGGTCAATAAAAAAATGAATAAAATCATCATGGTTCCAGGGCCAAGTCTAATTCTGCCGAGGGTAAAAAACCAGAAACAGACCCTATAAGGGTGGACTGAATAGTGGTTGTTCTGAGAAAGAAGCCCCGTGACAGCGAATACTGTTCTGAGCCCTTGAGGAGAAGGAACAGAGGGACAGAAGGACCAGTTGTGATGGCTCCCATTTCACCATGGTGTTTGCCTAATTCCAGCAGAGCCCTAATTTGGAAGGAAGCTGGTTCCAGGCCAGGCGCTGAGCGCAGCAGAGGGAGTGGGGAGCAGAGATGCCTACACCCCCAGAGAGAGGGCAGCGTGGGCTTTGGGAGGCAGAGTCAGTGCGCAGGCTGGGAGTGGGGTGTAGAGGAGGGATAGAGAAGAGAGACCAGTGAGAAGGGGGCTTCTTCCTCCTCTAAATACTGTGCATGTAGTGTTCCAAATTCCCCTACCTCCCTGAGGCTCTCCCTGACCCGCCAGGCCTCTGGATGTCCTCCTTTCTGGACCCCTGGCTTCTCACAGCAGGACCACACTGCTGGGCCCCACCGCCATCCCCTGCCTGTCTCTCCCACTGGACTGTGACCAGGCCCTAGTACAGTGCCTGACACACAGTAGGTGCTCGAGTGAATGAATGTATGTCAACTATTGACCCTGAAAGGGACAGAACCTTGGCTGAGGGCTTGCTATGTGCCTGGCAATTTGCTGAGTGCTAGGTGCCATCCCTTAGTGCTTCCTCCTATGTTATTTTCTTTCTGGCAACCACATTCTGGATCATTAAAAGTGCCTTTGAAATGCAACCTTTTAATTACAGGACCAGACAGATACTACCCCTGGGAAGGCGCCTTTTCCCAGATGCTCCAGGAACTCCTTGGCAGGATGCCCTCCCAGTGGGAAGCTGCCCCGTGAGCAGGGCATCACTAGGGTTGGTGTCACCCAGTGTGGTAACTGACGATGTCACCCCCGTCCCGTCATGGACCTCCTCCCATACCAGACCACACAGAATCCTCAGTAATGGTTTTCTATCAGTCTATCCTTCCCTCGCGTGCTCAGGCCGGGGCAGCTCCTCCTTGCGGCAGGGGACTTGCCCTCAGTGCCTCCCCGAGGCCGAGATGCTGGGAAATAGAGAGGGGTGACTTTCAAGCGAAGGCACTTACAAAAAATTTCTGTTGAAACACTGCACAAAAATTTTTATGGACAGTCATTTCAGTGTCACCCCTTAACAGTGTCACTCGGTGCAATCTGCACCTCGTCTTCCCTCACAACACCCTCCAGTGACACCACTGCCTGTGAGTTTATGTGGCTGTGGGCAGACCACAGGCATCCTGTCAAAGGGGGCCTGGGAAGGGGACCCAATGGGTGGGAAGAGGGGCCCTATTCCCCTTTGAGCCTGACTTGGAATATGGCCACCACCTCTCCAGCACCCAGGAGCCCCCAGAGAGGCCATAACCCAAAGGGTGATAACTAGGGGTCTCTGCAGACATATTTACCTCCCCTGTATCAAAATATTACCCCCCGCCCATGCAAAATGGCATCTTCTTCCTTGAGGTTTCAGTCCTGTGTGCGTCCACTTTTGCCAGCTGGGTTTTGGCTGCCCCAATGTGTCACGGCCATAGCTCTGCCCACAGCTGCCCTTTGTTCTCTCTGGCACAGAGCCAGGCACAGCTGGGGAAGGGGCTGTCTAGGAAACACCTGGGGCAGCTGGGCAGAGATGAGCCGTGACCCTTGTTAACGGAAGAGCTCTATGTGGCCTACGGATGGCCAGTGCACTACACCTCCTGGGATTTTCCTGGGCCAAGTCCTCCATACCCCTCTCCTAGTGCTGGGCTATGCTAATTAAGATCAAAGCAACTCTGAAACTTACCCTGGGGGCACTGGGTCTTGGAAAGGCGGTTTACAACTCAACCTTGTGTCCTCTTCCAGAAATGCCAGGCTGCAGTTAAGCCGCCTTCTCCCAGGGAGCCAGCAACATCAAAACCCACCTTGCAGGGGGCACTTTGAAATCAACTTTATGGCAACTAATAATTAAGAATGATGAAAATCTTGTTGACAGGTGTGATTTGGACATTTTCTCCTGTAAGTGTGGCAGAGCCACTCCTGTTCTTGCTTTTTCAGTCTATTCACCTGCTGAGCCAGGTGTGGCCAAGATGGGGGTGTTGAGATCCAGGAGCGCAGAGAGATGGAGGCAGGTGCATCAGGCTTCAGTTTTGTCTCCCTCTAGATGGCTCCAGAAACCTCGAGGGCCAGGGAAGTTCACCCTGCCTGTGCCCTCAAGATGCCTTTTATGTGGCTGTCCTATTGTGATGTCTCCTCGTGGCTTCATCAGGATGTTCCATTTGACTAAACATCAAGCATCTCTCTCCTTAAATGGAGTTCCTGCGTGGTGCAAGTGGCTGCTAACTGAAAGGCTGGAGGTCTGAGTCCACCTAGAGATGCTTCAGAAGAAAGGTTTGGCGATCCCCTTCCAAAAACAAATCAGCCATTGCAAACTCAACAGAGCCCAGTTCTACTCTGACACACATGGGGTTGCCATGAATCGGGTCAACCCCACAGGGACTTGTTTTATCTTTAATTGGCACATCCCTATCGAAAGTGTGTGGTCTCTTCAGTTTTCTGGTAAAAAACATTTTCCTTACAGAAGAAAGGCTTGGGGAACTGCTTCTGTAAAGATGACAGCCAAGGAAACCCTACAGAGCAGTTCTACACTGTAACACATAGGGTCTCCGTAAGTCGCAGTCGAGTGGACGGGTTTACCTGCTGGCTGGACATGGGTGCACTAGTGGAGGGCAGAGTAACTGCTCACAAGGTTTCAGCATCAGGGCTCTGCTCCATTTCTAGTGTTTACACGGCAGCCTCTCGTAGGACAAGCTTCTGTTTTCATATTGCAGGTCTGAAACCACAGAGGCTGTGACTTCTCTGTGCTTCTTCTTTCATGAACTACCAGCAAGCCTCACCCATTTCCTGCCACACGTGCTTGATCTGCAACAACCATTTAATCCAGGATGTAGACACAAAAGCTAAGCCCAGACAATAGAGAAGCCATTCCCAGCCAAAGTTTCCAGCCTTGGCCACGGTTCTGAATCGCCTACTTAAAAAAACGAACAAACCAACTGCCATGAATCAGTTCCGACTCATAGCAGCCCTACAGAACAGGGTAGAACTGCTCCATAGGGTTTCAAAGGCTGTAAATCTTTTTTTTTTTAAATAATTTTTATTGAGCTTTAAGTGAACGTTTACAAATCAAGTCAGTCTGTCACATATAAGCTTATATACACCTTACTTCATACTCCCACTTACTCTCCCCCTAATGAGTCAGCCCTTCCAGTCTCTCCTTTCGTGACAATTTTGCCAGTTTCTAACCCTCTCTACCCTTCCATCTCCCCTCCAGACAGGAGATGCCAACACAGTCTCAAGTGTCCACCTCATACAAGTAGCTCACTCTTCGTCAGCATCTCTCTCCAACCCAGACTTCCACGTTTTTCTCCAGCAGAGCGGTAGTGGGTTCAAACTGCCAACCTTTCGGTTAGCAGCTGAGTACTTAACTACTGCGCCACCAGAGCTCCTTTCTAGTTAAAAAATGAAGCGTAATTATGCAACAAACCCCAAACTGTTTCACAATCCAGGCTTTTGAAATTGAATTTGGTTAACTCTACCTTATGTATGAAGACATCGATTTATCTCTTGTATTCGTTTTCTTGCAGCTGAGTTTTTGGAAAAAGCTCTTTGGATAGAAGCAGGGACTAAGAGCTTGAGGCTAGGTTTTTGTAGATGCAGATACCTCTGGAGGAGGCTGGTTATTGTTTATTACCAAAAGGACAGCTGGGCCAAGCCAGCAGTCAGCTGGCTGTGTTGATTCAGTGTACTATGTATTCAGTGTCGTCATGGATTGAATTGTGTCCCCCCAAAATGCATCTTGACTTGGCTAGGCCATGATTCCTAGTATTGTGTGGTTGTCCAACATTTTGTGAACTGATGTGATTATCCTATGTGTTGTAAATCCTAACCTCTATGAGGTTAATGAGGCAGGATTAGAGACAGTTATGTTAATAAGGCAAGATTAGGTGGTCTCTTGAGTCAATCTCTTTTGAGATATAAAAGTGAGAAGCAAGTAGAGAGGAGAGGGACTTCGTACCACCAAGAAAGAAGTGCTGGGAAGAAAGCTGGTCCTTTGGACCCGGGGTCCCTGCACTGAGAAGCTCCCAGACCAGGGGAAGATTGATGACAAGGATCTTCCCCCAGCACCAACAGAGAAAGCCTTCCCCGGGAGTTGGCACCCTGAATTTGGACGTCTAGCCTCCCGGACTGTGAGAGAATAAACTTCCGTTTGTTAAAGCGGTCTGCTTGTGATATTTCTGTTATAGGAGCACTAGCTGACTGAGACAGGTGTACTACGTGCACAGCCTGTGTCAGCACCACTCAGGGAGACACTGAGGTCATATACAACTTGCTCTCGAAGTGCCTCAGTTTATGAGAGTCAACACCCACTTTAAGCAACCAGCATCACTGGGTATTTAACTAGGGGACCTCAGGGAGGGGATAAGGGCCCTCAGTGATGCAAACGGTTTATGCTTGACTACTAACCTAAAGGTTGGTGGTCAGAAGGAAATGGGGCACCCAGGGCAGAAACGGGGTGAGTGCTGACACACTGAGGGGAATGCAACCAATGTCACAGGGCATTTTATGCACAAACTATCGAATGGGAAACTAATTTGCTCTGTAAACTTTCACCTAAAGCGCAATAATTTTTTTTTAAAAGTCCTGATAAAACTATCATTAGGAAACATTTGAAAACCCAATGTTCCAAAGTTATCTGTAATTTTATTGAAATCTTTTAATAAAAATTAAAATGATGTAAAGAAAAAAGGTTGGCGATTCGAACCTACCCAGCGGCACCGCAGAAGAAATATTCATATATATTACAGCCAAGAAAGCCCTATGGGGCACTGTTCTAATCTGACATACATGGGGTCACCATGAATCAGAACTGACTCAGCGGCAACGGGTTAGGGGAAGGGGACAGAAACTTCTAACCTTGGAGACATCTTTGAGTCCTATGCCAACTCTTTGGGAACCAGGAGAGACTTCAGGTGTCCCTGCCTGGCCTCTCTGAGTCCTTGGTACGTCACGTACCACAGCCTCTGAGTTAGGTGCCCTTGAACCCAGCTTGGCCACTTGCTCCCTGTGTCACCTGGGGCAAGTCATCCAGCCCTTGTAGGTGTCAGCTGCTTCACCTGCGAAATGGAGACAAAGGTTCCCACCTTTTGAGGATGTCGTAATGATTAAGACAATCATGGCAGAACTGCACGTTGGCACCTTGTGGAGCTTAGTAAGTAGTAGGTAATATCACACGTCTTTGTATTCTACATATGGCCAGTGGGCTGATGCCAGCATCAGCCTGACACTTCACATGGCTTTCTCTTACCCCCATTATATCTTTTCGAAATAATCATGCCAGGACACACGGCTCCCTCCCCAGCTCCCTAAATACTTCCTGGGGTGTCAGCCGAGAATTTGGCTTCCCAGGGACACCCCGTACTCCACCAGCCCTTTGCCACCTCCCTCCCCATGGTGGGATCACGCATGTCACAGGATCAGTGACGTGGATAAACTCTGATGGTCACATAACTCCCTGAACCAAAATGTCATCATAGCAACCATGTCGCCCTTCAGGGTGACGTATTTTCTTTTTTTTTGTCCTTTTTTATTCCTTTACATTTTTTTTCCTGAGTTGACCCTGGCTCATAGTGACCCCATGTGTGTCAGAGTAGGGCTCTGTGCCCCATAGGGTTTTTTTTTTTAGTTGTTGTAAAAATAGATCTAACACAATATTTGCCAATTCAACGTTTTTCAGGTGCACAACTTGGTGATATCAGTTACCTTAGTCACGTTGTACACCCGTCACCCATAACTGATGCCAAATTTCCCATCGCCCCAAAGAGAAACTCAGTGCTTTCCAAACAATGATCTCCTTTATGTATTTAGTTTTTGATTCATCCAACACATCTCTGTTACATGTCCACCACGGCCAATACCATGACGAGGAGACAAAGACAATTAGAGATGATGAAACAGTGCTTGTCTTCAAGGAGCTCCCAGTCGAGGGTGAGGGACCAGGGTGAACGTCAGGCTGATGTGTGGTGACAGCGGGTGGGCAGTGGCGCAGAGCTCAGGGAACGTGCAACCTAGGACTTTGTCAGCCAATATGAGTGCCTGCGCGCAGGTAGGGGCCCTCACCTATGGTCAGCTCCCCGTGAGCTCCAGCAAGGCCCCTCTCCCCTCCTCTACAGAAACCTCTTGGTCCCAAACACACCTGGAATGATTTCCGTGTGAGTCAAGCCTTTCATTCTTCCTGTTTAGGAACTTGAAACAGAAAACAAAGGAGTTGGGTATTGTTTGACTCTCTCAGGGTTCTAGTCCTTTTGCTTTCGGTTTCATCTGCTCACAGCGATAAGGTTTTGGAAGGGTCCCTAAGCTCTGTACCACCTGTGTGCTGTGCACAGAGGCCATGTGCCAAGAACAGGACAAGTGTGTCTGGCATGTCCCACCATCTCAGAACCAGACAATCCAGGCTCCTGCCTTGGATGTATAAAACCTGCTAGGGAGTGCCCATCCACTTCTGCCGCTTTGAAAAACCCCTCTGTTCTCTGCTGCTTTGCTTCACTGTTTGTGGATTATGAACTGCTCTCTTCTTGAAAGACATATAAAGAAGAAATATGACTGCAACAGCCAGTTGAGGCAGAGCCAGTAGAGGGAGCCCAGGGATGCTATCAATTATTGTGTTCAGAATTTCTAATATTTGGCACATGGGTAATGGACAAGAAATTTAAAAACCATCCAAATCTTTACGGGGGGCGGGGAGGGAGGGAGGGTGAGAGAGGGTTATTTACTGATTAGTTAGGAGATAAGAACTACTTTAGGTGAAGGGAAGGACAATACTCAATACACGGAAGGTCAGCTCAACTGGACTGGACCAAAAGCAAAGAAGTTTCCGGGATAAACTGGACGCTTCAAAGGTCAGCGGAGCAAGGGCAGGGGTTTGGGGACTATGGCTTAAGGGGACTTCTAAGTCAATTGGCAAAATAATTCTATTATGAAAACATTCTGCATCACACTTCGAAATGTGGCATCTGGGGTCTTAAATGCTAACAAGCGGCCATCTAAGATGCATCAATTGGTCTCAACCCACCTGGATCAAAGGAGAATGAAGAACACCAAGGTCACACGACATTATGAGCCCAAGAAACAGAAAGGGCCCCGTGAACCAGAGACTTACATCATCCTGAGACCAGAAGAACTAGATAGTGCCTGGCCACAACCAATGACTGCCCTGACAGGGAGCACAACAGAGAACCCCTGAGGGAGCAGGAGATCAGTGGGATGCGGACCCCAAATTCTCATAAAAAGACCAGACTTAATGGTCTGACTGAGACTAGAGGAATCCCAGCGGTCATGGTCCCCAAACCTTCTGTTGGCCCAGGACAGGAACCATTCCCGAAGACAACTCATCAGACATGGAAGGGACTGGACAATGGGTAGGAGAGAGATGCTGATGAAGAGTGAGCTACTTGTATGAGGTGGACACTTGAGACTGTGTTGGCATCTCCTGTCTGGAGGGGAGATGGGAGGGTAGAGAGGGTTAGAAACTGGCAAAATTGTCACGAAAGGAGAGACTGGAGGGCTGACTCATTAGGGGGAGAGTAAGTGGGAGTATGAAGTAAGGTGTATATAAGCTTATATGTGACAGACTGACTTGATTTGTAAACGTTCACTTAAAGCTCAATAAAAGTTATTAAAAAAAAAAAAAAAGCCATCCAAATCTTACCAACAGGGAGCAAAAATTGTCACGGAACACTCCTGAGCCTATGGCCAGAACAAAACAAGCTGATTTTCCCATGAGTGTGGGTGGTAACATGACCTTCAGGAGCCTTAAGTCTGGACTGCTGAAACTGGTGAGTGGTCCCTCATCACCCCCTCTGCCTGAGGAGAGCACTTTCTTTGAGAGCTTAAGGGACTCGGATCTTCCCTGAGCATGAGAGCAGTCCTCAGCTGATGCTGACCTGTGGGCCAGGTCTTAAATGCCTGGTGTGAATCCAGTGAGTACTTACTGCAACATGTAGTTAAAAGGCAGAAAGTGTGGTAGAGGCCTTGGTGTGTATATGATGGGGACCAAGAGCTTGTTCAAGTAATTTGAAGGACTTTTTGCCACCTAGTTCCCAATTTTATAATCACATGGGGGTCCAAACACTGTAAGTATTTTTAGGGGGGTATTTTAGGCTTCCGAAGTATTTTCAAACTCCAGGAAAGGTTTTTCCAATTTAGTTATTATAAGCTGATTTGGGGATACTAAAGAACTCACCGAAGATGGCTGTGAGGTCCGAGAAGTAGTAGCAGAACCTGCCAGGGGGATAATGAGAATCAAGATCAGCCCAAAGCTGAGCCCTGTGAGGTTGTCAGCCATACCTCCACTCTCCAAACTCTTTACCAACTCTTTGACACCAGCCGTCCCTCCCACGGCACTCTCTTCTTCTCTTCTGGGTTTGCTAATTTATTGCAATGGCCACACAAAAGTCATAGACCGTGGTTACAGTTAAAAGTGGTTTAGTAAGGAAGTAACAGGGCACAATTCAAGATCAGGATTGGGAAGCATGCAGGCGAAGTCTGGAAGGCCCCCCTCCGCCCCGAAGAGGAGAGCATATCCCTCCCTTCTTCAGTGCAGGATAGCTCTTTAAACTTCTCTTGGCCCTGCAAACAAGCAGGCCCTTCTCTCTATCATATATGCCCCCTCTCAGGCCCCTCAGGATAGGCCTTTTCTGGTTCCCTTAGGACAGGCTCCTCTCAGCCCCCTTAGGACAGGCCTCTCTGCCTTTGGCCTCTCCACCGTCAGGCTCTCTACTGCTAACTGACCCAGCTCATAACCAGTGTAGCAGTTTTGTTCAGTTCTCTTAGCTGCATTCCTAGCAGATTTCTGCCACCTCCACCAACTCTGCTGCAGGGCCTCTTCACCTATGTTACAGCCCTTGACCCATGTTATCGCTCTTTTAGGAGGCTACTTACCTCCTCTCTCTCTCTGCTTTTTCTCCTCTCTTGCCTTTTCTCCTTTCTGCTTCTTTCCTCCTTTTCCTGCCTGAAAAGCTTTGTGGGGTTGGCTGCATATATAAGTAAACTCCTGGTCAATTTCAAGGCACGGCCTTCCCCGGGGCCATGAACTGACCAATCTTCTCTTGGTAGGCGCTATTAACGTCATTTGCATAGCAGCCTATAGTCACTTTATTTGCATAGTATATTGACCAATCCCTGCAAGAGGAATACCAATCACAGGGCAGGCCGCAGCCCAGGGCCAGATAAAAAGTATCAAACCATCAAGTTGTTTAAAGCTTACCGAGGAAATGTCAATCAACCTGGACAAAAGTAACAAACTCTCTGGGGTAGAAAACTAGGGCAAGGTAACTCCTCAGGGCTTAGGGGGAAAGAAATCTCTCAAGTTGTTTTTCCAAAGAACCAAGACGAAAGGCCACATAAAAGAATTCATTTCACCATAATGGCACAAATGCTTTGCGCTTGATTGCTAACCTAAAAGTTTGCAGTTAGAACCCACCCCGTGGTGCCATGGAAGAAAAGACCTGGTGATCTGCTTCTGTTAAGATTATAGTCAAGAAAACCTAGGGAGCACAGTTCTATCCTGTAACACAAAGGGTCGCCGTGAGTCACAACGTATTCGATGGCAACTAACGACACCATCACCGAAGAACTCATCTAGGAAGACAGACCTAGTGATCTACTTTCAAAAATCAGCCAATGAAAACATTATGGTCCAATCTGCAACCACTGTGGGATGGCACAGGACTGAGCAGTGTCTAGTTCTGCTGTTCACGGGGTCGCTATGAGTTGGGGCCTACTTGATGGCAGCTAACAAAAACTCCCGCAGTCAATATCCTGAAATATATGTATATGTTTCAAACGGAGATGTAGCATTGGACATTGAATGCTTACACAGGCAGTCCCCAGGTTATGAGTCTCTGACTTATGTACAACCTGTAGTTACGAACCAACCTGTCAAGCCTATTATATTAAAATTTGAGGTACACACAATGGTCCATAACAACAAATGGGTACTACTTTGAGACACACATCACAACTGTATTACTATTATTACTGTATTATGTTAAAGATGTTTTAGTGTATCTGGAAGAATTTCTTTAATTTTTTTATGTGGATAAGGTATATTATATACTACATACTAAGACAAACATTTGAGTAACAGATATTTTCTACGAGCCATATCTAACTGTTCCGGTTTACATACAAATTCGACTTAGAAATAGATTTAGGAATGGAACTTGTTAGTAATCTGGGAACTGTCTGTATGTCTAAAACACATGCCTTGTAAAACTGCATTAGAGAACGTGTTTTGAAGCTTCTCTTTCCTCCTCTGAAACCCAAATGAGGTGGGGTTGGGCAGGTTTGAGACATGAAGTCTGGGGGCTGATAGTGCCGGATAAGGATGGAGACCCCGGGGTCCAGGGGAATGTGCCAAACAATTGGGACAGTACAAATGGGGTAGATTGGGGCACAGGAGCCCGGGAGGGGGTGGGGTATTGTCCAAGAGCAACGGGGTTCCTGGAGATGTGGCACTCGGATCAGGGCTTGGTTCTGCTTTGGCCACCTGGGCCCCAACTCTGTTTTTCCCTGGGAACCTGAACTTGATTCTGCTCAGGCCTTGTTCCCAGCCCTTTGGGTGCTTCAATAATATCAGTAATAATAACATATTATGATGATATTATAATATCCTAAGTGGCGCAGTGGTTCGGCTGCTAGCCAACAAGTTGGCAGCTCAAATCTACCAGCTGCTCCTTGGAAATCCTATGGGGCAGCTCTACTCTGTCCTATTGGGTCACTATTAGTCGCAATGAATGGCAATGTGTTTCTTTTTTAAATGGGTTTATGCTAATAGGGTTGACTGAAAATATCTTTAAAAATCATAATTTTATTAAGAGAAGATTGATAGTATTTATAGATATTGTTGAGTAAATATTAATAGTATTAAATATTTTCAAAGTTGTTGTTAGTGGCTGGTCAGATGACTCTGATTCATGGTGACCTTAGGTACAGCAGAGTGAAACATGGCTCACTCCTGTATCATCCTCACAATCGTAACCATGTTCAAGTTCATCGTTGTAGCTATTGTGCCAGTCCATCTCACTGAGGGTCCCCCTCCCCCTCACGGGCCCTCTACTTCCACACAGTATCCTCCTCTAACAACTGCTCCTTCCTGATGACATGTCCAAAGCAGGCAAGTTGGACAATGTTCGGCTGTAAATCATAAGGATTTCAGTGGCTAATTTTCAGAAGTAGATCTCCAGACCTTTCTTCCTAGTCTTGGTCTGAAAGCTCTGCTGAAATCTGTCTACCATGGATGACCCTACTGGTATCTTAAACACTGGTGGCATATTCCAAGTCCAAAATCACAGCAACATGCAAGCCACCACAGTATGACAAAGGACCAGCAGGTGGTGAATTTTCAAAGTAACTAGAAGAAATTTATGCTGCCCTTTTAAATACACAGATTGTATTGCACTGTACGACTTTTCCACGTATACGCTGTCCACTCAGCATATGGGCAGAAAAGTGTGTTTAAGGCATAGGCTGTATCATGGATTGAATTATGTCCCCCCAAAAACGTGTGTATCAACTTGGTTAGGCCAGGATTCCCAGGATTGTGTGGTTGTCCTCCATTTTGTGATTGTAATTTTATGTTGAGAGGATTCGGGCGGGATTGTACCACCATCCTCACTCAGGTCACTTCCCTGATTCAAGGTAAAGGGAGTTTCCCTGGGGTGTGGCCTGCATCACCTTTTATCTCTCAAAAGTTAAAAGGAAAGGGAAGCAAGCAGAGAGTTGTGGACCTCATACCACCAAGAAAGCAGCACCAGGAGCAGAGCACATCCTTTGGACCCGGGGTTCCTGCACCCGAGAAGCTCCTCGACCATGGGAAGATTGAGGACAAGGACCTTCCTCCAGAGCCGAGACAGAGAGAAAGCCTTCCCCTGGAGCTGTTGCCCTGAATTTGGACTTTTAACCTACCAGACTGAGGAAATAAATTTCTCTTTGTTAAAGCCATCCACTTGTGGTATTTCTGTTATGGCAGCACTACAAGACAGGCTGTTTATTTTTAAAAACTAAACATAAAGGGATCTGAGGAGCCTGCTCTGGGCTCAGTAAAGGAGCCGCCCCCCGGTAACACCTGCAAAGGAGCTGTGGGAGCCGGGCATGTCTTCCGTGGGTCAGGAGGTGGTTTTGGCCTTGGCTTATAGAGCAGTGGGGGTTCTCTCCAGGGCCAGGGGAACGAGCACAGGAAGCATTAGAAAAAGTAAAATCGGAAAAATAAGCGGAAAGTAATTAAAGGGAGAAAACCCATTATACCCATCAACATCAAGTTGATGCCGACTCCTAGTGACCCTGTAGGACAGAGCAGAACTACCCCATAGGGTTTCCAAGGAGCACCTGGTGGATTCAAACTGCCGACTTTTTGGTTAGCAGCTGTAGCATTTAACCACTATGCCACCAGGGTTTCCATAAGTGAGGAGTTATTAAGTTATACAAATGACATTTTTTAAAGTGAGTTGCTATAATGCTCTTTTAGAGGCTAATGCTATGGGAAGCTTTGTAACGTTGGACTTTCAGTACTTTACAAATGGGATCTTTCTGTGTGGTCCAAGGTAAACCTTTCTTATTACATTACATAGGGAAAATATTATCTTACTGAGATTTCAGAAATCTAAGCACGTAAAAACCATACCCATATAACCAAATCACCTTGAACTAGACTGAAAACCGAAAGGCTGGGAATCCCCAATTCAGAGAAACACGACTTGCTTTGCTGGGAGGGTGGGATCCCTGGAATACTAGCCTTTTGCATTAAAAGCAAGCAAACAAGAGAGTATTTTAAACAGTTTAGTACAAGTATGTAAGTTTAGTCTGCCAAAAGATTCATGCCAATTAATATTGAGAACTGTTGAACAGCTGAAAAGCAGACTCTTACATTCAAATAAATCTATGTCACAATTATGCTTCATCTGGTTAAAAGGTTATAACAGTCATGTGTATTTTCATTCACTTATGTAGGTGTGTGCTGTGAGTAAAATAACTCAATACACCACTACCCTCCAAATAGGTCTGAGGTACAATCAATTAGCACGCTCTTGCTCAAGTAAAATAAAGACATTTAAAATAATTACGTAAATTTATTTTAAATATTCATCTCAAATATTTTATATCATCATCCTCAAACATGTTTAAGCAGATTTAATTGCACTGGGTACTGAATTAAGTATAGTAGAAAAATTACAGTGATCATTCCCTTGTTACCTAAAAGTGACCATCCTAAGATAGTCCTTTCAAAGTAAGATAGACAGGTAATCCAACCAACTTCAGTATTAGGGCATTAGAATGAAAATAGACCAGCCCTGAGTAAGATGGTAAGAGTAGGACCGTCATCAGCTCCTGTTTAACTTCAGGAGGGGTAATGACCAGGATCAGCCCAAAGCTGGTTTCCACGAGGCGGCGGTAAGCGGCGGTAAGACATACTTCCACTCGCCAACCTTCTTACCAATTCTGATACCAGCCATCCCTCCGTGGCACCCTCTGCTTCTCTTCTGGGTTCGATAATCTGTTGCAATGGCCACACAGAACTCATAGACTGTATTTACAGGTAAGTGGTTTATTAAGGAAGTTAACAGAGTACAGCTTGGGATCAGGATCAGGAAGCATGTAGGCAGTCTCCCTTCTTCATTACAGGACAGCTCTCTCAGTTCCTCTTGGTCATGAAGGCCTCCTCTTGGCCCCCTGAGGACAGGCCTCTCTTGGCCCTCCCATCCATCACAACTGACTCCTTTGCTGGGCCCCTTCCGGGCCTGTTGCTGTCTTCAGTGTTACAGCCCTTGACCTGTCTTATAGCACTTTGGGAGGTTCTTTGCCTCCTTTCTCTGCTTTTTTTTTCCTTCTCTCTTGCCTTTTCTCCTTTTGGCTTCTTCCTGCTTCCTGCTTCTTTCTGTCTCTAAAACCTCTGTGGAATTAGTTGTATATAAAAAATATATATATATAAGCAACTCCTTATCAATTTCAAGGCATGCCCCTCCCAGAGGGGGGCCACATCCCCTATTGGTAGGCCACAGATACTTCATTAGCATAGTAGGCTATAGACACTTCACTTGAACCCTGGTGGTGCAGTGGTTAAGAGCTCAGCTGCTAACCAAGAGGTTGGCAGTTCGAGTCCACCAGATGCTCCTTGGAAACCCTATGGGGCAGTTCTATGCTGTCCTACAGGGTCACTATGACTCAGAATTGACTTGACAGCTATGGGATTTTTTTTTTTTTTAAAGTCACTTCATTTGCATAGTCTATTGACCAATCCTTGCAAGGGGCATACCAATCACAGGGTGGGCTGCAGCCCAGGACCAGAAAAAAAGTATCAAAATGTCATGGATTAAACTGTGTCCCCCCAGAATATCTGTCAATGTGGCTAGGTCATGATTACCAGTATTGTATGATTGTCTACCATTTTGTCATCCAATGTGATTTCCCTATGTGCTGTAACTCCTATCACTATGATGTAATGAGATGGATTAAACCAAAAAAAAAACCAAACCTGTTGCCATCAAGTCAATTTTGACTCACAGTGACCCTATAGGTCAGAGTAGAACTGCCCCATAGAGTTTCTAAGGAGCACCTGGTGGATTTGAACTACCGACCTTTTGGTTAGCTGCTGTAGCACTTAACCACTATGCCACCAGGGTTTCCTGAGATGGATTAGGGGCAGTTATATTGATGAGCTCTTAAGACTAGATAGTGTCTAAAGCCAATTTCTTTTGAGATATAAAAGACAGAAGTGAACAGAGAGACATGGGGATGTCATACCACCAAGAGAGCAGTGCTGGGAGCAGGG